>NC_079159.1:81621995-82943566 GCF_947563725.1 Argiope bruennichi | reverse complement strand
CAAAAATTACGAGAGGACTTGAGGAAAAGATTTCGAAAAGAATATCTAAGCTTGTTAATCCAGAAGAAGCCAAAAGGAAAGGAATCTAGACAAGTGCAAGTGGGAGATATTGTTATAATTGAAAGTGATATCAAAAAGCGACTAGACTGGCCTTTGGGATTGGTAATCGAAGTGTTTCCTGGGAAAGATGGCTGCATCCGAGTAGTGAAGCTAAAAACAGCGAGTGGGGAACTTGTGCGTCCAGTGCAACGTTTATACCCCTTGGAATTAGACCATGACGATCCTGTGGGTGCGAGAAAAAACGAACCGGTTGCTTCGTATGAAGAAATCGAAATCCCGAGCTCGGAAAATAACGACTATGAAACAAAAACTAGAAGTGGAAGAAGAGTGGTTAAACCTTCACGTTTTAACTAACTTTTAAACTTTATTATGTACTTTTCAAATATGTGCATTTCATGTTTTGATTTCTAAATATTTTGAATGCAATATTTTGTTAATTTTGATTTTGTAACCTCCTAATTTAAAAATCAAAAGGTGGGAGGATGTTACGAGCGCCTTTGGCTAAAAAACTAATTTTAACTTTAATCATACTAGAGTTATAACTTGCTTTTACAACTCTAAAATCAGAATTAACTGCGCGCGAAACCAATGTATGTTTTTGTATATGGCAACTAAATATATATATAGCATGTAAATAGAATTGTATTTAGATAGATAATAAAATGGAGTCGGATTAATAACGAGTGGATTATTTCACATTACGATCCCACATCTTTGAATCTTATTAGCGGAGAAACGACTGAATGAAATGAAATTCAGGTAGAGTCTCAACAATTGGCATTAAAGGTTTATTTGAGAGTATACGATAAAGTTTTGTTGATTCCACTCCTGCTGGCTTGTATTTAGCTTCGAAGTATTATGAATATGATCGAATATGTATTTTGAATCTTTTCCTGCTCCCATATAGGATCTAAAACTAGATTCAGATCTTGGCACAGACTTCATTCTATATTTTATACAATTAGCTTATCGGGTGCTCGAGTTATTTACATACACGCGGTCAGACACTGCATTACATTATTGCGTTATGTGACTACATCCGCGTGTTTAGAACCTTCCAATTTGAATGGATGGAAGTGAATTTTATTTAATGAAAAGTCAAAAAAATTGGAAAAAACTTACATTATTGCGTTATGTGACTACATCCGCGTGTTTAGAACCTTCCAATTTGAATGGATGGAAGTGAATTTTATTTAATGAAAAGTCAAAAAAATCGGAAAAAACTTACATTATTGCATTATGTGACTACATCCGCGTGTTTAGAACCTTCCAATTTGAATGGATGGAAGTGAATTTTATTTAATGAAAAGTCAAAAAAAATTGGGAAAAACTTACATTATTGCGTTATGTGACTACATCCGCGTGTTTAGAACCTTCCAATTTGAATGGATGGAAGTGAATTTTATTTAATGAAAAGTCAAAAAAATCGGAAAAAACTTACATTATTGCATTATGTGACTACTTCCGCGTGTTTAGAACCTTCCAATTTGAATGGATGGAAGTGAATTTTATTTAATGAAAAGTCAAAAAAATCGGAAAAAACTTACATTATTGCATTATGTGACTACATCCGCGTGTTTAGAACCTTCCAATTTGAATGGATGGAAGTGAATTTTATTTAATGAAAAGTCAAAAAAATCGGAAAAAACTTACATTATTGCATTATGTGACTACTTCCGCGTGTTTAGAACCTTCCAATTTGAATGGATGGAAGTGAATTTTATTTAATGAAAAGTCAAAAAAATCGGAAAAAACTTACATTATTGCATTATGTGACTACTTCCGCGTGTTTAGAACCTTCCAATTTGAATGGATGGAAGTGAATTTTATTTAATGAAAAGTCAAAAAAATCGGGAAAAACTTACATTATTGCATTATGTGACTACTTCCGCGTGTTTAGAACCTTCCAATTTGAATGGATGGAAGTGAATTTTATTTAATGAAAAGTCAAAAAAATCGGAAAAAACTTACATTATTGCATTATGTGACTACTTCCGCGTGTTTAGAACCTTCCAATTTGAATGGATGGAAGTGAATTTTATTTAATGAAAAGTCAAAAAAATCGGAAAAAACTTACATTATTGCATTATGTGACTACATCCGCGTGTTTAGAACCTTCCAATTTGAATGGATGGAAGTGAATTTTATTTAATGAAAAGTCAAAAAAATTGGGAAAAACTTACATTATTGCATTATGTGACTACATCCGCGTGTTTAGAACCTTCCAATTTGAATGGATGGAAGTGAATTTTATTTAATGAAAAGTCAAAAAAATTGGGAAAAACTTACATTATTGCATTATGTGACTACTTCCGCGTGTTTAGAACCTTCCAATTTGAATGGATGGAAGTGAATTTTATTTAATGAAAAGTCAAAAAAATCGGAAAAAACTTACATTATTGCATTATGTGACTACTTCCGCGTGTTTAGAACCTTCCAATTTGAATGGATGGAAGTGAATTTTATTTAATGAAAAGTCAAAAAAATCGGAAAAAACTTACATTATTGCATTATGTGACTACTTCCGCGTGTTTAGAACCTTCCAATTTGAATGGATGGAAGTGAATTTTATTTAATGAAAAGTCAAAAAAATTGGGAAAAACTTACATTATTGCATTATGTGACTACATCCGCGTGTTTAGAACCTTCCAATTTGAATGGATGGAAGTGAATTTTATTTAATGAAAAGTCAAAAAAATTGGGAAAAACTTACATTATTGCATTATGTGACTACTTCCGCGTGTTTAGAACCTTCCAATTTGAATGGATGGAAGTGAATTTTATTTAATGAAAAGTCAAAAAAATTGGGAAAAACTTACATTATTGCATTATGTGACTACATCCGCGTGTTTAGAACCTTCCAATTTGAATGGATGGAAGTGAATTTTATTTAATGAAAAGTCAAAAAAATCGGAAAAAACTTACATTATTGCATTATGTGACTACTTCCGCGTGTTTAGAACCTTCCAATTTGAATGGATGGAAGTGAATTTTATTTAATGAAAAGTCAAAAAAATTGGGAAAAACTTACATTATTGCATTATGTGACTACATCCGCGTGTTTAGAACCTTCCAATTTGAATGGATGGAAGTGAATTTTATTTAATGAAAAGTCAAAAAAATCGGAAAAAACTTACATTATTGCATTATGTGACTACTTCCGCGTGTTTAGAACCTTCCAATTTGAATGGATGGAAGTGAATTTTATTTAATGAAAAGTCAAAAAAATCGGAAAAAACTTACATTATTGCATTATGTGACTACATCCGCGTGTTTAGAACCTTCCAATTTGAATGGATGGAAGTGAATTTTATTTAATGAAAAGTCAAAAAAATCGGAAAAAACTTACATTATTGCATTATGTGACTACTTCCGCGTGTTTAGAACCTTCCAATTTGAATGGATGGAAGTGAATTTTATTTAATGAAAAGTCAAAAAAATTGGGAAAAACTTACATTATTGCGTTATGTGACTACATCCGCGTGTTTAGAACCTTCCAATTTGAATGGATGGAAGTGAATTTTATTTAATGAAAAGTCAAAAAAATTGGAAAAAACTTACGTTATTGCGTTATGTGACTACATCCGCGTGTTTAGAACCTTCCAATTTGAATGGATGGAAGTGAATTTTATTTAATGAAAAGTCAAAAAAATTGGAAAAAACTTACATTATTGCGTTATGTGACTACATCCGCGTGTTTAGAACCTTCCAATTTGAATGGATGGAAGTGAATTTTATTTAATGAAAAGTCAAAAAAATTGGAAAAAACTTACATTATTGCGTTATGTGACTACATCCGCGTGTTTAGAACCTTCCAATTTGAATGGATGGAAGTGAATTTTATTTAATGAAAAGTAAAAAAAAATTGGAAAAAACTTATCATACCATAGAATGCTTTGCATGGCACTGGCGTACAATAGTTACAAAATAATAACTTTTGGAGTGAATTTAGAAGTTTTACTGAATCTATCGTGTCATCCTTGGCGAGTTATTTGGCGATTAGTCTCTGGCACGCATTAACAATAGGTATCCAAAAATCGAATTTCTGCTTTTGACGCGTTTTTTCTCGATCAATTAAAACAAAAATTTGACATACAATTGCACTTGAAATACCATTTGAAATAAATTTAATAATACCATAAAAAATTTATAAATACCATATAAATTTAAGTCATTATGTGTGTTTTTTAATTATAGATTTACATATTTCTGAAAGCATAAACCGACAGGTAGTCAACTCGAAGTGGATTTGGTTCAGTATTTTTCAGGTGTCTATACTATAGATGTTAAATCTGTGTACCAAATTTTATCTATTTAGCTTTCTTCGTTTAATAATTATCGTACTAATTTATATTCGATCGGCCGGATAAACGAACTTCCTCTGAACAGATTTTACACAAAATTTGATAGAAATCTGTAGATTTCTATTGAAAATCGTATACCAAATTTCAACCGTCTAGCTCAAAGCGTTTTTGAATTAACTTTGTCATAAACAGACATGAACATGTCATGAACATTTTAAATAAATGTGTTATTCGAATTCAGGGAGATCTAAAATGTGGAGATTCCTCGAAATTTGGGGACAACATCTTCGACAATTACTATATCTTCATCTCTTAGTGTATCAATTACTATGCCTTCATCTATCATCAAAATTCATGAAGATTCTAGTATCATGCATTTTGTCGCCTAAGGCGCCAAATTCGTTGACAAACTCGAATCCAACCCGATATCCATTCAGCATCCAAAAACTAGCTGTGCGTAAAACTGTCTTTTATACGATGGAACTAACTGTGCAGAGAAGCAACATTACAGATTCGTAATAGTAAAACTTTTTCTAAAAAACATTATTGGTTTCTTCAAAATCAAATTTTGCGTCCTTGCATAAGACATTTTTACTAATAAATATTTTCTCATTTTTAAAATATTCAAAAAAAAATAATTCATACTTCCACTTTTGAACATCTAAAATGATCGGAAAAGAAAATAAAAGTTTTGAAGAAGAAGAAAAACGAAATTTGAAAACCTTATTGCTTTATCTACAACTAATAGTTGATGATGATGATGTGTCCGCGTTACCACGGAAAGGGGGTGCAGTAGCTTCTGGAGGTAAAGACCCCTGAGCACACGAGGGCAGAAGTCTGACTTCTAGCTCATATGAAGATGAAACTTACGCACTCGCTTGCATAACAACTTTTTACAGGGGGGCACATTCACACACCTCACAGATAGAACACAGATAAAGAACAACCATGTCTGAACCGGGATTCGAACCCGGGACGCCCATATCACGGGGAAGATCAACTAATAGTTAAAACAACTGATAAGGATAATAATAATTAATTGTTAAAACAGTAAGGAATAGTTCACTTAAGAAACATATAAGTTCTCTACTTGTAGCATTTAATTATCAAGCTTGAACTGTAGAGTCTTTGAAAATATCTATTTCATTAATAAATAATACATTTTCAAAGCTTAATTTGTCATAATGGCGAAGTGCTTAATAATGATTTTCCAAGGAAAAGGATATTTCTTAATATTTATATTACAGAAAACAAAGGAATGAAAAAGAAGATTTTTTTTTATCTAACTGTTTTCTTATCCATTCTTATACAAATATTGAGCACGAAGATAATCAAAAAGCAATAGGTAAAACAATAAATTGAAGCTTTTAGGTAAGAGCGGAAGAGATGCATAATTAATAGGAAAAATGGTAGTATCACAGTCGCAAATTAAGGATACATTTGAAATAGCGAGGCAACTAAATAAAATCCTAATGGTCCTAATTACTTTTATCAAAAAGACACGATATGTTGTGTGACAGTGCAATTAAAATTACCGATCTTAGTAAGCTCGGAAGAATGGAACAACATTGAATTAAGTCTGAAAATGAGAAAGAGTTGAACAAATAACTTTTTCGACCTCTCGCTGCTATGAGCGAGTACACGATATTGGCGTATTCGTCATTGGTTCTGTGGGTGCATCAATATGTTAGAAAAAAATTGTTTTTTAAAATATGATTTGATATTCTTTCGAATTTTTTATCGTTTCGAATGTTATTCTGTTACTAAGAGATTAAAAATTTATTAAATTCAATTTTTCTTTCATTTTTAAATTAGCATTACATTTATTTTTTTTAATCATAAAACGGGAGTGTTTCTCTTTATTTTCTCATATATTTTCTGATTGTGGCATATTTTGGGTTTAGCTTCGTCATTTGGTGAAAAGAATCGATACGTAATGAATAGTAGTTTTTCCATTTGGCAGATTTGATTAAAATTAGATCTGAAATATTGCCGTAACACATTGACAAAATCATATACCATATCTCATTTATTTAATTGACTGCGCTTTTTGAAACCGTGTTCACATGCATACGTACAGACAAGCATTCTTCTGATCATTGGATGTGATAATGATTAACAAATACGATGTTCCAAAATTTGTAACTCATTTACAAATTTGGTGTTTATATTTTACGTTAAATTTCACTCAACTGTCTCCTTCAGTTTTTGAATACTGAGGGTACAATTCCAAACGCCTTTTAGGTTCGGTAAGATCTGTAAACGAAGATTAAAATCTCTAGATTCAATTTTTCCAGGGATTCTTCTTGTACTAGCCGCCTTTGACAATCAATTAAGTTCGTCCAGATTATTGACTTTTTAGACTATTAAACGATTAATATGTCACAAAGAACTGCGACGTTAATTTAAATAAACAATAAGATTTATTAAGACGAAGCAACTCATAACAGCACGAGACTGAGAACTTACCCGTCACTGATGGCACTCAGCTTTTATGCACATATAAAATGTTCCCGAACAATCCAATTTGAATATTTAAGGATCTGGAATCTTCCATAGCTTAAATAAATAATAGCTAACATTTTATACAAAAGAAATCCAGTCTTTGGACAAAACATACTGATTGGGATTTGAACCATGAACTAACCAATCAGAAATGATATGCTCTTCCGATTGAGCTACGGCGACAGCTAGCTAAACTGATTTGTGCGGTAATATGGATTGCATTTTTTTTTTATCTTGCCATGCTATTCGATAAGGCAGTAAAAATGTCATACTCACTTTCACAACCCCTTTTTGAAGGGGTTTCTTTCACACGCCTCACAGATAGAACACAGGGGGCGGAACACCCATGCCAGGACTCGAACCCGGGACGCTCAGATCACGGGGAAGAAGCGCTACCTTTATTCCAAATCCTCGACATGAATTTAATTGAAACAATCTAATACAAATTATTGCACTTTCAAATTAAAAAGAATATATACAAAAAAATATTAATGAAAACGAAAAGTCTGCTTGTGTTGAGTTATTGTTCGGAGAAAACTATATTTCTTCTTAATTTTAACATTGGTAAAAGGATGCAATTGAATGTTTTGAATTTCATCTTAAATATAGTTACAGATTGTGTATCACATTAAATTTCAAAAAATTATTGTAAATGAAGGAAGAAAATGTACAGAAATGGAGCTGATATGAAAGGGAAAAGAAAGTTTTTATTTTGAGTTAGTTTTAAGATAATTCAAAAATTATTTTTAGGAGTTAATAGTTTTAAAAGATATGAGTATCAAATCAAAATGATTCTCCATTTGGCGACACTAGTGGCGTTTAATACCAAATTTAATACCAAAATTCACGACTGATATTCGAATCCTTTATCAATTAGAAAAACCTTTTTTATGATATCTTTTAACTAAATTAGACAAAGAATAATCTAGTTATACAGATGGTGCCATATAATTAGATAGAAAGTTTAAATCACAAAAGTAACGCGGTAGATAATGAGTTAAACTTATTTTCGTACTCGAGTAAAACAGCATTTTATATGCAGAGATATTTTATATAAAAAGAAATAGAGCAGTAATTTTAAAATTCAATCAATTTCCATGGGCAAATCAAACTGTTTACCCATCTGGCGACGATAGGCATGTTCAATACCACAATTCATAGCTGATGTCTAATAATTAGAAGAACACTTTTCGATATCTCCTAACTAAAGTTGAGAAGGAATCATCTAATTAGAGCCTTAATATTACTAAATCTAAACCAAAATCTCTAGCTAGTTGTGCATATACATCATTTCCAAAATAACATTGGCAAACTGAAATAATTTACACTTTTCCAATGCATTTCTATTCAGATCAATTATTTCAACAGAATTATTTTTGGACAAATTCCTCATTTCTCCCTTACTAAATTTATAAAATTTTTAATTGGAGTTTCTACGAATTTAATTTTAAAATTATTTTTAAACATACAAAATTATTTGGACAATTACAGAAAGAATAAAATTTATATTTATTTAAAACAATATGCTTTGTTCCATTGCATGGCGTTAATAAGATATTTTTTTTTATATAGTTTTCACTTCGAAATTTGAATCAAATTATTTTTTACTGACATGGTAAAGGACCTGAAAATTTCGAAACTTCAAATTCTTCAATGATATAGGATAAAAAAGATAAAATTAAATATTGAATTTTTGTATTAAATATCGTCTTTCCCACAGACATCTACTTATCTTTTTCTAAACTACACCCAAAACAACATCATGTTGCCATATGATAAAAAAATCATTATTATCATTCCTTAACAGAGTTATAACACACATTACTTAAACATCTTTGAACATTCCTTCACTGTACTTGATATACGCTGGAGAGCTCGTTCCATTTGAGCGAAAAGATGAATACATTGAAGAAAAGAAAAATAAAGTTCGTTCTTTGTTGAAAGTACCGCATAAAATGCGAAAAATAAGACAGCTCCGTGTTACTCGAATCCGGAGTAGGGTCAGCTATATTTCACTGTAAAATCGCTCTCCACACAATAGGAATCCATTTTCACGTAAAACGGAGTTTCCTTCGCTCTTTTCCCGTGGAATGTTTTGTTGCTCCGAAATGGGCGCTTTCATCGTCTCTTCGTCCTAACAAAAGATATCCTTTTTAATGCCCATGTGCTGAAGGAACTCCATATTTTCCCATTATTCATTCCTCCCGAAAATAACCGGTTTCCAATAGTTTTCTTTTTAGAAAAAGAAACTTAATTTTTAGAATAAATCATGCATATGGCAACAATAGGTGAGTCTGAATTAGCCGATGTGGATTTAAAAACAACTTGATTTAATTCGATCTGGATGGATGGAGTTGTTGAAAGTAAAGTGAAAGTATCGGAATAAAAAGAAAAATTTCAAATGCTAAATATCCATTTCTCTCTATCTGTATACAGAGAAAAAGAGAAATACATTTATATACAGAGAGAGAGAATTATGTAATAGATTTCTTAAACAAGTAGAGTTTATATTTTGTTACTTAAGACGAAAGATTTGAAAAATGATATTCTTATTTTTTTTTATATTATATTTACTTATTCTAGGACAGAGGAGTTATTTTTTTCTATAATGCATACTATTCGCCAATTTATCTTAAGGTATCTGTTTACTTTTAAAAGGCAGTTTTTGATCAAAATTCAAGAATTATTTTATTGTTTAATTTTAAAACCCATTTATTTGGGCTCCCAAATCTGTGTTTATTTTTATCCTACGATAAATAGAAACCGAGATATGTGACTTTTTATAAATCACTGTAGCTGAAAATAAAACTAGAAGTACCAACCGGAAGTTGAATATTTTCCAATATTTTATAAAATACACGCCTCTTAGAATTATAATTTTATTATTATTTTATAATATGTTCTATCAGCAAGATACGCATATTAAAAAACGTGTTGAGTAAGTTTTTATGCCGAATTGGCAATTACATCTGCTTTTGGACATTTGGAAAGCCTTTTAGTGCAAGACTAATGAAAACTTTAAATGAATCAACTTGAAATGAATCAAGTTTTTCAAACTTGGATTTCGTAAAAATGTTCATACACAAAACATGATATCTTAAAAATTTAATACATTACTTTGAAATTTTGCATACATGTTACCTTAAGCGTTCCAAAGACAATGAACTAGAGATATAATTTAGAACCGAATAGTTTTTGTTTTAGAGCTGCCTAATGTAATTTTCAACAGCTAATTTTGTGAAATTTTCAATACAGATATACTCGATTGATTATAACTTTTTTAAAAATGCACATATTTCTTAAATTCTTGTTCATTCCCTTCACCATAGCTGTAAATATGTTGTGTTTAAAAATAATTGGAATCTATGCAGTAGAATTTTTTATAGAATATTTGGTTATAGAATATATGGTTTTTGCTGCACATTTCACTATTTTTTACCCAAATTGGCACATTTTTACAGATTCTCAATTGGCACAGAATTTCCTGATCAATATATTTTTCATAATTTTCAATTACACTAATCCAGAAAATGAACTAAAATAGCTCATTACAGGGATTTTTTCAAAAATTTGTCTCCGAAGTTAGACAGACAACTTAAACTCACATGAATGAAAATGCTGCTATCTCCAGCTTGATAAAAGAATATTAAAATAAATTTAAAAAGTACTAAATAAATCTTTTGAAATGAAATTAATAAATAAATCATTTATTAAACAAAATGATGCTTTAGATATATTTAACAAACTTTCGCAATATAAATTCTTCAATAAATAGCCTATGATTGTCAAACATATTTATTTACTTTAGTAAAAAAATGATAAATCGTTTGTAATTAAATTATCAACTTGCATAAAATAAATGAACAAATAAAAATAATTGGAGAATATTAATTTACGATCCTAATACAGGATATTCAGATATTCTAATGAGAAATGCAGAAAAATTAAGAATAAAAATTACCCAAAATAAATTTTTTTTAAATGATATTCTTATTTTCTTATATTTTTACTCGCAAGAGTTAAGACAGATGAATGATTTTTTTTTCCATAATACATACTACTTACCAAATTATCTTACCTTTACATGAATGAAAATGCTACCATCTCTAAGGTCGTAAAATAGTATTAAAATAAATTTTATAAATACTAAATAAATCTTTTGAAATCAAATTAATAAATAAATAATTTACTAAACTAAATGATGCTCTTGTTATATTTAACAAACTTTCACAAGACAAATTCTTCGATAAATAGTCTATTATTGTAAAACACATTTATTTACTTCAGTAATGAAATAAATAAATCGTTTGCAATTAAATTATCAATTTGCATAAAATGAATGAACAAATAAAAATACTTGGAGGATACTAATTTAAGAGAATAATCTATACTTATAATAAAGCTCAATGTGTGTGTGTATGTGTGTGTGTGTGTGTGTGTGTGTGTGTGTGTGTGTGTGTGTGTGTGTGTGTGTGTGTGTGTGTGTGTGTGTGTTGGCGCTCTACAGGCCAGGTCATTTGACATACAGCTATCAAATTTGGTACATGTATACCTTAGAGGTCGGGAATGTGCACCTGGGGTCCCTTTTTTTTTGAAATTTTAATTAGAATTTTAATTATTAATTAAAAACTAACTTTCCTGCCAAAAAAATCTTCATTTTCCCCACCGCCAACTTTTCCGCCAAAAAAATATCTTCCATTTTCCCCTCCGCCAAATGAGTAAGGCTTCAGTTGTTTTTTTCTCCCAACAGTCATGAGGCTAGGGTTAACATTTTCCGACGGATTATTTCAAACGATTCTATTTATTTTCTTAATGTTTTATGCATTTAAAATTAAACATTGTTAATTAATCCATGTTTCAGATTCATTCTGAAGTACTTTTGAATTAAAATAACACAGAATAAAGGAAATAAAAAATGTCTAATCTGCATAGCGTTACCCCAACTGGCGTAGAAAAATTCACGCATTTGCGTTACCGTAAGTGGCGAAGAAAATTCACGCATGCGCTTTATGTTCTGATTGTAACCATGACAACCATTATCAACGGATGATTTAAATTATTTTTAGGTTAGTTGCATGCTTTTGTAAGTAAATTGTATTTATGTTAGTTATATATTTTTTGTATATGCTTATAGTTTTAAGTACATCGTTTTTAAGTAGTTTTTTTAAACCTGTTTTCGACTGATTATTTTAAACGATTCATTTTATTTTCTTAGTGTTTGATGCATTTAAAATTAAACATTGTTAATGAATCGATCTGTTCATGATGAATCTGAGCAAATTTTGTTGACAAATTCTTGAGATATTAGATAAATTAAGAAAGATATTCTTTAGTGCCCATAAAGTTTAAACGCTCAGTGACTCTATTATCAGTAATCATATTATTAAAAAAAAATGCTTTGTTTCAGTTTAAAATATTATTATATTAATTGCAGATTAATCATTTACACTTTAATTTAAAGCCTAAATTCTACGAGGGGTAACAGAAAATGAGAGAGATACATATCACGTTTGAAGTTTTAAAATATTTTGCTGAAGAATCTATTAAAGTTGGAATTGCATAAAATATTTAATGGTACGACCGGAGTTTAACCCCCTGCTAAGCCAAATTTTTAAAAATCGCCAACAACGGCCTTGCGAAATGTTCAAAAGCAAAGGAGCAGATGTTCAATTATAGTGCATAATAAAGATTGCCAGCTTTGGCGCGTTATCGCAACTTGGCGAAGAAGGGGGTTAAACTCCGATTCAACCTATTTAATTATTAAAATTTAAACGAACATTAAGATTGGCGAACCGGCTGGTCGCCAAAGGCGGCTAGTATAAAATATTCATAAAATATTCTAATGACAAATTCAGACAACTGATAGTAGATATTAAGTTGAGCAAAATTCGGGACAGAATATAATGCTACAGACGACATTTAATCGGTCAAAATTGAAAAAAAAATACATATACGGAGCATCTCAGAACTTTAAAAATAGGACAGGAAATTCTAAATTGTTTTTTATAATTATTAAAAAATGATTCGTAAAAATATTTAAAGCCATT
This sequence comes from Argiope bruennichi, assembly GCF_947563725.1. Taxonomy (NCBI): domain Eukaryota; kingdom Metazoa; phylum Arthropoda; class Arachnida; order Araneae; family Araneidae; genus Argiope; species Argiope bruennichi. The sequence continues at coordinate 82,930,650 of NC_079159.1, read as the reverse complement.
CCCTTCGAAATCTATCTATTAGAGCCAAAATTAATACACAGTTGAAAATAAAAGTTTTTAAGCAGATGAAACCTGATTAGAGTGAAATGGTTTATTTTTTCATTTAAATCTGCAATTTTCATCCCAAGCTTTATTTTACAATATCTTTGAGAAATGGAATTCAAAAGACCAAACGGTCCTTGATGGCATATTGATGAGTCTTGAGGTTTCATATAAAATAAAAATTAGTAAAATCGGTACATTAAATAATGATTAACAAATCTGTGATTGACAAACTCTGTCAAGGATTTTCCAAATACAGAATGAGTAATGAAGTAATGTTTGTGAAATGTCTCCCGGTAATAGATAGTGGTTGAGAGAACAGTCTCATTGATTTGATAAGACCATTGATCATTTCTTTCATATGAACATTTATAGCATTAATATGAAATAAAAATTCATGAAATCGGTATAGTACTAGTGGCTAGAGGAATGGTTTTTAGGTTTTGCGAATTATATTATATAAATAGATAGTGGGCGAATAGGTGGTCACCAGGGACAGATAGTATCTGTTTTATTTTATTTTTATTTATTTATTTCAAATCAGAGAAGTGCTGATATTAAAAAATATCATGAAATGCCTTTTTCGATGGGGAAAAAAATCATTATTTTCCTAATTTTTTTAAAGATTTTAAAACAAACCCTCGTGACTAAGGATTGCAATACCGGTATACTGGGATACCGAATACAGGTATTTTGAGCCATTTGTAAAATTTTGTAATACCGGTATTCACAAGTTTAAATACCGTTTTTTCGATATTTACTAGAAATTTTTAAAATTGTGTCCATTGTATGTTCAGGGTTCGCCAACATAGCAAAATAGAATGCATTTATGTTTTTATGTCTCCCTAACGGACGAAATTAATTAGACTGTGAATACAAAGTTGCATCGTACAATCAAGAGAAGTGATAAAATACTGTTTAATAACGGATTGTTTAGTAACGGATTTGCACATGCGTTCGGATGGGTTTAATTCGACAAAACAGGGGTGAGAGGAAAGATGAAAGGAGGAGATGTTTACATTTAACAATGAAGATTCGCGGTTTTATTACAAATAGTTAGTAATACAGAATGTCTTACGGTATTTATATAATTATAATGATTTTAAAAATGAAAATGAAAAAGAAGAAAAGAGACTAACAAATTCAAATCTGATCAAGTTTATAGTAAATTTTCTAAAAATATTTTATCCACATTCAGAAGAATTCGGTACAGTTATCGAAGACACTAATGTCAATAGTGAAAAGGAATTGTCTCTTGAACAAAAATTAGAATTAGCGATAATTAAAAAAATTTCAAGAAATCAAAATACAATGCAAAAATTAGCTATATCCAAAACCATCCGACGAGAAATTGATTTATTTGAAGATGAGGGATTTAGAGGTAAATACTTGTAAAAAGTATATCGCGCATTGCTAACAGTACCACCAACTAGTGTAGATGCGGAAAGAGCGTTTTCGACAGCTGGTCATTTTTGCACAAAATAAGGTTCCATGCTTAATGATAGTACAATTGATGCATTATGTTTTTAAAGATCACTTTTCAAAAATTTGTAATAGCATCACAGACTGAATAGTGATATTTACACTTTTTTCTGATTTAAGTAAATAAGATGTTCCTTTAATTTTTTTCGTGTGATTCTTTATATACTGTTATAATTTATAAATTACAGATTATTTTTTGTGATATATATCTTCTCTAATAAAACTGGCAAATAAAATAACTCAAATAAACTGGCAATAAAACAAAGAAACACCTGTGTTTTCCTTCTTTTTCTAAAATTTCTACTGCCGGTATTAAAACCGGTATCTCGGTATTAAGATCTAAAAAATACCGAATACAGTATTGAACTTTTGGTCCGATAATCCAATCCCTATTCGTGACATAAAAAAAATCCTTCGGAATAATATATCATGTATTTCTACACTCTTTGTTCACAATGAGCATTTCTTTTACTGCTTTAAAAATGGTATCCCAATCACGTAGTGCCATCTATTGTTAAAATAACTCAACATAGAATTTTAAATTGATTATTTACTTTTTGTCAGGTTGAGATAGACTTTATCCTAGTTCCCATTCTAACATTTTAATAGAAAACAATTCATAAATTGCGCCATAATTTTTAATTTTATATCTCACTCCCGTCACTTAGACTTGAAAACACTGGGGAAAAAAAACCTTTAATTATTCTGATATTTTGTGGCGAATATATACGACAAATTCAAAGATCTATTTAAACAGTGAAAGATGTTAAATCTGCAGACAGACTTTTTGCATAAAAATGCAGAAAGACATTAAATTTGCTTCTCTATTTTTTATTGTCAATCTTTAGTAAAGTGGTTGCCAAATGCGCGCCAACTTTCACGTTTGAGTTATGTCATAACATAGAACTAAAATGAAAGGAAGTCTTTTGAAATAAAATTAAAAATAAAATAAAACAAACTTTCATCTTTAGTTAAATGGTTCACAAATGTATTAATTTACCCTTTATGCTGGATGCAAATTTAGTAAAAAGAAATAATATTTACGTAAAATGCGCAAATATTTATATTCATTCACAAAATTTAATAATAATATTCCATACTAGCCATCTTTGGTGACCAGCCGGTTTGTCACTCTTAATGCTCGTTAAAGTTTTCAATTAAATATTTTATGTAACTTGTCTTTCATCAAAATGCTTTTAAGCTACAAATTTTGATAGTCATATAATTCACTCCAACTATTATGAAGGCCTTAAGCCATAATGTGATGTATCTCTCTAATTTTCTATCATCTCCCGTAAAATTTCAACTTTAAATTAAAGCGGAAATAATTAAAATATAATTAATACAAAAAAATTTATTAGAACCAAGCTTTTTTAAAAAATATGGGTACTGAAAACATTTAAATCTTATGTGCGCTATAGAATAATTTTCATAAGTAATATCTCAAAAATTATTCAACAAAAATTTCTCACATTCATCATCAAATTCAGTTTTTAATTTCACTTTCGAAAGGATTTAAATGACATAAATAATAATATTTTATTTTATTTCAGTCTATAAATATACTTCAAAAATTATAATCTATAAATATAATTATGAATTCTTAATTTTACACTGTCCTTTGATCTTAAGGAATGATATTCTGCGAAATATTCTTGATACTTCAACTTTTAAATACAGAAAATGAACGTTTCTATCTTCTGCTAACAAATTTTATCATTTTATGAAGTTTTGAATAGAATAATTTAGAACAATCAACATTTTTATAATCTTAGGCCAATCAGTCATGAGAAACCTTGGGCGTTAATTGGGGTAAATGGATGAAATCGTCCAAAATCGCCGGATTTTATTAAATAGTGATATTAGAATTTTCATAAATTAGTCAGTTTTAGTGACTGATTTAATTAATTCGTCGAACATAGGATCTAGATAAAAGCTAAGGATTCGAAATTCATTAGAGCATTTATTGACTCAAGTTGCATAAAATATACTTCATTTTAACATATGTATTTCTGTTATTAAAGGTATACAAATTCGCTATTTCCTTGAAGTGAAAAGATAACTTAAACCATGTTTACCGCAAATAAAACTGATTTATGGAATTAATAATGTGGATATTGTAAAAGATCATAGAAAACTTTGTCTTGCATTTACGTTTTAGAAAATATTATATTTCTTATTTATTTCATTTCATAGAGACACGTGCTAAAAATTACACTTTTCTACGTTTGCAGTAATAATTTTTTTTTTAGCTTGAGTTTATTTTAATATGATGGCAATTCTTTGATAAAATCTAATTTTTTCCCGTGCACTTGTAACGTGCATGTGCAAGTTAAATGTTATTTTTATTTTCTGCGAAATAAATTGTAAAAAAATATGATTAAATTATTTTTTTTAATTCATTAAAAATAGTAATTTAATATGTTGATTAAAACATTAGTATCATTTAAAAGATAATTTTTTGAACTTCAATATGATTTAAAATCAATTTTCTGCTATAATATTTTCCGTAAATATTACAGCACAAAAACGCTAAAATGTCCATTTAAACGCTAAAATTTCGCTTTACTTTTAATTAATTAAAATTCCACTTAAAAAATTAAAAAAAATAGCTCCGAGTTGAATATTCCCGACCTCCAAGATATTAAATTTGTTAGCTAGGTCGAACGGTCTGGCCTGTAGATCACCAACTTGAGCTTTATTATAGATATATATAGAGATTACATTTCTAAATAAATAAAAGAAATACAAGTAATATATAAAAAAAATTTTAAGTCCATTCCTACTTATTTTCTTATATTATTTATATATATATCTTATATTATTTATGATCGCATGTCGCGTCAGTAATCTCAGAGCTTGGCGACTAACTTGGCGATTATTTGGCGACGTTGGCGACCAAATAGAAATTACTGGACAAATTTAATTAATGAATTAATATTTGAATAAAAACTGTATTAACATCAAGTGTTATCCACTACAAGTTTAAAAAAATGTATTTGAACTTGAGTGGATGAATAAAAAGTATTTTATTAACGATTGAAAATTTGTACAAGATATATATATATATATATAGGTAGAGTGTGAACTAAAAGTAGAATTGAATAAAAAGAGGACTCCTTCGCCTGAATAGTAAAGTTTAAACATAAAAAAAGTATTAAAAATGGTTTAGATTGAGAGAGATCGAGAAAGAAAAAATAAAAGAGTGTCAGCTTGTATTTTACCTGAAGATTAAGAATGAGTTGGAAAGGATAAAGCTCTTAAATATTTTTTTTCTTTTTAAAGTGATGTTTTCAATTCCAAATGAACGATTTTAAGCACAGATCCAAGCTATTTCATACTAGATCTTCAACTCTAGAATAAGTAGTATAGAGAAAATATATTATTCTCCAAAAAAAATTCGAATTTGACGAATCTCCACGTTTTAGACCTCTCTGAGTTAGAAAAACATATTTTAGGAAAATTCCCGTCTTTCAGTCTGTCTGTCTGTGACAAATATGAAAAGAAAACGCTTAGAGCTAGAAAGTTGCAATTTGGTATATTGTCTTTATGCCAAATTTGCAGATTTCTATCAAATTTTGTATAAATTCATCTCAGAGGACGTCCGGCTGATCGAATACAAATTAACACTATAATTTCAAAACGAAGAGAGCTAGATAGATAAGATTTCCTACTCAGATTTAATATCTACAGCTGTTATATTTTGAGACAAATCCAACAAAGAGTTGATTGTATGTCGGTCTGTACTTTCAGAAACATGTAAACGCGATAATTGAAAGTCACAATGACTTAAATATATCAGGTGCGGTATTTTGTGACTAAAAGTGCAGTTTTGTATCCAATATTTGTTTCAAGCGATTGAGGAAAACGGGTCTAAAGTAAAAAATTCCATATTTGGACACTATTAACCGTATACAGGGATTAATAGCCTAAAAAAACTCCCAAGGTCCAGACAATAGATTTATCAAAAATACTAAATTCGCGCCAAAAATTAATATATCGTAACTATTGTACGCCGTTGCCATGCAAGGTATTCTCTGGCATGAAAAACTTACTGGAGAATATGGCAGAAAGTTTTGGGGTGACCGTTCCAGCTGGTTTATTTCTACTATTTATTCCTGCATTTTATTTCTACCATGTTTTTAATTTACAATCATTAGTGAAATATATTGTTACGGATACTCCGTCGGGATTCTTTTGATATTTGTTGGTCGATGAAATAAACAGTCCTTAGTAGCAAATGACGACCTTCATTGAACAAGAAATTAATAAAAGGATAGTAAATATACCACTGAGATGAACACAGGCAACTCATAGCAGCACAGTAGCCCACAAATAGTAATCGACCACAGCACACAAAGCGTCCAGACAGAATTCAACAGAAGGAGGAAATCTACGTAGCTTCACTCTACGGTCTCTACAAACGTCTGCAATTCACCACTGTCTCCTCGCTTTAGCTGCATCCAACTGCCGATTCACTACTACATGACTGGCTACTCCACACACGACTCGATGCTGCTTCCACAATAAACACCAATACTCGACACACAGCTCAATTCAGTAATCACTTCAACAACGTTTGCGCTTCGCCAAACTATCCAACTATTCCGCATTTTCTTTCCACTATTCAATACACGACTCCTTTCACGACAACGACTGACTAGAGACTGCCGGCCTTTTACAGTTCGCGAGATGCAGACAGAGATGTTTCTGGGCCAATTAGGCGTATCTCGGTTCCTATTCGTGCAATTGCTAAAGTTCTGAAAATTTCCAGTAATAACTATTTTGTCGCCAAAGTCGTCAAGTTTGTAGCCAAGCTTTGAGATTACTGACTCGCTATCTTATCAGTACCCAACAGAGCTGATCGTAAAGCAGTCTTTCCAGTGATTGAATTAACCATGCTGGGAAACAACATTACAAATTTGTAACAATATTCACATCATTGGTAGATTTCCGCTTAAACAATAACTTATGGCCATTGGGTTGAAGGGAGTCGCAATCAAATCGATTAAAAAAATCATTAGCCTATTTGTGAAATAAATAAATTTGTAAAAACGACGAATTCTATGAGTTATGAAATATTCGATCTAACCTATTATGCTTGACAAAGTATTGACATTATTTGTTTCATGAAGTATATTTGGCTTTATTGTATTTTCAAACTTTGAGTGTCTGCTTAAATAATGGAATGTGCAAACGTGCACAAAGCGTTATCATTTAACATTATGCTCATAAAAACAGTAAGCAAAAAATATGCTTTTTTTGAAGTTACTGAAATACAAATCATTGGCAGTGGTCTCTTCAAAACATTCTCACATACTCTCTAATAAATGTGTTAGCGCAGAGAACGCCTTGCATGGCATTGGCGCGAAATATTAACCTTTGGCTTGAAAGTAGCATTTTTACTAAATCTATTGTGTGATCCTTGGCGAGTAGTACATATCAACATACTGTCAATCCTGTGCTGGAATTGGCTCAAAATTTGATAGGTGCCTAAACTATAGATGTTATTTCTTTGTATTTAATTGTAACTATCTAGTTCTCTTCATTTCGAAGATATGGTGTTAAATTACATTCGAACTGTCAAACAGACAGATTTTCTCTGATTAGATTTTGCTCACAATTTGATAGAAACATACAAAATGTTGGATAAGGACATTATACTAAATTTCACCGGATAATTCAAAGCACTTTTAATTTATCTTTGTCACAGACAGAAGAACATTTTTTCAAAAATGAGTTTTTCTAATTGAGGGAAGTTTAAAACGTAAAGATTTGAATCTCGAGTTCGAATTTTTTTGTCGATTTCTATACTTTTTCTATACTACGTAATACGAGAAAGTAAAAAAATAATAATAATAAAATTAAATCTAAAATAAATCATTATCATTATGTTAAATTAAAAATGCGCGCTGCGAAATATGAAATTAAATTATCCAATTTGTTAAAAGTGTAGCCTCATATTGTACATTGCCTAGAGCGAGCCGCAAAATACATAAATCCGTCACTGATTCACAAGGAATAAAATAAATAAATAAGACAAACTTAGGGTTGGGATAGGTTTGGATAATACTGAAGCACGGGCAATAAACTCTGGTCTCTAAATTTCTTCTCATAAACTATTAAGTTCCCGTTTCCGGCAGCCACTTATGTCTTAAGGTACTTAGACACCGCTGTCATCTATTAATCTCTAATCATCAGGAAGCTGCGTGGCCAGAGTGCAATGTCGATATCCGACACACCTTTTTATGCCGACGACAGCATCGCCAGCTACAAACGCAGCCACCAGAAACCGCAATCTCCTGATTCAGCGCTTCTTCGGCTACCTTATTTTTTTTTTCTCTCTCTCTTTTTCTCCCACTGCACTCTCCCTTCTTTCACTGTCTTCCCTTTTCATTGGCTCCCAGGAGACCACCCGGGTATCGAATACGACTCCGAATAAAATACACACCGCGAAAAGATTATTATATTGTGGTGTAAACGTTTGTATTCCTTCTCCAAAAAGGTACCGAATAAGCAAGTAGGTAGCTTCCTTTTTTTAACGTGAGAACAAGGTATAGGTAAGCATTTCATGGCACCGCATAAAATCTTTTTTATCAAAACGTGGTTTTGAATGTGCGAAATGGTATCGAAAGTTGATTTTAACCCATCCAATTGTTGTAATATTTACAGCTTGTTTAAGAAAGATCATTCTGTTTTCGCTTTTGATTGAAAAGTATTTTTTAATGCATCTTTTGTTTTAGACACCAATCGCCAACACTTCAATCGGCCACGCTGACTTATTGGTAATGTCTGGGCTTCGGAACCATAGGGTTTCAGAGTCGACTCCAGAGTCTAGGGTTCAGACTCGATTCCACCGAAAAACCATTGTGTTTAACCGGTCTTTTGCATAGTAAATCCGTCGAGCCCAAACTTCCTTCCGCTGGTATGGTGCAGAAGTTTGGAGAGTCGGATGCCAGCTCAGGTGCCACCCTCGTCATGTGACTGCGGTTTAAACTGTGAGGCCCGTCCCAAAATAGCCCTAGTGTTGCTTTAAAGCGTGATGTTAATATAAGTGAACTGAACCAACGCTTCATTTCATAACACGTTATATAACTCACGTTTAAAACTACATCTTTAATTCACCGAAAAGTGCATGAGAAATTTGTATTGAACTCTCCTAATTTATAAAAGTTTATCTTGCATGTAACAAATAATTTTATTGAAAACGATCGTCCACTACAATACAATATTAGTAGCCAGTAAAAGTAAAACAGATGAGCAACAGGTTTTGATGGAAATTTCTTTTTTCTGCAGGACAACTACCCCAAACACACGGCCGTAACGTCAAAATGTGATGTTTTTTTTCGTTCTAAACAGAAATTACACATACCACCACAGTCACCGGACATCAATGTCACTGAAAATATGTGGGCCACACTTGAAACAGCAGTCCAGAAACAAAACACATTTAAAACAAGTGTTGCAAAAAGAATAGGGTAAAATGTCTTCAGACACCACCTAAAAGTGGTCGAATCGATACCACGACGTTTAGAGGCCATTACAAAATCCAAAAGACATGTAACTAAATACTGACACTTTCTTTCTGTGCGTGATATTTCAAAAATTTCATTGGTGTATTCTCAATTTTTTGAGACAAAATTCTGCGAATGTTTATTTAAAATGCTTCTGGAACTTTTCAATTTAGAAATTTTTCGTTGATTTTTCTTTATTTTTACTCTAAATTAAACCATTTGTTATGTGTAAAAATAAAAACATATTTGCACTCCCCAGTAATGTGTTATTTATATTGAAAGTCGGATTTATCAAGTAAAAGTAAGGTGTACTCTCAATTGTGTGAGTCACTGTATATATTATAAAAAAATGTATAAACATATTATTTAAAGTACCTAAATGATTAATATTGCATTCGAAATACCTCTACCTGAATATAAAGAAATGGAAAATGAAAAGAATTATTTAGAATTGTAGTGAGTTTTTTAATAAATTCTCTTGTTCTGTGGTCTGATTGAAACACTTTTTAATTCAAATGACTGAATCAGTTGAAGCAGACGATTTTTAAAAACAGTTAAGAACTAATTTTCGCTCTAGATAATTATTTGTGTCCAATTATAACTATTTCAAATTTTACTCAAAAATACTGAAGTATAAGAGAAGTTTAATGATGATTTTGAGACGATTAATTAAATAGTTAATTCCTTGTTAAAATAAGAAAATAAAAATGAGTTCCTTTTGATATAAATTTTAAATTATCTAAATGTTTCTTTTAACATTCTTCAAAAATTCTACCATTGGTTCTGGCTACAGTTCAAACTCTTGTTCTTCACCAATAAAAAAATATTGTTAAAATTGTGTAAAAAAAATAATTTTAAAAATCTCATTAAACCGATAAAAACACATTAAATAAAAATGAAATTTGCGTTGCTGCGAAATTGAATTTTCGATCTTAATTATAGAGTAAAAAAATTCTCACTATTTAAAGTTCTATATTCTTTTCAGTTACAGTATTACTTATTAATTATTTCGTAGAAGATACAGGTAATTAGAAATGGGAACAGCATTTAAAGATAATTTAATCTAATTAAATAAATTTTAGAATTCCTTTAAAATCATTAAAACAGTAGCTAAAACAAATTTTACAAATAAAATATAACTATTAAAATATTTTTTAAAAATGTGAAATTTTTTAAAGTCATCCCAGTGTTTTGCAATGGAATACTTATAAATATATTTATATCGTCTATCTTTTTTTTTTTTTTGCAACTATTCAATTATTTATTAAATTTTGAAAAATTAATAAAAATTAAAGGATAAGTTGAAAAAATGAAATTGGTATTATTGAGCAGATAAAATAGTTGAAGACAGTATTAAAATATTCAGAATAATTTGTTGGAAAATTACTGCGGAAAATTCTAGTTAATTTCGAATTAAATGGAGATTTAACTCTTGCACTTTGAAACGTTAATAATATTCATTCGCTTATCTTAAATAATAAATGTACAAACTTTGGAGAAGATACGGAACATATCAAGTCACAAGGAATTTTGTTGTTGTTTGGTTGTTGCTTATCCCTCTTGGATTGAACACCAATTCAGTCCAAGTCTAAGAGATCGGGGAGAGAGGGGTGAAGTAGCTACAGAGGGTAAAGACTCTTGAGTACTCGGGGGAAGTCTGACTAGCTCATTTGAAGATGATAATCACACACTCGCTTTCACATGCCTTTTTTACAGGGGGGGGGAAAGAAGCTCTTTCACACACCTCACAAATAAAACACAGGGTAGCGAACAACCCTGCCCGAACAAGGACTCGTACCCGGGACTCCCAGACCACGGGGAAGATGCGCTACTCCAAGGCCAGGACAATGCCACAAGGAATTTTTATTTATATAAAAATAAGTTTTATTATTTTTATTTAGTATATAAATATTTCAATTATTTATTAATCTTGTCTATTCCTTATCATACTTTGTACATCGATCGGCGAGTATCATCGGTGGTTCACAATTTAAAATTTCAGGCAATGCAACAACAATGGGGCTTCTTTTAAGAAACTCAAATTGTTGCGAATTTCAATTTATTAAAAAAAATACCATGGCAATAATTGAAAATCAGATAGCTTCTTAACTTCCATGGGTTTTGTAAGAATGGACGAATGTAAAATCGTAGCAAATGTTGAATGGTAATATTGTCGAATTTGACTTTTGCTAGCTGCGATATTTAGCGTGGCAAATATTCTAAATTATAAATAACTGTATGTAGTCATGTCTTGTGCTGCTGTAACGTGTCAGAAATTTGAAAGTCGTTTTTCTTTGAAATGTATCCGGAGAGATTTAAATAAAATCTAAACTTTTCTAAACAAATCATGTTCTATGATCCGAAAAAAGATCCGCACTGAAGATGTGCAATGTTTTTGTCTCTCACACAGACACACACATTTATTTTATTTTATTTTCCTCTTGTGAATCTCCTCTAGAAAAACAATTCCAAATGCCAAGCCAAATTCAGCGAAGAATGAAGAATAAAAGACGCAAAAAGCGAAGTATTTTTTCGAATCTCATTTAGTAATGTAAATTAATTAAAAGCTCTACAAATTTTTCTTCTAACTGATCCTTTAAGCAAATAATTATAACGCTAACGAAATTTTTATTTGAAAGTCAAAAGCTCATAATAAAGGAGAATATGAGACTATATGTGTTTTTCTGTTGCCACTCTATAGGCCAGACTTTGAATTGCAATTACCAAATTTAGCCTAAATAAGTGTCGAAATTTGGAAGTGGGAACTATGAAGCGAGTTTTATTAATTTTAATTAACAAAAATTCAACAAGATTCCGACATTTTTACGGGAAAACTAAAAATTTTATTGCATAAAAATAATTTTTTTGCTCCGCTTTAAAATTTTAAAAAATTATTAGTTATCATTATCAAATTTAGTTTGGTGCATTTTTTATGGTTTGAGCAGTTTTCAAAAACATCGATTTTCATAATTCCCAACAATATATTTCACTGCTGCAATGAAATTCAAATTATTTTCTTTGTTTCATCAAGTATTTGATCACGTGACTTTCCCCTATTTTAAAGAAGAAAGCTCGTGTTCTCTCTCAACACTGTTTACATCAAAAATCAAAAAGTGAAATTACATTACAGTTAAAGACAATGTGAAATTAGAGAATATATTAGCCGAACAGATATAGATATAGACAGTATGATATCTTGATAAATGGAACCCATTAGTAATGTTATGAATTCGGGGTTCTTTCAATTTGTTAGTCGATTAAGAAACAGTCCTTTAAAAGTCTAAATATTTATTTCAGCAAATTCAGGACTTTGCACGATGGAACAAATACACAGACGAACGCACTCAATACACAGCAGCACACTGCAACAAACAGTAGCCTACAAGTAGTAATCGGTAGTAATAACAACCACAGCACACAAAGCGGTTAGACAGAATTCAGAAGGAGGAGGGAATCTACGTAGCTACACTCTACGGTCTTTCCAAACGCCTGCAATTCTCCACTGTCTCCTCGCTTTAGCCGTGTCCATTTGCCGACTCACCACTACGCGACTGGCTATTCCACACACGACTCGATATTGCTTCTATAATAAATACCAGGATTCAGCACACAGCTGAATTCAGCAATCGCTTGAGCCCACTCAACACCTCCGCTTCGCTGGACTGATCTAACTATCTCGCTCTAAACTTTTCGGCGGATCTTTAAACGAGCACTTCAGCTTAAACTGTTGGTCTTTTATAGTTCCCAAAACCAGGCAGAGAAGGTTCTGCTACAATCAGACATATCTCCGTTCCTATTGGCTCTATCGCCAAAATTCGGAAAAAATTCCAATATTATCCATTTTGTCACCAAATTCGTCGCCAAGCCCTGAGATCACTGATTCGGCGTCCGATCAGCATTCAACAGAGCTGATCGTAAAACGGCCTTTCAAGTGATTGAACTTACCATGCTGGGAAGCAACATTTCAGATTTGTAACAATAATAAAAAAGAAATTGTAAGATTCTTAAAATAACATAATTTGAATGTCTATTGTAATTTGAAGTTTAAAAATACTTTGTTGAGACAATCATGCACAATTAGTTATGCATAAGATCTTTAACTAAAATTAAACGTTATCAGTGAGCCCAATGAACCAGCTATTGCCAAAGGCGGCTAGTAATATATCAAAAGGATGTTCGTGTCTGTTTAAAGAAGATGTAGACGGACAGGAACGCAAATCGTTTGACTAAGAGCAATGACAATTGGAGAGAGAAAAATATGATATCGGGTCAAATTTCTGGAATTTTAATTTCAGTTAATTAAAAATTAAGCAAAATCATAACAATTGTTTAGTTTTTTTTTTTTTTTTTTTTTTTGCTGCTCATTTGATAATACAAAATAATTATAATCAAAAATCGAACTTACTATATTTAGAGCTTTCCACAACTGACACTGATTAATGAATTGATACTAAAATTGGTAGGATCAGGAAAGGTGATTTGGAGAAAGAAATAATTAAGAACGGTGATCACAGTACACATAGATGAAGCTTTAGTGAGCTAAGAAAGCATATGTCTTCTTTAAGGTACTTTAGAGGAATACGAATAACATTTGCCCGCATTTTTCAGTGTTATTTTCTAAGATATATTCACTTTGGTTGCAACTGTGATAAAATAAATAAATTAAAAAATTAATCTTAAAGATTATTTATTATTCTTTCCCAGCATCGAGTATTTTCAGGGCAAATTGCGAAATTATGCATTTTTGAATTTGCCCGATACAGTAGTTATGAATAAGATCCAATTTTCATCTTCGGATTTTCTTCTGAGAAACAGGATAGTGTTCTCAGTTATTGACGACAAAGAAAACAATGGCAATATATTTCCGATATATCGCCATACTAGCGAAAGGAGGTTGAAATCTGATAGATAAAAAATACCGCCAAATTTGTCATGTTTATTGTAACTAGAGCTTAATCGCAAAAAAAAAAAAAAAAAAAAAAAAAAAAAAAAAATGATCAAAATGCCATATCAGTCATAGCTAAAGTTTGACTATGTTCGCTAATGATATGCGGTTAAGGATAAAATTCGTCGAAGGCAAGCGGTCAACATAAAAATACTAAAAATTAAATACAGACGAAAATTTATTTTATGTTTGCTTGTAAGTAAATATCCTGTGCAACTAGGCATTTTTGCTTTCGTTCGTACAAAAATGCAAATGTAGATTAAAAACCTTCTTTTATCACTTCGCCCAATACCTATGTCTGTATTTCTTCGGAACTTGAGAATCGTTGCTTCCAAAGAAAATTAGATCTAATGAAAAAAACCCAGTGACAGATATCAAAGGAATAATTTAAGATATCGGAATGCGATATTTTGAAATCAGAAAGGACCTGTGCGTTAGCACCTTATTGTGATGTTGTTTCTTATGGCACTTGTTACAGACAAGCTCGCTGACGAAGTCAGCGATTTTAAGCCGAGAGAGCGTCTTTTGTTTCAGTAGCGCCATCTAGGGCAAAGAGTACGACTTAGCTACTCATGCGTCACAACCCTTTTTACGAGGCGGACTTCATTCATGCATTTCATTCACTCATCCACAGATCATAATTTAAACCTGAATCAGAGAACGATCACCTCTGAACCAGTACCCCCAGTGATATTGTCTCGACATGGAGGGCTTTGAAGGGCTCTCAACCCAAGGGATGCGAATCCAATGCCCTACCAACCAGGCTATCAAGGCGTTCTTATCGTGAGGAAGCATCCCCGATTTGGTCTTTGGCGCCACGAGAAACTTTGATGGCCTGCAATAACATTCTATATACTTTCAAACTATATGAAACTTATTCTACCTATTCATCTCACGATACGTTTTGCTTGTTCAATAGAAAATGGCTTTATCCATTCTGGAGATTAATCTATTATGTTCAAAAAATTCCAGAACTTTTTTGACGAAGATGGTAATAAACATTGCAGAATTTTTTAATTCTAATTAAATTTGAAGTGAAATCTATACCCAGAAAAAAAAATGAAATGGAAACTCTAACATTCAGCCAATTAGTCAGTAGTCAATAGTCATCAAGGAAGGAATGCCATGATAACAGTAAACAATAAAGTGGCACAGAATTTTTAAAAAAGCATTGCATGTGACTTACACATGATCTTGTTAGTCATAACGAAAGTTTACTTAGATACAATCTAAATACTCATAAAGTTTCTTTCTTTAGTTCCTCTAGTTAAAAAAAATGAAAAAAAAAAAAAAAAACACAGAAACCATACAAATTATTTACATACCTGATTTAAAAATAAAATATCTATTCAAATTGATTGTCTGGGATTTCAATGTGGCATATCCATTTTAAAATTAAAAGCTAAAGGGATAATTCTTTGAATATTTTGGAATTTCGATTTATTCATTCTATGGAGTTGAAAAGAAAATTATTTATTTACAATATTTGTACAAAATACATGTGAGCTATTTACCTTCTTAAACTAAATGAATTAATTTAAAAGTGGATAAATATAAAAAAAGACAATTTAACAAATATTTGTATAAAAGTTTTTATTCAAAAATAAATTGATGGTTCACAATCAATATAATGATATAACAATATAATGAGAATATCATCAACAATTCTCACAAAAAGTTATAATGTATAATATTTACAAATATTTTACAAGTAAAAATATTTACAAATTTTAAATAAAAATGGGCGATTTCAGTTTAAAGAATAATAAAAACTTAACAATTATTAAGCACATTTAAATGATTTAAATATTTCACAACTTCTGAATCAAAGTTGTGACAAAATATTAATTATTTCCTCAATTTTAAAGCAAATTGCTGCATTAAAAAGTAAAGCCAGAAATATTAAAATGCTTTTAAAATATCTGTTGTAGAATACATGATTTTCAAAAATACATCTATTAAAATATCTCTTAAATGAAAAAAAAAATTATATCATTTAATTTCAAAACAAGAAGGATTAACAGTTCAATTTTCATTTGATTCCATCTAGAGTATCAACATTGTCGGTAATTAAAAAATTAACAATGATTTAATGATTATTGGCAAAAATTTGAGGTTTTGTTGTAGACAAACGACAAGGTTTTTCTTTGAAATACTTTTGATTAACAGATACCAGCATTTCTTCAGGTATATATGTTACATATCTGAAATTAAAAATTAAAAAAAAAGAAAGATTAGACACATAGATCAAATAAAATGAATATATACAAAATCTTCAGGATTAAATATAAATGCCTGTGACGTTGGCAACAGGAGCTCAAATTGTTCACTCAAATGCATTCTACTTGTGTTAGCAACAGCAGCTAAAATATATGATTATTATTTAAAATAACTGACTGATGCAACATTTGATTTTGCTGCAGTTCAAACTTTGAATTTAGTTTATCATTGATGTGCATTGCATATTTTTTCATCAAGTATTTAAAGTGCTTTAAGAATTATTAATTAAATTTATGATTTTCTTTATGGATGAAGTTGTGTGTTTATTCTCAATCGTCAAATGCCATACTCAAAAACAATTGAATTATACTTGTAGCTTGATTCGATTTAATTATTAAATACAGATTCATTACTATATGTGATTAATAAAAAACAAAATTTAATATATCACAAATATAATTTCAATTCATTTCTAATACACAAATTAACAAACAAAAATCAATGTAATATTCAAAAAACTTCGGCAACAAGATTTTGATGAATTTCTACATTTCATACCTCCACATGTTCAAAAATCATATTTTTGGAATTATTTCTTCTATCAGTGAGCACAATAATTCGAAAAAGCATTGAGCTAAAAATTTTGCATGCATTTCTGAACTAAAATTTGTAGATTCCTATCAAAGACATCAATCTCTTATTTGTATGCATGTGAATAGGATAACTCAAAAACATAAAGAACTAATATGGATGAAATTTAGAATATAGATTTATTATCCAGATTGCAAATACGTGCTAAATTTTGGACCAAATCTATAAGGTGAATCATTTGTTTGTCTATATATTCACAGGTATGCGAACCACTTAATTAAAAAATGCAACATCTTAGATAAGTAAATTTTGGAATAAGGTCTTCTGATCAAAATTGTAAATCTCTGTCAAATTTCAAATCCAATGCGTGGAAAATAAGATATTCAAAATGAATACTCCATTTCCTTGATTAGATTATCTAGCGAAATACTTGTACTGTGTCACTACATGCAAAGATCAGATGGAAGCACTTGCAAACTACCAAAATCTTCATAAGTAAGGTAATTTATGATTCAAAATTTATCATCCAAACTACGAAATTGAAATACTGTTATTTAAATCCATGATGGCTTCTTTAGCAATAGATTCATCGCCTATAATATCTTACAAATGAAGCAGCATATTTTTATAAAATATGCATCATTACAGTTACATTAAAATTGTTGCATCAAATTCTGCTGAAAGACAGTGGAAGGGAAAAAAAAGGAAGTTAAAAAAAAACTTTTATTACTTAAACATTCATAAGGACTGAGGCTATAAAGAATTCTAAAACTTTTTTAAACAAAGAAACTATCTAAATAAAACTCAGAACATCATAAACATCGATAAATAGAATAGAAAATGTGAACTATTTAAATGCAATGTTGGAAAAGTAAATCAATAGCTTTTAAAATCATATCATATTGAATTGGCAACTAAGTAATTACAGATTTTAAATAAGAAAACTTTTTACTTGAATATATAATTTTATTAAATTAGGTATTGTCTATTTATGTCAATGGCCTTTTGACATCATTCCTTCATATATCTCATATTTTTTATCAGCAAAAAACAGAATTAAATAAGATTTTATATCAACAGCATCATTAAAAATGTTAACTTTTAAGGAGTTCTGTATTGAAAGAAATGAATAGAAATATGAAGGCCCAAGGTCAGGGCTGTATGGTGAATGGGACACATATCAACCTAGCTCCAATAACTTTTGGTGAGTAATCAAAGATGTGTGGATATTTACTTTATCTTTTCGTATCTTTTTGCCTTACCTTTTCGTGTTGGAAAACAGTACCCTTATGACTTTGGCAATTCTGCACGCTTTTTTAAAAAAATGTGCTACTCAATTTGGTGAGTTGTTGAACATAGACGTTTCAATTAACCATTTGGGTTCTCAATGAAAGTTGAAACTGCAGAATTCATTTATAATCTCAAATTAACAGCATAATCTAATTTTTGGTGAATTACAGCATTTGATGTTATCAATTTTCCAGATGTTTTACAATTAATTTTCTTATAAAACTTAAGTTTTTTATAAAATTAAGCTATAAAACTAAGTAATCAAATCATTTCAGAAAAGGATAAATTTCATTGCGTTTCATAACAGATTCATAGATAGTAATATGCAGCGTCAAATTAACTTTCTTAAGTTGATGGGGGAGCCATAAACCGATTTTCTTAACATAACCAAGATGTTTATTTGATTGATGATTGATCGATTGATTGAGTGAATGCATGTATCCACAATCTCTGCAATCTCATGTATTGTATTATGCTGATTTGAATCGATGATGGCCCTGGTATTGGTCTTATCAACTTTAACTGAACTATCAGATTGTTGTGCATTTTTCAGCAAAAAAATCTCCAAAACTAAATTTGAAAACTTAAAAAAAAAAAAAAAAAAAAAAAAAAATTCAAGGCTTCATTTCCATGCATAGCAAATAACTTTTTATATACTCGCAATGCAAATCTGCCTTTTCGGAAGTAGCGCAATAAAATATTCCTGAAATGCGGATTTTATTCTTCCAGTTTTAACCGAGATAAAAACAAAACTAAATAATTAAAGGATATAAAATTCTTACTAATTAGTGGAAGTCCAAACAAAAAAGAAAGCAATATAAATTAGGTGCTTTGAATATGTTTATAAAAAAGAATGTGCTAAAGTCTGCAGAAAAAAATCTACAAAACAAATCATAAATGCAATTTTTTTTTTTTTTCAAAATTTTTATTTGAAAATAAATATTTGATAAAACATAAAACTATCAAGACTAACATTTTTAGATAGTACAATAGTATTTAGATTTGAATATATTTCCTAAAAAGTAATCAAACAAAAATGCAGGGACATTGCTCAAGGATAATGAAGCATTTAAACTGCATAATGCATGCAAACCTATTATAATTAAATACGACTACAACAAGATTTTATATCATCCCCAATTCAAATATTAAAAAGAATTTAATAAACAATTGCCGATTCAGTTTAATGGACTTTATAACTAAAATTAACAAAATATTAAGTTACTTAAAAGATACTTTTTGTTAAATGTATACAATATTTATTTTGATATTACATACCTCATATAGACACTTGATGTTAATACTAATTCAGTATATATAACACAGGAAAGGTTGGTTTTTTTAAATAAGCAAGATGATGGGTGGATTTTAACTTCTTGGTTACCTTCTACCTAGTTGATTTAAAAGGAGAGAAAAGATAAAATTTAATTCCATTGGGAAGATCAATAATATAAATATAAAGATAATAAGAAGATAAAATAAGGGATAGAGAAATTCATTACAGTTATTAAAGTTATTATGTATATTGAAAGTCAATATGGAAAAAAAAAGATGAGAATTTTCATATTTAAAATTTTTAATTTCTAATTGCAGATATATATTAAGCAAAACCAGTTCCAAAATACATGTACAACACATTTCCAAGTATTCGGTTTGTGAATATCCAGCTTCCATACTATCCGGCCTGGCTTTCTTTACTGTAATAAATTAAGGATGGCAAGCCATTGCATTAGAAACATTGCAAAGGCTTTGGAAACAGACATCTGCTACGATTCTCCTATGTGTCATATGTAAAATAAAAGTTGTGACAGGAAAAGAACAGTGTTCTGCTCCTTGTTCATTGCTTCATCAGTCCGTAACAGACTTTGATTGTTGTCATTGTTCCTAATTATAACTGCACAGTAAGTATAGATTTGTAAATTGTTCTTGGGGTGTGCTTAGTATTTTTTTTATGTATACCACGCTGAAGCATACCAAATTCATGTTAAAATGTAAACAGATTAAATCCTATAAATTACTTTTTCTCTAATAAATTCTTGCAGTGTAGTGTATAAACATATATAAACTACCAGCACAGTGCCTTCTATTTTAACTCGGCATGTTACCGGCAAGTGCTTCTGTGTTTCACCGGACTTCAGCCGAGTTCACATTCTACATGGCTTGAGATAAATACGAAGTTTAGCACTCAATAAAAAGTGAGAAAATAAGTATTATAACAGTGAGTTTTGGTATAAAAACATTGTCTCCTGGTATTGGTGGGTAATGAAATGAGTTCATAGAACACTGGCCTATTTGGCATTTTTGTTATCCAGCCTACCCTTCTGCCACATTAGGCCATATACTCAGGAGTTTGCTATACTAAGATAAAGATGCTTTTTGCAAAATTAATTAATAAATACTAAGCTTTTGTGCAGTTATCAGAATTTATAAAATGCAAGCTAATTCCCAATTGTTTAACAGCATCTATTTGTATTTGTGCGTGTGCATGTGTTTACTAAATATTTATAAATTACAAATATCAGTTTAATCAATGAGGAAGAATTATTGCAATTTTTTTAATAATCAAACTACAGTTAAATATTAGATAGTATGAAAGAAATCATTTATTACAAAATTCATGCTTTATAAACATGCATGTATATGCATCTATGTAATTTTATTATAGGCATTTTTAAGAAAGTGACAATCACCCCAAAAACTCTTATTTTTAATTTTGAAATATTCCTTAAAATCAATGAAGTTATAAATGACTTTTAAAAGACATTTTAGATTATTCCATTCAATGACCATTTTTAAAATATGTATTGAAACTGGTGTGGTTCATCTAATGTCAAATCATTTAAAGAACACACTAAAATAAGCAATTAAGGAAAGGAAACATTTTTCTTTGAAATGGGGAATGGTTAAAATAAGTTGTACAGTTTAACAGGCAATCAATAATCTAGTATTTCTGAGAAGTGTGTGCATGTATGTATGTAAGAGGGACAGAGTTAATAAAAAGATGCAAAGCTATTAAAGAATTTTTAAATTCAACTGATTTTCTAAATAGTATAACAGACTTACTGTTTTATATGTATTCTTTTCATGCAAAAGAGCTGCATTCATGAAAAGACCAGATGCCAAACATTTTCTAAAATAAAAATATATATATATTTTTTTTAAATTTATATTTAAAAACTGGCATAAATGAACAAAAAAAAATTGAGAAAATTCTTATAACTTATTAACTATCGCTTAACACTAAACACATAAAAAAATGGGGGGAAAAGAGAGAGAGAGAGAAGCCATACCTGATCTTCATAGTGCATAAATTTGAACATAAAGGTATGCCAGCAGGTGCACACAATCTTTTTAATTGTTCTCTAATGTGCATTGCTTTTCTCATATTCCGAGTATTAATGTAATTTTCTTCACACCAACCCTTTAAGAAAAGCATATAAATAAAAATTAAAAGAAATAAAATTTTATTAAAGCAAAATTTTTATTAAACTATTTCTGATTAAAATTAAGGTCAAATACATTTCATGCAAAATGAAAAATTAATTTTACTGTCAGAATATACAACAAAAAATTATAACAGGTAATATAGGGAAAAAAGTAAAAACATGTTTGGAAATTTTAAAAATGTAACTAATTAATACAGTTTTTTTTTTAAAAACACTTTTATGTAATTAAAAAATTAATTTTTTTATAATTATTGTCTTTAAATTAATTTTTATAAAAGTAATTAAAACTTGAAACTGTTTTTTTTTTTCTTAAATTTGTTTATAGGTGGCATCATTTATTAATGAATAAATTGATTAAATTAATTGATAATTAATGCTGGAAACTAAAATAGAACACTATCATCAAGAATACAAAGATGCATAAAATTTTAAAACTCCAGCATATAAGGTTGAATATGAAATGTTTATTATAAAATCCAATCTTTACAAACATGAAACATATTGAATTAAATGAAAGTATGAAAAAAATAGAGTTAAATGAAATTGCATAAAACACAGAATCAAATGACCAGAATCACAGTTGATATAAATGATAACTTAAAAAAACTTACTGGATTTCCTTTAAATTTTTTGAATTGCCTAAAAACATTCAAAAGCATAATATGATCGCCTTCGACAGCTTCAAATTTCTTTTTCACCTCATTAAATGTTTCTCTCTAAATATAAAAAAATAAAAATAAAATCAATATTTTAGGTAGGTATTTAAAAATAATATGCTTTAACGAATCCTATTCATTATTTAATTTAAAACCTCATTTTAAACTTCTATATTTATGAGCCAAATCTGACATACGATTCTTAAATAGATTCAATAACATTCTTGATATTTTATAAAAATCACAGAATATTACAAAATGTCCAGTTAAACATTCAGGAATGAAATTAATTTTCAGTTCTCAAATAATCTTTATTCTTTCACACATGAATAATTAAGCATTAATGAATCTTACAAGTGGAAAGAATAAATATAACAGCGATTCTAAATAATATTTAATGTGAATATTTTGTATTTACACACGTAAACATATTTTAGAAGTTGCATTGCCAAATAAAAGAAACTTTTGAAATTTTAAATTGATTCATTTTGATTTATTTCATAAAAATTAGGAAATTAATATATTATTACACACATATAATCTAATAGATATATCATTACATACATATAATCTAATTGATTTAAATACCCATGGAAATCCTAAGATCATAAGATAGCATCTAAAATTAAAATGCTTTGTTTGACTAATTCAGTTCTTATAATAAAATCATATTTCAAATTAAACTGGTACTAAAAATACAGATATTACAGATTACAGATGCCACAATAGTTATTCTTGAATTTGCAACTCTCCAAATTTTCATATAAACAAGAGGGCTAATATTACTGATTCAATTCTTAAAGCTTCAATAGTTTAATTTAGTTAGATTTAACATCTTACTTTGAAATTACACAAGGAATACTTTTAGAGGGCTTTTCATAACTGAACAAAATTTAGAAGAATGAATATGGAATGCTAATTCCAATATCAAACTTGCATACAGTGTCAGGGTTATACAAATGAAATTTTGAAATTCTTGTATTCACAGGATTTACTTTAAAATTCTTCGAAAACTCAGAGAACTAAAGCAAATCTTAACTAATAATTCATTACTTAAATTTATTTCAGTAGCTAAATTGATAACCCATTTTAAAACAAATTTATTTGATTTCATGTAGATTAAATAGCACAAAACACATAGCATCAAACATAAGGTGAAGTCATTAAAAAAGAGGAGATAATTAGAAGATATTTCCATCCTGAATTGTGACCAAACGACAAAAATAAAATTAGAAGCAATGTTCAAATTTATTATATTACAAGTTGGACTCATAATCAAATTAACAGAGACTTTTAATTATTAGTAAAAGTTTGACTCAGAATCAAATTCCCAAGACACAGAGATTAAATTAAAAATGGAACCCCAAACTTGTTACAAAAAAGCCAAAGCGCTACTACTAGACCAGTAGAAACCACTCTTAAAATTTTAATTTAATTTTCCTGCCATTAGTTCTTGTGGGTCTGTGTTATGATTATAAAAACGAGAAGATTTATACATATTTATCAAGTTCTAATCTCATATTCTAGACATATCTCAAAATCATTCTTCTCCTTCCACTGTACCTTCCCCTCATCTTCCCAATACTGAGCACTGAAAACAATTACTTGGCAAACAACTGTTCTGTCATTTTACTCAGAATGGTTACATTACAATACAAACATGAAAATCACCAAAATTAGTAATGGAAAAAAATAACACAATGCTAATTCTACAAGACCTCTTTATACTGAAAAAATCATACATCTGCTTAGCCTATTTGATTAGTCTAAAAGTTTTTCTTTAGAACTTTTTAAAAAAATTCAAATTGCAATCATCTTGACTGAGAGCATCTGCTTTAAAATGCATATAAAGATTTTACAAGATTCAATGCCTAAAATATAAAAGTGAAGCTTTCTACTTCAAACAAACCTACATGTTATGATCATAGATTTTTATTATTGCAACAGGAAATGTGTAATTTTGAAGTAATATTTTGATAATTATGTTAGCCTAAGGAATAAAACTTTATGTACACAAAATAAAAATGAAATTAATGGAAACATTATTCATCTATTCTAAAGAAAAAATCTGTTTTTAAAAAAATGAAAAACATTAAATTAGAACTTGAAACAAAAATGCATATATCTTATTTACTTTGTATCAATATATGTCTTTTCAATTTGATAACAAATTCTTTTCTATTAAAAAAAAAAAGACATTTTTAAAGCATCAAAATTAGTTCTCAAAATAGTAAACATATAATGGAGTTTGGGTATTTATGATCTCCATTTTAAATGTAGATGCTAGCTTCTTAAAATTTAGTTCAGAATGAAGAATAAACTTGAAACTACAAAAAAAAGAATAAACTTGTTAAAAAAATGGCAATTCCAGCATTTCAACTAAAAAAAATATATTTATTTTATTCCATTATGAAAAACATTGAGCATATAAAAATACCACAGAGGAAAAAAATAAATACAAGTGAACAAGTGAAAATAAATACAAGTAAATACAAGCCATTCTGTATCACAATCACAATCTGATATTTTAGTAGAAATAATAATAATACAGTTAACAATATAAAATTAGAAAAATAAGTTAAACAGTTAATGAATTTAAAAAGTTTTTCAATTTTGTTGCTGCGAATTCGCTACCGTATTTTTGCTTTTGCTTTTTTATTCATAAAAGTGAGAAATTTCACATTAATATGTATTAGCATGTTCCTAGAGAATAATATAAATAGTAAAACAATACTTGAAGCAATTTGAGCAGCCAGAATCAGATATTTGAATCAGTTATTTAGAAATCAGGGAGAAAAAAAGCAATTCAAATTTTCAAATATTTTTAAAATTTTATAAAATTTATTCATTTATTTCACCTAAAATATTAATACAATAATGTGGAATATATGAAATCATTACTAGAATTTCCAAATGTGTAAAGGAAAGTAACAGAATTTCGTTAGAATATTAAAGCATATTTTTTCCTTATTTCAAACTACTAACTAATAGTGAAAATTTTCTTAAGTCAGTAAAATTATAAACTAACCTCTGATGACTTGGAATAAAACAATGATTCAACACAAAGGATGGAGATAATAGTTAAAATTTCAATTCTGAAAAAAAATGATAGTATTTATCAATATTTTATAATAAAAGTAATGAGATTAACTGTATTAACAGCAGTATAAAAATGAAAAAAAGTACATATTTCATAACATTTTCTATACATTAGAGTTTCTGTAAAAAATTGATAATTTTTTTTTCTACAGTTACAAATAGAAGAAAAATTTTCAAATTAATAGAAAATACGAAAATTTCAAATTGAATTATTACTGTTATGATAATATGACTTATTCAGAATTCAACCAAAATAAAGTAAAATATCAGTGCATCTTGTAAATTTAATCACATCAATACAATTAATATAAAATACCATATAAAAAACTCCTTCCAAAAAGCACACAATATATACTAAACATCAGTTTCTCAATAACTTTATTCAACATTAAATATATAGTATCTTTTCACAAATTAATGATAAAAATTACAAAGGATTCCCCACTTCTTTCTTATCTTAGTAAATGCCCTCCAAAAAACCCACAATATATATTAAGCATCAGTTTCTCAATATTCAACTTTTTATTCAACATTAACTTTATAGTTATTTCAAAATTCAACTTTTTATTCAACATTAAATATATAGCTATCTTTTCACAAATTAATGAACAAAATTACAAAGGATCCTCACTCCCACAGCCTTAAGTAAAGATCAAATGTACACAATGAAAATCAAATCTCAATGCTAAATGTGATTTTGACTAAGAATTGCACGAAACATATGTTATGGTCATTTAAAAAAAGAAGAGAAAAAATAAGAACCAATGAAATACATGAATAAAAATTTATAAACTAAATTAGTATTACATTTAAATAGATGAAAAGCATTGTTAGATCAATTGCAATCTTTATTCAATATCATTAAACAAAAAAGTTGTAACACCCAAAATGGGAATTCAATAAAAAAAATTTTAATATATCTATACTTATAATAAATTCAATGTCTGTGTGTTGGCGCTCTACAGCCCAGACCATTCTACAGCTACCATATTTAGTACAAGTATACCTTAGAGACAAGGAATGAGCACCTCAAAGAGATTTTTACTTAGAATTTTAATTAATTAAAAATTAAGCAAAATTTCAGTGTTTTCCTGCTATAACTTCCAAAAATATTACAGCACAAAAGTGATTTTTTTATAAACTTAAAGCTCAAAAAATTATCTTTTTAATGATACCGATGCTTTAACCTATAAATTGAGTTCCTTTTTTTTTTTTTTTTTCATGAATTTAAAAAAAATTGAATTGGAAGTTAAGGTATGTTTGTTACAGTCATTTAAAATATCAGAAACAGAAGAAAAGTCACCTGCCTTAAATCTCTATATTGCAGATGCTGAAGTCAATCGAGTTGCAATTTAACCACCAAAATGTTTGGCAAAATATACCAAAACTATAGTTTTTACAGCTTAAAACATAGTTTGCAAATAATGGTCTAAGAAAAAAACCCGCAGACAGAAATATTTATAAATCCTACAGAATTAGTTAGGAATACTTTAAAAAATGAAACTCTAAACATAATCAATGCATTTTAAATAAAGATTTGTAGATGTTTAACATCATTATGAAATAAAACTTACGTGCACTTGTATTTGGAAGAAGTTATAATCATTTTAGAAAACCTAGGATCCAAAGGAAATGTAACCATCTTTTTCCCATCTTCTGTCAACTAAGAAAAATACAATTAGTATTCAATTGTAATAAAAAAAAAAATAAAGTAAAACCTTAAGAATAGTCAAGTTATAATAATAAGTTACAAATAATAACATTAATACTAATAAATAAAATCATAATTTTTTAGCCCTTCTTTAAATTTTTAATGTAACTTAACAATTTAAAATTTAAAATAAAATTATAATTACAATATTCATTCAAAACAGTTAATTTTTTTCAAATATCATAAAAAACATTCCCTTTTCCAGAAATAAATGTTATATTTTGAACCTAATCAACATGCAAGTTGGAATTTTCCTTCAAAACGTTTAAAGTTTTATATACAACAAATTATTCCAAATATATATAAAATAAATTCAACAATACAATTCCAAAAATACTTCATTCTGTGTAAAGAAAAATTAAGATTATAATTTATTAAAGTAATTATAGTATAAAGATGCACAATATTGTGAAGTTATAAGTATTTTCCTATTCAGAAAAATAATATTTTAGCTTTTCTCTTTAATTTAGAACTTTCAAAGAAGAATACTCCCCCTTCAATTTTGAAAATTTTCTTGTAAAATTAAAAACACTTATTTAGTACAGATGAGCAATAATCAAATTTCAACAATTAAATAATTAATTTAAAAGACATAAGCTATAAAACTCATTAAAGGATCAACTTAATTTGCCTATTAAATTTCAATAAAAAAAATTGCATTGAACTTTGAAAAGTAATATACTTTTAAAAAAAAATACAAACAAAGTGATGGGAGTACCATTTAAAACAAAAGATATTAAAAAAATGAAAGTGGGAAAAATTAATACTAACTTCTAAATTTCCATCTTTATCCACAACAGCATTCAGTTGTTTCAGTAAAAGTATAGATGCCTCAATATTCTATAAATAAAAAAATTATATATTTTATCTCTAAAATACATCTAAAAACAGAGTTTCCACTTTTATTAAAGAAAAAAAAATACAAGAACTATTTTTAAAAAGTTCAAAGACCAAAAAATTACATACTTTTGATACAGAAATGAAAACAAATTTAAATATTTTCACTTCAAATGCATGATTACTTCCATGCTTACAACTTTTAAATACTTAGAGTAAGAATACTAAGCAGATTTATTATGTGCAGTTAATAAACTAAAACCCAGTTCAAAATGGGTTTCAAGATCACATTGTAAGTACATTTACAGCTAGTCAATACAGAAAAAACAATAGATGTTAATTTCACATAAATTATTAAAGAATGATGACTTCACAAATGCATTCATAATTTAGTTAAAAATCAAATTCATTAAAAAGGGTTAATTCCATAAGAATCTCTTTATTTTTGACTAATGCTTGGCAGAATGAAGAAAAAAATGCAAGAATCAAATACAAATTTAAAAAAAACAGTTAAAATTTGTTTATTAACAGTTAAATGAACTGGACAGAAAATGTTATTAAAATATTTTTAAATTACACTGTTAAAAGTACAATTCCTAAATTTTACTATGCACTGTTATGTGATTCTGATATGAATTGAAAATCTTGCCTTTTACAAATAGTTTATTTGCAGACTTTCTCAGTTTAAAAGTCATCGCTTCAATTTTTGTCCTTTTTGAATTAAAATTATTTAGTTTATCTGCAGTATTTTTCATTTTTTATTCTTTTCAATAATTTGAGATTGTATAATTTTTCAAAATATTTAAAAAGGACATCTATTTACATACACAAGTTCTTTTGTGATTTGAAATTTCTATACTTCAATGTGTTTTTGTCAATTTAGCTAAAATTAAATATTTCACAACATATCTCTTTGAAGAATTTTTAATGTCAATAATTTTATTTATAAAAAAAAACTTAACTATGATTTGGTCATAAGAAAATTAAAATTTTATTTGATAATTTCTGATAAGATTCTTGACCTTTTCAATATTTTAAAGAAAACTTGTCATTTGATTTTTTAGATACTAGATTTCCCTGAATTGCAAATCACAACATTAAAGAATTATCCAGTTATATTAAAACAATCATTTTTTTTAAAGCAAGAAAGTTATAGAAGAGATTGTTCGGTCTATTCTTCTCAGATGAGAAGAGTCATATTTTTGACAATAATATAGTTGTGAAGAAAATTATCCAAAATTTTAGGAATGCAGGTACTTACTAAGTTCTGACATTAATGTTTGAAATTTGTTCTGAAAGTTTTATAAACCCCTTTCTGGAGCCATGAGAAGCACACTTCCCACCAAATTTGTCAATCATTGTATGAACTTATGTAAATTAATACAAGTTCTGAGAAATTCTTCAATGAGATAGAAACTTAGATGTTTCACTTCCCTGTCTGACAAAAAATGGTGCATCTTTGTTGCTTAATTATCAATTAACAAAATTAATTTATCTGAAAAGCTAAATGAATAACTTTTCTTAAGCCAATCCCAATCCTAAAAATATTTTTATATACCACTACCAGGAAAGAAAAAAAAAAAAGCTTTTTAAATGGTTAATCAGAAAAACTCCTGATTAAGAAAACTTTTTAGAATTTTATCCCCAAAGAATCCAATACTAAACTTTTCTGATATCAACATATGACACTTAGTTTGAAAAATCAAAGAAATGCTATTTATAATTTCTAGGCCTTCATAAGCATCAATTTTCATGACACTTCAAGTTTTCAAAGAGCAAATGGCCATATTTTTTCATCTCCTGTGTTAAAAAGGGGCAGTCTTTATTTTTAAAAAAATATCGTTGAAAATTGTGGTTAATGATGCAAAAAAAATTATGTTATAAATTGCCCTATTTGACATTCAATACCAAATCATACATCATTTGGACTACTAATTCAACAATAGTTGCATTTTCTAGACATGTGGATTTTTGTTACAATTTTTGTTATTGGTGGTGGTGGTGAACTTTTGGATAAATAATACACATTAGGTAAAAAAAGATTTAAAACCCCCATTTAGGCTACAACTATCCAAAAATATTAATAGAATTAAAAATCCTTTTTAATTTCATTATTCAATAAGTCAAAAAATTCCAATTTATTAATGGATTATATAATAAAATAGATAAAATTGCTCTCATCATTCACCATGGTATGGCCCTTTAAAATTAAAGTCAATATCTAGCTTCTTAAACTTCAAAGACCATTTCAGTTCTAAATTTAAGGCAAAACAGCATTAACTTCAACTGCTAGGCATGTTGAAAATCTTTCTTTGTGTGGTAACTCTGCTTGCCAAATCCTTTTTCAAACTACATACAGAGAAAGTTTGGAGATTGATAACTCTCCCATATAAACATCCCTTTTCAATTTGGTGTAATTCTCAAGGTGAAACCATTAGTCCATTAAATTAAACAAAATTTCCAATCCCAATCAAAATTTTAACTGTTGATAATGCCTTCATTCAGTGGTGGCTAGGTGGTTGGCTGTGCACAAGTCCATTCAAATTGTTATAAAAATATCGAGATGAAAAAAAAAGCAGCTATTTTATTAATTTAAGTTGTTGTGAACTGAAAACAATCCTCTATCTTAACACCCAAATTAGTTATTGGAATAGGGATAAGGAGGTTGGGGTCAGAAACAACTTTTTTCATCTTTAAATAAAAACCTATCAAGCCAAGAAAAAAAATTTTAAAAAATGTTTTAAAACTATAGCTATTAAAAAAGCCTATACAATGAGCAATCAAATGTTAATATAGCTTAATTACATTAGAAATAAATTTTTTTAAAGAATCCATTTGAAAAACTATTTATTTTTCCAATTTGAGTAGACTTTTTGTAATTCCATTTAAAGATGAGTTAAACAGAGGAAAATGCCTAATAAAAATTTTAAATTAATACCTAGTATTTTTTTTAAAAAGTCAACTTGATAAAAAAAAAAAAGATGTTAATGCTTTATGAGCACTATCTGTTTGAATCCTCAGACAGAAAAGAAAAAAAAAAAGTATATTCAAAACACTGTTTTTCTATAATTCCAGATAGTATAAAAATTCCGAAAAATTGATGAAAAAAATTTTAGAAAGAAAAAATTCTTACTTAGTACTGACTAATTTTTGAAAAACATTAAAGCATTTCTGACCACACTGGTTATCAGAAATTTTGTTCGGACTTAATAATTGAGACAAAATGTTAGTTTCAAACATAATAACCCTCTAACATTTTTTTTCTAAAAATTGACTATAATAATGCCATTTGAAATTACAGCTTAACATTTTTAGAATAAGACTTTTTTATCTCCCTTCATAAATTGAAAAAATTAGTTACACATTTCATTAATTTTTCTAAGACCTGATGAAAAAAAAAGCATTTTTCCCATTTCCCGATTACACCAAAGTGAAGTTCAAATTTTCAAGGACAATTAGGAATCTATAAAATACTGAAGAACAATCAAATATATGTCACTAAATTTTTTAATTTATTAGCAACAGAAAGTAACAATCGGTAAGCAAATAATAATCTAATTCTCCCCAATGTGTTATAATTGTAATCTGTTTATCTCTCATGCATCATAAATAATTAGCATTTAAGGAAAAGGTTCAAGATATTTAACCACTGCTGAAATTTAAGATATATTTGGTATGTTAGACAAAATTGTAACAAAAAATTTTTCTTAAGGGAAAAAAATAATAAGGCAGACCTATTGTGATTTTAGAAAATGAGATAACAAAAACAGCTAAAATTGCAGACTAACATAATACATTAATACTGATATTCTTTAAACATAAAAGTTAAAACTCACATCCTTTGGTGGTTTGTCAATAAAATCAAACTCTGCAATATTTGATATCCCCATTGCTACCATTTGAAGAATTGCACTGGACAAGCAACATCTAGAACAAATAATAAACTG
Source organism: Argiope bruennichi (assembly GCF_947563725.1). Classification (NCBI taxonomy): domain Eukaryota; kingdom Metazoa; phylum Arthropoda; class Arachnida; order Araneae; family Araneidae; genus Argiope; species Argiope bruennichi. The sequence continues at coordinate 82,898,870 of NC_079159.1, read as the reverse complement.
TTTTAATCAAGCACATGAAACATAAAAATCCTTGCATATATGTTTTGAGAATAAATCATTTCTTAAATACTCATCTGAATAAAAAGATACTAATTTAACAAATCAAGTGTTTAGAGCATAATGCATTTTTAGATAGATTAATGTTTCAATTATTTAAAATACATTTATTACGGAAAATGTATCATTAAAATTTATTTCATAATTTTACTTCTGAATCTTTTAAATTTGAAAATTAGTTTTTAAAAGAAATCCTGGTGCAATTCAAGAAAAATTACTAAAATGTTATTATTTTTTCTTAATTATAGTTTAAAATCTATCAGAAATTAACAAAACTTAAGCTTTCATAGCTCAAAGCACTTGTGTACAAATTTTCATTACATTTTTACAAGATTTCTCGATCTTCTAAGAATAATATATTTTTAATAGCCTTCCAAAATATTTTAAATTCATACATTGCACTGACATGACAGATTGATTTCAATGACAGAACTCAGTATGTAATAAAATACATTTAAGATACATTTACATTTCAAAAATGGAGATAAATTTCTACATTGAGAGACAGAAAAGAATAGATTATAAATCAAAAATAATCACAAGATGAAATATAAATAAATTAAATAACTTTTTTTTCATAATTTTAATACAATTATAATTTCAGTACTGAAATATGTTCATGATCAATAGTCCCACATGTCTCAATTTTTGTACAGAATAAGACCTGACCTATCCCCTTTCTCAAAATATTCATATTAAATCAATACAAACTAATTTCCCCACTACCAAACTCAATCTGTATCAGTTAGGACTGTCTTGTACACTGTAAAACTTCAGTTAAAATTCAGACTTGTCAATTTGCTTGCAAGATTCAGATCTGCAATCAAAGATACTGACAATGAAATGCCTGAATCTACATATTTTTCAGAAATTACAAATATTATCTGATAAAATAAAAATGACTGTTTTGCAAATCTAATTTTAAAAATAACTTATTGAAAAATTGAAACATTCTTTATATTCATTCTTCATATTCATTGTTTTCAAGCTGTTATTTGATTTAAATGAAAATTTTGTTTACAACTAATGAAAATATTTGAAGCACTTACTTAATAACACTAAAAATCTGTGAAGAGAGAATGAATTTTACCAACAGTTGTAAACTATGTTTGCAAACCTTTTTAAAATTACTCATGATATCATTTAAATTTTTAAGATTACCAATAAGTGATGTTATTACACTTATGGCCTTTTAACAGTCTCTTACAAAGATTCAAAATTACTGACCCTCATCCTAAGTCAGCATTCAATAATCATTACAGTTACCGAATCTACTCATACAAATTCCATACATAAAAAAGTCCTAAACATTGTCAAATATACTGCAATCAATATTAATTTGAATTTTCTAAATGGGATTTATTTGACCAATGACAGCCATATCAAATCTGCTGTATTTACTAAATATCATTATTATATTAATTTTTTTTTAATGGAAGAATATAAATTTATTTACCGCTGAAATACAAGATTGTTCAAAGATAAGCTTAGATATATTTTCTATTTCTCACAATCTTTTCTTATATATTTAATGAAAGCATATATTTATCAATTAATACATTGAAACTAACAAATAAAAAATACTTTACAGAATTCACTTCAAAATGATCATTGAAAAAGAAAACATTTGTAAAATATCATCAAAACATAAGCAAATAGTTAAGAACAGTTAACTATTTGCTACTAACATGCAAAGAATGTTTTATTTATACACACAAAATTTGTCAGTATTTTAAAGCTTTTAATAAAATTACAAATGGTTGAAACACTGTTTGTTATGCAGTGCATACTTATACAAATACAGCCATTACACTGCTAGGTATTTATAAACATTTAATAACAGATGTGTTATACAGTATATAATAATAATAATCAATACAATAATACAATATATAATATAAGTTATAAAATATATTGCACAAATTCTAAAACAAATAGCAAACATTTACCTTCGAATTTCTGGTTCTGTTTGATCTTTAAATTTCTTATATTGCTCTTTAGTATACAAGCGATAGCAGTAACCACTAAAAAAAGCATAAAATAAAAATAATAAAAACAAAAACAATTCTTATGGAGCTCTATGAGAAAGACTGTAGGACTTAGAACAGCCAGATTTGTTTCAAAAATGCATTAAAAAATGAAAATATACTAAAGTTTCTCAAAACATTAATCTTAATTGAATGCTGAATAAAACCTAGTAACACAGACTATTTTAAAGAAACAATTAATAGAATGAATTAATTAACACTTTGTAGGAAGCAATTTTCAGAATAAGTAATTATAAATCTAAAATGCAATTACCATTTTAGAATAATAATCAATTAAAAATAATTAAATTCTTATATAAAAAAGTTAATGTACAACATACATATATGCAATAAATGTAAATAAATTTATTTTTAAATCAAGTTCTATATACTCTTTCAATTTCCAACAAAAATTAAAACTCATATAATTAATTTGAAAATAAAAAATTTAATTAAAAAAAATTCTTACTCAAATTCTCTTCCAGCTCTACCAGCTCTCTGCTCAGCTTGAGCTTTTGATATTGCTTGTGTTCTCAAAACATCAAATCCACACACAGAGTTGAAAAATCTTAAAAATATCAATCAGAATGCATCAACTTTGTGTGTTGCATTTTCATAAAAAAAATAATATCATGCATTTGTGCAAACAAATTTTTTAACAAGTCTTTTTCTTTACAAAATTGCTCTCAAATTTTAAATACTAATTAATACAATTCGATAATTATTTCAATTATTGGTTATATGAACGAATTTACCTATATTCCAAAGACACAGATGGCCTTCTCTCTAAAGAGGCCTGGGTGCAAAAAACCATTTGGAACCCTGACTTTTTATAAAGAAAAAAAATTACAAACAGAATATATAATACTATTACCTTTTTATTCATTACATGATTTTGTTTTTGCTATTAATTACTTCAGAATTCTTTTTTTTTTTTTTTTTTTTTTATGATTAGTGCATTTTAGTGTTCTGCACACATGCCTGACCAAGAACAACTCTTTGTTAATATTTTAATTTGTTGAAAGAGTGCTCAGCATGTGCTAGGGTAAATGGTGATGTAAAAAGAAGTCTTAATACCGTTAATAGATTTAGAAATAACTCATTATAATTATTTGTATTGCAATTTCTGAAATTGCTTTATTTACAACCCTTTCATTCAAAATCAAATCCCATGGCAAACCAATTTTCTTGATCATGTTTTCATAAACATCCTGTTATAAAACTTTACAACATTTTTCTGTATGACTGTAATATATATGTAAACTGCGTATATTTCCAAATTCATTGATTGTTGAAGTTAAATTTCTTCCTCTCCTCTTTCCATATCACTGTTATTATTCAGGACATTAATTTAGTTCTTCATCATGTTGGGGTCCCCTCAATCGTGTTGCTCCGGTGCACTGCATCCTCTGCCCCCTCCAGATGGCCAGCCTAGACTAATATTCTTGTAATAACATTTTGGAATATCTAACAAATTTTAGAGGATATGTATACAATTTAATGTGCCATTATAAATACAAAAGGTTTTCATGGCTTAATAAAATCTTTTTTTTTTTTTTTTTTTTTTTTTAGAAATGTGCTTCTACCTCTTAATGAAAAAAATGGCTCAGTTATCTCCTTTTCACAAACTCAGAAAGTTATTTCATGGATTTTTTTTTAATGCAAATTTCAAAAATACCACTTCAACCACTGTAAAAGGAAAATACTGCATAACAAGACAAAAGAAAAATTACAGAGATCCTTAATTTTCAATTCCAACTTTTAAGTGGTAGAAAGAAAAAAAAAGTGGCTACAGCTAAGTATAAAAGCACAAAATAAAAATAAGGAAAGCCATTATTATTTGGAAAAAATCCCAGTTAATGCAATCATTTCATAAACTTTAGTGAATATTTTTTATTTTTTTTATTCAAAAACATTTTGCCATAATTCTGGCTTTATTTGGCCAAAATTTTATACCTTAATTGGTATCACTAAAAAGACAATATTTTTTATTTTTAAAATGGTGTAAAAATTATTTTTGGAGCTATGGAATAAAAATACCAAAATTTCTATTAATTTTTAGTTAATCCAATTTTTAAAAAAAATCACTCTGAAGCTCATATTCCTATTATCCAAAATTTATTTGTGAGAAAATTGTTTAAATTATCTGGCCTCTAGAGTACCAACAGAAATATACCCTATATTATATATGTATATATATGAAACTATTCTTCTTTATTATTCTTAGCAGAGACATATTTCCAAAATTTCTTAAACTCTACTAATTTAAACAGCTCTACTCATTAAGGCAAGAATTCATAATGCATTAATGAATATGACTGAATCTGATGCTATGAAATGATATTTATAGTACAGTATGAAATGATATTTCAGTACAGTTACTATTAAGATATCCAGTAAGTTTTTGTAGGAGATAATGTCAAAACAAAAAAAAAGTAATTTCTTTATTTTACTTTTCATTTGTGTTTGAAACTTAAAATTCTCAATGAAATTACCAAATACTTATTAAATTCCAATCATTAAAACATTTATTTTACCAGTTAGGTGTCCTAATTTATTATGAAATGATAAAAATGTGTTTCTTTGATGTGGCACCCGTAGAAGTCCATATCATTTGTAAACGAGTTTCTCAATACTTTTTTCCAAAATTTCTAAGATCGAAGCACAACTCATATTTTCAAATATTACTCAAAAAATAATGCATCCTATAGTAAATTTATTGCTCTAAATAAAGGAGTCTGTAAAAAAAAATTACAGTTTTTATTATTTTTATTTTTTTTCTAATCTAAAAATTGGAATCATCTGATAATAGTGAAATATAAAGCTTCTTAAATTAAATACTTCAGGCATGTCAAAAAGTAAACTGCAAATTAAAATTTTATTCTTAAGGTGAAAACAGCAGTGTAAACACATAAGAAGCAAAATTATTAGATATCATGCCCTTAATAAAAGATACTACAAAATAATACAAATGCTTACTTGGCTTTTACTTTTCCTGTATCAATAACGTATTTTATATTTGGAATTGTTATTGAAGTTTCAGCAATATTTGTTGCATAAATAACTTTCCTTGCACCCTAAAAGTTAATTAGAATAATAAAAATTAAATAGAAACAAAAATGTACTAAAATATTGTTAGAATATTTCAATAATTTCAATCAACATTCTAATATAAGTTTTGAGTAGAGCAAACAGAATTTTACATCTATTTCTCAAACTTAGCATACATAAATAGCACAAAAGATCATTACAAAAATACACATTTACGCACTGATTAAGAAGTAAAATAATAATGAACAATTTCTTCATTCATAACATATACCTTTGGAGCAGGTTTAAATACATCTATTTGTTGATCACTAGGTAGTGCTGCATAAAGACCTAAAGCATGAATCTTTGGTATTCCTGAAAAACACAACCTAGTAAAAAAAAATTTATAATATTTATGCATATTACTTTGATATAAATTTTTCAATATTTTAAGGATATGTTAAGGCAAAGTTTAAAAACACATAATTATTATGAATTCTTAATTTCTTTTATCCATAATTAATATTCCTGACAAAAGGATATCAATAAACAAAGTTTCTTAGCATTTTAGCAATAAATAGATTAATTAATAAATAGATTTTTAATTAATTTATAAAATGAACATTAGTTTTTAATAGTTATAAAATGAACATTAATCTCTATAATAAAAGGGGATATTAAAAAAATAACAATACAAAAATAGTAAAATATTCAGCATTGCTTGTTAAATAAAAATTATAGAAAGAATTCTTTCTTTTATATATTATAATTCAAGAAGAATCAAAAGTTAATAACAATTTTTTAATTATTACCAATTGGCAATTCCATTGCAGCTAGTTTAGTTTCAGAAACTAAGTAATCTATTTCTTCTTGGCCAGTAGCAAAGACTAATATATCTCTGTGAAGGGAAAAAAATGCAATATATAATTAAAAATATGTACATTGTAAAGTCATTTTATTTTCTCTTTGTATCTCACAAAATTTAATTCTATAATCTAATTTATTCTTAAATATTTTAAATTGCTGATACACAAAAGTAAAACCAAAATTGCTAATAATTCAATCAACACGGGTATACAATAAGAATTTTTCCTCATACTCTCTTTCATACCAAATTGAAATTATGCAATTGTATGAAATGAATATGAAAATTAATATGTCATGACAATCTAAATTTCACAAGAATCTTAAATTTAATGCTGCAAATAAAAAAATAAAACACCATTGAAAACATAGCTATTAAAACATTTTGAAAGTTCATTATTTAATATGATTAATACAATGTATCAAATAGGCATTTCTTCAAAATATGAAAAAATAAACTATATATATATAATTACCCATCATCTTCATTCTGATGAATCTGAAATACAGTAATTAATGCAGAATTTATATGATCTTCTTGTGGCTTTGATGGATATAAAATCTGAAAAATAGATAGTTATGTAGCAATATTTGCCTTAAAAACAACTGCAATCCTTTTTAAGTTTAGTATTCATTTTAAGTTCATAAACTAAAAAGTGCTTTTCACTTAATTAAAAAAAATATTTATTGTCTACATAAAAGAAATGACAAAAAATTTTCAAAAAATAATTTATAAAACTAAAATTTTTATTGAATAAATAACTTTTTTTTAAAAAAACATTTAAGGAAAATTGCAAGCTTAAAATATAAAAATGCAAAAACTTTCAAGATATTATATTAATATTAAATAATATCATTTAAATGATTTTTTTTTGTACAGGAATTTTTTTTAATGTCAAATTTAAAAAATCAAATACTATGATGGTTTAAATGCAATATAACCTTGCACCAAGGCTAAGTATTTATGCTAAAAATAAATATTTTTTTTTAATTTTAAAATAAACATTAAATATTTTTTTATATAAAATTGTTTTATTTACATATAGAATTCATTACAAGAAAATACTGATAACAAGATATTGTCTTAAGCATCAATAGTACTAAGATTTTTTTTTAAAAAAAATCATCTGCTCAACCCAGAAAATCAGATTGAAAGTTCCTAGGTTCCAATCACAAAGACAAGAATATCACAAATTCCTATTTAATAATCTTAATTCTTCCAGGTGTTTAACCTTCCCAGTACTAAAGCAGCCATGCAAGTTTTATATTAATAGGCCAGTTTTGTTTTTCAAAGTAGGAATTCAGGATGTAATGTGAGGACATCTTTGGTTATAACTTACTTTGCAACCTGCAGCCCTTATTTGGAACAGACACCAACTCCAAAACAACTTATTAGTATAGAAATTTAATAATTAGGTTGGATTGGTTTTATAATGAAAGGGTTACGGCTGTGTACATTTATTTTAGCAAGTTCTCATTTTAGTAATCAAGTGAATTGGTGATAGTCTTAATAAAGTGAATAAGAAAATTATATTATGTCTTCAATTCTATGTTACCATAATATCAATATCACAATATAATTATAAAATAAAATCAATCCATTATCTCTTAATTACACCCTCATTCAAGTTAACAGAAATACAGCGGAATGGAATTATAAGAATTGGATAACTTATCAGTTTTTTTATTCATTGTTTTTGTTATTAAAATATATTTAAAAAATTAACAAAAAATCAAAAACTTATTAACATAATTATTACTACCATAAAAAATATTTTACAATTATTTTAAGACACGTTATAAGCATTTAATCAATAACAAAAATGAAATAAAAATCCACAAAAAAGAATGGTGTATAATCTACGATAAAATCAGGTCATTCATATTAAAAGTCGTCTTAAATCATCCATATATAAATAAAATTTAAAAATTGACTCTTACTGATATACTATAATCTCTCCCATGTATAGCATACATTGGAGCATTATTAAAATATTTGGCAATATGTTGAGCATCTAAAGTAGCAGACATAACAATTATCTGGAATGAAGAAACAAAATAGATAAGCATGTACTCTGTGTGAAGAAATCATATTAAACAATTTAGCATTAATATTAATGAAACTAAGTAAAAATTGATACATAATTATTAATCAATAATATCTTATCAAAGATTTAAAACTTTTTTAATTAGTTCATTCTTTTAAAGAAAACTGAAAGCTTGATGAAATGAGCAAAAACATGGGACATAATTACACATTCAGAAAACAAGATCAATATCACTTTTTAAAGACAAATACATTTACTAATTCACAAATTATTATTCAAAAATGTATCTTCAATAAATGATATTTAATAACATCAGTTACACAAGCCGGACACTGAATTTCATTGCAATTCATCTTTGAAATTATGATTACATATTGGTAATCAGTTCAAATGAAGGTAACTAAAAAGATTTCAGAGATAAATAAAAACCATGTTTAGTTCTTCTGGAGAGAGAAAGTAAGGGTTTAGACATTTCTTTAAGGTCCATTATGAACTTCCAAAGGACTTTTTTAATGTCAACTTACAATGAATCTTAATTTATGTAATTTAAATAATTATTTGGTCAGCTAAAATCAATCCTGAAAGTGGACAGTTGTCAATTTTAAGGTTTTTATTTGTCAGACATATTAACACAAAATATCTAACAAAACTGTTACAACCTTTAGAAGATATGTGAAGATTTACAAAGAGGGATTGTCAATTAGGCAGAACAAGTAGCTATCTAGGGTCACTAAATTGAAGAGAGCCATAGGCAAGTCATTTTAAAAAATATTATTAACCTATTAGCCACATAAATAAATTTGTAAAAAAATTTATGAATCATAAACTATTAATATAATATTTAGGGATGTGTTTACTAAAAGGCAAAAAGAGAGGAAATCCAAAAAGAAACATGTGTAAAAAGTATGAATTAAAAAGTCAATATGCAGAAAAAATTATCAAAACTATAGCTCAATTAGCTTTTATATCTATTTCAAAATATTTATAAAAATAAGAAGTTAATAAATATTATTTTCCCAAAGATAACTTAAGAAGTATATTTTTCAAGACAAACTTAATTGTATACAGGACCAGAAAAATGTGAAGAAAATAAATAATTTATGGTAAGCATACTACTAGCATATTTTAGCAACATTTCTTTAATGATTAATGAATCTTTGTGGTATATCACAAATGCATTACAGCTTTTTTTTCCCTTCTTTTCATTTTTTTTTTCTAGTCTTTTATTGGTGTGACTTAATAGGCTTTTCATAATTTGCTTTCAAGCATCAGTCACAATGGTACAATAAGCAGCTTCATTTTGTGTACAAGATTCAGATGTAGAAGAAATTATTGAGTACTAGGACGTCATTTTTTAAAAGATGAATATTTTTCTACAATTTGACAACTTTTTCACGTATTTTTCTATGCAGTTTCCTTTGACACTAGCCATTCCATTAAACTTCATTGTTTATTACATTTTTTCTTTGATAAGGACTTATGATCTGTAGTTCCTTGCTGCTGAAGTCATGTTTTACAGAAATTTCAATCCATTTTATCTTTAAGATAGTCCTTTTTATGCAATTCAATTGCAAATTCCTTAAAAAGCAAAAAAAGACAAAAAATCCAAAAAAAGTGGAAAACAGCAGAAGAGTCACAATTCCTGAATGTTACACTTCAACTATAATTGGCCATGTTCCCAGCTGTGCAATTATATTCACTTGATTACAATATTTATAAACACCAAGTATATGCTACTTAATATTGTGTACAAATATAAATATGATATAGTTATAAGTCATAGAAAATACATAAATAAAGTTGTATATATTTTCATAAAATTAGTAAAATAAAAAGTTTAAAATACGTAATTAAAATGTTTTGAAATGTGAAATTAATTGACCAGTTTACTAAACAAATTGTTTCATTATGTACACTATCTATGCAAAATGCTTAAATTTGTCATTGAGTAATTAGAGTATTGAACAGCATTAAAGAGATATTGTACAATATCTTATGTTAATAGAGTGTTTAAAATTTATTTTATTAGATAAAATATTAATATATAACTAACAATATATGATTAGAAATTCCATGTATATAATACACTAAAGTGTACTTTACATTATCAATAACACATCCATGGTAAATTAAAATTTAAATTAGTATCTAAATCTAATTCAATACATAGATTTTCTATCAAAATTCTGGCTTAATTGTGTTTTAAAACCTTCTATAATAAAGAAATTCTTCTTTAAGAGCATTTAGCAGTAAAATTTACTTAAATGTCTAATATTTAATTATGTCTTTAAAAATTGAGCGTAAACTATTTTAAATTATCACAAGACCAAAGACTTACCCTTAATGGCATCATGCTCTGCTCTTGTCTTACTTTCTGGGCTTTCTTAGAAATTCCTAAAAGTAAGTCATTGTTCAATGTCCTTTCATGTGCTTCATCTAAGATAACAACACTATACCTAAAGAGAAAAAAATTCATTATTTAGTTAATTTTCTTATTTTTTGTTCCACATTGAGATCAGTCACTAAAGTCATACTAATATTTTGCTATATCCCTATTTAACAATTCTAAATTGTATATGCAGATAGAGGAATATAAAATTATAACCTGGCTGTACATTTTCAAAGCTGCATTTGCACACATTTTCTGAGAACTATTTTAAACTTGTTTTTTCCCTCCTTGTAGTAAATTATTCAGATTTTCAATCTTACAAAAGTTAATATACATCACAAAAAAAAAAAAAAAAAAAAAAAACTTTAATAATGTGCGATGAACAGAAATTAACTGTATAAAGAAAGAGCTTTAATTACATTTTATACTTTTATATTGCAAAAACAGTTCATTGGATTTAATTTTCAATGGCATTTCTATTATGTCTTCATCACTAGGATAGATTATTGGCTCATTCTGCTACTTTTTTAATTACATAAAAAGCTTTTTTTTAATTTAATTATGAACAAAACTAATCAAAGTGTCATAAATATATTGCTTTAATAGTAAAAATTTTAGAATTATGTTATATTTATAAATGCGCAGGAATATATATATATTTAAATATTCTTAAAGGATTCTAGAACAGATTATGACTTACTCTAGTAAAAGAGGTTCCTCAACAGATTCTCTCAAAAGCATACCATCTGTAAGAAACTGAAATTTAAAAAATATTTATATATAATATAGAATTTTAAATTATATATAATATTCTGATACATTTACAACATATTATAATTTTTAATATCTTTTTTTTAAATTTTCAATAATAAAATAAACATTAATAATAACTGAAGAAATAATTTACTTTTATTTTTGTTGCTGGTGAAGTAACATTTTCAAATCGAATGCTATACCCAACCTATAACAATTAAGAATATCAGTGATGGATCAAATTTTTCAACATTTAATGAATAATTGATAAAAGTGGAAAATAATGTGTATCTACTTTCATTCCTAAAAATAAAATAAATAAATAAATAAAAACTATTTTATTTAGGTATTCTATTATTGTTTGAAATGCAATACCAAAAAAGTCAAAAACTACTAGAAAAATTATGCCCCAAATAAAATTAGTCACATTAAACAAATTTAAAATTAAAACATCACCAAAATTATGTGGAAGAAAAATTTCATGCGATAGTAATTCTAATGAAATAAAGATCAATTATCTTAAAAACATAAAAAAATTAATAGCTATATAGTTTGAATGTAATATGAATAACTAATTAAAACTACATTAGAAATAAAATAATTTTAAAAAGTAAATCTCACTAAAGAAAAATCTAAATTTAAGTTGCATGTATTACTTTATGTATTTCCCTCCATTCTATTCTTCTACTTAAAAAAAACATTTATCTCTTTACATTACAAATTTACAATTTTCAATGATATTTAATAATATTGAACTTATTTCATTATTTGCAGTGGAAAGCATTTAAAATTCAAAAAATATAAACAACTTGAAATATATAAGAAATCACTTAACAACCAATACTTTGAAAACATTTGCATATTTTCAATTATTTAATAAAAAAACAAGCAAATTTCTAAGAATTATTTCAAAATTTATTATGTAGAAGCCACTTTAAGAAAATGTAACATTGCTATAACTGGGCTATTCCTATGTAAAATATAAGGTATATATTAGCCATATATTTTAATATTCTTAAGTATGTTAATTACAAATTTTAAAAGAAAGGTTTGCAAAGATAATAATTAAAATATTTTTGTCTTTCAATTCCTTTTGCTATATACAAGAATTAAATTCTTCTCATAAACTAAAGAGAAACTGTTCACATACCTTACTCCCGAGCTCTGTTTGTACTTCCTGAGCTACTCGAGTTGCAATGGTGACAGCAGCTACTCTCCTAGGCTGAATAATATGTTTCCAAATAATTATAATCATAAAAAAATAATTTGAGACAAAAAAAAGTGGGTAGCTTCAAGAAGCAAGAATTTAAAATACGGCAGTTCTAATCCATAAAATTGAATAATCCAATGAGAATAAAAATGAAGAAAAATCAATGAACTTCTTAAAAACCATCTGTAAGTGTGCATACTAAAAAGTATTATAGGACACATACAGAAAAAAAAATAATATATATAAATAAGAATGCATAAAATAATACACATAAATAATAATATTATAAATTAATCATTTTCTTTTCTTTATCAAATTTTTAGCACAAAAATATAGTAAAAAATCTGAATTGCTAAAATTTCAATTTGAGAATTTATCTAATTTTGCAGAAACTCCATGTTTTAATGTTCTCAGTGTTCGCATTCCTCCTATTCCCAACTAAAAATATAAGAAATTATGTCCATTTATATGTGTATAATAATGATAATTTAAAAACTGAAGCAGCCAGAAAAATAAAATTCGATACAGTCTTAACACCAAAATTATGGATCTGCATCAAATTTTGAACAAAAACCATGACTCTATGACTATCCATTTATCTTGATGTGATTTGACATTCATATGAGCATTAAAGAAAAGGCTATAGACCTTTTTTTTACTTGAAATAAAGCCTGAAAAGGTTTTACTTTAAGCAGCTTTATTAATACCAGTAAAAAAAATTTAATTCACATCTTTATTTCAATTTAAACTTTCAATGATTTTTTTTCAATGCTTATTATAATCGACTAAATCTTTATAAACAAGAGTAAGGGGTAGTCAAGTCAACCTTCTAACTCTCCGACCCGCCCTAAGGCACACGGATTTAAACCATAAAACTGAATGACCGGACCGCCGCAACAGCAATTGGCGGGAACTGTGGTTGAGTCCTAAGGGCCGTCACCGGCCACGGTACAACCCTCCCCGAAGGAAGTACGTCCCGTCATCGATGGGGGGAGCCAGATCCCCCACCTATTAGTGTACCCTCCAGGGTGGCGAGATCCAACCACCATGCCGGAAGCATCTCATCCTCATTTCGAGGTGCCCCCCCCCGAGGGTCAGAGTAAGGGGTATAACAAAAAATAGATAGAAATCATTTTAAATTCCTAATAAAATTAATTTTTTTAAAAACTAAATTTTCTAACCGAAATCTTTTTCTCAAAAATAATCAAAGAAATATAATAAATATTTACTAATTAATTACTGAACTATTCAAATTTAATTAAAAAGGGCTTAATTTAAGTAAAGCAGAAATCATCATTCTATCAGTTCCCACACGTATTCTCCATGCCAAAATATTCCCACAAGTATTTTACACAAATTCATTATTATGTCTGTATAAAACAATTATTTTTGCAAACAACACTCAAATAAAGAAAACATGTATAATCAATCAGATTATCACTAGCATTTACCTGAGTAACAGCAATACATTTGTGTTTTGCAAATCCAGCTTCAAGCAGGTACTGAAAAATATAAAGTTACGAAATGTAAGCATAATTCAGTAATTAAAAAAAAATGAACAAAATACTTCATAAATAGTTTCATCATAAATAATTTCCGATAAGGCAATGAATATAAAAGACTACAAACAAAAAAAATCAAATTAATATTTACAAAACTATATTATAAACTAATCTTTTTTTAGAGTCAACAACTTTTAAAAGGCAGGAACATTGTGTTTACAGCACATCTAAAACACCAATGAAATTAATCAAATTAGCAAAATATAAAGTCTAAATTATAAAAAAAAATGAAAGAAAAAAAAAATCTGGACAGAAGCCTTTATCAAGGGTAAATAAACAAAACAGTAGTGTAAGTAACTTTTTATCCATGAAAGTCCTAAGCACAAGACTATTTATAGTGACACTTGATAAAGTGCATGATGGGCCATGCAATTTGATAAATTCTTTAATAGACTTTTCTATAATTTTGCGTAAGAAAAAAAAAAACATTTTAATCTCAACCCAGAACCATCAAATCCAATCCAAAAAAATACAATGAATATAAACTTATTTATATTCATTACGCATCTCCTCACACAAAAATATTTTATTTAACGCCACATGGCTAACAAAAGTATCGTTACCTCAGTATTTTTAAGCCATTGGTTTTTTTAAAGGATTTAAATACTTCATAAACTAATATTATTTAATCAAAAGCTATACTACTCTTTATATCTTTTAGTAATCAGCCCTATGAGCCTGAATAAGTGAAAACAAAAAAAGTTTATAATTTGCATATAACTATCTGTTAAAGAGCTCTGACAAATCGAAAAAAGCTTCAATTGTTTAATTATATAATAAACTTATCAATAAATTTTTTCCTATTTCAATAAATTCTAAAATGAATTTTTAAAAAATGAGAAAAAATAATTTATATTTAAAATTGCAAATTATACAAGGGAAAATAGAAAAAAATTCAACCAACTGTCCTTAAAATGAAAGAAGATAAAACCAAAACTTATGAAAATACCATAATTCTGCAGATATTGGTATTGTATTATTAAAGACAGCATGATTATTTTCTAGAAAAATGAAAGCTACTATATTCTTCTTTGAAATTATAGTAGAAATGTATAATGAATTCTATGGAATAAAATTGAACTAAATAGATACTGAAAATAAAATCAGTATCTGTATGTACATTTAAGGCACAAACCAATGAGAGTAATTTTGAAAATTCGGATAGCTGAAAATGTGTCAACCAAGTTCATGCAAGTTCAGCAAATTTAATGCAAATTCAGTTTTTTGGCTTTTATCATTCAATTTTCTATTCTTCTGACAACAGTTGGAATGACCATTTGAGAGATTTTAAACATTAAAAATAGATATCTAGAAAGAAGAAGATATAACATAATCACAGTAATTTCAGTTCTTGCTCTCATCAAATTTTAATGTTGGTTGAAGAAAGAAGGTAAGGCTATGCCAGTTTGGAAATCAAATTTTTATTTTAAAATTAAGTTAAAATTCTGATAACTTTGAAACTGGCAATAAAATTTGAATATAAATCAAGAATCCTTTACAGAATTTCTCTTTTGTCAATATATATGTCATACATAATTGAATTTGCTATATAAGTATTATACTTAACCAAGTTTGCTTCAAAACTATTCATTGCCACATTGTATAAGCAATAAAATGAAATAAAATTTTAAAAATAGTATTTTTAATAATGATCATTGCATCTGAATTTTTACAAATATAAGAATAACAAACAGATTTTTTTTTCAAAGTTTTGGTCCTTTTATTGTAGCTTTACAATAATTAAAATAGGCAACAAATACATTAGATAATTTTGGGCCAAAAAATATGAGATAGCTTGCAAACTTTCAGGCATATGATGATGTATTTTTGACATTAATATACATTTTTATGACAACCTAGGTCCTATCATCTAAACATTTATATTCAGTCATAAGTATTGACAAGCTAACAGAAAATTACCAGACTTCTGCACCATTTTGTTTAAATTATGTATATTTTTTCATAAATAACATCATGTTTTTACATATTTAGAGACATAAGATAATACATATAGTATAAGTATAGATATTGAAACATAATATCTATACTTATATACTAACTTCAAAGATACGTTTGTTATTTTCAAGTAGATCAAAATTATTATCTTAGAGCTAATGTACAGCAATATTATTTCGCATTTTGAATTGTTGTGCTAAAACACAAGCGTCACGGAGCAAAATAAAGCTTAATTTGAAGCAGAATGAGTGTTAAAACCGTAAGAATGGCAATAAGTACCTGTTCAATTCAGCGTCTTGAATCTGCAAAGGAATTTTGAGGAAAAAAATAAAATACTTCATAGCTGTTACCTGCGGGATTTGAGTAGTTTTACCACAACCTGTCTCTCCAACAAATATTGTCGTTTTACTCTTTTGAACAGCTTCTATAATTTCCGCTTTAGCCTTAAATATGGGTAAACGTTCCCTGGCTTCTTGAATAGATTCCATTTAGCAGTGATTTTTTGAAATGATAATTTATAAATCAATGACTAGTTAATAAAATTTTATGTACTATCTCCATGTAACTTTAAAAATACCTCCAATGGAAGATTGATTGTTTGCTTATTTGAAAGGCCATGTGGTATTCAAAGGCGCGGTTAGCAGTCATTCTAGTACTCTAGTTTATTATTTAGAAATATTTTAGGTGAAAATATAAATTATTAGAGATGCATAATCCAGGATTTTTTGATATTGTTATTTTTAAATATTTGTTCCATATATCTGTTATTTCAATAACACTGTTAATTAAAAATTATTAATTAGCATTAAATATAAAATTTATTAATTATAATTAATACTTAATTTGCTAATTTAAATACCCAGTGATTGACTTAAATTATCTATTTCAACTTATGTCTAAATTTTGATTTTTTTCAAATCTATTTATTTCATTTATTTATTGGAATAAAGCATTTTCTGAAAAAATTGAATTAAAAAAAAAGTAATTTCTTTAAAATTTTCACTTTAGGTTTATATTCTACCAATAGATGGCGCCTGCGGAATGGATCCATTAGAAGCACGACCTTCGTAAACGAATTCGTATAACGAAGGTCGTATTAGAAGGTCATGTCACAGGCAATTAGAAATAATCTTTACGCAACAGAGCATTGTCAAGTCACTTCACATTTACGAGCATTTTCTTGTGAATACTTCTATTTCAATGATATGCGATTTCCAACTCATTCACAGATTTCTGCTTTTCTCTTTATGGCTTCAGTGAAGGGGATAAGGCACTCCCTGAGGACACAAGAGAAGAATGTTTTGTGTTTCTTGTTATTTTCTTTCCTCCCCCAGGAGGGTCGGGGGTCAACCGACACCCATTCTTCTTTTTCAGAGGTGTCGGCTGAGTCCGCGTGATGTCAATACGGGGAGTTGTTTCTTTGCGGTTTTAGGTTGAAGGAAATTCGCGACTCTTTTTATTCCTTTTTCCACTTACAACATATTTGCCTTTTGCAGACTTTAAGATTTTACATTAATATTGTACATAAAATTGAAATCGGCTATTCCTTCGATATCTTTTTGGTATACTCACCTAAGAATGATTGATCGCATATTAATTTTTAAGCATTATGAATAAAATAATTTTTTTCAATACATTTTTTCAATATTTCAAGGTAAAAATATCAATACTGAGGAAACTTGAGATTCATTTTACTTGCATTTGTACTTACAGTTTTTTGATAATTCCATCTCATTTCTGCTGCTTCTGATACCGAAGCATTGTCTAATGTTTATCATGAGGTTTTCTGGTACAATTAACTAGAGAATCATCAATTTTATATTAATAAAAAGAAAATTTCTTTTTTTTTAAGTTGATTATTTTTTACAAAAAGGTCTTGTATTCTTTTTTATTAAATATATATTGAACAAAATATTATAGTGCAACTATTTCTCATACAAAATACATACTTTTATAGATGTGATTTCAGAGATCATTTTAAAAGAAACTATTCATTTCTTATTTACAATTAGAAAGAATTTCTCAGAAAAATTGAAAGTGCCTTGTAGTTTCAAAATGCAGCAATTAGTAATCGTTTCATATAACATTATTTATTCAGTTGTTTCATATAATACTGTTTATGCAGTTGTTTTATATAAAATTGCATGAAACTTATGTAAAAAAAACAAATGTTTATATATTGCTTGCTTTGATAATGATCTAGTTGTTACAAATTAAATGTGTCCGATCCTTTGAATTTTTTTAAAATGTTAAAAAAATATGAAAACATTTTTATTATATTGAATTCTAAAATTATTTCTCGAAATTAGAAAAAAAGATTTAATTCTTGAAACAAAAACAAAAATTATATTTTTATAAGGAGTGAATTTATTTCTTGTTCTGCTATTAAAATATTTGTATCTGTTTGTTTGTGTGTGTGTGTGTGTGTGTGTGTGTGTGTGTGTGTGTGTGTGTGTGTGTGTGTGTGTGTGTGTGTGTGTGTGTGTGTGTGTGTGTGTGTGTGTGTGTGTGTGTGTGTGTGTGTGTGTGTGTGTGTGTGTGTGTGTGTGTGTGTGTGTGTGTGTGTGTGTGTGTGTGTGTGTACATTTTTAAGAATAAGTAGAACTGACTTGATTTCATAGTATCGAAAAAATATCATTGTTAGAATATTTTATAACCATTAATGAATCAAAATCTTAATTAATTGCTCTACATTTTTATTAACTTTTATTATATCACATTTCTTCATAGTATTCACTAAAATGTTGCGAATACTATGTTTGCTTCTCGTAACCTCCAGAAAAATAAAAATTTTCAATTCTTTTCATTAATAATCTTAATCTATTACACTATTCTGTAAGTTTACTGTAGAAGAACTTAGGGTTTGAACTTTTTTCCCCATTTTTCCTGCATTGCCATTAAAGGACAATATATATTCTTTTGTGTTCATAAAAATAAAGAAAAGACTAATGTGATTTTACAATAAAGTAATAACCAAACAAGAATCTTATACGATGTACAACTGCATTAAAATTCAAATTATAACAAATGGTATTATACAATAAGCGACAAATTTAATAATTAATATCACTACTTGGAATGAAGTTTTCAAGAAAATAAAAAAAAAAATCCCTAGTGTCCATCTAAACGTCATTAAAACACATTTTTTTCAGAATGCTTTATTAACTTTCTTTTTTTGCATAAAGTCGTATGGTCACCAATAATCTTGCATTTTAGCTTTATTATTATTTTTTTTTACATTAAATCACCAAAATTATATTTTGAGAACATTTTGAATTGAAATCTCCAATAATCACAATCAAGCTTAATGAATCAAATACATTCGCCAGCGGTTTTCAAAAGAGATTCTTAAAAAATTATCAATTTAAAATTTGGTGAACAATGAAATAAAATAATTCTGATTACATTTTTTAAAAACTAAAGCAAGAAGCCGAAAACAAAATAAAACTACAAATATCAGAAGAGTGGAGTAGAAACAACATATTGTTACGAAATTTCCGGGTTCGTTTGGATAGTGGAAGTTATATGGTGCGGAGAACGCTCAATCAGCAGGCGGCAGTAGAAAATAAAACAACGATGTTTATTTACACGAAGACACACAGGACATCACAAAGACGACAACTATATACAGCACACAATTATCTTCAGCCGAGAGACGTGCACACAACAGCATACAACGAGACTCTACTGCAGACAGTAGCACACAGCTTAGTTCAGCACTAGCTGGACTCCGTCGCTGCTCCGCTAATCTCTGGAAGGCCAGTTCTTTACCGTCGATTCCAACTACGCTACTCTGGCAGCTGCAGACTGCCTCATTTTATAGGTCTCAGGAGGCGGGGCTAGAAGCCTCTCAACCAATCAGGAACTTTCGAGGCGTATCTCGGTTCCCAATGGACGTATCGGGAAACTTCTCGATGTTTCGGGTATAATCTATTTTGGCGCCAAAGTCGCAAAATTCGTCGCCAAGTCGCCAAATGGTCGTCAAGTTTGTTGCCAAGCTCTGGGACCTCCGACGCGACACCCGGACTCCGTCCAATACAGATGACTGTAAAACGGTCTTTCTGATGATGGAACCAACTATGCTGGGAAGCAGCATCACAGCAGCAACAATATTCAAGTCTCCACATGTGTTTAGTAATTGCCTATTTAAATGAAAGATATTGGTCTTCTTTTTCAGATAAGAGTTTTTTTCCTGGAAATCGAGTCATAAAAGGTGGTAAAAGGCCGAATAAACTCAGGAAGAGGGCGAATGAAGGACGGACCTCCCCAAAACAATATCTGCTGATTTTTCGTAAACCTTTTACACACGCACCGATTTTAATCAGCAGGAATTTTGAACGTTACTTTATTTCATATTTAACACACTTCGAAAAACAGAGGCAAAAGTATCTGGATGAAATTTCATTTTAAATAATATTTTTCTAATGTTTTAACATTTTTAATCTTAATTCTTATAGAAAAATTGGCATGTTTTGAAGAAAACTGATTTTTAAAAAAGTTTTTTGTTCTATGTCATTTAAGAAAGCATCAATTCTCCAAAAATGTAATTCATTTAATTTAAAAATTAATTTCAGTTTTTCTCCAAAACTATCTGATGTGCAAACAATAATTTAGTGCGGAAATGTTTGTACACATAAGGAAACTAGGAATTACACGCACATATATGCGTGCACAAACAAAAGGGTTGTCGTATTTAAATTAGTATTTTTGATTCAGATTATAATATAATATAATATATGTGTGTTTGTATGTATGTATTAAATAAATATATATATACATACACTTTTTTAATTGAGAAAACTTCGAAATTTTTGCACTACATCTTTGAACTTTTTCCAAATGTTCTCAATCAATAACAAATTCTTAGAATGAAATAGCTTTATCTATAATAATTACAGACTTGATAATATTTAAAGTCTAAAATCTATAATAGTTAAAGAATTGACTTGGGACCAAACAAAAACGATTACCTTTACATTTTTTAGAGTATCAGTGTCCATTATTATTAATTTCATGTTGAAAAGGTATTAGTCATTTTCAAATATAGGCAATATTAACTTATTTAATGCATCAGATTTTTTTAAAGCTTTCTTAATATTATACAAGAACCAAATATGAGAAATACTTAATTATTTAATTTATATATTAAATTAAGGTAATTTTATGTGATATGCGAATGTGATATGCGAAGATAAGAGTAGGGATTGCAATACCGGTATACCGAATACCGGTATTTTGAGCAATTTGTACAATTTTGTAATACCGGTGTTCACAAGTTTAAATACCATTTTTTCGATATTTATTAGAAATTTTTTTAATTTTCTCCATTATATGTTCAAGGATCGCCAACATAGAAAAATAGTATACGTTTTTGTTTTTATGTCTCCCCAACGGGCGAAGTTAATTAGATTGTGAATACAAAGGTGCATCGTACAATCAAGAGAAGTGATAAAATATGTAAATCATCCAAGGAGGCGTGTCCAAACTATCCTATTACAGCTCCGAGCGATGCTGAACACGCGCAGGATTCGTAGTCTCATATTCGTATCGGTGAAAACAAGGTTGTAGTTGTGAAGAAAGTGCGTAATATTTAGATATTTTTTTTTAATTGGTGAGTTTGTTATTCACATTGTATTTGCATATCATACTTTGGGGTTCAAAATATTTTTCAGATTTATTATATACTAGCCGCCTTTGGCGACCAGTCGGTTCGCCAATCTTAATGTTCGTTTAAATTTTAATAATTGAATAGCTTGAACCGGAGTTTAACCCCCTTCTTCGCCAAGTTGCGATAACGCGCCAAAGCTGGCAATCTTTATTATGCACTATAATTGAACATCTGCTCCTTTCCTTTTGAACATTTCGCAAGCCCGTTGTTGACGATTTTTAAAAATTGCTCCAAGCAGGGGGGTTAAACTCCGGTCGTACCATTAAATATTTTACGCAATTCCAACTTTAATAGATTCTTCAGCAAAATATTTTAAAACTTCAAATTTTGATAGTCATATAATTCACTCATAATATTATAAAGGCCTTCAGTCATAGCGTGTCAGTCATAGCCTTCAGTAGAAATTATGCTTTAAATTAAAGTGTAAATGATTAATCTGCAATTAATATAATAATATTTTTGACTGAAACAAAGCATTTTTTTTAATAATATGATTACTGATAATAGAGTCACTGAACTTTTAAACCTTATGGGCACTAAAGAATATCTTTCTTAATTTATGTAATATCTCAAGAATTTGTCAACAAAATTTTCTCAGATTCATCATGAACAGATCTATTAATTAACAATGTTTAATTTTAAATGCATCAAACACTAAGAAAATAAAATGAATCGTTTAAAATAATCGGTCGAAAACAGGTTTAAAAAAACTACTTAAAAAACGATGTACTTAAAACTATAAGCATATACAAAAAAATATATAACTAACATAAATACAATTTAATTACAAAAGCATGCAACTAACCTAAAAATAATTTGAATCATTTAAAACAGGTTAAAAAAACTACTTAAAAAACGATGTACTTAAAACTATAAGCATATACAAAAAATATATAACTAACATAAATACAATTTAATTACAAAAGCATGCAACTAACCTAAAAATAATTTGAATCATCCGTTGATAATGGTTGTTATGGCAACAATCAGAAAACAATGCGCATGCGGGAATTTTCTTCGCCACTTACGGTAACGCAAATGCGTAAATTTTTCTACGCCAGTTGGGGTAACGCTATGCAGATTAGACATTTTTTATTTCCTTTATTTTGTGTTATTTTAATTCAAAAGTACTTCAGAATGAATCTGAAACATGGATTAATTAATAATGTTTAATTTTAAATGCATAAAACATTAAGAAAATAAACAGAATCATTTGAAATAATCCACCGAAAAATGTTAACCCTAGCCTCATTACTGTTAGGAGAAAAAAAAACTAAAGCCTTACTCATTTGGCGGTGAGGAAAATGGAAGATTTTTTTTTGGCGGAAAAGTTGGCGGTGGGGAAAATGGAAGATTTTTTTGGCGAGAAAGTTAGTTTTTAATTAATAATTAAAATTCTAATTAAAATTTCAAAAAAAGGGACCCCAGGTGCACATTCCCGACCTCTAAGGTATACATGTACCAAATTTGATAGCTGTATGTCAAATGACCTGGCCTGTAGAGCGCCAACACACACACACACACATTGAGCTTTATTATAAGTATAGATGTATACTCATAAATAATAACCCATAATAATGAATAAGAATAACTTTAAAGAGCATAAACAAATCAGTTGATAATACTTCGGTTTGGTTTTATTATTTATATGATGAAGAGAATATGGTGGCACAATGTAAAAAATGTTCAAGAGTTTTTAAAGTGAAGGGTGGAAGTACAAGCGGATTCCAAGCACATTTAAAAACGAAACATGATACAAATTTGTTAAAGAGGAAAGAATCTAATTACGATGAAGATACAAATTTAAGCACAGTTTCTACGCCCAAACCATCAAGGATTTTAGATAATTTTTTTTAAAAAAAGATAATTTGGATAAAATTATAAGTAAAATGACAGCATAAGATGGTTTGCCATTTCGAGTGTTTTGCACTTCTACTGAATTAAGATAATCACTATCGCCAGAGGTTTTAAAAATCTACCAACACTGATTAACACTATAAGTAGAACTGTTATAAATTACAGTAACAGTGTTTGCAATTCTTTGAAACACGAGCTAATACAATTAAAAGTAAACGGTAAAACATTTAGTCTTACATTTGATGAATTGACAAATTAGACAGATGCTATTTAAATACAAATATTCATTCAAAGTTTTTTTTTTTTTTTTTTTTTTTTTTTTTTGAATATAGGACTTACACATGTCTCGGGAAGTATGCCAGCCGAAAAATGTGTGGAAGTGCTTAAATCTAAATTAGCGAAACATGGATTGTCCCTGAAAGAAGATATTGTATCCATAACGACTAATGGAGCAACAGTTATGAAATAAGTTGGAAAGTTGATTGGTTGAAATCAGCAATTGTGCAATGTTCATAGAATTCAATTAGGAGTAATAGATGTATTATACCAAAAAAATAAAGAGCAGAAGAATCCAAATACTGTGGATATAGAAACTTCGGATTCCGACTTTGAAGAGAGTGATATTGACAATGAAGGTTTTGAAGAAGATTTTGCTAATGAGGATGAAATATTAACCTATCAAGAATTTCTTCCGATAATTTATAAAATTTGAAGAATTATTGATATTTAAACTTTCCCCTACAAAAAATGCCATATTACGAAAATATATACTAACTGAAAATAAAACAGAATATATGTTAATATTAGATTCTAAAACACGTTGGAACAGTTTAATCCTAATGATGGAACGATTTTTGAAACTGAGAAATCCAATACAAAAAGGAATAATCGACTTTAACCTGCAAATTAATTTTTCAGATAGTGAATTCGACTTAATATCCAGAATTGTATCAGCTCTACTTCTAATAAAACTGGCTGTTGAGGCCTTATGTCGGAGAGATTCTAATTTATTAACAGCTAATGCAACAATAAATTTCATGTCGCAGTCATTGAAAAAAAAGCACATATCACTATCTGAAGAATTATATATTGCATTGAAAAACCGCACGGAAGAAAGGTATACCGAAATAGAAAGTGTATTACGATATTTACATAATTATAATGATTTTGAAAATGAAAAAGAAAAAGCAGAAAAGAGACTAACAAAGTCAAATCTGATCAAGTTCATAGTAAATTTTTTGAAAATTTTTACCCACAACCCTATCCACATTCAAAAGAATTCGGTACATTTATCGAAGATTATGATGTCACTAATGTCGATAGTGAAAAAGAATTGTCTCTTGAACAAAAATTAGAATTAGAGATAAATAAAAATATTTAACAAACCAAAATACAATACAGAAATTAGATATATCCAGAACCATCCGACGAGTAATCGATTTATTTGAAGATGAGGGATTTAGAGGTAAATACTTGGAAAAAGTATATCGCGCATTGCTAACAGTACCACCAATTAGCGCAGATGCCGAAAGAGCGTTTTCGACAGCTGGTAATTTTTGCACAAAATTACGTTCCAGGCTTAATGACAGTACAATTGATGCATTAGGTTTTTTTAAGATCACATTTCAAAAATTTGTAATAGTAGACTGAAAAATGATATTTACACTTTTTTGTGATTTAAATAAATAAGATGTTCCTTTACTTTTTTGTAATTCTTTATATACTGTTATAATTTATAAGTTACGAATTATTTTTTGTGGTATTTACGCTCTCTAATAAAACTGGCAAATAAAACAAACAAACAAAAAACACCTGTGTTTTCGTTCTTTTTCTAAAATTTTTACTACCGATATTAAAACCGGTATCTCGGTATTAAGATATAAAAAATACCGAATACTGGTATTAAACTTTTGGTCCGATATTGCAATACCTAGATAAAAGTATCTTATAGGCTCATCTAGATTTTTACACTCTTAATAAAAAAGATAAGCCGTAAATAGTATCATTTTTACGAATACCGCTATAAAATTATGTTTGAATTGAGAAGAAAAAAAAATCCACCGAAGACAGTTTTTTTTTTTTTTTTTGAAAATTATGTAGATGCACTAAGATTTATGGGGATCTGATAATCTTGTAATTTTACTCCTTCTTCTAACTTATTAAACTAGACTCATCTGATATGAGGCAATTTCTATAACGCATTCGCCAGCTCTTCAAGGCTAAATTGAAACATTCTCCAGGAGCTATTTACCTTCGAAACGTCAGAAATTAATTTTTCAGTAAAAAATTCGTATTTTTATTCCGTATAGCAAATATTCTTTTCATTCTATTTTTTTCAGAACATTGTTTCTATTTATTGTGTTTTATGAGAAAATATTACTTTAGCATTTCACTGTGGCAGGAAAAAATAATTTTGTTTCTTAAATGCGTATTTTTTTAATTAACTTCGTTGATCCGGAGTTTCTGTTATCCTGGTTGTCTTCTGATCTGATATTTTCCGTATTTATTCAGAATATGTATTAGAAAATGCCAACATTTATAGCCTTAACATAAGTATGTTAAGAAAAATTGATTATATATTCCTATTTATTTCATTCACTATTGAATTATTCAAATGCAATTGATAATTGCTCGGATTAATTAACTTTCAAAACATTTTAATTGAACTATTCAAAAATACAACAGATAATCTTAATTCCAATATTAAGTAAGAAATGCAGACGGTATCCATCCAATATAGCTGAAAAATCAAATCATAAATTCTTAATTTATGTCATAAAATGTTATTCTCTGCCTTTATTTGAAAGATAATCTCTGAAGAAGATAATTAATTTGTTTAAATATGTTTTAATCGCAGACGATATATTTTTAGTTCTTGGCGGCTAATAAATCTTTTGGTATTTGCATAAAAAAATTTAAAGTTTTTAAAATAATATAAATTTTGTAACAAACTTATTTGTATTTCATTTTTAAAATATTCATTACTTTAATATTATTTTATAATAAATGCAGAATTATATGATAATAAAAAAATGATTATCTGTACTTGTTTAAGCAGGCAATATTTATTGAAAGATTGAAAGGAATTTGAAAACGATAGCAATAAGGAATCTTTTATTGCTTTCCGGTTTGCCGAGAGAAAAATTTTTCTTTAAACTCTTCAATTCCCATTTGCTAATATTTCAATTTTATTTATTGAAATAACTCTTACGAAGTAGTCGTCATCAATATATTCATGGAATAATTTATTTCACCTGGATTTTTCCATGGGGGAGAAAAAAAAAAAACCCAACTGGAATATTGTGCAAATGTTCTGTTTCAACACATTCTTCAAATCATGCTCAGAAAGGTATTTCACAGTCCCATCCACAATTTAGTCAGAATAAAGCAAAACAGAAAATGGAAGGGGGGGACTGAAAACGAAACTGGTTTATGAGCAACTGCAAATATTCAACTGCAGTGCTAATCAAATTATTTTATTGCTTTTGTAACATTTTTAGTTTATTTACGACATTTTTTTGTGGTTAAAGTAATCTTTTCAGTGCTGTTAAAACTAGAAAATTATTAATATAGAAATTTAACATAAAATTATATCCAAAAATCTTTTTTTTTTGTTGTTGCTGTATTAAAACTAGAACATTATTAATGTAGAAATTTAATATAAAATTATATCCAGAAAAGTTTTTTTGCTGTCGCTGTATTTAATATTCAATAATAATTTAACAGAAGTAAAATAATTTTTTTTTTCATTTTTCGGAAGTCGTGATATTTAAACTTCTGTTCAAATAAAAAAAATTGAATAGGGGGATGAATTATTAGGGAGAACAATTTTTACCTCGTACATTTAATATATAAAAGCTCAACGCAAATGATGGCTGCTGATTTAAGAAACAATATTAGTCTTATAAACTGGAATTCATTAATAATTTTTCTTTAATGTTGATACTGATTGTATTCGACTTCAAAAGCAAGTTTAACAAAGTTTTTCTCAAAAAATACACGAATTTAAGTTAAAATACAAAATGTGAGTGGTGGGAATTGCGCTTATAATTGACATAAGCCATTGGAATAATTTAATTGAGATATGCTTTAGAAAAAATGTCTTTAAAGAAGAGAAAAATTAAAAGAAGTGCGCTTTTCCAATACTATATATTGTTCTTTTACTTTCTCGTTTACGAAGTATACAAATCGTCAATTATTATACTGATTTTAACGATTGTAATCGTCAAAAATTTCTGATTTTGGCGAATTTCCACATTTCAGACTTTTCTCACTCAGAAAAACGCATTTCGGAATATTGGTCTATCTTTTGTGTCTAAATATGATAACTAAAAAAAAAAAAAAAAAAAAAACTCACGATCTGAACGGATGAAATTTAGTGTATAGTATTTACACGAAATTTGTAGATTTCTATCAAGTTTTTAAGGAAATACATTCAAAAATAGTTTGTCCATCCATCCGATTGCAAATGAACACGATAATTACAAAATCAAAGGGATCGATGGATACAATTTAGAACGCAGTTTTAACATCTTAAGTGTAGATCTATGTTAAATTTCCAGCCACATTCATCAGGTAGATGAGAATCTGCCAATCTCTACATTTGGATTATGACAATGCAATGACTTAAACAAATCAGATTTATTATATGACCTTGTCAATAGTCAATTATTATACTGAGTTTAACGATTGCAATCATCAAAAATTTCAGATTTTGACACTGTAGCTCAGTGTCAAATTTAAGCTTTAATCGGTCGAACGAAAAAGAGAGAGAGAGAGGGGGGGGATGTCCAAAATTTATACTCAATTCTCTTCTCTATTCCTACGTTATTACAAAATTTTTAAATATATATATATATATATAATATTAAATATAGTAACTGATAATAAGTATTTTCATATGAATTCCATTTTCTTATCGTTCTTCCGATCAGTAAAAATGATAATATCATCATTTTAACGATAACACTTTATCATCATTAATAATTTTGAAATTATATTGAATGACTATGACCTGGAATTTGAGTGATATGCTATACGTACTGCCGCCAAAAACAAAAAGACCGTGGGAACGCATTCTAGCATTTTATGATTTATCATTTCATTTTATGTTCAAGATGAGAATTTTCCCGAATAAGAAAGGACACCGCATTTCTTTTAAGGCTTATGATTTTCACATGATGGTGTAGATCAAAGTTAGGCAATAAAGATAAAATAATTAAAATCTCGTGAAAAACCAAAAGTCAGAATGACTTAGAAATTAAAACGTTTTTATGCCTGAATTTAAGTGATTAAAAGGAAAAAAATTAAAAGTGCCTAAATCTAACTTGTTACGCACTGAACTAAAAGTCTTAATTACTTAGCTTCAATAATTACAATTTCTTCGGATTTTTTAAAATATAATTATCTTTTAATTACTTTATTATAAATTCTAAATTTTGAGTTATGCGTTTTTAATTTCCATGCTCTTTAGTTTTTGCACGCGCAGTTAAATTTCGTTTAAATTTAGGGAAAATTCCTTTTTGAAGCTATATAAACTCTGAAATTCTCTCTTCACACTCCTTAATTTCTCTGCTTTCTTATTCAGACTATGTCGTTTCCTGATCATGGATTCAACAAAGAATATTAATCTTTGCTGAGAATTGAATGTGTTTTTTTCCATGAAGAAAAATAATTAAATTTTTATTTAAAGAACACACCACCTACTTCCTTTAGAAGATATATTTGGGTACCGAAAAGTTATGTCGTTTTTCTACATCCAATTCAAACAGAAAATTTTTACCAAGTTTTTATTTTTAATCAATAATGTAATCACCCTCGTTATCAACACCCTTTTGCTCTATAGTGAGCAAATTTTCAATGTCGCATCGATAAAAATTAATTAATTTCTGTGCAGTTGAGATTGTATTTTAGAAAGCATCCAAATTTTTTGTCCGTAAGAAAATGTTGTAGTGAACGAAATAAATAGCAATCCTATTGCGCAATATCAGAGAGTATGATGGATGAGCAATACCTCCTACTACAATTCATTACTTTTTTATAGGTTTTGTTTTGCACAGTGCGATCTTCCATTATCTTATTGTAGAATAAGATAATGACCTTTTCTGTTAACAACCGCTGGGCACTTTTAGGTAAAAGATTGATTTACTCGATTCAATTATTCACAGCAAAGGTCTGAATTCACAGTGTGTCCTGGTTTCAGCACTACAAAATGAAAGATTCCACGAATACTCCAACTAACAATAAAATTTAAATATGAATCAAACATTCTTCTTTGCAAAATTTCTCCCTTGTTAATATATACGTATATATGTTTTGCATAATTGTGTTTGCTATATCTAACCAAGTTTATTTCAATACTATACATTACCACATTGTATAGGTAATAAACTGAAATAAAATTCTAAAAACAGTACTTTTACTAATTATCACTGCATCTACATATCTATAAATTTAAGAATTATAAAATGAGAAAATATTTTTTCTAACTTTTGGTCCTCTTTAATGTAGCTTTACAGTAATCAAAAAAGGTAGCAAATACATTGGGTAATTTTGTAGCATAAAATATGAGACTGCTTGCCAACTTTTGACCATATGGTGTAGCCTTTTTGGCATAAATATACATTTTGATGAATACCCAGGACTTTTATCAGAACATTTATGTTCAGTGATAACTATTGACAAGCTAATAGAAAAATACCAAACTTTTGTATCGTTCTTCTTAGAGTCGATTTCTAGATTGTGTTTCGTTCTTCAAAAGCGCGGTCAGTATTCATTCTTGTAATATTTTAGGTGACAGAATTAAACAGAAGCGGATAGCGAGTAGAACAATCATGTAATGTTAACGGACTTAGAAAATTTTTTCGGGAGAAATATCCACCAGGCAGCTCTAATCGATAATATTTCGCTAAGGTGCTTAGTTTTTGCATCCATTTCCCACTACGCACCCTGGATCAGATATAATATTATTTAAAGTTTATTATTGTATGCAAATACTTTTAGACTATTTGTTTTATTAATTCTGTAATTTTTTTGCTTTGATTTAGATTTTTGTTTAACACTTTAAATGTGTCATTATCTAGAATTATGCATATATATGTATAGATAGGCATATAAATAATTTTAATTGAAGTATTCTATGCTGTGATTTAAATTAAAATTTTAATCATTTGAGTGATTAATTTTATCAAATTTTTGAAACTGCAATTATTAAAAATAAAAATTTACACTATTTTATTTATTGTCATTTTCTCCTACTGAATCATATATATTATCTTAATATATATATAT
Source organism: Argiope bruennichi (assembly GCF_947563725.1). NCBI lineage: Eukaryota > Metazoa > Arthropoda > Arachnida > Araneae > Araneidae > Argiope > Argiope bruennichi. Next base: position 82,868,159 of record NC_079159.1, on the reverse strand, counting down.
ATATATATATATATATATATATATATATATATATATATATATATATATATATATATATATATATATATATATATAAGCTTTATATTAAAACTGTTTATGTTGCTTTAGCCATATAAAATTCTTTATGGTTTTGTACTATTTATCAATATATCAATATATGCTTTATTAATCACATACTTTCACAATTACATATATTACTTTCATTATTATTTAATTTTTGTATATTTCTGATTAGTGCATATCCAAAAGCAATATTTTTTTTGTTCTTTTTTTTCCAATTATAACACTAGGAATATGATGATAAGGTTTCATAAGGAATATAATAATCTTACATATCTGATTTTAAATTGATTTATAAATTTTACATTATTTTAGATTCTCTGTCAAGTCACTCATGTATTGCTTTAACCCTCTATATTTTGAAATTTTTTAAACGTATATAATTTAAAATTTTCATTATATTGTTGTTTGAATTTTTGTATTACTGATTACTTCATGAAAAATAGCATTGATTTTCAATAATGGCACAATGTATGTTATATTTTATGTATATTTGGTTGTAAACTTTATTTTGAATTTTCTATCTTGTCAATCTAGAGTTGTATTACTATTCTGCAATTTTTTTCCTCAAAATCTCTTCAATTATATTGTTTGAGTTTTTGTATTATTAATTAGCCCAGAAGATTCAGAATTTGTTATGCTTTTTAATTTTTATAATTTGTATACAATGGCAATTATATTTATATTGCGTGATTTTAAGATATTTTAGAGAATTAATCTTTTTTTTTTTTCTTACCTTGATTTTTATCTTTTCTACCTATACATTGTAAAACTTTTGTAAATTCTACATTAAATTATACTCATAATAATTTACCTTATAATTTCAAAATTTGTTTTGTGATTTTGATATATTTGAAAAATGTTTATAACTTAGTGCAGTAGTCATCTTATATTTTGTAAAGAGTAATCAGATGCATTTTGTAGTTCTGATTTCTATAATAAAAACTTCAAAATTGTTTATAATTCTTCTAATTTATTATTCTCATTCAGTTTTACATTTCAGTACACTTTTTCTTTCATTTAGCTTCAAAAAATGTCAAGTAAAAATATCAAAATATTTATTGCTTAAAATAAATAAAATGAATATGATATAAGAAATCTCGTATAATTTTTCTATAAAAACACTATTATTTTGGTATGGCAACATAATATATCTTATCAGATTTTTATAAAAATATAAAATTATTAATATTTATAATTCATAATTTCAAACAAAAATATTGAAACTTTTATTTAAATTAAAATGCTCAGAAATCAAATTTTTAAAAACATATTTGTATTATTTAAATATATCTGAAAGAATGAGACAGTAAATTAAATTCTCTGAATTAAAAAGAAAAATTGCTGAAAAATCTTGGCAGCTACACCAGTAGTCCTGGATGGACAAATGTTGAAATCATATGAGTTATTAAGGCTTTTTTTAAAAGAAGAAATGGTTAATAGTTATTCTTGGATTATTGATTAATTTTGTTTCTGAAAAATGCATATCAATCATGGTGGTGAAAACATGTAGATTTTCTATTTTATCTTACTTGCCTAACTACAGAAAACTATTTCAGCAAGACATGACCAAGTTAGTTATTCCATGATTGACTCCCTTTTGAGTATATAGTCATGTTAAATTTTATCTAAATATTGTTTATTTTTAAAAATCCAAAGAATTTGGGGAGGGGATCTTATTAAATTTTATTTTTGTCTCTTTTGATAAACATTTTATTATTAATTTAAACTGATGATTTTTTTTTTCAGATTATCTTTCTCTGATGCTAACATAATAAAAACTTAAGTACTCATCAAACTTAAAGTATATGCAGTAACAAAAAGTGTATATGTTTTAAAGGAAAGTCCTTGCCACTGAAGGGAAAAAAAAAAAAAAAGAAAAACTGCAGCTGCAGAATAGTTCACGTTTATGACAGTTAATTGACAAATGGCCTTTTTTCTTTGCCAGAACTGAATTTCAAAACTATAATTCATCATTATTATTTTTTCAATTATTTATTAGACTGAAATAAAATTTAAGGAATGATTTAAATCAGTAGAAGTATATCCCCTTAAATTAATTGCTCAAAAAAAGGTTTTAGATCAAATTTTTGCTCGATTAATAGGATGTAGATGCTTATTATATTTAAAATTATTATGTACACAAAGTACTTTTATTGCAAAAATAGTTAAAGTGATTATTTCCTTAAAAAATACATTGATTAAATGCAATTTGGATTGATTTCAAGCAATCTTTAAGTGGAAGATTTATTAAATTCATAGAAAAGTTAGGAAACATGATGTAAACAATCCTGTTTTTTATGAATTAGGATTGCTATGATAGGGAATTTTTAGTATTATATATAATTATTGTATTTTTTATTCTCACTTCAAATTACTACAAAAATAAGATCTAGAATTTGTAATTTTTTATCAGCTCATTCTTCAATTAAAAAAAAAAAGAAGAAGAAATTTTTTTAACTAAAATACTCAACAAAAGAAGACATGAAGGAAAACAGCAGCTTCAATTAATATGCTGGTTGATACTTCCTTGTTGCTCAAAAGCCCTTTTTAAAATGATTTCAAATGTTATTCTCAGAAATTCCTCAAAGGAAGATAAATTTCTTTAAATTTTCTAAATTATTATATTAAATTCATATATATGGGTATTTGATTGCTAACATTTTTAAATAAAGCATTTAAAAATTTAAAAAAAAAAAGAAATAAGGTTAACCTTTATTTTACTTTAAATATAAGCAAAAAAAAAAAAAAAAAAAAAAAAAAAACATAACCATACTTTCCTAACATACATTCTCAATATAGTACTGAAGGCACATTAATTTTACTGTCATTTTTCAGGAAGTCTCATTAAATATTTAAGAAACCAAAAATCAACCCTATTTTTAAAGTTTGAATTATAAAACAGTTTATTTATAAAATACTTTTTCAATTAACTTTCAAAATACATTTAAAAAAAAAACGTTCCTACTTTTTTTAATAATTGTAAATGATAAAATATTTTTCACATTTTTGATTTTCTAAACACGCAAATATTCTTCATCTTGATGATGCTCCTGACAAGCGGATAGCTAGAGAACGATCATGAACCATAGTGAATATTACTTATTTTCTCCAGTAAAATCGGAGCATGCGCAGAGACACTCATTCCTGTTCCGAAAATTTCAAAGTCCGTTAACATTGTATGATCGTTCTTTCGCTATCCGCTTCTAAATTAAACTGCAACCGTTAAGAACGTAGTTTCAGTTTTGCAAGTTTGTATATTCCCCGATTTATGACGATCTGTCTATCAAATTCTATGACTCTTTTATAAAACTCTAGTCAGGTGTAGGATAAAATAAATGAGCAGAATTCTATAAGATTTTCTTGTTTTGAAATTGTTATGGCACATCCATATGCATTTCTTGCAGCTGGAGTCATAGGAGCTGCTCTTGCACTTTTTATATGGCTGAAAAATGAAAATCGTCAGACAGTCGCTACAAAACGACGCTATAATACATCATCTTCTAGCAGAGATGATCTCCGTCCTCGAAATTTTGATCCTGATACAAACTGCATCATATGCATAGAACGACAGTGCTCAATTATGTTTATACCCTGTCAACATTGTTGCTTATGCTCAGAATGCACTAAAGAGTATTTAAAACAATCTTATAAGTGCCCTCTCTGTCGCGCTGATATTGATGAAATGATGTCTTATAATCACTTAGAATAGTGCCTTTTACAATGTTGTTACGAACTTTTTAAGCACAAAGTGAAAATTATGAGTTTGGACATGAAAATGTCATTGTGGTTTACAAAACAAATTCATTTAATGGTGCACAGTTTGAAGAATGCCATTTTAGGATTTGTTATTTTCAGTCATTATTTACCTTGGAATTTTTTGTTGCTTGTCTATAATATGTTTTGACTTTGACTGAAATGTTATAAAATAATTTTTATGATGTAAGGCTATAGGCTGTGCCTCAGTTTCCAGCAGATTTGTAACTAAGAAAATGCCTTTGAAATAGACTGATTTGTATAAATTATAAATGTTTTGTTAGAACATATTTTTAGCATATCAATGTACATAATTAATACAAAAAGAAATATTTGGTGGTAAAACAATCTTGTTATGGAATTTTATCAAAACATAGCAATAAATAAACTCACAAAGTGTTATTTTAACTGTTAATCATTGTTAACTTTTATTTTGACTTTAAAGTGTTGATGTTTGTTGTTGTTTTTGAGAAAGAAATAATTTGACCTTTAGATTTAGAATCTAAAATTGATTTTCTTTCAATCTGTACTAAAAAGAAAACTGATGTAAAAATCTGTACAGAATTTTTTAATGAATTCTGTTCAGTTTTATTCATGGCCTCAGATTCTCCTGTTTTACCTTTTTTTAATTTTAATTCCTGTGATGTTATTAAAATATATAACTTTAAAATACCAAATATATATATATATATATATATATATATATAGTTTGAATGTGTCTTAAAATTCACTTCTATATATAAAAAATGGTTTTATATTAGTTCCAAAATTATGAAGCACATTGTTAAGGAATTATTGTATTGGACGTTAGTAATTTTCCAGCATCATTCTCAAGTATTAATGGAAAGATCATTTCTGCATTGTTAAAATATATCTATGTTAAAGTAAATGTAATGAGAAGAAAAATGAAATCATAGCAATTAAAATTAGGTTTTGACATAAAAAATTAAATAAAAAAATGAAAGCATTTCTGAAAAATTGAAATAAATATTTTGAAAGGAAATTAATTTCTTAAAATGTTTTACCTTTTAAAGAAAATGGTATTTCTTTGTATATTGTATCAGTACTTATGTCTTAATCTGTGTATATGGGGAAGGGGGAGGGGTATCTGCAAAACTCTTTATTTTGCTTCATCACCAGACGCCACGAGATTTTGCATGTGAAGTTGCTAGATCAGTAAATATGTTTCATTTCCCTAATGGATATAATAATGCCATAGTGTTGTATTAACTCCACTCCACTGATGTACATTCTCCTACAAGTGAGGGTGGACTATTAAGACTTGAGAAAAAATTCCTTGAAACTGTTGAAATGACAATCATTCAATTAAAAAATCTGTATTCCTGGGTAATGAGTAGCTCATTTACAATTATCTATATTTGGCTAATAATTAATAATTTGGTATTTAGTTTTCTACTATTGTTGTATTTTTATGATACTTTAAAGGATAGGATTCATTCAATGAAAGTAAAGTCTGGATTTTGAAACCTACATCTTCTTATGATAGAATGCACTAGTTGCGTATTTCATTCACCATTATGTTGTTAACATTTTCCTATTTTCTTAATGTGATAATAGTCTAAATATAGGCTTTATTTATTTCAAAATATAACTTTTCATAAACTTTATACGCATACCTGTTTAAGTGCCTTAAACAGTCAATCAAAAAATATTTGAATATGACAAGAATTTTAAAAAAATTACTACATGTGAAAGTTATTGAATTATACTGTTGTCAATTATAGCTGTTCTGAATACATGTTCTTTCATCTAATTAAATTTTTGCACATTGCACATCTTCTAGCAAGACTTGTTTTTTATTTATCAATTTGTATCCAAAAAGTATTAATTTATCAAAAAGTGTTGCGATTTGCTGTATTAAAATTCAAGTAATAATAGTTTATTAACTAAATATTAAATAAGGTGAAAATATATTTTCAAATTTAATTCTAAACCTGAATACATAAATATAGAATTTAGTGTTATGTTTTCCAGAAAAAAGGTAATATTTTTAAAAATTCATTTATTCAACGAGGGAAGTCTATTGACATAGAAACATATCAGGGGCAATATGCTTTAATCTTATATTGAATGCTAAAAGAATAAAATCTAAGTTTATATCATCAATCTCTTCAATGCAGATCTACTCACTTTCATATTTTAGAATTCTTCAAATTATAATTTTTTTTTAAAAAGGAAATCCTACAAATACTATTCTTGTATTGAAGTAATAGTTGTTGGGTTGGATGCAATAAATTATGACAAACTTTTAAAAGTGCAAAGAATATTTTATTTGAAGGACAGTACATATAAAAATCATAAGTATCTCTCAATACATTTAATACATTAAAAATCATTCAGATAAAAATTGAGCAGGATTTTATTTTCATACATGAACAATTCTGAAACATACATACATTTATAAAAATAAGATAATACATTAAAATTCAGATAAAATATGAGTGAGATTTTCTTTCTGTGAATGAAGAATTTCAAAAGAAAAATTATATATATATATATATAAGATTATAAATGAAGAATTATTTTTTGAATGAACAATTGCAAAAGAAACAACTCTAAAAATGCTAGTATCAGTTTTGTATAAACCTTTTGAGAAAAGGAAAATTTGGATAATTATTGAAAGAGTAGAAAATGAATTAAGTGGAACAGCAGAATAAATTTTAATTACAACCCGATCAACACATAAAATATAATTATTCTTTTCCCAATCAAATTGCTAAGTTAAAACTTTCAAAAATTGCAATTCTCATGAACCTTTAAAAATTCCTGATTCAGGTGGAAAAAAAAAAAAAAACATTGCTTAGTAACTATACTGCTAATAAAAGAGAATATGTGTCTATTAGTAAGTTGGCGCATTAAAGTATAGATTATCTGGCTTGGAGCTGTTAAATTTGCACACATATACTTTAAAGGGTAGGAATTGAAGTTGTGTTTTCAAAAAAAAAAATATTAAATCAATTAACAATTAAGTGATAATTTGGTATTTTATAATAATTCTTGAAAGTATTATAGCACAAATTAATTTTTATACTATTTGAAAAATTAAAAAAAAAAAAAGTCTTTCTAAAAAATATCTATTTAATTCCCATGTAATCTTTAAAAAATTTTTGCATAATTTTTAAAAATAGATTTTATTGTTGGACTGAAACTCAAGCCATTTTCATTTCTCAATTTATTTAATCATATGTTTGTTTGTTTTTTCACTGCTGAAAGAAAGAAAAAGGATGGATAAAATTTAATATCTATGAAATTTAAAAGAAAAATACAAAAGTGAAGTCACTATAAAAATATTTGCAGAATTATATCTCACAGCATTATAATGCTACATGGTTCCTATACACAATGAATATAAAAATTCTAAAGGTATTAAAATAATATGGTTTTTATATCAGTTACAATTTAATACTTAGAGCAATGGTGAACATTAAATTATGCATAAGAGATTTAATTAAAAGTAAGCACATAACACACTTTGCGAACCAGCTAGTCACCAACGGCATCTAGTAATTAAATAAAAAGACTTCTATATTTTCAACTAATGTTTACTAAATATGCAGAGAAAAATGTGCATTTACAAACAAATATTTCATATATGTAAGTATATATATATATATATTTAACAGCTGATATGAAATGCAAGAGGGATACCAATACATCACTTTTCCATATAACTGCTAAATTGATTAATGGAATTTATTTATTGGATTATTAACTAGTTCATGCTAAAAATCTTGGCAGCTGTTTTATATTTCCTTGTCTAAAGAAAACCATGTTCCTGATAAATGTGCCTTGAATTATGAGAAAACTAAAAGCCAAATAAGAATTATATGGTAAATGGCACTACAACTCCCACTTAAAACTTTGCTTAAAATCCTAAATTTGGTACAGGAATCCTAGATTTGGTTCATGAAGTATAAAGAGTTACATAAAACCTCCTCTACATCATTACTAATGAGATGCAATAACAAAAATAGTTAGTTTCCTACTGTCATTCATTATTTCGATTTTAAAGGGAATATTTGATTAAAAAATAACTAATGAGATAAAAAAAATTCATCAATTTAAATAGTCCTTAATAAAAATTAAAAGAAATGATATATTTGGCCAGTGATTTATGGCTATAAAAATACAAGAAAGCCAACTTTAAAATATTGCACAACTATTCAGTGAGCCTAATAATAAGAAAATTTGAACACAGCTTATCATTTTCATAAAAAAAATACAATAAAACAAATAAATGTGATAAAAAATATACACATCTAAAACATGTATTAAGATACACATCATTTAAATATAAATTGTGGAAGAATATCATGATACAGTAAAAACAGAAAAAAGAACAAAATAAAAGCAGAAATGCTATCTCCACCCAAAATCTAAACTTAAAATATTTTCACCCACTCATAAAGTGTGATCAAAATAAGATAATAATGATTAACATATATTATAAACGAATAAAAAATTATATTTATCTTTCTTTTGCAAACAAATAAAATCTCCCTGTCATCAATAAAAAATAAAAAAAATAAAAAATCTTTGAATTTTTGCAGTTATTTTTTTTACATTCTGCAGATGATGAAGCTTGGCCAGTACTGGCCCTAGTACCATAAAAAAATCAATCAATATATTCTGCAGAATTAATCTCCATTCAGTAATTTTGCTTTTAAGAAACCAACAAAAATACAAAATGCTTATGAACGAAATATGAGTGCATGCAATTAGGTGTGTATTCAAAAAGCTAAATGGAAATCTTTTGTACAAAGAAGCATAACTGGAATAATAAGGGAAATTCATATTTACAATCATACCTCATTTTGTGGTTAGAGCAGAATTTATAATTTTTCTGATATGATATTTAAAGAACTTAGATTCAATGCACCCAGATACAGTGGAATTCAAAACATAAAAATGAAACATCGTCAAAATAGAATTTAATAAATAGATTGATAAAAAAAAAACCGTGTCAAAAACTTGTAATTAATGAAAATATATAAAAAGAAATCCCAGCAAAATAAAAATTCAGCTATTTTAGTAATAATAAAGTTTCTTGTTAATGTGAAACTTGCAACAATAAATTTAGGGATTTATAACAACAAAGACCTTTATCACAATTTACAAATAGTTCCAAAAGTAGTAAATGCTAAACAACTTCACCCTTCCTTATTCATATTCAAAGTATGGAACATGAATAAGACAGCCATGCATCATAATGATCCATATGTAATTGCTGCCAAAGTTCACTACATAAAACTGCTTTACCAATTTAATGAACTGTTGTAATTTCTGCTGCAAAGAAAAAAGAGAATTGCCATCTATTGACAATACAAATTATTGAAAAATTGGTTTGGTCGTTAAAGGAGAAAATAGTGGAGATTGTAAATATAGCCACCACTTTTCTAACCTGGCTAGTCTGATAATAGATATTCACAATAAACTAAAAGTTTTTCTGTTTGATGGGAAGGGGGATAATTTCACAAATTACAGAGAAATATTTATTATTAAATTACTTTTTAAAAATCCACAGCAGAAATGTATTGAAAATAGTACAACTTTTCTATTTATATTAATATTGTATATTTTTTTAGGTATCTTTCATGGTTCACTCAATATTCTCATCAAGAAAGAACTTTATAAATTTAACTCAAATTTGTTTTCCAAATACTATATATTCTTAAAATTACTATATAAAGACAAAAAGAAACAAGAGCATCTCAATAAAATTTAGCTAATGGGAAAAAAATGGCTAATTTTCTTCCAAAAAAATCTGATTCATTGGCAACTCTGTCTAGAGTTGTTATCAAGTGGTGGATGAAACTGCAAAATTTGGATTTAAGGGGGGGAAAATTGCAAAGAGTTCAAAAGATTTTTTAAAAAAGTATTTGTCTTCAATGTTGTTTAAAAGGTGATAAATAAGGTAAAAGGCAATAAGTAAGGTAAAAAGTACATAATTTTGCACTCAGTGATGGATAGAGATTAAAAGGTTATGAAGTAGGAACTTATTCAAAGAAACTGGCATGAATTTCGTTTGTTTAAGAGTTAACGGCACTTCACACATTACATATAACAGAAAAATATATATTTATGTAACAATACAATGAGATTTGAAATATAGGACTAATACTGTGATCTATACAAATAAGATGAGATACATTTAAATGGAAAATTATAACAGCCGATTCAGAGTACAATGAACACACACATGCAAAATAACTTTCAAGAAATTTCTTTGTACTACAATATATGATAAAAGAAATAAATAAAACATGACAATTATAATGTTTAAGTTTTCATGACATAGCAAAAGCAAGGCACATAATGGCAGTATTAGATTAAATAACATACATATATTTCACAAGAAATAGATAATATAATATAAAATAAAAAATATGATGTGCATGAATATTATAAATTGTTTATGCACTTATTACAAAATTATTTTAAAGTATGATGTTATATTAGTACAATATACCAAAGTTATGTATTTTGATACATAATGGCAATATATTCATAAATTATGGACAAAAAAATAATAACTAAATTATAATCCCAAACTAATAGTACATCAAGATAATTATTAAGTAAAAAGTAGAAATGTTCCAATATTTTAAATGATTTAATTCAACTTTTTCCTTTACATTAGTAATATGCTGAAATATAAGTTACAATTATTAACAAATTTCTTTCAATATAGTAATTACATTTATTGCTTGACTGAGAAGTATTTTTGATTATCATTTTCTAATTGACCAATCATAAATTTTAATATTCAGCATTGTTAAGAGAATATAGTTATAAAATTTGTGTTTTTAGAAATTTACTTTAAGTAAGGATGCTCATTTATAGAAATTTTATTACTTATTCACACATGTATATAATTATTCAAAAAAAAATATCAAGATGTTAGTTTTACAGCCATTTTATAGCCAAGAATTTATATCCATTCCTGCTGAATCAACATTCACATTACATATGCATTTCTAAGAAACATGATCAATGAAAAAATTACTGACACAATTGTGTACTTAAAATTGTATAGACAATGAAAATTTGGAAAAAGGCATAATAAAATTTGCCTCAATTAATTTTCAAAAAATGTTATTACCATAGAAATTATGATAATAACATAACAAATAAAAATTAAAAATAACAGTAAAGAAATAAAGCACTTAAAACATAAGAATTTTGGAAAAAACTGATTTATGAGGGATAAAATGATTTTAAAATATAGTAATATATATAGTAATTCAATAAAATAGGATTATTTTGGTTAATATCATTTAAAACTATATGATAAATTTTAGTTTTCATTACTCTTTAAATTACATTATGAAATAATTAACATAAATAACTGAGCTTTTATTATTTAAAAAACTTTATAAAAATTTTATAAATAGAGGTAGAGAAGGAAACTACCATTTAATCTCCTGTCAGAGAATTAATAAAACTTCAGATTTGAAAAAAAAAAAAAAAAAAAAAAAAAAAGCAACACATAAAAAAGAATTTTATTAATATGGCAAAAGCTCAACTGGTTACTTTCAACACTAAAATTTAATTATTTAAAACACAGCATTGCAAAAAGTTCTATAATTATAAGATGAAATCATGAACTAAACAGAAGAGACAAACTACAAAATTATAAAATAAAGAGAAGCAAACAGAAGATATTGGGCTGAGAATGTTTTAATTTTGGGGGGTGGGAAAATGTTTACCACATATTAAGACATGTCAATGAACTTTTTTAATGTAATGTGCACCTTATTACATTTCAATCAGATAAAAGTAAATTTGCATAATTAATCAAAATAACAATTCCATCAACAATCTCTTATTAACAGTGATGGAATATAATTTTTAGCATCTATTCTATTTCATAATGACACTGTTTTCAATTGAAAGCTTTTTCTGCATTAAAATAGAAATAGTTTTTAAACAGGCCCTTAATTTATAACATCTTATATCAAATATAATTTCCAAATACTTTATATCAAATTTATAAGGATTGGATATTAAAAAATAGGATAGGATTAAAATATAGGATGCACTTCAATAATGAAAACAAGTGATATACTCCAAAGTCATTTAAAAACCTTTATCTATGTAAAATATTTATCAAAACAGTAGCATATTCTGTAAATATTTGATTTCTCAATGAGATTTATATAAAATGTAAAAAATATTAACTTACTTCTTGAAAAATGTAAAAGTAAACAATGATAAATTATCATTTTTAAATAAAATAAAATTTAAAAACATTTAAATATATATGTATTTAAAAGAAATTTTTTAAAATTAAAATGTTAACAAATCAGAGAGTTTGTTTAAATGGTAAGCACAAATTACAATTTGTTATATATTTTTTTGTGCTTGATCTTTAGAAAATAAATCAATTATATAAAATTATTATACTTTTGAACAAAATATGTGTTGCTAATATACTTTTGTACATGGAATTAAAACATGTAAAGTAAGTATAGACAAAAACAAAATAAAAGTTTATAAACATCAATACACAATATTATGTGTATTTTTACATTTGTTTCAAATCTTTTACTTCAGGTGGAAGTTTTAAAACTATACCGTCCATTGCTGGCTCAATTGTTAAGCAGCAACCTAATCTTGAGCTATAAATAAATAAAATAATATGATTAAAATAAGTATTCAAAGGAAGCTTTATTAATAAAAAAGATAATCACTAGCTAACTATACATTACTAATTATATATATCAGTCTTATAATCTATATACAATGTATACAACATATATAGTAATTAAAATATATAAAACTTTAAACAGGGATACCAGCTAAATCTAAAAAAATCCTCTTTTTTTTTTTTTCTTTTCTTATATATATTCCAGATTGAGAAGATGTGTGAAAAACACTCATATTGTAGTTATAATGGAATATGGTTTTAAGGAATGGAAAATGCAAGGAAAGGAATCGACAATTTAACATTATTTGAAATAAGAAATTAAAAGAAGGTTTATATTTGCATACAGAAAAAATGATAAACAATTTATTTATTACGTAGAATTTAGCAAGACAAAATTTATATATTAAAAGGGGGGATACATTTATTGTAATTCATTGAATATAATAGTAATGAGTTATAATAACTTTTTAAAAGAATTGTTTGCAAGCCTCTTCTAAACCAAGTGACCGGTTGGAAATTCCCCACTGTGAACTGTAACTTGGAATTATTAGTTGAAATTTTAATTAATTAAAAATTAGATGAAATGCCAACTTTTTCCCTTCATAACTTCAAAAAATATCATTAAAAATGAATTCTAGACTGTCTGCAAATTTTTTCATTACTAATTACTTTTTCAGTGATACTAATTTTATAGCCACAAGATTTTTTCGCTAATTTTAATAAATTAAATAACAAAATTTCCAATGATACTTTTTAGTGTTGCAATGAAAATTAAATCATTTTTATGATTTCTACAAATATTTAATTGCGTGATTTCTTTCTATTGACCATTTTAAGAAAATGAAGTTACAGAATTCAGAAAGGCAATTAAAGGAACAAAGGACTTCAAAATAAAAACCAAAAATTTAATGACAAAAAACATTAAATATTTTTTCTATTGTTTTATTACCAAAATGCAGATATTCATCTAAAATAGCACTTAAAAATATTTTGTTCAATAAAAAAAATATTTGAAGTGCTTTAAAGAATAAATAAAATGAATTTTTCTTAAAACAATATTATAATTACATCAAAGTGTTCCAGGCATCTTATTTTAGAGAAAATTACATAAGACTGATAACGAAGATTTCAGTTAAACATTAAAATAAATCAGGGCATACATTTTATATTTTGAATTCTTTTAGATAAATTAAAATCAATATTAGCACAGAAAAACCGAAATTCCTTTGAAAATTCAATGCATGTGCATAAAAATATTTTTTTTTAAAATTAACTTTCAATTTGAATTAAAAAATCGTACACATAACATTTAATTCCACATAAATATACATCAGATAATAAAAAATAACAGGAATATTTTAAAAAGTTTTTAAAAATAATAGTTTTTAAAAAAAATTTTAAGCATAGTATATTTGGTTTTGAAAGATATTTGACATATTTATATTTGAATACATAGTTAACTGCAATAAATTTAATATTATTTTGCCTAAAAAATTTCATTACCCTAAGTGAATTGTTCTCAAAAATGTCTAATAAGTCTATTGTCCCCTTAAATGTCAAGATGGTTATATTTTTAATAGTAGAATGATTTTACAGGTGTTGACTCCATTAGAAAGGTTCATGCTCACAATAAATATAATAGGTAAATTCTATTAAAATAATAAGCTTTATCTCAAGATGTGCTGAAAAATACTATCAGGAACATCTAATTACAGGTAAGAGATTTAACAAAAAAATTAAACATGACTATTATTCCTGTTAAACCAGCTGGTCACCAAAGACAGCCAACTAGAAAATAAAATTGCAGAACTGAATTCAGATAAAGCAATATTTTTGCTCTTTGACATTAGAAAAAAAAAAAAAAAAAAAAAAAGCCCAACTCTGCTTGTAAACAAATTAAGACTGTTTGGTGGAACACATTTATTTTATTGGTATATTGGTATATTTTATTGGTATATTGGTATATTAGATTTTTATGCCTTCTTTGCAAAAGGCCAGAACCTATGTATTAATCTCATCCATATCAAGGTAGTCATTTTGTGATGATTCTACACTGGTTAGCAATAAACTTTTTAAGTTTTTTTTTTTTTTTTTTTTTTTTTTTTTTTGCAAAATTCACTTGGGGGGGGGTATTTTTATTATTTTGACATTTTCAGAATGATAAAAACTGTTTAAACTAAGATTGATTCTGAGCTAATGACATCAACTAATATAATCTGATTTAAATTTTATTTAGCTATTTCATTACAACAATTTACAGTTTTTTAAAAAAGTAATTACAAAAGAATTGTGCAATGAATTGAGAAGAATTTAAGTATTATTTAAAGGTATTGAAGCCTCTCACAGAAAATTCCTAAAAATTTGCACATGTTTAACATAAAATTCACCAATATCTTAATATACTATATATATATATAGTAAAAATCATATAGTTCTTTAGGCAGAAAATAGTGGAAATAAACTTAATAAAAGATATATTTATCTTCAGGAGATAATTATAATTAAAATAAAATTCATCTTACGTAGGAGTAGGATTTATTGATGCGCTTAATATCAAATCTTCTTCCTTTGTTTTCATTCTTTTATCCACATCAAACTTATCATAATCTTCTTTAGAAAGGATCACATGGCAACAAGAGCAACTCATAGTTCCATCACATTCTCCTGTGACAAAATAGAAAATTAACCAAAAATCAGATGAAATTATACTATTATTCAAGAAAGAAATGCATAATAAATTTTACTAAAACACAAAATGCATAGCAAATTTATATGGCTATGAAAAATTTACAAAACTTACAGAATCAACTGAATTAATTTAAAACCAGTGGTAGTAATCTTCCCAAATTTTCCATTATACTCTCTAATAAATGTACTTGTATACTATTCAGTGTGTGCAACTGAGAAACAATGGTTGCAAAAAAGTGTATTAATACACAACCTCTGGTGACATTTTTTTTTTGTGAGCTTAATTGCTGCCATGCGGTTAATATATAAGTAATAGTTAATATATATATTAGAACATCAAATTTGCATTTTGGGTTTCTTTTTTTCCTCTCAAACAATCAAAATAAACTTGGCACAAAACTATAAATATAGTCACAAAATCATGTACAAAATTTCATATATTTAAATCATTGCACTTTAAAGTTATCATGTTTACATTTTTGTGGAAGCACAAGTTGATATATAGCCAACTCTTTGATGAATTATGTTCCAAATTTTACACATCTCTTCCTCTTTACTTTATAGTTAACATGTAAACTTATATTTGAACAAACAGACAGATTGACTTTGTCTGAAAGAAATTTTGTCAAAATTTGATGTAAAAATTATATGCCAAATTTCACCAATCTATCTTAAAGCATTCCTTTTATTTATTATGTTTACAGATATCAGCAAGGTCAGAGATGTAAAGATTCATCAAAATCTCAAGCTCTAATTTTAAGGCGATTACAATACTTTCTCTTTGTGTACTTCATATAGGAGAGAGAAAAATGTACAAATAATATAATTTTTTTTTTTTTCAAAATTCTTGAAAACTTAAGTACAATATTTTGTAATTTTTGTTTTTTAAATCTTTTCATCTATCAATGTCTTTTATAAAACTATCAATGTCTTTTATAAAAGTACATTTTTCTTTCACACTTAAAGATTTCCATTTAAGAGCCATGTTTTCTAAAATAAATCTTAAATTAAACTGAATTTAAAGTAAAAAATTCCTTTCAATTAGGAGAGAGATTCATAGAACAGATGCTAAGAATAATATATGACTCATTAGAAAACATTTGTTTTTCTTTTCTTCAATGACTTCGAATATTCGAAGAATTTTTATTGTAGTAAGAATTAGTAAAGCAGTCTCCTCCTAATTATTTAATATATATAACTTTTTATGAAAGAAATCAATCTCTGCCTTTTGAACTGCAGAACTATACATAATATTTTATGCAAATAGCATACAGAAAGTATTTTTCAATAGAAGACCATTGACTGGTGAAAAAAGTTCAATACATTGCGATTTTCAACAAACTAGAGTTCAATAAATGGAGATTTCATCATATTTATAAATATAATTCACTGAATATCAAGTATGTCGACTTAAAAAGAAATAAAATTCATATTTTATATGAAAAATCTGTGCATAGTATAATGTTCAGTTTAAAATATAAAATAACTTGTTTTGACTGGACTAATGACTTATGCGCATCAAAATGAATGCACACAATCTTTTTTTTTTAAAAAAAATATACTTTTTTCATTATTAAGTCAGAGACTGAAAGAAAAAGACATATACTGATAATATTAATTCTGATAATTATATAAAGAATTCCTCTTAAAATGAACAGTAATATTTATTCAAACATATTTTGGGATACACTAAACCCTTATAAGTATATAACAATAACAACTGGCACTTATTTCCATTCTGAATAAAAATATTAAAATACCATATCCAGGAAAATCAGGATTATCTTTTCCAATCACTTGTTGAACTTTTTCTCCAATTTTGCCCAATCTTTTTAATCGAGTTCCATCTGATTTCTCAAATATAATAGTTACCCTACAAAACATAAAATCAATATAATTCTGAAATTTCGATTACTATTCATATTGTAATAAATACTTTAATAGAAGATAAAAGAATGTGATATACATAATTTATATATTTCACTTTAAATACTTACTACTATCATCACTTAAATAAAATGCTTTATTAACTTTTGAAAAAGGAAATAAAAAAAGGATTAAAAAATTCTTACAAATAAATGCAATTTATTTATGGCATTATTATTTTATTCCTTTGGCAAAGATAAATTTTTCAATATTTAAAATCAGCATTTTATATGAAATGTCTTTGATTTTTCTCTAACTGGCTAATATTCTAACAAAATGCTAAGAATTCTAATATTAACTATGATACCAATTCTAAAACAATGACTTTCTCTAGTAAATAACACTTAAAGAAATAACTAGATTTTGTGATGGTATAAATGTACTTAAATATCTCTTTTCCAGATGTAAAATAATTTATTTTATAATAACATATATATATATTGCTAGCTTTTTCTGTGTTTTTAATCACTTTTGGTAGTCTTAGGAATTTTTATGAATGATGAATCATTGAAAGGTTTTTGATATTAATATTTAAAGTAGGTTACCTAAAACAAATGAAAATAGATTCATTAAATAGCTTTAAAAAGTACTTGGACATCAAAACAGCACAAAAAAGTTTCTTATGAATTTTTTTCTCCCTCAAGGTTTAATAAGAAATGAAAAAAGTACTAAATTTTAAAATAAAATTAAACTTAAAGAAAACATGTCAAATACATTTATTTCTGTTAGCAAATACTACTTACTGAAACTATATTTAAAAAAATAAATAAAATTTATAAAAAAATTTACACATGAGCATTTAATAAAACAAAATATTAGAAATATGTAAAATTCAGATGTCCCAACAATGTTATTTCTATTACAAAGAAATGACAGAACTTAAAGCCTTAAATTAAAACAAGTACACAGAGTACATCCTTATTGATGGTACTGCATTTCTTTTGGTATTAATGTCAGAATAATGTAGCATAGAATTTAGTTTAAAAAATATATCAATATTATTTTTAAATATCAAATGTATTTTACCGATATAGATATTTCAAAGTAAAAAGTAACAGCAGATAATTTAGTAAAATATCTTTAAGTTAGGAACATACAAGTGAAAACTTGTCAGGTAATTGAATTATGACAAACTTTGGTATCATCATTTTTCTAAAAATCTTCTATTTCTTATTAAAATAGTACAGTATGACTAATTTCATAAACTTCCATGATATTTTACAATAAATTTGACTTACCATCCATTGCTTTGAGCATTGCAAAATCTAAAAATATCAGTCTTTATCATTCTCCTTCGCAAAAACTGGTTTTTAATTTGAAAGCTAGAGACTGATTTCTCAATAATATACTGACCACAAATACGTCTGATAGAAGTTTTCAACACAGATAAAGCCATCTTTGCTTTATTTCTCTCCAGCAGATAAATATAGAATAAAAAACTTATCAAGAACAATTTAATGCTCGTTTCACGCTACACTGAGAGATCTAAGCACAGAAATTACAATCGTTCCGGCTACTCTAAGATATTTATTATCTATCAAGAAACGAGTTTTGTCCTTCATGTTTACAAACATTCCCGCGATGGAAGATAAAATCAGCGTGGACCAGTTCTTCTTCTCCGAGTCAACAGCGCATGACTATTATGTTATCGATAATCTGGCTGATAAGAAAAAATAGCCCTTTCAGGGATAATGTTTTAACTATGGTAGCCAGAAACATTCAATAAATTTAGGTTTGCCCAACAAATGGAATTATAATATTTGAGCATTAGTGGTAAAGCCAACATCTGTAGTCAGCGTCAACTCTTGAACAAACGACAGATTTGAAATGAATTCAATTAAATTGTTTCTATTGAAAAAAAGTATACAAAAAAATAGTTGTATATTATTTTTTGATGTTTGTCGATATAACTGACGAATTCTCACCATATTATGTTCAATTTTAGTAAGTTTTTTAAAACGGTTGAAGATGGAGTAGAAAGAAAATTAAAAATTTCATGCTTCCGGCAAATTGAGACATATTTAAATTTTATGGTAGAAATATTTAGATACATTTCATAATCCGAGTAAGTTTCTAAAATTTTCGTGCTATGTATAGCTTAATATTTTAGATTACATCCATATAATATTCTCATCATATAATGTATAAACGAAATCATTTTATGAGAAATAAGTTATAAATCTCATGTATTTTCAAAAAGCTTATATAGACAACAAATCATCTGTTGAGAAATATATTTTAATACCCTTGTTAGTTTAATGCTTGTTTAAATTGTCTCATTTTGTAAGCAATAGATGAAAAGTAATATTTTTAGATTTTTTAATGTCTATTTTTTCATACAAAAATTTGTTGTTAACTAATTGGTGTTGAAATGCATATAAATTTCATTATCCGTGTAATTATTAAACATTTTCTGTTCAAAATTGTTATGCAAAATGTTTTTTTTTCTTTATAAATTTGATTATTAATATTGTTTCTGGATAAATTTCTAACAGATAAATATTTAATAAGTATATTAACAAGTACTGTTATTAAATAAAGTAAGCTTATTGTTAATTTTTTTTTGAGTGAAATAACTTCCTGTGTGTATTGATTATTCCTATATGAAAGAAACATAAATGTGGAAAGTTTATTTAAATATTCATATGTTACTAGAATTATTTTAAAAAAAAATATAAATGAATTTTAAATGTTGTATTTACTTTTAAAAAATATGGATAATTTATATGTATTTTTAAAATTAAAAAATGATCATTGAATAAATCCTTCATAAATGAAGCTCTGGTTTAGTGGGAGTTTAATAAATTAACTGTTCTTGTTTTTGAATTTTGTATTTATATTTCTAAGTTGGCATTGATTTGTTTTAAAAAGCATATGAATAAAATCAAATGAAATTTTTTGTTTATTGAAGTCATTTTAAAATTACTTTCTCTTTTGACTATTCCTTGCTAACAACAGTCATGACATCTTACTGAATTGGTTCAATTCACAATGATGACATTTCGAGGTTTGTTTCAATTAATAATCTTTTTATTCCGTAAAAATATGTTTAATGATTTATCTTTCTCTCATGAAACCTTAGTTTAAAGATGTAAACAATTATTTATTTCAGTTTTGTTAAATTTTCAAGCATATAGAATTTTCTTAGTCTTGCATGATTACAGGGAAAAAAAAAAAAAAAAAGATTTTACATGATGATAGCAAAACCATTATAATTCATTTAACTCATAAAAAAATTGTCTTTGAATATGGCTATTTCTAAAAGTATAGTATATTTAAAAGAATATAAAAATAATATGAAAGAACATGTAAATTGAATGAATATTGTAAGATTTAATTTGAATTAAAATGATTTTTATGGTTAATAAGCTTAGTACCTATTTTGCAATATTTTAATTATTCTTACTAAACTGACTAAGCAATTGGAGAGGTTATATTTTATAAAATATCATTCATAGATTTTTTTGTTATTTATTGAAGCTATATAGATTACTTCTAATTCTTCTAAAATTAATTTATATTATACTCTTTCATTTATTTACTTATTTATTATTTTAGTCCAAAATGTCTACTGTTGTTTCTGAGGTGCCAACTTCTCTGAAGAGATTGGTTCGTTTAGTGATGAGAGGCTTTTATAATGTAGAGCATGCTATTTTGATGGATATGTTGATACGTAATCCATGCATGAAAGAAGATGACTTAGTTGAATTGTTAAAGTTTGAAAGAAAACAACTACGTTCTGTCATTGCTCAGCTAAAGAATGATCGTTTTGTTAAAGTCAGGTTGCGAATGGAAACTGGATCAGACGGTAAAGCTACTCGACAAAATTATTACTACATTAACTATAAGGTGTGTTTCATTTTTTTATAAAAATTATTTCAGGTTAATTACATTTTGAACATTTTTATGATTGTTATTTTTAAGGAAATATTTTTTTCTCAAAAATATTATGTTTTTCCAAAGAAATGTCAAATCATACTAATTTAAATTCCCATCGCATGATGGTCATTACTCCTGGTTAATTAACAATAAAAAAGCAAACAATATTACAATGAAAATAAAGATACTGTGATTTATCTTTTATGTGAATGAAATTTATTGTACTCTAAATTATATATCTTTAATTTGAATTACTCTGTTCTTCTATTTTTTTTTTTTTTTTTGTTATTGAACCTTAATGAGATAATATATATATATATATATTTGCTTTTTAATTACAGGATAAAAAAATACTTTATTATGGGATTATAAAAAAATTCCCTATGTTTTAATGGGTATATATATATATATATATATGTTACAATGAAAACCTGAAATCAGTCAAACTGACAGCCCTAGGGAGAACTCAAATTAACTAGGAAAAACACATTCTAACTTACAATGCTGAACCCGAATCAAATGGAGAAAATACATTCTAACTGACAGCACTAGGGAGAACCTGTTTTCTCTAATTATTTCTGATGTTGTTCAGTTAAATCCATATAAATCTAAATTTCTTGCTAGTGAAATTTTCAAAGCAAGTGCAGTCGTTTAGTTTTTTCATGCTGGAACGTGCTTCTTCTATTGATTTATTTACGATAAGGAAGAAAATATTAATGCTTTTTGCCCCAAAAATTGGCAAAATAAATTTCTTGGACAATTACAGTTTTTTTGCATAAAACAAAGAAACAAACAGAATAACTTCATCACAGCCAATCGCAGGGTTTGGTTGAGAGGGTCAACCAAGACATAGAAAATATGTTGGCTTCATGGATAAAAGGTAATCAAACTACAAAATGGTCCAATGAACTTTATTTTGTCCAATTCATTAAAACAGAGCTCTATATTCAGGAATTAAACAGTCACTGTACAGTTCTATGTTTGGATTGAAGCAAGAGTTGGAATGGCAAACTCAACCTTGCCATGAGATATTATAAAAAATATTGAAAGCAAGGATGAACTTCAGAAAATTTTCAAAGACTTGGGTACAGAAAAGCAAGAAACTGAACAAGCACAATCAAGGGAGCATATGCTTGCTAGTGAATAACCAACATTTTTATATTTGGAGAGAAGCCAAAGAAAATTTAATAAAGCTAGCCAAATGAATAAAAAAGATCTCTGATGCAACACATCCAGAGTTTGATACTGTAGGTAATGTTGTTCCCATTTCAGATATTGATAGAACAAAAGCTGATTTGTGAAATGTCATCGGTGTAGTGCTTACAAAAATTGAAAACAGCCTCTATAAACTTCGCACAAAAGATAAGAGTTTTTGAATAAAATGTATTAGAGGTAAAAGATGATATTTAAACTTAATTAGTTCAGTATTTATTCAGTAAATATATGGTTATTATTTATATTAATTTTATAAATATTTATTCAGTAGACTACAGCTAATCAGGGTACAAGTTTGATACAAAAATTTAATATATTCACTGATTTTCAGATATGAATTCGATGTATTGCCGCAAATTTACTGGATTCAAGAACAAGTACTGAATTTCATTAAGAACAGCAGTAAGAAAAGAAGCTGTAGAAAATAGACAAGGGTTCACTCTCTGTTGCAAAAAAGTTTGTTCTTCAAAGAGATATTTCAGTATAAAAAATGGTTCCCTTTGCAATTCTAAGTGCCACAATAGTTTGCCTTGTTGAAATAAGTAATATGTAATGATGGTACTATATTAAACAATATTCAAATAAAGAAATTTTTCCTTAATGATAGGTTCTTTCTTCAAACACTGTTTTAGTAAGTATAGTTTAGCACAATAATTTTGGATAGATGCAAATTATATTGCCTTACAAATTTGTCAAAACATGAATAAAATGGGTTTTCCCTAGTGCTGTCAGTTAGTACACATTTTACCTAGTTTATTTGGATTTTCCCTTGTGCTGTCAGTTAGAACACGTTTTACACAGTTAATTTGGGTTCTCCATATCACTGTTAGTTAAAATGTGTTTTACCTAATTAATTCAGGTTTTAACTGATTTCAGGTTTCACTGTAACATATATATATATATATATATATATATATATATATATAATTGAATGTCTGTTTGTTATAACCTTATTCAACTCTACACTTCTTGACAAATTCAAATGAATTTCAGCACATATATTCTTAACACCTAGAAAAATTAGCTAAGCTATTAAAAAAGATCTGCACTCCTTTAACAGTGTTGAAAGGAGGGCTTAAAAACATTAAACTTCTCTCCTATAACTTTTGAACAAATCACTATACAGAAATTATTTTCACACCATCTTAAAATTTAAAAAAAAAAAAAATTACTTTATTATGGCATCATGCAATCATTTTCACCAATTTTTAATTAGTTTATCAAAGTTAATTTAAACATGATTTACTCATTTCCAGTTTTTTGTATGGTCATAATTGTAGAACATACTGATGTATGTTTTCCCTTTTACTTACAATAAATACAATAAAAAACAAATAAATACAGGTGTAGCCATGAAAATAGTGGCTACTAGTTTTCCAAAAATGATTATCTTATATAATAGCTATTAAAATTTGAAAGAATTCATATACATATAATAATAAACTTTATGAACAATTTTCATTTAGGATTTCATATGTGAATAGAAATTGAAAAGAATTTATTTTAAATAAAAAATATTTTCTGTAATAATTCTATCTTTCTAAGAATTCCTCATGACACTTTCTTAAAAAGATACAAAATGAAATTTCCTAATTAATAATTTTTGTTCCTTTGGAAAATTAAAATTTAAGATCAATTTTATTACTCCTGTTAGAGTTAGATGTATTGTAAACTAGCTGCCTTTGGCGATCAGCTAATTCACCATTCTTAATGCTCTTCATCAAAACGTTTTTAAGCTTCAAATTTTGATAGTCATATAATTCACTGATACTATTATAAAGACCTTAAACCGTAATATTCTATGTATCTCACCGATTTTCTGTCAGCTCTCATAAAATTTCAACTTTAAATTAGAGTGGAAAAGATTAAACTGCAATTAATATTTAAAAAAAAAACATTTTTTTACTGAAAACAAACATTTTTTTTTTAAATATTAGCACTGAAAACAGAGTTGTTAAGCATTTAAGTTATATCTACACTACAGTATAATTTTCATAATTTATGTAATATTGCAAGAACTATTCATCAAAAATTTCGCAAATTCATCATAAAATTTAATTTTACTTTCAAAAGGATTTAAATGGTGGGAATAATAATATTTTATTTTGTTTCGGTCTATAAAAAATATGAATATGAGTTCTTAAAAATTATGAATTCTAAATTTTATACAGTCTTTTGGTCCCAAAGAATCATGTTCTGCAAAATAATGTCGACACTTCAACTTTTATATATAAATGAATGTTTCTATTTTCTGTTATCAAATCTGATCGATTTATGAAGTTTTGAGTAGAATGTGTTAGAACAATCAACATTTTCATAAGCTTAGGCCAATCAGTCTTGAGAATCCCTAGGTGCTGATTGGGGTATTATTTTTGAGATGGTCAATGAAGTGATCTAAAATCGTCCATTTTTATTGAATAGTAATGTTTAAATTTTCATAAATCAGTTAGTTTTATTGACTGATGTAATTCATTGGAGTACAACTCTTTTTATTTAATATATTAGTGTCTCAAGACTATTTTGTAAATATGATTCACCGAACAGAGGATCTAGATAAAAGCTGAACTATTTGTAATTTATTAGAGCATTTATTGGATCAAATTACAAAAAATATAATTATTTACCTCATTTAGACCATTTTAGAACATGTATTTCTATTATTAAACGTTTACAAATTAGCCATTGAGCCCTGAATTCGAATGATATATATTAAACCATGTTTGCTTTAAATAAAGCTGATTTATTGAATTAATAATGTAGATGTTGTAAAAGATCTTAAAAACTGTTCTTTGCTTTTATTTTTTAGAAAATATCATATTTTATATTTATTTCTTTTTATGTAGACACATAATAAATATTACATTTTTCTTAATTTAATTTAATGGTTAACTTATTTTTTAATTTGAGCTTTTATCAATGTGATGGCAATAATTGATAAAAGGTAATTCTTTCCCATGTTACGTGTAACGTGCTCGTGCAAGCTAAATTTAATTTTATTTCCGTGAAATAAATTGCTGAAAAATATAATTAAATTATTTTTTTAAAAATTCATTAAAAGGAAATTAATTTATAGGTTAAAACATTAGTATCATTGAAAAATAATTTTTTGAACTTTCAACTTGATATAAAAATCATTTTTGTGAGATAATATTTTCGGAAGTTATCATTGAAAAGCACCAAAATTTTGCTTAATTTTCAGTTAATTAAAATTATGATTCAAAATTTTAAAAAAATAGCTCCAAGGTGCACATTTCTGTCCTCCAGCTAAATTGGTAGCTGTAGATCAAACGGTCTGGCCTGTAGAACGCTAACACACATACATTTATTCTTAGATATATTTGCTATTAGGGATTGAAGAATTAGGTGGGAGAGGGTGTTAATTTTAAGAATTCTGCCAAAGTTATCTAGTTCATTTGTGATTTTTATTTTTAGTTTATGTTTGTTGATGCTATCTACTGATATTCATTGATGATTTTTTTTTTATCATTTTATATTTATGACATTTGAAATATATAAACATGTCAGATGGTTGGCTTTTCAGATTTTTGTGAATGTTGTGAAGTACAAACTTGACCACATGCGTCGAAAGATTGAAACCGAAGAGCGAGATTCTACAAGTAGAGCATCCTTTAAATGCACACATTGTGAAAAAACTTTTACTGATTTAGAAGCTGATCAGTTGATTGATTTTATGACTGGTGAATTCCGTTGTAGCTTTTGTGAACAGCCTATCATTGAAGATGAGAGCGCCCTTCCTAAAACTGATTCACGATTAATGTTGGCAAGATTTAATGAGCAAATTGAGCCTCTATATAATCTCCTGCGAGATGTTGATGACATCAAACTTGCTCCAGAAATATTGGAACCGGAACCTACAGATCTTTCACAGATTAAGAAGTATAGTTTTATCCTTTTTATAACTTATTTTCTTTTTTCTTTGACTAAAAGAAAAATAGTAATAATGTTATACTCTTGCCTTTATTTTAAATATGTTTATTTAAATATTGCATATTTATATTGTTTAATAATTTCATTAAATTTACAAGCTATTTGTTGTTTTTTTTCCCATGGAGTCATCAGGGCTAATTTATAAAAATGTTACAAATAAATACTGTGTGCATTTTTTCATATATATTATGCCATTTTAGTTTTACTCTAATTATTGTAACTGTAGAGGTATGGAATTTGAATGCTTTAGATATAATGTAAATGGTCTATAACTTTCTGCTAGCATGACAGCAGCCAAAATTCATACCAGATGCTTAAAGTATCTCAACTATAAGCTGGAAAATTTGTGTTTTTTTTCAATTTTTGCTGAAACTTGTGGTAGGCTGCCAATTTTGGTATATATGTTAACAACTGGCTGTAGTTAAAAACTATCATTTTTCACCCATATTTGTGCATGGTGATTATTGTTTTTGAGCTGATTTTATAGCATAAATATTTAATTTTGTATATTTTTCTTTTTATGGAGGTATATGGATTTTTTTTCTTTATAATTTTAAGTTCTTTTGGTAATCAGTATGAGAAAAAATAGTAATTCTTGCATTCATTCTTTCATGGAACATTTAGGGGAAAAAAATATATTTTGTTATTGGATTTCTAATATAATCTTTGTCTCTTGCAAGATTTTATTTCTTGGTAGGTTTAAAATAATCAGTTTGATTAATTTGGAGAGATTCTAAAATAGTTTTATATGCATGATACAAAAAAACATATATTTCATCAAAATACTAATTTCTTACTGATATTATTATTATTACTGATATGTTATTCAAAATGAATAATAAAATTCAACTTAATTTATTCAACTTGAATGTGTGTTTGTATAATTTTGTACTCTATTTATTGTAGAATTATTTTTATTTATAAAATAACCTTTTATGGAAAAAATGGCATTTCAAGCAATGAAATCAGTAATAAATATAAAACTGAATATAAATATAATAAGTTGAATAGCATTCTTTTTTTTATCAATTCTAATTAATTCAGAAATATCAATTTTAAAACTAGGTTTTAGAACTGATAATATAACCTATATAGTTTTATTCTTCCTTGAAATATAAATTTTAAAAAAGTAATGAGATATCCATGCAAATAAATATAATAAATTAAAAAGAATAATTGAAAGCATTTCAGTGCTTCAAGGAAAAATATAATGTTAAACAGAGAATTTTCTATTTTATTATCACCTACTGTGTGATTTTTTTTTTTTTTCAAATCAAAATTATTGCTTCTATATATGACCAGTTATGCATCTCTTTCCTTATTTTATTTTTATTTATTTGAGTCAAAATAATAAATATTTAGGCTTCATTTTAAATCAACTGTTTTCAATAGAATATTTCATTTTAATAATGGATATCAGATCATTTTCACTGTTCTGTCAAAAAATTTTTATTGTTGAAAGCTTAGGAATAAAAATTTTAGTATCTGCTCAGTTTACTTGTGAAATCAAAAAGTAAATTCTCTGGAATACAATGTGCAATCAAAACATAGATTATCCAATTATTATATTTTTAATGATATTTTTATATCATTAGACCCACTCTATAAACAATGTTCATGCATTTAATTAACAAATGTAATATAACATAAGAATAATTTTAACAAAACATAAAGTCATAAGAAATTTAATTAAAATTGTATATAATTAGTATTTACATTGAACTACTGATTATGTATAATTTTAATTGCCAAAGGTGGCTAACTTAACAATAAAATAAGTTTTGTAACACTCATCTATTCTTTGCTGTAGCTATTATAATTGAATTGAATTTTTAAAAAGAATTCTGTATTTTAATGTTTTGTATCTCTTATATATACACTATAATATACCAACTTATTTTTATTTATAAATTATCTTATTGAGATTCATTTATAAATAATTATTCTTTTATTTTGCAGAGATGCTAGTACAAATAAGGTTACACGACCTAATGCTAATAATGAAAATATGAACCATACTACCTGGAGTGGTGATGCTACCAGAAACAAGAATTATGATTATGGTAATTCTCAGGGTATCACTGTAAACTTTGGAACAGATGATTCAGCAAATATGGCAGCACTGCAGGAAAAGAAAGAACAACCAATTTGGATGGTTGAAAGTACAGTAAAGAAAGAACCAAAAGAGGTAAGATTTTACATGCTATAAACCCGAAAGAAAAAGTTAAAAAAAAATTTAAAACAAATGTGAGGGATATTTATTTAATTTGCAAAACTCATCAATTTAACAATAAAATCTGTGAATAATCTAAATGCTCATATGAATTCACCAAAATTTTATGATTTTTACTATCTTATCATGGTATAAATATTTTTTTCTCTTTAAAAACAGAAAATGTTCTTAATTTTTAAATCTTATTTTCATTTGTATTACATTCTTGCATTTAAGATTAGTTAATTTTATCATAGTTACTGTTCTAAAATGCTATTTAAAAGGTATTTGAAATTGTATTTGCAGCTTTTATAAATTTTACAGAAAATAAATATCAGCTATATTATTTGACATTTGTATAAAAACATACATTTTTTCACTTAATGGAAATTGCTTAATGGAAATGGGAAATTTTAAAACTTTGAAATGAATTTTTGAAAATTATATAGTTATTCTTAAATTTCAATGTTAATTTGCAAATTAATTAGATTTTGAAATTAAAATTGGATGAATGAAATGTTAAGATAAAATTTTTTTCAGGTGTCATGAACATCATTTAAAAAAAATCATCTT
This sequence comes from Argiope bruennichi, assembly GCF_947563725.1. NCBI lineage: Eukaryota > Metazoa > Arthropoda > Arachnida > Araneae > Araneidae > Argiope > Argiope bruennichi. Next base: position 82,839,231 of record NC_079159.1, on the reverse strand, counting down.
GAGGTTGTTAAATATGCAAAAATTTATATGTATAAATAAATGATCATAGATTATTGTACATAAACATATATATATTCTATTTACGAAATATTTTTCTTTGTTAAAATAGTGATTTAGTTGTAGAATGCATGGCTGATGCTTATATTTTGATTTTATGATTTTATTTTCAAAATTCATCTATAACAATTCACGATTAAGATGCAGAAAAATATTTATTAAAATACTTTTATATTATTTATTATATTATATTAAAAAAGTATCACTATCTAGAATAATTAATATATAAATATAAGCAATGAAAATTTAAGCAATGTTTAAAACATAGTAGCATTAATTAAAAATTGTATGGTTAAAATTATTCCAAAAAAGTTACTTTCATACCAAATCTCCTATATTTCTTTAGATTATTTTTTTTAAATATGTGAAATGATCCTGACATTTGATTATGTCTGATTGATATTACATCTTATTTTTATTTATTATTATGTACTATTTTGGTATTTTATGTTTGAAAACATGGTCACAAATATCTCAACTGTTCATTTAAATTTTAACAGCTGCATACTGTTCATTCCATTTTGAATCTAATTTTTTTTTCTTTTTTAAAAATTTCTTAGACAAAAGGTTGCTTGTAATCATTCCACATATTTTTTTTGGACAAATTTTTGTTATGAAATTTCAAGATTTGTCATTAAATATTGAAACAATGATGATCTATATTAGTGCATATGAGTTTGGACTCATAATGTAGCAATAAACTTTTTATTTTAAATTTTAGACATCTAATTTTGCATGGGGTCAAGAAAAAGTACAAAATACTATGCCTGAAATTACTACTACTATGTCGAAACAAGATGATATTATGGAAGCTCTTTTGGCCCATGAAAGGAAAAGTGGTTCAGAGGGCAAGCTGGTTATTCCTGGACACAATAGCAATGAGGAGAGTAGCAGTGAATCAGAAGAAAATTCTAGACCTGCACAGCAGTCCTTCATGGAACCTGGTGAGTGGTCCGATAGGATTCCCTGTTTTTAATTATTTACGTAAATTGTGTTTATTTGTGTTCTGACTGGAACATTAAATGGAGTCCATCCTATTATTTGTCTATCTTCTTAATGATAATAGGATCTTTCCTATTTTGAATCTAAAGCAATATTTTATAATTGTAAAAAAATTTCACAATATAAAGTCCTACGTTGAATATAAAAAATACTTTTTTGGATTGTTATGAAAATTAGCCATTGAAAAAAAATGCATTTTATCATATAAAGTGGTTAGTTAAATAATTCTTAATTTAATTTTTAATATATAATATAATTTTAACTCTTCAAAACTACTAAATTTATTAAATCGCGATCACTAACCTTAATTGAAGCGTGATAATTTTTACTATCTGAGTGTGAAATACAAATTTTTTTGATGTGGTAGCAGACAGATCCATTTTATTTCAATTTTTACTTTTATGTTTTTAAAAGAAGTATTTATTTTTTCATATTAATTTTCAAATTATATGGTATACAATTTTAATACTAATTTTTCAAAGAGCAGTCTCTTTAAAAAAATGGACTAAAAAACTTTTATAGTTTTCTTTTAATATTAAATCTCATACTAACTTTTCATTTTTAACTTTTGTTAAGAATTTTGAAGTACTGTGTAAATTTTATCAAAAAACAGTTTTTTTTTTTTTTTTAAATTTCCTACTATTAAAAAATTATATTTACTTTCCAAAAAATAATTTTGACTTTTTCTTTCTTCTTCTTCTTCTTCTTCTTTTTTTTTTTTTTTTTTTTTTGAACTGAGGAGAATTTTTTAAGACATTTTAGTTTTGATTAAGATATCATTTACAACAGAAATTAATTTAATTTACAACAGAACATCACTATACTGTTCTTCACTCGATTGAAGTTTGCCATTTCAAATTTATTGTTCATTATCAGATTTATAATTCTACAGAAATGCACTAGTGCACATATTTAATGAAACATTTTTAGAATTAAATGAAATTATGCAAATATCAAAATTCAATTTTAGAAAGACTTGCCTGATTTGATGCATTCATCTTTTATTAATGCATCTATTATTCTACTTTTTATATATTCTAAATTGAAAAATATCTTATGTCTGTTATTATACATTAAAATTAAATAAAAAAATTAATTGGTATTGAAAAGTGCAATTTATATTAAAACTATCCACATATTGTAAAAATTTTTCATCTCTAATATAATTTGGTTGTTCATTTTGTCCATAGGTGGTATTGTACCTTAAAAACAGATGGGGTGGGGACACACAGTAAATGTTGTTATTTATTTATGAGTTTTGTTAGATATGAGACTTTCAGATTAAAGCTTAGTTATGCACACAATCCACTCTCATTTATTATCAGTATGAATAGATATATTGGTGGAATAGGAGTGCCATTTGGATATGATTCATACTACAAAATGCATGCACACATTACGGCAGTGTATTGTATACAAGGTGTCCCATCAAGACCATCCAAATTCTGCCAGATTCCTATCTTAGAGTACATAAAAATTGCCCAATGAATTGTATCTCTTTGGAAAATAGCATAATGTCATATTCAGTGTATGAAAAAAAAAATAAAAAAAATTGATACATAAATATTGGTTTTTACATTTATTTGCAAATGATAATATTTTTCAATATCCATTTATTGTAGCATATCTGCAAATGCCAAAGAATGATATTAAACTATCATTTAAACTCAATTTAAAAGGCTTCATCTTGTACCTGCCAGTATATTTCATATGATGTTAATGTATCTCATTCGTGAATAGTGTAACTTGTTCTTTATCTTCGTCCACTATAATGATTTTTAGTCAATGTAATGCCTTGTGAATTGCTTGAAAGTATGCCAATTACTATCCAATCCATCAAACTGTCCTTCCAAGCTGAAATCATCTACAATCTCTCCTATTAGCGATTAATTGGATATTAAATATTTAAGCCATTGGATTAGAAATGGGGGTCTAGTCTTATGGCCACCATGATTGACAAGCCTATTTCTTCTTATAAGGCCATTTAAATTAACTGGTCTGTTGAAATATATTTATACAGAGAAGAATTTTGCGGATACCATATTGCTGTAACATGTGCGGTCAGCATGTTTCAATATGTGAGGTTGACATTTTCAATAACATCTTATGCAAATAGCTGTTTTCATGTTCTCAATACAATTTTTTTATACAGAGATATTGAATCATATTTTTGACAGAAACTATAGGTTGTAAAGTGGTTTTTTTTTTTATAGCAATTTTTAAGCATTTTAAGTGAGAAATCTAGCTTTGCTGAGTTTGAAAGGTTTGATGAGACACTCTCTATATATTTACTTTTTGTGACAAATCAAATTCACTAATTACCTTCAAAGTTTTATGCTGTTTTTAAAATTCAATGAAACATTCAAAACAACCTTTCTTTTTAAATTTGAAAAAAAAAAAAAAATGATAATAATTACATTATGAGAATTTTAATGTAACTTTCAGAATTTTTCTATGTTTCTTAAATGCAGCTAGGGCTTTTAGTATATTTCTAGAAAAATAATAAATAAATGTTATACAAATAATCATCTTTTTTAAAATCAAATTTGAATATAAAGAAATAATAAAAAATGGCCAAAATTTCTGTATATATCTTTATTGTGAAAAGTTAAGTTCAATTGATGAATTTAATTTTTCTTTAGAAGGGGGGGGGGAATCCACATAATCCCAACTGAGTTGCTTTTAAAATAAAACCTAGTTATTTATTTCAATATTTTAAAAAGTTAACAGCATAAGGAAAGAAAACACTTATCACACATTCCAGGATACCATTTATATCACTAATAGGCACATTTAAAATAAATATTTTCCTTACTCTTTCAATGTATATATTATTATCTTCTTCAATTATATCCAAATTCTGATCATTCATTGATTTGAACTAATATATCATTACAGTTATTCAGCATCACCTAACTGTTGACTCTTCAGAGCCAGAAATATGCAAGTTTGAAAAAGAGAATAATTGTATTGATGTTGCTGAAACCCAGAGAGTTTTAATTTATTCCTAACAGTTATAACTTAAAGCTTAATAAATGGATATGTCACCATCAATTATGTGGGATGTCATAAGTTAATGTTTCAGGCATAATTTTCAGAAACATAAATTTTTTTACTCAGTAGCTTTTTAAATACAGGTATATTTATTTAAAAGGTATATTTTTTATCAAAGAAATGTATTATAGTTATATAATGAGATATGAATCCTGCAGTTTTGGAGATTTTTATTTATTTTAATTTTGCCCCTTTCTAGAAGTTGCTGAAATGGAAAGTGATGAAGATGATGCTGTGATGGTGAAAGTTGGCGATCGCAAATATGCCTTGAATGAAGTGACAGAACAGTTGGTTTCTAAAATGACTCCTGAAGAAAAAGAAGCCTATATCAGACTTACACAAGAACTATATGCCAGGATATATGAATAGATGGGAAAAGAAAAAAATGAAATTTTGTGTATGTTACATAATGTAATCTGTCTTGTATTATGTGGATAAATTTTATTTTTATCATCATATTTATTTACATATCATCATATTTGGAGAGATATTTCATTCATTTCGGAGACATTTCATCACTATTATTATTTTTTTTTTAAGAATACAAATGAAAAGCTTGGCCTTTTATAATCATTTCTTTACACTGAAAAATAACAATTCTCAATAATAATGTGATATGGCACATGAATTATTGATCCAAGAAGATATTAAACATTAAAAGCTTTACATAATATACATAGAAATTTAAGTAATATCTATCAAATATGTCAATATATTTTCTTGATAATTACTCATTCATAAATTAACATTTGTTAAATCACAAAGAATCATTAGTTTCAAAGAATTATTTCAAAATTAACTTTATATTTTGAATAAAATTTATTTCCTAATTATGAACAATATATTAAAAGGCAATATTTCTAAGGTTGATGAGTAGAATAAATATTCTAGGTATATTATTTATATTCAGCATAGTTGTGAAATGTAAGCGGGGGGAAAAAAGTTTTAAATGTTGGATATTCATAAGCTTTGTAGGTTATATATGTATTTTTGTAAATTAAATTATTATTTTTTCCCACTATTTTATTTTTTCTTAACTTAAAGTTACTAAAAAATGTTGATAAAAATTTTCAGAGATATTTTTATTCTCACTGTTTTAATTATAATACTGCCCAAACAACAGAAAATTCTCCAAGTATAAATATGACATTTGAATACATTATAAAGTATTTTATGATACATAAAAAGAGATTATTTAGATTTAAAGTCAATTATATGAATTTTTCAGCTCATGAAAAATGATAATATTGAAATATTATTAACTTAATTTAGAAATGAATATAGATATTTCATTGTTTCATAAACAATTATTGTGTTTGGAACCTTACGAATAAATATTATTACATGCAGATAAATTTACAGCTTAAAATCTTTATTGAATTATTAAGTAAGAATATGTACACAAAGAACTGCAATTCTTCATCCTTTATTATAGAATTATCTGTTAATTTAATAAACCCTGAACCTACCATGAGCAGTCAAATGACCATTTTCTAATTGTATCAATGAAATGCCAGTATGTTTAGTTTCCAAAAAATTCTGTAACAGCTGTTTAATTGAATTCCTTTCAATAGAATTTTAAATAAACACTAAAGGTTTATAGAAATCTTACAGAATTATGATAGATTACGCCTTTCAATCCTACAGCATCCCAATGCTCCTATATGATAACATATTGCATTTATAATATTCTCATGGATATACAAATGCAACTAAACCATTGTGCATGTTATAATTTCAGATAGTAACAAATAATCATACTAAACATTCCCCCCCCTAAAAGATGATAAATCTTACTAGTTATGGAAATTAGATATAAAATCACTTGCTATTTGTGATTTCAAAACAATATATTTTTTAATCTAGAAAAATTTATATTATTTCCTTTCTTTTTTATTTATTTACTTTATATTTTATTTAAATTGTATATTATTTTAAATTTATATTATATATAGATATTTCAACTACAATCCTTTTAGAAAAATGTATGGTTTCATCTGCTACGATTTCAAATTTAGTGTTGTAAAAAACATATTAATTGTTCAAATATCATTTGCTAAAATTTGAAAAAAATAAAGCTATCTATTGCATGTATTGGTCTGGAAACTGGATAGCGTACTTAAATAAAGATATGTTATTTATTTCATCATTGCATATTTTGCAAAATATTTATAATTTTAATATATTAAACTATAATATACTTAATTATACTTATATTGTATTAGCTATTTATACTTAAACTTGATTGTTTGTTATAGAAATTTATTAAGTACATAACTTAATAAGAAAATAATTTTAGAATTTCCTTGGTATAATCACAGAGTTTTTCTATCCTCTACTTTCTTACTGCCTTCAGTATTTATGATAAATTGCTTTATCAAAGCAGAAAACGACTCCAAACTTAACATGAACATAATTTTTAAAAATTGGCCATAAAAATAATTAAATTTACAAACAAAATTCCTATGGAGTTTATTTTTTGTTTACTTTGAATTTATTTTGTTAATCTTACTTCTTATGACTTCTATAGAAAATTTTACACAAATTCCTCAAAAAAACAGGAACTTGTGTAAAATTTAAAAAAATTATAAATCATTTAATATAACCTATAAGTAAAGGTATTTTTCAATTCAATTGATTTGATCAAATAAAGAATATACAGTTTTTGTTTTAAATTGATCTGCAAATTTTGGACACTATATAATTAGAAAATTCAGAAATAAAAGCTACAATGCCTGACCAGCAAAGAAATAATCCTATACACCTTAACAGGATCATTACATGTCAAATTCAGACAAATTTCAATCAAAATTTATCATCTCACTACCTTAGATTTTCATAACATTCAGCAGAGATATATTATTTAGAATTAAAAAATATCAAATTTATACAGATATGTTTATTTATTATTGAATTACAGCTGCATAAATTTTATATATTTTCTGTATAAATATCTAAAAACAGTGAATGGAATCTTTTAAAACTGCTTTAGGAATTCTCCTACAGAGTTGGTAAAATGTCTTTTTCATTTTTCTTGCTCTTCCTTAAGGTATACATTATATAGGCAAATATATACAATGTTTTTGTCAATATTTAAATTTTTCATAATATATTTTTAATATATATATTTAAAAAATTATTCTATGAATATTTGGTAATGTTGTAAAATACATGGGAATCTAAAGCAATTAAATTATGCAGGTTGCAATGTGCTATTATCTTTATCAGCTCATATTTTTAAAAACTTAAGTTTAAAATGCTTGCACTTTTTAAGTTTTTACTTTTATAAAAATTAATACAATAATAAAATTTTAACAATTAAAAATGTTATCATAAATAAACCCCATAAAAACTTTATCACAAATAAATGTTGTCTGTAAAAAGTAATCGTATATTATTGATACAACAATACTTATGATATCAAAAATTTCCTAACATTTTTTATTTCCCATATTAATTTGTTGACCATGAAAACGTTTTGAGCTTTTACTGTCTTAGAGAAGATTTTAAAGTTTCAAGAAAGTCATACTTTTTGTCTACAACTCATGGAAAAAAACCCCAAGACACAATAGTGAAACTGTATAAAAAAAAATTCAAACCCAGCAAAACAACTTTTTAAAAAAATGTTAGTAGAAAACATTAATAAGATAAACTTTGCCTGCTTAATGGAAAAGGAATAAGCTGAAATTAGAATTATTTTTATTCTTTTGATCAAGGGCCAATTATTCAAGCAACAGATACCATTATCAATTGATCCCTGAAGCAATATCATAATTATTGGTACATTCTTTGTAGATGCGCCAATAGTTTTGGTACTGGAAAAAAAAAGTGTTAAAATTTTTTAGATAAATGGAAAGAAAACTAATAGATCAAGGTATGTTTTGCAGAAAAGTTAGCTTGAAGTAAGGGTTATTCTTCTTCCAATTACATTTATATATACCATTCTCATATTCAAGAAATGATATTTTATGGGTATCAGACTAAAATGTATTCTACGACTTTCATTGGAAGAAGTTACAATACACTCGAAAGTGAGGTATATTGAAATACATGGCCTTTTCAAATATAAAATATATCCTATAACTAAATAAAAGGTTTTACTTTAGATTCATTACTAAAATGCTTCGTTCAATTTGCATTTATATTTATTTCCATATAAGTATAAAAATTAGCATTCTTGTAAATACTGCTAAATACAGATTATTAATAAATAATCAAGTTTTGGATTTTAATTTATCTCAAATTTATATTTTGCCAAGTGTGGCTTAAAACATTATTAGGTATTTATGGAATAAAAGTATGTATTTTTTAAAAAATTTTTAGATTTGAACAAAAAAATTTTGAATACAAGAAAACACATGAAAAATTATACTTTTCTCAGTTCTATAAATGAATGAGACTCGCTAAAAAAATAACTTTCACTATTTTAGGTTCATTCGAAACTGAAATTAAAAAATTCATTGAAATATCTGTTCAAAATTTGATATTTTTTAGTCTACAAAAATAATACATTCTGTGACATATTTTACGAAAATCTGAAATGGTCAAGTTTATAGAGTTCGTTAATATAGAACAATATAGCACTTTCACTAATTTTATCGTTGTAAATTTAATATTCGAGTTTTGGAAAATATGAAAATGTATTCAATGCTCTATCATTCATTAAAGATTGCTCTCTTTTTAAAGCTTCTCTATATTTGCAAGTAAAGAAAAACAATTACAATTCTCATATTAAAAAGTCCCATAAAACTATTTGTTTCAGAGCCATAACATATAAAAGTATTAAAGAATATATTAATTTCTGTACTCTTTATCAATTAAATCATAAAATATTATGTCATTGATTTACAATTTTATGCTCAGTACATATTTTCAAAGGGGTCAAATAAATTACTAATGAACTATTTTTTAACCTGTAAAAACTTCTGTTCCAATTATTTACATATGAGCAGTAATACTGAAATTTCATTTAAATGTAAAAAAGGGGAAAAAAAAGTCTAAAATTTTATATGTACAGAATAGTTAAAATATTTATGAAGAAGCATGATTATATCCATAATGATAAATATCAAATTATTTTACTTCAATTAAATCTCAACTTAAAGCTTTTATAATTTACCAATGCAATAAACAACTATAGGCAATAATTATTTACAAATTGAAATAAATTCTTTCCTTTACAATACAAGAAAACAAAGTGAAATTTTTCAGCCCCCCCCCCCCAATAAAAAACGCTATCCTAGAAAGCTTGGCAACTAAGATAGTAAGCTACAAAAATATTTCAGATTTATTTACAAATTTGAATGTTAAATAACATTCAGAAACATTTCAACTTTATTCACACTCAATTAATACCGAAATAAAATTAAACAGAAACTGAATAATGTTATAATTTTAATCACTTATATTACTTTAAAAATTAATAAAAATTTTAGTACAGAGAAGTAGGTATGGATATCTAATTTGAATCAACTATATAATCAAATTGAGTGTTTAATAATCCCAAGAATACATTCTCCATTTACATAATGCAATTTATTCTACAAGAATCATATATTCTGACAATAAATGGTGATAAGTTACGGTTTACAATGGTTTTGCTTCTACTATTTTAAACCAATGGCCACAACCACATCGTTTCGGTTCGTCTTTATGGACCCACATCCAATTGATTGCAGTAGAATCTTCTTCACAAATGCACCCAATTATTCTTTTATCTTCGAAGGATGGAATCAAATTAGGGTTGTCTTTAGTACCTGCGCCCCTCTTGAAAACTTTCATACCAAAAGGATCATCATTCCCGGCCGCTCTCGCCAAGAGTTCTTTCCGTTCCAAGCCAGTTGCGTGTTCGATGTAATTAGGCAATTTTTGCTCAGATTTGTGCCTAAATGCAACAGATGTAGCTTGAAATAAGCGCAGGGACATTTTTATATTATGGCATAAAAGAGCCATCGCGAAAAATTAGAATTATGAAACTGGAAAAACAATGTTTATACACTCCGCACAACACAGAGGTCACACAGTTTTCGAGTAATATCAGATTTAACAGGTTACGGATTTATTGAGTTTCTGCGCATGCGCAGAATTTAGTGTTGCAGTCATTCAATGTTGGAATAAATAACTCATAATTATACAAATGCAACTAACGACCATTAATCTTTTATAATTGCATATAGGAGCTTTATTATAAAATGATCTATTAATTTAAAATTTATGCAATCGAATATTTTTAAAAAAATTAACATCCAAATTAACGCATGCGCAGTACCACATTTCTTATTATGCTCTTGCAATTGCAGAACTGGACAATATTGCCAATAATTAAATAATAAAACACAGCACATTTTGGTAATAGATCCACTTTTATATTTTAATACTATAATCCCGAAAAATTATTATATTTACGATTCATTAATTTTGTTTGTAATAATAAGAAAAAAGCTAATTTCTAATTTAGAACGAATTCAGAAAATTCTGAATAAATCTTTTGCACACAATTCTTGGATTTATTAAAATATCCTTCCTGTTTCAAACTTATTTCATAATAACAACACGAAACATTTATTATTGAAATGTTATAGTTTTGAAGAGATTTTTTAAAAAATAATTTATTACAATATACATGTTGCGTTATCCACACGTCAAGGAGGACTTTGTAAAAGATATTGGTGGAAAATACAATTTCCGACAGCATTATTCAATTCAACTCGTTTATTTTGGATTTGTGGAGAGAGAAACAACGTGTTTGTCGACCGGAATTAGTAATTTATCAAGGTTTTTGTAATTTTTATCTATTATACTTGCAATGAAGAAAGAAAAGCATGATACTAAAAAATCAAAGACAGAAATTTGTGGCCAGAAAAAAGTAAGTTAATATTTTTATAACTTATACAAAACATTAACAGTAAGTTTAAAAAAAAAATTCTCTGAAATAAAAAGTGCAAATGAACTTGTAAGTATTTTAATTTGTTAAAGAAGAATACAAAATATCATAATTCTATTTATCAATTCAGTAAATTTATACTGATCAAGAAAAGTATTTGTACGCATTATTTTTACCTAAATATCTGTGAAAGCAATTATGAAGAAATTGTTTCAAATATTACTTTTTGTAAATATTAAACTACTACAAATATTCATCTTTTTTTTCTTAAAAGATTACCAATACAAAAGCGAGAAATTGAATCAGTGTTAGTCAAAGTATTTAAATTAATTATTCTTAAAACTGCTTAACTTAAACTCATATGAATATGAAGAGATCCTGTTATTTCAATTACAAAAAAATAATGATTAAATTGGTGATTGTGATAGTATCATTTGGCATGTTGGTCCAAAAAAATTTTCTAATTTTCTTTGAATAATTGTGAAATTTTATTTGTTCATGTTTGTAGCTAACTCTAAATTTCCTTTGCCATAAAAAAGAAGAAAAAAAGTCTTACTCATTTCATTTGGATAGGATTAGAATTTCAGTGATTGTGTTGATAAAACTTGCCACATTATTTTCACTAATGCCAAATGCCTAATAAATTAAATCTAAACTTATATGAATTATAAAGAGAAGATAATAGCTTATACGTATACATAATTATTTTAATATATTCATCACTTGCAAAGAAGAGCATAATCTACTTTTATTATCTTTGTTGTTTTGGAGGTTTATTGCAAATGTTAATAAAAGTGATTGTTTTTACATGTACAAGTTAAATCTTTTATTTTAAGAAATAATGACATATATACAAAATTGCAAATTTTTTCAATCCTGTTATGCAATGATTTCTACATTTTTTTTCCTTTTCTGTTTTACCAATTTCATCTTTATGTCTTGTTTTCACTGAATAGTCGTTACTTTATTTATATACAATTTTCTAAATATTGAGAAAGTGAGAAAAGGCTAAAGAAATTTTGTTCACTAAATTGCAGAAAATAATTAAGATTCTTTTCATGTAGTCCTGTTTCTGGTACTTTTCCGTTAGCTGGGCACAAATGTCGCCAATTGTGAGCCAAGTCGCCAAGCGAAGCGAATGACAAGTGTAAGAAATGTGGCGGTATTCTACTTTATTTGGCGATTTTTCTGCTTGCACCCGGCTAACGAAAAAGTATCCTGTTTCCATACCATAGTTGACAGAGAATTTTTCTTCAATAAAAATACTGAAGTTGAAAAAATTAATGAAGAAACATATATTATAAAGTATTTAGTTTTAGCTGAATTGAAAATTATGTGATGATGTAGAAAATTTTCAATTTACAAAAAAAAAATAATTTATATTCAGAATAATGCTTGCTTTAAATATGTAAAAGAAAAAAAAATACAAGTGAAGATTACAATCTTAAAATGGTGAAAAACATAAGACATACATTATAGATAAACTAAATGATTAAAAATCAAAAAGGGCAAAAATTGATGAGACAATCTTTATACTGGAGAAATTTGCAAATATGTCAGTTGAAAAGACAAAATTATTATTATTGGAATGGGTAAATTAGGATTTTTAGCTGCAAAGAAACGGAAAAAAGTTTTCAATAAGTAGCATAATAGAATAATTTTAGGAATTAAGATTTTAACAAAGTAATTTAAAGTATTTTAATAGAACACTGCATCAAATTCATTTGTTTAACTGTAAATAATGATTTCTTAATTTATATTTTTCCCTTGCAATTTCTTTCGAAGCGCTGGTCAAAATAAAGTTAAGAGATTCTTACTGAATTAACATTTTTTAATGAATTTTGTTTTGTTTGCTAAACTGTAAAAGAATCTGTAAAGGCAGAACATTTTAGTAGTTTATGTAAAAATCGCACCTAGTGGTTGTTGTATGTTGGCTAGCAATGAAGGCACTTGTATTGTGATCTTGCAACCCATTTTGTGCTGCAAGTTTTAGCCTATTAACTAAGATGAACATAATAAGTACTCTTTGCTTGAGCATTTAGCAGCTATCACAAATTTGAATAAATAGTAAGGATTTATTATTTTATTTCATTATTTGCATTTCTATATCTTTCCTTGGATTTTTCTTTTCAACAAGAGTGGGAACTCTGCTAACAAATATTTAAAAAAAAGAAAAACTATGGTACTTGCGCAATGTATCATTGATTGATATTTTTTATATAAAATTTATAATTTGTATAAATTATTTTTTATGTAATTTTGGATTAATATTAATTGCTGTAAGGATTCTGTTATATTTATTTTTAAAAACAGCAACAATTGCCCATATGTTTTAGGTTAAAGAGGCTGTGAAGGCATTGAAGTTATTGAATAAAAGATTTGTTGAAGAAGATTTGAAGAAACAGCCTCTTTTAGAGGACACAGCTGAAAGTCCAATATATTTACAAGTAATGTTAAAGAAAATACCTCCCCCACAGTTAATGCGAATGATTAGAGTGTAAGTATATTAATAAGAACTTTATATATTAAAATTAATTTTTTACATGTTATATGAACATGGTGTATTTTTCCTATTATTTGATCTCCCCCACCATTTTTTAAAGATTTATTCAATCAAAGCATAGAATATTTTATTATTAAATATAGAACTTTTTCCTCTAATTTCCTTAATTCCTGCTTCCCTATTGTTTTAAGAAATTTGTAATTTTTCACATTTTATTTTATTTGTCTATTAGCCATTTAAGTATTAAAGAGTAAGAAGAGATTGTATAGAGAAAAAAATCCATTAATTGATTTCAGTTAATAATTTTATATTCTGGAGGCTTAGTTTTTATATGTTTTTCTATATCTATTATTCTATTCTTTATTTCATGCCTGATTTAAACTATAACACAAGTTTAAAGTTTCCACTATATCTATATATACGTTAATATGCTTCACTTTTTATCTGAAATATATATAGCCAACTGTTCATTAACGCTTTCATTGTTAAGATCCGATACGAACATGCTTGCAATTATATTTAATGGTTTTTTAATGCATTTATTAGGCCCTTATCTCATTCTTTGATTACTGAAACATCTGAAGTTTGTCTTATCACTGGTGATTTAGAGAAACGGAATCATAAAGCTGAAATAGAACCTACTATATTGCATTACAAAGATCTTCTGAGGAAACATGGCATTACCAAGGTGGCTGAGGTACAAAATAATTTTTTATAAACTCTCATGTAGTCTTGCAAGTTTGTAAAAATATATATATATATATATATATATCCAAGATAATGAAATCTTGCTATTCTATGGAGAGCATGCTGGTAGCTGAAATATAGCGGGTGATAAATTATAAAAGGTAAAAACAATTATTAGCAGAAAATCTAAAAGTTTATAAAAAGATGATTTTTAATCTTTTTTTATGCATTTTTATTATTATTATAATGATTTTTTTAAAAATATGTTTTTCTATCTGATCGAACAAAAGGTTAAATAATATGAAAAACTTTGTAAAGAAGATATACATATTGCATAAACCAAAAATGAATATTTTCATTTAAATGTAAAATTCCTGAAACATATAATTGGGGTGATGATAAATCCATTAAATATAACTTGCCATGCAAAATTAAAGCTTTAGCAAGCATCAAAAAATGATATTAATATATTTATTATAAGCATGTATAATTGTTCACTACCATTTGTAATGCTGAGCAGGATTAAAAATATCAATATCCTTTTGATCTACTCATATTAATGTTTAAATGGACTGATTTATTGTTGTGCGAATAAACCTAAGTATTAAAAGCCATTGGCTGAGGTCTGCAATTTTTATTATTTTATATTTATGCTAATATATCCCTAATCAAAGATTACTGCTAATATCTTTTCATCATTTTTCTTTATTATTATTTTGTATTTAGCATTTATTTTTTTTGTCAATGGATCGCTATTTGTTTAAATCTGATTTTAGTATTCATGTACATTATACATAGAGAAGACCCCATTGCAAGGAAACAAATATTATTATGTATTTACATCTAAAGTGCTCTGCAAAATAATATATATTGTTACAGAAGCCTCCTCTACTAAGTCTGTTAAGTCAACAGATTCACTTTCAGTGGGTGTAAGGTGACACTGTCAACAGGCCTCAATAATAAATAATGCCTTTTATTGGCATGAATAAATACAGCCGAGACTTACACAGCAGCATATAATTAGAACAAACAGCAACCCACATTTAGTAATTGGGAGTAAAGAACAATCACATCACACAAAGTGACCAGATAAAACTCAGCAGGAGGGAAGAATCTTTGTAGCTATTCATTAATCTCTTGAAATGCCTGCTATTCTCATTGTCTCCTCACTTTAGCCGTACCAAGCTGCCAACTCCCTTCTATACCACAGGCTACTCCACTCCAACTCAATGCTGCTTCAATATTTGTCTCCAAAACTTTGTACATGCTACCAATTCTCGATCCACTAACTGCTTAAGTTCCACTCAATGCTTGTGCTTCGCGGGACTGATTTGACTAATTTGTCGTTAACTCACTATATGACTGAATTCAGCTTCAATAACCAGTCTTTCATAGTTTCCGGAGAAGTATACCAAAGGTTCTTGAACAATCAAGCATAACTTGCTCCTTATTGGTTCTATCGCTAAAATTCCTGAAGATTTCAGTATCATCAATTTTTTCACTAGGCCCAGGGGTCGTTGATCCGGCATCACATCTGATCAGCGTCCAATTGAACTAACCATAAAACTATCTTTCCTTTGATGGAACACTGGAATTAATCATGCTGGGATACAACATTATAGATTCGTAACAATATATATATATATATATAATTTCTTAAGTACTTTACTAATGTGCATGATATTTCCTACTACAACTTTTATTGAATAATTAGATTTGACATATTATTATTAGGATAATAGTTCATCTGAACCATCCCATCTTCTATTTTATTATATTTACGTAATCTTTTTCTTAGGTAATTCCTCTTCGTCAACTTAGGACAGAATACAAAACATATGAAAGTAAACGCCAACTTGCTGCTGCATATGATGTATTTTTGGCAGATAAAAAGATAGCTGGTGTTTTACCTAAGACTTTAGGAAAGTCTTTTTTCAAGGATCGAAAGTATGTATTTTATGACATTTATTTGATACTTAATTTCAATTTATATACAGTATGTGTAAGAAAAAAAGAAAGTAAACATTAATTTTTTCAGATGTAAAACGTTTTATTATAAATGCATTATGGAAATCTGAAAAAATAAGTAGCAACTCATGATTAAATAGTGCGGGCCACAAAAAGGGCACTTTTGGGGGAATGGAAGTTTAGGCATCTCAGGGCTGTCAAATTAGATAAACTGTCAGTGAATAAAATATAATCTTTATGTTCTTTGACAAAGTTCATTACAGCCAGAGCTATGGCAAAACCCTCCCCTGAAAACACAGAGTTAATGTTGTGTTCCGTTCCTTAATGTGACATCCTTCGAGGAGCAGTTTATAGCCGCCACCACAATAGAATTCTCATTCTTGGATGCGTCTGTGGCCAGGATAATTTGATTTGGGGGTAGCTGTGATTTGAACTCGGCGAACAAACGTTTAATTGTAGTCGAATCCAAGCTCCTTTGTTGGAAGCCGAAGTCATGGGTTTTAATGGTAAAGTGCTCACAATCATCCCAACTAATCGGGATTATTTGGTCCAGGGACAGGTTTTTTATATGGCAATATTCTTCTAAAGTGCCTGCACAGGGAAGTCTTTGGAAAATGCGGTTAGAGATTACAGACTTCACCTCGGAAATTGATCTCGAAACTTCTGTGTATTCGCGGGCTGAGAACCGATTAACAAAGAATAACACGTTTTTCTTTTCAAACCTAAGTCTCATATTTATTTCATTTGATATTTTAAATAAAATTGGGATAGGTGTCCACCGTGGGAGTCCAAGAGCAAAACGAAGGATGTTGTTCTGTATCGTTTGTAAAGCTGCAAAGCCAGATTTATTCGTCATGCCAACCGTATGTGCTCCAAATTCCATGGATTGTGTGATGCACGCATTACATATATTTATCAAATTAGATGCGTTTGCACCCCATCTGGGAGCGGCCAAACTTTTGATCACATTTAACTTTTTAAAGGCTTTAGTTCTGATCTGGTCGATATGTGAACGGAAAGACAAGGTTGAAGCAAACTGAATGCCTAGATAGCAAACATTATTAGACCAAGGGATACTACAGCCGTGAAAAAGGACTACAAACCCCACTGGCGATTTGCGAGATGAGAGGTTTATAATATTACTTTTCTGGGGAGCAATATCCATATGCCATTCGTCGCACCAGCTTTCCAGTTTAGTAACACAGAACCGCATCTTATTTTTGATCGCTTCGATATTACTTTCTTCAACTAATATAAAAATGTCATCTGCATATATAAAGCAAAAAACATCATTGGGTAACATGCTATATATGTCATTCATAAAAATTGTGAAGAGCAACCGGGAAAGAACACTTCCTTGCGGAACTTCCTTGCGGGTCTGTAGGATGTGATCTCTGCTGCATTTTTCTTGGGTTTTAAAATAGGAATAATCTTTGCTATTCTCCAGCTTTCTGGAACAATCGTGTTCGCCCATAAGTTATTGAATAAGTCGAGAATTTTAAATTTATTTTCATCGGAAAGACAAGACAACATTTTCTTATTTATCTTGTCCATGCCAGGGGATTTGTTTTTCATTCTTTTTAATGCGTTTTGGAAATTCCCTATAGGAAAACGGACGGTTCAAACTCATTTCATCATAATTTTCTGGATCATTTACTGAGAAATCTAAAGGAATACGCACATTTGGCGCTCTCTTAATTAAGTTAGCTGCAATTGCATTTGCTTGAGCAATCGGCGCTATCAGAGTAGTACCCGAAGAGAGAACAAGATTGGATTCACAGGGAGACTCATCTTTGTTTAGTAGGGCTTTAACGATGCTAAAAGCCTGATGGGAAGAAGCTACCTCCTGACAAGTTTTCTCCCAAAAGCTGCGTTTTTTACACTTGACATACTTTCTGAGAGCTGCCGCCATTTCTTTATATGCAGTCCAGTTTAAGATGGAGGGATATGATTTCGCCTTTCTTAACAATTTCCTTTTAAGGGCCTTAAGGTAGTTACATCTAGCGTCCCACCAAGGACAGTGCGAGTGTGTTGATTTAGAGAACGAGTACGATGATGAGTTTGCGCTTACCTGGAAGATATTAGTAAGTCTATTGAGGGAAGAGACATCCCCATTACCTTGAAGAAGAGCATTGACCTTCTTTGAGAATTGGCCCCAATTGATGTATTTTCGAGTATAGAGAAACTTTGCATTTAAATTGTAAAAGGAAATAAAAATGGGACTGTGATCGCTGTCATACATATCATGCGAGATCTCAATATTAATCTTATTGATTATATCTGCGGAGCAGATGGACAAATCTAATAACGAAGGGGCTTGAGTCCCCTGGTATCTGGTATATTGTTTCGTGTTAAGCAAGCACATATGTTTTGTGCTAGTCCAATCCAGAACCCGGTTTGCATCGGAAGATAAATGATCGCTCCCAAGTGCTGGATGGTGTATATTAAAATCCCCCAGTAAAACGAAAGGAGAAGAGATTTGCGAGTATAAGGATTCCAACCAGTTGTCATCAAATTTACCTCCAGGAGAGTAAAGATTGATAACCGTTTGTGAGAATTCCGAATTTGGACCAATCCATATTTTAACCGCTAAGACCTCCACTGTTGACGGAGGAAGTGAGTGTGACAAAATCTGGGCAGGGATATTCTGTTCTACTGCAATTAACAGTCCACCTCTAGTAGAATTTTGTCTTTCAGCTCGAAAGATTTTTTTGTTTTTAAGAGAAAAAGATGCAGACTCATTAAGCCATGTTTCCTGCAAAATTAAACACTGGCCCGACGAAAAAGGGGGAGCCTGCAGCCAAGGGATCTTATTTTTGATCCCCCTAACATTCCACTGAATAAACCTCATGGAAATAAATAAAAATTATAATAATAAAAAATAAAAAACTTTTAATTTTTTCCCTTTTTTTTAATTATCCGATACCCGAGAAATCCTCCGCAACACTGAAATTATTTATTTCAGCAAGGGTGATCGTGCACAACGCCTGGGCTCAGTACGTGACTATATTCAAGATTGGATTCCAGAAGGGCAATTTTAGATTGTAGCGAGTCAATTGTTGCCCTTTGAGTCTCGATTTGTTTCCGGAGAGTAATATTCTCTTCAACTTGTTTCTCTAAATTTCCCAGAGTCTCCCCAATACGTGCAATGCACTGTCTGTTGACTTCTTGGAGTTTTACGAGTTCATTCCCTTGGGGTAGTAGAGCAGAAATTAGTTTTGTTAAGTCCTGTAAAGCTGAGTAGAGGTCCGTTATTTGTTTTTTTTGGGATTTCGGTACACTGGACCGGCGGATCGCCCTTAACCTTTTGTGCAAAAGATTGCAATTTCGCTATCCTCCTTGCTTCCAGAAATGATATGTCTCTTTCTCTGACCAGGTTTATAATCTCTTTTTCTAGATTGTAAAAACTACATTTTTTGTCAAGAGCATTGTGAGCCTCTTCGCATCTAAAACATTTAGTGGGTAACTTACAATCCTCGGCATGTGAGCTCCCATAATTTTTACACCTCTTATCGTGTTGACACCGGAGCTGTGTATGACCGAATCTTAAGCATTTATAAGAAACCTTAGGATTTTCAATAAATTTAGTCACTTTGAAGATGAGTCTGGCGATCTTTATTTCAGAGCGATTTGTTTTCCCAATTTCTTCAATAAGAACAATTGGGATAGGTTCTGCCGTCCCCTTCTTTTTAAATCTAACTATTTTTGTTGCGATAATATCCTGTGAAGATAGTTCTTCATTAATTTCCACTATGCTGAAATCCGTGTCAACATCACGGATGATGTATTTTGTTACAATATTCGTGTCAATCATACGAATCCTTGCTTCCGGAACACTCTTTACAAAATCAGTTACTTTCTCCACTGAGCTTAAGTGCTGAGTAACTAGAACCAATTTTTTGTATTTGTTTAGGGAAAAGGTGTCTTCTTTGTGGGTAAGTGGTCCGAACGTGGCATTGATTGTTGTGGGTTTAATCCATGGCGACGGAGCATTATTACTATCAATGCACAATTTTATTTTGGGGCAACCCCTTTGAATTGCAATTTTGGCTTTATCATACTCCGAGAACTCATTTGTTAATATGTAGTTTATCTTCCTATCCTTATATTTCCCCTCAGACTCGAAGTCTTCTGTTTCCTCTTCGTCATCACTGACGAAGAATCTAATTAGATGCAGCCAGAATTAAAAATAACTGAAACCGAAACAATTAAAAGAAAAACTAGAAAAATCCTACCTTGATTTTTCAGAAATCCAGTGCCAGTCTCCTTGACACCCCAAAAGTAAAGAGAAAAAACTCTTTGAAGTCAATGCAAAAACTGAAAAGCAAACTAGGGAACCACCCCCTACAGAAACGCCATTTCACTTATTTTTTTGGAAAACAAAAAGCAAAAACTGCAAACAAACCAATGTCAAAAACAACAACACTAACAAGTACAGCCTTCACTTCAAGCCGCCTTCCTTCCACGCACCAAGAAAATAATTCTGAAAAGAGAGCCGGAAAAAACACAACCCTCTTCCTTCACTCCTCGCCTTTCTCCAAGAAATAGTTAACTTTATTGAATATATTCATGTTTATGTATTAAAAAAAATAAACATAAATCTTTATTTTAAATTTGTAGATATATTCCATGATTTTTTTTTTCTTATGAAATCTTAAAATAATTCGAATTCTGATTATGTATTTCATTCTCGTGTTAATTTTTATTATCTTCTGGGGTTGGATTTGTCATAGAGGAGCAAACATTACTAGAAATGAAAAAAAAAAAAAAATTAATAAATTTTATGGAAAATAATTGTATTACATGGAAGAAGTTGTCTGAAGAAGCCTTTGTCAATCTTGCAAATCATTGAGAAAATCGAAAAATGAAACTGGTGAATTTGGACATCTTTTCAATTCTGATTGTTTTTGGTAACCTTTCTCTACCTTGCATTTTCTTTAGCACTCATCTGTATGTTTATGTAATTTATGGCTATATGTTGTAAAGCTCAATATTTTAAGGGTGCTTTTTTTCAATAATAAATATATAATCGAGCTTTCTGATTTATCAGAATTTCAATCTGAAATATTGAGGAAATTTAACAAGTTATGGATACCAACAATATTTTGTATTCCAAACTGAAAGTAGGAAAAGAGGAGGGTCAAAGTATTTCAAGTTGTTTGAAAAGTTAGAAAAGGCAAAACATTTGTCTAGATAGAAAATATCTGTGTCTTTCATAACATATGATTTATTGACGTATGTTATGAAACATAAAACTTGGCTGTAAATGGCAGATGAATATGTTAATGATAAAACTTTACAAGAAGTGAAGAAATTTGAATTAGGTGATTCATGAGATACTTTATGTCCATATGTTCTGATTTTTTTTTTCTGTTATTGTAAGATCTATATAAAGAGAAATGGACTCTGAGATATGTTTGTATAGATAATAATTTATTTAAATAAATCATGTTGAATTTAAAGAAATGAAAATAGTATATAGATAATATGTTGTTTGCATGAACATTATAATCAGATAAAATACTTGAGAAGACCAGATTAATTAATAATAAATTAAAAATTTATAGATTAAAAGAATGTTAGTATCACAATTTCCTTCTCTTTATTAATCCCAATTAATATTCTGCTATGGTTGAACAAAGGATGGCATTATTTCTTATTTACTATATCAGTTGAAGATGTGCACTAGCTTGATTGAGAGAGAGAAGAGAAATCACATGTACCAAATTTGTTAGCTTCAGGTCAAATAATTTAGTCTGTCGAGCACTAGCAAACATAGATGTAAAATATTCTCCTTTATTAGTAGAATAGATTATAATTAATCTTTGAAATCACTGGAAAAAGTCAGAAAAAGTTGCAAAAAATAAAATCTTGAAATTGTAGGGATGTTCTAGTCTTAATGGGTGAATTGTCCTTGCTATAAGTGGAAAAAAACAAACTTTTTTATATACTAAATATACTTTTATTCTAAATATGACACTCTTATTATGAAATCTATTTATTCCTCTTATAAATATTAGTTTGATGATTTTGTTTGTATGTTTCCAGGTTCCCCATACAGATTGACTTGAAAAGACCAAATTTAAAAGATCAAATAGATAAAGCTCTCTGTCAAACAGAATTTTCTTTAACATGCCGTGGCAACAGCTAGTAAGTAATATACATTTTTATAAGAAATTATCATCAATGCATAGTAATGTTTAATCACATAATTTTTTTGTGCTTTAGTTATATAGAATAAAAGCAATACCAGCACAGCATTGCCTATGGCATAACATTCAAGAGGAAAAATTACCTTTAAACTTAAGTCTAGCCCAATATGACATGGGCATGTCACACAATGTAAAAAAAAAACATAAAAATATATTCAGAAATCATCAATTAAAACAATTTTTTATAGCACACATTCAGAAATATTTGGATTTATTAAAAAGTAAAAATAAGGTTTGTTCGTCAACATAATAATTCACTAAAAATATACAGCGGAAAAGCTGCTTTAAAATTTTAAAATATAAAAATAAGTCATTGTCCCCACTGTTCCACAACTGTTTATCAACTCTGTATAATCTGATATGAAAATAAAATTGAGCTTGCTTCACTATATTTCTTTGCTATATTAGCTGTCTTTCCTCCTGGTGACAAGACAAAAAGATTTTGTTTGGATGTAACTCTAGAAAGTGCCACATAAAGTTGTCATAAGATAAACATTCTTAGCTTAAGTCAATTTCAGCTGTTTGAAATTTTATATGACTTCAGTGTACTAAAATCTTCCCTAATAAATGCCCTTCAAAACTGTACAAATATCTCCAATATCAGTTAAGTATTTCTCGATGTTTTTCTCTTTCAAACATGCAAATGCTTTCAGGGGACTATGTATAGATGTATAGATACTATATATAGATAACTATTATTTAATTTCAACAAGTTAATTAGTTAAATTTTGATTCATTGCAACTAAAATTTAAATACTATAGATGACTATAGATGATTTTCTAAATTGTGTGCTGTGATCAAAATGCTAGCTTTTGTATAAATTGCTTTCAAAT
Organism: Argiope bruennichi; assembly: GCF_947563725.1. Lineage (NCBI taxonomy): Eukaryota > Metazoa > Arthropoda > Arachnida > Araneae > Araneidae > Argiope > Argiope bruennichi. Next base: position 82,816,031 of record NC_079159.1, on the reverse strand, counting down.
AAACTGGTAAAAATTTTAAAGACATAAATTTAAAAGTTATTTTAAATTGTAGATATGATTTCTTAAAGCTTAAATTGCATAAATATCTGGAATTAAAAAAAAAAGACTTTATTTTGTTGTTTATTAGTTTAAAAAAAGAAGAACAGCTAAATAATTAAATATTAGGCAATTGATTATTGCAACATACTTTCCATATATTGTTTATATTTTAAGTTTATTTTATTTCATAATCATATTTTATTACAGTGCTCTGGAAGTTGCACGGTTGTCAATGGAGGATGATGCTATTATGGAAAATGTAAAGACTTCTATTGATGTTTTAACAAATAAACTTCCTGGAAAAGAAAAGAACATTCTCAGCCTCTATATAAAAACAGCTAAATCTAAAGCAATTCCAATCTTTGTATCCTTAGGTAAGATATAAATTAAATTTACGAGAAGTTTCTAAAAATATGTATTAGATGAATTTTTGTATTAATGCATTGGCCTAGTTAACAAAGTCTTCCACTAAAAATCAAAATTCTGGGAAAAATAAAAACTTAATTCTCTTCTATATTTTCTGCTTTAATTTAATATTTTTTTAAAATTTAATAAACACTAATTAGCACTTGATTAAATTGTACAGTTTTATTGGCAGCCAGTAAATTTATACATTTTTTAGACTTGGAAAAATGGAAAAGTATTCTTGAATAATATAAATAAAATAAATATTTATTTAATCTTTTTTTTTAGATATTGAAATTCTTATAATTTTATTACAGTCGTATTTGCATTTTTAAAAATACTATAAAAACAAGTAATTTTTCGAAGCATTTCATTTTGATTGATATTATTTAGAAATTTATTGTGATTATTTTTTATTCTGTCTGCAAACCATTTTTCAGTAAAAGCATATCATGCTCTAAAATTTAACTTATTCAACAGAAAATGATATTAAGTATTAGCATCTATGTAATGTATTTTGAATCTAGGGAACTACGGATAGTATTTTCAGTATTAATCACTTCAGTTTTTTGGTACTCTTAAGAAATAATTAAGTTCAGTATAAGATATTTTTCAAAGCTTTTAAGAATGAATTAAATAAAACAAGCATTGGTATTTTTTAATTTTTTAAAATATATTATTTTTATTTCACTATTGCTATAATTTGATTCTTAAAAAATAATTTATTATTAAATAATAAATTTATTATAAATTCCAAAATTTTATTGAAATTTTTCAAAATTTCTGTAAAATTTTGCTGAAAGATTTTTTTTTAAAATCTCCCTTTCTACTTTAATGTTTTTCTTCTCATGTATATTTTCATCATTTTATTAGTTTTCTGTAACCTTTAAGATATCCATTTGGAAATAAGAGACTATATTGCCTTTTAGATGTTTTTGTTATTAGCTAAACCAACATAAATATTCAATGCTCCTTTTTATTTTTATTTTCAGAAATTTCAGATGATATATTAATAAAGAAACCACGCAAAAATGAAAAATTTAAACTTGATGAATTAAGCACTATAGATGATGCAGAAGTTAAAGTTTTCCGAGACGGAAGGGTTGTTCTTAGAAAAATGAAGAAAGAATCTAGCAATAATGAAAATGCCATTGAAGATGATGAAAATATGGTTTTAAATGAGTCATTATCTGATGTTCTTTTGGAAGATGAGGACACTCAAGAGTCTACTGCTATTGAAGTTCCTTTAAAAAAGAAGAAGAAAAGCAAGAAAACTTCTGATTTAATTGAAGACACAGATGTTGCTAAATTGGAAAAGGAGGAAGACTTTCAAGATTCTGTTGCAAATAAATCTCCTGTAAAAAAGAGGAAGAAAAGTAAAAAAGCCTCTGAATTAGAAGAAATTGCAAATAATGAAGAAAGTAATCAAGATTCGATTATTAATGAAGTTCCAAAGAAAAGTAAAAAGGCCAAAAAAAATACTGATTTAAACCATGTTGTGGACATTTCTCAGGTTGAAAATAACGAGATTCAGGATTCTATTACTGAAATTTCCTCAAAGAAAAAAAAGAAAGGTAAAAAAGTTATTACAGACCATGTCTTGAATGATGCAGAAATGAAAACAGAGGAGCATGATCAAAATTCAATTTCCAATGAAATTTCTTCAAAGAGTAAAAAGAACATGAATTCAGGTCACTTTAAAGCAGATGAGACTCTTAAAGAAGTCAGAGAAAGTAGTATACTTTTAAGTTCTAAGAAAAGAAAAATACATGAAGACATAACCAGTGAAAAGGCAACTAAATATAAAAATTGGAAGGCCTTTGAAAGTGAAAATAAAGATGAGATTGAAAAAATCACGAGATCTAAAAAACACAAAAATATTTCTGAAGCAGCGGAAGAAGATATTAATTTGGAAACAACTTCAAAATCCAAAAAAGGAAAAAAGAAAATTAAAGATGCTGCAAACATGGAGTCATCTTTAATATCTGTGAAAGATGAAGAAATAATGCATATTGGAAAAACACCTTTGAAATCCAAAAAAATGAAGGAAAAAAACGTAGATCTCGCAGATAGTGATTCTTTAATATTGAAAGAAAAAAAGATTGTTCAGGATAGTAATGTCAAAATTAGTTCTAAATTAAACAAATCGCAGAAAAATGACAGAAATAGCACAAGTATATCTGTGAAAGCAAAAAAGATAAAAACAAAATAATCAAATAAAATGAAAATTTTTGTACAATTTTTTTTTTGTTTGTATTAGTTTTGTCTTTTATTAAAAAAAAAATATATAACATTCTATTTTTCTAATATAGCTTTATTCTACGCAATACATTGCTTGAATAATTAGAATGAAATTTTGAAAATTCATGTAAAGTTATCTGATCTGATCTGTGTTTAAATTCAAAATGGGTATCTTGATTAGTTAAAGCTTATCTGTTCTAAAACAAAAAGAAGTGGCTTTTGGTAGCATTCAGTTTGATGAATAGTAGGGGGTATTATTTACTGATGGATATAAAAACATTCAATTGTTTATCATGATGCCAATATGTAAATATAAAGGTCCATAAACAAATTTTTAAGTTTAACCACAATTTCTTTAATTGTTTTCTCTTTTCATAATTCAAATGACTTTTAATATAAGTATTTATGTTGAGTCTTAAAAGTTAAGGATTACCAATTGTAAAGCTTATACTAAGAATAAAGTTCAATATGAAACTAAACAATAATGATCAGTTTAACAAAATGTGTTCAATGAATTTTATGGAATTTTAATTCATTCATTCTGAGAACTGTGAATATATATTTCTTATCTTATTAAATTTATATATGTTTGCATGTAATAATAATAACATATCTCTGTTGATTTTTAGCACCATACAAACAGATTAGTAGGATTTAGAGCTATTAAATTTGATCCAAACATACTTTTGTAGATGAAAATTGCAACAAAAAAAAATTCTTAAATATTTGAATAAAAATTGGTTGAAGTGTGAATATTAATTTCAAAAATATTTTACAAAAGTTTTCATATTTTAAAATTTAAAATACTTTCCAATGATAATGACATAGTTATTATAATTTGTTGCTTAATTTTGATAATTTTTTAAAAATATTTTTTACTTAATTTGCAAGTATGCTTTTCATTGTTTTAATGAGGTGCATATAATTTTCTTGTTCCCACAAATATTTAATCCGTAATTTTTATAAGAAATTCTCTGGAAATCTCTATATATATTCTTTGACAAATTACAATTTTAGTAAAATCTGTAAGCAAAATGATATAAGTATATCATATCCAATATATACATACAACTCTTATTTTATTGATTATTTTTTTTATCAGCATGCTTTAATCTAATTCTTTTTTTCATAATACGATATATGTAAAAGAACTGCATAAATTTAAAAGCTGGAATCAATTGTGTTTTATGTAGGAATAACAAAGTGTGAATGCAATTACATATTTTCTGCAACTATGATGCCATGTAAAGCTACTAAAATAACCAGTGGTGTAGTATGGGTTTCAGCCACCGAATGCTTTGACCAAATTCACTGTTCCCTCATTTAGATATTTAAATCCAAAATGCTCTAATTTATAGAAATTCTAAGTGGTTTTTTTTTTTTTTTGACAAGAATAAATTTGTTACTGTGCATTACACGGGGTGCAAATAAAGAAGTCTATATATGTAGGTTTCATTACATACTAAACATATTTGTTACTGAAGTTTTTCCATATATGCCGTTTATTGATCTATACATTTTTCTTATTATATAAAATGAAAAGCAAATTTTGAATAATAGCAAATAGAATATAAAGTGCAAATCAACTTCCAATTGAGATTAAAGTGATAATGTTATGTTATATTTTTTATTGAAATATTAATAGAATTAAAATTAAAATTTGCCTTTAATTTATCATCTTTTAATAAGTCTTATTTCACAATGAATGTTAATAGCATTATATACTTCTTGGCCAGTTGCCGAGATAGCTAGATTAGCTTAAAAATACTTATTAATTTTAATATTTGATCCACTTCAATTGTGATGTTTCTCCCACAGCTGGCTTTGTTTATGGAAAATAGGAAGATTTGGAACATTATTATAATATCCATTTGTTATAATAATAGATCCACATTAATTTATTTATTTTTGTTTTCTATAGCAGCTATTGAAAGCCCACAATCGAACTTATTCTTTTATGTTAATTTTGGCAGATGCATGGATTAGAATATTTTCAATGTTGTCTGAATTTAGTAATATAGTCTAGTAATAAGCAGATTTTTCCATCAAATTACGCAGCTATAGAAACCGTTCACAAATTCTACAATTATTCTATCTAGTCAAGAAAATGAATTGAGCTTTCATTTCAATTTTCATGGAGCAACTTCGCATCTTTCCTTTGAAAATGCTTTCTCATTTTGTGCTTCTATGAGGTTCCATGAAAATGCAAAGATCTTCACACATATCTTTTGCATAGCTTAATTCCTATGTCGATTCCTCATGTTTTTCTATCAGTACCATTTGCAAAACATTTACTTTTCGAGCTTACAATTTTATGCGTCCGTTTGATTGTAAATAATTTTTTGCATCGTTCACTTTGTGTAGCACAAGTTGCTAGATGCTTAAGAAAGGAAAATGAAGTGTGTTGTAACTAGTGAAGGTCCTGTGTCTGTTTTTGCATTTATGCTTTCTTCTTTTTTTTTCTTCTAGAATCTACTTAATTCTCTTTAAGAGTAACCAAAATTATTTATAATAATGCCATATAGTAATATTCTACTCAATATTATAAATGAAGCAATAAAAATAATTTATTGCTTATATATTATAACATGCATATATTTTACAATTCTATTTCAATTTAAAAAAGGAAGCACCTTTTTTATAAAACAAAATACAGTATTTGATAGAATGTCTTGTTTTTGATGAACAAAATTTTTTTTTTTAATTTCATTACAGAATACTTATTTTAAAGTTTATAGATAAAGTGTAAATATCAAAAAAAATTAGCATTCCTTATGGAATTATAATTTTTTTTTTTTTTAATTTCCTGCAAAAGCAAAAGAAATAATATAAAAGGACTTTTTTTCATTAAATCATAGAAATTTTATTAACTGCTGGTCATAGAGTATTTAAAAATAATTTTCTGAGAATTAAGAGTAAACATTTACTTTATAACTTCCAAGTAAGTAGCTTTTCTTATTAAATAATTTTCTTTCTTTTCTTTTTTCTAAACAGAAGTATTTCATTTAAAAAAAAAACGGTAGTATGTAGTAGTAAGTTTTGAAATATTAAATAATTACTTATAATTTGAGTAAGGTTTCCAATTTAAATAAATAATAGCTCTTGGTTATAACAATTTTTTTTTCCAGAAAAGTACTTTTGTAGCAGAATTAAAGAGATCAAACAATAATTTCAAGCTTTTTATTTATTAATATTTCTACATTATGTGCCTTGAAAAATATAATCGTCACAGTACACTAATGTTCTACAAAAATATCACATTTTGAAATAATGCACAATATATATCACAAGCAAATACAAAATGTAGAACTGTTATATGAATGAATTTTTAAACAGAAATCATACAATCTAAGATTCAAAGAAGTAAAATATTTTTCAATAAAACTAACTTTTTAAATGACTTTATAGAGTCTACATTTAACAACTGGATAAATACTATCATAATTTTTTAACTTTGTATATAAAACTAACTTCTAGTATATACTTAAAAAGAATTTATTTTTGAACTAAACTTCAAACAGATTCATATGCTGTAATGTGAAGTCATTTTCAGACTACCCAAGTGCCAGTTTCGGTCAATTTATTTAATCATTTAAATCAAATTATACTCTTTTTGTAAATTAAGTCAACTCTTTGATCAGGACCATATTAATAAAGTTAAGTGCATGCCCAGCCAGAATAATTTTAAGACCCATCATAATTATTATTCAGAATTTGAGTGCCTTTAACCAAGTGAAGCTATCTAAATAATATTTTTTTACAAATAATAATAATAAAGAAATAAAATAAAGCAAAAAAGGCACTTGCTTTTCTTATTAACAGCTTACATATTTTTTATATTAATAGTTTGAAATTAGCTTCTTTACAAAATAGGATTATACAAGTCAACTTCCATGTATACACAAATTGTATGCATGGCTAATTTTAATGGCTACATTATAAGTATAAAAAATATTCATATGAGAACTTTGTAGGAATAGATTTAAAATGATATACGATTACTATATAAACACTAGAAGTTGGTAGCAGTTTAGTTATAACTTTAATCCTATTGTTACATTTAGCATATTTAAAACTGCAATTAAATTTTTTTGGTTCAAAATAAAATCAATGTTCTTAAAATTTTAGGAGATTTTATACAAAAACGCCATTTTTTAATAATCTAATAAGAATAATGGAATTAACAAAACAACTGAAATACCTAATTAAAAGTTTGGCTTCTACATTAACAAGACTACGAACAATGAAAGAAATTTCATCTAAAGGAAATTACAGAAATTAATTACTTATCAGTTTTGAATTATTATCAATTTTTATATAATGTTAAGGCTGAAAAATTTAGAACTGATTTTTAAAATCAGGAAAGGAATTTATATTGTTATTAAAAATAGTAATATTTTAGGACAAAGTTTAGAAATTAATTATAACAATCTAGTAAGAGATGTATTTTGAAGATGATTAGGATTAGAAAAAAAATATATAAAAAATACATATTTTGTACATATACTACACAAGTGTGAAGTTCTTTTTCTTGTATCAATCATGCAATTTTGGTCCATTTCCTTTTTTTATAATAATTCTTAAAAAAAAAATAACAAATATTAAAACTTTGATATCTAAGATAACTTGTAACTTGAGCTGCCAGTTTTAAAGTGGATCAACTTCCAAGATTATTTCAGAATTAACTTTTATCTCTCTGAGTTATAAAATTGCCGATTATATATGTTTGCAGTTCTATCAGATATTATCTATGAACATTTTACGTATGGCTGGCAACTTCTAGTCAAAAGCAGATATTAGAAAAAGAATGAAGAAAGAAACTAGATATTTATTGCAAACTCTGATATTGCTCTTTGTGAAAATTTGTCCTTTCAAACATACCATACCAAAGAAGTTTGACAAAATAATGTTAATTACAAATAAAAGCTGTTTTTAATATTTGTACAAGATTTGATTAAGTTTTCATAAGAAAAGTGCATTTAAAATTTTATATTAAATATTTCCATCTGAAATTTTTTTTTTACTAAGACAAGTATTTTTCAATAATTTCTCATTAAATATTATTTCTCAGACACTTAAATAGTTTATTCATTGCTATCTGCTACCCAGGTATGCTTCACAATAAAAAGATCCAAGGTTTATTTGTACACTCTTCTATTCACAGCTATTTAAAATTGTGCTTTCAAAGTTATTCTGCTTTCTTCCACAATTTAGAATGTAGATACATGTCATTTAGAATAAAATTCTCTAGTAATTTTTTTTATTGTGCACATAGCAAAAATGTAAGTTATTTAGTATAGTAAGTAATATAGTAGCAAATTAATTTGCACTTTATTTATTATTATAATGGATGTACAATAGAGTACTCATTTAACAAAATTTTCTATTAAAAAAAAAGACTTTGAATAACATTTACAAATTATTTATTCTCTACATTCCAAAAGATAATTTCTATTTAACAAAGTTCTTTTTCTTTTTTTTCTTTTTTTCAATATTTTATGACTGTTTATTTTTTGAAATTCCACGCAAAAGCTATCAAATTCACTGTTATGGCCTTTGCTCTATTCCTGGAAGTAAATGACTGTCTCATTTTTTTACTTGAAGATACTGCGATAACTCAGTAATCTGAAATGCATAATATATTGTAAAGTATTTAGAAAAATAATAAAGACAATATAGTAAGTGATGAAAGTAATAATAAAGAAGCTATTTAAAAAATTGTATAAGAAGAAATGCTAGCACAACCTTTGAGAAAATACAAAAGGAACTATTGTTTCAAAAAAATTTCACAGATTATGTGTTTCAATCAAAATGGGTTTCTTACCAAAGATATTAATTTTTTTAGAAAAAATGCATTCTTTATATTAAAACAGAAGGACTACAAACTTTTCACAGATTAAGATATGCATTAAAGTCAATAAAATGAATATGCAACTTTTTGGTCTTTACTTTCTTGTATACGAAGTATAGAGAAAGTATTATAATCATCAAAAAATTCAAACTCGAGATGTTGACAAATCTTCATGTTTTAAACTTCCCAAGTTCAAAAAACATGTTTCTGTATATCTGTGATAAAGATAACTCAAAGCTGCTTTGAGCTAGAAGGATGAAATTTGATATAAGGTCTTTAAACAAAATTTATAGAATTCTAACAGTTTTTGAGCCAAATACATTCTGAGGAAGTCTATCTGTCTAATAGTGACCGAGTATAAGTTAATAATAATAATAAAAAAAGAATAAATAAATAAAGAAGATAGATAGATAAAATTTGGTATACTGATTTAACATCTATATTGTAAATATGAATTTGTTTATTCTATCAAATTTTGAGGCAAATCCAACAAAGGGTTGGCCATCTGGTGGTCTGTACTTTCAAAAACACGTAAATGCAATAACTCAAAAACAGAATGATTTAAATATATTAAATTTGGTACATGATTTTGTGGTTCCAAATGTAGTTCTTTTTAAAAGCTTTGTTTCAATCAATTGGGAAAACAAATTGCCAAAAAACTTATTGCTTAATGGACTTAACTTATTGCTTAATGATTGCCAAAAAACATATCAAAGATCACACAACAGAGTCAATGAAAATGCATGTTGAAAGTTAACATTTCATAATTAGTGTATGCTTGTGCCATGCAAGGTGATCTTTAAGATAACACCCTTATTGGAGAGTATGCGGAAAAGTTTTTCTCTTCACATTTATAAAGTACAATAAGATTTCATTAAGTAGTTTTTACAGCATTACCAAAATAATTATGTTCAAAGATATAAAATTAATGGATAATTATGTAGCAACGATAAATGTCACCAACAACATAATGTATTTTTATATCTTTTGTTCCATATTAGGATTTAAAAGTGAAATAAACACACTAATACTTTGTCTTTGAGGCATATACCAAGTCTTTTCTAAAGCTCCTATATCCAATGTCTTTGCTTATTATTGTACCACAGGTAACAACTAATCATTCAATCAATGAAAAATTTGATTCATTTAATTAAGTCATTACAAATTAGATTGTAATATTTAAAGCTAAAATGTATTCATTTTAGATTCATTTTTTAAGCAGCATTTGAAATCATTTTGCTATAGTTACAATTATATATATATATATATATATATATGATTATTCTGTAGTTGCATGATTTTTTTTCAAGACAGTGTGTTATTGAGATTTTTAAAAATTGCATATAAATTATTAAGCTCAAAGTGTTATTTGCATATGAATTTTAAATGTTTGACTGATGTCTAAGATCCCTCCTCTCCCAAATGAAAAAAAAAGGGGGGGGGGTGAAAGGGGCAGGAAAAAACTTATCATCAGATATCCTCAGAATAAATGATAAGAATTTTTTTTTTTTTTTGTATTAAAATGAACTGCTTGGCAAGAATGCAGCTTTCATCTTCTATATTTATCATGTACACATTATTTTGTTTGGAGCTGAAAATATTACAATCAAAACTGCAAATGCCTAAAAAAAAAAAAAAAAAAAAAAAAAAAAAAATTAAGAAAGGAAAAAAATGTCAGTTTTTGTTTTCCAATTTAGCTACAAAAAAACCTTATATTTAATTAAATGTTTTTTATATCATTAAAATTATTTAGCAATTTCTTTTTAAATTCATAATTCATTGGTAATACTTTGATTTTAGAAACAATAATGCTACCAAATCTTTTTACAGAATTCAACAATGAAAATGTCACTAATGACTTCATGCTAGTGAATAATAAATATATACAAAATATCATATTCTAACAAATATTGAACATGGTAGATGTTGTATTAATGTTGATGAATACATGTTTCTTTTTCTCCTTCTCCTTAAAGAAATTACTCCTATTAAGGAAATTATTATGAATCTAGCATTTTGCTGCGTTTTCCTCAGAATAAATCTGAATGAATTTAAATAAGAGGATGCTAAATAATGAATCATAGATTTTATCCTTTAAACCAAAAATGATAAAAACATCAGTATAATAAAAATTAAAATTTGTCCTGATTTACAGAGTATCTGCTCATGAAAATTCAATATTTCACAATTATTTCTCCCATTTCCCTTTTTTCAAAATTTGTCACAGAAATCAAAGTTTAGGAAAGCATTAAGTAGCTGAAGAAGTTAAATTTAAGATAGATATCATGTATTTAAGATCATATATAAGAATCATGCTACACATGATAAAAAATTACTTATAAAATAAAAATTTTTCTTCTAAAATATCTGTTTCTTAAATCTAAGGCATTTTTAATGTATCAGTAAATCAGTATTCCTCACTAAAGCTAAAAGACTAGTCAAAATATTATCTAAAATTTTAATCATCTAAGTACATTTCTCTACAAAAAGCAGCCAGTAAGAAGCATTTAGGTATATAGCTTCAAGAAATTTTGTAGAAAAGTGCTGGAGAATTCGTTGACAAATTGTTTGATATCCAAAATATGGTATATGTTGTTCAAGTATTGTAAATATTTTTAAAGATATTTGTCAACCAAATTTAAGATACTGATAATTATTCTTCAATTATACTGATAATTTCAAAAATTAATTCATTTCGCATTCTAAAATGATAGAAAAAAACAAAACAAGGATAAAATATTTTGCTACTTTTTAGTAACATAACATGGTAAATACCGTAGAAATAAATTATATAAACGTAAGTATAATACATAATAAATTTTTATGCATATATTAATATAAAATTGTTCCATTTTTACAATAATTTGACTTTTTTACTAATGGGGAACTAGTATCAGAATTATTTTCATAATTGTTATTATTATTAGCAGTATACTTATGAGCTTCTTGGTAAAAAGTATCACTAAAATGCGTCTTTAAAGTTTGTTGCTTTGTTGCTCCATTAGGTTTTAAAACTAATTCTAATTCTTGAAAATTCTGGAACCTTAAAACATCCTTGTCTTTTCGAACTATTGTGTTGGGAAGCTTTCTTAACTTCAATACCTGTAAAAGAAAATGGTCTATAAATGTAAGTAAAGAAAGGGTATCATTTAATCAATGTTTAAAACAGTGTACATTATAGTTAATTGCATTGATGAAAGTGTGAATAATTTTATTCAATGACTTTTTCTTTTAAAATAAATTTAACTGGAATTTAAACAATTTTTGGATAAAATCTTATTTGGAGGACAATTTTGAAGTTTAAAGAGAAAAAAAAAAATTCTGTTCTAACACATTTTTTTAAACTTTTATAATAGAATTTAAAAGTGCTTGCAAATCAGCATGCTATTAAGTACTAAATTTCTTGTAGAAGGAAAACAACCCAATGTGATTTTTATACAATTACACTATAAACATGTGTAATTACAGAACCATGCTTACTTTGAAAAAATTCTTATACTTTAATTGTTTACTTGTGATTCTAGATAAATTTCTTTTTCAAACACTTCTAAACTTTCGATTGTTTTAAAAAATACATCTAAGATATAAATCAAAGTTATGAAGAATTAATTTACACTTTTAGATGGCACTTCCAGTTCTTCACAGCATATTCTACATACGTTTTCATATGTCAAATCTTTTAACGGCACTTCAATTTCAATGAAATCAAGATCTATAGACTCTGCAACTCGAACTTTCAAAACAATTTCTAAAATGAAAATTTTACTTTTATTCTCATAAAAATAATAACAAAAACTAACATGAAAATAATAATATGAATATTACTGCAAAATGAAATTAATATTAAATTATACAATAATTTATTTTATATATAAAATCGATTAAAATGAAATAACACCTTTAAAATAAAACAAATGTGAAAGTGATGCTTAGCATTCACTAAACAGTTATCAAGTAGTTGCTTACCATATAAGCACTATAGTTTAAAATTCAATCCTTTAAGCAGAATGATATTAGTAAAACTCATCATAGAAAAAAAAAAATTTGCACATACTTAGATTTTGCTTACAGAAAATGTAGTGATGATTTATAAACAGCCTCAAAATAATACCAATCAATTAATCTTTTGATGAAATGATACAAATAGAATATATACTGTAAATCTGCAAAATTTAGTATTAAGATGTATATTGTAAATTATACATAAAGAAAATTGATTATATACAAATTAAAATTGTGATTTTTTTTGTACTACTAAAAATAAATTCTAAATTTATAAATAAAATATGTATTGTTCATAATATATCATGCATTACTTAATAATAAGTTGATTTTAATTTAATATATTATTTATAAAAGTACAATATCTGAATTTTTAAATTACCTTCACGTACAATGTTAAAACACTGCAAAGCAATTTTTTAAAAAACTATTTTGCTAATGATCACAAATAAATTTGATAATTTAATTATAGTTGCATGCAAAATTTATTTAAAAATGAATGATTATCACCTTCTTCAAACTTTCGTTTTGAATCACTGTCAGGATAATTATTTGAGTATAAAACCTCTGCATTTCGCTTATCCTTTTTGTCAATTTTTGGTGCTAAAGCAGGATTGGCCAAGTAATTAGGAGTGATAGTTAGAGAAGGTTTAGTTTGGAATTCAGTTTGTAATTCTGAGTTGCCTGTGCAAAATAAATAAATGATGTTAAAAACAATGTATATATTTTATAATTGATACAAATAAAAAGAATATTATTAAAAATTGTCTTCTCGATATATACATTTCTATATAAAATGTAATAAGTTTTTATAGAAAATCATCATATACAAAGCAGTTAGCATAATTTATTCATTTAAAAATCATCAGCATTACATATCAATAAACACAAGGAGTAACTCCTGATCAGCCTTCAGCCTAAAATGACTGAATGGTTGCCTGCCATAGACAATAATAGGGATACAAAATCATTGCTAATATGGCACACTTATAATCAGAGTCCAGCATTCATCTCTAAAGTGTCTATTGGTTATTAGTTTTAAGTTCGTTAACTAGGTAATACTAGCATTATTGTACCTTAAGCTGTCCTACAAATAAAATGCTGGTCATAAACAAGTTACTAACAAAAATAAAATGTAAGTTATTTTGAAATTCTATTTCATTCTATTCTAAAATTTTTTTTATCCACTAATATATACAAGACAATACTACTAATCATAAATTAATTTGTAGCAATCAGTTTACCTAAACCACAAACCCAGGTAATGATAAATACTTTATAAATAATATAAAGTATCAATCATTTCATATATTTCTAACAGATATAATAATTAAATATATCTTCATTTTGTATATTTAATTATATACACTTTGTTATATAATTAAAAAGAAAATTCTGAAGACCTAGATTACAAGGACTATAAAAGCAAACTATTTTCTGAACTGCATGAAGCTATTTCTGCTTTCATGAATAGCAATTTTAAAGCAAAAAATGATGAAATTAATAAATAGAATATAATTATTATTTTACTAATAATACTGAATTTCCAAACCATTTCATTCTTTTTATGGTAAAAGATTAAGCAACTTAAAGATATTTAATTCATGAAAATAAAAATTATATAAATATACTCTATGATGATTATGTATATATATTATAATTTTGAAAAGAACAAAAAATATAGCACTAAACAATTCTTCATTTAAAAGATTTTATCAGAATGTTGGATTTGATATTTTTCTCTAAGTGAAAATAATTAATTTCTAATATTAATATTTTATTCTCAGTATATATATATATATATATATATATATATATATATATATATATATATATATATATATATATATATAATTTTTTTAAATAAAATCACTCACATTTTTTTACAAGCATAATGGAACATATATTAATGCAACTATGTAATTATTTCAATTTTATTTAAAAAGAAGAAAGGAAAAAAAAAAAGTGTTTGATCAAACTAATCATAATAAAATATAATAGAAATAAATTTAAAATAATATATTTTTAACTTAAGAAAAAAACAAGTCTCAATTAAAAAAAATTATAAGAACAAAATCAATATGTTACCGGATAAGATATTATGTATCTCTTCATTTTTAGCTACTGCAAGAGGTGATTCTCCATAGACTGATGTTAAAGATGAATCTGCACCTTGTGACAATAATAAGCGGACTATAGATGGGTGACCTCGTTTTGCTGCCCAATGCAAAGCAGTCCTATAAAAAGAAAAAATAAGAACAGGATATCAAATAGTCATTATGATTAGTTTGGTCAAATGAAAGAGGTTCATCTGAACATTGTTTTTTTTTTTTAAATCTTAGTTAGGAACAACTAAAACTAAATATCTTTTATATATTAAAAAGAAGAGATATAATTTTCTTTGGAAGTTATTTCCTTTTTTTAATCAAATAAGACAAACGTAAATAAAATTTTATAGCTCATAATCTATTTCTACTTATTTTCTATAAATACACAATAGAAAGTAAGTAGAAATGAAATAGATAGTAATAAAGAAAATTAGAGTAAAAAATTTGTTACATCAAGTTCTACATTTCTTTTATATTATTAAATTTTTATTTAATTACAAGTATAATATTTTCTACATGTCCCCCCCCCAAAAAAAAAATTGTGCAATCCTTTTCTAAAAATATTAGCCAAAATAATAATTTTTATAAACATTTCCTATCTACCTTTTAAAAAATTACAAAATGTATCTTCAATATTACATGCATTTCATTTGTATATCATTCATACATTATAATCTTATTTTTTGTATCACATAGAAAAATTCCTCTCATAGATTGCAATCAGCAATTTGTTCTAATTATAATCATAGTCCGAAATTCATCCTAATTATAATCAAAGTCCTAAATTTATCCTAACTATAATCACAATCACAAATTCATCCTAATTACAATCAGTCACAAACTTATCCTAATTATAATCACAGTCACAAATTCTTTCTAATTAAAGATTCCATATGAAAACTTACATTAACTTTGCTAGCAAAATGCTCATCCTCAAATTGTAATTCAATTTTGTAGAATTAAAACAGCTTTCCAGAGCTAAAATTCTTTTAATTTGTACTCGTACAACATACTTATATAACATGGTATGATCACCTTGGCTTTTCAGATATCTATTTATTAATAAGCATCAATCACCAGTTACAGATAAGATTTGACATAAAGCACATTTACTACAACATAGAATGGGAGGAAAAATAAAAAGAAACACAAAAGGATTTAAAACAAAGGGATTTTAGCATAAATGTTTAATATCTTTTGGCTACAAATGAAATTTTAAATAAAAAGGATAAAAATATTTTGTACAATCCACTGATATATTTCTACCTATTTCCATTAATATGTGATTTTATATTATAAAATTGTCTTTTTTACGCACATCTATTTCTTAATGAAAATCAATTATCAACTACAGTTAAAATTTGACAAAGAACAGATTTATTAATCAAAACAACTGGAGAAATAAATTAAAAGTAAGTAATTAGACAAAAGATTGAATTTCGGCATTCAGTATTTTTATAATTTAATCACAAAAGGAACGTTTAATTTTTAAAACAAAAAAGGATTAAAATATTTCGTACCATCCATTTATAGAATGCTGACTATTAACATCAACACCTGCTTCTAAAAGTTTTCTTACTCCATCTTCATCTCCCAGTGCGGATGCTTCTCTCAGAAAGTCCTCGTTTCGTTTTTCAGGATTCATTTTAATAAGCAGAAAACACAGATAAATTTTATAAGAGGTAACGTTTTAATTAAAACTTCCGAAACACAAGTAAACAGAAACCAATTGTTTACCTTGGTTTGTAGCAGACATAATTGTTACGGTTATATTGCGTACAGACCTACTAAAATTCAATTGGAGGACAAAGATATCGATTAGTTTCTTCAGTAGGTTTACTGTATTTGGCTGCTTTGTTAATAGTTTTTTATATTCTAATTTGATGTAGCATCTAGCCACATTGGCGCTAAAGTAAATTTGCTAGCAACCCTTTTAACTGATAAATATGCTTGACGAATAACAAGGCCGATTAGACAATGTTACAACAAATTGTTCTGTGTGTTAACATGTTTATAGCTTTGAAAATTGAACATCATTCGAACGAGTTTATATTGCTAAATTAATTTATCACTGTGAAGAATCTAGAAAACTGTATCACATGAATTTGAAAACTTTATATTTGTAGTATTTTCGGAAAAGTCTTGATAAAGGTATTGGATTATACTTTTATTTTTAAAAGTTGGCATCACCACAAATGGGTAATAAAAGTGGAAGTGCTCTTGGAATTTGATTGTTTACAAATTTGAAAAGTAAGTTTGTTACACTTATGTATCTCAACTGTTTTTCCGTTCGTATATTATTTATTTCTTTTGGGGCGAAACTCATGTGTTCGTAGTAATTTGTGTAAGCTTCTATTTTTTTCCGACTCTTATTTTTTATCACGTGGTGTAATGTTTATGTTTTGAACATTACTCGTCGCTTTTGTATATCCCTTTGATTTTATTGGAAACCGGAAGAAGTTACATTTTAGAAAATATCTTCCTGAAATTCAGTTATTAATTAGAAAATGATGTAATTGTTATAAAAATTTTACATTTTAAGTTTTTTTTTTATTACTGATTGAATGACTTTTTTTTATGAAATTATGTCTGACCATGAACAAACTAGTAAATGGTTTAGCGATTGTGTAAAAAGACAAAAACATAGACGGAATAAATACGCCCATGAACAAGGACAAACTGAAAGAAAGGAACAAGATCCCCATTTGTCTGATCCTGCATCTTATTCGCATTGCTGTTATTGCATTAAAGTGTTTTTTGATGCGAAATTTTTAGTGAAGCATATGTTACGACGGCATTCTGATAAGTTAGTCGAGCTGCATAAAAATATCTTATCTGTAACAAAGTCTCAAAATGTTATTCATGAATCACCTGATTTAGTTGAATTTTTAAAAGGAGAATTTTCTGATTTAAAAGTTGAAGTAGATTATATTAAAAAAGTTCTTGCTGATCATTTACAAGAGAAAAATAACTCAGTGGCACAGAGAAAAAGTGATGACAAGCCATCTACTAATATGAAAAGTCCAAATTTTGATAAAGCACCAATCAATACAAAGAGTGATTCTCTGAAATATAAACAGGCTGAAATTGTTTCAACAGTCACATCTAACCACATATCAGCTGTTGATTTTCAGAATTTGCAAATACGAGTTGATAAATTGTTTCAAATGTTCAGAGAAACTGTAGTATCGAAGGAAGATATAGAAAAAACACTTGCATTAAGTGAAGAAAGGATTTGTTTGACTCTTAAAAATAAATTACTTGAAGAAATTAAAAATACCCTTTTAAATCAACAGAAGAAAAATGAAGAAGAATTTGAAGCACATTATAAACAGTTAAAAAATGAGGTGGATAAATTAGAGAAAGCTGTTCAATTAAATTCTAAAAAAATTGAATCTCCTGATTGTTTTCAAGAAATTCAAAATAAGTTTGAATCCAAGATTCAGAGCTTACTAATTGGCCATTCTCTATTCAACTCAAATATTAAGATAAGTAAGGCACATAAAAGCAAAAACTCGAGTAATGACCAGAAGCTATCATTGCATAAATCAAGGAGACCAACAAAAAGTATATATACATGTAAATCTGTTCATAATAAATGCTTTGATTTATCAGGAACCAGTCGGAATAAAATTCTTCAATCTCCATGGAGTTGTAGAAGAAAACAAAAACACTTTGAAGATATATCTCACATAAACAGAGAAACTATTTTGTCTTCTGAAAATAACCAACCAGAAATTAGAGAACAAGAGAAGCTTCATGAATTTAAATCCTTAGTGAATAATTCAGAAAATTTTAGTGAGAAACATCTCATGGAAGTTAAACTTATTGTTGAAGAAAAATTGAGAAGTTTAAATATTGATCCAAGTACCGTAAAATTATCTAATGCAGAGTTTGAGAAAAAAATGCGACTAATAAATACAGAAAAAGAATTTTTGGAGAAGAAATATGAAAATTTTTCACAAATATATAAGGAACTAAACAATCATGTTATTAAAGTAGCTAAATCAAAATTAAGAAGAAAACTACCCAAAAAACTGCGTTTTTCTGATTCACCTAGTCTTCTATCTCCAGATGTTTTTGACAGTGATTCAGCTGTAAAAATATCTTGTCCTGCTCAGAAACAAGAAAGCTCAGGCTTTATATTATCATCTGATCTAAATGCACAAGGAGATGCTTGCAAAAATTTTGATGTAGAAAATTTAACACCTATTCAAGAAAACCTTGAAGATGTTTCAGAAAGATCATATACAGCTTATGTTCAACAGTCATCACCTCAAGAAGAAGAAATAAATAGGAAATATTCTTCTGCTAACCCAGTTGGTTATGTGATTGAAAGCAATTCTGCTAAAAAATCTAGTAACTCTCTTTTACTGAAATCAGTTGAAGAAATGAGTGATTTGAGCTCTCTTGAGTCGGATATTTTAGAAGATGAATGTGACAATTTACAAGGAGACCTCTGAATTAAATATTTTGAATTTTGTTTCAAAATTGAAATTATTATTAAAAATTTAAAATTCATTAAAAAAATTTATTTTTGTATTATTGAAAAAGTAACTTTTTATTTTAAATAATGTTGAAAATAATTAAATGTCATAAAACATTGCTAATTGTAAGATCCATAGAAATATATATAAAAAAATTACTGCTGTAGAATATACATTTTTTTTAATTATAAAGATGCATTATTTTATATTTGTATATTAACAGTTTGATGAATCAAAATATTTAATACTGAATTATGGCTAAGCATTTTATTTCTAATTGCACTTCATTTTTTTTTTGTTTTGTTATTGCAAAATATTAAAAGACTTTTGATATTTTTATTGCATAAATATTATATGCTTATCTTTGTATTTCTTAATAAACTGTTATGGTCATATATATATTTAATTTCCTTCATTTTATATACATTAGTTCAACAATGTTTATAAGATTTAATTTGAATTTTAATGGTGTAAGATTTCTTTTTGACTGAACAATGCAATGCTTTTTCTTTAAATCAATGTAACATATTTATAAAAGCATTACAAGAATGAGAATTTGCACCTTGCGCTACTGTATGATGTTACAAAAGATTAAGTGAAAAGTAATTCATGCTACACTCATTATTATAAAAAACACACACTCAAACACTTATCATTAAAAAAAAATCCCATGAAAAACTGTGTAATAAATTATTTGAAGCAAGCTTTTTTTTTGTTGCTTATTTATGTAAATTTTATTGACTGCATTGTAATAAAAACTTGGTATTATATGTGCAAATTTAAGCAGCACATATTTGTGAAATAACAGAAAAATAAATAAATGAGTAAAAAAAGTTCAGATCTGATTGTTTAAAGTTGTGTTAATGTCTGATAGAAACTGGTATTTGTATCGTAATAAGCAAAAGATAAATGTCTGAACTTTTTTTTAAAAAAAATAATTATCTTTTTACTAAAGCAGTGCTTTCCGTATTTTATAAAAAGTGTTGCAAAAACAAATTCTTTTTGGAATGCTGTAGATAAATGGATATTTTAATTTACTTGGATGAAAAGGATATAGTGAGACTTTTTTCATTTTCCAGTAGCTCATTAATGGTTTAATGTGTTAAACTTGAATGTGTTTTTACAATGTTCTAAAACTGGTTAAATGAAAGCTAATTAGCTATCTGAATGTACTGTATGGTTTTCATTTTAACCAGTCTATGATTTCATTTTTGTGTTGTTGAAGTAGTCAAGGCTAAACTAAATTGTACAATACTATCACCAAATGAATTCTTCTTTAACCATAATTAGCTCTAATAGATGTCCATCTAATAATATCAGGAGGATGATCTGGAAACATTTTAGTACATGCCAATATTATCTTACATTTTCCCTGAAATCAATATGCATAATTAGATTTCCTTCCTGTTTTCAACTTGCTGCCATATTTTGTTATCAAAATGTTCACCTTTTTTTTTTTTTTATTACCCTGGTTTATTTTCTAGATAATGTAGAAATACAAAAACATTTTTTTATTTCTTGATATTTTACTATATTTCAAAAACAAAATATACATTGATTTTTATCTGTAAAAATGGCTTTTATTAACTTTGCTATAATTTTTTCTTTAAAAAAAATCACAATTGTAATTTATATATATATATAAAAAAAGTATATGAACCAGTTCTTTTGATAGTCTTTATAATGCTGAATCTTGTCATGAATCGTATTTATATATGCAACTCTTTTCTGAGAATATAATTTTTAAATATGTACATCAATTTTTAGGTAATGTAAATGTGATTTAAAATGTTCTAACAAGTTGTTAGGGCAAGTTTATATGATAAAAAATTATCAAATCTTTAATCAAAATATCAATGCGTCAAAGCTTTAAGTAAGCTTCTATTTTTCTTTTCTATGATCCTTGTGACTTGTTAGCTTGATTAATTTAGCATTTGTTAATTTATGAACTACTTTTAAAATATGCTAAATATCTTTTTCCAGTTTTATTTATTTTTGAAATAAATAAAAACAAAAACTTCTAGGGCTGTCTTCATTCTTAGAAATTTTTAACATTCTGCAGATAATTTTCCTAGAAACATTTAGTATTAATAATTGTTTTTGATTTCAGAAATAATTGTATTTATTTTATAATTATTAAAGGAATGATTTTATGAGAGAATTTACAATATCAATAAGCCAAGGGAAAAATTTCAATATTTTGATTTCTTTGTTAAAGAAATATTAACTATATTCTCATAGATATTTTTATTAGTATTATTTCAATATATATCTAAGAGTTCTATGAGAATTCATGAGAAGTATTTGAAATATTTGCATTCTAGCACTTTTGATTGAACAAAAGTGTTTATCTTAAGAAACACTTTGAAATAGGAAAAGAAAAAGTTAGGTTTTTGTGTTCCTGATGTAAGTGAAAAGGAGTTCAAGTTAGTTTTAAAATAAACATTTCTAGTGAACATAACATTTAGATACTTTCTTGAAATCTGTAAACCTCTCTTCAGGAAAATAGTCCATTAATGAAAAATAAATTGCTTACTATATAAAATTTTTACATAATTAAGAATTTTAAATATTCTTTTATAGTTCTGAAATTCTTAAGGCATTATATTGGAACCCAACTTTTATATTATTTTATATCTTCTTCTAATAAAATAGACATAAAAATAATTTAGTTGATAATTTAAGGTTGAATAAAAATAGTAATATTTACAGGGGAGAAAAAAAATTAAAAAGGAACTTGCAATTGATCAAATGACCCTCTAGAATTATATAAAAAGATACCTTTCAATTAAAACTAGTCCATTTTGTTTATTCTTTTCAAAAATTATTAAATACTGAAGAATAATTCTAGCTATTCATAATTTATTTGTCTCATCTAAAAGTTTTACAATCAAGATTGTTCTAATAATCTTGAATTCTTTATAGATTGTTTGTATATAAAATTTTTAATTTTAATGTTCTTTAGTTTCATTATAAATATCTATTTTTAATAACTTTTCAATAAATTGTTTTCAAATATTCTTGAATCGATTCTCGTGAATAATTTTAGAATTTTTTTTGTATTCTACACACCTGGGTACTTTATTGTCATTAGAAACATAAATGTTTCAATAAATACCAGTAGAGCTTTTATATAATATTTAAAATTTAAAAATGTAAATTTAATTTAATAACTTTGAGATGAGAAAGAACAAGCAAAATCTGTTTTATTATTTTTATAATCTCATATTTTAATAATAGCCATTTCGTTTAAAATAAATTGTAACTAAAACAGTCCTCAATGCTCTTCATTTCCAAGTCAGTTGCAGGCAGTAATATGTTTTAGATATATATTCTTTGTATATGCTGTAGATTTTATTATATAACTTTATAACACTAGACAATTAAGATTTCAGTATTCTTTTAAAACTAATATGTCTAATTCTCTGGCAGATAATTTTACTTTCTGCCCTTTTGTATACTCCTGTATGTATAGAGTAATTTCAATGCTAATAAGGCAGAACGAGGATAATAACCTTGATTGTATCAAAAAAATCTTATACACTATGTCACTTATTTGATTATTTTGAATCTGAATCAAAATGATCACTACAATTAAATAATTAGTACATTTAAAATGCTTTGAAAATATTACAATTCTATGAGTATACAAGAACATCTGAATAAGACCATATAAAATCCTGTATGATTCATGTATTTTAATGAAAGGAGAAAAATTGATACCAATATACAGAATTGAAAAACATTCATATTTTTTTAAAAAAAAGGTTTTCTTAAAAAAAAAAAAAACTATTATCAAACATTTAATGGATAAACCTTTCATATGAATGATGTCCAGCAAAAGATTCTGCATGGTATAGCACTGATCTTAAGCATCAAAAGGCATGAGGAATTTTGTTGACTGATAGGTTTAACTTCTCTTTGTCATCATTGTCTTAATGTTTTATGTGTCATCTTTTTGATTCATCCATGCATGACAATTATTACTTATGTAGGGTTTTTTTTTTTTTTTTCCCCTTCAGTTTCTATTAACATTGATTCAGGCCTCACAATCTTCTTCAGAAGGATCTGCTTACATTTCAATAAATCATGACCATTCTTGAAATAAAATTTTCTTGCTGAACAACTTGAATATCTAACTGTAAATCAATTGAATTGTTTATCACTAGAACTGGCTGGTTTTTTTATGTATTTAGATACAGGAGAAGCATTTCCTCACTTTTTTTTTTTATCAATACAACCAAATAATCCTAATATACATAAAAAACCAGTTTGCCTTCTGTATTAAAAAGAGCTGAACTTACCATCTTTGCTAAAATCCCCATAATAGTGGGATGTTTGGAACTCCTATCAATAATTTGAATGTTAAGGAAATTCAAAAAAAAAAAAAATCTGTATTTTTTTAAGTTAAAAGAAATATTCTGATTTTTTTAAAAAAAATTTTTTGAAAGAGAATTACTGAATTGTTTTTTCATTCTCATTTCTGTAATATAAATCATATAAGAATATCAACATGTGATATTTTAACTTCCTTCTACAAACTTTTATAATCATGGAACAAGCAAATTGATATTTGCCCATTAGCATTACTGTTTCTTAAGTTCGAATTACAGATAACAGTCAGAACTATATTTTGTTACATGTATTGTGTATCATTCAACCATAAATGGTTATTTCTGCATTCACTTTGGATTGCTTATACAAAATATTTTATTTATCAATAGAAACTATATGCTGACTAAATTAAATATATTTTGAAAAAGTTTTCAGAAGATGATTTTACCACAAAAATAATTAAAGTTTTGTTTTTTGTTTTTTTAGTAATGTGGATAGATTTTTAATAATTCTAATAATTCATTAAGCTTTAAATGGTTGAATTTTACTTTTATATTTCAGGATTAAAATGTCATCTGTTAGTAAGAATAAGAAGAGAAAAAACAAAAAGAAGTACTTCCAGTCTAATAAAAAACATAAAACTGGAGTTTTAGAGGCTGGATTAAAAGGATTTTTAATTACATGCAATAATGAACATATGTGTGTTAAAGAAGCATACAATTTACTGAATGAATTTGCTGATGATTTATATGGACCAGAATTTGAGGTATTTAATTTTTTCTTTTAAACAGCAATTATATTCTGGGTACCTACCCTAATCATTGCTCAATGGCTAATTTTTTTTAGTGAATGAGAGTTAGAGATAAGCATGTACTTTCAGTTTGAAAAAAAAAAGCATTTTAAGTAAAAGAAAGATTTTTTTTAAATGTTTTAGTTTAGTATACATTTGCTGAAAAAATTACATAATCTAAATTTTTATAGTTCCAAGCTCCTATTAGTCATATTTAATAGAATAATATTGTCACACAAATGTTTAAAACAAAGTCCCATTCTTCTTCATTCAAAACTGACTGACTAATTTAATAACTGACCAAATGATGAAGCTTTGAAATTTATTATTTTAACCCTACAAACAGCTGCCTTGAGAAAAGTCATGTATTTATAATGGATCAGCCCTGTAGGTTGGAGCACTGAAATAGTTTTTTGAATATTTAAACAAAAATTTACACATTTAAAATATGCAAATTTTTAGAAGAAAAAATTTATATATATATATATATATATATATATATATATATATATATATATATATATATATATATATATATATATATATATATATATATATATTTGCAATGATTTGTTTAAGTTAAATACACATCCAAAAGGTATTTCATATATTAAAAAAAGAAAAAATAAACATATAAGTTGCAATATTCTGTAATAAATATGTGATAATAATTTTTATGTCAACTTTTTTAACCATTATGCTATTTAGATTTAGTATTGAAAAACAAAGAAGGAAATTTTAGTAAGCTATTGCATTATCTATAGTAATAAAACAAGAGTTTAATTCTTTCCAAATAAAATGATGTTGAGGACATTCTGATTACCTGTTACTGAAATTATATATTCATCTCTATTATATAACCAATTGTGATGTTTCTAGCTTAAAATCGATTATACTTATTTTAATTTTAAAGAACAAACATTCAAAGGGGACAAAAATTTATTGCTTACCATATACCTAGAAAGATTTACACTATACTAATCTCTAAGACTCTTTCAGACAAAAAATAAATGTATTATACTAATACAAGTAATATCAGAAAGATAAGTGAAAATTAGCAATAATTTTTCCATTGATTAAATTAAGCATAATTCACAAATTACTCTCAAATGTATAATTATATGTTACCTTTCAAACAGCCATGATTGATAAATTCCCTTAACAGATTAAAATTAAATTTTCATACAAATGCATAATTTAAGATTTCTGTAACATTTTTTCAGATTCAATTTTTTTATTGTAATATTACTATAGGCTACGGAAAAATCTTCCGATTCAAAAGAATTGGATATTGAAGAAGAATTGAACAAGGAAATTGAAGCTATGAAAACTAAGAAAAGAAGGTTTCAACAAGTTTGTACAATGGTTAAAGGAATACTTTTCATCAATACCACTGTAAGTTAAAGCATTTATTTATATATTTGGTACAAAGATGCTAGAATAAAAATGTTATAAAAACTTGATAAATTAAAAAGTTTAAAAAAAAAAAAAAAAAAAAAACTATTTTTTTAACTCTGAGGATCTTTCCAAACTAGTAATCAAATTGTATGCTAATTTTTAATCATTTCATCAAAAATAATAATTTAAAATTCACTAATATGAATATTTTTATTTAAAAAATACTTGCAACTTGTGAAATAGAGAATTTAAATGATTAACGCTATATCAATCACTAAGAAATAAAACTCGGGCAAAAAAAAAAAAAAAATGTATTTTACTAACACAAGTAATATTACAAAGATAGTAAAAATTATTAATAATTTTTCCATAAATTAAATGTTATAATTCATGAATTATTGCACAAATGTATGATTATAACTTTCTCTATATTTCTTTAATTATATATATATATATATATATATATATATATATATATATATATATATATATATATATATATATATAGATAGATAGATAGATAGATAGATAAACTTAAAAATATGAGAAAGTTTTGAACTGTTTATAAAATATGGTCTGTTTTAATTATATGACTTTTTTTTTTTATTAATACAAACAAATTTTAGTGGTATGAGTTACTTATATATTTTTCTTTCAATCTAGTTCATGTTAACATAAAAATATTTATTTTATTAACAGTTGAAAGAAAACTATTCAATGGAGCTTTATTGATCTTATTTTTAAAAACTGCCAGATATTTAATACTGTATAAATTATTAACAGCAATATCTGTAACTTTGGCTCTATTTTATTGCTAAGAAAAAGCAAAAACATGTTCTTTTAAGTTTAACAGATTTCATATCCAATCTTTTAGTAATAATTGATATTCTAAAGCTTTGGAATTAACAGCAGTTTTAATTTTGGCATATAATGACGCAATAAAAAATAAACATACATTAAATAAAATAAAACATTATTCAGGAACTCAAGCTAAAAAACAGATATGCTAATATGCTAATTGAATAAATTAAAAATTTTTAAAATTGCTCAAATACGAGACAAAAGTTAGGCAGTTAAAGAAATTACAATTTTAAAAGACGATGTTTAATTACTGCATGTGTATATAAAATTTTTGTTTTCATTTCTATGTATTGAAAACAAAATTGTCTAGAATACAACTTAACATGTGAATGATATATGCAATTAAACCATAAAATAGGTTCAATATTTTGATAAAAAAAATGGAATTGATACATATTTGGAAAATTAATTAAAAGAAAAAATCGTATGATAATAAAATAGATGTTAATATAACGCTTCTTTTTTTAGATTTAAGATATAAAAATTTTTGTCCTACGATTTTTTCTGAAATTTTGATTTAAAAAAAACAAAAAAATTTTAGAGAGTTGTAAAAACTTTTAATAGTGGCAACCTTTAATAATTTTGGTTCATATTGATTATCTTTCCAATTTTTTAAAAATAAATTTAGAATGCATATTCTTTGGCACCTAGAAATATTTAATGAGTGAATCTTTCTAAGTACTAAAGAATATGTGTGGCATATTCATTCAAATCTATCACAAGGTGTAGAATTGCATAAGGTTCAAACAAATGGATTTTCAACTTCATGTATTAAGAATAATTTACAAATTCTTCTCATATTCAAGCATATAGATGTATTATTAAAATGTAGTAAATAATACAATGTAGTAAAGGAATTAATCCATTGCAAAGATAATTCTTTTTTGTGCCAAATCAATTATAAAATGCATGCTCTGATAATATTATGTATTTATTTAAACTTTACAATAACATATTTTTTCAGGTACCAGATCCTACAAAATTAGCGACTTCCATCTTTGACAATGTACTTCAAACTGGTAAACGACGGGGAAGATTTATTCTAAAAATGATACCAATCATAGTCACTTGTAAAGCTACCCAAAATGATATAAGAAAACATCTTGATGAGCATATGCAGGAATTAATAAAAAATGATGAAAATAAGAAACTCACTTATAGAATAGAAAGTAGAATTCGTCACAATAATAATATTAGTACATCTCATGTACTATGGTATGTTAGAGAATCGGTTGAAAAGTTTGCCCCAGAATGGATTGTTAGTTTAACAGAACCACAACTAGTGTTTTCTATTCAAATATTGCGTTCCATATGTTGCATTGGAATTTTAAAGAATTATATGGAATACAGAAAGTATAATTTGTCAGAAGCAGCCAGTATAAATGATAAAGAGTCATCCCAAATCAATTCTCAAGGAGATTGTGATGAAAAACAAACCTCAAGTGATGAAGAAATAAATGAAGGCAATATGCAAGATAGTGATTACAAATTACAAATCAAAGGAAATAAAGATGAAGACATAGTTCAAAACAATGGACAACAAGGAAACAATGATGAAATTCAAGCTCCAAGCAATAAAAATGTGACTTCAGAAACTGAAAAGTGCAATGAATCATGTAATAAAAATTCTTGATAATAAAATTATGATGTCTATCTCTGGAATTGTATTTTTAACTGGCTTTAATAGAAAAACATGTTGCATTAAATCAACTAATTTACATCCTTGCAAATAGTTTATTATTATACATTCACAAGAATCTGATATATGGAAGCAAATTGTTGTAAAATCAATGCCACATAAAACTTTAAATTTCATTTTCATTCAATGATCTAATATGCCTTGTCTTACCCAAACACATCTATACTAAAAATAAAGATGAATGTGTGTGTTTGTATTCTATGAGCCATAACATTTGACCTATAGCTACAAAATTTGGCATATTATATATCTTGTAGGATAAAAATAAATCTCTCCCAGGGGCGACTTTTTTCAAATATTTAAATGAAAATTATTTTGATTTTAGATTTTTTCAGAATTTATAAAAATGATTTTTGCACCATTTTAAAATACAAAAATTCTCTTTAATGATACCAATTTAATAATCTCGAGAAATTTTATTAATTCCTAACTAGGTAAAAATATAATTTTTTAAAATTATATTTTTGCCTAATTTATAACAAAAGATTACATTGCTACTCTAAAATTCAAACCATGTTCATTGTTTCATCAAATATTTAATCACATGATTTTTCCCACCATTGTTAAAAGCTATGGAAGAATGTTTAAAATCTGTTTAGTTTACAAGACAAAAAAAAAAAAAAAAATTACAATACCACGAAGTTTAGAAGAAGGTGAAATGAATATTTACATTTTTTAATAATGTTATGATGTTAGGAGACTGTCACCATTATATAAATTTGTGTACACAATAATTAAGACAAAATAACATGGCTTTAATGTAAAAAAAAATTGACTGGAATCATGAGCATGAAGTTATGTTTAAACGATTATTATGAATCATTTAGACATAAAAAAAAATATATTTAATAATAAACTCTAAAAACATTTTTAATATTAGATATTTTATTATTAGACTAAAATAAACAAAGACTAATATTACTCTAAAGACATTTAATTTAATATTCTATCTATTTAATATTCCTGATGAATCAGCTGATGGCCAGAAATGCCTAGTTTGTGAAACTCTTTGAAAGTCATAAAAATTGGTAATTTTTTCACAATTGCAATTTAAAGTTGCATTAATAATAGGGGAGAAATGTGTATTGTTTATACCTAAAAAATTATAATATAAAATTTGATTTTTGTTTTATCCAAATAATTTTTCCCCCCATCATTCATTTTAGTTAAAATATAAATTTAATCAAAACAGAGTTTTTTCAAAATTTGTTTTTTAATCTCAAAATTCATAAATCATTGTGAATGCTTAATGCCCCCCCCCCCCTTCCTATTCCAACTTCAATAGATATGAGATGAATTAGTGTGTCAAATTTGCATTTGTCTACCTTTTTAAATATTGGATTATGATTATGAAATGCCAAAAGATATCAAATGAATGAATTGCAGGATATTGCCACATATGGATGCTGAATAATTCATATAAAGTGCATAAAATAATAACATATTTTGTAATTTTCTACTGGTGAACAATTTTATCACTGGTTTTTTACACTAATGACCTGTCTTCGAATTCATTTATTTTATTAAGAAACACAATGTTATCATGTATTTATCTTGATTTGTAAATGTAGTTCAAAGTTTCGATGAATAACAGAATTTTTTATCATTCAATTCCTTTTAAAACAGACATCATATTTGATTAAGAAAGAATGAGATATGAAAGTTGTAATATAAATATAAATTAATTTATTCTATTATATACAGATATTTGCACAAGTAAAATTACAAAGGAAAAGAAATGCAAAATATGTTTTACAATTTCTTCCCTAATATTTTAAACAAATTCAATTCCTTCAAATTTATAAGAACCTATTTCTGTTTCTGGCATCCAGATTTCACCGGCAATTGTGAAAACTGTAATAAAACTTGCTATATGGCCTTCATTTTCCTCTGTTTTTAATGCAACAATGATAGAATCTGAAGTATCAGGCACAAATTTAAAAGAGGAAAAACCATGTGTGGGTACTAAAGGACCAACATTTGATAAACTTATTCGTGAAAAATCTTCACTGGCTTTTATGAGCATATTGGTTCCTTTCTTTTCATCATCTTTATCATTATATGTGAGATAACTAGCTCTTCTAGGTAAGAAAAACCATTCTTGATGTACATCACTCCATACAGCTGCTTCATGAATCATGTAGCCTAAGGATTTAAAAAAAAAAAAAAAAAAAAAAAAAAAACATAAATATCATTTCACACAATATAGTTTCATAGTTAAAAAAAAACTTTTAGATTTTGATCAACTTTTAAAAGAAACCAAAAGAAGAAAGTATGAAATATTATGTTCACCTGGGAAAAAAAAGTATCACAGTACACATTTTCTTTGCTTTGAAAAACTTCAACTCGCATATTTCTTTGAGTTTAACTAGATTATTTTCTAATTTTAAAGCATGCAATTTAATTTGAAAAAGGCCTCATAATTTTGAACAATGGTCAAATGATGAGGTAGACACCTGAGCTAACATTTCCTCTCCACACTTCTGCATCATAGCAATCAGAATACATTTAGCCTTGACAGAATTAATGCGACAGACTGTTTATATGGTGATTCTTTGATGGAATTGAGTTTTTGACATGGGGTCCTCAAGGCTTTGCTCCCAATCATTGAGATCAACATATTTCTTTCAGAAATAATGTTACAACTTTCATTCCAATATTTCCTAATGGATAAAAGTTACGACAATCTTGTATAATACAATCAAGTGGATTTGCTGGCAATGTTTGGGCTTAACATCATTTGAAAATTCTTTCATTATGCTGAGAAAAAAAGTGAAGTGACTTAATTTTTGTATTAGGCTAAAATCATTAAGTTTGTTTTTAAATAACAATAAAAAAATTAAAAATTTATTTATTTAAATAATAAAGAAACTGTACATACAAAGGAAAGGAATTGAATTTAAATATTGTTACGGATCACACTGCTACTAAGTCCGTAAAGTCACCGGGTTCACTTATAGTGGGTGTATGGTGTGAAAACACAATCAGCAGGCTTCAGTAGAAAACAAAGACAGCGTTTTATTAACACAAAGAACACAAACAACAAATATTTACAGCCAAGATGAACACAGTTCAGCACGCAGTAGCACACTACAGAATCCAGCAGGAGAGGGGATCCTCGGAGCTTTGCTCTACGGTCTCTCCACACGGCTGAACTTCCGCTGTCCCTCGCTTTAGCTGTATCACTCACTATCACACGACATGATGCTGCTTCCGCATGAGACAACAGGACTCAGCTCACAGCAGTTCAGCACTCACTTGAATTCTACACAACGCTGGGATTACACCGTTGCTTCTCTATCCTCTCGAAGACTCGTTACTTGTCTACAACTCCTATTACAATTCATTTCATTCAGACTGCCGGCCTTTTATAGCTCCCGGGAGCGGACCGAGAACCTTCTTGGCTAATCAGGGAGTATCTCAGTTCTTATTAGATGGATTGTGAAAATTATCGATGTTTCCAGCATTATGCATTATGTCGCCAAGCTCTGAGGTCACTGACGCGGCACCCGATGAGCACCCACAGGGCTGATCGTACAACGGTTTTCTCAGTAATTTAACTAACCATGTTGGGAAGCAACTTTATGGGCTTGTAACAATATTTATGTTTTGTAAGAGAAAATTTATAATTAAAAAAAATTCCTTCTGATGAAATAATAGTTGGATTAGGAGATATTTGTTTGGCAAAGTTCTTGACCTTTTTATGTTACATAAAATTGATACACTGATGGCAAAAATGGATCTAATAGTCATATTAACAATCTTTCCAGTGCTAAACTTACTGTGTTATCTTTCTATTATAATTTTTTTAAATGTAAACATTGCATTTTATTCATTTTGTACTTGATAACGAGTTGTTTGAGTCATGACTAGGGATTGCAATACCGGTATACCGGGATACCGAATACCGGTATTTTGAGCTATTTGTACAATTTTGTAATACCGGTATTCACAAGTTTAAATACCGGTTTTTCGGTATTTACTAGAAATTTTTAAAATTGTCTCCACTATATGTTCAGGTATCGCGAACATAGCAAAATAGTATACGTTTTTGTTTTCATGTCTCCCTAACAGGGTGAAATTAATTAGTTAATTAATGGCTTAAATCTAAATGAGCGAAACATGGATTATCCCTGAAAGAAAATATTGTACCTATAACAACTGATGCAGCAACAATTATGAAAAAAGTTGGAAAGTTGATTGGTGCAAATCAGCAATTGTGCTATGCGCATGGAATTCAATTAGGAGTAATAGATGTATTATACAAAAAAAAAAAAAAAAAAAAAAAACAGAAGAATCCAAACACTGTGGATATAGAAATTTCGGATTCCAACATTGAAAAGAGTAAGAGTGAGAGTGATATTGACAATGAAGATAATGACAATGTAATTGTTGAAGAAGATATTACTAATGAGGATGAAATATTAACCTATCAAGAATTGCTTCCTATAATTTATAAAGTTCGAAAAATTGTTAAAATATTTAAACGTTCCCCTATAAAAAGGATATATTACTAAAATATATACTAACTGAAAATAAAACAAAATATATTTTAATATTAGATTCTGAAACAAATTGGAACAGTTTACTCCTCATGATGGAACAATTTATGAAACTGAGAAATCCAATCCAAAAAAAACAATAATCGACTTAAACCTGTAAATTAATTTTTCAGATAGTGAATTCGACTTAATATCCAGAACTATATCAGCTCTACTTCCAATAAAACTAACTATTGAGGCATTATGTCGGAGAGATTCTAATTTATTAACAGCTAATGCAACAGTAAATGTTGCTGTCACTGAAAGAATAGCACACATCACCATTTGAAGAATTATATATTACATTGAAAAATCGCACAGAAGATAGGCATACCGAAATAAAATGTCTTATGGTATTTACGTAATTATAATGATTTTAAAAATGAAAAAGAAGAAAATAAAATAAAACCAATTCATCTGATTAAGTTTATAGCAAATTTTCTTAAAATTTTTTACCCACAAACCTATCCACATCCAGAAGAATTCGGTTCAGTATCGAAGATTATGATGTCAGTACTGTCGATAGTGAAAAGGAATTGTCTCTTGAACAAAAATTAGAATTCGCGATAAA
Source organism: Argiope bruennichi (assembly GCF_947563725.1). NCBI lineage: Eukaryota > Metazoa > Arthropoda > Arachnida > Araneae > Araneidae > Argiope > Argiope bruennichi. The sequence continues at coordinate 82,782,703 of NC_079159.1, read as the reverse complement.
TAAAAAAATTTCAACGAAGCAAAATACAATACAGAAATCAGCTATATTACCCACAAACCTATCCACATCCAGAAGAATTCGGTTCAGTATCGAAGATTATGATGTCAGTACTGTCGATAGTGAAAAGGAATTGTCTCTTGAACAAAAATTAGAATTCGCGATAAATAAAAAAAATTTCAACGAAGCAAAATACAATACAGAAATCAGCTGTATTCAAAACCATCCGACGAGAAATAGATTTATTTGAAGATGAGGGATTTAGAGGTAAATACTTGGAAAAAGTATATCGCGCACTGCTAATAGTACCATCAACTAGTGTAGATGCCGAAAGAGCGTTTTCGACAGCTTGTAATTTTTAAACAAAGTTACTTTTCAGGCTTAATGACAGTACAATTGATGCATTATGTTTTTTAAGATCACATTTCAAAAATTTGTAATAGTACCACAAACTGAATAGTGATATTTACACTTTTTTTGTGATTTCAATAAATAAGATGTTTCTTTACTTTTTTGTGATTATATACTGTTATAATTTATAAATTACAAATTATTTTTTGTGATATTTACACTCTCTAACAAAAACTGGCAAATAAAACAAAGAAACACCTGTGTTTTCTTTCTTTTTCTAAAATTTCTAATACCGGTATTAAAACCGGTATCAAGATTTAAAAAATACCGAATACCGGTATTGAAATTTTGGTCCGGTATTGCAATCCCTAGTCATGACATTTAAGGTTTGATTTGCCAGTATTGCTTGAAATATTTAATGAAAATTATTATTGATCATAGTAAATATTTATATTGCATTTGATGGTGAAATAGTGATAAAAAAGGAAAAGCAATGCGTTAATTAAATACAAATGAGTTTAAAAAAATATTATTTGCTAATTCTACTTTTAGATATACCATTAGTGGCAACATTAATTTTATAGATTTCTGGTTTGTTTACCTTTAATGAGTAATGGAAATTTTTTTCCCATCTATTGGCTATACTTACGCAATACACTGAATACTTACGCAATACACGTGTTAACCCTGCATTGTTTATTTTCAAAAAGTAATGGGGCATACAATGATAGATGGGAAAAAATGCAAATAAAAACCAACTAACAATTTGTTGATTTGGAAAGAAAAACTGATTGCAAAACTTTTTCCATTGGTAGCAAAATGTGAAAAATTCAATCAATATTTAGATATTGGAGATATGATTAAAGAGTTTTCTCATTGTGGAGCTTTTAGTTTTGAATCTGAAGTTGAAACATCAGCAAACATGTTGTCATCATGGAAAGATTAAGCTTTCAACATTGAATGAATGGTCAGTGAAGTTTAAAAACCAGCTAACTGAAACCGACAAACATCAATTTGGCAAGCGAAGCCCACTGGCCTTTAATGAAAAAACATTTTTGGGTCTTTCTATATGTTCTTGTTCTAGATAAAACAAAACATCTGGATATAACAATCTGGATATAGATATAACATTTATCATATGATCATTTTTGCCATGCAAAATTTTACAATATAGGTGCACTATAGGAATGAAGAAGTTAAAAAAATGCTAAATTTATTTAGATTTAGTCATACCAGTTAGTGCTTAGCTTTTATCAAAAGTAGCTAAATATCTGCCTAATAAATTTTTGAGTATTGGATTTAATTTGAGCCTCTTTGAAATTTAATTAACGAAATTTATGATAGCTTTCCATTATCTTAAAAGTAACCAAAATGCACCAGATTTAGTTACTTTTTGTAATGGGGTTCATAGATAATATTGCGTTTTGTGACAACAATTTATTTTAATTGGCAAACTTGAACATAATTTAATGGTTGTTAGACTAACACAAATTTACAGTTTCTGTTATTTATTACACGTTTATTAACTGTATTTACCAGGAAATTCAATTTTGGCAGTTCTTCGAAGTGCAATATAGTTTTGTCTCCAGTCTTTGTGTTCTACTTGACCTAAAGGAGTAACAACTTTGATCCATTGGGGATTGAAATTGAGTAATTTTCCAGTGGATGATGTCCATTCTTTGCCTAATCCACCTATATAAAGATGTTGATTTTTCACAGTAGCCCATTCACATTTAAATCCTAGTAAAAGAAGAAAATTCAGGTGGTGTGTATTTAAATCAAACACAAAATTAGGCAAAATTTTAAAATAACATTGAGAACAACAAAAATAAATAAAAGATTCAAAAGGAAGTGCCAGATTGCATTTCACACACAAAAATAATTTTATTGATGCAATAAATAACAGGTTCAAAAAGTATAACATATAAATGTATGTATTAAAAGGAAAAATAACAAAATATTTAAGTTTGATTTTTAATAACATTTAAATTTAATGTTAATAATATTCTTACTTTTAAAATTATCCCTATATGCCAAAAAAAAAGTTTTTAAAAATCAAATAAATTCTTACTTTTTAAATTGGATATTCTGGAAAAAAATAAACATAAGCAATGAAATTACATTCTATTTAAAAAAATATAGAGAAAATAACATTACACTGAGTTTGAAGAAAATAACTAATAATTTCCAACTGATAAATATTTTAATATAAGCTTAAAAAAAAAACTAAGAAGAAATAGGTTTTTACTTTTTAGTCTTCATAATAATTTATAGAATGAACTTAAATTTTTATTATTTATGATAGGTGTTAAACCATGTAGCTTCTAGAAATAATTTACCTTTTGCAGTTTTTCCATTTCCATCAGTAAGTAAAATCCATGGTATTGCTGAATTATCACTGATTTCATAGATAACACCAGTTCGATCATCAAATGCAAGAAGTTTCCCATTAAATACAACCAGTTCTGAAAGTTCCATTCCACGGCCTCCTTGTGACAAAGTTGACCTCAACACAACAAGGTCAGGGTCCCATTCAATATTAACATATTTTTTTATTACATCTATGGTTAAAAAGCCTTTCTTTAGGTAACTAAACCAGGTATAGTTTTTCTGTTTGTCCTTGGAATCAACATCCAAGTCTGATATCACAGCTATTCGGTATTTTATACCCTTTGGAGTTGTTATAGGGCGTGTTAATGGATAAGTTGAATTATATACCCATGGATATTTTTTAATTTCTGCACTATGTTGATGTCCATGTTCATCATGACGATATAAATCACTAACCAATTGTCGATTTCTGGTATATGGCAACAAAGCATATAGAAGAATTAAAAAAGAAACACCGACTATAGCTACACCAACTATAAACTGGGTTTGAATTCTGAGTGTTGAATTTCCTACTCTATATGCTGTTGGCATGCGAACAGCTTGCCTCCAGTCTTGTATAGATTGATGCATTCCTTTATAGATAAGAATATTTAAGGCAAAATAAAATTTTACATTTTAAAAGTTGCTATTTTCGATTTCACCTAAAAGAAAAAGTATAAAATAACATTACACACCATTAAAAAATATAGATTCAAGATAAATGAACATTTAAACTAAATAATAAGAACACTGGAAGTAACAATGTTCAGCAAAAGTATTCTGTCAACTAAAATTTTATAATAATCTTATTACCTAGATTAATAATGCTGCACAATAAAAACTTTCAAATAATATGCCTCTTACAAGAGGAGAGGGACAGCTTTAAAACCTTGATATTTCTTTCTGTATTTTATTGAATTACTGTACTTTATACTATTGTATCTTACTAATGAATAGAAATAAAAATAAGTTGAATAAGCAACCAAAAGCATTAACAGATCCTCTTTCCTCTCTATTCCAACACAAAAGAGCAAAAAATGCATTTATGTTGAAATTTCCAAAGAATTTTTTTTACTAATTAGCTACAGTAACCTTAAGGATAATTACAACTTTTATAGTTAGTTATTAATTTACAAGTGATGACCTTCAGCATTAAATATAGGCATTGACTATAAAAAGCATTATAACTTTTAATAAATTAATAAAAAAAGTGAATAATTTGATTTCAAGCAATGATGTGAATATAAAAGGATATCAGTTGAATCCTCTGATAATAATAAAATAATATCAATATCATTGTATATTCGGCATTTTAAACCTTTATAATCAACATCATAAAACATGAGCAACATGAGGATGACTTTTTAAAACAGATACTATTCAGAGCCACTTGTAGCTCAATCTAATAACTAAAGTGATACAAAATTCAGTATGGAGAGAAGAGTAAACATAAAAAGTACAATTCTGTGTGAAAAAAAAAAGTTCAAAATTTGCGATAGAGGTATTTAAGGCACTGTACAATGTAAAAAGTGTTATGAATAATAATAATAAATGCAAAATTAAAATGAAATGTTAAATTTTATTCGTTGCATTCACTTTCCTGGCAAGGATTTGGCCAAATTCAAATGACCATCATTCTCAGAGACTACATTTTGCATTCTCTTCATAATCTTCTCCCAGCAATACACAATATGCTGCATTCTTGCAAAACAATTTTTACAACAGTGCACAACATGTCACAAGGAATATTCCACATTGTAAGTTATATGCTATCCTTCAAGTCGACTCCACCAACATAAAATTTTGATTTCAAATAACCCCAGAGCTAAAAGTCATGAGTTAGGTCAGGGAAATGAGGCAATCACACATCCCTAAAACTGTGACTAATGACTCATCAGCAAAGCAATGGAAAGTAGCAATAATACTCACACACCAATGTGTGATTGTGCCCCATCTACATAATGATGGCTTGATTGAGACATTTCCTTTGCTGCAGTTGTGGAATGACAAATTAATCAGCATGTTGTGGTATCTTAGTGCATTAACGATACACATTATTGGTCCTTTAGGAGTAATGTTCCCAAAAAAGAATGACCCAATGATAAGTTCATTTGTGAAGCTACATCAAATAGTGATTTTTAGTAAAAGCAAAGAAATTTCTTTCACTATGTAGGGCTGTTCAGAGACCCAAATTTGCTTATTTTGTGTGTTAAAAGATCTATTCACATGGACTTCACCCCCCCCTCCCATAAAAACCACTGTCAGCCCTTACCCTGAGAAGAAGCAGCAAAGCACATGTAAGACGTTTATCAAAATCATTGCGCTTGAGTTCCTACAGGTGGCTAATTTTCTATGGATAATAGAAGAGAGCTCGCTACAAGACTTTCTATAACATGGATAAAATCCATATCAATTACCATGTTACATTCTGGGCATGGCTGCCAATAGCAAAGGTTCCATGCGATTCATCGATGATTGCATTTACAACATCCGTTCTCACCTCTTCTGACACAGGTTTATATCCTCACCTTCTGAGAATAGTCAGCGATTCTATTTCCTTGAGCGGCTTCAAATAATGTCAGCAGAAAATATTTTTCAGAGTTGCCTATGAGCTTTTACAACTTAAATTACTGGTCCTGTTGTCTCATACAAAAGTATAAATTTGCATTTTTTTTTGATACCCATGTTTTATGCTAATTCTCAGTAAGCAACTTACCAAACTGAGTTTGGTATTTCGGTAAGCAATTTTTAGAATTGCATTTTTTCACGGAATCTTGCTTCTTATGTTATTATTTGTCTCTATAACAAATTTGGTATGATTTCATTTATTAGACTGTGTTATAAATGTGGCTCAAAATAGCGTATGTTTAAAAAAAATCAACATTTAATTTATTGGTACTTACAAGTAAATAATTTGTCAATCAATTATCACCAAAGGTCACATGGTAAATAGGTTTTTTAATAATTAAGGTTTGCAAATGATGTGCAGTTAATACACAAGTATCAGATACAATGTACAGTAAACATTTTGTTAATATGGCAGATAAAATATAATATTTTCCTTAAAATGTTGATGAAGTATATATGGCAAAAAGCACATGATTTGAATACTCACATATTTTGAAAGTTTTATACATAAAGATATAAATAAGATTCTTTTATCATAAAATATAAGTGTCAATTTTTCTCTTGACAAGAAACAAATTGAATAAAATATATCAATTTGTCTTTTTCCAAAATGCATCAAGAGCCAAAATTCTATATGTATGTTATAAGATTAAGTATTATGATAAGTACATTTTTCTAAAAATATAGTCTTAATAGTGAACATTGAGATAAACATATAACAGAACTAGACAAGCACTATTCCATTAACAGAGTCATAAATGTTCAGCTTGAATGCTGACACTTTTCTTTTAATGCTAATATTCATTGTTAAGATTTGGTACTGAAAAAGATTTTAAAAAGTTTTTATCTATGGACATTTAAATGAAGTAATGTCTAAAATTATGATAATTATATTATTCAAATAGTTTTTCCTTTTTAAAAAAGTAATCAAAAACATGAATCTAAAAATGACAAAAAACAATTAAGTTAATTTATGATTTAATAAATATACTAAAATTTTATTCTTCAGAATAATGTTATATATATAAATTTAATGCTTTCTAATTTTTTTGAACTTACTGTCTATATATAAATTCACTGAAAATTACATTTATATTATTTCTGTGAATAATAACATGATGGGATATTTAATTCCCCCCATATTAATGAAATTATAAAATAATTCTGATGTTTTAGAAATCAGAATTCACAATTTTTATTTAATAAAACATTTTGCCCAAAATATTTATTGTTATTTTGCAAAAGTACATAATTACTAGCATATTAATACTATATTATTATTAAAGTACATAATATAAAAAAAGCAAGAAAGAATATATTTAAAAACAATTTATCAGGAAAATAAACAGCTGACTGGAATGTGCAATTCATTTAAGTACTCACTGTGAATATGTTTTTAAAATTCTTCAGTATTTTAAATTATTTTGAATGAAGCACACACTTATACATTACTTTACAATGCTTATTTTAAACAATTTAATGTTACTACGCATGTTTAAAGTGAATAAAAATAGGAGATTAATAGAAAAATCTGACGCATTTTATTAATTTACTATACAATTCCTATATAATAAAAAGTTAAGTTTTTATAAATTGCAACTCAAAAATAACAGACAAATATTCTAAGAGAAATGTCTAATAAGATAATAAATATTCTACGAGAAATGTCTAATAACACCAGAACACATTTCATTCACTTTAATTTTTTTTAAAAATGAAAAGGTAAAATAATTCTCCTTACCTGCTTGTTATAAGTGTAATACAACATCAAGATGAACTAACAGAAATAAATAATATTGGAAATATCAAACTAAAAACAGCATAAGATATAAAAATTATCCCATTAGATTTTTTATTTAAATATCTGGTAATAGCCATGTCTTGAACATTTATAAATTAGGAAAAAAAAAATACCCATACACAAGCGTGTACAGGTTAAAATCTCAAAAGTAGCAGACACGATCCGAAACGGGACGGAAAGAAAACACATCCACTCACAGCGCAGCACAATAATCGTCATCGAAAATTAGTTTAGTTGTTACAAACTTCTGCATATTTTAACATTTTTGAAATTTTCATAACGATAAAACTTATTAAGTTTATCATATAGATAGACTGTATGGAAAATCTACGAATTCAAAAGTTCAAAATATTTTCCATTTTCGCTTTTTCGTGAAATTAAACGTTTTTATATTAACATTTACAGCAACAGTTTCTTAATCACTCAACTCAAGTCTTTCCAAATCCTCATTGGATTGAATCGATGTTTACTTTATTTCTCGTCGTCTGTTCGTTTTTTGACTTCGTCTCTGTTTAAATCGCAGTAATTATTCAAATAGAAGAAATCATGGCGAAGAAATTAAGAGGTCAGGGAACTGAAAGAGTAATGAAAAAATTGCAGACTAACATAGAACTAGGCCAATATTATGAGGCTCATCAAATGTATAGGACACTTTATTTTAGGTAAGACACGGATGTCTATTCTAAGCCTATGTTATTCTAAGCAAGACAGCCGGAAGTTTTGGTTAAAATGTTTTTAGATTGCTTGGAATATGCTATATGTTACTTTAACATTGCATAAATGTTAATAATTCAATGCTTATCTGGTTTTGGTTTTCGGACAAGGAAGATCTATCGTATGCATGACAGAAATTATATGCCAAGCATATATTTTAATATCTGTTTGTAATCTAAATTGCTCACTAATTTTTAAAGAAAGCACATATTCGGTTGACGGAATTAAGTTTCTTTCTAAGCATTAAATGTCTTGAACATTTGGTTGAACCTTTGTCATGTTAATGAAAATCTTCTAAGCATTAAATAATTATTTCTATAATTTTTTTTTTTTTTCGTAATCATATGAAAATTATAAACTTGAGTTTGCTTCAACTAGAATAATAAATATGAAGCTCAAATCAAATATTTTGAAACAAAAATCAAGAATTAAATAGAAATTATTAGATTTTATCTCCTTTCCTCATAAATGCCTGACTTTTAATTAGAACATTTATAAATCCAAATATTAATAATAGAAATTTCATTTTAAAGATTTTATTTTTATTTTTCACCTTGTGGGATTTATTTGTGTTTTTGCTTCCAATGTATTGTTCAAATGATTTAAGAGAATGGATAGGAATTTGAATCTTGTTCAATATTTAGCCTAATTTTTTGCTTTATGTAATGCATAACTGGATAATCTATAATCAATTCTAGCGTAAGTATTTAATATAGAACTTTGAGTGTTTAATATAAAATGGAATGAATGCATAATTTTATTACTTTGGTGAAGGATGTGTTTATACTTCGGGTACACAAATTTTTGTAATTGTAAGTTGATATTTGCTAACATTGAATCATACATTGAATCTACCAATTCTTAATGTTTTAGAAGCATACTAAATAGTGCCAATTAATCATATAGGATAATAGGAAATGGACAAGCAATATATTAAATAAATCATTTGCAAACAAGCTGTTTATAGTTTTAAAAAAAATCGTAGGGTGTCAGATGTAATAGCACATAAAATAAAATTAATTATGCTTTATTTCTCTAATTAAATTAAATAAAATATAATTTAATATTTTGTGAAATTATATTGTGTATGCATAAGCTTTAATACATATATGTTATGAAAAATAGCCTTTGTGGCTTTTTTTTTTACCGAGCCTATGATTTGTGTTTAAAAAAATTTATGATTAGTTATACAATATAACTTGTCATTAAAGGAAATTTTATATATTATTAAATATAACATTCAAATTCTATCCCTGATTTTGAACTGATCATTAGATTGATTGAATCCAATAACGTTCATTTTTTTTTGTGTGTGTGTAGTAATCCTCTGAGCTGATGCTATCAGGTTAAATAACATTCTATGTACTTTTTTAGTCATTATATATATATATATATATATATATTGTTGACTACTTGAGGAATAACAATAGTTCTTAGCTTAGGTGTCTTTTTTTTTTTTTTAAAGAAGTTAAAAGTCTCTATTTGTTTTGTCTAGCATAATACTAATTTATGTTTATAATCTTCTTCTTTTTTTTATCTTTAAGCATTTAAATTATCAGCCTTTATTTAAAATTAACACTCTAAAATTGCATATAATATTATTGAAAAAATGAAATGAACTAAATTTGTTTCTTTTAAGTTTTTATCCTTTATTCATTAAGAAAATTATGTAGAAATATTGAACTAAATCTATTTGCTAACTCTTATACTATTTAATTTTTTGCAGTAATCAGTATATTAGTGATAAATATTTTGTTACAGTGGAAGCCACTTAGTGTAATCATGGTTAATATTATCATTCCTTTTATCAAAATCCTGTTCACAAATCAATGTATTCAAAAATATTCCTTTAGTGTGATCATTGTGTAATTTAATGTTATCTGATTTAAAATAGAGAACTGACTAAAGCTTCATTTCCAAACAACGTTAATGATTGATATCCATGCAGTTTCTTGCTCCATTTATAAGGAAACATCTGAATAACCTACCGAATAGGATGTTCTTTTATCTGAACTAGAACTGTCTGGATTAGTTTAAGTTCACTACTTTATTGATTAAATGTAATAATTTACTTTATTAACACACAAATAATGCGAATCTTGATCTCCATCGTCTAATTACTTGAACAGATATGAATATTCATTATTTCATGGATTTTTTTATTAGTCAATGATATAAATTGTTTAGCAAAATAGCCATAGCTGCTCTTTTAAAAACTTTTACTACTATTGTTTTAACTGTTTACTACTATTTTTACTATACTATTGTTTCCTGGAAATTTTTTATTTATAAATTAGATATTGTATATGATTAATAGTATCTCTATTTTTAGATTTTCTTTGAAATTGATTATTAATTTTGATTGTGCAGGTATCTCACTCAGAAGAAATATGAAGAACTAATAACATTATTATATGAAGGATCAGTTCTCTTCTTTACACATAATCAGGTACCTAAAAAATTAAAATTTGCCAATTTTTTTTTTTTCTGCCTTTATTAGTTATTCGACTTACATGTTTTATGTTCTAAATTATTGGTTTATTTCATACAGTTTGTTGAATTTTATATTCTTAATATTTAATACAGATAATATTTGGTTATTACTTATTTTTAGCCCCCCCCTCATAATAAATTGTTAAAAGATACAAACCTTCAACAACTTGTCATCTTGGCATTTACAATCTTGACATAACCTGAAAATCTCAAAAATAAACCTGAAAGTACAATCATCTTGGTGAAGCCTTGGCATCTTATGTATAATCAAGCTTGGCATGATCTGAAAATCATCAAGTAAACTTGGAAATCCAACCATCTTGGTGAAATATTTTTATCATATGTATAATGGATTTTGGTATAATATGAAAATTTCCATGTAAACCTATTATCTTGCCATTCTTGGTGTAATCTGAAAATCACCAAATAATCCCAGAGGCTGTAAAAATAAATAAGTTGCTAATATTTCTTATTTTCATAAAATATGGTTAATCAATGAAAATCTTTTCTAAAATTTAAGAATATGTATTTTTAATTATTATTATTGAATATCATTAATATTTTATGGAAAACTCAATTAAATGTATTTTAGTTTTTCATTTTTTCCCCCTTTTGTAGCATAATAGTGGTTCAGATTTAGCTGTCCTCTTGATAAATGTGTTGAATGAATCAGATGCAAATGTAACAGATGAATATATTGGTAAGTGTAATGTTGATTATTTGGATAAAAATTTTATGATAATGAACTTCAAATTTGATATAGCAAAAATTTGTCAGTCATCACAATTATTTTGAAAGAAAAAAAAAAGCCTTTCAAAGTAAAATAATTGATCTTAAGAAAAATTGCTTCTGAAATATTACAAGACTTTAAGTTTATATATATATATATATATAATATGTGTGTGTAATATTTATGCACAGTATAGCAGTTCACCCAACAGGGCTGCAGCACTCCTTGAAATTTCTTTTTAAATTTGTATTTTGATTTTATACTTAGTTTGTTGGCTTTTCCACTCTGAGAGCTGAATCATTGTTTATTTTTTTTGCTACAAAAAGAAGCAATTAAAATGTAAAATCAGGTGTGAAAATTAACAAGCAAGAGAAGTGTAAATGGGATGAGTAATTCATGAAAGTCCGCTGTAAGCATGATTTATTTATTTAGTGACAAAATACTACCCTTTCAATGCATTTAAAAAAGCAAGAATGATCATTTATAGTTTGAAAAGAGGTAAATTGTTTTCTTCTTGACACTCTCATCCAACTTTACCTTATTTACTCTTGTATCCCCTTCCCCTTCTTTCTTTTTTCTCTTGTTGACTATCTATGTTTCGGTTTTGATTCTTCTTGTTTAGGGTGCTTCATTTCCCTTTGTTAGAAATCACTCTTTAAACAAAGAACATGGATTTTCTAAAATGTTTTAACATTTAACACAAATGTTTAACATTTTTATAAAGAAGTATCAATTATTATTAATAGTTACTTATAAAAACTTATTGAATTTTACAGATCATTTTTTTTTTTTCATATTGTATTAGATTTTTATTTTTAAATGAGTATAAATGGGCAACAATCTAAGTATGTATGTGTCTTTGATGGGTAGGAGATACTTTTATCTGTTGAATCATTACTTAATAAATCTTACAATTTTCTTTGGCAAAACTATAATGATACTTTCATATATACCTGTTATTTAATACTTTTGAAATGCAACAAAATTTAAGTCTGGTTTTGAAATTAAAATTTTAGACTACTTGTGGATAAAATAGTTAAAAAAATTTCAATATCTTCATTGATATTTTTTACAGTTTTGCTAATTTCTGAGCTGATGAGCTGCCATTGACTGTAACTACAACTAAGTAAATACCAATACATTTATCTGTGGTAAAATTTATCCCCCAAAGGACTTGATTATAAGTCAGTTCTTAATTTGTGAAGTCTTTTCTATAAATTAGATTCCTTAAACACTTTCCTTCAAATATTTGCAGGCTATGAGCATTTATCTGAATTCTGTTACTTTTATTTGTTTTTTGGAACAACATATTCTTGTCAATCTCATAGTAAATGTAAGAATATTGCTTTTTTTTTTTCAAATTTCATTTTAATTAATTTAGAATTTGAATTTTTTTTAAATTGCATTAATAGTTTTAGAATTATATTTTTTAAGTTTAAAAGTGATGATAAAATAAAGTTAATCTTTTACTCCTTATATTATTTGATACATAGCCTACAATTCCATTTTAGTTAAAACTGCTGCTATAAATCTTTAAATAACTTAAAAAAATTTTGGTAATTTTGTTATTAATTTATTAATCTAATTTAATATCAGCTCTATCAATAATTACCAACAGTTACTAAATACCTTTGTAATTATCATTCATTCTTTTGGCTTTATTCTCTTGTTTTGAATCTATTATTCTTTTGCATGTTTTTATTCCATTACATTTTAATTTATTTGTAAGACTTATTTGATTTAAATCTGATTGATTTATTGGGTATTTTTCTCTTTGAATTCTTTTATTCTTGTGCTTTTATTCTTAAAGCTGTTATTTTTGCCATTCATCAAAGCCATAAGAAAATAAATACTATCCTATATGAAATGTAATTAATTCTTGATCACAATTGGATTATTATATTCTAAATTAGTAAAGTGTTAAAAAATGTAAGACATTCATACAAAATATCTTCCATTTTGTGTAATATCTTGGAAACTTCCTTATCTCTCTGTTATGTTTGTGTAGTATATTTTCTTTTACACTTGTTTGTTTACTAGCAAATTCATATTTGAATTTTTTTAATATTATATGAGTTACTATGATTCAAAATTTATTTATATTTAAATATGACTTTTTTTTTTGTTAAGATAAACTAGGAAATCTTTTTGCAATGATGTTACCAGATTCTCCTGAAAGGACCAATTTTCTTACTACTGCCTTGAAATGGTCAAGTAAATATATGGTTGAGTCCATTGCCTTTGGGCATCCTCGTTTGCATCAATCTGTTGCATTAACATTGTGGAAAGGTAATTTGTATATTCTTTGAGTGTTTTATGACAGTTAAGTAAATTTTGTTTGATGCATTTATTTCTTTATATTATGCTATCTCTTTTATTTCTTTTTTAGTCAATTTCTTAATATCTTTTTCATAATCCATTAAAACAAAAATAATAACTTTGTATTGTGTTAAATAATTTCGAGCATGTCATAAAATACAGAGCACATCGGGATTTCCTCACTTCCATTTTGCTTGTCATATAAGAAGTTAAGAAATTGTAAAATAAAAATTTTCAACAGCATAAATAATTTGAAAATCATAAATTAAAATGAACTTAAGATAAATTATGCCATCTTTACTGTATGAAAAATGTACATGTTTGATATTATTGTATTTGTTTGTTTTAGAAAAAAATTATCAGCAGTCTAGGTATCATTTCATCCATTCTACTGATGGTCATGGCTGTGCTACCATGCTTATTGAATATCACTCAACAAAAGGTTACCCTAGTGAAGTTGATCTGTTTATAGCTCAGACAGTCCTACAGTAAGAAATTAACTCATATTTAAATTCATTAATATGTGGATGGATTTATATATCAAGCATTATCTTATACTGTTATTTCATTTCTTAATTAAAGCATTTTCATCTTTTTTTAAAAAAAATTAAAAATTGGTATAGAATTTTTGTAGGATGAATGCTATTACTCAAATTAATACATGTGCCCAATGAAACCTATTTTTATGCTAATTTACTCCTAAACAATATTCTTAATTATGGAATTGTAATAAATGTCATTAATTTAATTATGCCATTTATAATAAATCAGCACATTTTTATGGGGTTTTTTTATTAAAAAATTTTAAATTAGGGTTTTTTTTTAAAGTATAAATAAGATTTATTACATGACTTCTGCATTCTTACTTAAAATTCTTTTTGATGGAAGTTTTTTCATATTTTAAAGCTATATAAATTGCATTAATTCATCACTTTTGAATATTAATAATTAAGAGAAGAGAAAATTTTATCCTACTAACATCATTATAAGTTTTGTTGCATCATGATGATGCAAACTTTAAATTAACTTTTTCAGCACTCTCAATTTTTAAATGATAAAAAATTGAGTGTACTTTTATTTCTGAAAATTAGAATTATTATTCAACAAAAGAGTTTCCAAGCTATTGTTTCATTGAAAAAAATTGGGAAATAATTTAAATGGAATCATTTTAGGTGGAAAACATTCTGTCTGTTATTTTACAAAACATCCTCTTTATTATATATTTTGACAAAAAAAAAAAAAAAAAAAAAAATCAATTTATTGAATATATGAAGCTGAAGTTTGAGTTATAGACAGATCTTGTAAAAGGCTTACAGTTAGAAATATAATTTTCTCCATTAAGAATATTAGTAATAATTCAGTTACAAATAATTGTAGTAATAAGTAGAAAAGCCAGTTCATTTTTCCTTGAGATGTGAGATTAGCTCCTTTAATTTAAGATTTTTAAATAATAAAGTAAAATAAATTTATGTTATGTTCTTTATCTTCATTTTTGTAGAAATATTGATTAAATAATAGTGATTTTCATAAAAGCAACCAACTTAAGTAATTTTTATTTATGAGATCTGATTCATACCTGCTATAAATATACATTTTCTTATTTTGCTTTTTTTATACCTAAAACTAATTTTTAAAAAACTATTTGAACACTTAAACAATAAGCCATTATGTATTTTCCTTCTGCTATTTTCTTTCAAATTTGATTCAATTTTTTAAAATACCAATAAATAACAGCAGATAATGAAAGAGTTCCAACTTTTTATTTTTTGTTTTGTTTATTTGTTTGTTTAATCCTTATCTAGAATAAAAAAATGGTGGATAATTTTTTAAATATTTTTTTCTACCTTTCATTTAACATTGTTTTGTTTATAAATAATAAAATAATTTTATTCTTCAGGGTATTAAAAGATTTTAATTTGTATACATAGATTGTAATTTTCTTCTAACTTTTGATAGACAATCTTTTTCTATGCTTGCAACAGTGTGAGGTTGAACTTCCATGTTGACCAGCTGTTCACTCACAATATTAATATCATTTATTTATCAGTGCCAACTGTGAAGAGCTACATCTTATAACAACAAATGAATGTATTAGTTTATTATGCATGCAAAGTGGCAAAATTAATGAATTGGCCCCGTTATGGTTGGGAACTATGCCAAAATTTTATTTTGATCTCTAGAAAATGGATGCTTAATTTAAGCATTAAGCATCAACTTAAATAATATTTGTGAAATTTTGGATGTCACACAATGATGAATCAAAATAAATAAATAAAATATGCAATTTTCCAAATTTGAATTTGTTGTGGAAAATTTCCTGTTAAAATAAATAATTAAGTTAAAAATTGTTAAGTTAATATCATGTTATAAGTTAAAAATCAGTGGGAATGTGAAACTAAATTGACAAGTTTAATAGGAAAGATCTCATACATTGCTTGGGAGTGCAAAATGGCTAAATCTGCCACTTATCTGAAAGCATTTAAAAATTCCGAAATTTTTCCATAGCCTTTGTGTATAGGGTGGTTTGTGTAAGGCTCTGTGTTCCTGAAAGTTTGTTGCATATATTTGTACTACTGACTGAATTTTCAATGAAGATCTTTTTCTCCCCTTCCCCCTCTTAATCTAAACATGCATACACATGACTATTATTATGTGATACATATTCTGATCCAAGGCCTGGTTGGTCGTTTTGAGTCTCTTACCTTGTATATAGCTCATATTTATTAATTCTAGTCATAATCTAATTTTTTTTTCCATTTTAAAAATGATTCAAATTTATGAATGTGTGATATCATAGTTTTTTTCTATATAGACAGAAAATTTTTTCTTCAGTGCTATCAAGATTTAAATGTGACTCTGCAAGTTATTTGATTACATTGATTTATTTAAGGAAATCAGAATTTGTCATCAAGGTTTACTTTTCAGAATTGCAAAAATACAAATATTACAATATTTATTTAAAAGTAATTTATTTGAATTGTATCTAAATTTTATTACTATTTTGAAAATTAAACATGGCATTTGTTGAAAAATTGTTCTCCAGATTAAAAATAATAAAAAGCTTTTAATGTCACATTAGACAAGACCAATTTACCACATTAAGTATTTTATCTATCCACTCTGAAAAAGTTACAAAAAAAAAAAAAATGTGATATTATCAGTGAAATGGTTATAAGTCATGTATGAAAATGAAATAAAAAAATGATATATTTTAATCTTATTTGTTTGATTTGCATGCTAAAATATATTTTTAAGTTTGTATAGCAACTATTTTTCTTTGTCTTATTAATAATATTTATGTGATTGAAAAATTTTATAAAAATAATGTAATTATTCATCATTTTCATGCAATCTTTAAATCCTTACCATATTAATGTATATAATGTAATGAATAGCAAAATGAAATAAATTATTAGTTTACTATAAAAAGTTTGTTTGCAGGTTTTACAAGTAAACTTTACACCAATCCCTGCATTTTTTCTAACCATCATTGCTTATATTGCTTATGTACCTTCAAAATAGAATATGAATGTATAGAATTCCTCTCTCAATTGGTCTTTATATTTTCTTTTCTTTTTACAAGAATTTTAGCATTTGAGTGTTAATGCAATTTTTCTCTTATCATTATCCTTTCAAGTTACACTATTTAATTGTTTTTGTTAATCAACTATTTTGTTAGTTTTCTTGCTATCACTGATTTCATTAATTAAATATTTTGTTGAACTGCCAGATCATTGTAATTAGTTTTAAAAAATCCTTTAAAATTATTTTCTCATTCTCAGCCTAAGATTGGCTATTTTTAATCAATCATATTCATGGTATATATTTTTGTTTTAAAGACATAATGTTTTATTTTAAAATGAATCATTTAGTATTTTAAGTGTTTTAAAACAAGATTTTGTATTTATTTTTTCTGTACAATAACTATTTCTCTGTGAGTAATGGTTCTTCCTATTTGAAAATCATGTATATAACTATATATTTAATGTTTATTTTTTTTAATAAAAATTTAATTTATTAAATTATTTATGATATGAGGTATAGTTCAAATAATTTTTTACAGGTATCTGTGCCTTAAAAATAAATCAACAGCATCGACTGCATTTCATACTTACACAGAAAAGCATCCAGCTGTTTCATCTGGTTTTCCATACCTTTTACCCCTTCTGAATTTTCTTCAATTTTTATTACAAGCCATTGAAAGGTTTGTATAAACTCACAACTTGATATTTTTCCACATTATTTTCAGTTTACCCAAAACATAATATATTTTGCACATCTGAGTTATTTATGTAAGCTTGTAATTATCATTAGATACCCATTAACTTTTTTGTCTGTCATGAGAAAAATTTCTCTCTTGGATACAATCTCATTATTTTGAGGAATTATTCCACAGATCAAAAATTATATTCATTGTTCATTCACTTGCACTGAAAATTGTGTAAATTTTTTCAAAGTATTATTTGACACATTAATTGCTTTGGGAAGTCGTTATTTGTGTGCCTCACAAATAATGTATTTGTTCAGACCAGATAAATTGCATATACTTGCATGTATAATGAGTCTGTTGTTTCCTAAGGCCAGTATCCTCAAATAATATTGTTAGTTTTGGCAATTAATTTGTTAAAGATCATCATATGTTAAGCCTGATTGGAACCGTGTAAGACTATGGTTTGTCAATAAAATCAGTGTATAACTCAATAAAATGAAATGAACTTTAGTTTTTCAAACAGTTTATTATTGTGAAATTCAACAAAGATATATTAAATTGATTTAATTAATGCTAATTAAATTATTAAAAGCATTATAAAATTGCAATATTAGATCGCACCCTCACTTAGGAGATAAATGTGAACAATAATAAATAAGAGAATTTTGTCATCTGCTTAGTAGAGGACTTCTATCTCTTTTTCCAGATCACAGAAAAATCCATTCTGAACTGAGGGGATTCCTCTATCGCCACCCCAGGCCGGGGAGGGGGGGGGGGAGGACTGGCATTGTTAGTGAACTTAAACAAGCAGCATGATAAATACTTGAATCATTAAAGAATTCTTAAATTAGATTTAGAAATTCTTAGAGATTATTCATATTCTTTACTTTACTGATCTATAAATAAATGAATGTAATTTTGGTTTATTTAAAAATTTAAATCATTAAAAGTAAAAATGAGTTTCTTTTAGCAATTTCATAATTTTTCAGTTTTTTTTATAAATTTGATTCTATCTTAATTCATTTCTTATTGTTAATTTTAATACATGATGGTCAATTTCAATATTTTCTACAAGTGTTAGCTTGGTTTTTACCCCTTTCTCTACACCAAAAGGCTAAATTGATTTTTTTTTTTTTTTTAATTCTTACTGCTTGGTTCCAAAGAAAATAATATATATTTTCTGAAGAAGTTTTCAGATTGCTGTGATTGGATTATATGTAAAAAAATAAAAATCTCTCACTTTAAATCTTCATTTTACTAAAAAACGTGAAATCAAAATAATTTAATGTTTCAAAGGTAAATTGACTATCTTTTGCAAAGAAAATAATAATTGTAAAATCTTTTGCTCTTCTTGTTGAAGTTATGCATTTTTTTAAAAATTGTTTCTATCTTGTATTATATTATTCTTTTACAGAATCTTTTCTTGTTTCTTTTAGAGAAAAATTAGCATATTTTCGAGCGATATGTGAGCAGTATCAACCATCTTTGAAAAGAGATCCCACTTATTCTGAGGTATTACATTAAATTATAATTTTACATTTAAAAAAAATGTTTAATTCAGATGCAGCTGCTAATTATAACTTAAATCTGTGCTATTATTTTATTGTTTATAAATCATAATTGTTTTATGAAACAGATTGGATTTATTTTGTTAAAATTATTATTTTGAATTCTTTATTGTAATATCTATAATTAATTATTATTGCAGTTAGGTTTCATATAGAATACATAATATTATATTATTCTACTAAAATGTTCAGTATATAAAATGCATAATTTTTTCCCCTCCATGAAAAACTTAATATTCTTTGTATATTAATTTTTTTTAGTTTAAAGTATTTTGTCTTTTATAGACTTATTTAAAACAGTTTTTTTAATGTTATTTAAATTTAATTTTTCTTCCATTCTCCATTTTTCTGTAGTATGTGGAGCGTATTGGACAACTATTTTTTGGTCTCTCCCCTCCTCCAAAACAACAAGGGTTGTTTGGTAAGCTTATGTGCCATATTTCTGAACATATAATTCTGTTATATTTTATACTAAATCTACCGTTTTTGAATATTTATGTTAATCTCATATTTCTTACTATAAATTATTGAAAAACACTGATTAAATATGAAGTGCTCAATTTATTTACAGCATGGATTATATCCTGTTAGTATGTTACAATAAATTTGATTTTGTTTAAACAGTTGATTTTTGTATTATATAATCTGTTTGGAGAATACAGACATTTAATAAAAATTAATAGTAATGATTTATATGTTACCTCAAGATAATTTTATTTTATAATGCAAATATTTTTTTTAATATATATAATATTTTTTATAGTAATGTTTCTATCATTTTGTTGTTCTAAAAAATACTTTATGGAAAGTACAATCATGAAACACATATGTTTATAGATCATATAAAAATTCTTAATGAAGTAATAAAGCTTGTCGATGTGCATTTTTAAACTGTCAGTTATATAATACTTAAGTATTTTCCACAATGCTTTGGAAAAATATTAAAAGTACGAAAAATATTTTAAATTTTGTCAGTCTATACTTCTTTTAATCATATGTTTAGTGCAGCATGGCCAGAATTAGCCTTTATACCACAAATATAATCTCTGCAATAAACTCTGCAAGTCTATACAGAGAAATATTTCTTGGGCTATAAATCTAAATTGAAATATATATTATTTTGAAAAGAATTGTTATAACCCTTTTTTTTTTTTTTTTTTTTTTTTTTTTTTTTTTTGCACAAAGTATACATGCAATGCGTTTTTTATCATTTTTAAAATGTATCTTTTAAAATGTATATAATGCTCTTTTTGAAATGACACTGATTTTCCTATATTAAGTGAATTATTTATTTTAAAATTGAACATTTATCCTATTGTTGTTGATTTATTATTTACTTAATTTTAATAGTAAAATTGAAATATTATCTCAAATCTATTTATTATACAGGTAACTTATTGCAGTCACTATATGAAAGTTTTGATGATTCTTTTAATGAAGAGACTGAACCAGTAGCTGGGTCTTCAAAAACAGAATCACTGAAGATACAGCCAGAAGATTTAGATTAATTTTTCTTCCGTAGACAAATAAAATTGTGTATCTTTTGAATGACTATTTCATTATGCTGTAATTAAGGGAAAAATCTTGTAATTTATAGATCACTTTGCAAAAGTCAATGTTTTATAGGATGTTCTAAATGTATTTCAAATGACATAATGATGAAACAACAAATTACTTTATAGTTATTGAAACAAATTCTAATTATTTATTTATTTTTACCTTCCTTGTTTGTAATATCTCAATTGTGTTTTGTAGTATTGTGTATAAAAATAAGATGAATTAATCTGCAGGTGTTAGATTACATTAGTGATCTTCATTGTTTAAAATGAAGGGGGGAAAGAACTTTATTTTTCATATTTATGGTAAAATATTTTACACTTGTACATAGTACTTTTTTCACAGTGCAGGAAGATTTTTAAAAGGTTATCCAAACATCTGAATCTCTGCCTTAATCTTTTAAGTGTAGGCATGCTACCTTGCTTATTTGTAAACCTCATGTGTTTCTGAAAATTTATTGAAAAGGATGCATATTATTTATTACTTAAAAGCAATTGCTTTTGAAATTTTAAATTATCAAGAGATTCCTTGATAATAAACTATGGATAAATTGAAGCATGGAAATTTTATTTTAAAATTTTGTGCAATGTTTTATTTCTCATTTTGTGTGCATTTTAACAAATTGGTGTTTAAATGTTATTTAATCTATAGTTAGATTGTTATATTTTTCAAGTAAAAAAAAAAGTTTTAAAAAATTATGTTGAAAACAATGTGTTATTCTTCTACAGAACCTGTTTTTGTACTGGGTAAAAATTTTATGATGCGGTTTTTACTTATTTTCAATTGGGGTAGAATTTCCCTTGGTAGCAAGCATGCATTCCTGTAGGTAATAGTAGTAAATTTTATAGAATTGGGTTTCTTCTCATTGCTTGGGAATTTATTTATGCTTTAAATAATAATTTTGTATCAAAAAGTCATTTAACCGCAGAAAATGTGTAGTAAATTAATATATGCACTGTTTTTACACAGTACCTGACATTAAATTGTCATATTTAACTTCTACACTTTTCATTGTATCAATACAGTATCGAATTCATTGTAATACTGTAATATATTAATGAAAAAATGTAAAACGACATATAATAATAAATTACTTATTTTTTTCACACTGATATTTATATTTTAAATTTGCTAACAAAACCGAGCTGAACTGTCTATTGATGGTGTAATTTGTACATATAATTAAAAACAGTGCTTTCCACTTTATGTCAATTAAATATATTCTAAAGGTCTTTCTTGGACGTGGTTTTATTTATGAATGTTTTGTTGGCTGTTTTTTTACATTAACAATTTTTTACAATCATTCATAAAACTAATAGATCATTAAAAAAAAAATTCTAAATAGTACTTTTATTTTAAAATTTGAATATCAGAAACTTAATTAAAAAAGAATATTTTTTTAGAAACATCTCCATGGAAAAAGTTCTTTCTTCAGTGTCTTAATCTTGTTTCTTTAATGTCTAAAACATAATTCAATTTGTCAAAATCTTGGTTGAATATAGAGGAATTCTATTATTTGTGTAATTTAAAATTAATACAACAAAATTTTGGTAGGAGGTATTTTCCAGGTCCAGGTTGCTTTCAAAATGGCAATTTTTGGCTTCAGCTTTTCTAAAAGAAATCAAATATAAGATTTTTTTCTCTCTCTCTACAGTGATAGAAGTGAATATAATTGTACAAATGAAATAAAATCTGCTAATTTAAAATCTAAAATAATAATATATAAATGAAATTAATGTAAAATTTTATAAGAAATGCAATAATATGATACTTTTATTCATTAGTTAATTAATCAGAAATTTATCACTGTTTTAAATATAGCTACAAGCCTAGATTTTTTTTTAAAATAATAAATCTTCCATAATAATAACCCCTGATCTCACCTCTTCCCCCCCCCCTTCCTTTTGTAAAGATGAATTTTATTTTGGTAATTTTTATTCTGCAATTTTTTTAGAAACATCTCCATGGAAAAAGTTCTTCCTTCAGTGTCTTAATCTTGTTTCTTTAATGTCTAAAACATAACTCAATTTGTCAAAATCTTGGTTGAATATAGAGGAATTCTATATATCAATATAATTATCTTGTGCCGTTAATAAAGAAGAGTGTTCTACCTTTCTTTGTTTTCACTTTCATAATAATAAATTAACCTCCTACGGATATAACTCTAATTTATCATTTTAGAGAGTGATGAAAATTTAATATCCTGTCCAAGAATAAATCACCATTGAATAACTAATTTTTTAAACAATTAAAAGTATTTTTTCCTGTTCTCTGATATCTGCAATTCAGGCTTTTGAATTAATACTTTACAGAACAAAATCATATCTCTAATAAAAGATTACAGTTATTTATATTATGTTGGAGAAATATCTTTTAGCATCTTACAGTAAAATTTATTTCATATGTAAATGCTAATTTATTAAAATAATTTTCATTTTGATAGATAACATTTTGTTATTTTTACATCAAAATAATCCTGGTCTCTTCTGTATAAAAAAATAGAAAGTTTTTTTCCTAACCTTTTTTTAAAGAAAATGTTGCAGTATATAGATTTAGGATCAAGATTATATAGTAAATACTTCCTAATTAAGGTCTTTAATTTTCCATAGTCAATTGGAATTGCATATAATGGTTCTAAAAACCATAGAAAGCATTATTGAAGCAGTTGAATTTTTAACACAGATAATAAACACAAAATATTATATATACAAGTTATACAATATAATTGGGCACGGAATATATATATA
The DNA here is from genome assembly GCF_947563725.1 of Argiope bruennichi. Classification (NCBI taxonomy): domain Eukaryota; kingdom Metazoa; phylum Arthropoda; class Arachnida; order Araneae; family Araneidae; genus Argiope; species Argiope bruennichi. The sequence continues at coordinate 82,759,218 of NC_079159.1, read as the reverse complement.
TTTTATTTTGTGCCTATGGTCCATGCCATTGTGTGAGTAAAACCAATGAACACAAATTTAATGGTGAAGCATGAATTACTTGCTTACTTAAAACTTGCATTTTTTTTACAGTATACTAAAAATCGATTGGAAAATCGGGAATATTCTAGGGAAAGGCATTTTTTAAACCAATCTCTTTGCAAAATAAAGGAAAGAAATAAGTTCAACTGTAGAAACAATGTAAAAATAAAATTATGACTTTTCTGAAATTTTTAGTAGATGGAGAACAGCTAGATTATTAAAAATTTATACAGAAGAATAGTTAGAGCTCAATATATGCTATAACAATATATGCAGCATTTTGAGATACTATGACTTAGCTTGAACTCTCTGCATATTTTTGGAATTAATCTGAGCCTAATCATTGCTATGACCTTAAAACTATGACTTTTTTTTTTTGCTAGGATTTTCATAAGTCATGCATTTTATCCCATTTTGGTTATGACTAATTACTTTAAATGTTTAAAATAAAATCCATTATATGACTCAGTCAGGCCATTAACTGACTCTAACCACACTGAACTAGCATATCAATGATTACAAAAATGTTAATATTGTTAGTGTAGTCACTTCATGTGGTATCTAACATCTGATTGCATATATTCTTAGGATATTCTTTTTTTCAAAGATTGTATTGGATTCTAAAATTAATTTGAAGCAATGCATTGGATGGGTTTCACATGAACACGAATTGACACTGTTGTAAATTGAAATGATGATATAAAATATAGTTATGATACTTGCTTTGCTATTTTAAAACTATTTTTAGAACCGATACCTTTTATAACAAATTTGTCTGGTATCATAATTCAATGCCTGATTTAGTGGCTACTTTTTATTTATCAATGAAGTTCCATGTAAATGTAAAAATAGATTTTCTTCTAATAATATCTGTATTACATTTTAAATTTTCAAGCACTAATTTCGCTGAAAAATAAAAATCAGAAAATAATTATTTAAAAAAAAATGTCCTTCCTAAAAAAAATTATTGATCACTTAAGCTATTAGTAAATTAAAATGTATACATTATTGGAAGAAAATAAATAATTGCCATTCATAAATAAATTTAATGCAGTCTTTCATAATAAATCATTTTATTTGCATCTACCAAGAATTTCTAAATTACCAAACACTTTCTCAAATTTCATTTTATCTAAAATCTTACCATATTTAAGGGTAAAATATAATTCATCTTCACAACTGTACCTTTTAAGTTTAATATAAACATCATTTGGATTGCATGCACTATCAGCTAATGGTACTATCTCTTGTGATGGTACAATAATGTCTTTTTTGCGTCCCCAGAATGTTAGATGTGATATTTGTACAGATTTTTCATCTTCCGAGAGAAAGATTACACCAATCAGTCTTCTAAAATAATAAGACAGTAAATACAAAGTACAACAAGCAAGCATTGCACATCCTGAGATAACTCCAACAGAAGATGCCTCTATTAAACCATCATTATACAGAGAAATTGACCATGGAACTGCAGCCAGTGTAAAAGCAGTTTGATAAAGTTTGAAGCGACTACATACTGCAGCAGCTCTAATGTAAGGGAAGAAATATATTGGTGTCCAAGGATTCTGATCATGTGATTTTTTATTTTCTTGAAAGAGTCTACTTTTTGCTGCACAACTGACATAATTTAATTTGGCAATTTGCTTGTGTTTCAAAAGAAGATTGCTGGCTATTTTAAAATTTGTTAATACCTGAAAAAAGAAAAAATAAATTTTTAATATATAAAGTAAAGTAAAAAAAGTATTAAATTTATCAATTTAAAAATTAGGATAAATCTTATTTAAAATAAATGTATCAATTTTATATATATGAACAGGTGAAATATTTTTAAAATATTGTTGAATTAATCTTTAAGATATAACCATGTAATAATTTATTTCATAGAATATTAAAAACCCGCACAAGAAAAAAAATTGTATTGACAATCTTTAAAGCTTTTATGATAAATTATGAAGTAGATAATCATTCAGAACCTTGGGGGGGGGATGAAACTTAAGATAGTTTAGGAAAGAATTTTTCAACTATAATTTTTGTGGTTTATATAATCTTAATTCTATACTCTCATCTTTCAATAACTTTTGATGAATTCCCCCCCCCCTACAAATGATAATTTTTGTGCTTCTAATATATATTAATATCTTTTCAAGGGCTTCAATTTACTGGGGTATTAGTCAAATGAATTTTTATTTATTCTGTGGTTCTAAAATTTTAGTTTTTCAGGAAGGGAAAGTGGAATTATTTCTTTGTATTTCATGTTTAGGCATTTCACCAGATTGACAATGTATACATTAAATGTTTAAACTTTTAATAAGGCTTATAAAAATCTAAAATAGGCACAACTGGAGATAATTTATATTACAATACTGCATTAGAAATACCTATATGAAATTATTTGGTATAGGTGGATTAACTGCATATCATATGCAAACATAATCAAAAGTCTAATGTCACATCTTTGGTGATTAATCTCTTGCATGAGGTTAATACACAAGTACCAAATGTTTTGATGAGATTTTTTAAAATGTATGTATGTAGCTAAATAAAGGTATTATAAATTTAATTTAAAAATCAACAAGTAATCTTGCGTAACAATAATAACAAAGACCTTAAAGCTGTTATTAGAATACAGTATTTTATTTAAAATGTTCACTATACCTAAACAATATTGATTAATGCATCTTTATAAACATCTAACATTTGAAGACTGGAGAATTTTTTTTTTCTTTTTTTAAATCTGAAATACATGGAATTTTACTTTTTAATAGTAAAAAGTAAGTTAACATTTATATGGCTATGAAATAACTTCAAACGTGAGTTATAAGAACAATTACTATATCAGCTAAAAATTTAATGTTCGATTTCTCACCAAGCATGACATAACCGTGCTTATTGATCGATTCTTATAATTTATAGTATATATATATATATATATGTTTATTTTCCATAGTTCAAAGATACTATAAAAAATTGATAGAACCTTATTTGGTTAGAAATCATCACAAAATAATTCAACTTCACATTAATAATAAGTCCAACTTTTTGTTAAACATTTCACATTCATGAATAAAGTATATATTATGTTAGGTTCAAAGTTTATCCATATATATTTAGAAAATTTATCGGTATAACTGATAAATATGATTAAATTATATGAATAAAAAGTTTAATTGATATATTTCTAACCCGAAATTATTACATTAATGCGAGAAACCCCTCTAAAATGCATACAATTAACTTTATAAAGTATATTACTTACAGTTAACCGAGTAATAATAAACATATCTAAATTTCCAAAGGATGCTGAAATTCCAATTTTTATTAAAATCACTTTTTAAAGAAAACCTCAGCAAAACATTTTTTTGTTTTTGTTTTTGTTTACATGCGGAATAAGTAAATAGATGTGAAAAATAATGATTTGTTGTTTGAAAAATCAGAATTCCATTGAAGTGAATCTATTTTTGTTTTAATTGAATCAGTTTTTTTTTTTTCATCTTTTTATTGTAAAAAATGTACTCTATAATTAATAGCTTTAAAAAAAAGAAGTTTTAACAATTTCTATAGAATTATTTACAGAAATTAAAAATATCTTATTATACATCTTCAATTCTGTAATTGTAGTGTGATTGTAATCCATGAAAAGGAATTTCAAACAGTTTTGTTTCTTTAAAAAATCTTTAAATAAATTTTCTAAAGAATTTAGATATTGGTGGCATTTATATATAAGTGACATAATATTTATATGTATTGTTCAAGGATATCATTGCCGGCGTCCTTGCGTAGGTAGCGCATCTTCCCTGTGATCTGGGCATCCCGGGTTCGAATCCTTGTTCGGGCATGGTTGTTCTTTATCTGTGTTCTATCTGTGAGGTGTCTGAATGTGCCCCCCTGTGAAAAGGGGTTGTGCAATTGAATGTGTGAGTTTCATCTTCATATGAGCTAGAAGTCGAACTTCTGCCCTTGGGTGCTCAGGGGTCTTTACCCTCAGAAGCTGATGCACCCCCTTTCCGTGGTAACGCGGACACGACATCATCATCAAGGATATCATTACAGCAAAGTACTAAATTCACAATTTGATGAGAACTGCAACTTTTTGCTCTTTTTTCCTACATTAGTTCCACCTTACCAAAAATACAATGCGTTGTGTATATCGCGATCATTTACATTAATACCTACATTAATAATACCTACATTGCATTGATATCTATGTTATGTATTATATATTCATCGACTATTTTCTTAACTTTAGATAAATCTTTTTTAACAAATAACATCATACAACATCGTAAAATTTACCAAATGTTATATAATATTTTATCAATTTTGAAAGTGCAAAATGTAAGTATTTTATATTACTATGAAATGAATTATTTAATACTAGCCGCCTTTGGCGACCAGCCGGTTCGCCAATCTTAATGTTCGTTAAAATTTTAATAATCAAATATTTTATGCAATTCCAACTTTAATAGATTCTTCAGCAAAATATCTTAAAACTTCAAATTTTGATAGTCATATAATTCACTCATAATATTATAAAGGCCTTCAGTCATAACGTGATATGTATCTCTCTAATTTTCTGTTACCCCTCGTAGAATTTATGCTTTAAATTAAAGTGTAAAGAATTAATCTGCAATTAATATAATAATATTTTTTACTGAAACAAAGCATTTTTTTAATAATATGATTACTGATAATAGACTGAGCGTTTAAACTTTATGGGCACTAAAGAATATCTTTCTTAATTTATATAATATCTCAAGAATTTGTCAACAAAATTTTCTCAGATTCATCATGAACGGATCGATTCATTAACAATGTTTCATTTTAAATGCACACTAAGAAAATAAAATGAATCGTTTAAAATAATCGGTCGAAAACAGGTTTAAAAAACTACTTAAAAGCGATGTACTTAAAACTATAAGCATATATCAAAAAATATATGACTAACATAAATACAATTTAATTACAAAAGCATGCAATTAGCCTAAAAATAATTTAAATCATTGAAAACAGGTTAAAAAAAAACTACTTAAAAAACGATGTACTTAAAACTATAAGTATATACAAAAAAATATATAACTAACATAAATACAATTTACTTACAAAAGCATACAACTAACCTAAAAGTAATTTAAATCGTCCGTTGTTAATGGTTGCCATGCCAACAATCAGAACACAGTGCGCATGCGTGAATTTTCTTCGTCTTTTACGGTAACGCAAATGCGTGAATTTTTCTACGCCAGTTGGGGTAACGCTATGCAGATTATACATTTTTAATTTCCTTTATTCTGTGTTATTTTAATTCAAAAGTACTTCAGAATGAATCTGAAACATGGATTAATTAACAATGTTTAATTTTAAATGCATAAAACATTAAGAAAATAAACAGAATCGTTTGAAATAATCCGCCGTAAAATGTTAACCCTAGCCTTATTACTGTTGGGAGAAAAAAAAACTAAATCCTTACTCATTTGGCGGTGGGAAAAATGGAAGATTTTTTTGGCGGAAAAGTTGGCGGTGGGAAAAATGGAAGATTTTTTTGGCGGGAAAGTTAGTTTTTAATTAATAATTAAAATTCTAATTAAAATTTCAAAAAAAGGGACCCCAGGTGCACATTCCCGACCTCTAAGGTATACATGTACCAAATTTGGTAGCTGTATGTCAAATGACCTGGCCTGTAGAGCGCCAACACACACACACACACACACATTGAGCTTTATTATAAGTATAGATAGATTACATAGTATTGAGTAAAACATAAGAAATATAGAGGGAGTAATGCAACTCACAAAAAATTCGAATTTGAGATTTTAATGAATATCCATAATTCAGACCTTCCTCAAACTGAGAAACATATTTTTGGCATCATGTCTGTCTATTAGTCTGTCTGTCTGTCTGTGAACATAACTTTAAAACGCTTTAAGTAGATATATGAAATTTGTAGATCTGCCAAGTTTTGAATGAAATCCATTCACAAGAAGTCTGTCTATCTGGCTGTTCGAATACAGATGAACTCGATGATTACAAAACGCAAAGAATTATGCAAATAAACTTTGGTACACGGAAATTTAAAATAGTTATTCTTATGAAGTTTTGCATCCAATTCTGCCAAATGATTGGCCATCTGTCTGTCTGTATTTTGGCTTGCATGCAAATGCAATGATTAAAATATAAATTCAGTATATAAGTTCTTGCCCGTAACTGTAGTTCCGTATCAAATTTTGATGTCAATCGGTAAGCAAAAAGATGTTCAAAACGCTTATTTCTCATGATAGATTCTGTAAAAATGTTAAATTCAGACGAAAGATCTATATTTCGTGGCTATCAATTACTGATGAAATACGAAAGTTATTTGAGGCATTATCCAAAGTCCACAGTTTTATACGGTAGGAGGGGTATAAAAAATTTATTGGAAAGTATGCGAAAAGGTTTCAAAGAGACCACTCGGGATGGTTACAGTAATAAATAATGTTATATTATATTGATCTCTTAATATTATAAAATTCATGTATTGGAATATAGTAAAAAAAGTTTTAAGCTTTCAAACATTCACACAGCATAATTCTCTCTATTGTTCCTATTTTTTTTCTTTTGTTACTTCATTCACAATTTACCTTGAGTTTCGAACTAGTAACCTTATGTTGGATTCTGTTTTAGTAATTTGATTCATATGACTATCGAGACTTCGAATTACGAAAATAGATTATAATAATAGGATAATACTTAAGGAGTTCGGGTTAATACGAATTATCACGTGCAATAACCAGATATAGTTTTAAATGTTTCTTTGAATTAAAAAAAATACTGGAGAATAAAAAAATAAAAATTAGAGCATTTTCCAAAATAGTTACTGCAAGTAACAATATTTCTGACCCACATTTGAAAAATCCGGCAACTCCTGAAAGCCATGACACGATTCATGTTTCACATTGGTCAGTAAACAAGGATACAATGTAATGCGTGCATTACGTTACACTATTGCAATCGTTGCAATTGTATCTTGCAGACATTGCAATGTACTGCAATGTTTGTAGAAAATCATTCAAACTCAGATGAATCAATCATTCAGAAAATCATTAAGAAATTATCTTTTGTTAATTCTCAAATCTTCAGTAATTGCATGTGAATTTAAGCGGACACATCTACGAATAAAAGCATGTATCTCCTCAGGATGAAGATTGACCCCGATTTGTACAAGATGTTGTATGATATCTGCATAATATTGTTTGATATCTTGAATGCTGGACAATATTGTGAAAATAATGTAAACAATGCAATTGGCACTTTGTGCTAATAGGTACCTTTCTTTAACTTGAGAGACATTCCAGTTTTCGAATTGCCTTTGCCACGGATGTTCTGCCTGATCTGAAAATCGGTATAACCGAAGCGCTGGGACCACATATATCGGCCCTCTTCAGAAGTTTATTGAAATATATTTCAATAAACTTCTGAATAAATAAATTTCATTTTTGAAATGTAAAAAATTACTAAACACAATAGAATATCTAAAACTAATAATACAGTGTCAGAATTATGAGATGTTTTCCAAAAAGGGCAGGTGCAAGTTCAGCACATTAGCTGTACTCAGCGTCATTAATTCATAGTCTAGTCTAAAGTTCTTTTAAAAAAATTCAATTAGCTTTTGGACGCACGATGTATTGCATGGAAAATGCAATGATTAGCTATATGCATCGAAAAAAGTTGGGGCGCTCCTATATGCGATCCACTCCTGTGAAGAATACATTCACTTTATGTTTCAAACACTTTTGCTTGTGATATGAAAAATCAGTTTTAATGAGTTAATGGTTATGAAAATTATTCAGAAGATTGTTCTTTAAGATTTGTAGCTCAGTATTATTTTGTCATAAATATTTCCTAAAGTTTTGAAGATGTTTTTCATGGTACTTGCAAATTTGGCGAGAGTTTAAAAAAATTTCCATTTAACCATCTTACCCCAGGTAATGTAGGAATCGCATTTAAATTACTTCTAACAATTTGAGGGCTATGCTATTAAATGTCGCATATAAGGAGATTTCGTTTAATCAAAAAAAAATATTTACACTCTTTCACAATCCTTGGAGATTAAAAACACCTTACGAAGTGGTAAAAAATTTTTTAAAAAATCATCTGAGCCAATAAGATTTGGGGAGAAAATTTAATTTAATTTTATGAGGATTATACTGAGAAATAGAAAAAATTAATGATACTTCTTTAAAAGGTAAGGTATTCAAAAGTGAATAAAAAACATATAGATATACACATTTGACAGAGTAGAGATGCCTTTATACTTTCGAATTTCATCTTACAGACACTATTTAATTGGCTTATTATTTAATAGGCTTATATCTTATGCGTGACATTTGTATTAATGAAATTACAGAATAACTCTGGAAAAAATGTGTCAGAAGAATGCCTAAAAAACAAAGATTTTTTTTTATAATGCTACGAACTTTATTGAACATAATTTAAACATCAGGTAGTAAAAATATAAAACAGTTTAATGAAGAAATTTAAAAACGAGTATTGTTGGCAATCTGGTGATTTTATTGCAACCAGCCTATAGATAGTATAGCCCTAAACAAGCTCACAAATATAAATATTATATAACAACCAATTACAATACTAAAATACTGCCGTATTTTCGATTGAGAAAAAGTTAAAAATTTGTTTCGTTTAATTGGTAACTAATTTATTGGCATATCCAAAAGAATTCAAAGATCATGGCATAATGAAATATGGTTCCTGGTCAGTGGTGTTCTTACTCATTTTCATTTGATATTCATCAGGATTAAAATATTATAATGACAGGATTTACACTGACAGACATAAAATATCAGACCTATTATGATTATTCAATTTCTGATGTTGTCACATAAAAGCTATATGACATTCCCTTTTTTCTCCTGATTTTGTCATATCACTTCTGTACAAAATGTTTGTGATTCCATGTGATGAAAATGTCATGCATGCATTACACTTAATGGCATATCTGCGAATACCTCCTACGACCTCTATACAGTTCAATATGCATATTTTTCAACAAAATGCATATTTTCATATTTCTAGTTCTTTGCATGCTTCTATGAAACGATGAGGTTTTCGAAATTCCGTTGCTGTTTGATTCCAATTTGTCATTGACCACTCCATTCCGAAATTTGCATAAGAGAAATTATAGAGAGGACGAAGAGCAATTGCGTTTTCATTAATCGGGCAGTTAATCGAAACCAAAATTTTATATCTTCTTTCAATTTTTTTCAAAAGCATTCAGTTTTTAGAATCTTGTTATCTACATAAAATATTAGCCACTTGTGGTGACCAAATAGCTCGCTAAAATTATTGATTATATAAAATTTCAATTGAATCATCTATAGGTGGTTTATTTTTAATGGCTTTTTCAGTTAAGTATTTTTAAATTTCAAATTTTAATAGTCATATAACTCATACTTTTTAAAAAGCCTTATACAATTTAATTTATTGCTATTGTTATCTCTAATTTTCTTCTAACCTCTCCTAAAATTTGAAATTTAGTTTTGGAAGATTTAGCTTAAACTTCAACTAATGCAGAAGCATGCTTGCTGAATCAAAACACGTTTGTAAAAATGTAAAGGAAAAAAGAAGAAGCAATCAAATTTAATTTAAATTTACGGAAAATATTTCATGATTGAAGTAATGTATCAGAAAACTATTCAATAAAAATTTCCCAGTTCAATTTCTGTGTTATTGAAAAGATAATTTTTTGAATTTTAAACCTATGTAAAAATCAAATCTGTACAAGAATACTTCAGGAAGTTATGATGAAAAATGCTGAATCAAAAAAAGAAAATTGTTCTTAAATCTATATTCCCACCTACCAATATAGATATGGGCTAAATTTGGCAGCTTTAGGTCATACTGTTTGACCTGATATATATGTGTTGGCATATATATATTTTGGCAAAGGGCCAACACATATATGCACTCTTTTATAATTAGTAGATTTTTTTTTTCATTTTGTTCTCGAACAGAAAAAGCGCAGTTCCTTAATACAAAATCAACTGATTCAGCTATTGCTGCATGCAAAAATGCTACACATTACAATTTTTAACATGGATATGGTGAATTGGCGTCAGGGGCATAATATTTTATATTTTCTTTTTTATATTGTTACGGAGATTCCACCACTACGGGCTTGTCTGTCATGAAAATATGGTGTAAGACAGTCAGTAGGCCTCAATCTATATCTATACTTATAATAAAGCTCAATGTGTGTGTGTGTGTTGGCGCTCTACAGGCCAGGTCATTTGACATACAGCTATCAAATTTGGTACATGTATACCTTAGAGGTGGGGAATGTGCACCTGGGGTCCTTTTTTTGAAATTTTAATTAGAATTTTAATTATTAATTAAAAACTAACTTTCCCGCCAAAAAAATCTTCCATTTTCCCCACCGCCAACATTTCCACCAAAAAAAATCTTCCATTTTCTCCATCGCCAAATGAGTAAGGCTTCCGTTTCTTTTTTCTCCCAACAGTAATGAGGCTAGGGTTAATATTTTTCGGCGGATTGTTTTAAACGATTCTGTTTATTTTCTTAATGTTTTATGCATTTAAAATTAAACATTGTTAATTAATCCATGTTTCAGATTCATTCTGAAGTACTTTTGAATTAAAATAACACAGAATAAAGGAAATTAATAATGTATAATCTGCATAGCGTTACCCCAACTGGCGTAGAAAAATTCACGCATTTGCGTTACCGTAAAAGGCGAAGAAAATTCACGCATGCGCTTTGTATTCTGATTGTTGGCATGGCAACCATTATCAACATACGATTTAAATTACTTTTAGGTTAGTTGTATGCTTTTTTAAGTAAATTGTACTTATGTTAGTTATATATTTTTTGTATATGATTATAGTTTTAAGTACATCGTTTTTTAAATAGTTTTTTTTAACCTGTTTTCGACCGATTATTTTAAACGATTCATTTTATTTTCTTATTGTTTGATGCATTTAAAATTAAACATTGTTAATGAATCGATTTGTTCATGATGAATCTGAGAAAATTTTGTTGACAAATTCTTGAGATATTACATAAATTAAGAAAGATATTCTTTAGTGCCCATAAAGTTTAAACGCTCAGTGACTCTATTATCAGTAATCATATTATTAAAAAAAATGCTTTGTTTCAGTAAAAAATATCATTATATTAATTACAGATTAATCATTTATACTTTAATTTAAAGCATAAATTCTACGAGGGGTAACAGAAAATTAGAGAGATACATATCACGTTATGACAAAGCCTTTATAATATTATGAGTGAATTATATGACTATCAAAATTTGAAGTTTTAAAATATTTTGTGAAGAATCTATTAAAGTTGGAATTGCGTAAAATATTTAATGGTACGATCGGAGTTTAACCCCCTGCTTGCTCAACTTTTAAAAATCGCAACAATGGTCTTGCGATGTTCAAAAGCAAAGGAGCATATGTTCAATTATAGTGCATAATAAAGATTGCCAGCTTTGGCGCGTTATCGCAACTTGGCGAAGAAGAGGGTTAAACTCCGATTCAACCTATTTAATTATTAAAATTTAAACGAACATTAAGATTGGCGAACCGGCTGGTCGCCAAAGGCGGCTAGTAACAAATAACGCTGTTTATTAAAACGAAGACACAGACGACAAATACACAGTAGAAACGTCCACGAGCAATTCACAACAGCACACTTAAGAAAAACAGCAGCCTACGAGTAGTAATCGGTAGTAAATAACCACAAAAGCACACAAAGCGGTCAGACAGAACTCAGCAGGAAAAGAGTCCACGTATCTAATCACTAAGGTTTCTCCAAACGCCTACTATTATCCACTATCTTCTCTCCTTAGCTATCCAACTTTCGACTCAAGACTCAGTACACGACTCGATGCTGCCTTAATAAACTCGTCGCACTGCTCAATCCTCAATCCATTAATCGCTTGAGCTCCACTCAACGCTTGCGCTTCGTTGGACTGATACAACTGTTATGAACTATTATACATGATTGACTTCGGCTTGGACTTCCGGCCTTTTATAGCTTCCAAAGCAGGGCACAGATGTTCTTGAACAAACAACATAACTCACCTGCTATTGGTACTATAGCCTAATTCTTGAATATTCCAGTATCATCCATTTTGTCGCCAAGTTTGTAACTAAGCCCAGGGGTCAATGGTCTGATAACTATTCAGAATTGAATAGAACTGTCCGTAAAATTATTTTTCCAACAAGGGAATTAACTGTGCTGGGAAGCAACACTATAATTTGTAATAGTACTATTTAGCAATGAAAAAGGAATAAATATCATTCGTAACACTTTATTAATGCATTATTATTATATAAAGTGTTAATAAATTTTATCTTCATGGTACTCGGAATACATTCATCTTGCTGTCCCTCAACTATTAATATACAACATTTGTGTCATTTCCAAACAGCAGTGACACTGTCAGTATAGCTTGGCAAAAAACCACGAGTTTTCTTGTTCACCTTTTTAAAATTTATATGATTTTGTATCTTTGGTCAAACCAACTTAATTAACTAACTTTGATTAAACTAAAAACTACTAGTTTTTACTATTAGCTTTTTAAATATTATCATCACTTTATCAATGACCGCTTTGATTTTTTTTTTTTTTATAAAACTGTAAAGTAAAGTACGAATTTTTTCAGCACATTATAGCCTATATACAGAGAATTTTCAAATCCATCATCTTTTTTTTTTTTTTTTTTAGTAAAATTAACAAATGTTTTTGTGATTGAAAGAAGTGAATATTATGAATTGCAGACACGTAAATTATTTCTTTTATAAATACGATATCTTACTGTTAAATGCATCACTTGAAAATCATAACGTTCATTCTTTTTGTTGTTGTTTCTTTTGGCACTTATCATAAACAAGCCCGCTGTCAAAGTCAGCAATTTTAAGCCTTAGAGAGCGTCTCTTGTTTTCAGTAGCGCTATCTAGGGCCAAGAGTGCATCTTAGCTACTCATGCATCACATTCGCTTGTACAACCCCTTCTTACAGGGGGGCACATTCACACACCTCACAAACAGAATACAGATGAAGAATAACTCGAACCCGGACGCCCAGATCACGGGAAAGACGCGCCCGGACGCCGGCACATTCGTACTTTTTTAATATAGGTATTTGATGATTATATTTGCTGCCAGGTATTGATTTCTTTATCCATGAATTTTTGCTTAAATTTTACTGGAAATTTCTTATTAAGTAATTTTGCATTAAATATATATTTTTCAGGTGTCAAGAAACCAAAAATGCGAAATATTTTAAAGGTAAATTTCTGAAATTGTGGGAAAATATTTAACGATATTTAGAAAGAATTTGAATTTCTTTTCTCATTTTGTGTTCAGCATTATCATACGAGATCCCTTTCTTTCATGTTTTTTCCATTGTGTTTGATATATCTGTACGATTTTTTTATTGTATTAAAATTGTGAAAGTGTCTTGTATCGTAATTAATATTATATCTCCGATTCTCTTAAGATAGTTACATAATCTTCTCTAGCAACTTGAAATTAACATTACTACATTCTTTACGATCTAAAATTATATGTCCAAATCGTTTTTTTTTTTTGTGCCTCTTTTGCTTGAATTATATTGAAGTACATTTTGCTAAGCAAATTGACATACCATATATTTCAGAACAATGCAGTTTTGTACCAACAAGACCGCGTCCTTTCAATAACTTCCTCAGGTGTTCTTTCTGCTTGAAAAAAGGATGAGACCTATAGAATCGAAAGAATTAGATCACCTTTTCACAAGCGCTTTCTCTTGGAAAGCATTTTGTGACAGAAAAAGACCATCCAACTCTTATGTAGGTTCATCGTATCAAATGAAGGGTATAAAAGTATGATCTGACCTTTACTTACAAAGGATTGACCCAATAGTAGCGTTTCAAGGATTCGTTCAACTGCAATGATACGTTCCAACAAAAAAATGGGTCTTGAAATTTGGAGTAGAGCAAGAGGCCTGTTTAGGAGATTCCACCCTGATTTTGTTTCACTTTCTTGAGTGAAAGTGGAGGGAATAAAACAGGGTCCGTGTTCCAGTGACCAATATCATGTTTACTTTCATAGTTTGTTTGTAGCAGCATAATATTTCTACTTACAAATACCTTTATTCAATTATGTCAGATTTTCAGTGAATGACGGTGGATTAAGATATTTCGCGGCCCTAGACAATGTGCATTATGAAAACTTTCTCTTTTAATAAAATGGTTGATTAATTTTTATTTTTTTTACCATTTTTAACAGATGATAGATATATTTTAGATTAACTTTTTTATCAACTCTGTGAAAAGGTAATAGTTTTTTTTAACCCATTTTCATTCGAAGTTGTCTGACATCCACATTTCAGCATAATATCCTTAAAGAAGAAGTATAATTTTATAAATATTCTAATAATTAAGTAAATAATATATATTGATATCTGACCATTTATACTAGGAAAAGTGTTAATATGAGCCTAATATTTAATAATTAGGAAATTTTGAATTTTTAAAAACTTACAAAAAAATTAATTTGCATCACACGGTTGAATCTTCCCTTCGCAATCAAAAATGAGACACGAAAAAGAAATAATAGGAAATAATCTTACATAAGGCTCCAAAAATAATTTATTAAAAAAAAGATTAAAAAATTTAACTGCTTAAGATAAATCTTTAATAGTATCTTCCATTTTTTACATTATTCTGTCAGATTAAGAAAGTCATAAGCATATTCTAAGAAACAAATATAAAAACAGTTTCAGTAAGATAAATATAGATTTAACAAGGCATCATAAAAAACTGCCCCTTGTTCGAACATCATGGATACATACAAAGAGGGAAAAAAGTATTTATTCCTAAGAGAGTTATAATACAAAAACAACTTTTTTTATTTCATGCTTCGCATCAAAAATAACGTCATTTGCATTTACAGTTGCATGAGACTATCTGGATTTTATATTTTTGCGTTATTTTTTTATTAAATAAGAAATTAAAATTAAAAAAGAAAATTGGTGTGCTTGATTTATACATTTATCTATATTTTATTTTGCTTTTTAAGTGTATGCTACTAGAGTTTCCGCATTATTTCTTTTTATTATTGAAATATTATGAGGGGACACAAAATTGACAATTTTTTTTATTAATTTCTAAAAGAACAGTTCGCTACTAATATTTGACGGACTTTTGGTACATCGCAAGCAAGAGAGGTTGCATGCGATGTACTCTAACCAGACGTCTTCAGAGGAAATTGAAGGCATGTTGGCGTGGAGTGAGCGTGAATGACTAAACTGAATGGAAGGGAGAAAAAAATGTATAGCGTGGTAATTCACCAGCATTCCATTCCATTGGTATTTTCAAAGTATTTCGTAAAGACCTTGTACTATTTTATCCCTGCAACTATGAATGAGGAGCAATGCATTGGAATTCTTATCTAAGACATTGCGATATCTATTTATAATTTTTTTAAAAATTATGTAAACAATGTGTTTTATTCGCTTTGTGATTAGCATGTAGTGAGTCACCTGACCCAAGGTATTTGAGGTTTGTTTGTCAATATTGTTTGAAATGTTTAATGAAAATTATCATTACGTTGTAGTAAGTATTTATATTGTATTTGAAATGGTGACAAAAAAAAAGTCAAGCTTTAATTAATTTAAAATTAACAGAAAATGAATTTAAAGCAATATTATTTATTAATTCTACTTTAAACACACCTTTTGTGGCAATACTAATGAATAGATTTCCGAATGCCACTTTAATTTTTTGGCGTTGAAATACTGGTATAAAAAATGGAATAAAATATAAAATCAAAAATGTATCTTACAAGAGTCATTGAATTAATTAAAATTGTCCGATTTAATCTAATCTAAAATTCATAAAAATAGCTTTGTGCTAGGAATGGCTGAAAGGAGATGTCACAGTAGCTAGTATTAAAAGTAAAAAGACTAATTAAGAAATATGAGAGAAGAAAGTTCAGAAATCTAATTAAATATCTGATGTAGAAGTCATAAGCAGATTACCAATTTTCTCACATTTTGAGGATAGATCACATGTCTCTAAAGGCCAAGGTTATCAAGTTTTCTTTATTTCGGATACTTTTTATTAGTTAATAAATTTTTTATATGTTGGTTTCGGATATCAAATATCAATTAAGAAGAAAGTAAAATAAGTTAACATCAGATTTTTCCAATTTGAGTATTTTTTTTTCACTCTAACAAGGGTGTCTCAAAATTAACGCAAGATTTGAATTTGCCACTATTTGTGCAGTAAAGTGTTGGAAACCCTATCAAAAAACCATTTGACAACTGATAGTTTAGGATTAGTAAAAATGGAACGTTACACGATAGAACAATGTGTTTTCATTGTTGAACAATAATTGTTCAAAAATAATAAAAGTCTTGCGGCCACAATTCGAAAATTGCCCCTCCCCCTAGATCGTGCGATTTAACACCATTGGATTTCTTTTTATGGGGTTATTTGAAGTCAAAGGTCTAGGCATTGAAGGAGGAAATTCAAAGCTGCATCAACGAAATTCAGCGAAATTTATGAAAAATGGTCATGGAAAATTTCGACAAAAAAGTGCGCATGTGTCAGCAAAACAATGTGTTGCCCTATGTGTTATTCCATACATAATCCTATTTTGTGTACTTTATCATTCAATAAAATCTATCAATTTAAAGCGGAAAAACCGTGTTTTTTATTTAATTCAAATCTTGCTTTAACACGTTGTTCTATCGTGTAACACTCCATTTCCACCAATCCTAAACTATCAGCTGTCAAATGGTTTTTTAATAGGATTGCCAACACTTTACTGCACAAATATTGGCAAATTCAAATCTTGAGTTAATTTTGGGATGCCCTTTATTTGTTTTGAAGATCTAGAGTGTTGCTTGCTTTGATTCATGTATTTTTTTATGCTATAATCTTTTGTTTTTTATTTTCAAACAAAGCGAAAGGAACAATTACATCAGAAATGCGTCTCAAGCTGTATGTGAAATTCCCACAGTCAGAGAGATAATATATAGAACACATAAATTTTCCAAATGTCTGCATTTCGGCCGCTGCAGAAATATCATTTATTTCTATTGCCTGGATAGAATTATCGTATGATAATAAAATGCAATGGCAACTACATCACTTTTTGACGCCTGTTGAACGTGAGGTAGAATGCACCGACATCCATAAAATAAGTCTGTTGTACGTCTGACAACTACACGAAACTGTATTTCGTTTCGAAATGGGTATAAAACTGGAAAAATGACAACTCGTTTAAGGCACTAAAACAAACAAACAACAACAACAAAAAAAACGTATCTTTTTGTTTTGTGTTGAAAGTAACTTTTAAAAAGTATGCTTTTATAGGTGGTAATTTAAAGGGCAATATCAAATATAGAAAATATTACCAAATACTTTATATTTCAGTTGTCCATCTGTTTCCCAAAAAGGTTTTATTTCTAAATGATTTCTAAATCTATTAAACATATAAACGAAGAAATATTTTTCAGAAGTTTATCAAAATTACAAAATTTCAAATATTTTGCAAAGCAGTTACATGTTAACCAGAATTCCTGTTAATTGAAATTTTATGGTTTTTAGTTATTTTAATTTATTTCCATTTAGTAAAAATGAAATATCAACCAATTCCGATTTTAAAAAGTAGCATAAAGTTTTCGCTTATGAATATTTATGTAAAGAGGCACAGTTTATCACGTAAGACAGCGTTTTTGTTATAACTCCTTCTCTTTCATTATTTTTATCATTAGCGAAATTAGTTTTGAATAAAATTCTTATAAAAGTGAGATTTAAGGGCATATTTGGATTCAGTTTAATTTTTCATATTCTTCATTAGTCATAAATTCGAAACAAAAGCATACTGTTATCACAATACCTAAACAACCCATACTTTTACGATTTAAAGAATTTTCTGTTTACTTATTCATCTACACATGTGGTTATCTTTTTCTCAACATCTATACTTTATTCCTATTTTGTAGCCGCCTCTTTATGAAATTCGCAATAACAAGAACAGTTACCAGAAATTACTAGCATCATTGTGATTCAAATTATTAACAGCTGTTCCAGAATTAAGCCCCTTCTCTGTTTCAAAGCATTCAGATAATATTTTTATTTAAATGCAAAGATTATGTTTACTTTTTAGATCAAATTTCTGCTAATAAAGGATGATCCGTGTTTCTCTTTGCATGTGTTGGCATTCTACAGACGAGACCGTTTGACTTAAAACTATAATTTTGTACATATATAAATTGGATGATAAAAATGTGCACCTCGGAGTGATTTTTTAGAATTTTAATTAATAAAAATTTTAATATTTTTCCGCGATTATTTCGGAAAATATTACAACGAAAATTGATTCGATATTCTCTTGAAATTCAAAAATTTTCTTTTAAATGGTACTAGTTGTTGCAAGGTATAATTTTTCTATTTTTAATTAATTTTTAAAAAAATATTTTGTCTATTTTAAGGTAATATATTTCATTGTTGAAATAGAACTCAAATATTTTTCATTATTGTTATTAAAATTTCAAGTTGCCATTTTTTCCCCAATGTTGATGATGAAGTTTTGAAAATTTGACTTATTTTCCATGTTGGGAGGTTACAGCATAAGGTATGCTTTTAATAAATTTTTAAAAATTTTGTTGTATTTACATTAAAGTGTAACTTTAGAACTAAATAATAAAGAAGAAGTTATATATATATATATATATATATAGGCGCACCCTATTGCCTTTTCCTGTGATTTAATTGATATACAAGAATACGGATTGAAAATTAGAGAAATGCATAATACAATGAAGAAAATGACTAAAGATTTCTAAAATCCTGCAAGTTATATATCTATCAATTTTTTTCTTAATTTTTTTGCAGAGAAAGCCACGAAGATCAAATTACATAACGCATTTAATCGAAATTTTTCAAAATCATTAAACACACCGAACCATCTGGTCGCCGAAGACGGCTAGTCTTTAATATTTGAGAAAAAGCGAGACTTTAATTATATGTTACACATAATAACTTAGTCCAAATACATTAATTACAAAAAAAAAAACGTGCCGGATTAATTTTACGGAAAAAAAAACATCCGCTAAATTTCATGAGTTTGTATATTGAGCCACGATATTGCACTTAATATCCTTCATTTCAGAATATATCTTCTGATGAAGGTTTTCTATATTTGTTTCTCAGCAGCTGTTTTAGGGTGTTAGGCCTTGGAAAGTAGGTTTGTTCATCACCTCTTGTGTTTATCACTTGTTTGGCACCGTGCTTCTTAACGGGGTTGAGGTTAAGAAATATAAATTATGGAATTATGTCGGATTTCATACACCAGCTCATTACTCACTCGACAAACATAAAATATAGCTTCGTAAACAACTATTTGGGTAATGTTTTATACATCTAGAACTTTGATGATCGCTAGTGATTCCTCAATCGAAAGTCAACTAAAAAAAATTTCCATATATATTTAGCAATTTTTCAAAATTTTGAATATTTGTAACAATGATAGTGTCTCTTTATTTCTTAGTTGATAGTATTGGATCTAGAAGAAGAAATAGATCATTACGGTATTAAAAAGGAACAAATAAAGCATTGGATATGAACAAAAAGATAGAAAACTTGAGAGAAATATTTTGAATGGAGTAAATTTCAGAATGATTTTAAGTTTACTGAAGCTTAGGTAGATATGAATTATTGAATTTTTAAATGGGATTGGAAGCTTGGTTCATTGATGCCTTCAAAATTGCTTATCTTGAACATCTTCCACACATTCTTAAAATCAGAAAATTTTCTTTGGTAAATTCTTTTATTTTCTTATTTATGTTTTACCGAGAGCAGAAAAGCCATAAATTATTTTGAGTTATTTCAATTGAATAGTCTTTGAAATTTGATAAAAAAATTTAAAATTTAGTATCAGTCTTATATTAATTAATTGTTCAGTTCTTTTAAATGAAACAAATTTAATTATTTTATTTAGTATGTAGTATTTCGACATTTAAATTATGTAAGAAATGTTAAAAACCAATTATAAAAATAGCAAGAAATTTTATATAAATGGAAGACGATTACATAAATATATATATTTTTTAAGAATTTCTGTTAAAAATTGTTTTACAAGGTACAACTTTCTACATTACAATTTTATAAATGAACTAGTTACGGTGGCAAAAAGTACTGAAACAATGATTTAATTTGTAGTTTAGAATTTTCAAGATCTTATTATTTATTAAGTAATCATTCAGTCATTGTCAAAATTTCATCATTTAATTATGTTTAATTTTCACCAAAAAGTTATTCAAGTTATATAGTAATTAAAGTTGATGAATGATTTTACTTGCTTAAGATATAACAGTTTATTTTGTTGTACAGCTAATTTCTATTCAGTTTACTGCCAAAATCAATTCATTTTAAATTATTAAAGAAAATACTCGTAAGTTAACACTAGTAGTAGGCGTTGATGTTTGTGAAATGGGAATATTATATATTTTTCATAATATAAAGTTTTAAGATTTAAAAAAAAATTGAATTAAATCTTTAGATAGACACTGAATAATTGTCAATTCATGACTGAATGCTAATCATTAAGTCTCACTTATCTTTCGCAAACACGAAATCGTTTAAAGAAAATTTCAAATTAGCGATGGGTTTTTATATAGCTTCAAAAAAAAGCGAAAAACAAATAAAGACGAGAAAGATAAATGACAATTATTGAACGAAAAGTAAATAACATGTTTTACATATGTATTTTTGAATTCAAAAAAATCTCTAATGAGAGAGACTTGGCAAGATGTTAAACGTACAAACTTCTATTTTATTGAGGAAGACATACAAATTAAGATTTATTTCTTTGTTATATTTCTTTTGGGAACTGATCCCATTTTCTTTGTAGATGTCAATATGGCTGAATGGTAATTATGTCAGTAGATGAAATACAACGTGCAAGTCTAAGAATTGAAGCAAAGAACAGCAGCTGGACACACACTTCAGTGTGACTAACGCAAGACAAAGCGTCAAATATTGTTCTCGATTAAACGATTGTGAAACGTTCTTCGCCCTTTGAAATCTTCTATTCCATTTCTTGTTATCGCTTTCTTGACTGATTCTTGAAACCTCGTTAATAAAGCGCTTGTAGATATTATCGAAAAGGAAGTTTTCTTAATTCCCTAAATACAACGCAGACGCTGGCGCTTATATTTAAGCTGGTGCGCCATTTAGATCGCGTTGTTTGGCAGGAATAATGTCATATTTTAAAGCGATTCAGTTTCAGAGGCTCAATGATGCATTTTAAACTAGCCGCTTTTAATGACTAGTTCTTTCGTCAAGATTACTATTTGCGAAAAATTTCAAGAAGATCCAGAGCCGGATTAAGCCATCAAGGGGTCCTCAGGAAATTCAAATCTTGGAGACCCACAGATCTCTAACGTCCTAAACGAGATATTTTTTATTCGTCTTAATTATTTGTGTAAAAAATTTTAGATCAGAATCAGAATTTAGCAAATTCTGATAATCTGATAAGGCATTTAATTAAATGTTCCTTCCTTCCTATAAATCTTCCGATAGAAGTTTTTATTGTTTATCATACAAAAAAAAATCAAGAGTAACAAAAATAGTAAAATTAAGTAAAATAGTAAAAAAAAAATTGTTAAAAAATAATAGTAAAAAAAAAAGTTATTTTTTTCAACGTTTTTAAACACCATAATATGAAACTTGTAAATCAGATTATGGGAGTTGTATACAATATTTGATAATAGTTTGAGTCAGTTCAAGTGAATGGTCCTTGTAAATTAAATTAAAGTATAAGTATAACTGTAGTCGGGACTTGATTACAGTTTGAGTCATTTCGAGTTAATGATTCTTGTAAATTCAATTAAAGCATGAAATTTATCTAATACAAAAATATTATTAATAATATATTGAAATTTCGGGGTAATTACAATTATTTGCCTATTTGATAATCTGACACTAAGATGATCTTTTATCTATAGCTTATTTTAGCTGGTTCTCTAATCAAAGTGTTTTATAATATCAATTTTTGGTGACTTGTCATTTTTGATAGCATGTAACTTGTACTATTTTAGAAGCTTTACACCTGTTTCCTTATTGTGATGCTGTTCTACCAACTGTTTCTAATCATCATGTCCCTTTAAATTTTAGTTTTAATCGAAATCAGAATATGATGAAACTTCACCTAACTCATCACATTACTTATTAAGTCGAAATACGTTCATCTTTTACATAAGCAGAGAATTTTCGTTATTAATTTAATAAGGTCAGTATATTACAAGAAAATGGCGAAACTTCAAATTAAAAGAGCGATAGTATGCTTTATATCTCCAAATATATTCACTTATACTCTAGAAAAGAGTAATGGTGATAAGAAATGCTGCAACTTAAAAAACATTACACCATTGCTTACTTTTGAATTTAAATCTTTGTTCTAATTTCTGCAAAACTTTTTAAAAAAATTCTAAACCTATGCTCAAAAAAGTAATTTAACCATTTTTTTAAGCAAGTCTTCATGCATTAATTACCAACAATGGAAGAGAGAAAATAAAACATTTGTCCCAATCGAAAAAAAATAACTTGAATTTCATAACAATGAAAAGTATGGCTATCAAATATGCCTAAATTAGTTTTGAAATTTTAAAATTACAGAACAAAATATACACCAAATAAACTGATATCGTAGAAAAGACAATTCTTCAAATTTCCAGATGATGATTTAAAAAAAGTTTTTCTGCCATAAAGTTTTCTGAAGTTATAAATGGAAAACGAAAAAATTTCTTCTAATTAATTAAAATTCCTCTATACTTTTTTTAAAAAAATAAATGGTTAAGAAGTGTTCTCTTTCGCATTCTCTAAACTGTGATTATACCAAATTTTGTTACTCTAGATCTACCGGCTTGCATTGTAAGCCCCAATACAGAAACGCACACATTCTTCGTTATTATTGGCAGAAGAGATTTGTATAATCAAAACAATATCCACCTATTTTTCAATGCTCTATGTATGATATGCCTTGTATTGTAGCTATTTTGTGTTTACATGTAGTTAGTTATGGAAAGGCAGTTTTTTCAAAAAGAGAATAAAATAAATTAGATAATTCGGAAAACAAAAGGTACTTTTTCTCTCGCTAAATCTGAAGACAACGTTAAAAAATAAACGAAGAAACTGAATAACTTTGTATATTACTCAGAAAGGTCATCAGTTATAAATCAGACTTTGTTACAAACAAATTCAAATTCATTTGGCTATTTCAAATTCATATATTTTAAATTGCTGTTTCAAAGAAAATTCGAGTATATATTTATATTCAAATTCTCCACAATGACTTTCAAACTATGGCCCATTGTATTAGTGCGTAGAGAATATATTCAGAAAACTATTTTCAGATGAGCTTCAAGTTTTGAATTTTATTTGAAGGCTAGCCGCCTTTGGCGACCAGCCGGTTCACCAATCTTAATGTTCGTTTAAATTTTAATAATTAAATAGCTTGAACCGGAGTTTAACCCCCTTCTTCGCCAAGTTGCGATAACGCGCCAAAGCTGACTTTATTATGCACTATAATTGAACATCTGCTCCTTTGCTTTTGAATATTTCGCAAGACCGTTGTTGGCGATTTTTAAAAATTTCGCAAAGCAGGGGGTTAAACTCTGGTTGTACCATTAAATATTTTACGCAATTCCAACTTTAATAGATTCTTCAGCAAAATATTTTAAAGCTTCGAATTTTGATAGTCATATAACTCACTCATAATATTATAAAGGCCTTCAGTCATAACGTGATAGGTATCTCTCTAATTTTCTGTTACCCCTCGTAGAATTTATGCTTTAAATTAAAGTGTAAATGATTAATCTGCAATTAATATAATAATATTTTTTACTGAAACAAAGCATTTTTTTAATAATATGATTACTGATAATAGAGTCACTGAGCGTTTAAACTTTATGGGCACTAAAGAATATCTTTCTTAATTTATGTAATATCTCAAGAATTTGTCAACAAAATTTTCTCAGATTCATCATGAACAGATCTATTAATTAACAATGTTTAATTTTAAATGTATCAAACACTAAGAAAATAAAATGAATCGTTTAAAATAATCGGTCGAAAACAGGTTTAAAAAAACTACTTAAAAAACGATGTACTTAAAACTATAAGCATATACAAAAAATATATATAACTAACATAAATACAATTTAATTACAAAAGCATGCAACTAACCTAAAAATAATTTGAATCATTGAAAACAGGTTAAAAAAAACTAGTTAAAAAACGATGTACTTAAAACTATAAGCATATACAAAAAATATATAACTAACATAAAAATAATTTACTTACAAAAGCATGCAACTAACCTAAAAATAATTTAAATCATCCGTTGATAATGGTTGTCATGGCAACAATCAGAACATAATGCGCATGCGGGAATTTTCTTCGCCACTTACGGTAACGCAAATGCGTAAATTTTTCTACGCCAGTTGGAGTAACGCTATGCAGATTAGACATTTTTTATTTCCTTTATTCTGTGTTATTTTAATTCAAAAGTACTTCAGAAGGAATCTGAAACATGGATTAATTAACAATGTTCAATTTTAAATGCATAAAACATTCAGAAAATAAACAGAATCGTTTGAAATAATCCGCCGAAAAATATTAACCCTAGCCTCATTACTGTTGGGAGAAAAAAAAAATCTAAAGCCTTACTCATTTGGCGGTGGGGAAAATGGAAGATTTTTTTTGGCGGAAAAGTTGGTGGTGGGGAAAATGGAAGATTTTTTTGGCGGGAAAGTTAGTTTTTAATTAATAATTAAAATTCTAATTAAGATTTCAAAAAAAGGGACCCCAGGTATAAGGGCACATTCCCGACCTCTAAGGTATACATGTACCAAATTTGATAGCTGTACGTCAAATGACCTGGCCTGTAGAGCGCCAACACACACACACACACATTGAGCTTTATTATAAGTATAGATATAGATATAGATATAGATGATAATAAAACAAATGTAATACAATTTATCTTCAGAAAATGTAAACAAGTTAATATACGAAAAAGATACCAATTTTTTTTAAGATCAGAAAACAACTAATATGTGAAAACAGAATTCATTTTTAAAACGTAACGTTTAAAAATCGATTTTTAAAAGATTTAAATTATTCAAAATCCTAGTTTTATAATTTTTTTTTTTTTTTTTTTTTTGCTTTTGAATTATAGAGGATGGACGGTAATAATCGAAAAAAAAAATTGAACTTGAGATTTTGGCGAATTTTTCACTTTCAAACCCCATGAGTCCCAAAAACATATTTTTGGTATTATGTCTGTCTGTGAACAAGATGATTCAAAAACGGTTGAGCTAAACTGATGTAATTTGGCTTTAAACGAAATTTGTAGACTTCTGTCCAATTTTGAAAGAAATTCATTCACAGGAATTCTGTTTGGTTGACTGTTCGAGTACAAGAGAACTCGATACTTATAAAATGCAAACTTTAAAATTTGGTACACAGGCTTAGCATCTAAAATATAGATATCAGGTTTTGAATCAAATCCCTCGACTGTGTGTCGGTTTGTACTCTCATATGAATGTAAGAGCAATAGCTCATAAACGCAGTAGTTTAAATCAATGAATTTCGGTATGCTATTTTGTGATTATGACTGTAACTCCTTGTAAAATTTGGTGTCAATTGGTATTCAAAAATTTAATTATCCTTCATCAAGTCCATGCAAGGTATTCAAGGCTTTATCTAATACGTTACGTTTTTGAATTATTGTATTATATACAAAAGTATATAAGTATGTAAGTGTATACAAAAGTATGTAAGTATATATAAAAGTACAGATCGGCAGATGGTCAACCTCTTGCAGATTTGGTTCCAAATTTGATACAAATCTACGCTTAAGATATAAACTCTTGGGAATTTAATTTTATCTATCCAGTTGTTTTCGTTTTGAAGTTATCATTTTAGATTCCATTCGAATTGTAAAAGTTAGGCAGATTTCTTTTGAAAAGATTTCATTCAAAATTTTCTAGGAATTAACAAATTTCGCGCAAAGACTTTACATCACAATTTATTTATTCATCCAAAATTGGTTTTGAGTTATCATACTCACAGACGGACAGACATAATTTCAAAAATATGTTTTTTAAGTTCAGGGAAGTCTGAAATGTGGAGATTCGTTCAAAATCATTTTTCTGGACGATTACTATATTAATATGTATACAAAATAAATAAATAAATAATACTTTTTTTATTTTTTGAATAATAAATAAAATTTTGTATTTTTATTTATTATTTCGAAATAAACGATTAAAGCCTTAAAAACTCCGAACGTTTTTTTTAAAAGTTTTAATTAGAATTTTATTAAATAGAAAAATAGGAAATTAACCGTCATTTTGGCTTTTTCCACCAATAAGTTTCGAAAATATTACTGTATAAAACTAATTTTTATACCATTTTAAAATTTTTAAAAAATGCCGTTTTAGTAATACCAATTTAACAATCGTGTAAATGTTTTTCGGAATTTTGGAAATTAAAAAATATATGTTTTATATGCTTTTCAACGAGATTTCACTGTTGAACTGAAATTCAAATCAATGTCAAATATTTAATAATGTTCCATCAAATATTTAATGGCATTATTATCTTCCATTGCTGCAATCAAAAGAGGAAAGGTTCGGGTTCATTATTTATGTAATTTATATTTGGAATATAAAAGTGAAGTTACAGTACCGCGATAGTTAAATGATGTGGACACTTACGTTTTTGATTGGGGTAATGATATTTTTGGGCTTGATTCGATTATTATAGATCATAAACACAAGAAACAAAACTGCCTATTAAAATAACAGGGCTTGGTGTTTAAAACTATTTTTCGGAGGAATCATGAACAATAAGTTATAAATAAGAGATTTAATTAAAAGTAAATGCGACCAATATTTCTAATGAACCAACTAGTCGCCAAAGGTGGAATAAAATTTTAAATGTATAATTGAAAATAAAAAAGCATTTGGAGAATAAAATACCTTCAAACTATACCTCACTTTTAAAGAGAAGAAAAAAAAATTAAGAGTAAAGACAATAGGAATAGTTATAAACCACTTTTTGGGTGTTAATGACAATTGAATTATTAAATTATTGTGATCGACTGAATTATTGGTACTATTTTTAACAATTTAATTCAAATAAAATAAAATCGTAAAAATAATTAATTAATTTTTAATAATATTCTCTACTGTAAAAATAGGTGGAGGGAAGAGACAAAAGTTATGTGTGTATGTGCTAACAGCAATTCATATAATAGGTATTGAAACATTTGATTTGTAATCCACATTTTAGCATTCGAAACTTTATACAAAACTTTGAATTTAAAATTTCAATGTTGATTTTCGTCATATCTTGATGATGACATCTTTGTTTAAACAGCAATCATTTTTAAAGCGTTCTCTAAACTATCGAAAGTGACTAGACTTGCAGACGCATTTTTGTGTAATATATATTTATATATATATATATAGATGGATTTTAAGATACGGAAAATCTGAAAGGTTAAAAATTCATGCACTCGACATTTGGTGTTAAATATGATAAAGAATAGTAAAAAGTTTGATGTTTTTACGTTAAAATTATGCATTATGTTTCGTGCGGTATAGATAAGAAAACTACGCATTGACTTTTAACATTGCGTAAACTAAAACGGATTTACGCAAAACGCTACAATCATATCTTTCAGCAATAGTCAGCGTAAACATCGGCGAAACAATCCTTCGTGTTGCCAGAGCGGCTAAGTAAATATCAACTATTTCTCACATTTCGCATTCTGTTTCGAACGTGAAATCCGCCTTTGAGATTTCGCCATTTTATATAATGTAGTTGAAGACGGATGGAAATTTCACTATTTTCTGCAAATGAAAAATTCTTTTTAACTCTTAGATTGCAACTATTCCATGAAACTTTTTTTTAAAAAAAGTTCCTATTGTGTAAATTGGAAATTTTTTTTATATAAAAATAGTAAGAAGTAAATGAAATATTATAATATATTTTTCAGATTTGAAAATCATTTTGATAAAAACAGAAAATACTTTTAAAAAATCTTTATAATTTCTTAGCTTAATGAGTTAAATAATTTATTAAAATATTTGAGTGAAAGCTTGGAATCAAAAAAGAAATTATCAATGCTTAAATATTCTGATTTGAAGGGTGTGTGTGTATGTGTAATTTTCAGACATTGTAGCGTGATATACAAACTTGTTTTTTTACATGCGATATAAATTTATTAATTTAATTTCTTTTTTATGAATGATTATTTCTGTTTATTGTAATAGTGAGTATTCTTTCATATAATTCATTAATTGATAAAAAGTACATATAGAACGCTCATGGAATAGAAACTGTTAACTCCACTTTTATCAGACTTTCTTAAGTTTTGAAATCCATATACAGCAGAAATTCTTGTTTTGTATGAAGAGTTCATATACCTTGGTAATAAAATTTTGCATTTTTTATTAATGACTTTTAGTAAAAGGGATCAAACAAATGAGACATTCACCTCACAAATAATTTACGATTGCAAAATTTCTCTTTTTGTATGAAAAAAAGGATCACATTCGTAAAAGTAAGCAATCAATGATCATTTTATCAGAAAATTAATACCTCTGTATTGAGATTAAATATAGAGTGAATGATGTGTTGATTAAATATTTAATGAATTCTTTTAAAGTGATTCCACTAACCAAGTCATCGATATATCAAAGATTTCTTTTGAGAGTTAATTTAATTTCCGAAGACTTCCCTCAATAAATAATATTGTTATTTCAAACTGCATAATAACAACTAAAAATGCCTTCTTGACTTATATATTCGTACCAATAAATTAAGGATATAGAAAATCTGTATGAATTAAGTTTAAAGTATAAAAAATTGCATAAACATAAATCCAGCTTAACACAAAAGAGAGAGTAGAAAGCAAAAAGCAGAATATATTCAACCGTAAGGAAAATGCTTTTCGAATGAAAGGAGAAAACATGCCTCATCTTGAAAAATTAAGACCATTTGTTTTTATGATGTTTAATATGTTGTATTCTTATCGTCTGCTACAAGACAATCGGTTATTTTGCAATCTTCTGGAATCGTAAGTATCAAATGTTTTCAACTACAGGGTGCGGTAGAAAAACTAGGACAAATCATTTTTAATATAACTTGATTAAAAATAAATTAATTAACAGAATGAAACAAATAATAATAAGAGTTGAGTTTTACTAATAAGTAAATTTAATTTGCGTCATATTGGCTGCCTTTTCCAGTGATGCAGAGACGCAAACGCTTATTGAAATTTTCAGCAATGGGTCACAAGTCTTCTACCTTTAATCTATCTCATTCCCGCCGAAGCAATTGCTTTAGAGAGTCCAAATTTTTATGTCATTTAGTGCCAGCTTTAGACTCCAAAATGGACTATACACTATAATCATGGGATTGAGATTCGGTGAGTATTGTGCCCACTCTCCAGATGATATCACGTCCGGAAAATGCGCCTTGCATGTCTTTTTAGCCTTGTAAGCTGTTATGGAGCATTGTTGAAACTCCCATTTTACATTACTGAAGTGCGTTTTGGCCCATGGAAATACAATAGCTTCTAAAATGTCCCGCTGGCACACTTTTTGATTTATTTTAACGCCCTCATCCACAAAAAAACCAGATATGTTTTGCCGCTTGCGCAAATTCTGCCTTAGACCATGACCGACTTTGGATATTTGTGATATTCAACAATTTCTGCAGTGCCTGGAGTGCCTACTGACTAGGAGTTATGAGCTTTCGGTCTTTAAAGGGCTTCTCATTAGTGAAAAGAAATCTCTCTCAATTCTGATATGCGGCCCGTTTGAAAAGTTTTCGGCGTCTTTAGAGACGCACTAGTTTGTTTTCTTCAGAGAAACTGAAGTTTTTGGATCTTGTAAGGCTTTAGTCCAAGCTATGATTTTGCCGTTCGTTGCACTGATCGGTCCCTTATTCCAAGTTCACGAGCGATCCTTCTCATGGAAATCAACGAATTTCATTGAATTCGCTTTTTGATAACTTGCGTATATTGAAAGTGTTCACCATACGTTTTTATTCACTTCCTGGATTTTGACCATCATTGACAAGCTCTTTGAAACGATAGGTTGTATCAGGCACTGTTTGCCGAGACACATTAAGCAAACGAACGACTTCATACTGTTCGCTTTCCTTGCTTAAACAACTGTAAAATAGCATATATTTTGATGGCATTGTAAAAATGCCAAAAAAACAATACGTAAACTAAAAGATACATTATAAAATATGTTATAATTGAAGTGGCAGCGAAAAAGAAATGAACAAAAATTAAAAAGAAATTAATTAACTTCTATTCTACAATGTAATAACTTTGTCCGAGTTTTTGTGCTGCACCCTTATTTTCTTGCAGGTAATTATTCCACTCTCCTAGTACTTCTGCCCAAATTTTTGGAATATACCTATGGAAGAATACTTTTCTGGAAAGCAGCAACCAGGTATGTTCCATACATGCTCAGCTAAGTTCAATTTGGGGGAGAGAGACAACCATTCCCAACAGGAGAAGTCCTCGTTTTCAATGAACTCTTGAAAAGTTACAAGGTGATGAAGGACACCAAGTTCTATTAAGACAAACCTATGCAATTGCATCTCTGAATAGACAAGCATGATACTGCAGAATAATATTCTTATGAATTTTAACTATCACGATTCCACATGAGACATATAAGTCTGTTAAGGAATCCAAATCAATATCACCCAAACATGCAATCCAGCATTACCGTAATGAAAATGTTCAATATTTTTTCTGGTATAACGAACTTTAGTGTTCTCTATTTGAGTATATTATGTGGATTAAAATAGAAGGGAAATCTGAGTTTATAAAAAAGCAATATGTTTAAAGTCCATTTTTGTGGAATCCAGATAATATGTATAATATGTACAAACACTTCAGATAGGCCTTCCAGCATATAGATTATACTTTCCAATGTTAATCATTTTTTCACTATTTTTTAAAATAATTTATTAATAGCATTAACACTGCAGAGGTTCACAATGGAATTTAGTTAAATTCAGTTTGAATTTAACGCTTTTCTAAAACGGCATTTTATACAAACTAAGAGAGATGTCATTTGTCCTCTTTTTGATATCGTTTGCATTGAGCGAAAAATGATGTCATTGGGTTTACTGGTATTTCAAAATTCCTAAGGTAGGTTTTTTTTATAGCACTGAGGAGATTATTTTCATGTTACATAATTACTTTCGATAAAATCCATCTAAATTTTCTTCAATATTATATCCATCTCAATGAATACATAATTTTTGGAGAACAGACAAATTTTATGCTCATTGTTCTTTTTCAAGCATTTGTTCCAAGAGATCTTTTCTATTAGAATATGTGTCCCTTATCAGAATTTTTATCCATTATTCAAAATTTAAAAATCTTTCACAAATATGTTCATTACCGATAGTTACCTATAGTTGTATGCTTGATATCTGTGTATGTAAAAAATTCTTCCTATTAGTTCTAAACTTGATAATCTGAAAATAATGTAAAATGTTATAAGCTTACTAATGAGAACTAATTAGATTGAAAAACTTGATCAAAACTTATGAACTAATTTAAAACTATCCTGAAAGGAGATTCCTTACATAGAAACGGATATCCGAAAGGTTTATTTATGTTATGCAAGTACCATAATTAACTTTTAAAATATGACATTTAATTTTTCCTAATAGAATTTTATTACAAGTTTAGATAACTTAAATATAAACATTTAAGTTTTCAAAATGTTTAGGTATTTTTGGGCAAAAGGCACATGATTATTTAAGAAAGAGAGGACTAATTAACTTTGGAAAAAAATAACAAAGAAATTTTTAGAACAGCTAGACTGACTGTTTTTAATGCCATGTAACATATACTTGAAAATAATGATACTGATTCCATTAGTCAGTCTTCTTAGAAAATCATGTGATTAAAACACATATGACAAGTGCGAAATTAAATCACTGAATTCATCGTTTTCAAGTTAACTGTAAGTGTCTTATATCAGAAGATAATAAAACTATGTCAAACATTTAACCTTGCAGTTGTAACCTCACTTCTATATATAACTTGTACATTAAAAAAAAGCTTTTAATATATCAGAAATTGCGAAACGAAAACTTTTGCATCTGTTTATACGAACTTTGAAAGCTTTTTGGATTTCTTACGCAGATAGACGCGAATGTATAAACACACTTTGCGTTCCTAATCATTTTTGTCAAAAAGGTCAGCACGAAAAGGCCCAATGACTCACTGAAATAATCAAAACATTATACGATATTCTGAAAAAATAGAAAATATATAATGCATGAAATCACACGTGTATGGCAAAATTAAATTCACAGATATGAAAAATTTAAAATCCAACTAAAACTGGGAAGATACTTTTAACTATTATAACAATTCAGATACAGAGCTTTTACCAACTGATTTAAAAATTAAAATAGACCTTATTAATTATCCTCATTATATAACTTTAATTGAATGAAGTTAAGTAATTAAACACCTACTAATGACAAATTGAAGCGGAAGCCAAGGAACTAGAAGTATCAAAGCAAGCAATTTGATTTTAGCAATGTTCTGCTTGCCTATATGAATTATAACTCACCAGAAAATAAATTATTTTCTTTATTGTTATTATTTATATTATTTAATGAAAATAAATTTTACAAACTGAAATAAGAAGATAAAAATCTCTCTGGGGTACACAATTTTTTTTTCATTCGAAGCATTTCGGCTTCAAATTTGGAAAATGCAGATCAAATTATCTGTCTTACCGCAACTTATATATTTAGTTTTATTGGAATTAAAAAAAAATCGAGAAAATGTGCAAAAATCTCTATAAAAATGCACCAAAATTAAAGAATTAAATACCAGAGCATTTATTGGGATATCATGTGCAAATATGCATTTCAGCGATTAAGCACTAAGGATATGAATCCAGGTGCCATATTACGTACACATATCTGCTAATTTCAAAAATGTAAGTAACATGCAATCTTCCTAATACACTGCTCATTAAAATTTTATTATTTTATGTCTAACACCCACGCATTTCTAAACACGCTATCAAATATTTATCCCAAACAGCACCATGTTTATGTTGTTAAACGTGAAATAAATCGATTAATAAAAAGGACGAAGAAAAATAATTTTAAAAGATTTAATTAAAAAACATGGAATATAAATTCTAAAGACCCCAACCCAAGTAATGTAGTTGCACGATGAAACTCTAATTACTTAATAAACATTCTACCACTAGAAAAAGTTTCAATTCAAAAAAAGAAATAAAGTATTCAAAAACCAAAAATTACCGAAAGCACCATAGGCTAATAATCATTACTTTCTTCTTAACATTTCATTTAGAAGTATAAAAAAAAAAACTATGAAATTAAAATTTTGAGTTTGCAAATGATTTTGAAGACGAGCAATTTCTAGTAAATATTTCAGTGAATTCGACAGTTTGCAAATGAAATAGCTCCCACCTAAACAGAATGTTAATTAAACCAGCCGGAATAGTGTTTTCGAAACTTTCTTCTACATTTTCTATCTATCTATACTTATAATAAAGCTCAATGTGTGTGTGTGTGTGTGTGTGTGTGTGTGTGTGTGTGTGTGTGTGTGTTGGCGCTCTACAGGCCAGGTCATTTGACATACAGCTATCAAATTTGGTACATGTATACCTTAGAGGTCGGGAATGTGCACCTGGGGTCCCTTTTTTTGAAATTTTAATTAGAATTTTAATTATTAATTAAAAACTAACTTTCCCGCCAAAAGAATCTTCCATTTTCCCCACCGCCAACTTTTCCGCCAAAAAAATCTTCCATTATCCCCAGCGCCAAACGAGAAAGGCTTCCGTTGTTTTTTTCTCCCAACAGTTAGGGTTAAAATTTTTCGGCGGATTATTTCAATCGGTTCTGCTTATTTTCTTAATGTTTGATGCATTTAAAATTAAACATTGTTAATGAATCAATCTTTCAGATTCATTCTGAAGTACTTTTGAATTAAAATAAAACAGAATAAAGGAAATTAAAAATTTCTAATCCGCATAGCGTTACCCCAACTGGCGTAGAAAAAATCACGTATTTGCGTTACGTAACCGGCGAAGAAAATTCACGCATGCGCATTCTGTTCTGATTGTTGCCATGACAACATGTATATGCTTATAGTTTTAAGTACAACGTTTTTTAAGTAGTTTTTTTAAAACCTGTTTTCAACCGTTTATTTTAAACGATTCGTTTTATTTTCTTAGTGTTTGATGCATTTAAATTTAAACATTGTTAATGAATCGATCTGCTCATAATGAATCTAAGAAAATTTTGTTGACCAACTCTTGAGATATTACATAAATTTAAAAAAATATTCTTTAG
Source organism: Argiope bruennichi (assembly GCF_947563725.1). NCBI lineage: Eukaryota > Metazoa > Arthropoda > Arachnida > Araneae > Araneidae > Argiope > Argiope bruennichi. Next base: position 82,724,690 of record NC_079159.1, on the reverse strand, counting down.
TGCCCATAAAGTTTAAACGCTGAGTGACTCTATTTTCAGTAATCAGATTATAAAAAAATGCTTTGTTTCAGTAAAAAATATTATTATATTAATTGAAGATAACTTCTTTCCACTTTAATTTAAAGCATAAATTCTACGGGTGCTAACAGAAAATGAGAGAGATACATATTACGTTATGACTGAAGGCCTTTATAATATTATGAATGAATTATATGATAATCAAAATTTGAAGTTTTAAAATATTTTGATGAAGAAGCTATTAAAGTAGAAATTGCATAAAATATTTAATTATTAAAATTTTAACGAACATTAAGATTGGTGAACCGGCTGGTCGCCAAAGGCGGCTAGTACTTATATAAAGCTCAATGTGTGTGTGTGTGTGTTGGCGCTATACAGGCCAGACCGTTCGACCTACAGCTACCAAATTTGGCACATGCATACCTTGAAGGTCTAAAATGTTCACCTGTGGTACCTTTTTTAAAATTTTTTAATTAGAATTTTAATTATTAATTAAAAATTAACTTTCCAGCCAAAAAAATCTTCATTTCCCCACCGCCAAATGAGTAAAGCTTCAGTTTTTTCCCCCACGCTAAAGAGGATAGGCTTAAGAAATTTTCGGCAGATTATTTCAAAAGATTCTGTTTATTTTCTTAATGTTTGATGCATTTAAAATTAAACATTGTTAATGAATCGATCTTTCAGATTCATTCTGAAGTACTTTTGAATTAAAATAAAACAGAATAAAGGAAATGAAAAATTTCTAATCTGCATAGCGTTACCCCAACTGGAGTAGAAAATTCACGCATTTGCATTACCATAATTGGCATTGAAAATTCAAGCATGCGCATTGTGTTCTGATTGTTGACAACTATTTTCAATAGATACGGACTTGGTTTTGAAGGCTTAATATGTTTTCCGACAGATTATTTCAAACGATTCTGCTTATTTTTTTAGTGTTTGATACATTTAAAACTAAACATTGTTATTTAATCGATCTGTTCATGATGAATCTGAGAAAATTTTGTAGAAAACTTCTTGAGATATTACATAAATTAAGAAAGATATTCTTTAATGCCCATAAGGTTTAAATTCTCAGCGACTCTGTTTTCAGTACTCAAATTTAAAAAATGCTTCATTTCAATAAAAAATTTTCTTATATTAATTGCAATTTAACCATTTCTACTTTAATTTAAAGAATAAATTCTACGGAAACTTACAGAAAATTAGAAAGATACATATTACGTTATGGCTTAATTCCTTTATAATATTATGAATGAATTATATGATTATCAAAATTTGAAGCTTTAAAATATTTTGATGAAGAAGCTATTAAAATAGGAGTTACATGAAATATTTAATTATTAACATTTTAACGAGCATGAAGATTGGCGAACCGGCTGGTCGCCAAAGGCGGCTAGTTCTCTAATAAAGAGTACTTCAATATTATTAAACTCATGCCTTTGGAGAACTACAAATAAGAAAACATCTATTAGTATGCGATTAATGGCATTATTTTTGGCGATAAATTGCTGTAATGCGATAATTACACATGTACAAGAACACCAAATGTGTATTTTACATTTCCTTTTCCAATCGATTGAAACTGAAATTTGACACAAAGCAACAATTGTAATCATAAAATCATATACCAAATTTCATATATTTAAATCATTGCGCTTTTAAGTTATCATGTTCACATATTTGTGAAAATTAGAGACCAGCAGACAGTCACGCTCTTGGCGGATTTGATTGTAAATTTAGTAGTATCTACATTTTAGACATTAAATCTATGAATCAAATTTCATCTACCTATCTCTCTTCGTTTTGTAGTTATCGTGTTATATTCAGATAGCCAAATTTCTGAATGAATTTCTTTCAAAATTTGATAGAAATCTATAAATTTGTTCTAAAAACATATATCAAATTTTATCCCTCTATCTCAAGGTGTTTTTATCTCTGCCGAAGACAGACAGACGGACAAACAAATATAATACCAAATAGAGAGATAAAACTTTTTCAGTGAGGTCTGAAACGTGGAGATTTCTCAATATCTCCATTTCAATTACAGTATTCTCTTACATTCTTTCTGAAATTACAATATTCTCTTTCTGCATACTTCGTACACGAGTACAATAAAAAGATGAATGCATAACTTATCTCTGTCCCTCTCTCTACTCATAACAGTATTTTGAAGAGTGGAAAGGTAAGGGAGAGATTTTAAAATTTTTTAATTAGAATTTTATTTAATTAAAAATCAAGAGAAATTTTTTTACTATAATTTCCTAAAACATTATTACACAAAAATAAATTTTAAGCAGCTTCAAATTTAAATTATTTTCTTTTTAATGTGTCAGTGTAATAGCCGTTCGAATTTTTCCTGTAATTTTTTTGTAATTTTTTAAAAACATTTTTTTTTTGCCTTATTTCCAACAATAGGTGACATTGTTGTCCTGAAATTCAAAACGTTTTTATTGGTTCATTAAGTATTTTATCATATAATTTTCCTCCATTGTTGAAAGTTTAAAAAAGAAAGATTCCGTTTAATTCACAAGACAAATAAAAAAAAAAATGAACTTACAATATCGCGAAATTTAGAAAATAAATGAACCGGATATTTACTTTTTCATTGCGCTATGAAGCTATGCGCTAATTCACCATTAAGAAACTTTCTCTAAACGATAAATAAAAGTTAAGTAAAGCAATTAAAATAACGTCTCTTTAATGTCAAATAATGTAGCAGAATCATGGACATGAAGTTATATCTATTTGATTTATCTGAAATTTAATATAATCTATATTCCCAGCTAACCAGCTGGTCATCTAAGGCGATTAGTTTACAAAAAAAAAAAAAAAATTACACAATATACTCACAAATTTTAATAAAGAAAATTCAATACAAGTGTGAATCATTAATTATATACCGTTCACAAGTTTGCGATTGTTACTTTTCAGCCACTTTGTCTAGTAACTAGCTGTGGCGAGACATGCATCATTGAATGCGTTTCTCTTCTTTTGGACATTTATAAAGAAAATAGTTTCAAGAATTTAAGAAAAATCGACAATTGATAATGCCTTTTTTTAAAAAAATTAAATGACACAGATTTTCTGTTTGTGTGGCTGTCTCATTCCTTCGTCTCTCAGTTCATTGAATTATGCGTAATTCACGTGATTTTTTTTTCGTTTGATGTTACTTGTACCATGATTGCTTTTAATACATTGTATTGAGACTTGTAAAATCAAAAGCCTTTATTTTTCTTTTGGACATTTATAAAATATATATCGTTAGACGTTTAAGAAAAATCAGCAATTGGTGAAGACTTTTCTATAAACTAAATGAAACACTTTTCTGTCGACTCGTTGTTTATCATTTGGTAGAACCCCAAATGACTTGACACTTGAATGACACTAATGAGGTTTATAAAAAATGTATAAATATGAAATGAGAAACATAGCATAGCAATCAAACTAAAGTCATTGGCCATCTTTAGTCTATACTTATATAAAGCTCAATGTGTGTGTGCGTGTGTATTGTGTACGTGTTGGCACTCTACAGACCAGACCATTTGACCTACAGCTACCAAATTTAGTACATGTATACCTTGGAGGTCGGGAAGGTGCACCTGGGGTCCCTGTTTTGAAATTTTAATTATTAATTAAAAACTAACTTTCCCGCCAAATTTTTTTTTTATTTTTCCCATCGCCAAATGAGTAAGGCTTCAGTTTTTTTTCCACGCTAATGAGGCTAGGCTTAAGATTTTACGGCAGATTATTTCAAACGATTCTGTTTATTTTCTTAATGTTTGATGCATTTAAAATTAAACATTGTTAATGAATCGATCTGGTCATGATGAATCTGAGAAAATTTTGTTGACAAATTCTTGAGATATTACATAAATTAAGAAATATATTCTTATTGCCCATAAGGTTTAAATGCTCAGTGACTCTGTTTTCAGTAATCAAAATATTAAAAAGAATGCTTTGTTTCAGTAAAAAATATTATTATATTAATTGCAGATTAATCATATCCTTTTTAATTTAAAGCATAAATTCTACGGGAGCTAACAGAAAATTAGAGAGATACATATTACGTTATGACTGAAGGCCTTTATGAAGTAAATTATATGACTATCAAAATTTGAAGTTTTAAAATAGTTTGATGAAGAATCTATTAAAGTAAGAATTGCGTAAAATATTTAATTATTAAAATTTAAACAAATATTAAGATTGGCCAACCGGCTGGTCGCCAAAGGCGGCTAGTATGAAATAAAAGGTGTGCATGCAATGAAAGAAAAAGCATCAATAAAATTTCTAATAATAATATTTATTAGATTAGAAATTAATATTTTCTAATAATAATTTTAAAAATAGGAAAAATGCATTAATGAAGTATTTGATGGGACAGTAAATTGGAGTACATTTAATTGTTACATATTGAGGCAAAAATTTTTGAAAGTTTTGTTAAAATTATAATTGTACTACAATGAAATTAGTATCTTTATAAACATAATTTATTGCTCCTTAAGATGGTCTAAATAGGATTTTTAAGTTATAAATATCCGAAATTATTATATAAAACGAAGAAAATTTTAATATTCATTTTTAGTTAAGAATTAATTAATTAATTTTGAAAATAGCACGGTTGCACTAGAGATGTACCCCAAAATATTATTTACAACTTTCAAATTACTATTGTTCATCGTTTAGGAGCAATTTTTGTGATCATCGGACAAGACAAAGATTTTTTTTGCTTTATATTATTAATTTAAAATCAAATACATAAATACCTTCCATATTAATTGAACGAACTTCTATATTAGATATAATCTAACGTTACAACTTTAAGCAGGTTAACATACCAGCTTTTACGTGTAAGCTAATATTTAATCAGCTTGAAAAAAAGTCATTACAAATAAAATGGTCATTAAAATACGACTCAAACTTCAATGTTTTATTATCTCTGAATAGTTCTATAAGCATATTCTTTATTTTTTTACAGTTTGTAGAGCAATAAACAGGTCTTTATGCTTTTTTCATGTTTGTAAGCTCATTTCTTGTACTATAAATTTTGAAATGCTATTGAGTTGAATACAAACCACTTTTCTCTGATATTTGCTGTCAGCTATTTCAGTTGGCTTATTTTAGTGAGTAATAAATCAAATTAGATAGTGAAATATTATCAAAATAATGAAAATGTAACTTCTTTGTATATTAAAGGAATAATGAGTAGTTGCTTTATAGGAATCAATGGTTGCTAAAAATTTCAATTAAACATTTTGTATAATTTGCCCTTAGTGACTTCTTCAGCCAAATATTTTCAAACTTCATAAATTTATAGACATATATCATATTATGTTAACAGGTCTTAAATCATTCTGATGAGTGTACTGCGCATTTCTCTAATCTTTTGTCTATATTTTAAAATTAATTGCCACAGACGATCAGTTGATCCACCGGATAAAATGGTTGTATTTAGTTTCAAATAAATGCTTTAGGTATAACTTCAAATCCATGATTCTGCTAAAGTATCTGATATGAAAACCATATTATTTTGTCTTACTTAAGATCAGCTTATTGTGCCCATGAACCTTTCTAATTCTGATAGTTCCATAACATTATAGCGTTATTAAAAATATAAAGATCAGTTCAGCCATTTCCTAAATTTATTTTGAGGTACTGTAACTTCATTTTTTTATTTGCCTTGTAAACTACACAGGTATTAAACAATGTTCTTTTTTTTAGCTTTCAGCAATGGAAGAAAATCCTGCGATTTAATATTTATTGAAACAATGGAGTAGGACAACAATTATTGTTGGAAATTAGACACAATTTTTTTATTTTCATTATTTTTAAATTGGTATCGTCAGAAAGAACATTTTAAAGTTTTGAAATGGTATAATTTATATTTTTTTGGTAATACTGCTTTCGGAATTCATTATTGCTGAAATGAAATGATTTAATTATTATCTTTAATAATTAAAACACTAATTAAGACTTCAAAAAAAATCTCTCTGCGCATTTCCGCCCTCCAAAATATATATTTGTCCAATTTGATAGCTGTATGCCAAATAGTCTGGTCTGTAAAGCGCCAATGCACATACAGAGACATTCAATCACTATTTTCAAATTGGTATCGTCAGAAAGAAAATTTTGAAGTTTTGAAATGATATAATTTATATTTTTGGGTAATAATGCTGTTGGTATTCATTATCGCTCAAATGAAATGAATCTAATTATTATCTTAATTAATTTAAACACTTATTAAAATTTCAAAAAAAAAATCTTTCTCCGAAATGTGCATTTCCGCCCTCCAAAGTATATATTTGTCCAATTTCACAGCTGTATGTTTATTATTAATAGAGATACGTAATTATATCACAGAAAGTGCTTGAAAATGGGCGCATTTTAAAAATTCTTTACTATTTCTTGACTGAATCTGAAGTTAAAAATTAATTAAAAACACAACAAAATTTCAAGAATTTTATTAAAAGGTTGCTTTATACTGAATCTTATTCAGCATGAATAAATAAACCGAATCTTCAGGTATTGATAATCTTATTAATCAATGAAAAAAATTAATATGAAATATCAGTAGCAACGCCGAAAATGATTAAGAATTCACTTCAGTAATAAAGCACTTTGTTATCAAATGCCTCCAAAATCTTTTTTTCTAAGAATCATTAAAAAATGGAAAAAGATATACAGCAAGTGGTATCATTGAAATGTTAATTATTGAATTATAAGATGGTGTAAAAATCATTTTTGTACTGTAATGTTTTTTGAATTTATTGTGGAAAAACCTCATATAATATTTATCCTATAGTATCTTGTGTTAACGATAGGATCTTGTGATAAGGCATAATGACCATTTAGAGTTTGTTCAGATTGTGACGCAAAACGTAGGGAAAATGAAATCATACATATTTTAAGAAAAGATAAACATTTGGATTTTCAAAACAACTGTTTAAATACTAGAAAATCTCTGAATGTAATGTAACACATAAGTAGTGTCACTGTACCAAACGTCACATAATCAAGATTAAACTATATTACAATGATTCATCGTGATTATGTCTTAAGATTATTTTCGTTATTTGCAAACTAATAATGTAATTTCTCTTAATGTTACCATTTAAAACAATTTCATATGAAAATACCACAAATTTTAATCATATAAAAAATAAATGACGAATCGCATGGAATCTCATATGCTGAATATGTTTATTATATAGATATTTCTGAATGAAAATCGCACGAATCTTATAGAATATTAAGCATATTAAGCCGAATTAATCCAAAATTCAGACATAAATAATCCAATAGTGACGTCGATTTTTCTTTTTTAAATCTCTAATAATTTCCTTCATTTTCTCGTTTCGTTTTTCCTTCGTTTCGCTGTTTCAATTGAAGAACTTCAAAAAGCAACAATATGTATAAATTATATTTTAGAAGAAGACTGAATGAAAATTGTAAGCTAAATGCAATACAGACAACGTTAAACATGATATTAAACTGGAAATGTTGCTACGCATATATGCTGTAAGATTAGTTGCAGAAACAAGTTGATGGGTTTGTGGAAGCGACTTTAAAAAGTGATCTGCTACAAAACTAACAATATAAATTTCACCGATGCATATTTTGCTAATGGCCTTTTTATATCATTTCTTAAATTCTTTTGGCTCTTCTGATTTGCAATTGCCGCCACTGGGTTTAGAACTCTTAGTGACCTAGCAAACGGAAGCCAAGGCGTATAAATGCCCAAGGAGGCGGTCTTATGGGAGACAATAGAGAAACATGTATTTATTTTGTTTTTTGAAATAAAATGTCATGAAGGGTCAAAAAGCTAACAATCCCCGGGCGTCCTCTTTGCTTACTGAACCACTGATGACTTCTTGTGCGAAGCCCACCACCACCACTCGTAAGGAGAACCACTTATGACTACTGGGATAGAAAAACTTATACTATGCTCCTGGCATTTGTTATCCTTGCTACACCATTCAGAAACCTTCTAACCAGACCTTATTTAGCGTTTTACAAGCATCGATATTGATTAGTGAATAGCAATTACAACTTCTTAATAAATGAAAGCTTACAATATCGAAAACTAGAGTTTGGTGCGGACATTGTATATCTCAGCATGAGAAATTTCAAATTTCATAAAGAAATTTTTTTTCAAATGGTTTGAATTATTAGAAAAGCTCCTGATAAAAATTAAAATCTTAGTTTTAATTTTGCTAATTTTGACAAATAGACCAGGGGATATTTGACATTAAGACGTTATTTAATATATATATATATATATATATTAAAATTATTTTATATTTCTTAGAACTGTTCTTATTTCATCAAGTATATACGTTATTTCATTATTGTTTTGTATTTTTTTGAATGTGAAAATATCCGGGATGGAAATGTTTTATGCTAAAAGAAATTTTTTAACTCCCAAATTATTACTTGTTAGTTAAAGAAATGAAACAAAATTAGAAAAACTTTTTAATTACTCTAGATAAATATTTAATTAAATAATTAATTTCATCTAAATTTATTTATTAGTTATTGTTTTGTATCCAGGATAAAGTTGACATATATAAATATATAAGTAAAATATGAATATTAGAGATGGCATCAATTTATTATTAAAAGTAGATGACAGCTAAGGCCAGGCATCTATAATAGATGACACCTACGACCTTTTTCGCTGGTAATACTATTTGTATCACCTATCGGAAGGGGCATAGACGTATTTGACTATATTCAGAAATCACTTTCGAAATTTTGAAAAATTATCATCTATTTATTTCTGTATAAAGTAAAAACGGCAGTATGAAATAGATTTGCAAATAAACTATTGCACAAAGCTTTAACTAAATTCTCCAAGTAAGATCTTTTCCATTTACTTCATAAAACATGAAATTTCTGTTCATTCTGTTCGAGAACAATCAGTTGAAAGAATATTATTTTCCAAGGTATATATTGTTTTTTCATTCTGGAATTTAACTTTTTAATGTTTTTTATTAAAACAATGTTAATGTTGATTTTAGAATAAGATATGAATATATGAAACGTAGAATGATTGCATACAAGAAAGCGTAAGATATAAATTTTTAATTAAGAAAACAAGAAGATCCCAAACTGGTTTTTAAAGTGATCATTAGAAATTCTTAAATAACTATGACAAGATGATATAAAATTGTTATTAGAGCTTTCAGAAGTAGTAGAATGAACTTGTCTCAAATAACATGCATTCTATTCTCAAAAATAAGAAAAATTCTTCTTAATATTTATAATCTAAAGAAAGAATATTCTTAATTTTTAAAATAATTATTTTCAATAACATCAATTCGAAATTTATTTTTCAAAATAATTCGTAAATCTTATCTAATATCGATAACTTATGAGAAGTAACTACCAAAAATTTCCCATCAAATTTAGTAAATTTATAGTTTATATATAAAACTAGTGTAATAATATTGAAAAGATAGTAAAATTATGATATATATTTTCAAAAATATGAAACAACATATCAGAGCAAGTAATTTGCATACATATAATGAGCTGCAATGTAGAACAGTCGTATTTGAAACTTGAGTAAAGTTATTGCTTCATTCTTTTAAAATAATGCATAATTAATAAAGAATGCATATTGGAAGATTTTTGCATACTTTATAAAATAATGCATGATTAATAGTTCGAAAAGCTGTATTTTTTCCCAACTTTGGAAGAAAGTTCTGAGAAAAGTATAGTTTTTCTTGATCTATATAATGTATTATCCATTCCTATCGGCATAGTCCTATTAATAGAAATTAAAACTTTTACTTTCTTGCAACTTTTATTCCTGTAAAATAATATTGAGGTATGAGTTTCGACATTATTATCCAAAATTATTCGACATTAATTTTTCTGGGAATAAAAAAATAATTCTTATTTATTAATATTTCACGGCGGAATATTGAATAATCTCTATAACAAGTCATGAGAAAATTTTGTACATTTTTCTTTTAGAATTTTAAGGTTTAATATTCTGAAGCAGAGAAAATAAAAAAATGTATGCTTTTCGTTTGTAGAACGAATAGTTTAAGGAGATATGTGGATTCAATTATTCGCATTTAAAAATAAAATAATTCGATTTATTCTAACTTTAGAATATCGTCTGCATCTTAGCATATAAGCGTTCTCTTACTTTTTACCAGAACAAATTCCGAATAAAGAGCCGGAGTTCAATATCTGCAATTCATTTTAAAAATCTTTTTTTTATGGTTTCAAAATGCATTAAAAGTATAATTGAAATTCAAGATATTATTAAATGATTTAGCTTTGATATAAAGTATCCAGCTGCAATTGAATCTAAAATGGAATTTTTGTGGCCAAAATCTTTCATATTTATCATGCAAGAGGAAAAAAATTCCTGGAATTTCGTTTGTTATTGCTCATTGAATTCTGATTCGATGACCACGTAACAGAAGGAAACTGAAAATTAAAGAATAAATGTCATCTCTGAAGGAAATCTGTTATGGACATTTGTTAAAGCTGAAATGACTATTGCATCCGCCATTTTTCGTCAGGTGTTCATGATGTCACACCTTACGATCTCGAATCAGAGATCGCAATTTGTGAAATGAGAGCATGCGTGAATTTCTAATGAAATCATAATGAGCACAAGAAGGCATGGATTAAAAGGAATTGCTGCATTGAGAGCGAACTTATCGATAGCATCAGTTTACTTTTGTCCTAGGTGTGAATATTCGAGATTAACAAGAAGCTTTTAAGCACACCCACACGTACAGACTTCACCATAAAACCTCTCGAACTCTCTTTTCAAGTTCATTTCTTCTTGTCATTCGTGCTGAAGACACACCAATCCGATCAAGTCAGGTGAGTTGTGAATTTTATAGCAATTTAAGGCTCTTTTATAAATGGAATTTTACAGTCGAATGCCTTTTGGTGAATTATCACGAATATGATATTTTAATACCATTAAAAAAAGGCACTTAGAAGATTATTCGATATTTATGAGTGATATCACTAACAAAACATCATCCGAATTTACAGAGAGAGAATGCTGAAAGCGTTAATAGTGTGATTGGCTTGAGCCTCGTTCATATTTACGCGCTTCAACAAATTATGTACAGAAGTTTGTAAGATAGTTTCAGAATATTTTCCTGTACAATTATTTTATCAGTATTGAATTTATAATACATCTATGTGGATATTTTAGTATAGGGTGGATATGTGGATATATTCCCGAATTATGTGCTTTTATTCCATTGACATATCAAGATATGCGTCGGTACCGTAAATAAAAGGCATTAAAAATAGCATTTGTTAATTTAAAAGTTCGGTACAGTTATTTACCTCAGGAAAAAATTCCTATGTTTCGAAAAAAATCAAGCAGCATTTTACTTACTTAAAAATTAATTTCCAACTAACATAAATATCGTGTAAAATTATATTGAATAGAATTAAATTATAAGAAACAAGCAATACAAAAATAAAATTAAAGTCGTTGAAAACTTTTATTCATTTTAAATTAATAAGCAAAAATTGATACTGAATTTCTATTCCAGAATTTCTTATGACATGCGATTTTAGTCATCAATTATTTTATCGACAGTTAGAAGTGAATTCTTAAAATACAAATAAAAATTCATGGATCATCGCCCAATTGAAATAATTTTAAGCACAGAAAAAATACAGGACATCAGTTATATTATTGTTATACATGTATGCTTTTATTTTGGCAATCCAAAATGTCGGATAAAGAGAAAGAGAATATCGGTTACTTGAATTAAGATAAGACTATTAATGCTCGAGAAAAGTTTAAATTAAAGTTATAGGTATTACAAAGACCTATAAAATGAACTTTCAAACGTCGTGAAACTTTGACAACTTTACTTAGGTAATATCATATAGAAGGAAATGGCTGAAAGAAATTTTAAGTTGGTATCTAAACCAATTTTACTTTTTATAAAAAAATGCCACTAGATCGAAAAAAATGTTTGTCGAAAAAAGTTCACAAATATTTTTCTGTCTGAATTAACTGTCTGGAAAAAATATTTTTAAAATTTGTTGTTCTACGACTTCTTATGGTGTATTATAAAGGTCAATTTTCAGAAAAAGTGACAATGTGAAAAACTCATGGAATCATGCAGTCTTCATAGATCTAGTTATATATATATATATAAAAAATAGTTGTGTCTATGTTAATTTATGGTTAAAGAAATAAAAATGAAGAATTTAATAATTAATTATTTATTTGTTTTTATTTATTATTTTTTTTTAATTTCACATCCATAAGCATGCAAATAAGAATAAATAAATTTGGATTCATATTTCGACAAAAATTTTGGACTATTTCTTTTAGAACACATCTTTTCCAGAGCCCAGCACTAAAAAGCCCAGAATTAAACCATTGAATCATATAAGGAAAAAAAAATTTAAAAGTAATATATTTTCTTCATTTGTGAATATTGAGACAACCCCTAGAATCTTTTTCTTCTATACCTCGGACTGCTGTGCATCGAATTACATAAAATTTCATATTTGGTAGGTTCTATATGTGAAAAATCGTTTAAACGAACAAAAAAAGCGAGGATTGTCTTTGGAAAATTTGAAGATGATATGAATATAAATATAAAGACGGTTTTTTACGTAGATACGATTTGCATTCAAAGAAAGTACTATTACTAAATCAAATGTTACATTTTGCTTCATTTTAAGAATTGTGAATTGCAAGTAATAAGAAGTCTTAAGATACATTTTTGACGTACTCTACCTTATAAGTAGGAATCAAAAGTATATGAATCATCATGAAAGTAATTTCAGATTAAAAATAAATGCATTATAAAGGGTATGTTTATAGTCAAAGAATAAAATATTTTAATTTTATATTATTCAATCAAATTCAAAAATAAAATTTTATAATAAAATATATTGCATGTTATACCAAATAGTGGGTAATAGTACATAATAGGAAATATTAAGATTTATTATGAATGACAACTAAAACAATTCCCATAAGTCAGGCTTTATATGATTAATGGAAACAATATATATGCATCTGATTTTTAAAGATTAAAACAAAATATTAAAAACGATTTCATTTTACTTTAATTCAAAACCTTTATTTACATTTTTTAAATAAACATTGTATCACCGAAAATAATGTTATTTGCTACCAGTGTTACTTGTATCATAGTTTGATAAACTTTGATTTAGGACATATTTTTTCTTCAATTCAGTACTTTTTTTTGTAGATATGGTGTTGAAATTTAGAAATAAGCTTTGAGAAATTCTGGATACTTGGTCATTTTACTTTTAAAATTCAGTATTTTAAATTGACGGTTTTTAAATACGAGTTTTTAAAACCAAATTTAATCACTTTTTTAACACAAGTGATTTACCAATTAGCAATTTGAAGTACGATGTAATTCGGGACATTTAATTAAAATTCAAAATACTTTTTCTGTAGGAGATAAACAGTCCTAGCCATCTTTATTTTCTTTTAAACAATTTAATTTAACAGTAATTTTTTAAATTTTACTGTTGTAAAATATATTAGCTAGTTATTTGCTAAATTTACTTCGATATATCAAGCCTTGAAAATAATAAAAAGAAAGAAAAGATAATAATTTGCGGAACATGATTTTCATTGAATTTCTGAAATGAAAATATGAGAGTATAAGAACTATTATAATTCATTTCAATATGTCGAGACTAGCACTTTCGGACGATAATACTTCGCTGACGGGTGATACTCAAAAAGGGGAGCATTTATTACACCTAATTCCCCGAACAATCCCTATTGATAAACGCATATATCGCCTCCTGTCATCTCTCATCTCACACCTTTTCCTGGTCTATTTCTTATTTTTTTATTCTTTGCTTTCTGAATTATCGTGAAAAATATAAAAGAATTGATACAATTTAAAATCATTTATCAAAAAAGAATAGATCATTTCAGTTATTTTAGCAATCAATACCCAGCTGAATAATTTAGGTTATTTTGAATATAACAGTTATTAAAATAATCATTATTATATACAAATGAAAAATTTTAAACAAATGTAAATAGGGGAGGATATCTAATATTTTAATCAGGCAATAAAAGATTCAATCAAAAAAAATAATATAAAGAACTTACATATTTCAAAAATTATGTTTTTGAATTTATTCATAAAAATCTATTTTTCTTAAATTAGTATTTTCAGAAACGGATAGATCCAGTAAAGAATTAAGACTATTTTTGAAATCAATGGTAAAATTTCACTAAATAACAGTTAAATGTATTTTAATTATGGAAATTGAAAGAATGTTCAATTATTATTAAGAATCATCTGATTATCAGAATAATAAAAAATATCTGATTTATTATAATACACAGACAATATTACAAAATAGATTGTTAAAAATTAAAACGCATTTTTATTTTTAATATTATTTTAATAATTTATTCGATGAATTTCATTTTGTTTGCACCTTTTAGTTTCCAATATTAACACAAATTCGTCCATGAAAGGTGTTAAAATATTCTAAATCAATAAATTAAAGTAATTTTATCAACATTTGAAGTTAATATTCTTACAATAGTTAATCCAAGTAATGTTCAAAGTTAAAATATATATAATTAAGCATTAATCGATGGTAAAAGAATATCATTTGATAATATTGATTAAAATTTCAAACATCAATAGTATTAAACCTGTCATTGAAAATAAATATATATTATAATAAATATATAAATCAATAAATTAAAGTAATCTTATCAACATTTGAAGTTAATATTCTTTCAATAGTTAATCCAAGTAATGTTCAAAGTTAAAACATATATAATTAAGCATTAATCGATGATAAAAGAATATCATTTGATAATATTGATTAAAATTTCAAACATGAATAGTCTTATTCCTGTCATTGAAAATAAATATATATTTAAATTCATTAATATATTCATCATCAAATATCCACCAACTTATTCTTAATAGAATATAAGAATTTTCATCTTTTAATGTGGAAAATCAATAGATATTTGCTTGAACTTTGATTGTTATTAAAAATTTAACTAAGCTTGAAATATAAAAGAATTTCCAAGTAAAATTTAGCCTGATTAATGGGCGGTAAGATTTCTGAGTTTTTCCCAAGATGTTTGTCATCGAGATCAATGTATTTTAATTTCTACCAGAAAAAAAAAGTACCCTGCAACTGAAATGGAGGTAAAAGAAACCTCGCGCGAACAAGGCGGTAATTTGCATCAAAAAACGATTCCATTCTTATTTCCATCCTTTGGTTAAACATTACCTAACCGCAAAAAAAAACAAACATTTATCCTTACCCAGAACATTTTTTGTCTGCTGCGTAGAATGCAAAATGCGTCCCATTAACCCCTACCAGTCCCCCCTAAAACATTGTATTTATTCCCCATTGTGGTTTTTAGGCATACACGGATCTCGCACCTTCGTACGAAATACTACCCTTGAAAACAATACGGTGAGTAAAATATGTGCTGTAAAACCAACACTGTACTCATACTATAACACAATAGTGAATATTTGAAGTATGCGACAGTGGATGATGGGTAGCGTTTCTCCACTCTTCACCCATCCGTAAACTGTTTAAGCTTAATTTAATGCATAATACTCAAGGTATAAAACACAGCCAAACTGCGAAGTACTTCACAAGTCTACTGGCAATCTGAACGCTTCGCACCTTAGAGTTGTAAGCTCCTAAAATATTATTATTTGTTTCAAACATCTCGACCAGTATTACACAAGGTAAGCTTAGTTTGTTTTTTTATCATTTTAATAATCATTTCCATCTCCTGTTCTTCTTCTTCATTAGATATTTATCATCAGGACTAAGGATTTATAGTGTATTCTGATCAACTTCGGATCGTAATACGCACTTCTCTATCGCCCTTCATCTTGCAACATCATAATTTATAATAATTACTTTTACAACATAAAATGATGCAAAAAAATCCATTTTTAATTAGTGCTTGATGCATTAGAAAATAATGAATTTAAAAAATTAATTTAACCAATTAAACTGTTACTAATTATGTGGCTTTTAAGTTGAAATAGAAAAAGTTATTCGAAGATCCCAACTGTGGAAAACTGAAACTGTTTCCGCAATAGGCCACAGCTTTCTTTTCACGTATAGAAAAAAAAATGACTATTAGCATGGTCCGTTAAAAAAATAGAGACATCTCTATTAACCTAATGTATTATTTAAAATTATTTTAAAACTATGATTCGTCATGTATAATTATTTCATTCCTCTAAAAGTAAAACCAGTTTAAACCTTGCAAATTGATTAAAAGATCAAAATTACATGCACTTTCAAAACAAAAAAAATAGCAGAAAAAAATGATGAAAAAAAGTTATTAGATGAAATTTTTTTTATTCATGGCTTCGTTTCTATGCCAAAACGTTGCATGAACACTTAATTTAAGCGAATATCATTAATATCATACCTTATGTATAGCATTTTGTTTGTAAAGATATAATTATTACATATTTTCACACATTAAAAAGATGCAAGCGAATTCAATAACTGCTTTGCTTATTGAGTTCATTTTCTTGAAACAAATACCATATAAAATCCTCGAGTTGATAATGCAAATCTAACATTTCTTAGCATTAATCCAATACTATCTAAAACATTAAAATTGAACATCTTACTAAAAGATTTCAAATTCAAAAAAAAGGTAACACAAAATTGACTTTTCATTTAATCATTCATTTTGAATATTAATATGAAGGCATTGTGGAAAAAAAAGCATTAACAAACATTTCCTGAATTTGTTATTATTTCTGTAGTTGAATAACTGAAATAAATGCAGTTCTGATTATTCAATTTTGATATAAAAACAGCTTCACAACATTTTTTTTCTCTCAAAACATTTATTATTATCTTTTAAATTAGTTATTTCCTATTATTATTTTATTTATTTCTCAAAATTCTGAAATTTTTCGCAGTTTATATTTTACAGGGATTTTTTTTATTAATTAAATACATTTTGATAAATTCAATCTTTCTTTAAATCTGAAATATTAATAAAGGGAAAGCACAATCTTTTTTAATTAAAATCCTACAAACTCCCAAAGCATCAAGACAGAAACCAAAAACTGATGTTCATAAAACTTCTTATAAAATACTTGTATTTTTTTTTCAATATTTAATCTAGTCATTAGATTTCTTGGATGTTTGTAAGGTATAATTTAAATGTAAGAATAATCTAACTAAACCAATAAATGAAGAGCAATTAAATTTTTCAGAACAGTTTTAGAATTTAATAGATTTTGATTCAAAATTAAAAAAAATTAAAAAAAATCTATCTTTTCTAAACTCAGTTTGATTTGCTTTAAAATATTTCCTTACTTTGAAAACCTTAACTCGTGCGATGAATATTTTATAACATCTACAGCAGAGACAGGTTTTTCGGGAAAAAAAAGCCAACCATAAACAAATTAAAGAGCTCGAGCAAGATGAAACGGAAATATAATTTGAAATTAACAATAAATAATTAAATAAATATATAAATAAAAGTTTTGTAGGATTTTTATTCCTAAAATCAAAAATTAATTTTCAAGCGAACGAAGATTTTATCACGATAGAAATATTCCACTTAAATTTGTCATAAAATCATAGCAGACGCAGCAGCCGTTTTTATGGATGTTTTACCGAGTACAGATCTTTTCGCTAATAATACAAACATATAATTAATTATATCATAGCTTTTCATAAATGGATGTTGAAATTTATCTGCGACCATCGTTATACTTTTTATAAAATATTAATGGTCGGTGGCAATGCAAATACAATTCATAATTGTGAATCATCACCCAGCAATAATACTTGTACACACATATATTATATATATATATAGCATATGAAATTTTTGTAAGATGATTTTATAAATTCAGCCAAAACAGATAATTTTGTCACAATTGTTGGATTTTGGTGAGTAATAAAGAATAATAATCTTTAATTAATCCATAACATTAATTAAAAACATAATGCTTTGGAATACTTACATATCAAAAAGTTTGCCGCAATTTCTTTATTTATTTTATCCAAGCCATGGATTTGCAAAATAAAACTTTTTTTTTTATATTTCCTGTGGAAACTTGGCTATGATTCTATTAATTAATTCGGAAATCTGTCGCATTCTTCAGCCGGTTTGCTAATCCCAATCAGATGTACAAATAATGCATCTCAATGAAATACCTCTCATGTTTGAGGAATGAGTGAAAGCGTGAGAATAGAAGTATTACTTTAGCAGCTGGGAGAAATCTGATGAAATAACAATTGCTACTTATGCGTGATGAAAGTATTTAGATGGTTCATAAGCAGAAAGCGAAAACATGAAAATTAACTTTTGCAAATCGGTACATCAGTGGGTCTTCTATTTTCCTATTTTAATTCTGTAACTGAAGATGGTTGCTATTGTTTTCAAAACAGATCTATAGATTACCAAAGCTGATGCTTCCCATTTAATTTGGGAATGTAAATAATTTTAGTTAAAATGTAAGTCATCGATTTAATTTTGTAATATTCTTAAAACTGAGTAAGTAAAAGCACCTTTTTTTAAATATTAATGATGATAGTAAATAGTTAGTAAACTTTTTATTTAATATTATTTTTAGAAATAGTTGTAAGAATTGTTCAACAAATCTTCAAAAAATTGAAACATGATGAATAAAATCCTTGAGTATATGTCGGTGCATTTAATTTTTTTGAAATCAATATGATGAAAAAAAAGACTTTTTTTAATCACATAAAATGATTATTAATGAAAGATGTGCATAATCCAAAGCAAAAAAGAAATTCATTTTTCTGACTCGGATAAAATGCCAGTATATGGTTGCCACGTAGTTGAATTTTGCTGTTTGAACGAATTATAATACTCAAGTGCTCTTCATAGAATCATATACGATAGTCACTGATAATGAACAACAGAAAACTGCTGTAGTAATATTTAATCTTTCACACTGATTATATAAGAAAAGTTTTCGTTTCTTTTTTTAGAAATGTGAAGATCTATTTTAGAATGCTTATATACTGTCATTAGAATGTGACTTTTTAGCTCTAAAATAAACGAAGAATCATTTTCTGTAGTGACTATGATTTTTGGATGCTTCTGGTTGCCATTTTGAGATCATTTTTCTCCATACTAAACTATTTTGTTTATTTATTTTCATAATTTTACGGATTTTTCTTCTACACTAAATTGGTTCAGCTTGTGCCTGAGGAGGTACTCTTACCACTAGTCGATAATAATTGTGACAGATTGAAAATTCTTTTTAAATACTTGAAACTTCAAGGAATTGTATTTTTGAAACAGAAATTTCAGTTTACCAACATGATATATGTAAAAATAAATTTTGCTACAATAAACAGTTCTGAAGATATGAAGATATGAAGGTTTTTAAATAATTAATCAGCCATCTGGCAGTTTCTTTAAAAGAAGTTTATTTTTTCAGAATTGATGCCTATTTTATTGAGAAATTATTACCTCATTAAAGTACAAAATAAATAAAATCTCATGCATAGCAACTAATTTTATAGCATTTTTATAAGCAACTAATTTACATGGTTGACTATTTCAGGAGAGTTTTGTTTTTGAAGAATTTTTTTCTGTCTTCCCTTTTCTTAAGAATGCGTGAAACGGTTTTTCCACTTTAGGAATCGTACAGCTGAAGCAAATATCATGATCGTTACTAGACAATAAATTACTTTTTACGAGCCTTCCGCTAAGTTTGCTTTTCAGATAAAATCTTACGTTTTGGAGGGAGAATTTGACATAACGTATTTCCAAGAAGGAAAAACCGCATTATTAAATTTTATTATTCATTACGACTATAATAATTCTCTAGTTCGTTAGAATATGATGAAAGTGAAGATAAAATTTAATTCCTAATAATTGTTCAAGCTTAATTTAGTGCAGTTAAATACAGTCCTCATCAAACGACATCAAATTCTTTCTGAAATTCTTTTAATCAAAAGAAAAATTTAATAGATTTATTAGAACTATAGGTGAAACTGTGTTTATAACGTGTGATGTTGAAAATGGATAAGAACTATTCTTTTTCTTTTCCATCATTCTAAAAGGCTATTACAGTTTTTATGTATCGCATGTTGCTCTTAAAAATATATTTGTGAATTACTTTTATTAAATTTCTTTCAAATTGATTCAGAGGCTGATTTTTTTCTTTCCCTTTTCAAAATATTCAAGAAAGATACTGGAACTGAATGTGAAAGATAATTTTCAGAATAAGGAACAGACTATTCAGTAACGAAATATTGCTTTATTTTATGCTGAAGAATGAAATATTTGTTTCCGTTCAATTTCAATCTTCCAAGAATCTTCAAGCAATGTAATGATTTATTTAATTAATTTTTGTACTTAAATTTTTAAATGTATAAATTACCTTTATTAAATCTATGTGCTATATGCCGATTATTTTTACCACGATTCTTTGATTCCGTTAAAGAAATATTAATCGAAAATTCGCACAATGCAATCAAGATGCACTACATGTTTTCTTCCTTTCAGAATATTTTGCCTTTGAAAAATTCTGAATTCTCGCTTTTCTTCCTCCTTAAAGAAATGCACATTTCCAAGCAAAAGCAAATTTCATAGTTGTTCCAAGCTATACAAAATTATATAATCGAATAAATTTTAAACAGAACGAAGAGACATTTAAATTAACATGAAGATAGTAATTCTGCAAAATACAATATAATTTAACTACAGTAAAAATCATAAAGTAGCCCTTATTTTATTTTGTAGCATGCAAACATTTTCTAAATGTTTCTGTCCCTTTTTTTTTAGTATTAATTTTCCCTCATTATTTTTATTTGTCTTTTCAGAAACAAAAATGTTTTCCATTGTAAGCAAAACCCTTTTCGTCGTTGTTTTGGTCTGTGCTTTCCTGAGCTGCTACGAAGCCAGACCTGAAGGTGATGCCCCTGCCGATGGCACTACACCAGGCTCTGACACAAGCGCTTCTGGTGCTTCTGGAGCCCCTGACGCTACTGGGTCAACTCCAACTCCTGACTCATCTGCCGGTACAGCCTCACCTGGTGATGGAACTTCGGTGAGTAACAAAGTGTAATAATACACAAAGTGGGAATAAAAAGTATTTTGAATAAGCCAAAATACTTTTAACTCATAGATACGTGATCAGAAATAGAAAGAATATATATATTTATGTTCTTGTATCCTTTAAAATGATTTGAGAAACAGAAGGGGTTTTTTTTGCCATAATTACAGTAATACATTAAAAAATAACTATAATATCATTCTTCAAGACGAATGCTGCCAGTATTCAAGGCCCACTTTATTGCTACGATCACAAAAACTAGAAGATAGCAAAAAAATTAAACGATTTAATGAACATTTTTTGACAGCACATACGAATTTTATGTTTTAAGTTATAAAACAATTGACAATATAGATATTAAGTATGTGCTGCCATCTATATGTAATATGAGATCAAAACATACATAATTTAAAAGTAATCAGATATTGAACTTTATTTTGCTCAAAAAATACTGACTTAAATCTTTACAATGTTATTCGATATTTTGAATGCTGTTCAATAGCAAGAATATATTTTACCAATGTCGTAGGAAATATTGTGCTATTATTACAGACAACTAAAACATGCCAATGATATAACTTATAAAATAAAAACTTTGTCTCGGAATATATAAAACAAATTTATAGCTGCCAAGTACCAATGAATATGTACCATTTTCATAGAAGAATCAACATTAATCCTCACTATGAATGAAAGGAAAAGCTGGAATCTTCGTAGAGCCGCATACATTTTTTTTTTTTGTATTTTATTAATTATTTGATGAGTAAATTATCAAAATTTTGGAAGTTTTATTCAGATTTTCAGCTAAATCTTCAGAAAGCTGAATTTGGCTGCTACGACATAATGTTGGAGATCAATTGATTCTATTTTTATAAAGCAAATTATAACTCGCTTTTTTCCGGAATTTCCTCTGAAACTATTATTATTACACTGGTGATTGCGAAAGAATGGAAGCTGATCTTTTTCACATTGTCTGTTTTTACATTAGATTCGTCATCATCATAGGAACCATCTAATGCTTAACATCACTTCCTTTGAAATTAACTTCAAAAAGTTCGATGCTGACGTATGTAATAAATTCGCCATAAGATTCGTGCAAAACCACATTCGAGACATTCATATCCCCTTCAACCAGAATCAGATTCGAAATCTAATCTTTTACAAAATTCATAAATAGAACCTGTAAAAAACAAGAATAACGATGTTCCACTTTTGTAGCCTAATATATATAAGGTTTTCTCGCGGAATTCTGAATTTCTCATAATTGAAGGTTTCTTGAAAAATGCATATAATTTGCTATAAATTGATACAAGCATATGAACAAATTAGAAGCAAAATATTAGTTATAGTTATTATAGAATCACAAAATATTTATCATTGAATTCTTCAAAGGAGATTAACGGTTATAAAGTATTTTCAAGCTCAACGTAAAGATTTTTTTTATTTCAGATCTCTTCGTGTATGACGTTTTTAACTCATTTTTCCGTAGACATTCTCATTTGATACTCCAAATTGGAACTCTAAATATAAAGAAATAATTTCTAATTTTTAAAATTTACAAAATTTAGCATGGCGAACTGAATAAACGTTGTTATACATTTCATTCTCCATCTATTCTTGTTCGAGTTATACTGGAGAGAGAAATGTCTTGTGTATGTAATGAAATCTTTGCTTGAATTTAAATAAAATTAGTGAATATCTTCAGAAAAATAATAATAAACAATTAATGATATAACAGACGCTTCCTTTATGTAGATTATCAATTATAGTTATACAATTGCTCAAAAAGATAAAATAATTGTTTTCTCTTTTCTAGGCCGCCCCTGGTGGTAGTTCTCCAGCTCCTAGTGATGACGCACCAGCAGCTTCAGCTGCCGAAGCATCTGCTTCAGCCAGAAGGAAATAGAGAGATTTCTGATATATGATCATGAAACATTTCTTTCCAATTGAAAACTAAGAATAATGCACCAAATTATTTTTGTAGAAAACAAAACTCACTTGCGCTTTGAAATTTTTCTGTGAATTTCAAAAAGAAAGTACTATCCACCAGCTCTCACTTTTATTTTTAGTTCATGATGCTATTAGTTAGGGCATATTGTCTAGATTTTTTTTCATGCTGTTAATTTCTTTTTCTATTTATTTCACTTCGCGGAATAAATTTGATTAAAATTATTTACTTCATAAGTTGTGTCATGCTTTTATTTGTTTTATTCTTATATATTAGCAATTCATTGTTTATAACTTATTTATTAACAAAAATAATCGGATATTATTTTTGCTACCAAACATTGAGTAGCGTTACACAGGAATGAAAAAGGCTTTTAAAGTAAAAGGAAAGAAGGTTATCCTGAGTGAATTAGAAAACTCGGAAATATTTAGAATAAAAGAAATGAAAGAATAATGAAAATAAAATATAGAATTTAAGAATAGTTTTAAAGATGTATCTAGCACTAAATTAAGAGCAAGAATTAGAAACAAAGGCACTTAAAAGGTAATTTTAGAAAGTTTTATACATTTATAGATACTACTCTCCATTACCAGAAAAACCAAACAGTTCTAACTTTTAGGTATTCTGATTTATTAGATCATTGGTGGAATAAAAAATTACAGTGCTTAATATTACTGTAGAATGCACATATATTAAACCTATATATGATTTTGAAAGCAATCTTTTGTACAGATGTTTTTCAATTTTTATTCCATTTCGTTTATTCCATTATTAATTTTAGTAATGAGTTTCAACTTTTAGTCTCCACTTAAATAAAAATATAAGTGATTTGACAGGTAAATTTCTAGCAATTGTTATTAAACAACACAAATAAAATAAGTGCGAAATTGTCAATGTTAGATACAATTGTTAAATATAAAAAATACATCGTAAAATTAAAAGATAATTAAAGATGAAAAAAGAGTTCTTTGCAAACAATTGAGCAAAAAGCAAATTGTGGAAACAACATGTTAATTTGCATATAAAAAGAGAAACGTTCCAAAAAACAGACTCCATTGCAATTAACTCATTAATAGAAATACTTATTTATAAACGAGAACTATAGAACTATCTCACATAAAAGAACACATTCATATTTTTAAAAATAAACTGCAAAATAAATGTTGAATATAAAATTTGAGGTTCACACACACTGAGAAAAGGAAATCATTTATCTAGTTTGACATTACTTTTATTATCGAAAATAGAAATAAGATATTTTGTTATCTAATTAAAGTATCCAGAAATTGCCCAGTCTCTTTCCGTCAAGCCCTAAATCTGACAAAGAATTTCAGAACGATTTGAGAAAGTTCACCACACATATTTCATCAACGAATAAAAATAATTTTGGGATGAAACGAAAACATAGTCACATATTTGACTGATATTAAAATAGTGTATGTGGTCAAAATGTTTAGACTTTTTGCATTTGCTTGGCTTCGAATCATTGCTATTTCAATTTTCGTTTCTACTTATCTACTAAAAAGTCACGAAATAAGTTCCTATTTTCATCTGGAATTGAGCTAGTTTTCGAGAAATTGAAGACGCAATCTGTTCATGAGGCAATAAATAAATAAATAATAAAATAAAATTGAAATCTGCTATCGCAAATTTCAAATTTTCACGTGAGAACATTTTTTTACGTCACGTCGCATCAATCCTACGAAAAGATATTAAATCTTGCAATAAAATCTTATTCCGTTTGCCAATTGCTGTCGGTTATTTTGCTGAAGTACTGTCAAAAACCGTAAATTATATTTAATACAAAACAGCATAGCTAATTTTCGTAGAATTTTGCATCCTTAATGTAAATATACTATAATTAAATGTTATAGAAGAATCGAATCTCCAACCTAAAACATCATAGCATTACAATTTTTTAGGTAGATCTATCCTCATTTTATTTTTAAAATGTGCCTTTAATTAGCTTAGCAATGATAGAGTGCACACAAAAAAGTACTATTTGATCCCGTAGCATTACGCTTGCATTAAATAATGAATAAACTTAAAACATACGAAAAATGTATTTTGAAAAGAGGAAACATTTCATAGAGATAAAATTTGTTTCGTAGTAAAATTGACTTCATCCTACATTTTTTTTTCGAATAACTCAAAAGAAATGGAATAAATCAGACATGCAAATCTTAAAAAAACATCGTATGACTTCGCTAGCAGCAGAAGCGGGAACCTAGTAACTTCGATAGCTTA
This sequence comes from Argiope bruennichi, assembly GCF_947563725.1. Taxonomy (NCBI): domain Eukaryota; kingdom Metazoa; phylum Arthropoda; class Arachnida; order Araneae; family Araneidae; genus Argiope; species Argiope bruennichi. The sequence goes on along the minus strand of NC_079159.1, from coordinate 82,699,394 downwards.
TTAAATTTAAGGATTCTGAGAATAACAAGACGAGCATAATTAAAAAATGAAGGGATAAAAAATGAAGGAAGTTCTTAATAGCTCCGCTGCTAGAGACTGATGCTTTTCTTAAGAAGAAATTGGAAAGAATATATACACTTACTCGGTTCAAATAATTTTTCATATGAGCTGGGAACGATTTAAAAAATTCTATAAAAAAAAACAGCTGAACTTTTCAGTGATGAAAATATCCACGAAAAGAACAGCAAATCACAAAGAATTCCATCAGAATGATAAGATAATATTAAAATGAAAAACCGTGAAATAAAGACAAACGATTCAAAAAGCTCCAGCAGATGTTTTTAGTTTTTTTTATTTTCTGTTCTGACAAAATTCGTAAGCAGACGATTTTAATTAGAATAAATTAATTGTTCCTTTAGAAGAATATTAGAATTGTCCGTTTATTAGAATAAATAATAATAATTGGATAAATGTTATACATCATATTTCACTTTAAAAATAATACTTAATGTTTTATAAACAGTAATAATATTTTCAATTATAAAATGTAATTTAATTAAATTTTTAGTGGATATTTATTTGTCGATTATTTTACATTTTCATTTCTTATAAAATTTCATTAGTACATGTACAAATCAACAAGCGAAAAAAAAATTGTAAACAAATCAGTATTAGGGTTACTAGGAAAATTATTTCGCTTGCTTTTTTGGGTTACCATATTAGCAACAAACTCGGGGACACACTAAACTAGAATTCAACCAAATTAGCTATTTAAAAAATTGATTTTCATACAGATTAATTTCTAATATTATATTTATGATTTGAAGTATCTTTCCAACTCTAACAAGTATCATTTTTTATAAAGTTAATATTGGATAACTTTTGTAAAACATTGCGGAATTAGATTTCGGAATGTTATTCCTATACAATCATTTTCTCAACGGTTTCAATTTTAATCGTTCTTAATATTTTAATCTTTTTTAATATAATAATATTCTTCTTAAATATAAGGTCTCTCTTCAAACAAATGCTGAACACAGACTGATACAAGCAAATCCAGCATGTGACGCCACAGTGCCTCCTGATCACTCGTTCTGCAAAACATCACTCGCTAAGCGAGTTATATTTTTACGTTTTGCTTTGTACGTAATGCAAGAATCTGCTCATTAAACGAAGCTTAACTGCACACTTATTACTATTCAAAGCCAACGTCCTAGATGATTAAGATCACCGCGGATGCAGACACTTTAGAAAGGAAGTATATAATCTACAGCTAAAAACATTACTTGGTCAGGCTGTTCGCCAAGCAAAAATTATAAAGAATAGCGTCCACCATATTTTGAAATGGTTTAAGCAGAAAAGTATACTGATATTAGTCAAGAAGGAGAATGGAGTTTTATGAATGGTATTTGGCAAAATGTGCAGAAAGTCAGAATTTTCCAAGACGTTAACTTTGAACGCTTCAGGCCTATGTTAGTAAATTTTTTTAATGAAATTTCTAGGGAATAAAGTTTATGATTCAAAACCTGTAACTTCTAAGACATGAAGGAAAAATGGGAATGTGCTGAAATTCAGGATGAAATGTGTGTGTGTGGGGGGGGGGGGGTTGTTTTTGGTTTTGTTTAATACAATTCCATATCCTTTTTCTAACTGATCATTATGCATCAAAATGATCATCAATTTGATAAAATCATAGAATTAAAAGAATTAATACAGTTCTTTATAAGTACTGAAATCTGATATACAATAAAAAACTATTATAAACAACCAAAACGTGGTAACATTTTTTGCGGAAGCCTATATTTATCTGATGTAAAAGATCGTTTGGAAGACGAGGGAGAAAGAGAAGAATTGAAAATTTTTTCTCTCCTAACTTTTCCTCTATGGTTCCACTAAAGAACAATGCTGATAAATTGCTTCAAAAAATGTTTACGCCAATTATTATTTTTAAAAATTCAATTCAAAGTTTATAAAAATAAATTTTTGCACTGATAGCTCAACTAGAATATCACTTTTTTATTGCTTATTTTTTTGTTTCTGGTGATAATTTTTGAAGATTTTAATTCAGGTGAAAGCAATTTTTATATTCTTAAAATTCAAAAATTCAATTGTATTATGATACCATTATAATTATCTTAGTATTTTTCTATAGATAATTGTCCTATTTTTTAACACAATTATTACTTTTTCATATATGAAGTATGCAAACAGAAAGTCTAGGAATTAGAACACGCAATTTTCAATAATGTTTCAAGCCTTCTAATTCAAAGCGTTTCAGAGCTTCCCGATTCCGAAAAACACTTTTTTTTGGAATTATATCTGTCTGTAAACTCGAAATCTTAAAACTCTTTCAGATTTTGAAACATGAAATTTAGTATATAGATTTGACACCAAATTTATGGAATTCTATCACATTTCGACAGAGATCTATTCATGAAAATCTGTTTATTCGGTGGTCCAAGTACAAGGGACGATAATTTCAAAAGAAAATACACATTTGGTACATAGATTGCGCATATATAATATAGACATGTATCGAATTGATTGGGCATAAAGGGATTGACCATTTGCCGGTCTGTACTTTTTCATGCATATGAAAGCAATAACTCAATAACTTAAAAGAATGAAATTTGGTATATGATCTTGTGACAACTATTGTAGTGCTATGTCAATTCTTGATTTAAATCGGTAAGAAAAAAACACGTCCATAATACAAATTCGATTTTCTGGTACTTATGTATTAACCACATGTAAGGTATTAATTGCCAAACACATAGTAAAAGAATGCAAGCTTGATTCAATAAAAATACTAGATTCAAACTAAAAAGATCGGTCTTTCATAATTATGGCTTGGAAATGGTATGCATTTAAAATACAAATACCGATTTTCTTTCAATACTACGAAGCACACAACATTCATGTTAAGCAAAAATAAAAATCTGGGCATTCTTTGGCATTCCCGACATTGCCCAAGATTTTATGTTGAAGGAATGAGACTTATATTAGAGAATATGGGAAAAAGTATCAGGGAGAATATCCCCCCCATCCCTCTGGTTTTTAATATAATTTTGATAACTAGCATAAATCAAATGCATTTCATATTTTCTCAGATAGGATTATGAAATCATGGTGATCTGGTTATAAGACCTCGGTCAGAAGCGTTCTAGGTTCGAAACCCGTTTCCACCAAAGAACCACCATGTAAGCGTGTCTGGTGCATGCTTAATCTGTCCTCTTTTTAAGGGGTGGAAGTCAGAAAGGAGATAACAGGGTTAAACGGTGGAATTACGACATCCGTCCCAAAATAGTCTGTTATTTGCTCTGAAACAGATGTAGATGCAACTAAATCAAATAAGGTAACTCAGCAGGTAAAAAGATCATAATAATTGCAGAAAAATAGAGATGAGAAATTTAAAAATATTTGTTAAATGCAAATAGAGTTTCTATTCAATGAATTCTTCTATTTAATTAAAATTTCTTCGAAATCTTGCTGTAGTATTTATGTGTTATTTACTCTTTATATTAGGAAAGCTAATTTTGATGCCACGATCTTATTCAGAATAAACTTTTTTTTTTTTTTTTTTTTTTTTGCAATTTTTTGAGATTTTTAAATATTTCGTGATTTGTAGGTATTACGACAAAATTGTTAAAATTTGTTCAAACACACACACACACATCAGAAACCCATGTGAAACAAGTGTACATACGAAACAAATATGAGCTGTTGTAGAATATAATAACTGTCTAATTTTCTTCACGTTGATGAAAACATCGTAATTACTGAATTTTCTTTCGACCATAACATACCATAAAGTTTTACGAAATATAATAAAGGTACTGCTGTGCATGATGCGAGTGATAATTAAGAAATTATTAAAAAAAGCTTTCATAAGATTAACTGTTAACAAAATTTGATACAATACAAAGAGGAATACAATTTCAAGAAAATATATCAGATGATGTAATTCAATCTTTTCAAAAGTATGAAAATATTTAGGAAAAAATATGTTTATAATGAACTTGCCATGTAGACATTTTTAATAAGTTCACAGTTCTTGGGAAACAAAATCAAGTATACATTAAAGCAAAATACATTTATTTAGCACATAATCGGGAAAATGACAAGTCAAACTTCTACCAGCTAGATCGTAGAATTTAATTTATTGTGATCATATGCTCATGGAAAAACACTATTCCATTCTATATTGTTTGATTGATTTGTTTTGTTCTTTGAAAAATTTGTTTGAAAAACCGAAAGCCATATAACGCTGAAACTCAACAAAATCAACAAATTGTTATTTATGATATTTTGGTTTATGCATACTTCATCTAAAACAGTAAAGCAAAAAAAAAAAAAAAAAAAAACTGAAGTAAAAGTTAAATTCCTTTTTATAAGTTTACTTATTTTTCAAAATATATATTTAAAGAAATTTCAACGAATCCGGTCTTAAAAATCGTTTTGTAAAATTTTTCGAGTGCAATAAATACATGAAATAAAAAAAAACATCATAGTAAATTTGAAAACATAACTCGATTACAAAATACTTACATCATTTAAAAGATGATAACTCACATTGAAGTATACACGTTTGTTTTACAAAAGAATTTACGAAAATTTAATGTAAAAAAAAACATATTTACTACTCGGTAACGATATAGTAAGCAGATGAAGATTCGAACTGATATATGCTTTCTTGTTTCTCAGACGTTTTAACGTTATAAATTTAGTTTTCGATTTTATGAATAGAAGAGAATAAAGCATCATAAATATCATGTTGTATTAAATTGCCTTTTGTGATCTTGAAAGAGACAGAAACGATATCTACTCTTGTTGAAATTGCTGTTAATACTAACAACACACTCACAAACTTCTGAGATTTTTGCTGCTTTCACTTCGCCATTCTGCTTCTGGTAAGTTGCTCTTTGTTCTCTAAAACTCACAAAAGATATGCTAGCAGTCTCTTTTATAAACTAAACAAATTCTTTTTAAGAAGATATATTTTGTTAAATTCATCTATGAGAATTTAATGTTAACATTTTCACTGTTATTTTTTATTTTTATTTGTTCATTCAATTATTTTTTGCCTTTTACCAATTAATTTTATCTACTTATCATTTGTCTAATTTATTGAAATGGTTTTTTTTTATCAAAAATGGTCAGAAAATTCCCATATGCAAATTACTATTTACAGTTTAAAATGTTGTTTACAAATGTAGTCAAATACATTTTTAATGAGATCCCACTGTTCCCCTTCAATATAAAGAGCATTCGTTGATTCAAACGTTTAAATGATGCTACAAAGGTTAGAAAAAAATAACGATTAAAAATTTAATCACTTAATTTATTTTAACCTTAAATTATAAAAAGTTTAGAATCCATCCTTGTAAGGCTTATTATAAATATTACATTTTTCAAAAAAAAATCTCATGCTTTTTTAAAGATTAAAAAATATCATCTGTAAATATTTTCCCGAAACTGTAATTAACTTCGTTTGCATCAAACGCTATTAGCATTTCTTATTTTGAAGGTTTATTTAATAGTTTTTTAATTCTCATTTTCATCTTCATGTAATGTATATTTTCATTTCATTTAGTAAAAATTTGAAATATGTTATGTTCCCAAAATATTCAACTTTTCCAATATCCTCATCGATGTGAAAAAAAATAGATAGCTTTATCTTCAATAATTATCATCTCTTTCGATTGCTACCATTTTCCCCAGTAACCGATGTCTTTGATTTTGTTGGAACTTCGAAAATTGAGAAGTCACGAAAAGTTGCAAGAAAACGTCAGAAAAAAAATTTAAAGTAAAAAAAAATTCATTTTTTATGCTATCAAAGACAGTATTGAATAGAATAATGAAACATTTTATATAATGCTGAAAACTATCTAATAAAGCATGGAACAATTAAACATATTGCATATTTCCTAGGCATTCTACAGAACGCCAAATGTCAAACAGGCAAAGTATGAAATTTTTCTCCCACGCAAGAAAAAACATGAATAAGATTATTTTCTAAAACAAATTGAACCGATATGAAAATGATATACCTACAGAAAAAATTGCCGCTTCTTCAATTTGTCGCGCTTATTTAAAGGAAACCAGATGTCATAAAAGAAAAAAAAAAATCCATGCCTTTTGAGTCCATGCAAGTAAAGATGATGAAAATGATATTTTAAACACTCTTTGTTTCTTAATGAATAAACTGCTAGAATAATAGCGTTATCGTGACCTTTATTTTGTACTTTGGCTAAATAGCATTTGACATTCCATAGAATGCCTAGGTACCATATACAATGCAAAGGGAAATTGTATATAATTCTCGTATTTTATACTTTGCCCAAAAGCGTCTGACATTCTATAAAGTACCTTGTATTCTATAAAACGCCGTCATTTTATATTCCAGATAATACACTGAAATTATCTTTCACAATGTGGAAAATACTTACCATGTAATTGTCATTCACACTCAAGATTTTAATGAGAATTTTGTTTCACGGACAATTTCGTTAAGTTTGAAAGTTTGTTGAATGGAGTTTAGTTTATTTATATCAAGCAACACAAAAGATACTTTGGACTTCATAATTTATAATTATAATTAGATGATGAGGACGACACCTGAGCTGTGACTACGCTCCAAGCTTCCACATCACCCCAATAGGAACACATTTGACCCACAACCATTGAATGAATGTTATCTGCATGATATCATTTGGGAAGATGATACTGTATGTTATTATTTTGGAAGATAATTTATAGTTCTTTCTATATGCATTGATTTGAGAGCACTGTAACTTGTAGTCGGTCTAGAGTTTCCGAAGCATGTAAACGCGATATCTCAAAAATGCAATGATTTAAGTTATCGCATTTGATAAGTGATTTCTACATCAAAGTTCGGTTTCAATCAGTTAGGAAAACGCGTCAAAATACAAATTCAAACTTATATATTATGCGTATCAGGGATTAATCACCAAAAAACCAGCCAAGAATCAAGTGATAGATTCGGTAAAAATCCTAAATTCACGACAAAGATCAATATTTAGTAAGTTTTCCACTGTCATGCAAGGCATTCGCGACTTTTCGCAAAATGCACAATTTTATTCGGGAATGGAAGGAAAATATAACCTTTATTAGAGAATATGTGAGTAACCTTTGTGGAGACCTCTTCAGCTGGTTGTAAATAATTTAATACTTTGCCTTTTCATTAATTATTTTTAATTATATCTTACCACCACCATCACTACTCCGCCACTCACTCAATATCTAAGCCTGAAGTTTAAAAAATCTATTCACTTTTAATTTGAGATCAATGTTTACGGTCTAAAAAGAGTTTAAAAATTTATCAGCATCAGAGCTAATCTACAAAGAAATAAGAAGCAAAAATAAGTGTAATCTACTCCATTTGTAATAATAAAAAGCTATAAAGATAAACATTGTTTTTTTTTAACTCTGTTATCAATTTACTCTTTACAAAGCGCTAATAATTTCAAAAAAGAGAGAAAGTGAGACAGGTGGAAGTTTTCTCAAAAAGTCTTGGCATTTAAGAATTTTAGAATAATACTTTTTCGTACACAGTGATTGCCATTTTTTTTCGAAAGCTTTTTAATAAAAACGTTTGTATATAATCGTCTGTTGAAAAATAAAACTTAATTTCTTTTTTGCACTTGATACAGAAGCGGTTACCGATTTTTTTTTTTTCCTTCGCTCAATTTGATTAGTAAATCGACTGTTAGAATATTATTGAATTCGCGCATTTACATTGGCTCTTGCTAACATTAACTCTTATTTCTCTGCCTAATTTGTGTCATTCAAATATTAACCGCAAAATGCAAAAACTTCGCGCCACAATTTATGAGCGAAATTTTTTCGCACATTTGAGGTATAATCAGATAGAGGGTGAAAAAATGCAATTAATTATGCTTATAATTAATTGCATTTAATTAATAATATACAAATAAACAAAATTATAAGAAGCACAATCAATTAATAATTTAATTTATATTGCTTATTATAATTATAATAAAAATTAATAATAAATTAATTAATTAAATTTGCTTGTTATTAATAAATAAATTAACAATAAGCAAAAAGGAAATATTTTTTTATTTACATGCTTCTTTCAAATCTAGATGACGGCTTAGTATTAATTACCTTACTAATAGCTAAAACATCGCAGTATCCAATTTTCCATGGCCGCAAAATTTCAGGTGTACCATTTCGAATTAAATTTCACAATTGATTAGGTTTATACGAATTTTGATTACATTTAAAAATTATTGGATCTCTTAGTATCCTATTAATCGTGTTTTCATTATTTATTTATTGCGACATTTATTTATTTATCGCCGTTGTCGACTGTTTCACCCAGAAGGTACAGAGAATTATTTTAGCAGTCAACAGGAAAAATGCAAAAAAAAACAAAAAAACATTTATGTTTTATCTATGTATATACATTTATAGAAAAACAATATACATCTGTATCTTTATTATCTCTATTGTAAAGGAGAATGTGTATGGGTGTATTGGTGTTCTACAGGATTGACCGCTTGATATAGAATATATTTTCGGTGGTGGAATGCACATCTTTGAGCTATTTCTTAAAATTTATTAATTCACAATTAAGTAAAGATTTGATATTTGTTTGCGATAACTCCCAAAGATATTACTGCATAAAAATAATTGTTATGCTCTTAAAAAATTTTTAAAAATTGCTTTTTTAATAAATTTAAAGTAATTTGATATTTTTCTGAATTTTTTTAAAAAAAACTTTGAATTATTTTTTTTGCACAATTTGAATAATAGATTTCATTGTTACATTGAAATTCAAATCGATTTCATTATTTTGCCAAACATTTCGTCAATTTCCTCTATCGTTTAAAGATAAGAAAGGAAGATTTTGCTAACTATCAGTGCAATTTGCATGACTAATCAGAAAACGAAACTACATTATGCAATTTGAATAGATTATCCATGAACTTAATGTTTTAAATCCATTTTGATATCATTAGACTTCACTCTATTTAAAAAAATTTTTACATAATAGACATAACAGATATAAAGTTATTGATATAATGCAATTTTAAAATCGATCACAATTTTATTTTTTTATTATCTTAATAGGACATTTCATTTTCTGATACTGGGACTTACAGTCTGATTCTGCTTGTAAACAGCTCAGATAATGAATATAATCTTACTTTCCTAGCTTTTAAAAATGAAGGTAAATCATGAGATTAAATATTTGATGAAACATTGAAAATGATTAGAATTTCAGTTCGATAGCAAAATGTATTGCCAAAAGTTATGCAAAAAAAAAAAAAAAAATCAAATATTCCAAAATTTAAGGGGGTAGGCAATCTGCACGTTAATTAAATTGGTGTCATAATTTTTTTTAATTTAAAATAATATAAAAATTATTTTTACACAACAATACTCTCGGAAATTATCGAGAAAAAAAAGCTTGAATACTGCTGTTTTTGGTGCGTTTTTTTTATCCAAGTAGAATTTTTTAAAAATAACACTCCAAGTTGCATATTCTCTCCCTGTCTCCAAAATTTTTTATGCAAAATTTAGTAGCTCTTTGTATCTGCCTTGTAGAACTCTAACGCACAAATATACATTCTCTTTTAATTAACGACGAATAATTATAAAAATGATGATAATTAATAACGACGAATATCCATAAAAATAGTCTTTGTCTTGTTCGATATTCTTCAATTCTTTTAGATGACGTTCCCGATATTTTTTACCGATTGCAAAGTATTTCATGGATATACAAAAAAATTAATTTGAAACATATATAAACGAAACATTTATTGTCCTATCAAGACAATCCTTAAAAGTTAACATAAATTTGAAGTAGATTCCAAGAATTTTTCCTATTTCCTTATTATTAATCCTCTCAATCTTCATTATACGATGCATGTCCTATCATAATTTCTTTTGTTTTATATTTCTCGCTGCTTTATAGTTACTGCTTTAGAAATTTCATATCAAAATTGAACTCTTCCATTCCATAAATCAGCAAGGCAGTTAGAATTTCAGTAAAAAAACATAAAAGAAAGTTGATATATAATTTAAAATAGTAGCCAAAATGGCCTAGAAATTGCTTCTATTATGTGTAACTGTTTTTTATGCTGAACGGTATAATATTCACATATAGATTTTGATAAAATTAATTATTCGGTGATTTTTTTTAGTTTCTTTTTTTTCTTAAAAGGCAATGCATATTTATTCTTTATACGAAAATTGGCAAAACTCTATAGCTTTATAGGGTAATTATTTTGGAGGAAGCACTAAATGAAAGATTCTGTACTTTTTCTTCCTTAATAAAATCAGGAACTTTTTAATTATAAGATATTGCTAAATAAAATGAATTTTTAATTTGTTCTGAAAAGTAGGTATATTTTTAAGTGACTTTTTTAGAGACTATGTTACATTCAGAATTAAACATCTTTGAAATGAAAAAATTTTGTGGAGTACATTAAATTTATAACAGAGATGTCTGTTATTAATAATAAGGAATAAATCTCTATGCCCTTTTAAGAATTCGACTTCTTTTAAAACGTTAAAACTCAATTTAAATTCAGAAAACACACAATTCTAATGAAAACTTATGTATGTTGAAAATATCTCTTGAAATTTAACTTGTATTATCCTTATATTGCAAAACAATACACTGTAATATTTCAAATCTATCTGCAAGTGAAAATAATAAAAAAAAAATTAATAATGGTTAAAGCATTTTAAAATTAAAATTCTAATTTTTAGATATAATTTATAGCTATTTAATATACTTATAATCTAATGTATGTTTTTACAAAATTTTATAATTCTAATTCGTAAAAACTTAGTACAATTCTTCCTTTCTTAAAAAGTATAATTAACGATGTAGATGTAAATGCAGAAGATGATGTAGATGTAAGCATTGACGTAAATAAGATGAGACAGTCGGGGCTCATGCCCTAAGAGACATTTCCATATAGGCTGAGAATTAAAAAATCAATATATTTGCATTTAAAATATAATGCTTTGTAACTTTTATATTACAGCCTTTTAAAAACGAAAGTAACTCCATTTATAAGTAAGCATGAAAGCAAGAGTCTTTTTCTGAAAATTTCTCAAAAGAAACTAAATGTTCACTTCAATGTTTCTTTCCAAAATTTTGTATTCCGGTGAAAAGGGAGACATATAATCGATCATCGTCAGATCACTGTAGAAAAGGGAAAATAATATATGGATTAATTCCTCAGGAAATATCGGGTTTTCACTGAGTGTGCATGAACATAAAATGTTGTATTCTCCATTATTCATATTGGTTTCCTGATGTTCGTGTTAAATAGTTGAGGAAAAAATAAGAATCATATTTTTAGACAACAGAGATTAAATAAGGAAAGAAAGCTTTAATTTGTTTGTGGAGCTGAAGGTAACCCAGTTTTAATTGATGTGATGAAAAACACAAATTCAATTTCTGCCATTTTCTAATTTTTTTTAAGAATCGTTTCGATAAATGCATATCTAAATGTTGAGTATCAAAGCAGTTTTTTACTTATCTCCCTTCACTGCTTCCATTAACACAAAACTTAGCATTTCTAAAAAAATATTTATCAAGAAATTGTATTAAAAAATTTGGTTATTTAACCCATAAATAGCCTAAAATTTTTGATTTCAAAGCCACAAATAAAATTTATTTCATTTTAAACATATTAAATTCTCAATAAATGGTATAAATATCATGTATTTTTTTCAATAGAATATTATGAATGTTGAAATAATAATTCTGCAGATAAGTTATCAGATTACAGAACCTCATTCCCAATACACATTTCCGTTTTCGTCAGCTTGACAACACTCATCCGAAAATGAATATCAAACAACATTGATCTGCAACGTTCATCGTTCTTACACGTAATGATTAATAATATTTGTAATAATTAAAAATTCCTCATAAAAATTTTCATCTCGTAACGTTTTAGAAAATTAACCACATACCTTTTTCCGAAACCGCGTAGGTAATTTTAATAGTTGTGGCTAACTTTTAACAAAATAAAAATGATTATTCAATAAACTAGATGTGTTTCTGGGATCAAGAATCAAAAATAAACCCATAAACAACCAATAAAAAAAGGAAAGGAAAAAAAATGAGAAAGGAGGTGAAATTTGGGAGAGGAAAAGAGGATTAATTGGCCTCTCTCCAACTCGGGTCTATTCCTTTCTGCAGCCCTTTTGCCGCAAAATTCAATGGAAGAGAAGGTTGCTTTAATCTTCAAATCAATATATCAGTTGAATGCATAGTGAGCTTTCAATGTTGTACAACAGATAGCCGAGACTGGAGTGTTATTTTTTTTCCTAGTGGACTCATTTTTTGTCTCATTTTTGCGTTTTTATATCGTTTTTCTACTTTCGTTGATCATCGAACTCACAAAGTGAAAAATAAACAAACGCATTGAATTCTTACAGTGAGGGAGTTAAAAAAATAAATGAAAATGAAAATGAAACTTTAAAAATAATTTCATCTATTACAGCTCTCTAGCCCTTCAACAAAAACAGATTAAATTAACTAAAATGTATTAATGAAATAATTAGTTAAAATTAATTCAATGAAAATATATGAAATATATATAAAAACTGAGAAAAAATAAATTTTATAAAAATAGAAAAACAATTAAAAAAGTAGCGACATGTCTAACTTTACTCGAGATTAAAATATTTCAATCTCTAATATTTTTAGAAGATTATTTTTGTAAAAAATGTTATAATATACAAAATCCTTTTACTGTCTAAAAAAGAAGGATTAGGTCGAAAAATTTAGTTCTGAATAAAATTAGTAGTATACGTTTATGATGTTATGTCATTAAATTTTTAAAGCGTTGTAGCCAGTCAACCCCTAGATTTTGAGCATAATTTATATATTATTCGATTTTTGAAGGGAAATAGTAGATTTTTGAAAGTGCTCGTTCACAGACTAGTAAGTTCAATTTCGATCGTAAGTGAGTGTTCTAATTTTCTTTTAATTATTCCAAATCAAATTAACAACTTAAAAATATTTTTACATTTATATGTTAGCCATTTTTATGCAAAAATAAATATTTATTCATATGATGCTTAAATTATAATTAAAAATTCAAAATAAAGTTTGTTTCCTAAAAAATTCTTTAACGAAACGCAGGTTCTTGTGAACAATCGTTCTTTGGGAATATTGTTTGTATTATTTCCAACTAAATCTTACATACAGTTCATAATTCTCCAAGATAATATTTTTAAGCATCAGACATCAAGGTAATATTGTTTTAATAACCTTATGTTTGTTCTGTTCATTGTGCATATGAACCATCCTAGTGGAGTCAAGTCCCATGATATCATATTGTTGTAAAAAATTTAACTTTTAAGGTAATTTGTCTTCTAACATTCATGGTATTGTGACTTCAATTTTTTATTCCTCACTAGTCGCCTTTGGCGACTACCTGATTCGTCAAGGTTATTTGCCACTTTAATTTCAATGATCTAAATCGCTTAGATACGTCTATGAATGCTTCAAATTGCCAGACTTTAAAACTATATAATTTTAATAGTCTTATTCATTGTATACATGAATCTTCCTGATGGAGACTTGTCCATGACATCAGAGCGCTGTTAAAAATGTATTTATTCTGTTCATTTATCTTCCAACTTTTGCAGCTTTGTAATTTCACTTTTTTACTAACTAAACTGCTTTGATATTAAACAAAATCCTTCTTCATTAGCTTTCAATAATGTTAAAAAACACGAGATTAAATATCTAATGAACCAATGAAAATCTTTTGAACATCAGAGCAACAATGTAGTCTATTGTTAAAAATTAGGCAAAAAAAAAATTTTTTTTTTAATTGTAAAAATTCAGAAAAAATGTGCGCGACTTATTATTAGTATCAATAAAACGATAGTTTTTTAATTTTTAAGTGATTGAAATTTATTATTTTTTTGCAATAATATTTTTAGAAGTTGTCGCTGGGAAACGGAAATTTCATCTTAATTTTTAACTAATTAAAAATTTAATGAATAATTTTTAAAAACAACTCTGAGGTCACATTAGAAACCTACAAAGAATATATTTGCCAAATTCGGTAGCTCTAAATCAAACGTTCTGCCCTGTTGAATAATATACACACACACACACACACACAAAAAAAAAAAAAGTTACATTTTTTCCTTTACTATTAGTCGAAATGCCAGTCATCAAAATATATATTGTACCCAATGTTTTTATATTATATATTGTGACTACTAAAAATATATAACTATCATTCTGATTATTGCATGTTACTGAAAAATATTAAATACTGAATAAATTTCTAGAATTTGTGAAAAAATTATGTTAGGATTTGAGAAATTGTAGTTAATATTTATCATCACAAAAGTTACAATTATTTCACTACCTTAAAAATTAATTTATTTATAATGCGAGAATCATATCCCTAAAATTCTTTTGCATACAAAATAAAAAATATAATAAACAAAACTATCGTAATTTGTTAATTTAATTTGAAAAAAATTAATCTAATTGAAATGAGTCGCAAAAAATTTAATCGACCTCAAGGTTTGTAAGCGAATTCTTCTCCAACCATGCAAATTCGCCATCTACACTCGGTGATAACTTACTAGTTTGTAAACTGTACTTACTGAAAGTTTGAAGATCATTTTCTCATTGATAGGTGTGTTTTAATACTTCAATGAGTGTATTGTCAAGGCATATTATAAATATTAAAAATTCACCTTAAATTCAATTTTCTTGTCCGTGTCTACCGTTTATGAAATGCTTTTTCATTAAAATGAGAATATCAGTTGAATCAAGCAATTGCAAAATACCATTAGTTCATTTTTCAATAGATTATAAATATTTCTTATACAAATACTTCAGATAGTTTTTATAAAATTGAAATATAAGCAAGGTTTAAATAAATATTTCGGACCATTTAATTAAATAGTTAATTTTTATGAACAAAAAATATCAAATAAAGCAAATAGCAGTAATTCTTAATATCAATAGCTAATCGTCTGCATTTAAATTTTTCTTTTCGTATTCATCTAGAATATCTTCTTCTACAAATATTTGTATACAGTGGCTCAAAAAATTGAGAGTACACCTTACTTTTACTTAATAAATACGACTTTCAATATAAATAACACATTAACGGGTTGTACAAACATGTTTTTGTTTTTACACATAACAAATGGTTTAATTTAGAGTAAAAATAAAGAAAACTCAACGAAAAACCTGTAAATAGAAAAGTTTCAGAAGCATTTTAAATAAACATACGCCGAATTTTGTCTCAAAAAATGGAGAATACACCAATGAAATTTTTGCAATTTCACGCACAGAAACAAAGTGTTACTATTACGTTGCATGTTTTTTGGCTCTGATAATGGTCTCTAAACGTCATTGTACCGATTCGACCCATTTTTGGTGGTATCTGAAGATAATTTACACCATTATTCTTGCAACACTTGCTTTAAATGGATTTTGTTTCTAATTTTGTGTTTTTGAACCACTTTTTCGAGTATGGCCCACGAATATTCAATGGCATTGATGTCAGGGTACTGTGGTGGTCTGTGTAACTGCTGTTTAAAATGAAAATGACACCATATTTTGACGTTACGTGCATTCTGTTTGGGGTCGTTATCCTGCTGGAAAATGAAATTTCCATCTAAACCAAATTTTTAATCCTTTCCTTTAGATTGCTGCGACCATATGGTTCATCCAACTTGTTGCAGAAACTTTTGAAATCATAGGCAGAAGTGTAAGTGCTGAAACTGCGCGAAATGCCATTAGACAAGCTGGATATAAAAGTCATATTGCTAGAGAGAAACCGTTAAGCAGCTTGCAGATTCAGAAAAAGCATTCGAAGTTTGCAAAAACTCATCAATTGAAAACCAATAACCTTTGGAAGAAAGCTATATTTAATAATGAAAGAAAACTCAACATTTTTGGCAGTGACAGCCATCGTACTGTAAGGTGAATGTCTAATACTGCTTTGGATCCAAAAAATTTACGTCCTACAGTTAAACAGGATGGTGACTCCGTTATGATTTCAGGTTGCATGGTTTCATCCGGGGTAGGAAATTTAATTTTTATAGATGGCATTATAAACGATATAGTTTACTTTGATATACTTCGCAGCAATCTATAGGAAAGTGCTAAAAATTTGGGTTTAGATGGAAATTTCATTTTCCAGCAGAACAACGACCCCAAACAGAATGCACGTAACGTCAAAATATGGTGTCATTTTCATTTTAAACAGCAGTTACACACACCACCACAGTACTCCGACATCAATACAATTGAATATATGTGGGCCATACTCGAAGCAGTTGTGCAAAAACACAAAATTCAAAACAAAACCCATTTCAAACAAGTGATGCAGGAAGAATGAGGTGAAATATCTTCAGATACCACCAAAAATGGGTCGAATCGGTACAAGGACGTTTAGAGGCCATTATCAGAGCCAAAAGACATGCAACGTAATAGTAACACTTTGTTTCTGTGCGTGAAATTGCAAACATTTCATTGGTGTATTCTCAATTATTTGAGGCAAATTTCTGCGTATGTTTGTTTAAAATGCTTCTGAAACTTCTCAATTTAGAAGTTTTTTCGTTGATTTTTCTTTATTTTTACTCTAAATTAAACCATTTGTTATGTGTAAAAACAAAAACATTTTTGCACTTCCCGGTAATGTGTTATTTATATTGAAAGTCGAATTTATCAAGTAAAAGTAAGGTGTACTCTCAATTTTTTGAGCCACTGTATATTCTAGTTCTTCAGCAATCATTACTTATAAAAGGATGAGCTTTAGAAAAATTTTGTTTTTTTATTTCTAAATTTCAAAAAATTATCATTTTTTTTTCCTAAAAATTAAAATTCCTGCATCCGGCATTTGATTTCTACGATTTTTTTTTTTAATTTGGGGTGAATGTTCAAACTATTCTTTCTAATTAAAAAAAAGCTATAAAAATACCTTCATTGATCGATTTTTATTTAATCATTTTCCAGACGATTTTTTTTTTCGCTGAACAAAATTATTTCTTAACTTTAGTGTTTTAGAAGAAAGAAATCTTCCCCTATAAAAGATTTGGCATGTTACTAAATCAGAACCCGTGAAACCAAATCTTAATATGAATATGAATTTTTACGTAAGTATCAAATGATTGTATCAGCCGGCAATAGCGAGAAATTAATCGTCTGCTTTTTAAATGTATTCAGAAAATTAATTATCTTTAGCTACGATTATTTATTCAATTAAATGCAGAGAATAACGTTTTATAAAGAATTTATCTTTTGATTTTTCAATTATAATGAGAAAAAATATCGTGTGCTTTTCTTCTATACTTGTAAAAATGAAATGTTGGAATTTACTTGAATTAGAATTATTCGTATTCTTGAATATTTTGCAATCGAAAGGTCTAAAGATGCAAAAATAGAGAATATTGTGTGAATTTAAAAATTGTTACTGTGGCAACAGAAGACTTATGGCTGTTTTCATATTTCATCATTCTTCTGAAATTGTTCTTTTTTGGCGATTATTTATTTATTATTCTTTAAGAAGCAAGGTGAGCACTTTTTTTTTCGAAGTATCCACGAAAGTGCGAATTCGAATTGAAAAAAAAAATGTAATTATGTTTGCTTGAATTTTACATTTTTTTTAATCACTCACTTTTTCCAAAAAATGATTTCAATTGAAATTTACTGCATCCGATATTCCAATCTCATTATATTTTCAGATTTTTCGAAAATTATTTATCTACTAAACTTTTAAAAATTAGTCTAATTTAATTTAATTAAACTAATTAAAATTAGTAATTACTTTTCTTGAAACATTTTTTAAACTGAAATTAAAATTTCTACATCCGGTATTTTATTTCCAATACTTTTTTCAAATTTTTAAAGTGATTATTCAAAAACTTTTCTAAAATAAGAGCGATCAAAATACTTTAATACGAGCTCTATACGAGAACTAATTGTAATTGAAGCTACTACTAATTGTTACATCTGATTGTAATTAATGACATTTTTGATAACTAATTGTGGGTAATATTAAAATTTTCACTTTAAAATTTAAAGATGTAACTGTTGTGTCTAAAGCTTCTATAATTTCAGAGAAAAAAAAATGTCATCATGATCTCGAAGAAACAGGACACAGAAAAAGTAAAAAAAAAAAAAAAAAAGATTAGGAAGAAAAAAAAAAAAAAAAAAAGCAACATTCGCTAATCTTCATCATGTCATGGGAAACGTGCTGGTACTACTGTTTAAAATATTATTACAAATTGTGTAAATAATTAATTTTGGAAACATGTTTTCAAATGAGAGAAAGACATTATACAGAATAAAATTCGTGTCACTAAAAAGTTAATAGTTTATTCTAATTAAATTAACTTTAATTATTCTTTTAAACTCAATAAAAACTATGCCAAAATATATTAAAAAATAACAATAGCAACAATATCAAAAAAGATTGAAAATCTTACCATTGCCTAACAACAGAACAGAATACCCATAAATTTCATCATTTCAAAATCCTCTGCATAAATTCATTTGAAAAATTAATGAAACTTCAAGGAAAAAATCGCACAGAAATGAAATTGATATAATTGTGGGATCATTTACTCCGAAGTTACTTAGAAAGATGGGCAAAATTTCGATTAATTTTTAATTAGTTGATTATTTAATCAATTTTTACACTTTGAAAAGTCAACATTATTCTTTTTTTGCTTAACTAATAAGCTTGCAAAGTGGAAATTTAAATCTACTAATTATTTAATAAGAGATTAGGGGCATATTTACGAATACATAATTTTTTATTCATATTAAAATAAGCAAAATTTCAAATATTTTCAGAATTAATTGACTTTAAACACCGCGCAACTCTGTTTTCTATGCATCCAAGCAATATATATATTTTTTATTCTTTGTAATGATATACGTCAATTTCAGAATTCTTGTTGTGACCTTCAATACCTAATAAGCGATTGTTTAAGAAATGATTGTTAAAAATATTGTCAAATGCTCCCGATAGTGTTAGTCATTTAATCGACGACTGTTTAGTCGCACAGCTATTGAGTTGGATACATGTACTCCTTTAGTTAATCTCATATATTTTCAATATACAATTAAAATTGTCGAACAGATGAAAATAGCTTGTATAAGCCTTTCCTAAAATTGAGAATTTCATGCAAATGTAGAAGAAAAATTAGAAGCAATTTTTCTTGTTAAGGCCGAGTAATACTTTATAATGTGTTAAACGATAGCGCCTAATAATCTTTTAAATAGCAAACCACTGCTTGTTAACAGAAGGTTATCGTCCCTATGACAAGTGTAAACAGATTCTTTTGCGATTTCCTAATTTTCAATCACTTTTAACCTATAAATGCCGCTTACTTCAAAGGTTTTTTTTTTTAAATTTAGTTTATTTAAAATTTAATTTCTCAATTTCTTCTCTCAATTTAATTTCTTCGTTTCTGCACGTTTTTTACATGCACTTATTGGCTTAGTTTGCTGAAATAAAAACAATTTCTTCATTAAGATTTTATTTCATGAAAAGCAAATGTAATTTTCTTTGTATCATAAAAGTGCAAAATGAGAGATCATATCAAAGAAATTCTTCCAAATATGCATACGCAACATTACAAAAGGTAAATCAAAAGAAATGAAAGTCATTTTTCATAAGAATTTTAATGTTAAAAAACACGTTGGAATTTGGTTGTACTATTAAATCAAATAACTTAATCTAAAATAATGGCTTATATAGAAGCCATTTTGTGTATGCAATTCATATATTTAATGCATGTACTTTCTTTTTAACGCTGAAATAATTTATGAGTATATTTGAGATACAGTGGCGAAAATTTGAGCTTATTTCCAAGTAAAAATAAAATTAAAAAAAAATAAACTTTGGTTTTTTTTCAAAAATTAATGCTTTGCAAACAAAGTATTGAAATAAAATTGGAAAAAAATATTTCTGAATTAATTTTTTTCAAAAATAACAAGACTTTCTTTATGAGATTTAAGAGGCAAAATGCGAAAGAATGAAATAAGGCCATAAGATTTGACGCATTTCTTTCAGGATTGGTGTAATATTTACAGAAGATTCTTTTCCAAAAATAAATAATTAATTAAGCGACTCAGATAGATTTTATTTTTGTCAAATAAAAGATTAATGGAAGGCATTTTTGTTTTAAACTTTTTTAATGTTCACACAAAATTATTCGAATTGCACATTTGAGCCTATTTTAAGTGGTTAAAAGTTAGAATGTATAAAATGTAGTAAAATTTCATTAAGCATTTTCGAAACGATTATACAAACTTATTTTTAAAATATTTTTTAAATGAGTTTATGATGCTGATGACAGAACTATTCTAGTAGTGTAATGCTCATTGTTAGTTTATTTCTAATACTGAATCATATTTAATAAAAAAATTAAAAACATTATCATTTAAATTTAATTGCGTTTGCAACTTCCAAGTAAAAATCTTCAATAAAAAAAATCAAATCGCTTTTAAAATATAGAAAAAGAAGTACAGTTGTGGTGTTTGCTTTGGACACAATTTTTTTGTAGGTTCCCCTCTAGCAAACCCTAATTATTTTGCATAAGTTGCTCCTTCAAAGCTGCTGTTTGAGATATTAATACTCTAACATCTTCAACAGGTATTGCCACTGATGGAAGAGAAACTATCTTATTTGCTTGTGAAAATTTCATTATTACTTTTTTTAATCTCATTTAGAGCGTAAAGATACTTTATTTAGGTATTAGGAATTTAAAAAGATTCTGATTGCTTGATCTGATGTAAATGCTGAAACTTATGGTTTCATCAATTTCAATCATAATTCCATAGAGAATCCAAAATACCAAGCCTTTGAGAAAAAAAAAAAAAAAAAAGCGAAAGAAAAGTGAAACAATCTTCAGAAATTTTTATATCACAGCAAACTTGTTTCCGGTGGCATTTCAATATCCCATTGGCGTCTTTTACTCCAAATCTTTACATTTGGAGTAAAAGACGCCAATTACATTACATTACATTATTCTATTCAGGAAATAAAAACACTGTTTCCAAAATTGAGAAAGAAGAAATGATGTTTTTAGTCCTACAGTAAATCAAATAAAAGCTGGCATTGACGTTATTTATCATGTCTACTTAATAGCCAAAATTTCAATAAAAGGTCATGCAGGTGTAAAAAAAACTGTGCTGTAGTGCAGTGTCTATTTTGATGAAAAAGATATTCAGATTCTTATCAGGAAAGCTGAAACCACCATATCAGACGTTAAATACCACCACCATGAATTGCAGGTGCACACGATGTGGCATTCCAATGTCACGATTCAGAAATCGCTATTTCTTACTTAGAGCATGCGTGAATGCTTAACGAAGTTAATATAAGACAAAAATATTTTGCACACCATCGAAAGTACCGTTTCAGTTCAATTATTTTTCTCGGCAGCTGTATTATTCTCTGTAAGCGATCTGTATACAGAAAATTATTTTGCTAACATATAAGTTTTGCAAGTTCTGAACACGTGCTACCTTTGGAACCGGCTGAAAACTAGATTCGTCGCAAACTGCCAATAAGTCCTCATTTTTTAGCAGGTAATTTTATTTTAATTATTTTCCAAAACGTAAAAGCTTTCTGAAATAAATGAATCGGTAATTATAAAAAACATAAATATTTCCATCCAAAAAAATAGTAAATATAACTAGAATATAAATCTTATATTTATGTCAGTGATGAACATCGAAAATTTATATCATATTATGTTTTTTAACATGCATTAATTGTGCTGAGAATTTTCTTTAATGTAATCATAGGTAATGATGTCTTGTTTAAATCAGTTAATTAACTCTGCAAATGATACGAATTTCTAATAAAAATGGTAATTTTAAATTTGGTAATTTTTTCTTTTAATTTTATTTTAAATTATAAGTTTTTTGTGACTGCTGGTTTATTGGGAATATTAGTTGCGTTTAATTTCAATTAAATCACTTACGTGGATAATCCTCTCTTATTGTAATGGACATTAATGCTGCGTTATTTTAATAGCTCTACACATATTCTTTGTATTATGTATATGAAATGTACACAAAGACCATGACATCACAGTGCCATTAAAAATTTAGTATATGATAATCTATTTAAAATTTTACGTTGTCTTTTTGCTGTAAAGTAATAAGTATATTTGACTCACTCTACTTGCCTGAAAGCATATGGTTAAATAATAGATTGAATGATAGAAACGTCGCGAAAGCATAGGCGGAAGCTTTGATCGAGTCCTAATGACCATCACCGGCCCCGGTACAACACCTCCCGTACGAAGCACGCTGCGTTATCTGCCGGAAGTGACTCAATCTCACACCATTTTTATACCCACAAGGGCGGAGGGAACCAACCATTATAAGCTTCTCATGCCTATCTTTAAGGTGTTTCCCTGTGGTAATTTAATTTCACTTTCTGATTCCTCATATAAATTGCACAAATAATTGACAGACATTTTTTTCCTTAACTTTCTCAATAATGGGAGAATATACTGATTTAAATATTTGATGTAATAATTGGAACAGTCTAAGTTTCATCGACAATAAAATTTATGATTGAAATTTTGCAACTATATATATGCACTACAAATAAATTAATATCATTAAAAGAAATTTTTTATATATATATATTGAAATGATGTAAAAATCAGTTTTGTTCAATAATATTTTCGGAAGTAATCGAGGGAAATGATAAAATCTCGCCTAATTTTTAATTGATGCAAATTTTTATCAATTGCTCACAGGTGCTTATTTCCACTTTCCAAAATATATAAATGCCAAATTTGGTAGTTAGGGGTCAATTCGTCTGTCTTTTAGAGTGCTAGTACACAAATATGCTCATTCTTCTTTTAGTATTAGAGAGTGATTCATTTGAAACCATCTTAGTTACTTTTATGTTCAAAGATTAAAATGCATTGTCAATAAATGAATAATCAAACAAAAAAATCAAAAGATGAGCATAATTGTAAGAAGCATTTCAACTGGCAAATAATTGATTTTTATATTTTGAATCTTTCATAGGCAATACGTGTTTGTTTATTTTGAAAAGCTTGGATAATTTTTTAATCTCTGAATATTCTTTGTTTCTTTAAATTTGGATAATTAGAGAAAACATAAATAAAATTTAAGCGCCTCTAGTTTTATAAACTTATCCAAAAAATAAACTGAGAATATGAAAGTCTTCTAAGATTTTTCACCTGAAAAGTCACTTCAATCTTAACAGAAAACGGTAATAATGGAGTAATCATTTTTTTATCAAATTGATACAATTTTAAATTTTGGATATAAATGCGTATTGTTGTATATTCTTTGGTAGCCTTTCCTAACAGAAGTATTTTAAAATATTATGGCTACATAATTTCATTTTAAAGTCTACATATAATGAAAAAAGTCAAAAGATTGCTTATCAATCATCTTTTTAGTTTAACTTCTTCGTAACAAGAAAAAAAAGGTTAAACATTATCATATTTATCACTTTCAGAAGTATTTAACAAAATATACTTAAAAAGATCTTGTTATCAAATCTTATCGTTTTCATATATAAAGCTTAGTTATAAATTGTCTTTTGAGGATTGAAGAACTGCAGAGAGCATAAATGAATTTTAAATTAATTAAATATTTATAAATATTGCAAAATATCGCCCAACATCTTTGTGCTATTTGGTGTAAAAGAATTGATTTTACTTAAATGGGTAAATCAGAGATGTTTTTTTTTAAAATATGCCGTTTATATTCGTAGTTAAATTATTAAAATGGATTTCTTCATCAATCAGATAAAGATTAGAAACAGCATATTCAGATTTTCGACAATACGCAATAATGAAAAAATTCCGTTTATTAACAATATACATTAATTAAGATCAGTTAAAAAAGTGATTAATTTATTTATATCTGAATTAGAAGAATACGGCCTCTTAGATAAAAAAAACATTTGCAAAATGAAATGCTTTTTAGTTCTTTGGTTTACTAATTTTTCCTTTGAAACTATTCATGTATATAAAATGATAGTTAAAATTTCTTTTTAAAGCAATACTTTTAACCTTTTTTTGGCCTAAGCAACCGTAGAGAAATACCGTATGCTAATAAATAAAAATTAAATCGAATTTATGTTTACATTTTTCTTAACTAATCCATCTTTCACCTTGTCAAAAAAAGAACCCAATTATCATATCAAATTATCTTTATATCAATATTCTAAGAGAGAGAATAATTTAATTTTAAAGAAAAAAAATTGGGATCCATTTTTAATATTTGTTGATTCATCTATATGATCTAAGTTAACAATTCCATGACAAGCGATATATTTATTCAAGCGATATATTTTACCTAAATTAACCAAAAGATTTTATTTATTAGTTCTCTATATTTAAGTTAAACGTGCCATGGCAGGGCAAATTATTTTTTATGTTTTATATTATGTACTTCTATTAAACCAAGATGGACTCATTTTAATGCGATTCTCCGGAAGATAAGAGAAGCGTGAGAAAGCCGAAAACGTTTTCTGAATAATAATTAAATGTCTCTATTTTCTATAATATTAATCTGAATTTAATATGATTTTTAGCATCCTAAATTTTTAATAAAAATTTAGATTTTGATCAATTTTTACGTGTTTGAACCCTTCAAGCTCTTAAAACCTTATATATATATATTTAAACCTCAATATTCATATAGCAAATTTATTATATTCTTTAACGTAAGCCAATTCACGTGACTCTATTCATTTTAATATTATTTTTTTTTCTGTCAGCCACTCTCAGACTCGTCAAAAACGGATACACTTTCCTATTCTATAATTATTATAGAATAATCTATAGTTATTAAAATTGTCATCTAATTAAAATGTTGTATTAAATATATAAAAAAAACCTGCAAGTGTGCTCTTTTCCATTGTGATATTTTTGTTGCTTGTTTGCTGATACTCTAAAATATTAGCAATAATCAATTGCGAATCGTGGAAATTCTGGATCCTGAAACGACATTTTTGGATGTTTTATAGGGAAAACTCTGTATTCCACCTCCACACATGCCAAAATAAAGCTCCTTAAGATTAATAATGAAGCTGAGCTTTGATATATACATTTCTGTTTGAACAGTACCTTGTATTTCATTATATTACTGAACAACGCACACAGTGAAACGTGACAATTGACGCAAGCATCTCTCAAGCATGGTAACTTTCGATATCTCTGGAATATACATAAATAAAATTGAAATTCATATCTGGTTGGCATTTAGCTGCTGTAAATGAAAACCAACACGATGCCGGTGGAAGAATTTTTTATCTTTTGTGGCAATGTCTATTGAAATGTATTCCCCCAAGCGTTAAAATATGTCACATGGAAGAGTACGTTGTTTGAAAAGACAGGAACTGAAAATGATATTCAGAGACATGTTGAATTGTATATTTGAGTACACTTGAAATGGGTGAACTCATTTGAAATAAAATATCATAAATTTTTTACGGACTAATTTTCATTGTAGTTTTCTTATGTAGATTTAATGTGGCTATCACATAATAATGCAATTCTATGTTGTGTTTTTGAAATCAATTTAACAGTTGGAAATGTTTTAGGGGGATAATTTAAAAATATAAAAAATTATTTTGGGGTATTTGCACTTTATTTAATCGCTGATATGGAAAAAATAGAAATCTTTTTTTATGCGTTAAATAGTATTTTCATTTAATAGTAATTTCCACAATTTGTCGTCAAAAATATATGTATTTAATTTATATAGAATAAAAAAATTCAATTATCATTAATAACTGTAATACTATAAAAGAACTCAAAAGTACTTTAACCACTGATATTTAATCACAAATGATTTTTGATTTAATAAATTTATTATTTTCCTGCTATAAACTGAAGAAACCCTTTGAAATGATGAGTATGTGGTAAAAGGAAGTAAAGGCCATCATTCCTTTATTTTAAAAATTATTTTTAAGCCATCCTCAAATTTAAAGGTTATCAAACTTACAGTGCCAGTTTCTCTGATTTCCAAAATTTTTAAACATAAAATATTTCATTATAGCCACAAGAAGTTCCACACAAATTAATATATTTAATGAATTTGTGTGAAACTATTATACTAAATATACTAACCAATTATACTTAATATATTTAGTATTTCAATGGTTCAAATGAGATGGTAGAATTCATGCAAAGAAAAACATTAAGTGATAAAAATGTTTTATTAAAATATTAAAAATTAGATTATTAATTCTTTTCTACAAAAATTAGGGAGTAAACTTATAAATTTAAAAATGTGAAGAATTAATAGAAATATTTTAAGTTAATTTTAATTATATTCACAAAATATTTTAATTTTAAATAAACTTTGCATAGAATTTTAACACTTATAATAACTAAATAATCTTATAATATTGTTTTTAGTGTTGGGCAGTTTTGTCCTTCCCCTACAGTTTCTTGATAAAAAAAATAATAATGTTTTACCTTACACTACAATAAAAACTTGTTTCTAGAAATATTTATATTTTTCTACTTTTCCATTTTAATTTATTATTTATTATTATAAAAAGAACGTTGTCAAATTTTTTTCTGAAATTCACATTTAGGCTACACAACTTGCATGAAATAAAAACTAATTAAAAATCATTCATTAATTGAATGCTCAAAATATTAAAATTATATTGTAATCAAGAATACACAAGTGTATAAAATTTTAGCCATCGCGAAATGAATGAAACATCGATTGCAAAATGTCATCTTTGCAAATGAGAAACATAAAAGAAATTAAGTGCATTTTACCTTGAACGAGAAGAGCAGAGTAAATATAAATAAATAAAATAAATAAAAAATATTTACATAACTTATATTCTATACCAATGGAGAAACGTATGTTAAGAAATGTTTTTAAATCTTAGCAATTTCGTCTAATTCCATAGTACAGCGAAAGAATATATTATTTTGAAAAAAAAAACAGTTTTTCTCTCTTTCATATATTTAAAAATTTTATAAAAATCTTCATATTTCATATTAGCACTTCACGCAAACAGTTTTTTTTTCTCTTTCATATGTTATGAAATTTGATAAAAATTGTTATATTCCCTATTAGCACTACATGTCAAATTTTATCTTCCTAGATGACTGTATCATTGTGAGTTGTAAAGGTAACATTCTTACAAGTAGATTTCCAAAAACTTTTTTTTTTAAGTTTTAAGAGGCCCAAAACACTAAAACTTTTTAATTCAATCTCCATGATTTCAATTCATCATTTGTGAATACACCAGGTTAATTTCAAAATTATTTAATCAGGCTGTTAAAAACTTTCTAATCAGGCTAATGAGTTTTAAGCTTTCTGCTGTGAATAGATGTATTATTAATCTAATTAAGCAGAAAGTGCATGTTATGCTTAGATTAGATGATAGCAATTTATCATACTTCCCCAATTCTTTTTTATCATGTAATTGTAGTGTCACAAAATTAATGGCATTAATTTTATCGACAAATTCACATTAGATTAGATATATTAAAGTTGCGTTTTAATACAATAGGAGAACATATATCATATTCTTGAACCGTTGTCAGATCGCAAAAATATCATTGTGTCCAGCATTTTGTCACTTTCATAACTTTCACGACACATAAACAGAAGGATGTTGACTCTCAGCTCCAGAATTAACCTGCAGCAGGTTTATATGAGCAATATATTTTCGATGGAATTGATTTCTTACCTGAAGAAATAGATTTCATTTGCTTCCAATTTCGAAGCCAAAATCTTGGCATCGTCATTCGCAAATTCTAGATTAGCAAAATTATAAGATGCAGTGATAAAGTACAAACTTTTAAATTATTGCAAAAGGTAGAATATTTTAACAATTTTTGCGCTTATAATAATCTATGTATTCGTTATGCCGAAAAAAGAAAATCTTTCGAGCACTTGATTTGGGAGGGGGGATTCGATGTATTTAGCACCAACTGTATTTAAATTGTTTATTTTTGCACCGCTGTTTTCAGATAAAAGAACAATGATTCCTATAATGACTGAATTTTTATTGTTTCTGCTGTTTGCCAATAACATGCTTGTACCTTCTTACGGCATTCCTATTACGAACGAAGCCAGTGCTTCTGCTTCTGCTTATGCCTTCAACAATGCTGCTACAACACCAAATTCAACTGAAACAGTCTCGGATTTGACTTCCAGTACGACAGAAATGCCAGAATCGGTAAGTTTAGAAAATTTGCAAATTTTCGGTCTTGAGAAATATTGCGCATTTTAATTCATCGCTGAAAACTTTCTATATATACATAATACCCTAGCGTACGTGGCACAGAAATCTTATTATAGTCGCCCTTAGCGACATTTGATTTGCCGAGGATTTTGATTATATTTAATTTCAATTAAATTGCTTAGATATAATTTCATATTCATGATACTGAGAAATTTCTATACATTAAAGATGTGTTACTTTAATTGTCTTATTCGTACATTGTGTACATTAAACTTTCAAATAGAGAACACCCACATAACATCATGGCATTATTAAAAATGTGAATGTGTGATTCATCTACCTTATAAATTTCGCGGTATAGTAATTTTTTTTCAGCCGTTTCGTAAATGATACAGATATTAAACAAAACCCTTCTTCTTTATCTTTCAATAATGGAAGAAAATCATGCTTTCAGATAGTTAATGAAACAATTAAATAGTTTGAACTTCAGTGCAGCGATGTTAATCTATTGTTGGAAATTAGGCAGAAAATATAATTTTAAATAATTGCAAAAATTTATTAAAAACTTCCACGACTATTAAATTGGCATCATTAAAAAGACAATTTTTAAAATTTTGAAACGGTGAAAAATTTATTTCCGTGCGATAATATTTTTAGAAGTTATCGCAGAAAAAGGTTAGCTTAATTTTTAATTAATTAAAATTTCCAAAAAAATGGTTTGAGGTGCACATTCTCCTTTTCAAGTTATATAATTGGTGAGAGATTTCGTAGTTGTAAATCAAACGGTCTGGCCAGTAGAGCGCCAACACACAAATATTCATCATTATTACTAGAAATTGTCGAGTAACAATAATGTGTACAAACATTTCAGACAACTTCACTGAACCTTTTTACAACTACACTTTTCTTAGCTAACTAATGGAACTACAAATTAGTATTAGAAATTTCTGGGATTTTCAGCAGAAGCCCTCTTCAGTCAGAGGAAAGATTCAAGATTCTGGTGTGAAACAGAAAGTTTGATCCAGCCAGAATTTAGGCTTAACAGCCAACGAATAGATAATCTAGTAATTATCATCATTAAACATCATTAAAGCATGAAATTCCTTACTTCTTACAATATGATATTTCACGAAATAATCAGAAATTCTGTTAAATAACTGAATATGCACTTTAAGGGTAACAACTGCACATTTTAATTTGCTCGAGTAAAAATTTGTTGCAGAGAGATTTCATTTAATTCAGATGTTTCAAACTTATTAAATAATAGGTGAATTTTTAACAAAACTATACCTTACATTAATAGTTTAATTGACAGAAAAACCAGCTTCCTTTGCAAAAAGCTGGTCACGAACGGCAGATTGTAAAAGAAAAACACGTTTTCGTTATTTATGCAATAAATTAAATTTTTGACATGAAAATTTTACATTAGATGCTGTAACTAATGATATGCTTTTCATCATATATAATTTTTATCAATTTCTTTATTTAATTTTTTTATGTTTAGTTGATTATTTGTTTACAGATTTAGGATATTTCAAGTTATAAAATAAGGTATCAGTATAAATCACCTTTAATGTGAGGATTGTTCAATAAATCCAATGGGCCAGTAACAGTGAAGTTTTATTATAACTTCTGTAAATGTAGATAATAATAATAAATAACGATTTATTGTAATTTCTGAATTAACTAAAAGACGTACCCAGCTTGATGAGCTGTTATCCTGTTCACAATATCTCAAATCTGATTGTCACAGATAAACTCGAATGTGTAGAAAATATCATGCACATTGGCAGAATACTTCGGAAATTCTATACAGAACATATATATGTTCTGTATAGAATTTATATATATATGTAACATTATTTTCGTTGAAGCAGAGTGCATGTTTAAAGACATAGACGAGACGTTGTATTTTTAATTTCGTTTTATTCTCTCTTTAATATCCATCACGGGAAAGCAATTTATTTATAAGCAGACGCAGCGCGACACACAAACAGAAGTAAGAAAGAAGCGCGAAACAAATGATCACTAGTTTTATAATTATAACATAGGATTTCCGGCCGCGCGCCAATTCAATACATGTGGTGACCTTTGACACCTTTGCAAGGGCACCGAAAGGATCACTTTCATTTGACACGTAGTACTGATGGCGCATTATTTTTACAAAGGGATTCATTAAACCGAAACAAGGAATTAGATCACGAAATAAGAGAATATTTTTAGAATGAAGTTACTATGGACTAAATTAAGATAAAATCTTGGAAATTAATTAAATTGAACTTAGAATCATTATATATATATATATATATATATATATATATATATATATATATATATATAAGTCAAACTTCTGCCCTCGGTTGCTCAGGGGTTCTTACCTTCTTACCGTCAGAAGCTACTGCAGCCCTCTCTCTCCGATCTCTTGCACTTGGTTTGCATTGGAATTCAATCAAAGGGGGAGAAGCAACAACAACATATTTTAAATGCAAACATGAAGTAATATTAAAATTTTGGTTTCCTTGCAATTAGATCTTCTCTATTAATTATGTCCATAAATATTCAAATCAAATCTTAAAAGCTAATTGAAACAAATAGCGATCCAGAAACAGAAAAAAAAATGCAATATCGGATGCAAAATAAAAAAAGAAAGAAAGAAAAACGCCAAAAGAAAATGTTAGCAATAACCTTCAGTTTGGTTCGTAATGGGAAAATATAATCAATAATAAAAATTTCAGATCTCAACTTCTTGACCTTTGCTATTTATTCACGTTTAGGTTTATTCACACTCGTCATTTTAAACTTAAAAAAATATCTCAGTTACTAAATGTCAAAATATAAGCCGAGATTTTGCATCCGATAATGATGCAGAGTGATAAATGTAATGATGATGTAAAGTGATAAATAAAATCGTAACAAAAAAATTAAATAGGAAGCATAAATCTCTATTGTAATGACTTCAAAGAGATTATTTATCATTTTTACTCTGAGCTCGGAGAAAAAATAATTACTTACTAGTTTATAATTAATTTATTATACTAAGGTTACTTATTTATTATTGATTATTAAAATTAAATGTTATTGCTTACTAATTTATTATTTATACTACCATTATTGCAAATTGTAACTTAACTCTCATATTTTATCTATTTCAAATCAATAAAGAAAAAGTGAAGGGAATTCAGAATATAAGCTATTTATTATCAATGAAGATAGCAATGTTTGTTTGTTTGTTTTTTCCGGTTACTATAAGCCTCACACCAGAGGAAAATGGTTGTATGTAATAAAATACATAGAAATAATCATAATAATGAAGATAAATAATGGTGTATAAAAAATAATAATGGTGTATTAAAAAGTAATTTTTACACCAATTCACAAAAGAATTATCTGGTATTATCATAATAAATGAACTGTTGTATTCATAAAAATTTCATTATAAATGTAGAATTTATAAAATACACTTCATTATTTGAATCTTTTTTTAACCTTATTTCATTCTTTTTAGTCTTATATCTAAGTTATTGGGTCACATTTCAAAGAATGTCCACTCGAATACAATCCTTTCAACATTATTTTAAGATTTTATTTACTTCCAACTGATACGTTAATAATTCTTTTTAATGAAAATAGCATTGTGACTTGAAGCATTTCCTAAAATTTTAAGTACTAATAAAATTCTTTCATTTCTTAAATCTTGCTTTCAAAAAGATAAGATTTTTTTTTTTTTTTTTTTTTGAAACACCACATCTTGGAGCACATATAAACTCGACCATGGCCAGGAAGATGATTAAATATTGCAATGTAAATTTCATATTAATCATGTCGACATCTGGATGGAAGATTATGTAGAAGAATATTTTTTCTCTGAAAAGCCTTAATAACCAGGAAACTAACTGCACGACGCATTGTAGCCGAGATGTAGTGAAAAATAAGATGCCATGAGAATATACTCGATGGTATGGATTGAACTATGTGGACGAGGCGAACCAGTAGTCGATGCTTCCCATAACAGGCTTGGACTGCATGGGCCCACCAAATGTCTGGAACCATCATACAATTTCCACTAGGCCTACGAGATGTAACACTCGGCAAGTCACGGAGTCGTCTACCAAAGTGTGGTAACGCCGTTTTTTCCTTTCTAATAGGCTTGCGTTTTAATTTTGCTATTAATTTTAAAACAGATACTATCCTTTAGTTATTGAATTTTTTTCAGACAAGTGACATTCCTGTCAATGTATTCTAATCTCTATTAGCACAAGATATTGTGCAATATCTCCATGATGTTACCCGACATTCTGAATGCCGGACAACATCGTGCAAATATCATAACAATGCTGTTGAGCATTTTGTGCTAATAGAGATGCATCATAAGTTTGCAAATGTGTGGCCTAAAAGAAGACAAATTTGGAATTTAACTTCAATTTCTTTTTCTAGTGGGGAGGGGAGTATAGTTTGTTCAGGAAAAAGACTGATGAAATATATTTATTTCTTTTACATCGAGACACAAGAGAAAAGTTTCTCTTAATACTTTTGCTAAGACATTTTTTACAGGGTTTTCTTTGAGAAGTGTCTGTTTAAGAAAAGGAATCTTGGGTATTCCTTGAAGGAATGCTTGGAGGTTAGAGATATTTATTCCTTCGCTTATAGCATGAGAATTACAAAATAAACAATCTTTTAGAACGTGTGTTAGAATTATTTAAATAAAAAAGTGAGTTTTTGATCACGAAATCGAAGAAAATTATAGGCTAAAGTAATATGGGCAAATTTAAGATAAAAAATATGAGATTTATTAATATTTAAATTAGATTAAAATCTATAACTGTACACACACACACATAAATATAGGTTTTATTTTTCTTTCAGACAACAGAAGATGTCACATATGAACGCATGATAGTAGCTGCAGATATGTTTCTCAAGATGCTATCTGGATGAAATACGAATATTTCTCAAGCAGAAGAAATGTTTCTGAACTGTTAAAAAATTCTTTATGTGCATTGTAGATTTCACATTAATATACAAAATTTTTACTCAGTGAATGCATGTATGTATGCATTTATGTGCGTGCATTTGTATGTGTGCGATTACTACAAATAATAAAAACGTTTAATAAAATGGATTTTGCGTTTTCTTTGTATTTAATTAAAAGTACTTTGGAAATTTCAATAGATAATTAGGCAGAAGTTCAATAATAAGTAAATACTATGTTCATCAATTCAAAATATAAATGACGCTGTGGCAGCTTAGTGGTAAGATCTCAGCTTGAGCTTGGTCCTAATTCATGCAAAGTCGGAAATGGGAGCGGGGGGGGGGATACGTCCTGTCATTGATGTGACTAAAAGGCTTGAAGATAGAAATAAGGATACAAGCGAAATGTAGTAAGGCTTTTGCGTTTAAAAGAAACATTCCTTGTTGAAATTCATCGCCAATCAATGAAAATTTATGGAGTGGGTGTAAAGTCATGAAAACAGATGTTGTTTTGGTGAAAGGAATTTGAATAAGGTATAATAGATAAGCGAGACAAACAATGTGAGGGGATCAAACCCGTTCACCACAGATGACAATATATGCCGCGTCGAAGGTGTGAATAGAGAAAATTCCTCAAGTAGCACAATATTATACGATGTTATATAATATTTAATATGGAAAAATGTTATACAATATTGCGAGTATTATTTTATATAATAAAATATTGTACAATATATGTGTGCTACTAGGTGCAGTCATTCATGTAATGGAGAATGTTACAAATTCAAATATCCATTGGCAGTGTATTGAATACTGTGCATAAGAAAATGAATTGAGAAACGTTCTCTCGCGCCTACTCTCAGACGACAATAAAGTTACATGAATGGAATTGCTTCATCGGCATTTAATACGATATCAGACGAAGATGTTTCTTCCTCGCAGATATCGTTGCAGAGCGACGAAATATGGGTGCATCATCTGACACCTAAGACGATGCCGAAGTTCAGGAAGCCGTCTTTACTTGGTTTTACGACCTGGGTTCTAATTTCTTCTATGCTGGTTTAGATACAATGTTTTAATAATGACATAAATGTTTCAACAGCCATAGTGTCTATGTTAGAAAGTAATATGTACTAAAGCATTTTTACATTTATCTATCTCTTTGTTTTGTGAATAAACCTTTTCTCTCAAAAGACTAACAACCTATTTTTAACCAACTTGTAAAAAGAGAGATTCTTTTCCAATGGTATTAATTATATATTTAGAGTATGAAGGATATGACAGACACCTTGAAAGCATTACAGAGTGCGGAACCAAATACAGTTGTGCAAATTGTGTAGCTCGCAATCAGTAACGGATCTCCAATAAAATTGATATCGAAAGGGCCACTAGGTAAGGGGCAGAGCAGGTGTGTCGATTTAAAAATTTATTAGCCTAGTTTCCAAATAAATAAATTTGTACAAAATGCAAACTATGAATCATAAAATAGCAGAACTACAATGCTTGTCTACATTGGTTTACTAAAATCATTAGTAAATAATTTAAAATATTATTAACTAGTAATTCAAAATATATATTAACATTAGTGACCAATTACTTCGCCAGAATTAATGACTGTTAAAAATTTCGGCTAAACATATTTTGTAATTTCATTTTCATGGCTAAATAAAATAATTTTTTTTTTAAAAGTTAGTTATAGATTAAAAAATATATAAATATTTTTTAAATGTTTTTAAAGTTCTACTTCATATGTTATTTTAGAAGTTTTACACTGTTATGTTATGCATATCTCTAATTTTCTGTATATATTGCTATATATGCAATCATATCTCAAGAAAGAGCTGAAATTGAAAAAAAATAGATACACTATAAAATCCTTTCACCGTTATTTATTTTGAAGTAAAATCCTAAATACAATAAAATTTCAAACATTTTATTAAAGCATGTCTAAAATGGGAACTTAACACAGATAAATAAGCTGAATCTTCGTATCTTGATCACCAACAATGTGAAAAAGGTCAATTTTAAATATTAGTAGAACAATGAAAGCGATTTGAATTTGACATCAATAATGAAATATATTGAGGGAAAATATGCTTAAAATATGTTTAAAAAATTGATTAAAAATAAAAAAAACTATACAGCAAAACAATTATTATTATTAGTAGTAGTAGTAGTAAAAGATAGTTTTTGAAATTTAAGGTGAAGTAAAAACCATTTTTTGTGCTTTAATATTTTCAGAAGTTATCGTAGAAAAACGATAAAATTTCTTTTAATTTTTAATTGGTAAAAATCTTTAGAAAAATTGCTCTGATGAATATATTCTCACCCTTTAATATATACATATGCCACGTTTGATAAGCCCTATATCACACGGTCTGGTCTGTAGAATCC
This sequence comes from Argiope bruennichi, assembly GCF_947563725.1. Taxonomy (NCBI): domain Eukaryota; kingdom Metazoa; phylum Arthropoda; class Arachnida; order Araneae; family Araneidae; genus Argiope; species Argiope bruennichi. The sequence goes on along the minus strand of NC_079159.1, from coordinate 82,663,782 downwards.
CGCATACATATATACTCATCTTCATTATTACTAGAGATATACATTAATTTGACATCTAATATTTCTTTATTTAACTTTTATTTTTAGTAAATAATAAAATCATCAACGAACATCTAAGGCTAATTTTTTTAAGGATTTTATTTAGACATTTTTTCCATGATATGAATGTTAAAAAATTAAATAAATAAAATCATATTTATATTCACAAGGCTATTAAAATAAAAAATTATCGAAAATAGATAACATTTATAGTGGAATAAGCTTAAAGTATGTTTTATATTAAAGAGTTATAGTTAACAAAAATTAAATTTAATGCGTTGAAAAGAGAACTAAGTTAACCAGTTACTTAAAAAATTGGACCACATAATATACTCTGTTTAGGGCCGCAAAATGCCTAAATCTATCACTAATCGTGATGCTTCCCTACAGTAAAAACTCTTATAAATACTGACGGACGAGTTTCAATGGCAACAGACAACCAAAACCAAAATAAAGAAAAATAATATAATATTTGGAATTAGTTTTTATTTCACAATGCATAGTTTATGGGTTCTCAACCGACGTTACATGTATAACTATTGATACAAACTTTGTACAAGAAAAAATTTAAAGTATGTTCATACTGAATGTAAAATGGCTCAATGGAAATTTTTCCCAATATTTACTATCCAAATACTTCTATATTTTTTGGCACCCCCCCCCCCATCAGGCACCAGAAGTCTTATACCATTCTGTTCATTGTGCAATATATTTCTCTAATTTTCTGCCTATATCTTTATGCATCTATTTATAACGCAGAAAGATGAATATTATTTGAAAATGGGTGCGCTTTAAAAACTTTTCATACTGCTTGAGTCTGACTTTAAACTTTAATTGCGAAATTTTAAAAATTTTACTAAAAGCGAGTTTTATACTGAAATCGACTCATTATAGAAAAATAGAAAGCATCTTCATATCTTGAACATCAACAATGGGAAAGAAGCCAACAACAAATAACAGGTGCAGTAGTGAAAACCATTTGAGTTTCACTGCAATAATGAAAAATTTTACTGTAGTAAATGCTATTTTTTTAAATTAATTAAAAATAAGATATATATATGTGTGCATATAAGAACATCTCTAATTAGCATATTTTAATTTAATTGCATTATCTTCCAATAAATCTTTCACAAAATGAACATGTCTTCATTTATTTGTAGACCAAGTGCGTTTTATCCACTGCTCAACTATCTGAATCCGAGGTAAAAGCAACATTTATATCTCATTTACATTTCAATTCAGATAATCCAATTAAAAACCAAATAAGGCCTTTACAAATTTCAGAAATAGCAAAACTGTATTCCACATGCTTAGAGGATAAGACTTCTTTTCTTGTGATATTTCTAAAAAATTAAAGAATTGTCTAATAAAATTACACCATAGAAAATGATTTACCATTTTACAATTCATCGACAATATCTTATCTTTTATACAAATCAAATATCTTAACACTCTTTCAGCTAAATTATAATCCCTTTTCTGTAATTAAATCAGTGGCGGATTCTAATGGTTGGAGACCACAGGCGCTAAATTATTTAAGACCCCTTCTAGGTAAATTATATATTGATAGTGAGATAATAATGTGAACAAAACTTATTTCCGCTTTTAAATTTAACTTTAAGCTTATTTTTTTAATATCTGCTATTTAAATGAAAGGCCGTTCATTTACTAAAACAAAACAAAAATTGATATAATATAAAACGATAAAAAAATAGAGAATTGTTTTTACGTATTTAGTAAATGATATGGATATTACAGTGCCTAAATTTTAAAACTTTTACTTAAACAGTACTAAATATTGAAAAATTATCCTTAACAAATACATCATATTTTATTTTTTATTTTTTTGAAAAAAATACAGCTTATTCGATTAAAAAAATTGACTTGAATTTATAATCAACAAATTTTGTGAAATATAATGAGTTTTATTATAAACTCAGAGCTATTAAGAGAAAATATTCTTGTTCATACTTCTCCCGAACTTCGAATTCTTACAAAAAATTACAAAACTTTTTAAATACACTAATTCACCAGAACTGTCATCTTGCAACTTAGCCAACTGCAAAAATATTAAAATGATACTTGCATTTAATTTGAATAAATCTGAGTACTCAGAACATTGCAAATGAAATGTAAACATAAAATTAACCTGATATTACTATAAAGAAAGTCATATACAGTTCCTATTTTTCTTATTTGATGATCCTAGCAATAACTCATGTATGCAAGTTATGTTTTGCAGCCTCCAACTTATTTCAGTATATAAAAATGTAAATTATGGATTTATTTAATTTAGAACTTATTTAAATCCAACAATTTTCTGTTTAAAGCTTCATAGCAAAAAAAAAAAAAAAAGTAAATTTCTCTAGTTGAATATAATATTTATAACCATTAAGGCTGAAACCTTTTCATTTCTTTCAGGAACTGTTGAAAAACATTGCCTTCAAGCATTAACTTTTTATTTCATTATAAAAAGAACTAGTACTTCCATTCTTGTGGCATGGGAAATACAATATTGGACTCATAGAAATTTTATATGAAAATAAATAGATAAAATAAACTTAGTGTTATAGGAAAGTTTTTTTTTTTTTTTTGTCTTACTGCTGTAAAGGAGACTGTTTTAGAAAGGTGCATTATGCAATTGCCAAATTTTTTACTTTCATCTTCATATATCATGATGTTGTAAACCATAAACTAAATTTTCTGTATAAAGAATTTGAAATTAATTTGATTTATTGCAAAAAAAGAAAGCTTATTAACAACAACTGACACTCATAATCATGTTTTCAGGGACAAAAGCTGCCTTCCTTGAGTAACCTTCAAATAAAGAAAGTAATAAAAAATAAAAAAAAGATATTTTTTTTAATGCTACAAATTTTTTACAATTGCAATAAAAATCTTCACAATGAATTACTTTTAAAAACTGAATAACATCTATCTGAAATACTGCATAAGTACATCTGCAATAAAAAAAAATTGACTGAAAATTTTTAAAAAAACCAAAGGTGCAAGGATGTTGTTTGTTGGTATGCAATATTAATCTGCCAATTAAAAAAAAGCCTAACAACAGTAGAAATACAATAATCTTTATTATTTGAATAGTGAATTTCACATGGGTGTAAATCTCACAAAATTCTCAACATCACAATATATAGAATGCATCATAATAAATAAGTACACTGATATAAAAACTAAAGTTAAATTAATAAACAAAATAACTATATAAAAGAACTCACTGTTTTGCAGCTCAAAATGATGATTAAAATATAAAGTGTTTCAGTTATAATTCATCTCAAGAATAACACAAATTAAGTAAATTATTTTTATTACCTCAGATTTATAAACATGATAAAAATCTAATAAATAATAAATAAACAACCTTCATATATGTTCCGTTTTTTATTAATAAATGTTAGTTTATACCTTTTGATTATGAAATAAAAATAAAAATCTTGTTTTTCATATCAAAACATGATATTAAAAAGCTATACAATTAAATAAATAAAATATAAATATAACACAACTGGTGATTTCAAAACATAAAAAGTCACACAAGATCCCAAAGAAAAAACAGAATAAGTAGCATAGATAAGAGCGAATACAATTTATCTACCATGCTACAAATAATCTAAAAGTCTAATATGGAATACATTTAAATGCAACTTAATTCTAAAAGTCAAAAAAAAAAAATCACAACCAATTAACAAACATTTTGTTTCCTCCCCCTTCTTCACATCTGATATAAACAAGCAATCTCATATAGTAAATGTGAAAAAAAAAATTATAAATATTCATTGAAAAAAATTTAGTTCCCTCCCCTTTCCTTTGTACAATTTTAAAAACTGAAATATGCAGGGTAGATGTTGCTTTCTAAACAACAAGATAGTAATCAACATACAACAATAATTAAAATATTAGGTTTAATATTCTTCAAAGAAAATATTACATTTGAATAAATATCACGCTAAAACTACTTACAAGACAATATTCAGGTTTTTATGCTTTCAATAATAATAATAAAGACATAAATAAAATATCAATAAAATCCATTAAAAATGAATTCATCTTCACTACAATCCCCATTTTATTAAAAAAAAAAAAAAAAAAAAAAACTAAAATAATGGACAATTATATTTGAACTACATACATTTGACACATCACAAATAGAAGAGCTAAGAAGTGACTAAAATGTTTACAAATGCTATGAACAATCATTAAATAAAAATCAAAAGTAGTGGAAATGAAATAATTTTACTTAAGTCTTTTATAAATTTAAAAAAGTGAAAAAAGAAATTATCACATAATGGAAGCTAATACATTTATATTCAACAGTAATACACAACAATTTTGTTAAGTACCTACTTTCTACTAAAACATTTTTAAAAAATGTTGTTAGTATCATGAAATTCATTCATTCAGAGCAATATTGATCAAATAATGTCATCTAAAAATTAATTAAAATCAGTAATGACAGTTCTGAATACTTTAAATCTTGTTTTGAAATATTTTAAAAATATAAACTTACAAAATTTCGGTGAAAATGTTTTTCAGAATTAAGGAGAATAAATGACAAATGTTTCAATTTTAATGTCAAGCATTCTCCTTCATATTTCACTTAAAAACAGTGTAAATGATTTCTCAGGAACTAGTCACAAGTATTTTTTTTTTTAATCAAATGAATTGTCATATAATGCCATGATATGTACTTGCAGATCATAAGAAAACATGTTGTGTTGATATAAATATTTGATGGTAACTGAATTTTAAAAAATATCACTAGCATTATTTACACAGATTTTTAAAGTAAAGATGTTTCAATAAAATGTGTAAATTTCTAGCATCAAAACATATGTGTCGAAAGCTGAATATGTACACAATATTTTAAAATGATTAATTTTTTTTTTACTAGTATTTGAAATTCCAATATTTATCTGGGCTTTCAAAAAATTAAATTTATAAATGCAAAATAGAGAAAGAGGTCGAGACATCACAAAAATTACAGTAAATGTTTAAGTTCAATAAATGTTCTAAAATTGCAATAGAATTTCAATAATGAATATTTGACAGTTGCATAAAAAAAATAATAAACATGGGCCTTAATTACTAAAAATAGCAATTAGGAGTTCTTTTTTAAACTTCCAGAAAGTAAAACACCAAGTCAAATGTACATTGTGAATAAAGTGAAAAAGAGAATTTTAAAAATACTTACACGTATTAACAAAGTAAATCCATAAAATTACTTACAATACTAGAAAAAGGAACTTCTGCCATTAAAACAAGATTCTTGCACACAAATGCAAGCCAAACAGAAACATTTAAAATTTTATTTAAATGAAAAACAAGAAAATTGAATTATTTAAATAAAAAACATGCTAGTTTCATATTTCCCCATACTATCAATAGCACGTCGCACATGATCTGGCAATCTTGAACCAGAATTATAAGAAGGCGGCTCTTTATTAATGTGAAAGTCGGCATACTTTTTAGCACGATAACAGGCAAGATCAGCATACATGACAGGAGCTGGTATGGAAACACTCCTGTTACATTTTCCATACATGAAACAAAGATGATAGCATAGCATTTGAAGTTCATCAACATCAAAATTATTGTCATCATGCAGAACTGTGTAATGTGCTGGTTTACTAGTGCCTTGTATTCCTTCATGACTAGTCAAAAAATAATCAAAAAGTTCAGGATGAGTGATACCTTGATCAACAGTTGTTCCAGGAGGAACATTACCTCCCCTGCCAATCCCATCTTTAGGATTAAATGGTCGAAATCTAGTTTGATGTCTCTTTTGAACAATTATATATGTAATTGGAACAATGACGCCAATAACATCTTGTGATGCTTTCTGAACCGCACTGACTTCTTTATCTCTAATTATTTGAAACTGCCCTTCACTTACACCATCTCTGAAAAAAATTATCTTCTCTGGATATTTACCTTTAGTACTGTGATAAAAGGCATTAAGAAGATTCTTTACCATTTCTTTAATATCTAAAATAATTTCTTGTGAGATTTTACTGCCATCAGGATTGTCTTGCGTTCTGCATTCAACTTTATATTTTGAGGGAAAAGCATCCATACTTCCAACTACTGCAGCAATGGAGGGGCATCCAGAACCACGAGGGGAGTGTACAGCATCAGCTCCTAAGATAATAATTGGTCGGGAGAGAATTCTTGGTTTATCTTTTAGAGCATGATTGACACCACCCAATTTGACATTAATTTTCAAACAGATATTAACTGCAATCTGTTCATTAATTCTGCCCAAAACACTATCTTCTATGCATTGAGTAACAAATGACAGCTTATAATCAGCTATAAATTTAATTTCATCATAGTTATGAGCATTATCTCTTCTTGAAAGAACTATTATAGCAAATTTAGCATTTGTCTTCTTGGCATTCATCAGTGCTTTCTCAACAGTATCCTGTCTGCGAAAATTTCTTATTTCAAGAGGTTGGCCAAAATTAAGTCCAACTTTTCTTCCAGTGCGTACAAATATATCAATAAACCTATCAAGAGCAGTATCTCTGGTATTCTCTGAAAAACACAGCAAGATCCATGGTGCAACATCATTGGAGGTTCTGTATAAACTTTTATCATCCATTCTCCAAACTCCACGATTGTCAGGATTACAAAAACTATTATCACGATAAATTAATGATGGAGAATTGATTACTCGACCTCCTACTTTCTTAGGTACGAGATCCATAAATAGTTTGTAATTTTCCATTTGTTTCCCACTTTCTTTACGCACTACTTTAGCACTTCCCTCTATTGCCAGAAATCTCTCTGTGGGATTCACTGCTGTTTGTTTAATCATTTTTGAAGTCAATGGTCCACTAAGTTTCCCCATTTTAGGCTGTCCCTCCATTACTGAACAGTTTTCAAGTGGTATATAAGTTTGATTATTGGTTGTTCTCATATATAAACACGGTAAATAAGGATATCTCAGTTTACCATATTTTGTCTGAAAATAATGTGCTACTGATATTTCTTTTCCATCAAAATTCATTTTCAAATCTTCTGCTGATAACTTTGATATTCCTTGAACAACATACTTCCTGCGATAAGGAAGATGTGTAACTTCAATTTTTAATCCTTTCATAGCTTCCTCAATCTTTCTAATTTCATACTGTTGGATAGCACTGCCTTGAGTGATATCTCGTCTCAAAACATCGCTTATGTAATCTACAACAGGTCCTGCTTTATGAAACGCTTTTGCTGCCAAGTTGATTACAACAGCAGGACCATCATTAGTTATGTGGATATGCTGATTATAACCAAACCAGATTTCCAGACCTTCACCAAGAGAAATTTTATTTGGTTGACTGAGATAAAAAAAAGTCTGTCCCAAATGAATTTGAGAACAGTCAGGTTCTCGATGATTCATTACAGAATTCAGAGCCATAAGAAATTCATTTTGCCCTTCATAAGTTTTCAGTAAAGAATTTAAATCAATAGCATTAGTGCCATTTTCTTTTCTGACCGGTTGGATAATTACTTCAAATGAGCGCAGCTTCTGATTAACTTCCACTTCTATAACAAATTTCGATTTGCTGTCAAAGGGTAAAGGTTTTGAAGTATAAATATTTTTTACTCCATCATATACAGGATTGTAGATTTCAAATGATTTGTTTTTTACAAACTGATTAAAAACATCTCTGCATTTCTCCTTTCCAACATTTTTATCAATCTCATGTTCAAGACGAGGAATTCCGGCTTCTGCAGCTTCAGCAGCAGTCGTTTTTTTAACTGGTTTTCCATACTTTTTAACTTGATTTAGAGAGATAATTTCCACATCATAATGGTAAATAATTCCAGCCTTGAATTTCAGAGTAAAATAATTACTAATCAACTGTATCGATCGACCAGCAGTTCCATAATTAGGTCTAGGAGCAAACTTTGTAGACTTCTTACTAAAAGAAGCACCAGTGTCATCTTTTTTTAACGTTGTTCCTAAAAGCAACTTCTTTATTTCTTCAGATGCATCATCAGGAATTTTCTTTTGTTGTTTTTTGCCTCTACCTTTACCTGAGATAGAAAGTTAAAGCATAAGTGACAAATGTTGAAATTCAATTCCAAAGAACAAGGAGATTTTGACCTAACAAGTTAACTGCAATTGAATTTTATAATTTCATGAGGAACCAATAGGAAAGTACACTGGACAGACAATATAAAAGCTATTTTCATATGAATAATTATAATATATCTAAATACAATAAAAAATTAAATAAGACAATTAGTTTTAAACTTCTACAACCAATTATTAATCTTCATACAATTAACTTTAATGCTCTAAAAGTATTCAGTATATCTTTCTGCCATAGGCTTTTTCTTTGCTCATTAATTTTCAACAAAACTTTTTTTCTTTATGTTAACATTTTTATATAATTTGCAACAACAATCAAGACAAGGGATTTTAAAATCTCATTGCCTTACTAATCAAGTCTCAATATCTATATAACGAAATCAATTTAAATCTATAACCAATACAATAATCATATAATCTGTAGAAATAAAATTTTCCTTCTATAATAAAGAAGATGGCACTGAAAGACAAGAATTAATATGTTTAGTTTAGAATTTTTTCACAATAAATGAAAAGAAAATATCTTACAAGAACAAACAAAAAACTTTTAGAAAATATTTAATCACAAATTACTGAAACGAATTAATCTAAAAATATTAATTACAACTTGTTGGCAAACAAATTTAATTAAGATGATAAAATATCATTTTTTTAACAAAAATATAGCTGTAATTTAAATATTAGTTTGTTTCATATCCAAATACATATTTTTGCTTTCAGCTGAAGGTTCTGAAATAGCAAGCCCTGTAAAAATTGTTTCATAAAATCTTAAAAGACAAGATAAAAATTTTGCATTAAACAAAAGTGTCCAGTTCAGATATCAGCCATAAGAATGCTAGTCATAATCATATCTTTTGAATCCCAATTTTAATAAGACAGCAATCTCAAATCTATACCAAGTTTTAATGGTAATAATAATTCTTTAAAATGATGCAATGTTAAAACAAATAAACTGACAATTACTCTAGATAAAATAATACAAAATAAGTTTTAATAAATCTAATATTCAGCTACATTATAATGCATCCAGTTTTTAGCTTAGACTGTTTACTATCAACATGGTAACAAATAATACCTATAATGATTTCAGTCCAGTCATCAAATGCTATTCCCCCTCTCTTCAAATTGGCATGCAGTAAAAAAAAAAATTTTAGACTAAATTTTTTTACAATTAGATAAGAGCTGTACCTGCAGGAACAGAATGTGCTGCATCAGATAATGGTGAGGAAGAACCACTTGTGCTGCCAGAAGTTGACTCCTTTTCAATGCCTACATTAGAATGCTGTGGCAGAGAAGGAAAAGCTTCTTGTTTGCCAACAATAGGCTCAACCCTCAAATTATTTTCCAACTGCAGATCTAAATTTGTGCCTCTACCTCTTCCCCGTCCTCTTCCTTAGAATAAATTTCATATTTACAAATAGAATAAAAAGAAAAAATAAATTAAACTATATTAAGATTTTAACTTATCACAAAAGAATAATACAAATCACACACAAAATAGCATGCCATATCAAAAAACATTACTTCACAAGGATATTTTTAAAAATATACAACAAAAAAAAACACATTATAAAGAGCATAAGAAAAAAATGATAAGGAGTAGATAAAAATATAAATAATCAAGAACTAAGAAAGAACACTGATGAATCCAGAAGGAATTTACAGCATGCTGCATTAAAAAGATAAAGCATTCTTTCTTTCTTTTTTAGCAAGTATTTTTTCTAGATCTCTTCTATTTTATTTTTTTTTTCCCAATAAAAGGTTTTTCTATTTCTATATACAACTAAGATTTAATTATCATATATTGAAAGGAATCTTGTAAAATTTTTCTGATTGGTGTACTTTTCTACATCCATACAAAACAAATTTTTTATAAGAGAATAAATTTTAAAGATAAACCAATAGCACTCCCCTTTGTTCATTTGTACAAACAGTAATTCAGATAACAATTATTAACAATACTTTAACCCCATTACACCTGCTCAATTTTAAAATTACATATAGCAGCAATCCATGGCCTTTTACTTTCTCAGGTATTAATATATTAATAATCAGTAAAAAACATTAGTTGTGAATTAATTTTTTAATTAATTAGATCTTCTAAAAATTAACTACTACCATGTTATGTGAAAAGTGATTCATAAACTAATTAAAATTTTATATCAAAATTAAATCAGAATTTTCAGCATTATTTAATATAGAAATTTCATTTAAAATGTCAAAATAAATAATTTTTATGTTTTTTAACTAATATAATAAAATACAAATAAAACATTCTTTTTTGTACATATATATTAACCGCATGCAATAAATGAACAAATGGATTAATAATATTTCATTGGCAAGCATAGGTATTGTGTTAAATATGAAATCTTTACAAATAAAACATTCTTTTTTGTACATATATATTAATCGCATGCAATAAATGAACAAATGGATCGATAATATTTCAATGGCAAGCATAGGTTTTGTGTTAAATATGAAATCTTTAGTGATTTTGGATTAATACGAGAACTGCCTCGTTATTATCCCTGATTTATTTATGAACAGCATTTAAAAATTTATAAAATTTTTTGAACTTGAAAAAAGTTGTTTTTCAAAATATGTTCCAACTAAGCATTTTTTTTCTTGTGTCATTTTAATTCTAATGCTAAAGTTAAAAATTCATGTTAAACAGCATACACCATTCACACTGAAAACTTTTATTTATATAAAGATCCAAATTAAAAAGTTTTGGAGAAAGATTAATAGTAATTATATAGGTAATTCAACTTCTCTATTTTAAGCCTTAACTTACAAACTAAAAGTTTATCAATCCAATTAAATTACTACTAATTTTCAACTATTGTCAAAACTAAAAAAAAAAGAGTTTTCTTTGACCATGTACACATGAATATTTACACCATGTCAACATGTTATACCAAATTACACCATGAATATTACTGTTGTCAATTTACAATATATGTAAGTTAAGGTCAATTATTATTTACTAGCCGCCTTTGGCGACCAGCCGGTTTACCAATCTTAATGTTGGTTTAAATTTTAATAATTAAATAGGTTGAACCGGAGTTTAACCCTCTTCTTTGCCAAGTTGCAATAACGCGCCAAAGCTGGCAATCTTTATTATGCACTATAATTGAACATCTGCTCCTTTGCTTTTCAACATTTCGCAAGGCCGTTGTTGGTGATTTTTTAAAATTGTGCCGGTTAAATTAAACTCAGGTCGTACCATTCAATATTTTACGCAATTCCAACTTTAATAGATTCTTCAGAAAAATATTTTAAAACTTCAAATTTTGATAGTCATATAATTCACTCATAATATTATAAAGGCCTTCAGTCATAACGTGATATGTATCTCTCTAATTTTCTGTTACCTCTAGTAGAATTTATGCTTTAAATTAAAGTATAAATGATTAATCTGCAATTAATATAATAATATTTTTTACTGAAACGAAGCATTTTTTAAATAATATGATTAATAATAGAGTCACTGAGCGTTTAAACTTTATGGGCACTAAAGAATATCTTTCTTAATTTATGTAATATCTCAAGAATTTGTCGACAAAATTTTCTGAGATTCATCATTAACAGATCGATTAATTAACAATGTTTAATTTTAAATGCATCAAACACTAAGAAAATAAAATGAATTGTTTAAAATAATCGGTCGAAAACAGGTTTAAAAAACTACTTAAAAAACGATGTACTTAAAACTATAAGCAAATACAAAAAATATATATAACTAACATAAATACAATTTAATTACAAAAGCATGCAACTAACCTAAAAATAATTTAAATTATTGAAAACAGGTTAAAAAAAACTACTTAAAAAACGATGTACTTAAAACTATACGCATTTACAAAAAATATATAACTAACATAAATACAATTTACTTACAAAAGCATGCAACTAACTGAAAAATAATTTAAATCATCCGTTGATAATGGTTGTCAACAATCAGAACACAATGCGCATGCGTGAATTTTCTTCGCCAATTATGGTAACGCAAATGCGTGAATTTTTCTACGCCAGTTGGGGTAACGCTATGCAGATTATACATTTTTAATTTGCTTTATTCTGTGTTATTTTAATTCAAAAGTACTTCAGAATGAATCTGAAACATGGATTAATTAATAATGTTTAATTTTAAATGCATAAAACATTAAGAAAATAAACAGAATCGTTTGAAATAATCGGCCGAAAAATGTTAACCCTAGCCTCATTACTGTTGGGAGAAAAAAAAACTGAAGCCTTACTCATTTGGCGGTGGGGAAAATGGAAGATTTTTTTGGCAGGAAAGTTAGTTTTTAATTAATAATTAAAAATCTAATTAAAATTTCAAAAAAAGGGACCCCAGGTGCACATTCCCGACCACTAAGGTATACATGTACCAAATTTGGTAGCTGTATGTCAAATAACCTGGCCTGTAGAGTGCCAACACACACACACACACATTGAGCTTTATTATAAGTATAGATTAATAATAACCGGTTAATCACCTTAACAGTAATATACATATGTACACAAAAAGAATTGAATTGATGGTAAAATTTACTTATAAAATGCCTAAAAAGTAATTTTTTTGACAAATTTTAAATTTATCATTCTTTCAAAATGGGATGATTGTTTAATTATAAATAAACATAATTAAATGATGAAGAAAATACAAATTCTTATCTAAACTATAAAATAAAAAAATTAAATGCAAAGAGAATATATGAAGTTAGAACACATATATTCTCTATTTATTGTACAGATGTGCTGCTCAAGTAAGAGTTTCTGGTTGACTAACGAATCATCCTGATCTTGAAAGATAAAATTCTGCTAATCATTTTTTTTTTTTTGTACTAAAAAGGTTAAAATTTTACAATAGCATTAAGTACATTCTGCCAGTAAAAACACCATAATGAGGTCCAATGAAAAAGAATATCTTGCATAACATTATTAAAAAATTGGAAAAAATTAGCAATTGAAGTTGCACCAGTCTAACAAAATCTGAGACAGGACAAAAATCTGAGAGTTTGGCACACTTAGATGTGGCTAAAATAGCCGTTAGAAGGAATTAACCAATATGACATGATGTGCAAATGATATCCAGACATACTGAATAATTCAGTACTATCTAATCCATTGGATTATAGCCTAGAAGAGCCCAAAAATTTATTACAATTACTTTATTTTGATTTTGTATTTATAAAATTAAAAGAAATTAATTAGAAAACATTACTTTATTTTAGCCTGCAATTGTTTTATAAGGCATTTATTAGTCCTTTGGCATTCAAAATTCCTAGTCATTATTTTGACAAGAGTAGTTAATTCTTCAAAGAAAAGATCTCAAATTTATTAAAACAGCATTGTGAACAATGTTTCCGATCACAAAACTGTATTAAAATCACAACCAAGTCATAGAAAAATTTTCATTTAAGTTACTTGGAATTTTGGCTTAATGGATCTTGTCTAGCACAACTTTTGATGTGAGGATTTTGAAAATATTATAGGTATAATTCATAAACCAATCATTTCTAAAAGATAGTATTCATTGGCATATTCATTTTGATACTCATTTTATAGTTTTCAAACTGAAAAAATTGTGGAAAAACCATACTTCGCATAAAATGGATTGTAGAATGTTTTACTGGTATTACAACAACAGTTACTGAAAAAATTTGAATTTAAATTTTAAAAATGAATATTGATAACATAATATTAAATATCATTCAAATCTTGAACCATCTTGATCTACATAATTTTTTTATAGAAATTTCTAATTTAGAAAAATTTAATTCCAATAACTCTAGAGTTAAAGAAGCAAATTCAACAAAGTAGAATATTCAATCAATCTGAAATAGAAATTTACCTTAAGCTTCATTTTATTTATACATTTAATGAAAAATGAAAACAAGTATGTCTTTTTCTCTCTGCTTTTTGTATTATGCTTTAATATTCAACAACTTAATGTTCTTATTACTTATTTTACTTTATTTAGGCATAATTACTAAACCAAAGAGATTTGCAGGATTGCTCTTTCATAATGCTCAAGTATCATTTATTTACAACTAAAATTCATATAATTATTTCTTCAAAAAAGTATTAACAAGATGTATTTGCTTCTAAGAAATCAAATCCTCATAAGCTACTGAAAATAGAGTAAAAACTTAAAGTAAATATTAAATGTACTAACAAATATTAAATAATGCACTTCAATTTTAAATCGAAAAAATTTAAACATTAATTATTATACAAAACAGTTTAATAGTTTTAAATTAAATTGCCTTTGAAAATAAGAATAGCTGAATAATTAAATGATTTTAATTATGGCAAATATAAGATAAATCATAGATATTTTTTCACATATTTTGGGACAAAATTTCCACTTTTTCTGATAATGTTTATGGCTATTTCTTTACATAATATAAATAATAACATAGAATAGATCTAAGCAAACTGTTTGTATAAACTTTTTTAAATTAATTACTGCAATATTCAGATACGATTGCTTTTTACAATGACCAATAAAAATAAATCATGTCTAGATTTTGTTATTACTTATTATGGTGCAATCACTTAAGGGATGAGGCAATGGTTAAAACAATGATGCAATCACTTAAGGGATGAGGCAATGGTTAAAATAATGATGCAATCACAATCTGTTGCAAATTGTTCAAAATTAAATTCTTTTCAACCACCTTAGTTGCCCATTTTAAAGATTAAATGTTATTTTCATGTAAGGGGGTATATTTATTAACCACCACAGCCATTTTAACAAAACTAGGTTCACATAACAATAATTTTTAAATTAGATGAAGCAAAGGCAAACACATTAAAAATGATATAAAAAAGAAATATTAATGTTCTACAAAAGGCAAGAAATGTTGGGCACAATCTTGCTAAACAAAAAAACTTCTGAAAATGTCTATTATAATCCAAAAGGGACACAATTACAAAAATGACTAACATTAATAACATAAATCCACAAAAAAGATAGAGCATAAAAGGACCGCAGTGAAATAAATAACCTTTCAGTTACATTGTCTTAAAAATTTTTGTTTGTTTGTTTGTTTAAATTTCTTAAATTATTTCTTGAAACTCTTGATTCACTTGTAGAAATCGAGAGTTAAATTTTATACAAGATTATTTTTTATTTATTTAAATTTTTTAATTAAAAAAAGTTAAATTTTATATACTATTTAATCAACTTTCAAGACGGCGGGATCCATCTTGAAAACAATCAGTAAAAATTTGGCTGAATTTTTTTTTCATGTTTTATTTAAAATAAAGCAATTGATAGTACTCAAAAGATTCATATGAAATTGAAATTCCAATTCCATTTACTAACAGAACTGACAACCACATTCTGTTAAATAAAAATTCAAGAAAAAAATATAGAAAATCTTTCACAGAATGAAAAAAAAGGTCAATCTCACCTTTCCCTTTTTTCGACATATTCGGAATAAAAAATTTTAAAACATTAGATTTTAAAACATTATTTAAAACAGATTAGATATATTTTTGCTTTACTTCAAAGTAGAATTGTAAATGTAATAGCAAAAATTTTAAAGACTAGACTCTTTCGACTGAACTGTCAATTTCATCTGGCGTCGTTTTAGAATGTAATCAAAACCAAATTGCTGCAGTTGGCAGTTATTTACGAACCGAAACTTTTGGGAATGGAAGTCAAACTGCCTATGTTTAAATTTATTTTTATATCAGATTAAAGTTAATTGAAATCGATAAACATAAAATAAAGTATCAAAAATATAAAAAAAAATTGATAGGAGATATTCAAAAAAAATTTGATTCTATTAAATTTCAGTGTGAGAATTTTTCTTTCTGTAATTTCTTTCTAGTTGGGAATAATTCACTTCCTTTTTGTTTCAAAAGATTGAGAAAATATTTAAAATTATGAGATAAAAGGATGCAAAAGAGCATAATTATAATTTTCAAAAAATATGTTTTGTGATTGAATAGTTGTTCAGAAACTGTCAATATTTAAATACTTCTGTTGGCAACATTATCCATTTAATCTTTCGAAGGGTTGACGAAATATTAACGTTGTGCTTGGGGTTCATACCGCTTGCGTGGAATTGAAGGTAAGCGAATTTTCAATCTGTTTTCATCTTTCATTATATTCTCTTCTTCATTCTTCTTAAATGCAAAATTGTATTAGTGAATCCCTATATTTATCAAATATTTGTATTTTGTAGAAACATGGGTCGTCGCCCAGCAAGATGGTAAGTAAACTCATTTTCCTTTAATTAGCTTTTATGAAAGATTCTCTAATGTTTCATTTTTTTTTTTTTTTAATTCTGACTTATTAACTTAATTTGCAGTTTTCTTAAATTGTATATCTGTAATTTCATGTGGTGTTAATAAAATGGCTGCGAAATTTTTTTTTATGTAACTTATGGCTAGGTCTGTTAATATAAGCATATATTTCTGTTTAGTGCGATTTTGTTAATACAAAGGAGCTAATTGTAGTATGCATTTTCAGTATAATAATTGTTATAAACTTCATGATTTGCCAAAATTTGTTTTTATGCCTTTCTTTTAGCAATCTTAAAAGTTGAAATTTTATTGCCTGGTAGAATTAATATCAGAATATTGCTTAATCTGTCTTGGAACGAGAGTAGTTTTTAATAACATGTCACGTATAGAAGCTGCACAGTTGTCTTTGTACTAATCAAAAAATTTAATATATATTCATGCAGATTATGGATTCTAGTTTACTATTTTTTTCCCTTTCTTTTAGTTATCGGTACTGTAAAAACAAACCTTATCCCAAATCAAGATTTTGTAGAGGTGTCCCTGGTAAGTTATATGGTTCCTGTGTTATATAGTCTAGTATAAATCGTGAAAAATTATTCATATTTTTTTTATCAAGTAACTAAGAAATTTATATTGATTAGGTCATTGCATACAAAATTTCGATATATTTGTTTTTTCTTTATAGAATTGGATATCTTGGTTGGTTAAAAATCTTTATGTAATAAAAATTCAAGGGTGCAGATATCTTTAATATGTAACATTATTTTATGTGAAACAGAATGCAGTTTGAAGACAGTGAAGACTTTTTATCTTATTCAATTCTTTTTAGTCCATCGGGAAAGCATAATTATTTACAAGCAGATACACGGACAAGACGTCCGCCACAGTGCAGTAAGTGGGGGAAAAGGACCGAAATAAATTAACCCTCGCATTATATAACCTTAGATTTTGATAGGAAAAATATTTCTTCATAGTGCTAATACATTAAGATTCTGATGCATGTCAATCACATGTAAGGGAAACACAGGGATCTTTTAAGAAAGAATGTGCTTATGGACATTTTTTACCCCTTCACGCCGAGCGTGTGAAAAAGTATTGGCATTTAGCCGATTCAGCAATTTTATAAAGCTTCTCTTGAATTAAGTAGAGAAAGTGTAATTGGATCATAAAATAAGAGAATATTTTAGAATGAAGTTACTATGGGCTAAATTAAGATAAGATCTTAGAAATTAAGTTGAAATTAAAGTTTAAAATATCATTACATATATATATATATGTTTGTGATTTCAAATAGATTGTGAATAAATTGTCATTGATTTAATTTTTGCAAGTTTGATTTTACAGTTCTTAATTTTTTAAATTTATAAGTGAATGTTGATTAGAAAATCGGATTATACTGTTCAAGTATTGAAAAGTTTATTGCTTCGTTCTGTTTATCATTTAACAGCTAATTTAGATCAGAATAATGTTCTGATGTGTTTGGTGTTCTATTTTTATATAATTAGTTAATCCCAAGCAATACAGATCATATCTTATGAGTAAGGTATCGTTTTGTTTGGGTATATGAAAGCTTGTAGTGTGTAGGTAAGTTATCAAGGATACTTGCAACATTTAAATTTCTTATATTTGTATGTATTATGTGACATGCAGCATTTTTTTTAATTGAGAGATCGATGCTAGTTATAAATGTGTGTAGTCAAGATTTTTGTGGTGAAAATATGCTAAGCGATTTAAGTATAAATGTTAGTAAATCTTGCATACAAGATTTAATAATTCTCGCATCTAATTTTTCAAATCTTAATCTTTTAGTTACAGTCGAATCTTGTGTAATGAACAGACCAAAATGTAAGATTCAGAAAACAAGTGACAATACATCTTAACATTACATGCAGGAACAGTGTACGCTATGTACCTGTTTGGGGAGGGAAAAACTTTCCATCAGCTTTAAAGGTTTGAGCAGATGCCTTTTGGGTTGTAATGAAATTTTGTCTTTGACCAAGATTACGGAGTTAGTTGTTGATAGAAGCAACATCTGAGCTGGTAATAAAATATAACCAGGATCAAATAGCTCATATAACTCCATTCTATTTAATTGCAAAAAGCTCTAAAGGCGATGAAAAAATACACAAGAGCTTCCTGTAAAATAAGGGAGATGCTGAAAGCCTAAGAAATTGTTACATTGCTGGTGTGAGGCAATAGCTACTCGCACATTAAATTCATTTAATGATAATTATCTTTTCATAAAATTTTAAAGCATAGCTAAAGACAATTGTCTTGGGACAATTTTTATTTTAAAGAAAGCATTATTTGTAAATAAAAAAATTGCACGTTTGAGTATTTTTCCAGAAAGGAAGGCATCCTTCTATTTTACTATGGTTTCCTAACAGGGTAAAATTCTGGTTATTTCTTATTACGAAACAAAAATTTGGGAACGAATTATGTTTGTTTGCAAGATTCCACTGTATTTCTTATCAATTGTAAACATATTGTATTCAAATGAATTGTTAATTTGATTTTCATGTTGGTTAATCTTTCATTTAATAGAATGAATGATTAATTCTTGGCTTAAGTAAAATTAAGTTACTATATCCCAGACAATACGGACCATATCTTTTGTGCAAGATATTGTATTTGTTTGGGTACATAAATGCTTGTAGTGTGTAGGTAAGTTATTCAAATAATAACTTATCAAGGATACTTGCAACATTTCAATAATTCTTAAGTCATTACTTGAATAATTTCAGACTTCATTAATTGTTTCCTTAATTATGAATTGAAAAAGTGTTATGGCTTGAAATTTAGCTTTGAGCTGTTTTATTATTTTGCGAGTTTAAATAGCAGTGATGTGCCAAATTGCACTCTATGAATGCAGCATTCGAGCAGCACACTGCACATTGTCTTGCAGGTCTCAGTTTTTTTATCTGTGGGAGCAATTATTTCCAAAAAGTGTCTGTCAATCTCGGAGGATTAGGCTCCAAACCTGATCGTCCACGGTGGAGATTTAGTCCCGAATTATATTTTTCAATTACACGGTCAATGAGATCAAGTCTAAATTCTAGTCGAGCATTTCATTTACATGGACAAGCCACACCATCTGTTGAAAAATAATACTAAATAGTCTTTCAATAATAAAAAATGCGGGCAAACCAGATGAAGCCAAGGTAAAAGTACAGTTTAAGGTACGGACCCTCGCCAAACCGCGCCAAGATGTCGCCAAATGCTACAAAATTCGCCAATTGTCCTCCATCTTAGATTGCTCCAAAATGGCGCTATTTTTACTTAAAAATGATTCTAATGGGGGGGGCAGCCCCCCCCCCAACCCCCCGACACAGAATAATTAAAATATCCCTAAAAAGACTAAATAAAGCAATTTTTACATAAAAAATGATAAAACAGACAAAATATTAACCCTTTTAAAGATTCTAATGGGGGGGCAGCCCCCCCCCCCAACCCCCCCCCCCCCCCGACACAGATTAATTAAAATATCCTTAAAAAGACTAAATAAAGCAATTTTTACATAAAAAATGATAAAACAGACAAAAAATTAACCCTTTTAACGATTCAAATTCTACATAAAAAGATCTTCTCACAGATCTTTTTATGTAGTGCATACTATCACGACAAATCCATCCATCATTCGCATCAATCCTTTCAACCAAATTCATCTTTTTCCCACATTTACAACACACATACTCATTAGCAATCAATTTCTCATTCATACACCATTTAATCACATCCAGTTTCGGAGCCTTTCGTAAGTCCAAAAAAAAAGAAAGATCATACAAACCAGCATCATCATCGAATTGTTTCTGGATTTGAAATCGAGGCAATTTTTTAGCTATAGCACCCATCACGAGAAGCACGTGTTCAAAAACTAACCCTTTCGAGGAGAAAAAACAAACGTCTGACCCTAACGGAGTTACAAGTGGAAAAGACCCCTGACCCTTGCAGAACAGACTAATTTAGGGTTGCCATAAGATAGCCACCGGTCAAGCACCATATTTGGCGATTTATCGCCAAGAAAAAATTGAAATTTGGCGCCGTACCTTAAACTTTACTCTGGCCGAAGCCGGTAAATTTCGGATAGCACGTACACTGTACGTGCGAACTGCTTAAAGGGTTAAGTTATTATATCCCAGACAATACAGACCATATCTTTTGTGCAAGATATTGTGTTTGTTTGGGTACATAAATGCTTGTAGTGTGTAGGTAAGTTATTCAAATAATAACTTATCAAGGATACTTGCAACATTTCAATAATTCTTAAGTCATTACTTGAATAATTTCAGACTTCATTATTTCCTTAATTATGAATTGAAAAAGTGTTATGGCTTAAAATTTAGCTTTGAGCTGTTTTATTATTTTGCGTGTTTAAATAGCAGTGATGTGCCAAATTGCATTCTATGAATATGTAGGTCCGTGTTTTAACTTTAAAAATTTATAGGCATGACATATTTTGTTGTGAATTTCTGAATCAAATTTTATCTGGAGTATTTGTATATATTCATTTTATTATTCAATTAATTTTACTTGCTTTGCTGTGTTTACATTTCAGACATTTATTTTTTGAAATTTTTTATTTGTGTCATGTTTGTGGTGTCACATTTAAAGATACTGTTCAGCAATGGATTGTAAAATCCTCCACTCTTTTACGCCTGCGTTAGGATAGGTTTAATCCATCAAAATAGGGTGTTTACATTTACTAGTATCTAATAGGCGAAATCAAAGGGAATACTGGAAATGCGCTAATCGTTCCGTGTCTCACCCCTTAATGAGATGGAGTTGTCGAAATGTGATTATCTCGGAATCCGTTGACGAACGTTTAGATGACATTTGTTATAGGAGGAATGACTAAACTGAGTTTGTATTCATAAGGATTTTCATGACAGAAGCTGATGATAATTTTTACTTTAAATTTTGTAGTTATTCATCCAAGAATTCAGATTTATAATACAATAGAAATTCTTTCTCTTATCTGGTTTTATAATTGTAATAGTATTGATGGAATATATAGAATTGTCACTTTTAAGTTTAATTAATAATACAATTGTTATGCAAAATTTGTTTAGTATATGGAAATTGTATTTGTATAGAAATTGATTTTCAGCTTAAAAAAGGAAATACATTATGTATTCAGATATTTGGTGATTTGTTTTATTTATAATATTTGGTCCAACATAGTGAAAATATTTAGATTAATAGTTTAAATAAATACTTTTATTTATTTAAATAATACTCTTTATGAAATAAAAAAGCATGGCTAATTTAATATATAATAAAGTTTTGCTTAAATTTTTTTTTTTTTTTTCCTCCAATAGATCCCAAAATTCGTATCTTTGATCTTGGTCGTAAGAAGGCTAAAGTAGATGAATTACCTCTATGCATCCATTTAGTTTCAAATGAATTCGAGCAAATCTCTTCTGAAGCTTTGGAGGCTGGTAGAATCTGTGCTAATAAATATCTTGTTAAGATGTGTGGCAAAGATTCCTTTCACTTAAGAATGCGACTACATCCTTTCCATGTTATTAGGATCAATAAAATGTTATCATGTGCTGGAGCTGATAGGTAAGTATATATATGTTTAAAAAAACATACATATATTAACCAGCTCGTGTTATATTCTTGTAAAGTGAGATATTAATCTTGAAACTGTTTTTCAAATCCATGAATATTCTTAGTATCTTGAGAAAACTAGTTAAGCAAATGATGAAATCATGCAATTGATTTTTCATTTACTGGTAATTTCAGTTAGGAATAGTAATATTTTTAAATGTTTGCAGTTTAAAAGAAAAAGTGGATTCAATATTGAAATGAACATTCTGGATACTTTTATGCTTGTGATATTTTAAATTGAATGTATGTACTTTCTATCAGGTTTTAAGATCCTTTTCATATGTGTTTGGATTCGTCCCAAATTGTCCCATTTGATAGGGTCCTTAAGATGGGTGCTTTCAGGCACTTAGTTAGAATTTAGAGGTGAAAAATGATTATATAACCATATATGCTCTCTGTCTTATGATGACAGTCCTGATGTCATTCTATTCGAGTAAAAAAAAAATGGTGGGAGTATGTAATGAGAGAAAACTTTGGTAAGTGTAGTTTAGTGTGTGCCAATTTGCTAATAAAGATGGAGGACAAAATAAACATTTCTGCGAAGCAATTACCATTATCACTTTCTGCACCAAAATTATGATTTTTACTTTTGAGTATTGCAATTTTTATTGTAAAATCTGAGGTTTTAATTTAATTTCCTTTTTTTATATTAGGGATCATTATCACTGCTTATCTTAACAATTTTGAAGTTTAGAAGTTTTTCAAACCAGCTGTGCTGGTCTGTTGTGTAAAAAGCAAAATTTAGAGTATAGGATGCCTTTCTGCCTCTGAAGAAGGTGCTGGGCAAAAAATTTTCCTACATCCTATAGCTTTTCTAGCACATTGAACGTAAAGACTGTGATTAACAGGCACAGTGCATACAAACATCCTTTTCTAACTTCATTAACTCGTAAAATATATTCTACACCCTTCATTTAGTCTGCAGGTTCATAATACTTTCTTGCTATCCCATTCACCAGACATCTATTCTTGCACAATTAATGATATAACAAATTATCAAGGAAATCATCAGAGCATAAAAAGAATTACAAGAACTGCAAAGGAATTCTATTGCGGAAGATTTTTAAAGTAAGAATTCAGATGATTGTTTAAAGCATATAATGACAGTTAAAAATTGCAAAAGAATTGCGTTTCTGTTCGTGTTTATATTAAAAATATTGCAATGTCTTATTAATAGGAAAAAACTTTTAATTATAATACAGAACTAAATTAAAATCTTTAATAGATATTTTAATCAGTGGCAGAATGCTGTAAACTCAATGAAAAATTGTGTTGTCTATTTTATTGCAATTTACATAAGCTGGTTCTTTTCGATTTTTTTTTTTTTTTTTTTTTTTCATTCATAAGGTATTTTTAAAACATTTTTGATGGGAGATTTTCAAATATCTTTAAGCTTTCTACTCCATGTACTAATCAATTTTTTAAAAAAATAACTCTAAGTTTATTGTTTTACCATTTATTTTCCCCATTTAATATCCTTAATTGGTTCATTTTATAGAGATATAACGACCCTTAAATTAGTTGCGATGTATTAATTATACTGATTTTATTTTCATACTTGGTCAATAAGGATTTTTTTAAAAAAAAATTTCAAAGCTTTTGTTCGAAATAATTGTGTGTGTTGTTTACTCTTATTTATGTAGCAGCGATAAGTTGCACACTCAAAAGTAATTATTTAAAATTATTAGAACATGTGAATGTAAATTTCGCGAACTCTTTCGTAAAATTGTAAATGCTGACCACAGAATGTTCTTTCGTTAGTAAAAAATGATCGGCCATTTCAATTCAGCAGGTGTTTCCTTTTTGTAAGAAAGAGGCAAATACTTCTTTGTGTTTAAAAAAAATTATCCTGGATTATGAAGCACTGAAATTTTCTCCCATCTCATACAATTAAACAATTCATGCTTAGTCCAGTTCTGAAATATCTGGCATTAACTATTAAACGTTTGTTTTTAAGAATCTTGAAGAAAATAATTCATTTTAGTATCAATTATGAGCTCTTTGTCATTTTAAACCTAAATGTGGTGCAATTAAAATTAGTTTTTGATGATAAAACAAAAGTGTCCATTAAGCAATTATTAAAAAAGAAGTTTTTTATAATTTAAAAACATTTTGTATCAATTGCAAATGTTTTAAAATTGATTATTAAAAAACTGCTCTATATCATCCATTTTACTTAGAATGTTCAATATATAAGTTAATTCGAAAATGAGTATGATTTGAAGTATTTATTTTAAAATTTTACCTAATTATTTTCTTTCTTAAAGGTGAGAGTTGTTTTTTGAATAATTGTTTATTTTTCAGGCTCCAAACTGGTATGAGGGGTGCTTTCGGTAAACCCCAAGGAACTGTAGCACGTGTGGATATTGGTCAGATGATCATGTCTGTCAGAGCTAAGGATCAACATAAAGAGCATGTGATTGAAGCTCTCCGACGTGCTAAATTTAAATTTCCAGGTCGTCAGAAGGTAATTTTTTAAAATATAGGCGTTTTCATTTAAATTGATAATTAATCAAAAAATAATGGCAATTGATTCTTTGTTTGTTTTTTTTCCGTTTAGATTGCAGTTTCTAAAAAGTGGGGATTCACTAAGTGGGATAAAGAAGATTATGAAGCAATGAGAGCTGATGGTCGCTTGAAACCTGATGGTGCATATTGTCATTACTACAATAATCATGGACCTTTCAA
Organism: Argiope bruennichi; assembly: GCF_947563725.1. Classification (NCBI taxonomy): domain Eukaryota; kingdom Metazoa; phylum Arthropoda; class Arachnida; order Araneae; family Araneidae; genus Argiope; species Argiope bruennichi. Next base: position 82,639,067 of record NC_079159.1, on the reverse strand, counting down.
AGTGTGGGAAGATATGCAAAGAGAACTCCGAGGACTTGATTAATTCCTATTATACTTGGAAATAAAGAGTTTTCGGATCTTATTTATTGTTTTACTCCTTCATATTGTATTGTTCTGCTTAATACTTTTTTAAATCTTGTCTCCCTGAATATTGATGTATTAAATGCTGGGTCATTCTACAAAAGTATTAATAGGTCAGGAATCTGTACTTCTGTGTAAATTTTTTCAGGACAAAGGTTATTGAAGATGGATCTTTTATGCACAAAAACTTATTTTAGAATATATTAACCCATGGAATTGTTTTGTTGCAAAAGTGTTCATTTGCAGTTATTTCAAGTTGTCTTTGATCATTTAAATTATTTTCTGGGTAATATTTAATAAAGGCTTCTCACTGCTTTTCATTTAGATTTAAAAAATTTACAAGAAGTATTTTAAAACATTGTTTAACTATATTATCATACAGGGAGTAAATGCTACTGCTCTTATTTACTCATATCATCTGATGATTTATCCTAAGGCTGCAATATGACTTTAGTGCTAAGTTTTAAAGAAATTCAATGAACAGTTGACTATAGTAGTAACTAAAACAAGAAAAAAAAGTATTTTGAACTCTATCTCCTTTCCTAATAAGAAACAACTATTTGTGTTTCTCAATACAATATAGTTCTAAAATCTATGGTAGTGATCTAACTGTAGACTTCTAAATTTTTCAATATTTCTGTACAGTATGAATATCTTTCTGGTTACTAATTACTGCTTTACTATTTCGTAACATGGGCGACCACTAGTTCTTTTAGATTAATGCCTCAAGTGAAAAATTGTGTAGTCAGTTATGCTGTTAAAATATTGAAATACATTGATAAGGTCAAAAGATTTTATTTTTTACGATTTAAAATTAGGCCATTATAGCTGTAACTGATGGGTTTGTTAAGGATCATTTCAGTTTTTCTTTTCTATTAACTTTTCCCATAGAATCAGTAACTGTTGGATAGAAATCTTAACAATTATTTTTTTTAATCCTTAGGAATCAGCCAGATAGTACATAAATTGTTTTTTGAGAGAAAAAGAATTCAGTGTTTTGCCTTGAATTCTACCAACAGCAAATGGAATTTGATATGAGAATGCTGCCAATAGGTTTTTCATGGGGGGGGGGTGAGGATTACTACCGTAGTTGCCAATAAATCAAAAGACATGATATCTAGAAAAAATATTTTGTTACACTTGGATAAAAGAATGCTGTAAATGTACTGTATGCATCACTTCTATAAACTTTCGACGAGTGCTGGTTCGTTTTCTGGATGATCAACTAATTTCTAGTCAACAATATTTAATTAGCAATTCCATACTTTTCACTACAGAACACTTATCATAGGACGCCAACCACAAAATGAGATACGAACAAGAGTAATAAAGAACAAAAATCGGAATTTATACAGAAGGATTGGCGAACTATCATCTGACATGGCGATAATATTTTTGTTTGATATTTTAACATTCCCCCTGCATTGAATAATTATATTCAATTAATCAAGTAAAAGATATAACAAATTAAAAGTTCAATCAATTTGAGAAACTTAAGTAATTATGCTAGGAATTATTTATGCAAGTTTTAATATGTATAATCAAATTATCCAATAGACAGCAAACATAACTTAGATATTGTTCTTTTGTATATACCTGTAGCAGTACGAATTATAGCTACATGCGCGTACCTTGGTATGTCCGCAACGACGTAATCCGAAATGACCTCAAAATTGAAACCATCGAAGAATACATCACTAAACTTTCCAGAAGCTTCTTCCAAAGGATCATTGATCACCCAAACCCCACCATTGCTCAACAAACCGATTTCGCCCACTGTAGCTGCAAATACAACTTTCCTTATGCCACCACCAAATGGTCCCTTCCTCTCAAGCCTCCGTAACATTGTTGCCTAGTCCAATTCTCCCCCTGCTATTTCTGCACCAAATCACTTTATTTTTTTCACTATTAACCTTTTTTTTTTTTTTTGCACCCCATCATCGCTCTCATTTTACCTGGTCTCATGACCGCACTTAAAATGCTGTTTTAGCCAAAACTTCTCAGGGTTTCAAATTCAGGTACCACAGTCATATTCATACTGAGTAGAAGTGTTTTTCACTGGCACTCAACGAAGAATCCAAAGTCAGTCAGTCAGCTACATGCACGTTGTCTTTACATGGATTTATTTCTGCAATGCGATATAAAGACCAATTATACAAAGGTGTGTTGTCTTCTGTCTAAATAGCCATGCTGCAAGCTCCATTTGTATCTGTTGGTGATTTAAATAATCACACTACCAGTTTTTCCAAATTGTTTGTACAAACTTGGTTACCAATTTCCACCTGCTTAATCTATTTGGATGTATGTTAATTTCAGGTTCTGCTATTGCAGTTATAGGGCGACCAATTAAAAAAATGGCCTGGAGTAAGAACGTTAAGATCATTGGGATCAGCCGATAAGGGAGTAATTAGTCTAGAGTTTAAGATGGATTCAATTTGATTACTTTCTGTGTTAAGAATTCACACGCTAATTTAGTTGTTCCTACTACTCTAATAGAATTTAAAGGATGCCAGATGCCTCCAAAATGAGGTGCTCTGGGGGGGGGGATAAACTTCCAAATTACATCTTCAGATGAACAATAATCAGTTAACTTATCCTTTGATTTTTCAACTAAGTTATACAACTTTTTTTGTTCTAAATTGGCACTCACCATATTTGTAGCGTTATCTCTAATCAAAACACTACTTTTTCCACGACTTGCAAAGAACATTTTTAGACAAGCTATAAGCGCTTCTGAAATTAAATCATCAACCATTTCTAAGTGGAGACAGCCTTTGTGGCTAAGCAAAGAAATATCGCGAGGTAAATTTTATGATAAATTATTTAATTAAAAATGGGCCAGTAAAATCGATACCTGTATTGTTAACACTGCACCAGAGTTAACTCGATCTGGTAGTAGACTTCCCATTATTTGATTAGCAACTGCAGGTTTTTGTTTAAAACAAACAACACAGTTGTTGGAAATCTTTCAAGATAAATTTCTACCTTTGAAAGGCCAAAACTTTTCTCTAACAAAATTTAATAAGGCTTGTGGCCCTGCATGCAAATACTTTACATAGTGTTGCACAATCAAATTGGTTAACTTCTGTCTTGCAGGTAAAATTGGGAAATTTTGAATCATAATTTAAATTCGATTGTTCCAATCGACCACCTACACGAATAACATTTTTATCTAAAAAGGGGTTTAAGAACCGTAACGTACTCTTTGTATAGCTTTTTTAAAGATCAGAGTTGAAACCTACAGAAAAAGAAACAAAGCCACGATGTGCTACAACTGTGCCGGTTTTTATCATAGTGCAAGAAACTGTAAATGCACCCCTAGATGCATCAAATGCAACGGCAAGCACCCTACAAATAGATGTGACATAAAAGAAAAGATAGAAGAACCTGTCTGTATCAACTGCCACCAAGCTGGACACCTCGCCTCTTGGCGTGGATGCAAATCCTACCCAGTGATCAAAATTAATCCGGAGCTAAGAAAATCCTACGCAGATGCTGCAAAAAACAAGTTCAGTAATCATCAATCGATCGCTCCTGACCCACCTAAACATGGAAACCCAACCACCCCTGAAAACATGTCTATTCAAGATCTCTTGGATTCACTAAGAGAAATCAAGTCTATGCTGGCGGAATTTCCTGGCCTTCCCAATGCAGCGAAAAAGATCAAAGTGGCTAAGACAAAAGAAGAAAAGAAACTCATCTTAATTAATGCTCTGTTAGAATAATCACCCAGCTCTTCTCTCCTGCAGCGCTGTTACGCCTCCCTTAACCTCGCCGTCTCCTGATTGGTCCTGACAAATTTCTCCCAGTATCCTGCACCTCATTGGCTCCTGCCTTCTAATCTGAACCCCGAAAACCAGTGTTCCCTTCTCCTGGCCTCACTCCTGTGGTGTCATCTTAATAATCTCTCATCATCTACCAGTACCTTGAACTAATAAGAACATTTTTACTCACCCCAAAGTTTTACTTCTTGTTAGATTTACGGATGGTGGGGCCTGCGGCCCCAATGAGCCGTAATCCCTCTCAACAACTCAGGTACGTACTCTTTGTAGATCCGACTATCCTTTATTAAGCGAATCTATTTCCTCAAAAAACTCATCTTTTTGAATGAAACTAACAATTATTAATTCTGCTTCTTTGATTACAGCAGAAGTTAATAGACCGATGTTGCAAAAATGATGGACCATTCCACCAGCAAACTTCCGATTGAATCCACAAGTTTAGACAACAACACAGCAGCATTGAGTTCAAGTTTAGGAATTGTAATTGTCTTTAAAGGGGAAACTCTGGATTTACTACAAAGAAGATTAATAGTAATTTTTCCATTCGATGCGATACATATGCTTTTTCACTTGCATCTGAAAATCCGTAAAGTTCTACAACTTTTAAATTTTCCTTAAAAACAAATCTGTTGATGTCCAAATCATTAATCTTACGAAGTGAATAATTCCAATCTACATTAAAAAGTCAAAGAATTTGCATGAAAATCTGCCTTTTAATTAAAAGTCCAAGCAAGCCAAGGGGATCATACATTTTTGCAAAAAACTGATAAAACAGTTCTCTTTGTATATTTAGCAAATTATCTATAGTCATTCTGAAGGCAAAGCAATCAATTTGTCACCTTCATCAGTCACCAATTGTTTCAAGGTTCGTGTAGCTACAAATGGCGCGCAACTTGTGCCATATGTGACGGTTTTCAGCTTGTAAATTTTGATAGGATCATCCTCACTATTTTTCCATAAAATTCCCAGAAGATCTTGCTGTAATTCCTCAACAAAAATTTGCCTATGCATCTTTTTAACATCCACTATAAATGCAAAGGGATGGGTTCGAAAACGACACAAAATTGAAAACAGTTCTTGAACAAACCCATCGTTCAATAGTAGAGAATTTACAGAACATCCAGTTGCAGTGGCTTGTGAGGCATTAAAGACAACACGGAGATTGTCTATTGGAGAGAGGAGTTGAGCTATTCTGTGGGCGGTATACACTTTGATGAGGAATGTAGTATTAATATCAGGCTCATCACAGTCGACTACTTCTGACATGTGACCCAAGCTTTGATATTCGTCTATAAAATTTTTGTATACTTCCCACATAATTGTTTCTTTTTTTAACCATTTATATCACCAATTTAATCTCCGAAGTGCAATGTCTTTCGATTCGCCTGATTTTCGAGAGAATTTCTTTTTTCTCTCATTGGCATTTTAACCACATAACAACCGATATCCGTTCTAGTATGAGTTTTGACGTAATGCTCCTCGCATATTCTTTCTTCGTTCCCTTTTCTTCTTCGACAGCTTCAATTTTCCAAAATTTTTCCAATGTTCCACTTAGATTTTTAGTTTCTCTTGATAGGCCACAATACATTCGATTTTCAGCTATTGGATTTTCAATTATTCCACTTACCACATATCCAAATTCAGAATCCTGCAATATTATTTTTTGTTCCGAAAGCTATATTCTATTAGGTTTCAAAATTTCGAGAAAGACCTCCGCTATATAACTACGCCATATGTAACAGACTATTATGCTCCCAATAAAACTTCAATTTTCGCAGGTCTATTAAATGAAGGATCAGCTAAATTAATATTCTTTGTCAATTAATATGAGAAACATTTATATATTTCGACGGGGGTAAGATCTGTTATTTTTTGGAAAAACAAGAAATTCTAAAGACCTTGAAAAACTAAAATTATTGTTGGAAACATTCGTTTTTATTTTTGACTTTACAGACAGGTGTTGGAAAGCAATAATTCTTCTCCTTCCACTTTATTTATACTTCCACAGCAACTGGGCCATGTAGCAGGAATACTTGAATCAAGACATCTGTTGATATTAGAGATTGCACCGGCAATGAGTCATTCGACGATACATTCTGCTTGTAGAAGGCAACAGAACTATTTAATTCTTTAGAAATATGTAATAGACTATTATTCTTTTTCCCACATTGATTGCATAAATACTTCGATGAACAATTACTTAAATGATGACTCTTCTTTAAGCAATTAATGCGTAAATTATGTTTTTTGACTACATTATGTCTTTCTGTAGGGGAGAGTTTTTTAAACGTATCATAATAATATATTGAATACAATAAATTGCACAAAATACATTTTTTTAGTTTTCGAATTAGAATTCAACACAAAACGTTTGGTCCGAACCTGATTCGAGGGCTCTTTCGTTTTCAGTAAACTATTCCTGTGAATGTTTTCCAAGATTTGACTTCTTTTTTCCATAAAAGTTAATAACTTATCCAATTCAGGTACTTCGGCATTTTTCAATAAAAGCTCAAACTGTTTTTGACTTTCACGATCCAATTTTCTTAAAACAATATTTAAAATAATGATAGCAGACAAATTGTTTCTTTCAAACTTTAAATTTTTTAACGCTCTTAAATTTCTATTTATGTCATCAACAATTTTTCTAAAATCTTTAGGCGATTCATGTAACAGTTTTTCGATTTCTAGAATTGATTGAATATGGTTATCAACAATAATTCGTTTGTTTTCATATCTTTCTGCCAATACCTGGAATAAAGGCATAAATGTAACATCTTCTGTTTCCAAAAGTTTTGCTTCATTTTTAAGCGAAGCACGAAGATAATGTAATTTTTCAGTATCTGACAAATTATTGTTGTATCAATAACACTATTAAATTGATTTTTAAATGTTGCAAATTCTAAATTGCCTGAAAATGTAGTAATAGGCACATCAGGTATAGAGATGCATAATCCACGATTTTTTGAATAACAAATAATATTGCTATTGTTATTTTTAAATATGCGTTCCAAATATCTGTTATTTCAATCATATTATTAATTAAAAATTATTACTTAATAATAGATATAAAATTTATTAATTGTAATTAATACTTAATTTACTAATTTAAGTAACGTGGGATTCAATTAATTTATCTGTTTCAGCTTACTTCTTAAATTTTATTTTTTTCTCAAAACTATTTATTTAATTTATTTATTAGAGTGAACCATTTTCTGGAAAAGGTGAGTTAAAAATATATGTCATTTCTTTAAAATGTTTACTTTAGTCCTATATTCTACCAATAAATGGCGCCAGCAGTAAACAGAATACATGTAATCAAAGTCAATCATGTCACGAGCAATTAAAAATGATCTGTATGGAATAGTGCATCATCAAATACGAATATCGGTCACTCCCGTAAAGTGGAGCGGTGACTTCGCACTTTCCGGTGAAATCATCGCTCCGATAAATTTCAGTGATATGCAATTCAATGATACGATACGATAATTCCAATAACCGGTCCTTTCACTTTTCAATCCAATCACAGATTTCTTTCGGGAGCTTACATTGGACAGATCGTATCGTCACCGCTCCGGCAAATTTCAGTGATATCGTATCGATTGTTAGTTTCTATCGTGATCCAAAACTTGTAATCGAAATATCATCAGTAAGATCGTATCAAGGATTTGAATCACACCCCTCTTTGAAAAGTATTGATCACTTGTATTTGTGACTTTTTGATATTGGTTACGTAATAACCGCTCTGAAAATATTCGTCATCCCTAATTCAATGATACGATACGATAATTCCAATAACCGGTCCGTTCCCTTTTCAATCCAATCACAGATTTCTTTCGAGAACTTCCATTGGACAGATCGTATCGATTGTTCATTTCCAGTGAAGTCACCGCTCCGGCAAATTTCAGTGATATCTCATCGATTGTTACTTTCTATAGTGATCCAAAAGCTGTAATCGAAATATCACCAGTAAGATCGTATCAAGGATTTGAATCACACCCCTCTTTGAAAAGTATTGATCACTTGTATTTGTGACTTTTTGATATTGGTTACCTAATAACCGCTCTTAAAATATTCGTCATCCCTACTTTGCTTCTTTCAGCTCGCAATTGTTATTATCATCACTCGTACTTTTTTATTCTCGCTTTTTTTACCAGTTGATATTTTTGATACTGTTAATCACATTAGTAGTTATTAGTTTTGATTGTTGAATATTTATTCAATTCGTCATTTCTATTCACTTCTGAAATGTCTGAAAAAGTTATCACCGACTGCGCTGTACAGACCTTCAAGACGAGTGAAATCAACAAAAAGTGCAGCACGCAGAAACATATTAAATTTTATTCTCGACTCCGAGAAGAAAACACTCAAGATTCTATCAATCAAGTCCTCGATAAAGTTTCGCATTTTACAGGTGCTTCGCAAAGAACAGTTTTCGATTTGAAACAAGAAATAAAGGCATTTAATCTTTTAAGTACCCCTGGAAAGAAGTGACCAGGCTCAGTAGGTAAACATTCAAGTCTTGTAAAATATGATGATTTTACATTATCCTGTGTTTGACGAAAAATCCATGAATTTTTTCGTAGAAATGAGATCCTAACATTAGATAAAGTTTTAAAAGATGTGAACGGTGGTTCAGGTATCTTTTTAGAAAAACATTAGCCGAGCTACGCTTTACAGAATATCGAAAGATTTGGAGGTTTCTTTTGAAAAACGATGAAACAAAATGAAATAACTTTAATGATTTATTAAAATAATGCATCAATAATATTGAACAAAATAATAAAAATAAAGAAAAAAAAATTCTGATTTAAAATGATAATATAATAAAATTAATGAATATTTACTATTTGGCGAAAAATTTGTGATATAAAGTTTCGCCAGCGATCTGCATTTCTAGTAACTTTGTACTTTAAAGTAACCCAGTTCCACTGACAACGACTGCGATTCGGCATGCCTAGAATATACACTACTGCCGAGTTAGGGTGGAACAGAGATGGAATGAGACAAGAGTGAGCGGGTGCTGAACTGTTCTTATTGAATGGCTTTGGACCGTGGCAGCACGATGAGGTACTCACGCTATAATATGTACCGAAAGTTGTAAATATGTAAAATAGAACCTATATTAAACCTTAAACACCGTTCCGTAGTGAGTTTTTTCGAAAGATGGATACCTTCGCTCCCACATTTATGTGTATATAAAAAATGTTTTAGATATTTATTTCAAGGAAAAGAAGTCATTTTATGTGAAACTTCGGTCGCGTAAAGATTTATAATTTTGAAAATGTAGAAATAAAGTGTTTTGTTAGAATAAAAGAAGAAAAAAGAATATTAAATCTCTACACTGTATTTTAAAAAATTCTGTATATCTAAAACAATAACAACAAATATCTAAAACAGCAATAAAACATGCGTACATTTCAAAATTAATAAGACATATTTAATTTCAATTATTTTTTATGATGATATAAGTTCTAAAAAGTTGAAATTTATGTGGAAAGAAGTATTCATTTATAAATGATTTGTAATTTCTTAAGATAATCGTTAACTTGTTTTTAACTGCTGTTGGAAATTCTTGAGGATAATATATTCAAATTTAAAATAAAATCATCATAAATCAATGGATCAACTTACAAGTTAAAAACTAATTGTAAAATAAGGACATTTTTATCAATATTTAATTTGATAAATTTGTGAAATTCAGTAACTGTAATCGTTGAAACGCTATCATCACTTTTTGATTATTTATATATATATATATATATATATATATATATATATATATATATATATAGAGAGAGAGAGAGAGAGAGAGAGATGAACACTAAACTGAACTTTTGTTAAAACCACATTGAGATGTTTTAGGAACTGAACCAGTGTATGAGTCTTTGAAAAATTCTTTTCTCTAACGAAGCACACAAATACAAAATTATTTATTTGATAAGAAGTTAACTTCATCCTTGCTTAACCATGATATATGATAAGCCTATTTTTTTAATCTTGAGTGCATTTCTTTGCTGAGTGTATGCTTTAGATTTATTATTTTAAAAAATATCAAGAGATATAAAAAAACATTTCTAATCTTTCAAGTATGTTAAATGCAGGCTATTTTAGCTTATTATGGCTCTATCTGTATAAGAATTATTTATATCTTACACAATTTTATGAATTTCAGAAAACAAAACTCTCCTTATCTTTTATTACTTCAACACTGACACAAGGTAAATGTCACTAATTCTGGATATAGCAGGAAACTTTCATAAGTGGCATTAGAAATATGTACTGTTGCAGGCAATTAAACATGGAATAATTTCTTAAGCCAACTTTCGAGAATTTTCAAATAGGAAAGCAAATATTTGTAAAATTCACGCATCCCAACTTTACTGAAATCTAAAGAGCACTAGATCCATTAGCTTATACAATTGGGTTCCCCTTTTATATCTAAGGAAATAATCTACGAAAATTTTTCTCGTAAGCATTTAATATTTTCAAAATTTGTTTCACACTGAGTTCTAAAATGTAAACTTTTTTTATTTTATTTTTTTATTTGTTCGACTTCTAAAATATTAGTTGTATCATAAAATGTAGTATTATTTTATTGTCTCCTAAAACAGTTACTGATATTAAAATGGTAAGTCGACATAACATGACCAGTGGACAAATATTGTGTTCAATCAATGTGGAAAGCAAAATAGCTTTCCATTATTGATTTCATAATTAAACATAATTAAATTAATTAATTAACATGACTGTATATCATTCTTATATATATTAATTAACACGTATTACAGATGTTTTGTTGTAAAATATATGTAAGCTTCTGGATATAATTTTTTAATAATATGGAAATAACGAAAATGCGCGTAATAAATATAAATAACTTGCAAAATAAAAATAGTTTTAAAAATAAATTTTCTAATCTGTTTTTATATGATTTTAAAAGAAATTATTTTCTACAGTTCATTAAGAAAGTTTAAAAAATGAGCACACACTTTCATGTATTTGCACGTATGCTCAAAAATCAGAAAATTTCTTTTTACCAATCCAATGTTAAACAAAATAATTTCTATAAACTGAAGGAATGAATCTAAATCTGAGGACAGAACCAATACGGCAATATATTTTTATATATTTCTTGAAATTTAGAATGTTGTGATTTTTTTTAATTGCATGAACTCATTTTGTGCGAAGAAAAAAAATTGTTGGCAGGGATTGAAATAAAAAAGTAAGGTTTAGTATCATAAAAATAGTTGAACAAAGAGAGAAAAAAAACGTTGATTAAAAAAACATGTTTAACTACATATGAATAGCAGTTTGTCACCCTTTCTAGTTTCTAGTGTTTCGATGTTATATCTAAGAAATTTAATCAAAATAAAACCTAAGTGGTATCTCCAGTGAACCAACTGGTCGTCAAAGGGGTCTAGTAATTAATGAAACTTAATAAGTTTTATCTGTAGTAATATAGTATTAATTAACCTAATATGTTCTGTTGGTGCTTTACATAACATCTTTTTGGATATAGAATAAATAAATTTTGATTAACACAAGCATACTTAAAAAAAGAGAAATGTGCCATTCAATTTTTATTTTCTCGAGTAAAAAGAAAAAAAAGGAAAAAAAAAAGGAAATTTCCAAAAAATTTCAACTCGAAATTTTGACGAATTTACACATTTTAGACATCCCTGATTCCGAAAAACACTGTTTTTTTTTTAATTATATTTGTCTGTGAACATGATAACTAGATAAGCTTGATGAATGTAATCTGATAAATGTGTGGTGAATAGCATATAAGCCAGTTAACAACTACGCTACACGAGCATATGCTTTTGTATCCTGTTTATGTTACTGGACTGAGAATCACAAGGTCCCAGGTTCTATCCTCGCGCATCACCATCTGCATGCATTGGTGACCTAGAACGATGAACCTTCAACCTTCGTACAGCTGTTGTGGCGCCATCTGCCCGCCAGCAAAATCGTCAGATATCAACTTTGTAGATTTTTGTACGAAATCCATGCAGAGGAAGTCTGACTGTTCGAATACAAGTGAACTCGATAACTAGAAAACGTTAGGAGCTAAGTAAATAAAAGTTGATACACATATTTAATAGTAGTATAGATTTGGATCAAATCCATCGAGGGGTTGATCATCTGTCGGTGTAAACCCGATCACTCAAAGATGTAAAAATGAATGAAATTTGATATATGATCTTGTGACTACAATTATAGTTTTTTTGTCAAATTTTGGTTTTAATTGATCGAAAAAAAATGTGTTCTTAATACATATTTGATTTCGCATCATAGCGATTAATTACCAAAGATTCCCTATTAGATTCAGTAAAAATGCTGTTTTCTCTCTACAAATCGATCTTTCAGAATTATTTTCTGCTAATGATAAGCAATCAATACGCAAGTGCCCGAATTTCTTTACTACTCTGCTAAAAAACGTAATTCTCATGCGTAAGGACGAAAATCTGTGCAAATTAGTTCCATGCCTAGTCCACGACCTTCGTAATACGGAGGTCGTGGCCTAGTCCAAGATTCATAATCTTATTCCGAGGCAGTGGAATAGTCCTTTTATTCGAGAGCACGGAAAGAAGTTTCGGTAGTATTCCACTTCCACTGCTTTTCATTTTTTAAATTTTAATTATTTAAAATTAAAAAAAAATATTTGAATAACGCGTGCAATAATATAATAAAATGTTACTAAACATATGATTTTTATTCCATATTAAAGAAAAAAAGGTCTCTTTATTGTTATTAATTTTATTGTACAGTTTCTTTATAATACAGGGTATGCCCTAAATTTGTGAAAGCTTCAAAATATCGTAATGAAAAAGTAAAGATCGAAAAAAAATATATGCGGAAATAAGTTTAAAAAGTCTGGATTTTTTCCCCATTAAAAAAAGGGAATAAAAATATTATTGATAGGTGGCGATCACACATCTATACCAAAAACAGTCGTATCTGAGTGACATCAAATCCTCGTGAATATTCAACCAAGCTATACATTCTCCGCGTGTGACTGTTAGGTGCGGTTTCACAACGTCCTTCATTTTGATGAGCGTTGTTCTGTATCCAGTGAAAAAATTGTTCCATCACTGCAGAAAAGTACCTTACGCTTTTGCGAGACCATGTTCTGCCTGCTTTGCAGCAAAATGTGCGTTACCTGCCGTCACCTTCATTCAGAATGGTTCTCCTTTTCACGTTGCTCGTTCCGTCAAGAAGTTCCTCCTAGACACTGTGACGGATTTGCGATAAGCAAGGATAGAACCTGGGACCTTGTGGTTCGCAGCCGAGTAACATAACCACGATACAAAAGCAATTGCTGGGATCGCGTAGCTGTTAATTGGTTTATAAGCTTTCACTACAACACATTACTGAGGACCAAGCTAAGGATATAAGTTTAAGTGGCCCTCACGATTGCCAGTCTGTATTCCAGTGGACCTTTGGTTATGGGAATACTTAAAGTCTCGTGTCTATCTGTGACCTACAGACCCGTGGATCACGGGTATCTCACGATCTACGGGAGCTCTCTCCTGCCTCTTTGGTGAAGCTGAAAGATGACATTCAACGAGTCGTCTGTGGCATTGATGCCGACATGCTACACTCAGCTAAATAAGTGTAGTTACGAGCGTCACATTTGTAATACCTTGTGGTGGCATACCTTATTTTGCTTTATAATCAAATGCGCTTTGTTAAGTTACTGTGCACTGTTTTTTTTATTTACATAAACCATCTCAGTTTGTCATCTGAACGCCTTCTTTTTGAATAATTTTTAGTGGGAAAAAATATCCAAAAGCTGTCTGAGCATATTCCCGCAATTTTTTTCGAGCATAACTTTTTTATAATGATTTTTTGAAGTTTGCACGAATTTATTTCGCACTCTGTATTAAGACACATTAAATATGATTTCCGGAATAATTTTCATCGTTGGAATTATCAAAGTAAAACCTGTTAAATTGTTTTATAAATATTTTAAATAGTTTATTTTTCCAACTTTTAAATAACGAGAGGGACTGCTCTCTCCACCACTTTATAGTATATGACCACAATATAGTATATTTTGTATTAAGCTTGTGGGAAATAAAGAGAAACAAGTATATATTTTCTGCCTCTTTTGTTGGACCTAAAGTTTTATATCAACATACAGGTTCAGTGTGTAGATCATAATCTAATCTTTATAATTTGTTTTAGTTTTTCTGTTCAAAGTCATCCAGTCTTGTCTAATTTAGATTTATAGATCTGTGTTTAGTTTAGTTTATTTCAAAGATTTTATATTCACTCATGCAGTTTCTGGCATTTTTGAATGATTGGGTCCACATACATACGAATAGATAGTCAGACTTTTGTCGGATTCGGTCTAAAATTTGATACATATGTATAATTCTATTATTTTTTGCCAGAAAATCACCAGCTAAATTTCATAAGTCAGCTCTTTGCGTACGAAGGCAAGCATGATCGTATGCGGAAAAATAAAAAGCATATTGTTGAATTTCCTCCAAAATTTGATAGAGTTCTGCAATTTTAATGTTTAACCGTAAATCAAGTTTTATTCGTCTGTCTTCTATATGGTTTAAATAAACAAGAAAGAAAATATATTTTTTCATATTCATGAGGGTTTGAAGCATGCAGTATCATCAAAATATGGGATCGAATATTATTTTAAGAATGTGTATATGAGAAAGTAAAATATTATTTTAATTTGCTAATTTTAATAACGACTTGCAAATACATCAGCTTTTAAAATGCCTTTTCTGATAGCCTTTTTTACTATTGAATTGTGTCTCCACTTAAAGAAATTTTTCCAAATTACTTTTATAACATAATTTGTAACATTTCTTTCTCTTTTTTTGATGTAATAAAACAGGGTGTCTTTTCATTGCTTCTTCAGGTTTTATTTTATTTATTTTTTTATTCCAATGTTGTTTTTAACATCATACTAATTTGTCGTATTTCTTGTAAATTAGACATGCAGTATGAAAAAAAAAAAAAATATTCTGCAGGATAATCCTTTGGACGAAGAAACATAAAATGTGCACTTCTTAGGTTATAAATGCGTAAAGAAAGGATCTTAAAAATTTTGATTCGGTTTTTAATTGAAAATTGATCAAAATTTTAACGTTTTCCCACAAAAACAAATAATTTCCGCATTGTTTTTTAAATTAATTTTTCAAAGATATCAATTTTATTCCCATACATTTTAAATCAATTTTTAAAAATATCTTTAAGAATATTTTCAGTATTTTTCACTTCTTTATTTTCTGTATTTATACTCAGTTGCATTTGGGAAACATTGGAATATATATAAAATGAAAATAGACGAATAAGGTCTAAGCATTATCATGACTTATTCATTCTAGTGGTTTGAAACTGCTTCATTTTTTTTTTTTTTTTTTTTGTAATTAACGCTTTTTGCTCACTTAAAGTTAGCTAACTACAAATTTTGAAGTTGGTTGGTATAACTGAATTGTGTTATAGAATAAATCCAGATGGCTGTGGCGATTGCTCTGCGCATATCAAAATAATTTTAGTAAACGCCAATAGATGGCGAAGAATTACGAAACTAAAGTATCCTTGACTGGCTTTAACTGTCAACAAATCTGAGAAGTGCAAACCATAACTTGTTTCCAAATAAACTTTTCGGTTCCTAGGAAGCTTTGTTTATGGATAGAACATTTATTTTCACTTCAAGAAACTGCACTGAACTGCTCAATATGATAATTCAATTAAAACGTCTAGAAACTCTACACTGAAATATTAGTGGAAGTGTTTTACTAATTTATTTGTAGGAGATCCGACTTAATATGTCCATTTCAGGTAGGCTATATTTTATAATTGATGCAAATTTTAGTTATTAATCCATTCATTTTTATCCTTAATTTTATGTATTTAAACAATTCCGTTAGAATTTTTGTTCAAAATTTATATTGCGGGGAATTTGAATAATTTGCAACTGCTTTCATCATTGAAACATATTGCTCTTTGTTATTATGTTTTTCTGTTAATATTCAAGTCTTAATAAATTAAAATATGTTTTTAATAAGAAAACCGCTTTGGATCTACTGCCGAATCAACTTAATGAAGGCGTATAGTCTGTTTGTTAATTTTGGCATTCGTCCAGGAGTGTCATGTGCATTGGGATAACATCATCGCTTAGTTTATTTGCACCGCGATTGTATTATGCAATTAAATTATCCAAGTTAACTGCTGAGATAGGGGTGGATAACCCGTACGGTAGAACATAAATTAGGTTATAACTTTCCGATCTTCTGATGCTCATATTTGTTTAAATAAAGTTTATTAATCAAATTATGTGTTTAAAAATAAGTTTATTTGACACCCTAAAATAGAAATATATATATATATATATATATATATATATATATATATATATATATATATATATATATATATATATATATATAAGATGAAAAAAATATCTCTATCAAATCAAAACATTCACATGAAAAAGGGACCTAAGTTATCTTGAGTATATTTCATGCCTGATAGTTAAAAATAAGTATTGCATGACTTTTATATTTTAATATTTTGCTTTTTCTTTACTACACAAAATTAAATTGCCTTTCATCACTTCACTTAAGCAACAAAATTAGATAGTATAGAATTACATGTATAGAATAAATTAATCATTGCTTGATACACTTACTTTAAAAATGAAGATAAATTTTTTTGTATATTTTATTAATTTTTAAATATTATTAGTGAGGAGTAATTAAAATATTAAATTTATATTATGTTTTGCTTATAAAATGACATAATTACTCCAAATCACAGACAAATTTATATAAATTAATAAATTGATCATTTTTATTACAGATAATCTATAAAATATTCACCAGATTTATTTTCTAGTTTATTTTCTAACTGAAGGAATTTTCAAATGCTTTTTATACAAATTTTAATCTCTAATATAATTTTATGACTTCATCTTTGAGTTTATTAATGTGTGAACAGAAGTTTGAAATGTATTATCCATTCCCAATTAATCTTTTAAAGAAAATTTCCTTCTGTTTTTAATTATGTGTTCATTTAATTTTGTCACGTTATTATGAATTACACTATTTAATATTTCTACTCATAGGAATATTTTATTTTTTCTTATAAAACAGGATTTCAGCTGAATATTTTTTAATACTTTTATTAATTTTATCAAACTTTTAAATTTGCTCTATATTTAAATTATATCTTTTATGAGAATTATAATAGTTTATTAATAATATTATATTGATTGAATATAAACTTTCTACATTTATAAATTTTTGAGAGAATAAAAGCATAATTTTTTAATATCGTATACAGTTATGCTTCATCATCTAAAAGTGCGTAAGTTTTCTTCATTAATATATTTTATATATTGTAGTTTATTTATAAATTTCATTCCCAGAAAATACCCATTCAATTAAAAGTTTATTATAACCCTTGTCTTTTTATATTGCTTTGTTGCCAGATTTCCTTATCAAAGAAATAGCAACATAATTTTATAGGAATTGCTCTATTTTAATTAATTCTGTAAATGTTGCTTTCTTGCAAGGGTATTGACCTTGCTGTGGAAAAGTAATAAGCAGCTATATTTTAATCTTGATGAAATAAGTAATGTAATAAGTAATAAGGCATTATGTAATTTAAGATAAATCAATAGTTTTTAAAAATTTTTACATAATAAAGTTTTAAACTTTATGAATATTATTTTATATATCTTTCCCATGCCAAAGGTTCATTTTTAATTGTACAATTAAGTTTTAAAACTCTAATTTTTCTATTTAAACATGCCATTCTAAAAAATAAAATGTATTGAAATGTGAAAATTCTATGTAGAAAAAAATAAATCTGTTAAATTGTGTTTGAATAACTTCAGATCTAAAGCAAATAGAATAATAAAAGATTTGTGTTTAAGAAAGAATACTGTGTAATTAGGATTTAAATTGAAATAAAAAAAAAATACAAAATTTTTGTTATATCTGATGTCAAATTAGTGTATAATGTTAAATTCTCATAATAATTTGAATTATTGATTTTTCATTAGTAACAGATATATTTAATTTATTCCCAAATTAAATTTAAAAATAGAGAATCATTTTCGTATACCATATTACATTTCATTGTAATAAGCATTTTAAACTAATGACATCCACACAGTTGCATTTGTGCCAAAACTCTTTATAAGCTAGTCAAAAGTACTTATTTTCTTTTGTAGAATTAAGCTTTTGATAATATGGACATATGCTTGAAAAAATTTATCCAATTAAAAAAATTGCACATGTTTCTGTAAATAGTTCTAAATGGGATTTTAAAGAAATTTTAAAAATATTAAAAAATTAAAGAATATTTTAATTTTTTCAAATTTTATATACTAACTCTATGTAATATGTAATATTGCATAGATCATACATGATATCTATGCAAATCAATATGATATCTGATTTTAGAATAATTAATATTGTTAGTCTTCTAATTAAGATTGTTTTCCTTTTAAATTTATTGAAGAAAATATTTTGTAAAAAAATCAGAAGCATGAAAATTTTCATCAATTACTGTATTGGTTATTATGAATATGGTCTGGCTGTTAACTTTCTTTGTTAATTACAGCTAGCTATCTGTCAAAAGTTTTAAAATGCAAAGTAATTAAAATTTCAAAGATAGTCTTAATATTAGATTATTATATATTATTTTAATTTAATTACATTTAAAATTTTCTTTTGACATTATTAGATTATTCTGAAAATATTATGTCTAAAATGGATTCATAAACTTCTGTTTCTTAAATCATGTCTATTGTTTACTTCCTCACCTGCTGTTTTTCGAGTTTGAAAATTTCTGATAAAATTTGGATACCTCCCTCATTTCTTCCATTTCTCTCTGGAAGGAAATCTTATTCATTATATGTATTTTTAACTCAAAAGTGTTAAAGTATTGATTAATTTTCTAACTTATCATTATCTGAATAATGATTTCACTCATAGATTTGAGAATTTTCATTTCTTATTCTTTTAATGTAAAAGAAGTTTATATTCGAATTTATAAGATGCATTAAAATATGTGATTTTAATAATAATAGTAATATGGATATTTGTTTTAAATTCTGTAAGATCTATGAATTTTCCTATTTATTTCAATTCATCTAAATAACATAATTTGTTTTCTGTAATCAAATTATGTTACTGTGAGAGCCAAATATGTTATGTTTATTCTGTGAGTGCCAAAGTTGACAATATGGGGCAGAAACTACATTCGGTACCATTACCTCTATTAAATAATTTTGAATATAAGTTTTTTGTGTTTGAAAAATATGGATGCAATTAATCATAATTTCGTTTTAAACAGTAAAATTCAATATTCTATGTTCTAAATTATTTAATTGAAACAGCAAGTGTTAAATTTTATGAGCATTCTCAATGAGTTTTTTTGTCGCTCAAGCATTCATGCAGACGCTCTTATTTCATTCTCTAATGGTGCAGTTTCTCATAGCTTTTTATCAATTGTAAATTTGAATTATCTTGATTATAACATAGTATTTAGTTTAGAAAATTCAGGTAAATAAATGATAAAAATAGATATTTAAAATAATGTTAAAAATATTTAAATCGGTAAATTTTTTTAAATTATATAGTTTTTTTCTATGTAGGGAAATAGGTTGTAACATATTTGAATTTTCTTAATAATATTTACTTTACTATGTAAATTGTAGTTTTAAAATGCCATTCTATTTTTTCTCTACAAAACTTTTTAAATTCCACCATTGTTTTTATATATTTTCTCCTTTTCTATTAGTTATGTGCTATTGCAGTTGAGTGCATTTAAAATTGTATGTCTTAAAATTTGTGATATTTTGGCATATAATGCTTTTATTCTGTTGCTAATTTTCTATTACATTTAGATATGTTCTTTTCTTCAGTTAAGCCCTCCCAAATACAGTCCTCCTCTTTCATGCATTGGCCCATTTTTTAAAATTAAAAGTAGAAATTTTTTTAAAAAATAATTACAGTATTTTCAAATGAAAAAAAAACAAAGCAAAAAAAAAACATTTACAATTTATTTTTTCTTGCTTACATTTTTTTTTTTATACTTTGAATTAGATGAAAGACAAAGAAAAACAATTATAGACTTAGATCAATAGATTGTTTACTAGGTCATTGTTTCTTTCCAAGTAGACAAGTATTATCACAAAATAAAATTTTTATCACTAACATAAAAACACTCATGTATAGCACTTTCTTCTTTTTTTGATGAAAATGATGACTCTGTTCTAAATTGATTATCTGTGTCCCGAGTTTCTTATTTTTTTTGGTATTTATCTTTTAAACTTATTTCTGATTGTAAATACATGTTTTCATTATTTGTGTTTAATTATTTGTTAATACCTTAATCTGTAGGTTAAAAAATAAAAATATAAATCCAAGTTAATGTTTGGTGTGATAAAAAAATAATTGAAGTAAAAATAATTTATTAATTTGTTATGGGGTAAAATCTTATTATGTGGTTTCTATTGTGATTATTAATTTTGACAATCATATTTATAATATTATTCCATGCTATTTAAATATAGGAGTCAATGTTTTTGTGTTAGTATCCCTTTATTGTCTTATATAAATTCCTTATATAACGGATAATGATCTTGCTGCATTATTATCGGTATAAATTTCATATATTCATTCTTTATGATCTTGGATTATTAAAATGCGTTACATATATTTTAAATAAAAATTCATTAGTTTGAACAATATAAAAAAATAGCCATTTGCATATTTACATAAATGACATTGTGAATTCTAGGGGAAGCTTGTTCTACCTCATCTGCATATGATATTCTAACTGATAAAAAAAAAACTTATAATAGAGAAAGAAAAGAATTAAATAACCATGATGTTTGGTATTTTTTATAAATGTATTGTTCTACCATCTATGCAAGAAAAGAAGCATAATAAATTGAAAATTCACTGGGTTTGATATTGTCATGAATTTGCAATATGCTTCTTAGTGCGATAATTCCCCTGGTAAAGACAGATTAAGACATAGCTCTTATGGATGCCGAATAGATGCTGGATCAATGACTCCCAACTTTGGCAACCATTTGGCATCAATTTTGGTGACAAAATAGAAGATTCCAGAATCTGTAGGAATCTTGGTAATAAATCCATTACGAAAAGGACAATGAAGATAATGTTAGAACTTTTTCTTTGCTTAGTTTCTTGTCTTGGAAACTATAAAAATTTGGGAAACAGAGCTGAAGTCAATCAAGTATTGAAGAAACAGTGAATTGTGTGCTGAGTAGCTTGTTTGTATTGAGTTAGTCAATAAGTCATGTAGTTAGGAGTAACTTAGACTAGAGAGAAAATAGATTCTCTCTGAGTACTTTATTTACTACTGGTTTTTTTTTTGTTGCCTTGTGCTACTGGAAGTGCTGTTCTTATGTAAACTCATTCATGCAGTTGTGTTGAATAAAGTATTGTTATTTAATTATTTGTGCCTGTTGAAGTGCTTCACTATACATTCACTGCATTTAAGTTGTTGATTATCAGATTTTTGGATAAAATATTCAGTTATAATATTTTATCATTATTGTATGGCAAACATCATTCCCTGTTTGTACCTTCTTAAAACCTTATTCACAGAAATTTATAATATTTCAAATTATCACTGTAAGATATACAATTTTATAAATTTTAGTCGCATAAATATGACTTTTTGATAATAATAAAATATTTGTTCCATTGAACAATTCTTTTTTAGCTGAGTAAATACTAATCACTGAGATATAGAATACGAAAAGCAAAATATTTAACTTAGTTACTTGAAGCTAAATAATTAGGTAATTAGTTAGGGAAAAATAAATTGTTTTTTTGTATATAGTCAAATATTAATAAAAGTTTTTGATATAAATTTTTTTGTTTTATTCTGAATTACAGTCTTTTGCAGATTATGATTTATGCAATTTGTTTTAAATATGGAAATTTATATTTATGTATGGTTTTATTGTTTTCTTATTAAATGATACAAATTTTTCTATGTCTTGCAGATGGTTTCGGTGTCCAAGAACGTCAATCTCTTTTATCTAAACTTTTAGATGCAGTTAAACAGGTATATATTTGTTTCTGTTTTTGAATAATGTATAGTTATATATTTTTTTGTTTTCTAAAAATTTTGCATGCAGATTATTCTATCGAACTTGCAGAAAAATATTATGCTTTCTTAAATTTAATTTTCAGACTTTTGCTAAAGATATATATATATATTAATTCATTATTACTTCTATTTAGTTATATTTATTAAATAGAGATAAGGCTGTTTAATTAGCAATGGCCTTTATTTTTTATTAATTCAACTGCTTTATATTTTGTGTTAATGGAAAACTGATATTTTTTTCAAATGCAATTATTTGGTTCTGCAATATTAATAGTTGCTACAAATTTCAACTGTTTTCTCAGTAAAATATTTTTTCGATAAATTTTGATAGGTACATAATTTACATTATTCCAAAAGCCTTGCATTGTTCCATTCGTTGTACTTTGGGTTTCCTTAATTATCTATCCACATTTTTAAACAACTAGTTATATCACAGGAAAGATCAACAGTGAAAAATAGGTGCACTTAAAAAATATTTCGCTATTGCATACAACAAAAAATTATTAAAACATGCTTAATGAAATCTACTCAACATGAAAAAAAATGAATTAAATTTTCATGTCTTGAACTGAACAAGGGGGGGGGGAAACCAGGATGAAATATTAGTACTGTCTGTCCACGACAAGAACACTGCTAGACAATCGTCTATGTTTACGGCGGCCGTTATGGAAACAGGTTACTGTAGGAAGAGTTCATTTCGCAGAGGTAGAAATTCATTCAAGTTTCTTACGTTGGCACGTTTAGCGCCACATTGGCAATATTTGGCATTATTGAGATTGGTGCAACTGCGACTAAAGCGAGAAGACGAATGAGCAACAGGTTTTCTTTTATCGCTTCACATTGACGCCAAGAAAAAGAATACCCCCAGACTTTCTGTCCGATTCCACCCATTCAAAATGGATCGCCCCTACCGGAACCTGTTTCTATAACGCCCGCTTTAAACATAGACGATTGTCTAGCAGTGTTCTTGTCGTGGACAGACAGTAGCAATAATGCAAATGATTTGAGTTTCATTTCAACAATGAAATTATGTTATAAAATATGCATTATATATTATGTAAAAATTAGTTAAAAACAAAAAATTAAATGGCAATTTTTTTTCCATCATTGTAAAGATAAATTTTGAGATGCTGTAAAAATTATTTTTGTACCATAATATTTTTGGAAGTTATTGCAAAAAAATTGCCAACATTTTGTTTCTATATAAAATTTTATTTAACATTTAAAAAATACTTGGAGATAAACAATTTCACCTTCCAAAGTATATTTGTAGCAAATTTGGCTCTATAGACCATATTATTTGGCAAGTCAAATAATATGGCCTGTAGAGTACCAACACACTCATAGTCATAAACAGTTTCATCTTCATTATTAGGAGAGATAGAGCACAGATTCTCAAAGGATCTGATATTAAAATGATGGTTATTTTGATCATTTCTAGGATATAAGTTATGATATACAAAATTCATTGCCTTAAAGCTAATAATAATATTCTGAAGCAAGGGGATAAGAATGAATTAAAATATTAATCCTTTGATAAGTTTTATGGTTAAATATCATAACTAATGTAATAAAAAGCAAAATTAGGCTACATTTTTGACATTTCCTATCGAGTGAGGTGAAATTTTAAATATGATTTAAAATTAAAATATTTTGAAATGCAATATATATTTCTGTAAAACATTTGTAGATTGTTTATTTTATAATCATTATATTACTTTATCTATCTTTCAAATAAAAATAATTTATAGCAGCTTTTTTTATTTTGTTTTCTGTGAAAATACAAACAAAATCCCTTATAAGTAAAGCTTTCTTCCCTCTTTTTATGCTTTCATAATTTGCAAAATATTTTTTTTACTGAAAAAAAAAGGAAATATTAAGATAGGTTAGTCATATAATTTTGAAACACATTGAAAAATTAGTATATATATGTCAGAAAAATTTAAATAATTGTGAAAAAACGGTGTAAACTGAAATATGTTTAACTTGCATTTAAACAAGAGCAGGTGTAAGGTACTTTCTTATTTTATAGAAAGGTAGAATGTATCTTTAACTAATATTACTAATATTTGCTATGTTAATAATAAAAATGACTATGAAAACATTTCATTATGTTAAATTTCTTATTTATGTTTACAATTTAAATAAGCATATTGTTAATGTGTCTGTTTTCTAGTGTCAAATTAGATTTGGTGGAAGAACAGAGCTTGCAACTGAAAATGACAGCAGGTAAATTTTTGTTTATTACTTTTTATTATAAAATTTGTGCAAAAATACACTTATATAAGCTGATAATACACTTTTAGATTATTAAAGTTCTGAATAACTTATTTCTAGTTATTCAAGCAGAAATTTTTCTTATATCAATTTCATCTGTAAAAAGTTTAAAACTCTCAATAGCTATTTTAGATTAGCAATAGTAATATGTATTTTGATCTTATCAAGATTTAAAATAGTGAAGGGGGAAAAAAACTTTTATTGGTTGTGGGAAAGCCAAAATAGAATGCATTTTTTTTTTTTTTTTTTTTTTTTTTTTTTGCTCTGCAAAGACAAATTGATCAATTTACTGCTGCCACCCAAAATCTTAAGAAAGGGGAAAAGAACAAAATTGATACTTATGAAACCTAAGCATATATATGGACAACCATAAAGTAAAGATTATTATTTTGGTGACAAAGATTATTATTTATTGTATTATCTTTCAGTGAGTATTATCTTTCAAACATTTTTTTTTTTGAAATTTTTACTAAAGATTAGGAGAATTTTGATGCTTTAATGACAATTTTTTAAAATATTGTTGCATGAAAATCATTTTTGTACAATCTTTCATAAAAATAGATCTTTTTTAAATAACATCAGTTTAATTGACATACAATTTTTTTCTTTAATTTAGCAATTTTTGATTTTTTGCATAATTTTCAAAATACTTTCAGCTATTACCATGAAAATTAAATTGTTTCTATTATATTTAATTTTCCATTATGGAAAGTTGAGCAAGAATTATTGTTTAGTATCTTAATAGTTTGGAGTTACAGTATCTTAAAAGTTATAAGAACGTTTATACTACATGGCAGCAATATTCTCTTAAAAGAATTGCCAAAAAGGCCATGTTTATTGTAAAAGCGAGTAATTATCGAAATATTTACCAAAGTTGTTTTGTTATGTTATTGATTTTGATGGCAAATGGCATATGGAAAAGTATTTAAGTTTACCAAATGCATGTGTTTGAACCAAAAGATCAGCCATAGCATGCAATAAATGTGTAAGGTGGTACCATTGAAAGTTTACTTTATTGAGAGATTCATGGGCATCAAGCTTGACATAAGAGATTTAATAATATTAAATCTCTTCTTTCTTTCCAGCAGTCATTAAAATTGATTTATTTAAAATATTATGGAATTTTGAAGTTAAATGTTTTTTAAGTTACTACTGAAAATATTAAAATTATGTATTCTCATCAAGGTCTATGAAATCCCAAAATCCTGATTGTGTGAAAATTCATTTACAAAATTTCATCTTTATAAAAATAAAACAAATCAAGGTGTGTAACAGTGTATAAAAAAACCACAGTTAAATTATTAATTTTTCCAAGTTTTGTTTGAATGTGTTTAAACAATAATTTTTCTGTGTTTTTAATTTGTTTTGAAACTAAAAATAATCATTTTAATATTAGGTACTTTTTTTCTTTATGAATATAAAAATGTATTCATTTTCTCTTAATATTATATATGTATCACTGAAATTTTTTATTTCCTTTGCTTTATTTTTCTTGATTAAAACCACTGATTTTACTTTTTCAGTAGGTTCTGCTAATGTGTGCATATGTAAAATCTTAATTTTTGTTAATAGGTGTAATTTCCAAGTGACCATAAGAGATGAAAAGTTTATTAATAGAGGAGTTTTTATGTTTCAGAGGAAAAAGATAAAGAATTTTATCTTAATAAAGAATGAACGAGAAGTACAATTAAAATGTTCATTTTGAATCAAAAATAATTCTTGGTTTTGGCCTATTTTTAGAGTGGTGTGCTTATGTGCTCAATTTGAAGCTGTTTTGCAGCATGGTATACGAAAGACAAATAAAAGTTTTTTGCCTCTTAGGTATGCACTTTTGAATTTTTTTATATTGTTAATGTTTCATTTAATTCACTTTCTCTTCTACAATGTTGAACTAGCAATAAAAAATCAAAACCCTAATAAATCAATATGAAATCAAATGAAATCAATATATATAAATATGAATATCAAATGAAATATGAAATCTATATGAAAACTGAGCTCATAAATATCAATGTAACTAAACTAAATAAAGCAATTTATATCATTATTTGTTGTATATGAACATATGGGAAAAAATATCAACTGAAAGATGAGAATGATTTGTTTGTGTTGTTTATTTAAAAAAAAAAAACAAGTTGGAATGCTATAATTACTGGAGAATAATACTCTGTTGACCATAGCATAAAAAAGTATTCTTTATCCTCTTATATACACCTTTAAAAAAGGACGTGTTGTTGATTTTTGAAAGAAAAGTCTTAAAGGAAAGGTTATGAAGCAATAAAACAAAATGACATATCAAAAATTATATAATCATGAAATTTATTTAAAAAAAATATGGCTAACCCAATTTTGCTGAAATAGTAAAAGAGATTTTTTAAAATAATTCTTTTAACAATTGTATTTTTCAATTCATTCTACTCAGCATAAAATTTTTAAGAATTTATCATTTGTGGTCAATTTTTTATGAGATCCAAGTGGCACTTGATAAAATACAGTCTCTCAAAAAAGTATTGGGACACTTGGCATGAATAACTACAAAGCTATTTATAAAACTATTTATCACATTAAAATGAAAACAAAGTTAATCAAGAAATATTTTAACATTTGATGTAACGTTTATAAGGAAAATTTAATTGGTATTTTAGGATTATAATTTGAAATAGCTTTTCAAATATAATTCAAAAGCAAATAGGGGTAAAAAAAGTATTAGGACACTTTTGGAAAGAGAAATTCTACAAATATAGAACACATCAATAAAATTGAATTTACTACCACTATTTTTAGACTATAATTTTAAACTTAAAAGTTTCAACAAATAAGATTACCTATAGAAAAAAAAGTAGAGAAATAAAGATATATCAGTTGTGCAAAATCTTGTAATAAGTCATTTAAAAAATGAAAATCAGTTCATTGTATAGTACATATCTTGAAATTTAGTAAGTCTACTGTTTTTAACATTATTCAAGGTTCAAGAAAACAAATAGTCTTGAAAACAAGCAAAGATCAGGACTTCCAAGGACATTTAATGAATGTGAAGAGAAGTGGATTATGAAACAAGTTCACTTTAATCCCAAAACTAGTGCAGTTAAAATTGACTCTGCAATGTAAAAGTAAGTTCGGAAAATCTGTAAATCCTGAAACTGTCCGAAATGTTTTATGAAAACATAAATATCATGATAAAGTACCACAAAGAGAACCCTACATCAGCAAAGCTAATCGACATTCTAGGTTGGCATTTGCTAAAAGTATGTAAAGCAACCAAAAGAATTTTGGGAAAATGTAATTTTTGCTCATGAAAGCAAATTAAACACTTTCGAATCGGACAGCAAGTAAAAAATTTGTCGGAAACCAAATACAGCTATGCATATCAAAAATTTACAGCCTATTGTTAAATATGGAGGCAGCAGTCAAATAGTCTGGGGTTATATGGCAAGCACTGTTACCAGGAACTTACATTTTATTGATGGGACAATAAATAAATATGTCTTATCTTGACATTCTGAAGCGAAATTTAAAACAGAGTTCAAGCAAGCTGGGAATCTTAAGACATTTTAAGATAGACCAAGATAATGACCCAAAATATATTTATAAGTTATGCTGATATTTACAACCTATGGGTCTTCTACACTGTCCTAGTGTTATTAAGACTCTTGTATGAAGTGAAGACCTTAATCCCATTGAGCATGTGTGAGATTATTTGCAGCAAAAACTGTATGAACATCAAATTTCTAACAAACAGGATTTAAGAAAACATTTGGTCGATGAGTGGGTCAAAATCGATGGATTATTTTGCAAAAAATTGGTCTAATCCATGCCAAATAGACTACAAGAGGTCATAAAAAGCAAGGGCGGCCCAACAAGATATTAACTTTTAAGTTTACATTGTTTTTCTTAATTTATTGGGAAATGTCCCAATACTTTTTTGAGCACATATTTTTCTTTTATTTTTAATTATAGCAATAATTGCAATAATATGAGAGTTTTGTTTGAATTATTAGTATTTGTATATATCAAAATAATATTTATTATTTTTGTTTTGTATTCATTTGTATATTTAAGCAAATTATTATGATAAAATCTGTGAACTTGTAGTGTGTCCCAATACTTTTTTGACAGACTGTATATTATAAAAATATCAAACTAGTATAATTAGATGTAAAATTACTTACTTTTACTACCTTAGATTTTCAATCATTAAACTGTTTGTGGTGTAAATAATGAATTGTGTAAATTATTTCTTTTCATGCCACTTGCCTATGATAATGTATTTACTTGGCTTATTATTTAGGCATGTTACTGGTATGATGAAAGGCTTAAATATATTGAATAATGAAGCTGAACCTGGTAAGTTTTTAAATATCATTTTTTATTAGATTATCTTCTCTTTAATTTTTTCAGAATGAATACTGAAAAATAAGCTCAATGGGAAAAAAAATTATTATTATTTCATATATTGTTTGAATCGGTAAAACAACATATGAAGAAGTGACTTTAAATAAATATTTGAAGTATAATCTAAAATACTTCAATTTATTATTCAACTTCACAAAAACTAATCTCTTTGCAAATAAACAATTTTTATTACGATTTTTAATATTATTTCAGCCTTTTGGCATATCATATTGCAATAATTTTAATGCTAATATTTAAATAATAATCTATAAATTTTTTTTATTTTAGTATTCTGGCAGATTGTACGTTTAGTCTTAAATAAACATGAGTTTGAGAGGTATATGCTTCTAAAGAACATAACAACTGACATTGGACGTGGAAGAGCATGGTTGAGGTCAGCACTGAATGAGCATTCATTGGAACGCTATATGCATATGATCTTGGCAGATTCAGCTCAAATTAAGTATGTTTTAAAAAATTTGCCTTTTTATTATTATTTCTCGTTTGAGACATATTTTTTACTATTATTTCCAAAGTTTAAGCTCCCTTTAATAGCGAAACAAAAAAAGTAAAATACATCAAGATCATCATTTTTATCTCAGAAGTAAAATGAGCTAGTTTCAGTTCAAAAGAGAAACTTGCAAGTTAATTTGTTATTGATTGATGATGTCACTTGATAATATTTCATGCCCATATATTGTAGAATGAAAGCATTATATATAGTCTATTAATGCAGCATTAAAATTAGTACTAAGAAAAGTTACTAGTCACGTACATCACTTTCTATAAAAAAAATCCTAGGCAATAAAGTATTGCAAGGTAAAATAAAGTATCCTGAAATAGGAAATGCCTTCTTCTGTGTTTTAGGAATTTTTTAATATTTATTTCCTTGCATTTAATAGTATGAATGGGAGCAAGTTACAATTGAAACACTTCTTGAAAGACAGCTTTCCTAGTTTTAGGAAAAACAATCTTTCCTTTATCCTTAATCTTGAAAAAATCGGTGAAACTAGATATAATAAAATATAGATAGATAAAAAAAAAGCCGAGGTCTTATTTATCATAGTAAAATTATTAAGATCAATTATAAAATAATTTTTCATATTAGATTCTATTTTTTTTAAAAACATTTTCAAAAAAAATTGATTGAAATTTTTTGAAATGAATAATGGAAGTGATTAATTAAATATTAGAATAACATAATGGCAACAAATAAAACTTTTCTTTTACTGACTAAATTAATTCCTGCATATTAATCATTGCCACTTTTTCAATCAGTTTAAGTGATTTATATAATTACATTTCAATCCATGACTGATAATACTAAAATCCAGTGACATTTTAATTTTTATTTGTTAAAAATATATTATTTGTTCCTATAAAGTTTGTTTGGCCATCTAATTCATTTTTTTAAAAAATCTATTTGAGTAATTCTTTTGAATTATTTCTTATAAATGGATTTTTTAAAACAAAAATTCTTGGAATCAGTTACTTTAAATGAAGTTGACCATTTGACAGCATGAATGTGAGCTTCTATATTCTTGTTTTTGATTAAAATTTTTGAATAAATCGAAAATAATTAAAAAATTATTGCAATTTTTTATTTTAAAAATGGTTTAATTTTATTATAACTATCTAATCTTTGAGATAGGAGATTTATTTTTTTTAAAATTTTATTATTTGAGAGTATTTATTTGAAAATTAAAATAACATTGAATTTTAGTATTTGATATGATACTTATATAATGAATTTTGTTTATGTGTTTGAAATATAAATATAATATACAATCAAATTTTACTTAATGAGTATCTCTCATAATGAGTGACTTGCATAATAAGCAAAACAAATGTAAAAAAGTGATTATCTTCACAAAGCAATGTTTCACAGATTGAGTGGTTACGAGACATAATGACATCTTATGTTGGAACATAGAAAAAATCTACTGAAGAACTTATGAGGGAGAAAATACCTTTATTAAAGGGAATGTGAAAAAGTTTTGAGGAGACAACTCCTGCTGCTTTATTTAAATTGTGAATGATTATAACTTTTTCTTTTATATTTATTATCCTATTCTAAATAGTTTCAATTTTTCTCAGGAACTTTTATGAAGATGGGGCATTTTTACTGGACGATGAGAGGAGTAGCATGTTACCAATGATGGCAGCTGGTGAGTAACTTTCTTTTATTTTCAAACGAACTCATTTTGCTTAGTTTTGTTTTAAAATTAAATTTTAAATATTATAATTTTTATAAGTATTATTTTCTGTAAGTTTTTATGTACTTCATGTAAAAATAATTCAAAATGCTCAACAAAACTGAGCATTAGAACTAAAACTGCTAAATTTTGCACATAATGGCTTCTTTGGTTGTTAGTGTTAACTATTAAAGGATTTTTCAATCCTTAAATTAGTTTTTTAATTAAAAATTAATAAAAAATTAACTGTTTTTCTTAATTTTAGAGCATATTAATGTACAAAATCAATTTTTATATTATCAAACGATAACCTTTTAAATAATATCAATTGTTTTCTGTAAGTTCTTCTAAAAGTTTAATAAATTTAATGTATCTTACAGCATATTTCATTAAAATTCTGCTCATTCCCACTCAATATGCCAAAAAAAAAAAAATGCTTTTGTTTGTTCTTAACTTTTCCATTACACATTTTTTAAAAAATTCTATTATTGGTTCTTCTCATACAGCTTAATTTATAGCTATACCAAGCAGTCAATTAAGCATTTCAAAGCAATTGAATGATAGGAATAGGTAGAAAGCATTGAAAACAATAGATTGATAAACTGATTGATAGGAATGTTTTATTGATAGAAAAGGTTCTTTCAAGCTTTATTTATATTAAGTCAGATTTCATAATATTATTATTTATTATTACAGGCATTTATTATATTTTTATTAATAAATCCCTATTACTTTCATAAATTGCTTATGGGAGTTATTTGCCTTTACTTTTATTAATAAAAATGGAATTTCCAGTGTTAATGAATCGTTTGTCTATGACAGAAATGATGTTTGTATACTAAGTTAAATAATAGTTTGAAACTGAAAATTAATTTAGATAAATGAATAAATAGAAATATTAAAATGAGTTCGTTTTTAAAGTTTTATTTTAGTTCTGAGGTGTAAGGGTTAAAAGAAATAATTTTTATTAGATTCAAGTAATTTATCCCACATTTTTTTTGTCCCCTGGTAATGGCTTTATTTTGTCTCCACCCTAGTTATGCCACTGCTAATACCAGAGAGCTTCAATACTGCAGTATTAATTTTTTTGAAGTTATTTTTTTAGTATAATTCTCTTACTTCAATTTCAGGTCTTGGATCTATCTTGTTTGCTATAAGTATTGATAATCCAGATCTTAATTTAGTTCGAACCTCCAATACAGAATCTCCTGTTGATAGTACAAAATATTCTCCACCCAAAGAAGAATTTGAGCCTAGACCTGTCATATCAAAATCTGTAGAAAATGGTCTCGGTAAGAATCAATATATATTTCTACATTTAAAGAAATTATGGATATTACTTGTATTTGCACAAAATATTTTCCTAACTTTGATTTACTTTGTCTAACATTATGTGAAATATTTTTCTTGTACTTGTAGTTAAAATTTTAATAACATTTAATTTAAAAGAAAATTTGAGTAGCTTTGTGGAAAACAATTTTAAATTCCTTTTGCAAATTTATGTAAATAATATTCAGTCCCTTATTTTTTTATCAATACTTCTTTTTCTGTAATTATTTAAACACCATTTATTAAAAAAAATCTTTATTTTTATATAATGCTATTTCTTTCCATATCTTACATTAGAGAGAAATAATATTTAAATTACTTTTTGTAAGAATAGTAATACAGTTGAAACTAATTTGGCAATAATTTCATTTTTTTGTGATTTTTTTTAAATTTTATAAGCAATAAAATTTATCAAATTCTAGCTGAATTTTGTTCATTCCTTTATTATATCTTACTATTATTTTGTCTTGTTTCTCCAATACTTTGTATAGTGTGGTATCATGTTTTGAAAATTTTATGCAATTCTTTATTTTTTTCTTAATATTTATTTATTTTACATTATAAATATAATAGTGTTATTTCACTCTCACAGTAAAGAAGAAGAAAAAGAAAAAACGTCCCACATCTCAAGTAGTTTCATTTGATGATGATGATCTCTGTGATGAAAACATAAAGTAAATACTATTGTATTTTTATGGTGTATTTTTCTGTGAATTTTAATTTAATATCTGTATTTGTTACAGAGAGAAATATAAACTGCTACTAGTCCTCAATAATTTTTTTTTTATAATTTTATCAAATTTTGGGCAAAAGAAAAAAAAAATTGCATTTTTAATTTAACTATCTTTTTTTCAAAACATTCATTCTGAAATCTGAAACTAATAAATAATATAAAAAAAATCCTAAAATAATTGTCTTTCATAATTAAATGCTTTTTAAAGAAATTTTATAAATATTTTTATTTTATTTATTGATCATCTAAATTTGCAATATTCTACTGATTTCTATTTTTTATATATAACTTTTTTTTTCCTTAAATTTAATTAATTTTTTTTCTGTTAGCTTGTAAATTTCCAAAACTAAATGAAGATATACTTTGTTAATATTCAAACAATACTTTTTTTAAATCTCAAATAATAAAATTAACTTACCATTAAGTAGGTAGATATCATAATCAAACTATATTTCTAATTTGCAATAAAATATTATTGCAATTTTGAGTACTTGAAGGTTTTATATTAAATATTTGCCTGCATGATTAGTGATTGATCCATTATGTGTTAGACTAAATTACTAATGCATTACCATTTGTTACTAAAAAAGTGACATCAAATTTTACTTAATACAAATTACATGTTTTTTTTTTCCACTTTTAACTTATCATACTTTGTCTTTGTTTTTATACCTTTGTGTTTCCATTTTGTCCCTGTTTTTAATTTCTGAGTTGCTATGAAATTTCTGTAATTTTAACTATTTTTCTAACTAACCTTATAAAATAATCTCCTCCATTTTAGAACTCTTGATCTTCTTCCCGAGTCATGCAGTGCTCCTGCTACTTGTTTGTCATCTCCTGTCCAAGTTTCTGGAAATTTCCTTGAATTCTCTTCTACATCCTCATTAAAAAAATCTAGTATAGATTATACCTCGGTCACTAACACTTGCGAAGGAAATATGAATATCAAAGACTCTTTGTCCAGTCCTGAAGTCTGTAATGAAAATACTGTGAAAAATAACTTAGATTATTCTGTACAGAGCATAGTTCGGGCTGCCTCATGTCCTTTGGCAGTATTGAACAATAATTCTGTAGTTGTTACAGACTGTAGTGATAATGGTGCTAATGAAATTGGTTCGCCATCTGGTATTGGTTCACCACCTACTTTGTGTGTACTTCCTGATAATTCAGAACCAGGGTAATTTCTTCTTAGTTTTAAAAGTCAGTAGTAATCAGAATTTAAAAAAAAATGTTATGTTTAAAATCTTCCAAATACATTGCAGAAATAATTATGTTTGATCCCTGTGTTTCTAATTTTTGCATAGAAACTCATTATTTTCAATTTTTCTGGGTTTTTTTTAAAGTATAAAGACGAAATTTTTGGTTCACATTGTTGAAATTATTTATAAATTATTTGTTTTATTGTTGTAAGTAACAAAGCTTAACATTGTAATTTTGTTAAGTAACAAAGTATGTGCATATTATCATTTAAAAAAAATATTCTATTCTTTTGATCTACTAACATTTAAGTTGCAAATTATGGGAAATTTTAGAAACTTCATAGAGTTTGAGTTTTAATTATGAAAACAGGAAAATATTTCTCTCCTTTTTGTTACTAAAAGAAGAAGACTTAGGAAAAATAACAAATCCTTTTTGTTATTTTTTCAAGTTATTTAAAGATAAGACCTGCAACTATATCCAGCAGTTTTTGGGTATTTTTATAGTTTTCCTTCATGTGTAATCAAATTGTCTATCATATATGGGTTGTTTGAATTGAACAGAGAAATAGAGATTCTAACAGTTATAAATTAGTTTAATAGAGAATTGAAATTTTAATCCTTACCACTCCTATGTCCAGTCTGACTGTCATTGTCTTTTTTAGTGTAGTGTTTTTATATTCTTTTTGGATAATGATTATTATAAAAACTGCATAAGAGCAGAAAAAAATTTATATTAATTTTTAGAAATTCTATCGAACCTACTACTATATCTGAGATTCATTGAATTAATATACTCGCATATATATAATAATGCATCTCATTACTTTTAGAGTGCTAAGGTTTGATTATTTACTAGCGTAGCATTTGTACCTATCCTGAGTGCATAATTCTTTTTGCCATTGCATTAGAGGAATTTTAATATAAAATTATACTCTTATGATAAGGAAGGAAAACAAAATGAAACTTTTTTCTACCCTTTTGTTATTTATATAAGATAATTTGAATGTGTTGAGGAAAGCAAACGAAAATAAAAATAATTTAAAATCCATTTAATTGATTGCATTGGAAACCACTTAATAAGGCTCTATGAAAAGTATTATCTTCAATTTTGATAAGTAATTATATTATCTGGTTATACAAATTTTATAGATAATATGTCTTTTATGAGAATTAAATACTAAGAAAAATTTGATATACCTTTTTTTTATTCTAGTAATTCAGAACAAACTACATTAACACCCATTGGTGATTCTTCTGTTGGTGAACTAATCCCAATTGTCCATAATGAAGAAGGTGCTGCATCAGGTAAATTTAGATTCCATTTCAATGCTTTGACAATTTAATTTGAAATAAATATAAGAAAATAATTTAATAAATTTGAAATTTTTACCATATTTGAAAAAACAAGAATGTTTGTAAACTATACTCATTTCTTTCTTTCTTTTTTTTTTTATTATTTATTTCTTTAGTAGTCTTTCCGTAGTCTTTTTATTTAATTATTTCAGTTTTTAATATAGGTAATGTATATAGGATAATGAATAGTGACAAAATACATTTTATCAGTCAGAAATGGAAAAATAATTTTGTACAAGGAGTTTATGATTAATGATACAATATAAAAGCATTCATATTTAATAATAAAATGTCTTATTTTTTTATTATCTTATTTCTTTTAGAATCTTTGTACTTTTTTCTCTTGAAAACCTTTCAACATTTTTTCAAATACTATATTTTTGTTAAAATAATTTAGAAAATGACAATATGCAATTTCTTTTAAAAGCACCTCTTAGGAAGCACGATTTTACAGGTTAGTAGTTTTGTAAAGTGTGTTTAATTTTGGCACTTTTTTTCAAATTACATTAACATTACTGCTTTATCTATTTAAATTAATAACTTATCTTCCTTATATTTTATAAGTTCTCATAATTTTTCTATCTTGAGCTATTAAATACATATTTTAAATGCTAGAAAACCTTTCTGTAATCTTTATCAGAATGATTGGTTTTTTATAATTATGTAATTCTACGACAATAATTAGTTTATACTAGGAGATTTCCCAATTTTTTAATTTTTTTTATACTATGCCTTTTGCACCATTTCTACAAATATGCTATTTGTATTATTTATGTATAATTTAAATATAATGCACCATGTAAAAAATTTTGTATACTACTGAATCAACTGAATTATGTTGTAATAAAATTTCACTGTTATTATTTTTCTTTTATTAATTAAAGAAAAACTTTCTAGTGTTTTACTTTCAATCAATTTCATATTTGCTTTTTTGTATCCTTTCTGTGACTATCATTTATTGAATAAGTTATGAATATAAATTCTTTTACATTTGTATGAATTGGAAATATAGAATGGCTTGTCAAATACTAGTTTTTTTCAGCTTAAAACATTTAGATGAATTTTTAAAAGTGTTTACTTTAATATAACACTGGTTTAATATATCAGAAATATAAAGTGATATATCTGATAATGTTTTTAAAGGAATGTTTTGCATTGGTTATAGAAAAATAAATGTTTTTTTTTTAATTTAATCAAAATGCCACATGAATTTTTACCATTAATGAATTATTCTATTTCATGAAATAAAGCAAATTTGCACAAATTAGTCTTGTTTATTTAAGTAATAAACTTTTCTTACCAACACTCCACTGATAACATTCAATTCATACCTTTTTCTGTATCAGTAATTTTCATGTAAAGGGCATTCAATTAGATCAAAATATTTTGAATTTTAATTTCATATCTCATTATTTTTCTTATGTTTATTAGAAAAGGAAACAATACAATTGATGATTTCACTACTAATACAAATGATCAAATACAGGAAATATTTTTGATACTTAGCATAGACTATATATTTTCAATGCATTGCAATTGATATTTCATTAACATCTAAAAAATATTAAAATTCAAGATATTTTCACTGCAGTATTATTTTTGTATAAAACCCTTAAGAAACGATATTTTATAGAATTCTTTTTTCACATTTGATATTTTCCATGATTGTGCTTTAAAGAAATAAAGTTTAAGCTGCCGGATTGAAATTTTATTTTCCTTCTTTAGATGATTCTGTATCTATACCAAGTTTTTGTGAGGATGTAGATAATGCGGTTGCTGCACTTGCTGTAGCTCAGCGCCTCCCATCATGGTCTGTTTCTAGTAACAATTCTCAGGGGAGTACAAAGAGTGAGCCAAGGAGCAGGAGTGATACTTTGACTATGTCCCCAGGTGTGCGTTTCTTTTAATAGGATAGCTGGAAATGCATGTGAAATTTTTATTAATTTATCTATTTGAAGCTCCTTCCGCATCATAATTAATTTTTATAGTTATGACAGCAAAATTTCGTGAGGTGATACCATACAAATCATCTGGGTTCTATTGTCTACATTTCAGAATTTAAATAGTATATATATATATATATTATATTGCAAGACCATATAAGATATTTACAAGATTAAAAACAAAGATATGCATTTTAACATCATATATATATTAAAAACTTCTCCATGCAAACAAAAATTATTGGATGCTAGTTAAAAAATACATGTATATACAATTAATATATATATATATATATTACAAAAAATACACACCATTATCAAGCATGAAAATATAATTATCCATTTTTAATTAGAAATATTGAAAACTTCTATATATTATATTCTATATATACAATAGTTTATTTCAGAGTTTGTAGAAATGAAGTGATAGAATCAATTGATCTTACTCTTGAAAGATCTACAAACAATTTCTTTAGTCAAAAACTGATTTTGAAAAGTTTTGGCAAATTTTTTTCAAAAGATTGATTAGCACAATTTACCCTTCTCTGATTTAGTCTAATTTTAGATTAAATTGAGCATTTTGATTTGTCCAAATATATCTGCTCAATGCTCTTTTAATAATCTCTTCCAAATTTTTATTTGTATGTTATTTTTCTTTCCATAAGATATATAATAAGTTGTAAGATAAATTTTATATTTATATCATAATGCCCCCTCTTTTTTTAACAAGGACAATCTAATCTAGGACAAAAGAAAATGTTTGCAGCTATGACCATGCAATTATGCCGTAGATAAATAGTTTACCGACTTTACTTAAAAACAAATGATTTGGCAGATGAGAAGTTATGTATGGCCAAAGAGGAATTTAAAAATAAGTATATATATATATATATATATATATATATATATATATATATATATATATATATATATATATATATATATATATATATATATATATATATATATATATATATATATATATATATATAATATAACATATATTTTTGTGCAATTCATGACTGAGGGGAGAGAAAGCACTTTGAATTTTTGATCTTTGCTTTATTCCATTCTGGGTGGCATAATTTATTTACTAGCAAGAAGCAATGAGGTGCATTAATCTATAGTGAGCACAAGAGCGAAAAGAGAAAAGAGCGACAGAAATATTTTTACCAATGATTATATACCATGAGATTCTGATAGGAATTTCTTTATAATTGTCAATTTAGGTAAAGGGAAAAATAGGTATCTTTTGAAAGAATTTGTTTAGGTTGACAGATTTTTATGCCTTCACTCGGAGTGTGGGAACTATCGAACTTAGCAATTTTAGAGCTTGTGTAGCATTAATTAAATAAAAAAGGTAGAATTGGATCAAGATATAAGAGAACATTTTATAATTAATATGGGTTAAACTAAGATAAAAATTAGGAAATTAATCAAGGTTTAATTTAGATTTAAAAATATTATTACACACACATAATGTGTGTGTTTATTATTACACACTTTGGCATTTAATATATAGATGAGAAATTTGGCTTTAATTTGAAATATGTGGATTTATTTTTATTTTTTTTCTTTGATAAAAATTTCATGTGATAATCTTGCAACATTTCATGAAATTTTAACTGCTATGGGAATGGCAACTGTCACTGAAATTAGCTTTTTTACTTTCATGTAAATTTTATCTTTTGATCATTATCTTTCCTGCCATTCTGTTTGTATTGTATTTCCTGATAATTTTAAATAATTTTTCTAAGTAAACTGTTTGATCTCAAAAATATATATTTTAAACTATACTTAGGAAATTTTGAAACAATATATTTGATTAAAAATGAATGGAAAAATGAATAAAGATTGGGTTTTGAGGGAATTTGGCAATAGTAATCATTATGGAATCGGACTTCAAAACGTTAAAAAAAACTGTGTTTTAAAATCTATTTATAATGTATATATACATGTTTAATTTTTCTAATATGTTTTAAATACTTTTTCTTTTTTGTTTATTAGATGAAATGAGAGAGGCTTTGTTATCAGTTATGCAGAAAAAAGAAGAGTTTGAAGAAAAAAATAAGTATGGACTTTTATAATTATTTTATGTTTAGTTTTGAAAAATTAAAAGTTTATATGACAATCATCATATAAACTTTGAATTAAGAAGTTATTGATATCCAAGCTTTTATTATTCTGGTACTTAAGATCAGTATGTATAATAATTATATTTACATAGACAAGTAATCAATAATTCTTTCTCTTCTTTGTAACTTAAAGTGCTTTGCGATGTTTATTGGAAAGAGAAATGGAAATGGCTGCTGGTCTGAGAGCTGAAGTAGAAGAACAAAAGAAAAGCAGTGAAGAAAAAGTTGAAAGATTGGAGGCAAAATTACAGACTGTTTCAAGGTGATTTATTCCTGAAAGTTATTAAATTTTTTAACGTTTTAAAATTTTATTAAATTTCTTATCTTTGTGATTTTACAGTTAGATGAATCAGAAACAATCATTTTCAGTTCTCAGATATGGAAACCGTTTTCAAACAAAGGATGAAGGAAATGACATTTGCATTTAAAATTATATCATTCCAGGTTATTTGCAGAATTAGGAAATATAGTATCCTGGAATAAATTACGAAACTGTTGAAAAGGACAAAAATATGCATGAAAATACTTTAGAGTAATTTTTAATTATAGAAATGGACACAAATATAGAGTTATGACTTTATAAGTGATAGATTTCTGTCTTTAAAATGCTTAATTCATTTTTTTTTACAAAAAAAATTTATTTAAATGCTTTTTTTTAATGCTTTTTTGGAAGTAATTTAATCAGAGAGGATTTTTTTCCCTTTTAGCATAAGTCATACATCAAGTTTGTCTGATAATGTAGTCAAATTCATACATTATTTAATAATATTTTTGGTCACAATATATAAAATAATATAAAAAATTAAAACTGAAACAGTTTTTGAAAATTATATTATTTCTTGAATGACCCATATGAACAATGAGTACAAAAGTTTTGAAATAAATTAGTATGCTCCAGAATGACAACTGGGGAAGGGAACTGAAAGAGAATGCATCTAACAGAATTGAAATCATGCTGAAAACCTAAGGAAGAATTTTGAAAATGCGTTTACCTTACTGCATATCATTCCTTTATGGAGTACAGTTCTCCAAATGTTCTAGTCTTGGGTTCTTGAAACAAATGGTATATAATTTTAATATTTTGTGAAGATTATTTTAGCAAAATAAAATGTGAAATTCCTTTTTTTTATGTTATGATTTTTCTAAAATTTAATAGCATGTATTTAATGTATTAAAAGAGTGGTTATTGCTTGATGCTTTAAAGACAGTAAATAAATTTTTGTGATTAAAAAAAATCTTTTATATGAGTTGTATTTATTGCTGTCAATTGTTTCATTTTTTTAAAAAAAATTTCTTTAGGGAAAATGAATTATTGAAACATCAATTAAAGAAATATATTGCTGCTGTACAGTTATTGAAACATGATAGTGGGAAAGTGCAGGAGTGTAAGTTTCATTTCCATTTTACCGTAATGGATGTATTTAGTTGCAAGCTGTATTTTTAATTCCTGATTGCTTTCGAAATAAAATTATTTTTTTAAATATAATTATTACCTCTTTCCAAATTACCATTTCTGTTTTTAGTAACTTCGGTAGTTGGTGAAGTTCAACCTCCTATTCCAGAGCCTAAAGTATTTATTGACCATCAGTTTGAAGCATCTGAATATGAAAAAAAATTAGTCCAGGTATTTTCTCCTAATTTAAATTAACTGCCCAAAAAAATTATATGATGTGACTTTTTTTAAGATCATAATTATTTTGAAAATATGATGTAAGTATATGAAATAATTATTGCAATTGAATTTTATTTTAAACCCCTAAGTTTTATTGACAAATAATAATGCTCTATGAAATCCCAGACTTATTGTAAATTAACTGTTTTTGATAATCAATTGGTTTGCTGGGAATATTGGTTGTGGTGATTAAAATTGAATATCTTGTTCATAACTTTATGATAGTTGTATAACTAGTGTGGGACAGGCGGGGCAAGTGCCCTAAACTCTAATACTAGGGGGTATTGTAGAGAAATTATTTAAATTATTGTAGAGAAATTATTAAAAAGTCTAAAAAAAATTTTTTTTTATTCCCTCTATCTAAAATAAAATTTCTTGAAAACAAAATTGAAGAATTTTTCCCTTTTATTTTAATATTTCTATGGTATATTCATGTGTTTCGATTTATTGCCAACATCAATTGCGTAAGAAATTATTAAAGTTTTGGATGTATGAATTAAAGTAAACACCATTTATGACATAAAAAAAGTGAGTCATGAATGTTTGAAAATACTTTTTTGATTAATAAACAAAGGCAAATGTATCTTCTTAATATAAATAAACTAAGATGATCATATTTCTCTTTACCAAACATTCACATCAACTGGAAAAAAGCAATTACTGTTTTGAAATGTGTAATAGATTGTTTAGAATTGTTATAAGCTGAGCTAATTGCGAACCTAGAATAAATTTCATTAATAATAAAAATAGCAAATCTGTAAAAATTATTAACAAAAAAACACATATTTTATGTAATAGTAGAGATGTGGATAGAATAATGAGCTATTAACTGAAAATTTTTGTTGCTTTTTGAGGTTTGAAGATGGTATGAATTTATTTCATTTTAAATTTGTAGCAGAACATTAAAAAAAAAAACACCTTGATATATAGTGTAATGATATTTTTTAAATCTAATTTAAATCTTAATTAATTTCTTCATTTTTATTTTAAATTAGTACATGTTACTTTATTCTAAAATGTTCCCTTATTTCCTGATCCAAATCCTACTTTTTATTTAATTATTATCAACATGCTGTCTAAAAATTGTTTTTCTCAAGCCATGAGTGAAGGGATCCCTGATTGTTTCAAAGATACCTAAGATTCCCTTTCTTAAGTTGACATATGTCAAATAAATCCCTATTGAAATCTCATTTCTGTTGTATTCTGTCACTTTGCTATTATGTCACTATGTAAACAGATGTCTTTGTATAATTTGTACAAGGGGGAAGAGATGATACCTCTTGTAATGAAATAAATCGAAGTTAAAATTTCAAAAGTTTCTTTTTTCAGCCATACATTTCTAAAATTATGTTTACAACATAATATATATATATATATATATAATATAATATGGAAAAATCTTCTTAAAAATATGTTAAACTTTTACATTAAGAGATTATAAATGTTACATTTTGAAATTAAGTAAACATAACTATTTTATCTGGATAGGTAGCAGAAATGCATGGTGAGCTTATGGAATTTAATGAAAGACTTCATCGCTTGTTGCTGCAGCGTGAAACTGCTATTCGCCGACTGAAAGAAGAACTTATTGATTTAAGAGGGCCTGTAAGTAAAGTAAATTCTTAAATTTAAATATGTCATGTAAAATATATTCAAATAATTATGATCATAATTAGTTCAATTTGACATTGAGTTTGACGAAACTGCTTGCATTACTTTTATTGTCACTTAGAAAACAAATTGAAAATTCAGTTTTTATTTAAACTGCATAACTTTCTTAAATATACAAAACATTCAGGATTAAATTATTTTGGTGTAAATATTCCAAATTAAGTGCTTTGTCAAATGTATGCTTTTATATGTATTTCACATGTTGATGCTATGTATTAAATAATTGTGTGAAGTTGTGACTTATTTTGCCCATAACATTAGATTCCATTATTATTTAGAATTTTTAATGTTATTTTATCCAGAATATATGCATTTTTAAATTTGCTTTGTTTATTGATTTTTTTTAGCTTCCAGATGATAATCAGACATCAGATGATGATATTAGTATCACTTCAGATTATGATGCGTAAGTTCAAATGTGTTTTTAAATTGATTTGAGAGCATTCTTGCTAAAAATTACTAATTAGCTTCCTTCATTAAATATTAGTT
Source organism: Argiope bruennichi (assembly GCF_947563725.1). Lineage (NCBI taxonomy): Eukaryota > Metazoa > Arthropoda > Arachnida > Araneae > Araneidae > Argiope > Argiope bruennichi. Next base: position 82,595,678 of record NC_079159.1, on the reverse strand, counting down.
AATTAATTTCAACTATCTTTTGATCTGATGCATTATACTATCTTTATTCTGATTTAAGTACTCCTTTTTTTTAAACTATATATATGCATATGCTTGTATGTAGTTTAGTGTGTTATTTTCTAAGATAAAAATTTCATAATTTATTACTTAATGCATTTTTATTTTTTAAGATAAATAATTTTTATATGAATTGGAGTTTTAAAACTATTTTATAGTTTTCACTGTAGCTATATTTCGGCTTTCACTTTAGTTATATTCCCTGAATCATAATCAATAAATAAAAAATTAAATAATAAATTAAGAATACAAAATACGAATTATTTAAAATTATATTAAAAATTCCGTGAGGATTTCCTACCAATCTATTTTAGTTCATCTCAGACAGCAACTTTGAGACCTTTGATAAATGTGTGGATTCCATCTGCATTTCTGACTGGGAAGAGTGCTGATGTACATCATGTTTATCAGGTAGGTAAATTTCTTATAAACTTTTAATGTATAATTTTAATTTTACTTTTAATGTATAATTGAAATATATAAATACTGTAAGTGTCACTTATTCTAATGACATTATATTTTTGAATAAATTAGAATATTTTGTATTGTGTTGATTGTTTACTTTTTCCTATCTTTAATTATTTGATTATTTTTTCCATTAATATAACTACTATTTGAATATTATCAGTTTAGTTAGTTTCTTTCCTCTCTTTTGATATTCTAGAGATAACCTTGATATGTTTGATGGCTACCTATGCATGCTTAATGATAACCTTATCATGGTCAGAGGCTGAAATCGAATTTAATGTGTACTCTTATTGCTCATACTTTACACTTTAGAAACAAACTATGCTATATAAACCAGTTTCTTTATTCTTGATATTGTAAATATTTGCTGAATATGATTTTGATAGATTATCTTAATTGTCTTCATTTAGCTTTTCCAATAGAAAATTAGAAATTACAGAGTGTCTTCTGCATTATCATATTGTAGATGAAGCCAAAGAAATCAGCAAATGGTGAAAGCAATTTACTCTGTAGGACTTTTCAAATATGGAAAAAGAAAAATAACAAATAATGAATTTAAAAAAGAGGATTAACGAATTGAATTATCTTGTAACAGCAGTTGATAGAGAATGCAGATAATGATGTTAAAAATAATAAAGCACTTTTAATTTACAAGAAGTTGAATTAATTTCTCTAAAAGAGAACAGAATTGTTTCATTTTGCTGTGAAGATTAACCAACAAAGAAAAGGAAGGATATTTTGAGACAGACTGAAAAACAGTGTTCATTCTTCAGTCAGTCTTTGCCTCAAGCAAAAATTGGTATATTAAAAAAAATATTTTGTATTTACTTATTAACCAGTTATACAAAACCTTTCAATTAACATTTGTTTATTTTTCCTCTTCTAAACTAAACAGTATTTAGTTTTGTTAAAATTATGAATACTTTCTTAATTTATTTGAACTAAATCTCTATTTTCCTATATAAAATTAACTTTGCATAAAATTATAGTAGTAATCTCTGCTTCAATAAAGGTTTATTTTATTTTTTGAAAACTTCATCTACTTTATGGAGTAGATGAAGAAATTTCAAAACTACTTACTACTTATTCTTCTTCTAAAAACTGTCTACTGTTTGGAACAGTATGTTAAATACTTTCCGCCTTCAAGAATTTAATTTCATATGATGCTCCTTAAGTATTCTGATTCTATTCTGTCTGTTATCCCATTGAATAAATTATTGGCAAAACCCATTGAGTACATTATTAAAAAAGCCTTCTAGCCCATTGAATTAATTATTGGCAGATAATTCTGGGTGTTGAACAGGAACTGAGAAATCAGGAATAATCGGGGAATTTTATTGATCTAGAAAAACTATTGAAAAGTCAAGAAAATTTGTTATGGGAGCATTTCGCATAATCATTTTTTTGCATCCAAAATTTAGTGGTGCCAAAATGATCATAGCAACAGCAATCCAGAATAGTTTTCTTTTAAGAGTATGCGACTTTTTGGAATTTAATTATGAAAAGAAAAATAAGTTAATGAATACGGGAATGAAGCTTTTGACTTTGAATGAAGCTGGGAATGAAGCTTTTTACTTTTCCGTGTACAGCAAGAGTAAATAACTTTAGTTTGACTTGCTCTTGTATACTTGTAGTGATGCTATATCATATTATTAAAAATGATAAAGATACTTATCCAAGGCATACTTAAATGTCAAAACAATTGATTTTAATTGCAAGGAAATCGTGAGTTAAATATGAAGAAATTAAAGAGAAAAAAAATTAAGATAGGAAAGGAATTAAGTGGAAATTTGCAAAGAAAAAAGAAAGCAGAGTATCATGTTAAAGAATTAAATGCAATATATATATATATATATATATTGAGGCAAATATATATATATATTTGAAAAAAAACAAAAAACAAAAACAAATTGTAGGCCTCAAAATTTTGCAAAAAAAAAAAGGGGGGGGATTTTAAAATTTTTCAATTCACTTAAAGCAGCACTGTTTATGTTAAACTGAGTGTTTTTTATTAGTATTTAATAATTTTGTTTCAGTTTTGAAGTGTAACAATTATTTTTGGTAATTTTTTGCATTTTAAGTGCAATAAGCTAGCAGTTGTTATTTTTTATTGGAGTTATTATCTGTAAAATAGTATTTCATATCTAGTATAATTTGTAATGATAAATAAAATTTAAAAAATATATTTGTTTATAAAAGCATAAGGTTTTAATTAGAACAATTAAATTCTTATGATTTATTAAAGAAAACAAGATTTGAAGTAATATGTTGGCAGTTACTCTGGTTTAAATCTTTCTTAAAATATATACTTTTAGGTATGTATAATTATACTATTTCTATATTTATGCTGTAACATGTTATTCTGGGGCTAATTAATTATTGAACTGTGTTAAAATTTTGAGCAATATTCATAATAACCTTTACTTTTTTAACTTGCATTGTAAAGAGTAATTTTAATTTTTCTTAGAATTCTTATGCAGTTTTAAAAACGAAATATTTTATTAAAGTTTTCAGTATTTTTACATATAAGAAATCAATATACTGTTTTGGCACATGTTTTTAGGATTGTCATTCCATTTTTTAAAAAAATTACATGTTATAAGAATGTTTATTTTTTTCAAATTAAATAACTTGTAAAAATGTTTTAAATAATGTATTTTGTACACTGTCAGAAAGTCACAACACTAATATAATTAATGACTATAAGTTAGGGAAATATTGCAAGTTTAGTTAGGGAAAAGTTAGTGTTTTTAAGTTTTTGTAGCCACCCTGTAATTTGTAACTCATCTATATTTTCGTGAGTTTTTAAATTATTGCAAATAATCTCTTTGCATGTAACAAAATTATTTCTTGTTCTCTTTTTGTTGCTTTGAATCTCCAGAGAAGTATTCAAAGTTTTTTAGATTTTAGACAAACTGTGCTTCAGCAGTTGTTACTATATTATTGATTAATGATTGAGAATTTTACAGTGCCTTAACTAATTATTAAAACTGATATTTAAAAGAAATTCAGTATAATTCTAATGCCATAATATTTTATGATAATAATAATAATTCACTAGCCATTAGTATTAATTAGGGGAAATAATCTAAAGTGATATATTTTATCTGAAGCATCTTCAATTTATAGTCATTTCCTAAGTAAAAAGGACATATCTTGGCCTTTCCTTTGAAATAACATTCATTTTTTTGTTGAATTTTTAAAGGTGTTTCTTATTTTTCCAAAGATATAATTATAAAATTCTTTTGTATTTACTATAAATCAAAGTATATCACATAATTATGTTTTCTAACTATTTTTATAAAGTTTCTGACAATTTTTTTATTAGTCTTTGTAGTTTGTTTTGATTTTATTAAAAGATTAGTAATTTGTAACAAACAAAAATTGTTCATTAATTTTTCTTTTCAGGTATATGTTCGAATAAGGGATGATGAGTGGAATGTATATAGAAGATATGCACAATTTTATGCCCTCCATAAAATATTGAAAAAGAGAGATCCGATTGTAAATACTTTTGATTTCCCACCAAAGAAAACAATTGGGAAGAAAGTAATTATTGAGCAGTAGTCCATTCTTTAATTTTTTTGATATTTTAATATAATCAGATATAAATAATTGGAAAATGGATTATTTTAAATTTAATATGCAGATAAAGATGATTCTTTTCTGTTTGTTAAATTTTGGAAAAGTTCAGATAGCCAAGATGATTATTTATATTTGTAGAATGCATGAAATTTAGGGTATCCATAAAAAATAAAAATTATTATGGTTTTTCTTTATATTTATTAACAATATAAAGTGTAAAATAACTTTACATAAGATATTTTCTACAAAATTTGTACTGCTTAATATTTTAAATTTCATAACATCAAATTTTTTTAAAAAATTAAATGTGTTTATGTAATTCATAATTTTTATGATGTATAAAATCTTGTTTAAATTATTTTACAAATATACAAAAGATAGTTAATAACTAATTTGAATATTTGAGCTAGAAGAAATTTAAATTTTTTAAAGGCTTTTTTTTAAATGCTAAAAATAAAATGGCTTCATTGTCTTTCATAGTAATATTAAAGATATTTTTTTAACGCTTCCATTATATCTGCTTTTCAAAATTTATCAAAGATTAATATAAATGATCTATTACTTTTTCCCTCATTTAATATTTATTATATCAGTTTCAACTTAAATTTTAGGATGCAAAAGTTGTTGAACAAAGAAGGCGACGATTGCAACATTATTTACGTTGTGTTTTGAATTGGTTACTTCAAACTAATGCAGATATCTCAAACAGTCCAGATAAAGAGACGTTTATATCTCTTTTGCCATTTTTCAGGTAAGATAAGCTTTTTTTTTCTTTTTTTGCTATTTCTAAAAATATGAGTTTTATACCCTATTTGTAAACATTTAACTTGTCAACACTCATGAAAATGCGCCAATCCTTTCGCTACCTTTTGGCAATAATATCATGTTGGGCGAAAATGGTCGATGGGATAATCCCAAAGTACGAAAATGGTCGATGGGATAATCTCCCGTTTAGGAATTTGATAATTGACTCAGTTTTCATTACGAATTTTTTCTGTGTTTATCATTTTAACAGTTCTTGAGGAAATTTTATCCATGCTATAAAACTGTAGAAAGCATTTCATTTCTCATTAAATACATTTAGATTTCTAATAAAGGAGTACAAAAATTGTGAAAATAAGTTTTCACTGGAAAAATTTTGTAACTTAAGTAATTTTAGAAATTTCTCCATATTTATTTATTTTTATTAAATTAATGATTAATTTCGTAAATGATTTGGGATTGTCATTGGAATATATTTTTTTATTCTTTTCCACGTTCAGTCTTCCCTTTTTTTGTTAATAAAAGCAAGGCAGTCTTAACTTTACTATGATTTGTTGTGTTTTTGTGTCTCCATCCCCTTTATTAAATTCTTTGTTTTTTTTTAAACTAAAAAAATAATAAAGATATATAAAAATAAAATTTTAAAACTTTTATAGTGTAAAAAATATTTTTTGTGCTATAAATATTTTTTTTTAGGTTTATCAAGGGAGAATGCCAAAATCTCAGTAAATTTTTAATTAATTAAAATTGTAATAAGTAACTCTGAGACACACATTTATATCTTATAGAATACATTTGTTCTAAATTATATAGTATCAGTCCATTATTATGCCTTATAGAACATGCACAAATGTATTCTTTATTATTAGTAAACTATAATTGCTTGGCATGAATGGAAATTATTTGATATTTTTATTTTTAAGTGAATTGAATTGATCATTTAATAAAACACAAAAACATGGTAGAACTTTATTATATCAAATTTAATTTAATGCTTCCAGGAAGTATTTTTTTCCACTTTTAAAGATTAAAGTTGATTTGTTCAGCTTGATTCTAATGACTACTTTATGTAATATGTAAATGTTAAAAACATTTATTTTTAAAATATGCATGTTTAAGATGGTATGTTAATACATTCACCTCTGGAATCTTTTTATTCAATTTACTTTAGCTCAAAAGTTGCTAAATGTCATCAGTTTTTTCCCCCATTTTCAATAAATATTGCTTAAATGATTTTCGTTACTTTTTAGTGATCAAGTTAACACCCAGAAGAAGCAGTCTCGAAACAGTCGAGCTCGGCAATCTGATAATTCCTGTTTGAATCCTGAGCAGTCAGCCACACCACATTATACGGGCTTATAAACTTGACATTCCACTGTACATTTGATATATTTTTTTCTGAAATTATGTGTTTTTTGTTGCCATTTTTTATGTATATTTTTAAAAAATTTAAACAATATTTTTAATCTTGTGTATATAATTGTTGCAAATGTATTTAAATGAAAGCATCTCTCAATATTTATTAATAAGCAGTTTATCTATAGTTTTATGATATGAATTCCCCCCCCCCTTTGTGGAAATTTAAATTAATATGTGGCCCATTAAAAATTATATAATTCTATTTAGTAATTTGATTTTTTATCTGTAACATATTCAAAATATTATTAGCTCTGTTAATCATTAAATAATAGGGCATAATGTTCATGCAATTTAATAGTTAAGACGAGTTTAGTAATAATGAAATTGAAATGTCGATGATTTATTTTCAATTCTAGTTTCCTTTGTTAAAATTTTTTGTGACGTATTTTGAGATGAAAAACTGTAAATATGTTATCAATGATATACAATTGATATATATATATGTATGCATTTCTTTCTGTGAATTTGACACACTTTTGTCTCATATAACTCTCTAATCATTTTTATATGAATGTGATTGCTAGTCATGGCTATAATTATTTGATAAGTCTCATTATATAAATCATTCTTTCAAGTTGTAATTTGATTGACAATCAAAATGGGATAAATATACAGATGTAAACTTGAATGAATAATATTTAATATATTCTGCATAAAAATTATGAGATATTTTGTAATTTTTGTAAATTGAGTTACAATACTTTTTGTTTTTCAAAAGATAGAAGCTTTTTAACTTGTTAAGAATCTAATTGAAATTATTGTTTCAAAAATTTTATTGAAATCCAATATTGTTACAAATTGTGTAAATGATTAATTTTTTTGTGTGAATAGAGTTTTGATTGATGTTAAAACAGTAGATTGTTCTGAAATAGTATTTATTTTTAATTTTTTTTTTAATAAAAGGAAATTTTTGCTGTAATTTTATGCATAAAATGCTAGAATTAAACATTATTGCTGATTTTTTCTCTATGAATATATATGTTTCAGAAATTTAAATCAGACTGTTAAAATAATATGAAATATATATATATATATATATATATATATATATATATATATATATATATATATATATATATATATATATTCAAATAATTTTTATTGTATACAGACCCATAAATAATTTTTTGATGAATCTGCTCTGTTGTTTAAAAATGTATTTTGAAATTCCTTATATAAGCATCTTTTGTTGCCCATCGCCTTAAATATTATTGAGAGGTCACAATTATAAAATCTCCTCAAACAGGAAAGTCAATTTTAGTGTGCGTTCTTTTAATATATACATTTTTTACTTTCAAAATAAGTTATTTAAAGATGAATTGCAAAAATTAACTTCTTGTGATTAATATTGATTTATAAAATATAAAAATGCATGCATTCGATCTGTTTAAATACAGATTGCCTAAATATTTTTTTCTTAAAATGTGATATTTTTAATTTGTGATGTTATTGTTAAATTATATTGGTGAATTTTTGTTAGAGAGAAAGTTTTGAAAGGATTTGCTGTATTTCAGAATTTTTTCGTCTTTCTAAATTAGAATGTTTTGATATAGAAAATTTTTTTAAAAAAATTATAATATTATATCAGATTAATTTATTGAATTAAGATATCTTCTCTGTATCAAGAGTTTAAAACGAAATATTGAAATAAAGGAGCAAGAACAAAATCTGTATGATTTGTCATTAGAATTAAATAATGCTAGTTTATTTAATAGCTACTAATTTGCTATTCCCTCTTTTTTTTAAAAAAAAAACTTGGAGCAAGAACTATCTAATGATCTAACCAGAAACTATCATGCAATAGATATAGCACCTGATAGAGCTATTTCCTAAAGTCGTTAATTGAATTATTACTAAATGTAATTCATTGCAATAAAGTTTTCAGTTTTCTTAGCATATACTATCTATTATTTCCACAATTGTTTTTCCCCTCTTGACAATATAAGTTTTGTTGTTTTAGTTTAGTTATATTAATGTCCCGTTGTAAAGCAATACTAGGGCTATTTTGGGACGGACCTCGTAATTTTGAACCACAGTCAGATGACGAGGATTACACCTGAGCTGGTACACTCATCTCCACACCACACCAGCGGGAGGACATTTGGCATGATGGATTTATCGTGCAACAGACCCCCTTACATGACGGTTCTTTGGTGGAATCAGGTCTCGAACCTGAAACCCTACGACTCACAAGCCGAGACCTTACCACCAGGCCACCGCGGCCTCTATAAGTTTTGTTGGAAAAGAGTTTTTAGAAATTGAAATTTTTCATATTCAATGCTTTTGAATTTTTGGTACTAAGTATGCATGCCTTACAAAATAAATGAAATAATGTTTCTTCATTGAAGGAAATATTTCTTATTATTGCCCCTGTCTTTCAAAGTGATTTTTGTTATATATTACTTTTTAAATGTACTAGATTATAAGCTTTTTACACATTATATTGAATGCATGTAAAAGAAGTAAGCTTTCACTCTCTGTAACATGTCTTTCAGTGTGCGCTTGCTTCTTGTTAATATTTTTGATCAGCAGCGATCACTTCATTGCTTTTGTAAAATGGCATATTAAGATACTTAAAATTGTGCTTGTTGGATTTTTGGAAAAGCTTTCTAGACTTCTGAGAAGCACTTTTCTTAAATTTAGAGATATTAGTTTAGCTAATATCCAATAACTTCTACTAGTGGTGTAGATTTTACTGACAAAAGAATAAATTATTATTGAATTCAATGCATGGTAATGATGTTAAAAATGCATTGTTGTAATTAAGAAATATCTTAAATTATTGTCAAGAAATGGTTATTGATCAAATGGCTATTTTTATATATGTCTACAAAAAATATTTCCATTCTTTAATAAAATTGGTTTTATTGGGAGCTTTAAACATTTTGCTCAAAACTTTATTTTGCATCCGCTAGTCCTGGAAAGCTATAATTGTGCCAAAATAAAAGCTGGCAAAAGAATACAAAAAAAAAAAAAAAAAAAAAAAAAACATTATTCAATTATGAAATTTTATATTTCTGCAATATTTTATTGTAAAATAAATGCTATAAATATCTTTAATATTATATATGATGGAGATTTATTTTAAATGCTTTAATTTAATGGAAATTTAACAACTTATTATTGACATTTTTGTGAAACAAATAATGAAATACCTGGTTATATAAATTATATATCTGTATGATTCTTTATTTTATTGTTATTATAAAGACATATTTAAAAAACAATCTAATTATTGTCCACATTTAATTGACTTTTAATGAAGGTGCTTGCCATCTTTTTGAATCTTATTTGTTAGTAAGTTTCTCTTATTTTTCTCATTCATAGGTATGCTACTTGGATTTAAAATTTCTTATTCTCATCTATTTTTATTTTATTACTTCTACATAAGTTTTATTTATGTATTTTTTTACATTATTTTTTTCAGTAAAACCAAAACTGCCAAAATATGTGATGTAGATAATAACACAATACATGCAAATGATATTGTAATTTTATATTATACTAAATAAAGCACTGAATAGAATATTTCTTACTGGGTATAGTTTTTAATTTTTGTGTTATTCTTATTAATTTTCTTTATTATTGGAGGTCAGAACTCTACAGGCCATTATGTAGGTCATAATGACATGAAATATTTGACTAACAGACACTCCAAATCATGCACTCAAGACTTAAGGTTAAAATATTTAGCACATTAAGTTTTCGATTAGGTAATGTGCTAAACGTTTTTTTGTGCTGCAATAAGTCCAATGTTTCTCCAAACCATTTCCAATTGTAAAATAGTATGTTCGACAGAGAAATAGAATAAATCTTCATTGATTCCCTTAACATGCTGAATAATGCTGCCTGTCAGATGTGATAATGTTGCAGGTTCTCTGTAGATCAATGGTGACAGGAGCACAAATATTAATTTTGTGTCTAGTAATTAAATAAATCACTTGGGAATATAGTAAATACAAGCAAATAATTCTATAAGTGCGCTTATTTGTTTTTATATAAAGGCAGATAATTCTATAAAGAATATCAAATTTACAGAATACTGTATATTACATTTAGATATATTCTGCCAGTATATTAAAAGAATTTCTCAAAACCATGCTTGTTTGCCAGCCATTATCAAGAAAATTATTATAATGCTGAGCATTTTTATTCATATATGTTGATAACATTAATTCTCTGATGGATTATTACAGTTTTATCAAGATATTATAACACCTTAAAATAAAAATACAGTACAACCTTGCATTTACATAAGTAGAAATGCTAAAATAATGAATTAAGGGCTATATTTCACAAATACACACTGTTAATATTACAGTATATTTTGTTCTTATTTTTAGTATTTATTTGAACATGGTTATTGGTTTACTCTGTGTTTTTAATTTTTTGTATCAACTGGCATTGAGAGGGATAGCTAAAATATTGAATAATATATACATATTTTTTTTAATTTAATTATCTTTCAAAATAAGAATATCGAATTATTTAAATGCTTTTTCAGCTTGCAACATTTTAATTTCTAATATTATAATAGCAAATTTTCAATCCAGACATTACTGCTGGATTGAAAGCAGTTATCCACAATTACTGCTTTCAATCAAAATGTGCTATCCAAGGTGGATTTTTGGTTGCCTCTTTTACATATTCTATGTTTCAAATTCTTAAATTAATTTTCACTGAACTCTATAATCTATAATAATAATATAAAGTCCCATGCCACTTTTTGATTTTTTTTCCCCTGCTTGACATTTTGTAACTGCAAGAAGAATAAAATTTCGTAAACGTAAATTGCAGAATATTAAAATATAGTGAATTTCAGAAATAAGCAAAAATGATTGCAGTTTAAGATGGAAATGTAAAAAAAAAATTATTATAGATTAAGATGCTTCTCCTTTATGACAAAAAAGAAATGTATAATTCAAATTTAACACATTTCTTTAAAACACCATAATTAAATCTCTGCTAATAATAGAGATGAATGTGTGTTTTGTTTGACCAAGAATTACTAAATTTGACACATGTATACTTAAGAGGGTGGGAACTTGCATCTCAAAGTGATTTTTTTTTTAAAGAAATAAAAATTAAGGAATTTTGGTGCTCTTAAATATAAAAAAATGCTTTTTTCATGATACCAATTTAACAATCATGGGAATTTTTTTGCTGAATTCTTGAAATTTTAAAAAAATATCCTTTGGCCTAATTTCTAACATTAGATTATTTGTTTCTTTCAAAATTCTACTCATTTTCATTGTTTCATCAAATATTTAATAATTTTTTCCCATTGTGAAGTTCAGATGAACTGGATATTTGTGTTTACAATAGCCCTATAAGGTTAAAGCAGTGTCTTCATTCGAAAATTTCGAGTACAATAAATAAAGTTAAAGTAAGAATAATAAAGCTGAAGCAAAATAATGACTTTATTATCAAACAGTCCGACAGAATTATGGACATAAAGTTATATCTAAATGATTTATCTAAAAACCAATATATCTTGTGAATCAGCTAGTCACCTGAGATGACTAGTAAATAATAAAACCAAAACAAATTAAATGAAATAGTAAACAATTTCAAATTTTACCCTGCCTGCATGAATTTCAAAATTGATTAAACATTGTTAATTGCTGTAAATAATGGTAACTATTCCTTTAAAAATTCAGTTCCCATAGATTCATGATATAATCAAAAATTTGTAATTTTTCAAGATAAGGCAATCTGTGTTCATAAGAATCAATATTTTACAGCAAAATGAGAATTTAATACATATGAATAAAATAGTCTAACAAATATATTTAATGTTTTTTATTTGACAAAATATATAAAATACAAAAAAGGACTAGCTGAATCATGTGACAAATTTCAATAAAACCAGACAGCATATATTTACAATAGCTGATGTGAGTGCTATTACAGCAGCGAAAAATAAACTTCCAACCCAATAAAAATAATACAAAAATTTTATATACAAACTACATAAAATCTGAAAAATAACAAACAAAAAAATAATAATCAAGATTTTATTTTACAGAAACAAAATAAAATTCACAATTTAAACGAATCGAAACGAATTAAAATAACCGGTAAATAAATGTATTTCAGATGTAATATTCTTCACAGGTCACAATGTTCATACACAATTAGCTCACAAATCAGCAAGGACGGAAAATGTGCACACAATAGAGAGAAGATTTTAATAAAAATTCAAAATTCTCTTACAAAAGAGAAAGGAATAGCTCTCACAATCATTAATTTAACTCCTTGTTTATCAAAAAAATATTTTTGTGTTGCCTTCAAAACCTGTTTATCTCTTCTACATCTTTTATAAGTATTATAGAAATCAATTCTACAGAACTGTTTAACTTCTGAATATTAAAACCAGCTATGACTTTCTATGTTCTCTTATTCCTGTATTTTCACGATGAATATTTCTGGAAATCTCAGGTCTACTATCTTCCTCAGAGTTCAGATGAATTACTGCAACTGTGCTGTTCACACGATTGCTCGAGGTATTATGAGATGGAGGTTCATTCCATCTGGGCTCTTTTTTCCATAATGAATTTCGATCCAGATTTTGGTCAACAACTAAAAATATTTCACGATCTTTCCCACGAATTTGCTCTCTCAGATAGGTAACAAGATCAGGTGCCTGAAATAATAAAAAATTAAGTTCCAGCTCTATATCTAAATTTATTCAACCAATAAGGATACTATAGGCATATTTTTAAAAGACATCAAATTGAATTTAAAAGAATTACTACTTAATGCATTCTTGTTGTTGTGAAACATTATTTCAGTAACAGAAAAAAATAGTATTCATCAATATTTTTTGAATAAATAATGTATTGGTACGCATTTTTTTTTTTTTTTTGTCATGTAACAGAAATGGACAGCATTTTACATTAATTTTTTTTTTCAATTTGATCACCTTTAATACATGAAACCCCATTTTGTAACAAAAAGAAGATGGCTATGGCTGTTCTTAATTAAAATAATAAAAAACACAAATATAATTTGCAATTTGAAAATGACATTTTCAAATTGAATAATAATAATAATAATTTTTTTTTCCAAAAATCTTTAAATATTTATACATATGTTATTAAAACCAATTCTAAAATTTTAATTCTAACAGTTATCTTCGGTGTTTCTAAATAGAAAGTAGCGGATATATTATGCATATAACTATGGTTATAATTCAATGGTTTAAAATTACATAGTATTATTTAATATACAACATAACATTAATAAATGTATAAAGATAATACATTTATTATTTTTGTATTTTTAAAATTTTAAGCTTTTAAACTTTTACTCAAAACAGTTATATATTTCATAATGAATATTGATTTTTTTATTTGGAAATCTTACTTACTTTACCAATAGCAACTGGACTTTCTAACTTTGAGTCCAAATTATAAAATGTTCCATCAATTTCTTTAACAGCAATCCAGTGTTTTCTATTAAGTCGTAATGGTAGAAACTTCATTTCACTCGGTATATTTAAAATCAAACCACAAATTTTGCTAAAATCAATGTTACTTGGATCTCTAGATTAAAATAATAATAAACATCAGTTAATATTTTTTGTCTGGATATTAAAAATTCTAATGTATTATAAGTTTACAAAATAAATACTTCATATTTAAAAGATTTAAAAACTTAACTGTCAATTTTTTTTTTTTTTTATTGGTTGGATTTAAATCATATTTCTCATATTACATTTGTTAGAAAATTAATAATTTACATAAAATAGTCATACTAGAAGATAAAAGTGAATTTTTAAAAATTTCTAATCGTATTAGGAAATTTTCAACAATTCACAAGAGAAGCCTTTATATCTTCTTGAATAAAAGGAAACCTTCCTTGATAGACATATTTTATGTCGTGCAGCATGTAAGCAATTTGACGTCTGAGACTGAGTAGGCAATAGTCAAATATAATAAACTTATCGTCAGTGAAACATAAACAAGTAACAATATAGGATAATTTCTATAAAGATATTTTGATCTATGATAGGACATAAAATAAATGGATTGAACAAAATATTTTTTCTTACAATTCTCACAAAAAATTAAATATCTGTAAGATGTAGAAACAAACAGAAATTAAATAAAAAATAAAGGAAATAATGTGCTAGTTTGACTGTGAAAAACTATTTGGCATATTGCACAAAAACTAAAGAAATTTTGAAAATGAAATAACATATTTTTCAGTTACATAACATAGACAGTTTTTGTTCTTTTAAATCTTATTCACTGACAAACGATTAACATTCAGAAACTCCCATATATGCACATTTTTTATTTGTTAACTTAAGTGAACATTACATAAGAGGCAAGAATAATTAATGGCAGATAAATAAAAAGAATTAATCTAATACAGATATAAAAATTAATAAATTTAAAATCAAGATTGTTTTTTGGATTAGTTTCACATGCTATTAAGTCTAAAATTTAACAAAATAGAAGTTCTTAGAATATTCATGATCATAAAAGTCACGTGTGTAAGCCACTGGGAATGGATTGGATTACCATTATATTAAAAAATTATCACACAAAATGCTCTTTAATTTCATATAACAATTACATGATGATGAAAATTATTAGCATGACAATATTTTTTTCTATAGAAATAAAGCAAATAAAACCAAAAGATAAAATAAATATTAATCTCCATACTTTCGTTTATCAAACCACATTGCTTCATAGCCTTTAATTTGCAGAGCAGCCATCAAAACATTTACATCATAATTTCCAAGTCCAAGTAAACTCTTATGAGGATTCACCAAATTATCTGGTGATAAGCTATAATAGAAATTGCAATAGAAGGGTTGAAAATCAATTAAAAAACTGCTTAACAAAAGAAAGTTAATTAAGAAACAAAATGTAAAATATTGCACCTGTGACAAATATTATCCAGAATTTGCTTGTTAAAGGCATTTTTATCTTGGAACAGATTATTCAAGGCATGGAGAGCACAGAGTTCTTTTACTTGTTTCTCATGATAAATATTGCCTTTTGATCCACCTTTTTGAAGGGACTTTCTATCGCGACCAAACCAGTTTTCCACAAAATGTAGGCAAGAGTTATGCATGGATGCAAAACTTGATACAATGAACTAGAATGAAAAGACTGATTAAAACATTCAGTTGTAAAATTTTTAAAAAAATACTTCAATAAAAAATTTAATAAAGTTTTAAAGTATAATTAATAATAGTTGTTATTTGAATACAAATGAAATTATAATTTATCAAATTTTGATTTCATTTATCTGTGACAGTAATTCTGAGTCTACTGAGATTTTTCTTTCA
This sequence comes from Argiope bruennichi, assembly GCF_947563725.1. Classification (NCBI taxonomy): domain Eukaryota; kingdom Metazoa; phylum Arthropoda; class Arachnida; order Araneae; family Araneidae; genus Argiope; species Argiope bruennichi. The sequence goes on along the minus strand of NC_079159.1, from coordinate 82,580,077 downwards.
AGATAATTTCTTCAACTTCTATTCATTTCAAAAAGCCATGTCTATCACTTTTAGGGAATTTTATTTCTCAGAGGTAACAAGCAGAGCATTTTTTAAAATACTTTTTGTTGTTAAATACCAAAACATAAACTTACGTACATATAAAAAAATTCATACTTTTAAAAATGTTCCAAATTTATTTCAAACGAACATGTTTGCAGTATAAAAAATAAGCATATATGTATTGTTTCATCAAAAGTAAACATCACTTTTCCCATCCTTTACCTAACCCATATTTTAATGAAATCTAAGTTGATTACCACAAAGCAAGGATATTTTCATCAGTATTGCCACTTAAATCGGGGGGGAAAAAAACACTTCCCTGTACATATATTCAAGATACAAGGAAATGCTCGAATAGCACTCATGTGCTTGGTCATAATGCAATATGATTTTAAGGAGTGGAAAGAGCAAAGAAAGCAACAATTTAACCTTATTTGAAACAATAGCATATTAGAAGAAAGTTTATATTTACATACAAAAAAGAAAATAATTTCTCTTTATTTATAATCTAGATTATATTATTTATATATTAAAGGCAGGATATATTACCTCTCATGCTCTTTGATGGCGAGTCACACAAAATTAAGAAATTGTAAAAATAAAATACAAAATAATTTTGTTATCAGGATAATAATCACTTAATGATTACTCAACAACAACAAAAAAAAAAAAAAACATTACAAAGCAAGTATTTTGGCATACATTTCTGCAACTTCTGCAAATTTTTCAGCCATTTCATTTTCAGTGAACATATGTGAAAATATTTTCGATAACATTACATGCATTAAAGGGCAAATGTGACACATCAAGTTTTAAAGCACATAAAATTCAGCTTTCAATTACTGTTTTTGAACAAATTGTTCGAAACTGGTCAGAAATTCAATTAAACATTTACAGATTTAACATGTCATCTTTTTATTTATTCCTTTTATCCAACATCAATGATGACTCTTTGGAACTGGCAATCAAATCTTGCAAGCGCCTGTTTTCCCATATTACTTAGCTTTATTATCTTCTTACAAAGCGAGCCTTATGAATTTTGTGAAACTTCTTGAATCCTTTCAGCAAAATCAGGTTTGATTTTTTTTTTATCTGTCCAATTTGTATTAAATACAGATTTTAAGCAGCTCATTGTTTAAAAATCTACTTTGAATAAACCAACAGTTTATCAAATAATAAACAAGCCAATCAATAACTAAAAAAAGATAGACAAAACCCACCACAATACCTGCGTAGATTGAAATGTTCCTGTCAGATAAATGTATTCTATTCTTTCATGCAGTTACAGAAGTATCACACATGCTCATCAGCTGAATTCAGGAATCTCATAAAAAAACAACTGTTGAGCAAATCGAAACTAGACTGATCTATACAGAAAAAGGAGGAGAGAATAGAAAAGGGGAGTTTCCATATTACACAATCACGAATGATATTGTTTCGTTTTTGGAAGCTATGACTATGATTTTTTATTCTCGTAATCTTTAGAAATCAGCATTTTTTAGAAGGGGGGGGGGGGGGTAATGAACTGAAAATTTCTCTGTATTTTCCCAGGTTTTTTTAGACAGTTTTAAAATTACCTGTGTTTTCTGGTGGCGTGGCAAGCCAGTTTCATTTTTGAAAATAGATCATTATATTCAACACACTGCAAGATTACATTACAATCCAAAATAACAGATATTTAACAGCTTTGGAACAATTTATAAGAATACTACAAAGTGAAAATACAAGTTGCTAACTTTCTGATTTAGAAATATGTTTGGATTAAGCAAAGAGTTAACAGAATATTTGAGATTTTTATGGATTCTACATAATTTTTTTTTATAAAATTATATAGCATCTACTAATGATTTAATTAAAATTTGTAAGTTTTTAAACAAAATGCATGCAAATCAGTTATTTGAAGTTATCGTCATATTTTAATTAACATTTGTCTTGATTTTTCTCTGAATTACATTCCAAGAACATGAATATGTATTTGTTGCCTATTTTCAGCAGCATTATTGCTTCTTATGGACAAACATACACTGGAATCATGTTCAAAAGGATATTTCTTTGTTGAATAATACTACCTATCACAAAAAGCAATATGTTCTAAAACAACAGAACATATTGCTTCTTAGAATGTAATGCACATTCTTCTTGTGTGAATATATACCTTCTTAAGTTTAATTTGAAGTTTATACTACACACACATGTGTATATATATATATAATAGATAGATAAGCATTTAAACCTTTCAGACTGTGATGTTATTTGGCATTACCAAAAAACCATGCTTTCCATTTTAAGTTGAATTGGAGAGCATATGACAGAGCCTAGAGGGCAATGTAAATTAGATACAAACAAATAATGAATAATTTTAATTAATAAATCTGGATGCAATTATTTAATTAGGCTGAGATAATGTGATGTATTTCCACGTTTTTATTATTTTTTAATTTTACTTAAAATAGTTTGAATCGGAACAAAGAATAAAAATCTGGCTAAATCTGAAAAATTTTAATATAAAAACTTCATGACTTTAATCAAGTGTCTGAATCCAATTGGATAAAACTAGATTATTAAAAAATATCATAGCAATCAAAAGAATATCTTTCTTTTTTCTATTTTCATACACTTAAAGGGTCTGTAATAAATCTAAACTAAGACAAATTCAATTAACTAATTTTTAAAATGCTTATATCAAATACCAATATATCATATTAGGTATTTACTATAATCAACATTTCTGATGTATATTCTTTCATGCCACTTGGTAAGTATAGTCTCTTTATATTCTTCTTGAGGTATATTTTTAATGAAAGGCTGTACTACATTACAAATCTTGGTATCTTTTTTTAAGTTATTGACTCAATAATTCTTACTTGTAAATCTGAAAGCCAGAAATAGATGGACAAGGCTTGGGATATGTGTCCAGCTTAGACAGGTAATTTATGAACTTCGGGAACTTTGGAACAAAATATTATTCTCAAACTTAAAAGTTCATCACAGGTATTTTTTTTTAATCTTCTTTACAGAAGACTCTATGGTCTTTATAATGTATGTAGAAACACATTATAACAATTTCAACAATGAAAAACACAACTTGAAAAATTTGAGGAGTAAACATATATATAATCAGTACACAGCTTTTGAGCACAGATTAACAAATGAAACACATTTAATGACTTGCTAAAATTATAAACAATTTACATTATATGTTACAAATTTCCAGGTAATGCTGCATGTAAATACATGATTAATGATAGATGTTTTGTCATAGGTATTACACCCCAATACATATGAAAATAAAATTAGAAGAAAATCTTATTTTCATCTACCTTTATAACCTTGAGTACATTAATAATAAATGTTAAAAACTTGAAAGTCTTTGTCGGGTAATTTTCTTCAGTATAATATAGTGTACATTCTTTGAGAAAAATGAATACCATAAAAAAAACTCACTAAAGCTAATCAACAGAATCTAGAATGAATACCAAGATAATTCACTAAATGAAATTCATATTATATTAATTTTAAACCTCTGCATCATATTTGTAAATTTTCGTAAATACTCTTAACTTACTTTTGGAAAAAAATACAATTGAAATGTCTTCAAATAAGAGAACTCCCACATATATCTCAATAACACACACGAAAAAACAAGCTCCTTTTCTTAGTAATTATATTTATTTATACTTTCAAATCATTTTCATCTAACCTGAGAGAAAAATAATCATTCTTACCTTATGAAAAACAACTTCTACACTATACCCCAGAAAATTCAAAACGATTTCCATACGTTATCATTTTTGCATATGCTCACTTAATCATAAACTTCTTTAAGAATGAATCAATCCTAATGGATAAAAAAATAAAAGCAAATTTACTTCTTATTCGAAACAATAATTTGCACATACATCGTAGTTCTGCAACATACGTTAAAATAAACAAAACCGAAAGTAAAACTAATTAAGCTTCAATTAGCTAAATTTTCGTCATTTACGCAATAACGTAGAATTAAGTAAAATAATGATAGATTCTTACTTAAAGTCTGTTGTTTTCTTCAATACATAATACAATAAACTAAAAATATTATTATTTTAAACATAAATCAGTGTTCTATTTAACTGCGCTGTTATTAAAGCGTTGGTTTAAATATCCCCAAAATATAATTTTTTTTATTAAAGAAAAGCAATATTATGAAATCACAACCACTAATGGTTAGCTTCTGAAATTAAATAAATATTAAAAATAATATTCATCAACTAAATACACGTAATACACTGAACACAGTTCTAGTATATAAACATAAACAGAAGAGTAGCGTTGGAGGAAGGGGGAGTGGACACTGCATTAAAGTGACACGAGATACATGTCAATATCTGTAGAGAGTTGATTTATTAGGAAAAAAAATTATCTAAAAGAAGTCTTTTGTAATATTTCTGTTGCAAAATAAAAATTTTGAATAGTTTGAAAATTATTCGGTAATAAATACTTTATAAAATGATTTTTTTAAAGATATAAAATCAATCAATAAAGTTCATAATCAACCAACAAATAATTTCTTCCAAATGAATGGCAATACAACAAAATTGAACTCTGCTGTTTAATTTTGGGCTCATCTTGATTGTTTTAAAGTGACATAAATTTAATTAATTTTGTTTTAATAACTCCGTTCAGAATTATTGATGTATCGTTAGCATGGCGACTGCAGAACCTAATGAAGATGATAATTTGGAAACTCTGTTAGGTTTGTACTAATTTAATACATTGGATTGAGTTTTTATTTGTATTATATGATATGTCACTAAATAAATAACATGTGATAAAATCACAAGTATCTTAAACTTGCATAAGATAGAATTATTCTGTTGTCATTTCTAACCATTATCTTTTAAAATTTAGGATTTAACCTTTATATTTTTAAAAATTATTGAATTATTTTTATTTTTTTCTATTAGTATTTTTCCTAATTTCTAATCAAAGCTTAACTTTATTGAAATAGTCGAATATATTTACTGTGAAACAAAAGTCTTGTCTATATTTTTCATATTTATTTGCTTGTTATATCTGGTTTTATAAATCTTAGCTTCTGTGCCTTATTTAGTTGATTTCTATGTTTTTCTAAATTATATAACTTCCAAATAATTATGGTGCAGTTTTGCTTCAGTACCTTTAGGGAGAAAAAAAAAATTATTTACATTTCAACACACATATACAACCATTTATGCTCTGACATTTATCATTTTTACATTTCAAAATGATTAAGTAAAATTTCAGAGCAGATTTTTATAACATTCCTTTCAGTTTCATTTATTATAATATTATTGAATCTGGAGAATAGATGTGTAATATTTAACAATGTTTAAAACATAGTTCTGAATGGGTAGTTTTTCTTTTTATTTCATATTGATCTTTTTTTTCTGAACACATTTAATTTTAAATTATCAGTACACTTTTTTTAAATATATCCTTTTGTCTTATTTAACTGTAAATCAATTTATGCTGTTGATAATGGAATTTTTTCTGTAAAGGGGAATAACATAATTGAAATTGAATTCTCTTAAGGAGAAAAATTGAAACACACCTTCCTTGGAAAATTTTTCTTCAGTAGTTTTGAATTTTTACAAAAATTAATCCTACAATGAAATGTTTAATTTTCTTTATTATATGTAAGTTTCTTTCATAAAGTTCCAGTCTTTTAAAAATTATTATTTAAATACAGTTTATCACTTTATTGAAATGAGAGGTAATAAATAAGTTCATTTATTGCATTTTAAAAATCAACTTTGAATTGTATTTGTTTTGTAGAATAATTATATGAGAATATAAAAATGTATTGGTAAAGTATGAGGATGAATTTTAAAGGTCTGATGAAAAGTTTTTTAAAAGTTAGCTTTATTTTTTAAATATATTTTTATATAGAGATAAGATCTTTATGATTTTATTTGCAAAATTTGAAACTCTTTTCTTGTTACTTTCTCTCTAAAATAGATAGCTGAAAAATTTGATGCAAGAATTTTCAATTTCTCCTCTCTCCAAGAGTCATGATTCATTTTATCATAAAAATATAGCTGTAGACTTTTTGATTAAAAATTATTTATGCCATGTTGCATATTTTGTATTTCACCATATTCTTCAATAAAATTTAATTTCACTTTTATATTCTCTATATTTAATAAATTTTTATATTTTTAGTAGGTTTTAGTTTGCTTAAACCCATTTAATATCGGAGAAAATGATTCTCAGATAATGAAAAAAAATAATAATAATAATAAATAAGTCTTAATTTTAAATTAAGAATAAAAATTCTATTTCCAAAGGTGTTGGTGTGTGTGAATGAATACCCTGTACTATTTTATTTATTAATTCTTTAATTTTTTTAGCAAAAGCTACTAATCCATTGCATCGGCAACCTGATTCTGTAGCAGTATCTGATTTCTGTACTATGATTGATAAAGAGCATGATGGTCCACAAACAGCTCTTCGATTACTTGCCCATAAGATCCAATCACCTATTGAGAAGGAATCCCTCATGGCTTTGTCGGTACATGATTTATTTTACTTGTTTATTAATAATGGCTGTTTGTCTGTTTCAGTATTGTGACAGTTTAATTTATATTCAATCCCTGTCAAAAACTTACTTTATTATTGGCATTTTTAGAAAACATTCTTTAGTGGCAAAGGTCCTGGAATTTTAAAGTGTAATATTTAAGACATTCATTTCAGACAAATAATATAATTTTGTAGTTAATTTCTAATACTAAAGATATCATGAATAATTTTTGTATTAAAAAGTAGGGCATATCTTGCACAGGTCTTAATGAAACTATTTTGTAAGACTTAAGCATATGCTGAGATGGAATTATATTTTCCTTCAAAAATTTGCTAATTCTGTCACTAGATTTAAAAACTTATCAGCTCTCATGTCAGATCATATTTTCATGTACTGTGATAGTAAAAAATGAATTATTTAATTATCACAAAACTTTCTTTATCCTTTATTGTATTATGTGAGCAAATTTGAAGAAAAATTATGAACTGGTTTGGATTTCTATGTACAAGCTGTGTAAGAATTTTCTTTTTTATTTTTATAGATGACTGAACATTTTATTTAAAAATATGTCTTCTTTCTACAACTTATTTCTGGTTAAATGAACACAATAGCTTGCATTCATTTGGTTAGTAAAAGTTGGATCTTGAAAATGTTGTGGAAGGCTAATTTTTTTAATTTCATATATTTCTTGAACTTATTACTTCAATTCATGAAAAATTTTCATGTGGTTTTTCAAATTTTCATTTCATAACTCTGATAAACAATGAAAAATTGCAACTTTTTCTTTAATAGGTTCTTGAGGAATGTGTTAGAAACTGTGGAATTCGATTCAGATCTGAAATTGGAAAATTTAGATTTCTTAATGAAATGATTAAAGTTGTTTCGCCTAAAGTAAGTATACATTTTTTTTTTTTTTTTTTTTTTTTTTTTTTTGCTGATTGAGATATTGAAATTACCCTACAAAATATTTTAGTTGTAAATTTTTCAAATAAAAGGTATTTTTAGACTTATTATTAAAGGTATCTAAGTCAATTATGTTAGTTTGGAACCTGTATGAAGACAATAAAAGCATCTTAATATATCTTATAGGGCATAACAATAAAAATCTTTGAAATCAAATGAAAGATACTTAGATAAGGTGATATCTGGTAGTAAATGGAATAAAAAAAAGTTTTGAAGACTAAAAAGTTTTTTGAAAATTCTAGTGTTGATTGAAAAAAATTGATTTTCTGTTATAAAGTTGCTTTATTTGATGTTTTTGCTGTTGTTGAGCAGACAGAAAAGGGAAGTTACATTTCAGCATTTATGCCTCATGTCACTGAGGTATTGTATGATGGAGCAGCTATTACTAAAGAGATTTTTACATAATGTTTTACTAGGTGTCTAACAATGTTAGGCAGTAATCTTGCATTCTGCTTTCTCACTTCAATACCACTTTCATTCTTTTTTTTTTTTTTTTTTTTTGATATATTTAGATATAGCAAACAAAATATTTAGTAGAGACAAGAATTTTGGGTCATATGTATGATTAATCTACAGCTCATTCAATTTATAAACTAGTTAATGAAATGTAGTTTAGTAATACAATAACATCAGCATTTCCAATTTTAAGGTACTAATGTAAAATTGATTTGTCTGCACATTGGCTTTATATTAGATACACATTCAGAATTTTTTTTTTTTTTTTTTTTTGAAAATATGTCATTTTCCTCATTAATTGGTATGTAGACAATTGTCTCACTCATATTATAACCAAATGCTCTAATTTTCTTTTTGATAATTTAAAATACTTTCATGGGTCTATTTTAAATTTGCAGAACTTACTGGGTGAGAAATCCTATAAGCTGTTTGATTATTTAAAACCACTGGTCTTTCTCAAGGTTTTTGAAATTTCAATATTTTACCTTTGTTATAATTAATTTTTTAAAAAAATATCTTCTTTTGTTTTATTGATTTAGCTCTTTATATTTTGCATTTGAAACTATTTCCCTTTGAAAAAATTTTTATGTGCCTTCTTTTAATGAATTTTATTTTTGTTGCATTATGTCTTAAATTAGACCTTATGTTTAAAAGGTATATCATATCAAGTTTTTTTTGTTTGATGATAAATGCTGTCATAATAATGGGAAAATGCCACTATATTTAATTGAGAAAAATAACTAGTTGAGATATATTAAAGTTATATATATATATTACGAAAATGTTTAGAAGTATATTTAGTAAGAAAACAAAGATTTAGTTCACAATTGGTAAATTTTGGAACTATACAAAAGAGTGTCAGGTAAAAAATTTTCATGAGATGAGATTAATAGCAATTTAAAACTTTTATATTATGATTTTCTATACTAAACATCACTCATTTTTTCTCTTTTACAGTACCTAGGAAATCGTGCCTCTACTAAAGTAAAACAAAAAATAGTTGAATTAATGTATATTTGGAGCTTGGAGTTAAAAAATGAATCAAAGATAGCTGAAGCTTATCAAATGCTTAAAAGACAAGGAGTTGTAATTGAAGATCCTGTATATATATTAAATGTAAATATTGCTGCTTTTTGTATTTTATTTTTGTATTTTAATAAATGTCTTTTAGTATTATGATATTTATATTAAGTGATGTATTTATGTAAATTTTGGATCTTTAGCTATTAAAATTGCCAATATTATTTTATTACTAATGTCAGTGACCAGATTATATATTTTACATTAAATAGTGGACCCCTTTAACTTTTCTCTTGATTTATGATGGATATTTATTAGAGAAATTGAAATGTAATTGTCTGTTGTGTAATTTGAGCTGAATGGTAGCTGTTTTTAAAGCAGATATACTGATAAACAGATTTCATGTTACTATTAGAGCAAATTGCCTTTCATGTCATTTGTCTTGAGCGATGTACCTGTTAAGCTAGCTGCATCATTGATTAAAAGGGATAAAGGAACCTTCTTGTTTCTCCTGTGGTTAGAAAACTCCCTTTTAATAACTACAATTAATATCCAGATTATGTATCTTTTTATTTTTCTGTTAAAATATTTATTTTCTCAAACATTCTTAATCATAAAATTTTTGTATAGAATGAATAAAAATAATAATTTTTAATTTAAAAAAGAATACTGATTCTCCTTTTGGGTCATTTATAAATTAAGAAATGCCAGAAGTTTGTTTCATTACTTAAAATAGTTCTTAATAATTTCATTGAGTATAACATATTTCATGTATTCATTTCAAAATTTCTTATAACTTCTTAATAATCAAAAAAAATTCCTATCAAAAATATTGAAAAAATTCTTCACTCTAAACAGAATTATGAACCACCACCACCTCCGCCTCCTAGAGTAGGCAGTTCCATTTTTGAAGATGAAGAAAAAGCACAGGTGAGTTTAGTCCAGTTTTGTTAAAAATAAAGTTATTCTTGATTAGTTGATTTTATATATATATTTATATTTTTTATTGCAGCAACTGCAAAAATTGCTTCGCAGTAGAAACCCTGAAGATCTGCAAGCTGCAAATAGATTAATTAAAAATATGGTTCGTGAGGTAAATAATCATTTATCTAAATTCTGTTTTAGTGCTTCTTAAATCTTTTCTATTCATAATGAAAATTTGGACAGAAAAATTGTGAACCCACATCTTTTAAATAATGACCACCTATAAGTTAGGAGATTAGTAAATTAAATTAAATAATAGTTCAGATTTTTTTTTTTTTTTTTTTTGTCTTCTAAATGTTAATTGTTAATTAATCTTTTCAAAAAGGCATCTGTTGATTTTTTTTTTTAAATATTTTTCTTGATGTTTCTTTTTAGAGGTTATGGTCTATAGTTAAAAAAAAAAAAAAGCATTATTTTTTACCATCAATTTTCAATTTAACCTAAATAATATTTAATATCCTAGGCAGATAAGAAAATGGAATTGATGGCCAAAAGATCTACTGAATTGGAAACTGTGCACAATAATGCTTCAGTTTTAGAAGATATGTTAAATCATTACAAACCTGGGGAAACATCAGAAGAGGAAAAAGACTTGATGAAAGTATGTTTCAAATTATTTATTCTTAATTATTCAAATCACTATATTTTGTTAAAGCTATTGTAAATCCTGGGGAATAAGGAATTTAATTCTAATTTGTATTTGGATTAAAATAAAATTATTATTAAATACTTATAGTTTAGGATTAAATTTCAGTATGTTTATGAAAATTAGTCACAAAAATGGCTATGCATTGACCAAAATATATCTTTAGATTCTGTTTTGTTATTGTATCTGAGAATATATGTTTGAATGATATATGTTCTTTATAGATCAACTTTGGACAGTAAATGAGATGGACCATGATTCATTCAGTTGTGATATAATTGTTATTATAGAATTTTATTCAGATCTGTTGTTTTCTAAATATAGAATTGATATGATAGCATTTAAATTTTATGATCAGTTCTGATTTATTAAAATATTTATATATAAAAACATTTCTTGCATTATTTTTTTTAGATTTGAAATGCCAGTGTGTTTACTCCACGTTATAAACACTTCTTTTATAGTTTTAGACTAAATAAAATATGATTATATATAGGGGAAAATTGTTTCTTTTCTATAATTTGGAGTTATAAATCATTATTGGCATTTTGTTTATTTTTTGCGATGTAAGTATTTTTTTTTATGTCAGTAAATTCTGTGAATTTTTTAGTGTATACTATAAAATTTATATTTTTGAATATCTGAATAATTTTTTGTTCTATTTTATAGGAATGTATTAGAACATTCTTTATTAAGAATTTTTTAATGTATTTTATTACATTTTAATGCAGCTATAATTATCTTGTTATAATTTTCACTAAATGTGTCAATAAAATCATATGGTATTAATTATATAAAGAGGAAATATCACAGCATATTATGCATATCATAGTTTTGATTGTTTGTTGTTAGAAATGCTTCAGACATTATAGAAATGACATTTATTATTTTGATAAAAAGATTTAGTTTCAATTTGAAGTAATTTTTTAAAGTTACTTCAAATTGAAATTTGAAATGCAAATCAGTGATGCTAATTTGTATATGCTTCTTAATCATTTAAAGAACTGAATCGTCTTTTCAGTTGCAATTCAGTTCTTGTATTTATTTGTGCACCTTTTTGAAGATTATTCTTCAATTTATGAATTTTTAATTGTTTGTAAACAATGTCTTTACCAAATTTGAAAAGTTCATTTCTCATTGACTTGAAGATATTAGTTTGAAATAATTGGCTGTTTAGAGTTAAACAGTTTTACTTTATTATTTGTATTGACTGGGTAATAATTAGCATGTCCTTTAAAAATATGTAAAATTTGCAAAAAAAAAAAAAAAAAAGAAACAGAGAATATTTTATTTGATGTTCTGCAATTCCATTTCTTCTGTGAATTATGTTGTTTTACTTATTTAGGAATAGCATTTTATTACTTAATTGCTATTTACTAATTGTTTTTAATTGATTAGTGACAAATTGACAAATATAAATCCTAAAAATGGATGGCTTCCGAAAAAAATTTAAAAACAAATCCAATGTCACTTAGTTTTTCTATAAATATTCAGTTATATTGTAAAGTACTCAATTATATTATTTGTTAAGAGTGTAAATGTATTTATGTAAATATATTAGTGTATTAACTATACCACTTAGTGAGCTTAAATATTTTCCTTTTTACAGGAGCTTTTTGAAAGTTGTGAAAGATTGAGACCAAAATTATTCCGTTTAGCTGGAGAATTGGACGAGAAAGATGAAGGATTGAGTATGAAAACCAGTTATTTGTCTTTTTTGAAACCATTTAAATTATTTTACAAACATTTTATTAGTAGAAAGTTTTTTATAAATATGTAATTAAATGTATGATAATAATTATGTTTTCAGTTTATTAAATTTTATTCTGATTGCTCGACTATGCTTCAATATAAAAATGTCATTACTTTAATTTTGCAATTGAAAAATTGACTCAATTTTGCCTGATATTTTCATGTTTATCTAGTTTAAAAGTATTTGCTTAGTCTGATAACTTATCAGAGGTGATTCAGAACCACAACTTTTGACCTTTTCAAGTCCAAAAATTGCTTACAGGACAAGCATTATCATATTTATTCTTTTCATAGAACTGTATTTTGGAAGTTATATCTAAGTAGCTACTGAAATCTTTAGATAAACTTTTCAAAGGAATGCAAGATTTCATCATAGTTATGTCAAAAATGACAGCTTTAAGATGACCCTCCTTCTTCACAGTGGCATATCTGAAGAAACTCATTAGTGCATTCAATTCATCAATTAAACTGGTCTTCTGAAATATAAATTTTACTTTAAAAAAAGTGATGTACTTTTTTTGTGCATTTTGTGTTTTAACCAACTTAGTTATAATATAAGATAAAGAGGAAATTCTAGATTTATAGAAAATATAGCTAAAGCTGATTCTTTCTGCAAGGCAGAATTTTGGAATCCAATTAGAATCATCCTAACAGCATATTTCCATTCTAGAGTTAATGCATTAGCGAAAAAAAGGAAAAACTTTATAACTAATTACATAAAGTGTTTTAGCTTTATAGCAATAGTGTAAAATGCATCAACAGTGCCTTTTATAGTATAAGATGGACATTCCCCCCCCCTTTTGTGTCCAATCTATAATCATAGAATATTTGATGCAATAAAGCTGCATTTCAAGTTCTTTTATTCACACTAAATCATGAAATTTATAAAAAAAAATTGCACTTTTAAATGTATAAAAAATTTGTTTTCATCATAATTTCCATGTTTAAACTTCTCTATATTTTTTTTATGTTAATTGTTTTCTTAGATTTATAATTGTCAGAGAGCAAGATTATTTTACTTGTATGGAGGGAGCTTTTTACGTTGAACAATGACATAATGCAACTTGCTATTACTTCAGAAATCAGAATTTTATTGTTCTTGTTAATATATTTTCTTTGCTATATATTATCACACACTATATCTAAAATGCATATTCTATTGCTATATATTGTCTCATCTTTTTATTATTATAATTTATATAATTTGATTCACTGTTGTATGACTTAATACTTATTAGTATTTTGAGTAATTTTTGAAATATAAAAATTATAAAGTTTGAGACATATTTTTTCTTTAAAAAATTTTTTTCTTATCAAGTTTTGTCTTAAATATAATTTTTGAAACTTTGATTTCATAATCTTTGAAATAATATTCATTTCAAAATCTTTCTTTTTAATAAATTTAATTGAAAAAAAACATTAATATATATTTCCTTTTAGGTGATATTTTAAAAGCAAATGATGAACTGACTGTAGTAATTAATAATTATAAAAGAATTATGGGTGTTTCTTCTGAAAATGGAAATATTAGTTCAAGTAAGAAATTTTATCTTGATTTTTCTTTAATAAAATATATTGTTTTATAATATCAAAATGTTATTTTTTCCAGCTCAATTTAGTTTTAATCTATTATCCATTTTAATAAACTTAAATCAGTAATTATTTCAAGTGCCTTTCTTAAAGTTTATTTTTATCAGAGCAAAATAACTTTTAAGTAACGTGAATCTTATTTTAATATTCAAAATATTAAGGCTATAAAATAAGCTGCTTAACATTTACTGTGAATTTTTATATCATTTAAATGATATCCTTCCATTATAAATATTAACTCCTCAACAAGAACTTGATCACATGTAAAATATGTTACATAATATTTTGTTTCATTAAATTATATTATTGTGTTTTAAGCTATTTTTAAATCAAGTATTTTTAAAAAATGTTTGAAGTGTCTTGTGTTTAATCATGTTTTGTGGGGCTGTTTATTATTCTTTAATAACAGTTAATAAAGTGAATCAGTATAATGAATTAAATAAATAAAATACAAAATTTAACTTAATTAATTGTTTAAATAAAATTTCTTTAAAAATTTTCCTAATTCAGGTCAGAAATATAGCAAGTTATTTTATTTAATAATCTTTGAATTATCTATAATTATCAAATAAAAAACTAAAAATGAAAACAATGCATATGTCATCATTGTAATTCTCATTTAATTCTTCACCTTTTCATACTTTTTTTGCTTTATTTATATATATATATATATATATATATATATATATATATATATATATATATATATATATATATATATATATATATATATTGTTTTTTAGAAGAGGCATCTTTACTTGATCTTGGATCCCCTGTTCAACAGTCTCAGTCAAGTACTCAGACTGTCAGTTCCTCTCTGCTGGATGATCAATTATTGGCTTTAGGTAAGTTGAGAAGCCTCTTTCATAATTAATTTTGTGCATAATAAAGATAGTAATAAATATTTAATTTTTAAGGTTGTTTGCATGTGTAGAAAATTACAAGTTAAAACTGGAGACGCATGCACTTGAAATTTTTTTAATGCTCACAGTTTATAGAAATTACATTAAAGAAATGCAAATATATCGATAAAAGAGAATAAATTTATGGTTGTCTGTATTTTGTGTACTTTTTACTAAACATTTTTAGATTTTTGATAACGTGAATCCATGTTTCCCTTTGTGTGTGTTTTCTGATGTAAAGGGAAAAACATGCTTATTTTAAAGTGGCTGTTTAATTTTTACTGATGTTTGAAATAGGATGTTATTCTAGCAAGAAACTATCAATCCAAAATAATCAGTATAAAAATTTCCTGAATTTATATAATAAAATATGCATTGTATTTAGAGAGCGCTAATGCTGCTACAACTAAAACACAAATGAACTTAACCAAATTAGAATGATTATTAGAAATAAATATTAAGTTTACAGCCAAAGAATCAAAAAGAAAGATATAATGAATCCGGCCTGAAGACTTTCTCAAGTCGTCATCCTCTGGCAAGGATTCAAACCAGGAATATTTTCTGTGAGGGGTCTGACTTTTGTCCAACAAACTGACCCTTTGTGACCCGAAAATCGCAGGAAATTGAGGTTTTGGAGATAAAATTAGTATTACAGAATTATAAATAATTATACAATAACAGGTAAAATCATTTCCAAATTTATTAATTCAAGTAAAAACACAGCAAATCAAACAACAAAAGACCATGAAAAAAGAACCAAAACCATTTAAATAAGAAAGCAGAACACTTACCATTTGGAAGCAGAATTCCAAAAGACAGTGCAAGGCAAATAAAAGAATATTATTTTTCTGAGTTGCATTTGTGCAGTCATGGCTACAAGGCTATTTATCTTTCCAGATGTGGGTAAGGATATGTAAATTTATAAATGATCAGTCTGGATTTTTCTGGTTAAAGTAACGTAATATTAAATTTTAGATGATTAAAAACTTATAAGATGTATTTTTTTTGTTCAAAGTAAGATAAAGATGCTCAGTTTGTTCGAAGCAAAATAAAATTTTAAAATAAAAACCAAGGCATTGCCTATGAATATAAATTGTGTAATACTGTTATCTACCTACATCTGCATTTCAGATTTTTTCATATGACTGTGAAGCATTAAAGCATTTATTATTACAATTCTATGATCTATTTTAGAATATTAATTGTAAATATTTATTTTTCTTATGAATTTTTTATTATTAGTAATGTGATGTTACTTTAAGTACTATCAATCATAGTAAAATATACTGAATTTTTTTTATTTTTTAGTATTAAATATTGAGTATTCATAATTAAATTTTTAATAATGTTTAGGAATATATAATATCTATTGTCACATATTTAAAAATTGTTTCGTTTCTGGGCAAAGGATACTTTTTATGAATTATTATGTGCATTTTTATGAAATATAATGGCTGAGATATATATAGGCTTAGATTTGGAAATATCTGGCCAGTTGCATTCCTGCAACTGGACTATGGCCAGGCCATAGTCCTGTTCTTTCCATATGCATCTGCTCCAAAGAAGTTAAATTTTACTAATAGTTTCTACATTAATTTCACAGTTACAAAAGATTCTTACAATGTCTTTTTTTTTTAAAAAAAAATTTGTGAGTGTGTGTGCTGTGCTGTGAATTTATCTTCTGGAATCTGGTGGTTATCTTGTATTTAGTTCAAGTATAAAGGCATGCTACTTTTCTTAGGAGTTGTAATTAATTGAGTGATGGAATTTGATGTTTTATTCCTATCTATAATTGCCAATCACTATGTTAACCCAGAGATATATTCACAAAGAAAGAAGGACTTTCACTGGACAAGATCTGGCTAGCACTAAATGTTCAAACAGATCAGAGCACTTTCATTGCTAAGTCCAATGCACATTAAATTTTCTGAAACTCTGCTGAATAATATATAAAGAGTAGTACCCTTTACATAAAAATGAAACTATTTTTAAGCATGTTATAATAGATATCTTAGCTTCAATTGTAATAAAAAAAATTAAATTGCTTGTTATTATTAAAAAAAATTCTACTGTATTTTGCAATCATTGAAAGTACCCTAGATTATTGATGCAAATCCTTGCTACAATATCTGCCATAATTTTGATTAACCACTTCAAAATGAGCACGTATTAGTTTATGTTTGTAAAAATCCAATGCTTTACAAACACAATCCCAGTATGACCTTGGAAAGAAAAATTTTAATATACAGGATTCAATCTTTCAAAGAAAGAATGTTATTGAACTAATAATGCTATCTAACGAAATATATTTTGTTCCAAAAGCTGAATATATCCATGCATCAATCATCCTTCAATTCACATTCTACCTTAACACAAGAATACAGTATTCAACTCTTAAGAGAATTTGGCGCAAATGCACATATATAGCATTTGTTCGAAATGGTTAAATAAATATTGTCATTATTTGAGCAAACATGTTTACTTTTTGCTAATATTTATGATTTTTCTTCTGTAGGTTTGAATGACTCTGCCAAACAGGTTCCTGCTGCCCCAGCAGAAAGGACTAATGCAATAAAAAATGCTACTCACACTAGTACATCAAGTTCCTTGGCAGATTTGGATCAAATTTTTAGTAGCAGTGTCAATACTGAATCTCTTCCATCTTCACATCCTTCCATATCTTTGCCTGGAACAACATCTGTGATAAGTAATAATTATTCCTCGAGTATTTTTAGGAGTGGTGATGCTCCCAATATACCTTCCTTAACTCCTTTACCACCTTGTGAGTAAATATTTATTTTTTCAAATTATTTTCTTTATGTGTGGGTGTGGGTGTGTGTGTGTGTGTTATTACTGCAAAATGAAATTTGATGACTTGCCGACAATGTTTCTGTTAGTGTAAGTTCTTTGTGCGATTGTCACCAATAATATCTATTTTTCTCCAGCAAATTAATCGTTCGGTAAAAGAAATGTATAAAACTAGCTTTTTTTAATTTATTATGTAGTTTATTATTATAATTTTTATATTAAACATTTAAAAATAAATTTAGTAGACAAATAATAAATATTTGGAATCTGTAGATTCCACTTTTAATTCTTCTTTGTTTATTATATATGTAATTTTTTCTATGTTTTTGTTCTTGTATGAAATGAAAAACTTTTGTTTGATTTTTATTATTAGCAGTTTTATTTTATGGGTATCACAGAAAATTTTGTGAAACTCTTTATAAAAAACAATATGACTGCAAAATTGAATTTGGTGATTTGCCGACAATGTTTCTATTAGTGTAAGTTCTTTGTGCGATTGTCACCAACAATATCTATTTTTCTCTAATTATTCAATAAAAGAACTGAATAAAACTAGCTTATCTGAATTCATTATATAATTATATGATAAATTATGTTATTATAATTTTTATATTAAGCATTTAAAGTTAGCAAATAATACATTTTTTTGAATTTGTAGTTTGCACTAGCATTATAATTCTTCTATTTGTTTATTTCATATATTGTTTTGTTTATTCCATTTTCTATTGTGTACATTTTAATTTAATTTGTTAAATATTTGTAATTTCATCCTAGGATTTAGAAAAATTGTAATATTATTTTTTTTAAATGAAGTGTGTGAAATGATTGTTTCATATTGGGTTTGCTTTCTTTTCAGTTTTGCATTGTGATATTATTCAATTTGCATAAAATTACTTTTTCAAATTGTATGCAATAAAATAGGAAATTCTGAATAAAAAATTAGCATCTATATGTTTTTCCAATCCTTAAGATATAAATCTTAATTCTTTCTGTAAAATTCTTTATCCAGTAATTATCAAATTAATAAGTTTTATATATATATCTATATCTATATATATATTCTTTTCTTTCTATGCAACTTATCACAAACCTATTTTTGTTTCATATATGCAGCCCCGTTTCTGAATACACCTCGAAACCTTCTCAATAAATATTTTTATAACTTTCAGTAATTAAAATTTGCATTTGTAATTCTGAATAATTAATCTTTGTACTTGTAATTCTGAAATTTACATTGAACGTATGCACATCTATAAATGACTTCAATAATATGAATGTTTCAATCTTTTTTTTTTTTAATTGTGCATTTTTGCTAAAAAAAATTTTTTCTTATGAATATGATTTTTTGCCATTGAAAAACAGATGCTAAATACACTTACTTACTTTTTACCTTTAAGTTTCTTTAGCAACTAATCCTACTCCTCCAAGCAGTACAACTGTTACTTCCAAAGGCTTAGAGGAATTGGATGAATTAGGACAATCTTTACTGAAAAAAAGTTTGCCAGATACGCCTGCTGTGAAATGCGAATTTCCTAGGTACGCTTGTGATGTGATATTTTTACACTTTTTCCCCCTTTCATTTTAGACTAAGATTCTAATATTTATTTATTTATTAAATCTAAAATCAATTATTGGTTATAAAATGTATTTTCTTAATTTTTTTTTTTATTTCAGCATAGGTAATTTATTGATGGACTTTGAAACTGTATTCAACCTTATTTCTTATTAGACAACAAAGTAATTTCATTTAATTTTCAAAAAAAAAAAAGAGAGAGAGAGAGAGAGAGAGAATTTTTGGGAAGTTTTTTTTTTTAAAGGAATAAGGAATTCAGATAATTTTGAATGAAATACTCACCACGTGTTAGAATAATACAATCCCTTCTGAAAAGTAATACAATATGTATTCTTTCTACTTTTGCATTTTTAAAAATTTATTCATCAATTTTATTATTGATTTCTCCATTACCATTTTTTTATTAATATGATAAAATTTTTCAAAATCTAGTTTAGTGAAAGACGGTCCATTCATAAAAAGTGCTTTAATAAACTTGCAGACAAGAATTTAAATATTTATTGAATCTAATTTCTTAGGAGTTAAATTGCTTACTTAAATCATTGAGCCTTTTGCTCAGGAGTTATGTAGGCATCTTTTATTCCTTTTGTTCCATATTTAATTTGTATTAATGAACACACAGTCCTTGACATCCCATATTTAATCATTGTTCTTAAATGCTAAATGGAGTTGGTCTGCCAACAGATGCTTATAATAGATTTAAAATTGTATTTAAAGAATCTGTTTATTTGAATTTCTAAATTTCTGTCTCTAAATGAAAAAATTTCTTTTAAGTGCAAAATTTCAGAATAATTTTTAAAATATGCAGTAAAATAAATTTCAGGCATTTCTATTTCTCTTAATCATTTGTACTCTTATATTAGCATTTTGGATATTAGCATTTAGCTTATATTAGCATTAATTATTTGTCATGAAGCATTATGAATAAATTTTCATTTTAGTTGTAGTTATTTTATGATGGGGAAAAAAATCTGGTTCTTTTTTTCATTTTCTTTGTTGGCTTTATGTACTGATTAATCATGGTATTTTTTCTCTTTTCTTAAGTGTACCTCAGAAAGTTCCCTTAAGTCAGCTTATCCAACAGAAGTCTCAATCTAAAGTTGACACATCAATTTTAAACACTACATCTTCGCAAGATATTAATGATGTGCCATGTCTGATGAGTTCTTCACCACTCTCAGATAAGATTTCACCTGCTTGTAGTCCAGCTCACAGTATTTTGTCATTAAAAGTTATTTTTGTTCCTCTAGAGACTATACAACCAGGCAAGTTTATTCCCAATTCGTATATATTAATGTATTAGTGATATACTTAATTTTAAATCATTACTCTACTGTTCAAGATTAAATAAAATGCATTATTATAATTAATATTAATGAAGAAACAGTAATAAATCAAAACACAAATTTTTCTATAGTATTAAAAGACATGCTATGAACTTTAACCAGTCTGTATGACTTTGACTTTTTCATGCCCTTTTCCAAAATAATTCATTCTGTTTAATGGGATATTAAAAATCTGTAAGCAAAAGTTTCAATCATATTTGCTACAAATATAATGCTTTATTTGTTAAATAAGATAATTTTCTCTTTCATTTTAGGCACTTTGCAACCTTTAAATCTTCATGAAAAGAATGGTTTAAACGTTGTCATACATTTTGGAAAAGATTCTCCTCGCCCAGATATAACAGTTATGGTTGTGTCAACAATGAGTAAAAACTCTAGTCCTGTTAAAAATGTTAGTTTTCAAGCAGCTGTTCCAAAGGTAATGTATCAAATAAGCTCTTTGATGAAGTTGAATTTTCATATTACAAAATTTATAATTCTTATGGCTTTTTAGCTTTATTTGCACTATTGTTTTAAAATTATACCCTCACATTTTCAGAACTTCATTTTCAGGCTGAATATGTAAATGATAATCATTTAAAAGATTACTTTATTCTTATGAAGTAATTTCATTGATTTGTTAATGCTTTTGATAGGCTATCTTTTAGAGAGTTTTATAAACTTTAAAATTAGATCTGTATATTTTGTATATCTTTCAGGCAATTAATATGATTTTTTTAAAATTATCAATTGTTATATATTGATTGTTTCAAATTATCTAAAATCAAGTATTACATTGTGTGTGTAAAAATAATAAAAAATTATGTTTTTTTTTTTTATTTATATTTTGTCATGATTTTTAAAATTGTTTTATTACTGTGTTACTTTTTTTCCCAGTGTCCTTTAATTTGAAATTTATTTTCATTAACAGTCATGATAACATATGGATTTAGTTATAATCAATACACTTTTATTAGTTACAATATTCTTATAAATAAATGCAACATTTAAATATATAAATGTTTTTTATTAGATATGGCCAGTGCACAAAATAATAATGAAAAAAAATGTTAATTTTCATTGTGCAGAAAATCAATTTTACATTAAAGAAAATTATTTATAGCTTTTGAAGATTTGTTTCAATTTTTCTACAGATCTGTAGTTTTGGCATAAAAACTTACTGAGTGCTAAATTTTATCCATCTAGCTTGCTTGAGATTACATGTTCTTGCAGTTATACAGATGTAGTCTAACCATTTTTTACTCAGGGATATATACCATCCAGTTTATCCTTGAAAATGTGTTCGAAACTAAGTTCCTCTTAATTTCTAGATTTAAAAAAAATATTTCAAATAAAAATGAAATATTTTTTTTAATATATGTATCTGTCTTGTTTTTATTCATGTATTATTTTTTTATAAAAATGCATAATCTTATTTAAAATGTTAGCAATATATATCCGTACATTATTTTAGATTTGGTACTCTTCAGCAGATTAGGCATTATTCAGTAGTGTTGTTTATCTTATATTTACTGTGCATAATTTGTATGTTATCATTCTCATTTTCAAACATTTGTACGTGTTTTCTGCTGTAGTCAATGAAAATTAAGTTGCAGCCACCATCAGCTACTGATTTGCCACCACATAATCCAATTCTGCCTCCTGCAGCCATAACTCAAGTTATGTTATTAGCTAATCCACTAAAGGTATGTTTCTTGATGATTTAATGCATATAAATTGAGTTCATTGGGGTAGAATTTTGCCCCATTTAAAACATTACAATAACAATTATTTTTATCAGTGTTAATTATGTAAATAAAATATATACTGCTTAACTTTATCCTCTATGTAAGGGGGGGGGGCATAAAAAGCTTTATACTTTTTCCTAATGTTAGACAGTTGTTTGCTATTTTAATGAAATATATCTTTTTTTTTTCACATGAATTATTATAAAAAAATATATTAGTAAGCATAAGGTACTGGAAAATTTTGATAATGAAATAATATATAAGCCTAAAACTGTTGGTATCGATTAATATTTTAATAAGTTGAACTAGATTTGTTTTATTATTATTGTTATCCAACCTTTTTTTTTTTTTTTTTTTCTTTCTGGATATTGCTTTTTATTTTGTTCTCCAACTAAAGTAAAGCTTTTATATTCTTGGGATCACCTCATAAAATAATTATTTTCTTTACTAAATTTCTGTAGAAAGATAGAAAATATATATGCCCTCTTATTCAATAAAAAATAATCTTTAAAAAATCTTTCATTTTAATGTTTTTATTTATTTGATTTAAATTTGTTTCATTTTAGGAAAATGTTCGTTTTAAATACAAAGTGAATTATACAATAAATGGAGAAGATTACACTGATATAGGTGAAGTGGACAGCCTTTTAGCACCACGGTGACCTGTTAATTTTTTTCATTTTATCCCCTAATTGGTATTTATTTACAAACTGGAAAAAGTTTACTATGCAATATAATGAAATGTAGTTGCTGTTGTTGCCTGCTTCTGTTAACTGGCATTTTTATGATTATTCATTGTGAGTAAATGCATTTTTTAATACTTTCCCATACTACCTGTATGAGTCTTACAGTTTGAAAGAAAGAGTTTCAGAATATTGTATAAATAATACCCAAGATAATTTTATATAAAACTGCATTTTTTTTAAAGTTATGTTGAATTATCTAAATGCTTATTTTTAAAATTTTGTGTTTAAAAATTTTTTTTTTCTTTTTTAAGTTTTTAAAAAAATTAATAGAAATATTTATGTGTATGTGTTTGCTATATCTATGAATGCTGGAAAGCATTTCCTTTCACAGATTTGATTAAAAATATACAAAATTAAATATATACCAAATTATTATTTAATCCAATAATCTGTATGATGCTCAACATATATCTGTTTATGTATCCAGCATGTTTATATTACACTTTTATTCAAAAATGTATATTTTTATGATATTTATATTTTTGCGTTGTATACTGCTGGATAAATGTTATTTTTTTTAGATATCATTCATGATACATTGAATTAAAAGCTAATATTTGTAAGAAAATATTAAAAATTATATTAAAAACTTTCACCATGGATTTATCATAAAGAACCACTTATATGTTTAAATATTAAACACTTATATGTTTAAATATTTACCAATTATTAGTTACTAAATAAATGCTAACACCAACTATCTTGCTTTTTTTTTTATTAAAAAAAATCATAATCTGATTTACTTCTTTAAATATCAGATGACTTCCTATTATGAAGATTTTGTGACTTGAAATTTTTATTGAGCATTATTCCTTTTTATATAGATCTTTGAATTTGCTGTATAATGAGTGATATTGGGAAAATAATGGACATATTTCCCCCATTCCTCCTGACTATGCATTCTATATTACTTAACTCATATATTATTTATTAGATTGGAATTGTTTTATTGTTTTGTATTATTATGAAGTTTTAGTTACTTCATTTTATTTTCCATATTGATTAAAATGTATTGACTGTGATTTAAAGATATTCATATATTTTTGATGGTTAAAATAAAATATTATAAAAAAGTTTTTGTTTCATTTCCTAATATAAAAAACATTCTTTAAACAATAGTCTTGATAATATGAAAAAGATTTAATACTGGCAATTTTTTTTTAATTTGCATCTGAAATTTGTTCATTATTAATTAAATTTTACTAATATGTATCCCCAAATAATAAATTCTATGTAAAGTATAAGAGTGTAAATTATCATTAACAAATTCATTTTTTTTTTTTCATTTCAAAAATCTCTTAATAAAATTTTAATGTCTTTTTTTTTTAATTCCAAGTAAATTTTGTTAAGTTTTTATCATATCTTGTAAATTTTTATCTATACTGTAAAATGAGATTAATATTTTTTCCAGAGAAGTTTTTTTAAAAAAATGCATTAAATTTCATTATTACTTATAAATTAGGGGCAATTTGAAAAAAAAAAAAAATGTTCTGAAAGCCATTAATGTTTGTATTTTTTTGGTGGTCAATACTTTTTAAACAATTAAGCTTTTATTGCAAGCTTTAAAATTTTTATACACATTGTTAAAACAATGTGTTTCTTAGTTTTTTTTTTAATTGACATATTTTAAAGCTAAGTTGGGTTTTTTGTGTGTATGTGAATATTTAATTATTGCATATTTCCCATCAATACTTTAATGATAACCCTATGAGGCACAGAATATTTTTAAAGACTTTTCTAATGTGGGTAAAGAAGATGTGAAATAAATTTTAGTAAACAAATATGAAGATTATTGAATAGATATTGCAAATTTATTCTTTCAAAGTTAATATAGAAGCAAATAATTTCAGAAGACTTTACTGATTTAGCTTTTTAATAACACTGCCTTTTGAAATTTTTTCTCTAAGGGATGGAATATTTATTAAACTTTTCATGTTGTGTTTTGTCCTTTTGCACATTCCAGATTTTGTTTTGTACTTAATCATCTAGTTAAAATGTATAGTGCAATGAAATGTAGTTACTCTTTTTATTGTTATGCAATTCCCAGACATAAGATTTTTTTTATCTAAAAGATTTTCCTGATACCATTAAGTTTATATATATATATATTCACAAAATATATTTGCTTCTGTACAATGACATTCTTGAAGATGTAAATGAGGGCTAAGTGCATAAAGAAATGTTTATTTTGTAATTGCAATTTGGAAATAAATATTTATAGTTTTTTTCTTACTTTGACAGTGTTATTTTTGAGATATTTTATTTAATTAATGCAATACTTTTGTTTTTTAAATCATAAAAAAAACAATACACTTCTTGAATTTCTTAAAAATTGTAGAAGTAAAATTAACTCTTCATAAATATATGATAATAATGATGTCACAAGAAGTTTACAATATAGTACATTATAAAACATGAAGGAAGCATTGCCTGTATTACTATAGGTTACATAGATAACCTATAGGTTTGTTGAACAAATGGAATTTTTTAGCATTTTTCTTTGACATTCATTCATATTCCATTTAGAAACAAAAGGTAAGCAAAAATGTAATAGACAGATTTTTATACAAGTATGTACTGCTTTCATTCAAGAACTCAATCTGTCTGTGAAATTTCATATTTTTACTTAAGAAAGCAAAATTATAGGTATTCATGTTAACTTTATGACTAGAAATTTTGTTTTCAAAAAGAAAGATTAATAAATCATGCAGAAATTTAAATTTTTTTGGAAGAAAAATTAATAATTAAAATTCTAAATGAGTCTGTCTAATATAATAAGACATTATTTAAAACCATTAGATTACCATTTGATTGAATTTATGGAATTCGATTAACATATTTTCTTTGAAACATATTATGCATGACATATTTTCTTTGAAACATAGATCATAAGTGTGAGCTTGCTGTTCTCATTTGCAATCTCAATGTAATGTATTTTTTTCAATTATATGTTTTTAATACAAGATTTTAATTTTTAAAAAAAATTAAGAAAATACCAATAGACCTTTATAAAGTAGAATGAGTTCGGTTGTTTTTAAAAAGTACATTGTTGCTGAAAAATATACATGAAACTCAAATTTATAAGAAACAATTTTTGTTAAATGTACCGTAATCGCTATTACTAATATCACTGGGCAATATAATAGGTTACTTATCTTATTCTTTTAACATCTGTGCATGCTTCAGCCTTTAAAAAATTTGAATGCCTTTTAAAAAAATATATATAATTTAGCTTAGTTTATGGTGCATAAATCAAATATAGTCAATCTGCATCAAGCACAAGATAATAAAAAAAAAATTGTATATAGAAATTATAAAATATGAATGGCAGATGCCACACTTTCACCAAATAATTCAACCTTTTGATGGCTAATGGGACATTATGTTCTAATCACATTCGAAACTTATTACTGGACTAAAAATTACTTTCCAATTTTTTGAAATGCATATTAATTGTAGATCAGACATTCATTCTTAGTCTCCTACAGCCTGAGTAAAAACTTTAAGGCCAGTAAAAATTTTTGAGAAAATGGAAACATATAAACTGAGGAATTAAAATACCATTTGATTGATAATTGTTGAGCTTAAATAAAAGTAAAAAAAAAGTAGAAAAATTAATTTGCAAATATTTTATTATTAGAAAATATTAAAGAACACACAGATGAATATTTGAGCCTGAGTAAAAACTTTAAGGCCAACATAGAAAATAACATATAAGAAAAAAATTACAAATTCTTAGAAGGTTGTGTAGGAGCCATTTCTTCGAATTACTTCAAATATTCTTGTTTTCATGGATGAAACGAGTTTTTGACAAAGGGTGGTGTTGGTTTTATACCATTCATCTTCGATAGTAGATTTCAGCTCTGTTGTTGATGTAAAATGTCTCCCATTTGCATAAACTCTTCTTGCTAAGTCGCCCCAAAGGTTCTCGATTGGGTTGAGGTCAGATTATCTAGCTGGCCATTTCACAGTTTCAACATTGTTGACTTGGAACCAATTTTTTGTGCTGTTACTCGAATGGATCGATGCATTGTCTTGCTGATATTTCCAATTTTCTCCAGCAAGACATTCAGCATTTGGCAAAAGATGATTTGTTAGGACATTTTGGTATCCTTGTGAATTCATTCTACCTGAAACGAATGCAATTGAGCCCACAGCATTGTAAGCAAAACATTCCAAGTCATGACAGACCCTCCACCTAATTGGCGCTTGGAGAATATTTCTTTTTCATTTCTTATATCATGCCAGTAGAAATTCCAGTCACCTGGTGCATCCAAATTCAATTTTTTTTCATCAGAAAAAATAATTTCTATCCATTGGTTGTCCCAGGTCATGACTTTCTGGTCAAAGTTCAAAAGCTCTATTTTGTGTCTCTGCAGTAACTGAGGCTTAATCAATTTTGCTGTATAAGTGAACCTTCCAGACCTTCTAATTGTGTTATAAATCGTTTTTTGACAAACTTTTAAACCTGTCGTCGGAATCAGATTCCTGGTTGAGTACTTTTCAGTAGATGCAAGTTGGCAAACTCTTCTTTCATCATGCGAGGACAAAGCTTTAGGTCTTCCCCCAGTATTCTTTTTACCATAATTGTCTTTCAATTAAAAAAAAAAATGTTGACTACAGTCTTTGATCTTCCTATCTTTATCGCAATAGCACGACTACTCATTCCTGTTGAAGAAAACGCTTCGATCTGTCCTCTTTCACGATCAGTTAACTTCTTACTCTTCGCCATCTTCACAAAGATCACCAATACTTCGAAGAAACGTATGAAAAATATGAAAATTGCAGCGTTGTCACAAGCTAGTAGTTGCAATGGTAATTACACGATTATATTATATTTATTTTTTTAAAAATGACTGGTGGCCTTAAAGTTTTTACTCTGGCAGAAATACTAGCTTTTTAAATAACCACATGTTTCTCATAATTATGTATTTACAAATTATGTTTATTGCATTTATTTCTTATCAATGAACTTTATTAATTAATATTATTTGAATCCCTTTTATTTCCTTTTACATTTTCTCAAAAATTTTTACTGGCCTTAAATTTTTTACTCAGGCTGTAAATGATGATGATCTTATGTTTGTGCCAAAAGCTATTATTTCCTGAAGATTTTTATTCTGCGCAAATTGTTCACTAGTTTTTATCTGTTATTAAGCATTGCATAGATATATATATGTGTGTGTAATGATATTTTAAAATCTAATTTAAATGTTAATTAATTTTCTAATTTTTATCTTACTTTAGCCCATGTTAACTCCATTCTGAAATGTTCTGTTATTTTCTGATCCAATTCCTACTTTTTATTTAATTAATCCTACATGTGCTTTATAAAACTGCACACTTCAGCATTTTCTCACTCTCCAGGATAAAAATAAATGCCCTTTTTAAGTCAATAAGAGTAAAAAAATTCCCTATCAAAATTTCATAGTAAAATAACTGATGAGAAAAATTTCATTCTCTTGTGTTGCAATGTAGACTGATGCACTTTTTAGAATTGCTTGTTTTTATATGAAAATTGTGCTTTCCATGCTGAAATAAATCAAAGTTAAAATACCATAAGTTTCTTTTTTTTTTTTTTTTTTTTGGCCGCACATTTCTAAAATATGTTTATTTATATATTATAATATTTATAGACTGACATATTTGTAAATAATGATGTGCATGATTAAAAATTGTGGGTATCAGGTGCTCATTAAAAGAAGGGTTTTTCAAAATATTCATTATATTTTTAATTAGAAAATTAGCAACTTTTTCCATCAATAACTTCAAAATATATTCCTTCACACATAAATCTTTTTTGTGACACTTTAAAATAAAAAATTAGTTTTTCATTGATATCAATTTCATTTCTGTTTTAATTTTTTATCTTAATTTTTTCAAAATATTTTTAAGTGTATTTTACAAAAATACTTCTCATTGTGTTAATAACCCTTAACCCTTGCAATTATATTTTTTTTAGTAAGACTGTCATTGCTATAGTTAAAAGAAAAAAAAATTTAAAACTAGTATAAGATTAAAGGAATAAATCCTAAAATATTGTAATGTTGTGTTCATTTGGATTAGAAATTCAATTTCCCTTTAATTTCAATAAATATTGATGAATCATTGTTAATATATAAATAACTTTTCATTAAAGATAATCAAGTTTTAAACTTTCTTTTCCACTTTGAGTTTATTATGTCATAGCCTGTGGTTAAAAAATCACTTGAGGAAAAATTCTAAAAAAAGAAAAGTCTTGATACCCATATTCTCACAAAAAATAAGATTAAAAAATTTTTAAATTAAAAATTAAATTAAATTTTTTAATTAAGTTAAAGGGTTAAAAATTTCTGTACAACAAAAGTGTGTAATTGATATATATTAATGTATCAATAGGAAAAACATCAATTTAAATCTGGTGCTAAAATAACTAACTGATCTTCCTGAAACTTTCCGATATACTTTTTAATCCCCTTCTCCCTGCATTAAATTGATATTGGGCAAATCCATGTCTCGAATCTTCAGGATTTTATTTCTTGAGCTCCACATATGAGAGTCGAGTGCTTCAGTAAAGAAAAGCAGTACATATTTATTAACTGCATGGCATTGGCAAACAATAATTACGAAATATCAATCTTTGGCATAAATCTACAATTTTACTGAATCTGGAGTGTAACATTTCACGATTCTTCGCTGGCATAGGGTTAATACACAAGCACCAGAAAATCTATTATGCATTTAGGAAGTTGTTTCTTTTAATCGAAAACAAAATTTTACTCAAAACTATAAATTGCAATTTTAAGATCACGTACCAAATTTCAAGAATACAAAGTTGTTGCGTTAATGAGTTATTGTCCTTACATGCATGCAGAAGTACAAACTGACAGACGGTCCTTACTTTGACAAATTCAGTTAAAAATTAGCTAAAGGTTTGCACTACACCTAAATGCCGAATTTTATCTTCTTGCTCGTTACGTTTCGTAGTTATCGTGTTCATTTGTACTCAGAAAGTTGGATAGATAGACCGAAAGTTTTCTCTGAATAGAATCGTCAATCTGAATTCAAAACTTGGTTGAAATCTACATATATCAGTACCATATACCAAATTTCAACCACCTAGCACAAAACGTATTTGAGTAATTGTGTTCATAGACAAACATAATTACAAAAATATGAAGTCTGACCAGATACTGTGTACCAGATCTGTGTGTTACTTTCTAGAAATTTTCACAATTATTTAAGTTACAAGATTATTCAGTTCAAACAAGATTAAGAAGGATGGCAGGGCAAGATTTTATTTTTCCAGCCAATTGTATTTATTCTATAAAAATTTATTTACAAAACCCGTTTCCAAACACATCAAAGTAAAATGGAAAGGAAAATTGCAAAAAGTGTGTCCGCATACTTCCTTTTTCATTTTAATACACCTTGGTTTTACCGTACAAATATACCGATTTTTTCCTCGTAGGATGAAACTGGATACTTGGTTGGATCTTGTAATTGCGCAGAGATCAGTATTGATGAGAAGATGATTTTATACTGGGTATTTTCTTCCGGAGGGGTATTGAGGATTACACACCGATTGCCTTGCTTTGTGATAGTGATTGACAAGAGATTCAAAAGAGGAAAAGAAAGGCTTTTCTAATATAGTTAGTCTAGAAAGCGCGGATTCCTCATTTATATGAATGGCGTTAATATAAAAATAAAAGACAGTAATGGTTGCGGATGAAATATATGTAACCAGCGGGACTAAGACCTGCGGGAGTAGTCTCTTCAAAATTTTCTCGCATATTTTCTAATAAAGGTGTTATACTAAAAAAGTACTCAATCCTTCGCAAAAAATTCTGGACGTTGTGTAAGACAGAGAATGCCTTGCATGACATCTGAGTATAATATTAACCTTTGGAGTGAATTTAGCATTTTTACTAAATTTATCCAGTGATCTTTCGCGATTAATTTTTTGCATGTTGTTAATAGTATCCAAAAATTGAATTTGTATTTCTGATGAGCTATTTTCTGCTGATTTAAACCAAAATTTAATACTGAACTAAAATTGTAATTACAAAAATTGCATACTAAGTTTGATATATTTAAGTCATTGCGTTTTTAATCTAAAGCCCTTACATGCCTCTAAAAGTATAGACCGACAGACGATGTTTATGGTATGGTCAGTTTTGTTAAACCTGATATTTTTGCATGCATGATACAATGTATTAAGTAAATAATATAACCTAATCTCAGATTTTAAAGCTTCTGTATTGTATTTGTTTAGATGGAAAGATAATTTTCAAGTAAAGATTCCAGGACAAGACAGGAAATTCAACAGGGATCCTATTTAAGATTAGTTTTATTTCTACAGAGATATAAGCTGCTATTTGTTTCTCATCTTTGTTTTTTAGCTTTAAATATATGGTCCAAATTGCCATTCTTATCAAAAGAGGAAGGGGGGGGGATAAGCTTTTTGCCTTGCAATCCTTGTTGCCACCACAATGCGTCGTAAACTTCCGGTATTACGTCTGTTTCTATTTTGTGTTTGCTAATAATTTGACAACATGGCGAGTCCGGAGGAAGAATATGACACTAGCTGGTAACTTATTTATTTATTTATGTAACATTCCATATGTCTTGCAGTTTAATTTTGGTATAAGAGAAATGTTTATTTCAGATTGATCGTTTTAAACTAAATGGTGCAATCATAACATCGATCTGTAAATATTCTTTACTTTATTTAGATTTTAATATAGAATTCGTTTTATTTTTTTTTTTTAAATTCACTGTTTTAAGAAATATTTTGGTAAAATAGAAATATATTAATTAACATGGTAGTTGCGTTATTATTATTTTATGTCATTAAATTGTAATTATATTTAGGGTCTCCGATTTGAAACAAGTATTATTATCAGAATGCAAAATTGACAGTATCAGAAAAGTTTGTCGAGGAAAACCAGTACCAGACACATTAAGGGCTGAAATATGGCAGGTAATTTTTTTTTCGTTTTGTACTATGCTTTGAGGATTAATAGCTCTTAAAGCAATTTTTAATTGTAAAAAAAAATCAGCACCTTTTCACATATCTTTTACTAATCCTAAGAAGATATAAAAATGTATTTTTTGATATTTTTAATTTTTAAAGTATGGATTTGATATTTTAAGAAGATTGGACTTAAAAGTCTTGTTCTGTAATGTTAAATAAGATACTAATAGATTCTAAAATTTACATTCAAATGTATAAATTATATTTATTTTCAAAATAAAATTATTTTGATGTAGGTAGTTAAATATTTTCTTTAAAAAAGGCTTTGTTCTGCTGTTTCTTTTTTATGGAAAGGATTTTCAAAAAAAGAAAAGCCCATCTTATCCAAATATTTTACATTTGTTGCAGACAGCAATATTGCAAATATTGCAATTATTTCTTAAAATACTTAATTAAATAATCAAAATATATGCCAAACTTTAGGGCTTTGGCTCGACTTTACTTCATTGTGCAACTTCTAAAATAATTATTGCCAAAAAAGTAATTGATGTGTAGCTTAAAGTGTAAACACTTATCTTTTCGAAGACTTTGGTTTAAATAGTATAGGATACATCATTCAATTTGAAAGCTATCCTTGTTAGTTTAAGATCACTTAACATTACCTTTTCTTACTGATAATGGAGATCTAGTGGGCTATGGCTACCTGCTGGTTCGTCGGTGATATTTTCTATATTTAATTTTAGTTAAATCTTTAGATATAATTTCATGTTCGTGATTCCCTCAAATTGTCAAATATTAAAAAAATTTATTAATTTTTTTTTCTATGCTCTGTTTTTTGTGTTTGTGTCCAATATAGCCCAGTCAGCTTGCAACTTCTGAAATAATTACTGCACAAGATATTTTATATGTTAGTGTAATTGCTTATTTTTTTTCAAAGATGATTGCTTAAAAATTATATCTTTTAATTGTCATAATTTTAAAATCTTATTAGAATAACATAATTTAATTCTTAATAGAATTCTTATTCTTAATAAAATAACATATTAGAATTACATAACATTATAGAGTCCTTTTTCTGAAAAAAGGACTCTATAATGTTATGTAATTCTAATCTAAACCTTTGGTCATGAACTCGTTTGTGAGGAATATTGGTTATATTTAATTTTATTTAAATTGTATAAACATAACTGTATTATCAGACATTAAAGGCATGTTATTTTATTTTATTTTTATGTGTTCTACATTACATACAATGTGTGCATGAATCTTTATAATGGAGATCAATCCCATGACATTATAATACTATTAAAAACATAAACATCTGGTCATCGGTCTGTTAAATTTCACAATATTGTATTTTCAATTATTTTCTATCCATCTCATAAACTACACAGACATTAAACAAAATTCGTCTTTAGCTTCCAACAATGGAAGAAAATTATGCAATGAAATAATTGACAAAACAATGAAAATGGTTTTTAATTTCAGGGCAACAATGTAATCTATTGTTAGAAATTAGGCACTCAACACACACACACACACACACACATATGTATATTTAAAAAAAATTGCCAAAATTAAGGAAAAATTCACCTAATTACTAACCCTTAACTGAGGAGGTGCGGTCTACGAGACCACATTTCATTTACATTCAAATTAAATTTTTTAATGAATGTATGAGTATGAAAAAATGCCAATATATTTGGAGATATTTTCTTGATATATACATATATGTTTTAGAAATTTTTCAAAATATATTATCATTGAAAAAAGTAAATACATTGGAACATACATTTTCTTCTCAAATTATATGTTACAATAAATAATATTCTTGTAAAAACATATTACTTTTTAAATCATATTTATTTTTACAGTATATGAAGGCATATAGAAGACAATATAATATAAAATTTAACAATTATATGAAAAATAAGAAAAAAAATTGGCACTGGGTAAAATTGGCCATTTTTTATAGCACGGTTTTCAAGGGCATTTTAAACATACAGGTTAAGAACTAGTATAAAAATTAACCTATAAATTCTGTATATATATCTCTTGGTATATTAATATATTTTATAAATTTTTTGAA
Source organism: Argiope bruennichi (assembly GCF_947563725.1). Taxonomy (NCBI): domain Eukaryota; kingdom Metazoa; phylum Arthropoda; class Arachnida; order Araneae; family Araneidae; genus Argiope; species Argiope bruennichi. Next base: position 82,545,939 of record NC_079159.1, on the reverse strand, counting down.
ATACATTATCACTAGAAAAATTAATTATGTTTGAACATACATATCAGAATCAGTTGAATGCGAACTTTTATCAAAAAACTTCTGTACAGTTATCCTTATCACTAAAATCACTTTCTGCTTCATTTAAAAGTGTCTGGAACACTGCTTCATAATAGGATGAGTAAATTGGATGATATTTCGGGACCCAAGTTTTAGTACCATCTGTTAATCCTTGTTTATCACTGGGACACTAACAGGGAGATGCGGTCTTAGAGACTGCACTTAAAGAAATAACTGAATTATTTTAAAAAGCATCCACTGAAATCAGTTGAAAAAGTGCATGTGTATTGAAGGTCACAAAACTGTCCGGTTTTAAATATACTATTTTTAATCTACGCAGACACAGCTACACTACAAAATTTACAAACACTTATTATTAGATACACATATAAAATTAGGTTAAAGAAAACGATATGGTGGAGGGATTCCACTGTTTCCAGCTGAAAGTATTTGGCATATAACGCAAGGGTTGCTTGCGCATGGGAAAAAGTCGACCTCAGGAGGCAGGTCTGCTGTTCAACTGCTTGTCTTCTGTAAAACGCCACAAGGGGGCACTCTCTGCTCAAGGGGGAAAAGAGGTGCTACAAGAATTAATAAATTATTATGGCATGGAAAATGACTTGTATTAATTGACTGTAAAGTTATTCAAGATAACTCATAGTCAGTATTTTGAACAAGATAAATAAATTCAATTTATTTTGTGGTTAGCAGTCAATGTATTAAAAAAAAGTGATACTTGTATAATAAGTATCAAACACCTCAATAGATTTGCGGCATAGGTAGCATAGTTAAAATCATTTGCTTTCTAAACATATCTTATATAAGTAGTTAAATTTTTCTTTAATTTTTCCCCTTAGATCTGCTTGAATATAAATCCTAAAAATGAAGAGTCATGGGATGAAATATTTGATTTGCCAGAACAACCAGTAATTCGAAAAGACTGTCAAAGTTTAGTTGGTATGAATACTTATTTTTCTTACAATTTTTTGTTACAAATATAATTTATCCCATAACTAATATACAGGCTATATGTTTATTGTCCTCTTTTAAAATTTTTGTTGATTAATGATGATTAATTAATAAATAATAACTTTATATTAGGTATATTACTTTTGGTGATTTAATTATACAATCTGTTTTAAAAGTATTTGCAGAGTTTCAGTTCAGCTTTGATACAATTAACTCTGAAAATCAGTCTATCTTTCCTGTTGCATTAATTTAATTCGTTTGTCAAATCATGAAAACAAATTTATAAACGTGGCAAAATAACCTTATGACAATTGCAAAACGATTGGAATCTTGTGAATAAAAATATATTATTTGTAAGAAATATCATTCTTTTAAACTTAAAGATAGATTTGTAACTGTCTCTATTTTTTTTAATTTTGGTGTTTTTGAAGAAGGATTAAGGTTTAGTCTAAATTGCCTCTTTTTACTTAAATTCTTCAAGATTTTAAGCACTTTTTTCTTTTTAGATAGGTTAGGAAATGAAGAAGAAGACAAAGTATCCGTTTTGTGTGATATTGAGTCTGTCATTACCAGATATCGTCGACAGTCTGGATATGATTATGATTCCAACTGGGTTCATTTACTGGAACCTCTCATTGCTTTGCGGCTTCCTAAAACAAAATTATATTCCTACTTTTGTTCTATACACACAAGATTCTTACCAAAGTAAGTGGGCTAAATATATTTTGAAGATGTCTTATAATTTATGCACTCTTTAGTTTGTTTTCATTAAATTTTAAATATGATTATAGTTAAGGTAATTGTTGACGTATTTTACAACAAAGTATGCGCCAATAATAAATTATAACTATATATCATATCAATATTCAATTTAATACAATTATGAAGAAATTTAACTTCAAGCATTAATTCTTTTATAGTGTTTATGCATGTATGACATATTTTATATTTTAACTCTTATTTATGGCTAGATTTTCTTATGTACATTGTTGTTACATGAGAAATGACATATTATTGTTGAATTGATTAAGCAACTGATTTTATTTGAAAATCTGAATTTAAGGAATAAAAAACATTTTTGGTCATGATTTTTATATATTCTGTCTTTTTTTTTTTTTTTTTTTATCTTACATGAATTAGTTTTGAGGATAAATAATTGTAGGCAAAAGTTACAAGTTTGTCTCCTTTAATTATTAAATGCTCAAAATATTAATAAAAAATAATAAAATCTTTCAGTGGAAAAGCAAAGCTAATCAAAGAATTTAATGGCAGCAGTTATTTAAAAAAGTAATTATAGTGATTCATCAAATTTATAAACAGTATAATTATCTGCTGAAGACTTTCTAAAGTTGGTGTGTAAAATATTATAATAATTTTAAGGCATATTTAAATTTTAGCAAATAATTTAAAATATTTTTTTTTCAGATTTTATTTGAAAAAAATTCTATTTGTCTAATCATACTGCAATAAGAAATTTAATTTTATCATTATCTGTTATTTATTAAAATAATTTTAATTTACAATTACTTAAGAGAATACATATTCATCACTTTTAAATATTTCTTCTTGTTTTAAATGCTAATAATGTTATAGGAAAAAATATGTTTGTCTTGCATAAACTACTCTCTAAACAGAACTTTTGTATAGCTATCTAACTATAATCACAAATAATATTTAGTGACATTTAATTATTCATATTCTTTCAGAAATTGTGCCAAAGAATCTAGCCCCTTTCATCTATTACGTTTGCTTTTGCTGTATCACGAACCAGAACTTTGCTCATTCCTAGATACCAAAAAAATAACACCTGAAGCTTATGCTGAATCTTGGGTATGAATCACTGTAACTTTTGAAATGTTAACAATTCTAATTTTTAAATCATACTGTCAAACAATGGCAGCTCATCAGTCTTTCAAAATATATCTCTAGAATTTTAAAACATTATTCAATACTATAAATATACTACCTTTTACCTTTTATAATTTTCTTGTGTTGACTACCAAATTATAAGTTAATTAAATTTTAACTAATATCAAATTATTATTTACTGCCTTCAATTCATTGATTCTTTCAAAGATTGTTCATCACTTTTTAATTTTTATAATATCATAAAAAAATTACCAGAAATCAAATATAAGCCAAACAATTCTGCAACATAATTTTTTTATAGTTGTCTTTCTCTTCTTATCATTCAGGCAATGGTCCAAAAATTTAAAGAAAAAAGTTATTGCATCAGGCTTGCCACACCACTGGGAGAACAGGGAAAACTGTAAAAACACATGGAACTTAAAAACTGTCTAAAAAAAATCCAGGAAAATGCGGGGGAATTTGAAAATTTTCATAAAAACAGGAAAAAGAAAGAAAATTTTGAGTCTTGACTTTAATTGTTTTTTTTTTTTTTTTCACATCTAAAAAATGCCACTTTCTAAGGATTGCAAGAATAAAAGATTGTAGTAATATCTTTGAAAAACAAAAAAATACCATTCTCGATTGTGTAATGTTGAGACTCGCCCTTTTTTTTTCTGTATAGATCATTTCAGTTTTAATTTGCGAGACAGTAGATCTTTTTCCATGAGATTCTCAAGTTGCAACTAATAAGTATGTGAGAGACTTCTATAACTGTGCGAACAAATAGAATACGTTTCTTTGTGGAATTTGCAGCATTCAATCTGCAGAAGCAGTGAGGTGGTGTTTAGTCTACAATGTTTTAATTTATTGAATGGTTTGTTTATTATTTGAAAAACTGTGAGCTTATTCAAAGTAAACTGGTGATTTTTTTAAAACAATGAGTTGTTTAAAATCCATGTTAAATGCAAATTAGATGGATAAAAAAAAAAAAAAAATCAAACTTGATTTTGCTGAATGTGTTTGAGAAGTTCCGCAAAATCCATTTGTTGCATACTGCTTGCTTTGTAAGAAGATAATAAGTCTAAGTAATATGATAAAACAGACACTTACTACTCATGCTAAAAAAAGGAAACATACGAGACTTTGTGCGAGTTCAAAAGAGTCATCATTGTTGTTGGATTATCTAAAAGGAATACAGGGAAAGATGACATGTCAAATTTATTGTCCAAAAATAAACTAATTTAGTTCAAGTACAATAATTTAAAGTTGAATTTTTATGGACATTAAAACGGTTATCATTTAATGCATTCAATGATATATAAGAAATATTTTCACATAAGTTCACCGAAAGTGAAATAGCTAAAAAATGTACATTAGGACATACAAAAATGTCATATCATATTTGTTATGGATTAGTTCTATTACCTCCATTAAATTGATGGCTGAAAAATCTGCAGAAGTTGCAGGAATGGATAGCCAAATATGTGAATTGGTATAAAAATAATTTTGCTTTATAATATTTTTTTTGTTAAGCAATCATTAAATAATTTGTATTATGATAACAAAACTGTTTTGTGTCTTATTTCATCCAAGTCATGTGTGATTTATAATTAAAGAGCATGAGAGGTAATACCCCCCCCCCCCCTTAATATATAAATTTTGTCTCTCTGAATTCTGGATAATAAATAATGAGAAATTGTTTATTTTTCTGTATATAAATATAAACCTTCCTTTAATATGCTATTATTTTGAATAATATTAAATTGTTGCTTCCTTTTCTTGCTTATCCACTTCTTACAACCATATTCCATTCTAACTAGCATGTCAGTTCTATTCTTGCATTTCCTTATATCTTGAATATACATAAGGGAAAAAAGGAAAACTTGAGAATTCCCCCCCCCCCAGATTTGAGTGGCAGCCCTGTTAATTTTTTTCCCCCATTTGAAAATAAGAATTTGTCGTGCTTATTATTTCAGAACAAAAGAAATAAAATTAAATGATATGTTGTGAAGAGACCAATATATCAGATAAAAAGTCCACTCCTGTCTCCCCCAAAAAGTTTAAATATGCACAAAAAGAAAAGTGAAAGAGGTTTTTACTGATAGAGCTCCAAAAATCTGCTTTAATTGAATTATCATCAGTTCAAATACAAAATTTTACAATGTAGAAAGAAAGATTTTCGGCATTGAAAACAGCCGATTTGTAGGTAGACTAAGTATCTCCCCCCCCCCCCCCCATCACTTTGTTTTCTTGTTTTAAAAGTTTAGAAAACTATTTAATTGTGGAATATTTCATGTTTTGACCATCGCTTAATTTTATGTATACTATTATTAAAATAATTAACAATATGAATAAATATTATGATTTGAAAATAAAAAAAAATCCAGTTGTGCGCTTAAGATATTTGTAAGAGTTCTTGTAGCTCTGTAATAGATTAGCTGTTAATGCTTTGAAAATTAATTAATTTTTGTAGATTTTTATACATTAAAAAATTATTATCAAACTGAATAAAATAAATTAATTTTTTTTTTTTTTTTTTTTTTTCAGTTTGGCAGTCTTTTCTCTTCAGTGTGTTGCTTGAAAGTTATTCAAAACATGTGGGATATTTACTTCCAAGCAGGAGATCCCTTTCTTGTCTTTTATCTGGCTCTAGTTATTGTAATCAATGCTAAGTAAGTTAAATTTTTCTTAATGAAAAAGTGATTGGTAATTCTTATATTCTTACAAGAAAAAAAATCTTTGTACTATTGTTAAAATGTATTATTTTTATATAGAGAGCAACTACTAGAAATGAGAGATGCAGACAAGCAATCGATAATAGGTAAAAATATTTCATATTGGTGCAAAATATTCCAAATATACTTTTGTATGTCAATTATAATTTCTATTTAAATCTGTTAAGTTTAACTATTTTAAATTGACTATTTAGTTTGTAATATTTAAGAAGCGATTTTGCAATACCTCTGAATTGTTAAATTGCCTTTTAAGATCTTTCTTCCTTTATTCTTTCCTTTGTGACAATTTAAAAATTGGGAACTCTTACAGAGTTATTCCATTAATAATTTAAAAATCTTGGTTGCTAAACTAGGCAATTAAAAATTTTGTCAATCCTTAAAACTTAATGATGTTGTAACATGCTGAAGTTAAAAAAGTAAGAAAGAAAGAATTTCGATGTTAAGATGTTTGGTTAAAATGATAGGTTTTCTTTTTTGTGTGTGTGTGTGAATTTCTGTCTTTATATTTACTTGAGGAATTGCATATGTATTAAATCTCAAAGTTTAAAAATAAATTTCAGTTTTAGGAAATAAAAGTCAGAATCACTCCTGATTATCAGTTGATTCTGTGAGTTACTCTATGAACTTGTGTTAGACATTTTGGAAATCTAGTTATTTTCTTCAGCTGTTTAATTTTATAAATAAAATCAATTTTGGATTTATTTCTAAGATTTTTTCAATTTGTTGAAATTGTTACAGTTTTTATTTATTTATTTTTGTAGAAGAGCTATCTACAATGCCATGCAGGCTAGAAGCTGAAGATGTTGAAGACTTTTGCACAGTGGCATTCCATTATATCAGTTGCACCCCTCCTTCTTACACAAAAGTAAAACATATATTCTTCCTGGACAGTTTATAATCTTTTATTTATAATGCATTTTCATTTCTTGTAAAATTTACATTGTTTTCTTAAAGTAATATACCTTGATCTCTTGTTCACTCTGAAAGATATGTACCATGTTGTAGGAACTCCAATTATGCAGGACATGTATTATGTCCAAATTCTTGAAATTGAAATATGTATTTAATTTCTAAAAGATCATATTGTTTCTGAAATGCTCTTTTTTATATAAACTGTCAATTACATGATACATTTAGAAACATCAAATAATAGTATATATTTATTTTTTTAACAAAAAAAAAATTAGGGAAGTGTTAATTTTCTCTAATATATGAATCCCCCTCCCCCAAAGAGCACCTCAGATTTGGAGAAGAGAAGCTTCCGGCATGGTGGAAGGTTTTTGTATTTCTTTTGAGTACTGAAATGGTGTGGTAGGTAACTATCGCATATTGATGAAGGAACATACCTCCTATAGGAAGGGTTGTGCCATGCCAGTGATGGCCCTTGTGAATCATAGTTCCTATGATTCTCAAGTGTCCTGATTATTCAGATCTATTCAAATGTCTGCAAGATGCATAGAAATAACCTTTTATGGTTATTTAATGTATGAATGCACAATATGTGAAAGTACATTATGTTAGTATCAGTTGTGCATAATTCTTCACTATTGTTATTCATGTAAATTTTTTTTTTCAGGAATGTCAGTCAATTATATTTGAAGGAAAATCACCTGCAGATGATGGTGCTTTATTATCACAAGCCTTATGTTTGCCTGTTTCAGTTCATGATTTAATTTCTAGGAATAATACTAAGGTAAATAGTTCATTTGCATAAAATATTGTATTTTTATTCTTATCCTAATTTGGTTTCAACATTTGTGTAATTTTTTAAAATAATCTTGTCTTAGCTGAAACCATATTTTGATTTATTTTTATATAGTATCCACTAATAAAAAAGACAATAATTCTCAATTTAGATAGTAATTTTTAACAATTCATTGGAAAATTTCATACTGATGATTAACTATAACTTTACTAAATTAAATGCACTCTCAATATGGGTTAAGATATCAATTGTTTCTTTTTCTTTGAGTGACTTGACTAATCTTTTGCTTTTGTAAAGTTTTGTTGACATAATTATTTTTATTTTTAAAAAACTAATTGTTGAAAAAAGGAATATTATTTGAATTTAAACATGAAACTGGGAAAGAATTTATTGCATTATATTATAAATTTGTAATAAAAAGTTAAAAAGGCCTTTTTGTGTGTGTTTGTTAGCATATTTATCAATCGACTACAAGAATGATATGCCAAATTTGGACAAGAAGTTTTTGATGTTTATAAATAAATAAATTTCTTACTTTTTAAAATTGAATTTTTCTTTAATATACGAGATAATTTTATCTTAAAACTGACAGTTTCTTTCCTACAAAAATGTTTGATTACTACAATTGTTATAGTTATGAAAATTAGAATATCAAGTAAAAAATTCAGAAATAAATGTTCATTCAACTTTGATATTAAAAGAAAACTCTTATAAATCTTATCTAAATATTCTGATTTAATTTTGCTTATAGTTCTATATATTAAATCTCTTCAGCTAACTATGATAATTTTTGCCGATTTACTTAAAATATGCAAGAATATCAATAGCATATATTTCTTCCTTGTTTTTATGTTCTTATAATTAATTTCAAATATGGAAATATTAAGATTTGATGATTCTTCATTTTTTTTCCTAGGGAGACAAAAATATAAAATATTTTGTTGTTGATTGTCGACCTGCCAATCAGTACAATAGTGGACATTTATCTACTGCTTTTCATTTAGATGCTAGTCTGGTAAGTTTAAATTAACTAAATTATGAGAACTTTAATCTTAAATGTGGATCTAAAAAAGATCTGTATTTGAGCGTCACATCTTTTAAAGCTTCATATGATGAAAATAAGATATTCCTTCTTAATAATGCAAGTGTAATCGGCACAAACCTATTTAATCTTTCTAGATGCTTCGTGAACCAGCTGCATTTGGCACTGCTGTTGAAGCTCTTTTTGCTGCAAAGAAGCAGGCTAATGTTGTTGGTTCTGTTGCTGCAGGGGAACATATTTGCTTCATGGGTAGTGGCAGAGAAGAAGAGGACCTCTATGTACATATGGTAGTTGCCAGTTTTTTGCAGAAGCACCAGCATTATGTCAGTTTGGCACAAGGTGGTTATGAAGGTAAAACTGTATTCCATTAAGCTCAATAATTAATTTGATAAACACATAACAATATGGAAAAAAATAAATTAAAGATTAGCCATAAGATAATATATAATGGATAATTTGAATGACCTTAGTAACTAAAACAAGGTAATATAATGATAATTGGAGTAAGTGAATTATAGATTTTTTTGTTGTGCTATTTATATTGTTTACCTCATCTAAGAGCCCAAAGAATGCTTACATTTGCATTTCAAATTTATTTGATATTTGAATGATTTTATTTTATAAATTTTTTTATCAAAATATATGCCATATATCATGATCATTTAATGCTGAAATTTTGAAATAAATTTTTCTTATACAGTAATCATAGTATTGATTGCTGCAAAGTTTTTATAAATTTCTGTTGTGAATTGTTGGATGCCATTTAAAATATTCTCTACATTCCTGAAAATTTTGTAGTTAAAAATTTATGATTTATATATACTTTTTAATCATTTGTAGATTTTTTTAAAAAAAGTCCCGATGCAATTATTTACTTATCTGCTTGAAAGGTTTACATGTAAAAAATTGTTTGGTAAAAATCTTAGTACAGAAATGGAAAGTACTTACTTATTCAGTTCTACACCTTCATATTTTATGGAATATTGGTGCTAATTGATTGAAATTTCTATGTGCACATACAGTAATTAATCTCTGGTGAAATCCAAATTTATTACAAAATAAATTAATAAGCATGGCTGATTTGGCAATTTCTATGTACGATTTCCGTCCATTTCATTCAATTCAGCTGTAGATTTTATACCTTAGTTTTTTCCAGCTTAATTTTTTAAATAATTATTATATGAGTATAAAATTACTATGAATTTTTTTAAGTTGTTACTGTCATAGATATGTTCTGATAGTAATCATACTTTTACAGCTTTACATAAAATAATTCCGTCCAGTGATATCAATGTGGCATTGGCATCGCATTGTGTGAAGAACTGTTTAGTTTGTGTTTCTCAAAATCAAAATACAGTAAATGGGGAGACCCATGAAAAAGAAGTTTCAATATTTGATCAGGTAAATAATTATAAATTTATTTTATAATCAATTCATAAAGTTTTCTAAAAAATATATTTTCTCTCTGTGATCTTAATTTAAATTTTTTTCAAAAGTTTTTAGAACACTTTCATACTAGTTTCAATATCTAACACTATTTGTATAATTTTAAAATTTTGTTCATTGTGGTTCAATATTTATAAAAACTGTTATTATTTTTGTTGTATTTATTAGTCTCTTTCATTACAGTTAGCCACTGTTGTTAAAAGTCGAAGTAATATTGTAAAAGAAAGACTTGTAGAATACATTACAAATCCTCAAACAGAAGAAGCAAGGTGTGTAGATGTTAACATTAATAAGAAGTTTTTATTTTCATATAAATATTTAAATTTGTAATTGATTGGAGTTTTTCACATCTAAAGCTGCCTACAGTCATGTATCATATTTATAAAATATTGATATCTCATGATTGCCAACAAAAGCTTATTAATTTAAGATTCATTCTGAAATTGAAATATGTTTGACTTAAGTTGTTCTATATAAAAAATATGGATCTAGATATTGCCTCATTTGTATTAATATCAATAAAATTGCTTATTCAGATTTTTATAGAAGATTTTTTTGTATTAAAATTTTAAATCATTAAAAATGACACTAGAAAGGGTGGTAAATTAAATATTATAATAACTTATGAAATCAAATTAAAGTTTTGTTTTGTTATAGTTATTAAGGAATATAGCTTAGACTTGGAATCATGAGAAATGTTGGCATTTCTGATTTAAAAACTAATGATGATGACTCACACAAATAAATATGCTTTAAGATCCTTTGTTGAGAATGTTAAAGTATAAATGTAATGAGTAACTTTTTCTTACAATACTTAATTATTGTCAAAATGTGTCTAATTTTGAGTAATAATAATAATTTCAAACTCAGACTCTATTTCCGCATTTTGTTTCCTTAGACTTGGTCTTCCTGATAGAATAAATAATGATCGGACTTATATTTATATTTTTTACTCACTTGCATTAGCAAAAATATTATTCACTGCAAGCTGTGTTTCATATATAGATCTTTAAAATCATTGTATCATTTACTTATTATATTTTAGTTAGCTAAATATCATGGATAAAATTGAATTATCATTGTTTTTTTATAGACACGTCAGTAGCAATGATCGTCTTGGAAAACGTTATAGAGGCATGGCTCCAGTTTTTAGTATTGGAGATGATGAAGGTATTGTATTTACTTCATTCAGATTATAGCAAAAACTTTGTTTGTTAGTACATATGATAGATTTTGGTATTTTGTAGTTCCCTGATAATAAACTGGTAAATTTAGTTTCATATTACATTTTTAACATGCAACATGTCATTTTAGTTTTTTATTTTGGTTATTAATGATAAAGCATTTTTATATGTATTATGATTAACTGCATTACATCCATATTTATGAACACTATTATAGAAGCCAGTGTTAAGAAAATATTAAAATAACTATGGGAGCATAAGGAAACAGATAGACACTTGATCAATTATACTTAATAAAGTCTTAATATTATTGTTATATTGCATGATTTATAGTTTTTATACATCTATTTGGTAACTAGGCTAATAACATTTCTTTTCAAGAAACTGCTTGTAACTCTCTCAGACCTGTGGCTCCAGACAGCTTCCTAATTGGAAATCTGCTACTGAATAATTATTATTTACTCTAGAAAAATTTCATAGATTATTCTCAATTAGCATTCAAATTCCCTAATTTGAAAAGACATATATCAAGACCTTATTTTTTTATTTTTAATTCTGGATATCTTGGCAAACAACAACATTTGTTTCAAAGAATTGTGTGTGTTTTTAATGATTCCTATTAAAAAAGTGCAATTTATAAATTAGTATGAAGATGTTATTATTTTTATTCTTGAGTATTCCAAATGTTATTTCAGAAGGCTTATAATTTGATATATCTCTAGAAAATTTAAAACTTTATTTGGCAAACTAAATTGCATGCTTCTTCCATCTTTTCTTTTTATTATTTAAATAGATACCTATTTTTAAGTGAATATGTATTTTTGTCGGTTAGATCCTGATCGATATACAGAATCCGATGAAGATTCTTCATTTGAAGAAGTTAATATCCAGACATGGTTGAAGAAACCTGGAGTCATTGGTACATTTGTATGTGAAGAAATAAGAGATATTCAATTAAGATATCCTGGGTAAAATTATTTTTACACTTGTTTTTTCCTCACAATATTTATTCCTCTAATTGACTAAACCAACCTTTTGTTTTTTTCCTTGATCATTTTGATATAATCAAGTTCATATGTATGTTTCCTTAAAATTCCATAGATTAATCATTTCATATAGGAAGGAAGGAATGAGGTTTGTTTTCCGGCGTATGCTCCTGAACGGATTCTTAGCTTGTGCCGGGTTCACAAAAATCAAAACTCAAATATCACAAAATTTTTTTAAAATCTGCCAGAAGCCACAAAGAAAGCCAACATAGCCTTCACTTTATCACAACCCTGAACGGAGAAATCACAAATCCAGTCAAAAGAGAGTGGAACACAACCCAACTTAGCACGGAGAGAATTTCTCGCTGTCTCATATCTACTGCAAGAAAGAACAAAATGTTCACAAGTTTCAGGAATCTGGCAATGGGCACAATTTGGTGATTCAATGAGCCTATATTTATGAAGAACTGCATTTACTGGAAGAGTCCTAGATATTAATCGTAAAATTAAAACCTCATTACGTCTAGATAAATTAAGTTTTTTAAGATTGAAAGCATCAAGCCATTTGTATTTTTCATAGTATTTAGAATTTTCCCATTCTAAATCTTGTTTATGTCGTACGATTTTAGCGTATACCGAACAAGTGTCTTCGGGCGAGATCCAGTCACAGATATTAGAAGAAATTAAAGCTTGCTTAGCTAAGTCATCAGCCCGTTCATTTTCTGCAATTCCCACGTGGGCAGGAGTGTATATCAGTTCTAATGAGGAACATATCTTTAAGGCATCAAATATAACACGGGCCACAAAAAGGGAACTTTTGGGAGAATGGAAGTTTAGGCATCTCAGGGCTGTCAAATTAGATAAACTGTCAGTCAATAAAATATAATCTTTATGTTCTTTGACAAAGTTCATTACAGCCAGAGCTATGGCAAAACCCTCCCCTGAAAACACAGAGTTAATGTTGTGAACCGTTCCCTTAATGACATCCTTCGAGGAGCAGTTTATAGCCGCCACCGCAGTAGAATTCTCATTCTTGGATGCATCTGTGGCCAGGATAATTTGATTTGGGGGAAGCTGTGATTTGAACTCGGCGAACAAACGTTTAATGGTAGTCGGATCCAAGCTCCTTTGTTGGAAGCCGAAGTCATGGGTTTTGATGGTAAAGTGCTCACAATCATCCCAACTAACCGGGACCATAATCGGGATTATTTGGTCCAGGGACAGGTTTTTTTTATGGCAATATTCTTCTAAAGTGCCTGCGCAGGGAAGTCTTTGGAAAATGCGGTTAGAGATTACAGACTTGACCTCGGAAATTGATCTCGAAACTTCTGTGTATTCGCGGGCTGAGAACTGATTAACAAAGAATAACACGTTTTTCTTTTCAAACCTAAGTCTCATATTTATTTCATTTGATATTTTAAATAAAATTGGGATAGGTGTCCACCGTGGGAGTCCAAAAGCAAAACGAAGGATGTTGTTCGGTATCGTTTGTAAAGCTGCAAAGCCAGCTCTATTCGTCATGCCAACCGTATGTGCTCCAAATTCCATGGATTGTTTGATACACGCATTACATATTTTTATCAAATTAGATGCGTTTGCACCCCATCTGGGAGCCACCAAACTTTTGATCACATTTAACTTTTTAAAGGCTTTAATTTTGATTTGGTCGATATGTGAACGGAAAGACAAGGTTGAAGCAAACTGAATGCCAAGATAGCGAACATTATTGAACCAAGGGATACTACAGCCGCGAAAAAGGACTACAAACCCCACTGGCGATTTTCGAGATGAGAGGTTTATAATATTACTTTTCTGGGGAGCAATATCCATATGCCATTCGTCTCACCAGCTTTCCAGTTTAGTAAAGTAACACAGAACCGCATCTTATTTTTGATCGCTTCGATATTATTTTCTTCGACTAATATAAAAATGTCATCTGCATATATAAAGCAAAAAAACATCATTGGATAAAATGCTATATATGTCATTCATAAAAAATGTGAAGATCAACGAGGAAAGAACACTTCCTTGCGGAACGCCCCTTTCGTGCTTAAAAAATGAGGAAGACACTCCTCTCCATGATACAAATGCTTTCCTTTCATGTAAGAATTTTGAGATCCATAGGGCAATATTACCCTTAATCCCCGATTGTAAAATTTTAAGCATCAAGCCGTCATGCCATACGTTGTCATACGCAGCCTTTAGATCAAAGGACATACCATACACAAGTTTCTTATTAGCTCTGGCTGTTAAAATTTTATTGAGTAGGGCTGCAGAGAGGCTGTCACAGCCTTTGTACGGGAGGAAACCAGCATGAAAAGGAGAGAAAAATCTTTTTTCCAAATAATACCGCAAAAGCCTGTCTAGAATAATCCGTTCGAAAATCTTTCCCAATACTGATGTTAACGCGATGGGTCTGTAGGATGTGATCTCTGCTGCATTTTTCTTGGGTTTTAAAATAGGAATAATCTTCGCTATTCTCCAGCTTTCTGGAACAATCGTGTTCGCCCATTAGTTATTGAATAAGTCGAGAATTTTAAATTTATTTTCATCGGAAAGACAAGGCAACATTTTCTTATTTATCTTGTCCATGCCAGGGGATTTGTTTTTCATTCTTTTTAATGCGTTTTGAAATTCCCTATAGGAAAACGGACGGTTCAAACTCATTTCATCATAATTTTCTGGATCATTTACTGAGAAATCTAAAGGAATACGCACATTTGGTGCTCTCTTAATTAAGTTAGCTGCAATTGCATTTGCTTGAGCAATCGGCGCTATCAGAGTAGTACCCGAAGAGAGAACAAGATTGGATTCACAGGGAGACTCATCTTTGTTTAGTAGGGCTTTAACGATGCTAAAAGCCTGATGGGAAGAAGCTACCTCCTGACAAGTTTTCTCCCAAAAGCTGCGTTTTTTACACTTGACATACTTTCTGAGAGCTGCCGCCCTTTCTTTATATGCAGTCCAGTTTAAAATGGAGGGATATGATTTCGCCTTTCTTAACAATTTCTTTTTAAGGGCCTTAAGGTAGTTACATCTAGCGTCCCACCAAGGACAGTGCGAGTGTGTTGATTTAGAGAACGAGTACGATGATGAGTTTGCGCTTACCTGGAAGATATTAGTAAGTCTATCGAGGGAAGAGACATCCCCATGACCTTGAAGAAGATCATTGACCTTCTTTGAGAATTGGCCCCAATTGATGTATTTTCGAGTATAGAGAGACTTTGCATCTAAATTGCAAAAGGAAATAAAAATGGGACAGTGATCGCTGTCATACATATCATGCGAGATCTCTTTATTAATCTTATTGATTATATCTGCGGAGGAGATGGCAAATCTAATAACGAAGGGGCTTGAGTCCCTTGGTATCTGGTATATTGTTTCGTGTTAAGCAAGCACATATGTTTTGTGCTAATCCAATCCAGAACCCGGTTTGCATCGGAAGATAAATGATCGCTCCCAAGTGCTGGATGGTGTATATTAAAATCCCCCAGTAAAACGAAAGGAGAAGAGATTTGCGAGTATAAGGATTCCAAACAGTTGTCATCAAATTTACCTCTAGGAGAGTAAAGATTGATAATCGTTAGTGGGAATTCAGAATTTGGGCCAATCCATATTTTAACCGCTAAGACCTCCACTGATGACGGAGGAAGTGAGTGTGACATAATCTGGGCTGGAATATTCTGTTTTACTTCAATTAACAGTCCACCTCTAGTAGAATTTTGTCTTTCAGCTCGAAAGATTTTTTTGTTTTTGAGAGAAAACGATGCAGACGCATTGAGCCATGTTTCCTGCAAAATTAAACACTGGGCCGACGAAAAAGGGGGGGCCTGCAGCCAAGGGATCTTATTTTTGATCCCCCTAACATTCCACTGAATAAACCTCATGGAGGAAAAAAAAAAAAAAAAAAAAGAAAAAGGAGGGGGGGGGACTTTTAATTTTTTCCTTTTTTTTAAAATTATCCGATACCCGAGAAATCCTCCGCAACACTGAAATGATTTATTTCAGCAAAGGACCGTTGATCGTGCACAACGCCTGGGCTCAGTACGTGACTATATTCAAGATTGGATTCCAGAAGGGCAATTTTAGATTGTAGCGAGTCAATCGTTGCCCTTTGAGTCTCGATTTGTTTCCGGAGAGTAATATTCTCTTCAACTTGTTTCTCTAAATTTCCCTGAGTCTCCCCAATACGTGCAATGCACTGTCTTTTGACTTCTTGGAGTTTTACGAGTTCATTCCCTTGGGGTAGTAGAGCAGAAATTAGTTTTGTTAAGTCCTGTAAAGCCGAGTAGAGGTCCGTTATTTGTTTTTTGGGGATTTCGGTACACTGGACCGGCGGATCGCCCTTTACCTTTTGTGCAAAAGATTGCGATTTCGCTATCCCCCTTGCTTCCAGAAATGATATGTCTTTTTCTCTGACCAGATTTATAATCTCTTTTTCTAGATTGTAAAAACTAAATTTTTTGTCGAGAGCATCGTGAGCCTCTTCGCATCTAAAACATTTAGTGGGTAACTTACAATCATCGGCATGTGAGCCCCCACAATTTTTACACTTTTTATCGTGTTGACATCGGAGCTGTGTATGACCGAATCTTAAGCATTTATAACAAACCTTAGGATTTTCTATAAATTTAGTCACTTTGAAGATAAGTCTGCCGATCTTTATTTCAGAGCGATTTGTTTTCCCAATTTCTTCAATAAGAACAATTGGGATAGGTTCTGCCGTCTCCTTCTAACTATTTTTGTTGCGATAATATCCTGTGAAGATAGTTCTTCATTAATTTCCACTATGCTAAATCCGTGTCAACATCACGGATGATGTATTTTGTTACAATATTCGTGTCAATGATACGAATCCTTGCTTCCAGGACACTCTTTACAAAATCAGTTACTTTCACCACTGAGCTTAAGTGCCGAGTAACTAGAACCAATTTTTTATATTTGTTTAGGGAGAAGGTGTCTTCTTTGTGGGTAAGTAGTCCGAACGTGGCATTGATTATTGTGGGTTTAATCCATGGCGACGGACCGTTATTACTATCAATGCACAATTTTATTTTGGGGCAACCCCTTTGAATTGCAATTTTGGCTTTATCATACTCCGAGAACTCATTTGTTAATATATAATTTATCTTTCTATCCTTATATTTCCCCTCAGACTCGAAGCCTTCTGGTTTCCTCTTCGTCATCACTGACGAAGAATCTAATAAGATGCAGCCAGAATCAAAAATAGCATAAACCGAAACAATTAAAAAGAAAAACTAGAAAAATCCTACCTTGATTTTTCAGAAATCCAGTGCCAGTCTCCTTGACACCCCAAAAATAAAGAGAAAAAACTCTTTGAAGTCAACGCAAAAACTGAAAAGCAAACTAGGGAACCACCCCCAACAGAAACGCCATTTCACTTTTTTTTTTTTTTTTTTTTGGAAAACAAAAAGCAAAAACTGCAAACAAACCAATGGCAAAAACAACAACACGAACAAATACAGCCTTCACTTCAAGCCGCCTTCCTTCCACGCACCAAGAAAGTAATTCAGAATGGAGAGCCGGAAAAACACAGCCCTCTTCTTTCACTCCTATCCCTTTCCAAACATTTCATATATTTTATCACACACGCATGCACCCAAACAAACAATCTAATCGGAAATTACTCTGATTATAAATGTAAAAAGTTACTGTGTAAGTAAGTTGGTTTTCAGATTTGTAGCAGTATAATATTGTTGGTAATGTTGCTTAACAGCTCATTGTTGATGACAGGACATGAGTTTTTTGTAGGGGTCCAATACTTTTAAGGATTATACTTTGTGGTTATACACTTTAAAACATAATTTTTCAGCTTAAAGTCAAAACAGTTTAAATCAAAACAGCAGGGCATACAGAAGTTTATTATTATTATTTTGCTGGTATCTATTTACTTACATCAATCATAATTATTGAATACTAAAATTTAAAAAGAAAATGTAATTGTTTTTTTACACTAAATGAATATTTAAAATTCAAACTATATATTTATCTGTAATCTGCTGATGTTTCAAATTATTTACCTTAAAATTATTCTTGTAATTTATCAAAAATTAAGTCATTTTTAGCTTTGAAGAGGGCATATCTTGATAAATATAAAAATTCTGGACAGTTACTAATATTTGACAATACTTCTGTTGAGTAAATTGTAATAATATATAGTTTAAATTAAATGTTCCATCTTCTGCATATTTTACTAAAGCTCTATATTCCCCAGAAAAACACAAATGTATGACAAAATAACTTTGCAGCAAATTCGGAAGATTAGTAAAATAAATAAGAATAGTGAAAAGGCTTTAAGATTCCTGTTACAAGTAAGGGACAGGTTTTAACAGAAGCATCATAAGTAGTTTATCTCAAAATATCATATCTCACAAAGAGAATCATATTGAATATTTAATATCGGGTATTTCTTAGAGAAATAAGGAACTTGAAATATCAAAATTTTGAAAGATCGTATAAGTATCAAAGTGCTATATGATATTCTATAATTATTCTGAAAGAATAAAGAAGTAACTGTTTGAATAGGGAAAGTATATGGGTATTATTTCTATTTGTTAAACCTAGGGCTGAAGCTTAATTATGCAATTAAACATTTGTTAATAAAAATTATTTAAATCTCCTGTAACATTCTCTTCTAATATATGCGAAAATGATATTTGAATGTAATATGAACATGCAACCTTCTTTATATCTTTTTTAGAGGAGATTGCAGTGAAATGCTCTTTTATAGCTCTTATATTAATTGTACAACTAAATGATCACTTCTTTAAAAAATAGCTATCAGAAGGATTTTCTGGTTCTTTAAATTTAGTATACTGATGGAGTTGGTGAAATTTCAATTTAGATGATAATTGACCTAATTTTGTGTAAAATTTATGGGAAACCGGGAAGATTATTGGGAATTAACACGTCTATAAAAATTTTATATATATATATTAAAAAACAGCTGTAGTTGTGTTGCTTTTTCTGATTAGTTTTTATTGATAATGAATTCAATTTATATAACTATTAATAAGACAGTATTATTTTTCAATTAATTGTTATATTTCCTTTCATAAAATATGAACTTCTTTTTCAGTCATCTCATTGTAACAGAAACACATCTCTACATTCTTAGAACCAATCGTCAGAAGAAAGGATATGCTCACATAGTTGCCGCTCACCCGTTAACTTCAATAGTCAAAATAACGAGTAAACGGAAATGTCCTGAATGGATAACTTTTGCATATGGTATGTTTTTACTCTTCCCTAATCCTATTAGTTAACTTTTGGCTGGAAAATTTTATTTTCAAAAGCTGTTATGTACTTTTTTGCTTTTTATTTTTTAAGTGTTTCTATAAAATTTCTTATTTTTAAAAAATTTTTATGCTGTTCTTTTAGTACTTATTTTAAATTTATATATAATTTAAGTTAATGAAATGAATTATAAATTTAATTGTTCAGTGTCTGCAAAAGAAATATATATATATATAACTTCATGCTAACTGTTGGATATTTAATAAAATTTAATTTTTTTAGTAGCATTATCTGTAAAGTATGAAATAATTTTTATACAAGTCATTATCCATTTGAAATAATGATTGGGATTTTATTAAGTATATTTCTAATAAACCTCATTGTTGGAAAAGTAAAGTTTTATAAAATTTAAATATTAAAAAAAATTAAAGTTTTTTCAATTTTTTTTTGTCGCAATTGTTTTATATGATGCTTGATAACTCAGTACTGACTGAAATAAATAAATAAAAGTCTGATTAATAAGTTTAATTCTAATTTAAATAAATGGCTCTATATTTGGAGCATAGAAATTTTTGGAATAAAACAAAAGAAAATGGTGGAACATAATTTGCCATAAAACTAAATAATATTAAAAAGTTATTTAAATATACTTGCATAAAGAATGAAGCTGTGACTGTGCTTCTAAAAGTCCCTCTTTAATCTGATTAGAACCAGGACCATTTTACTATTGTTTTAAATTATTACACTATTGTTACCGATTAAATAGAACTTCTAATTGGGCCTTACTTTGCTGTATTGCGTATCAGTGCTCTATATAAACTATAAATATAATTTTATTGTATTTATCTTCACAACATTGCTGGAAAGATTTATGAATAATTTGCAATGATAAATTTTAGGTTGTTATTCTCCGTAGTGACCTTACATTGTTCCAGCAAGATCTAAATGTACAAGAAAATTTTTTGTTGCATTTATTACATTTACTGCTTTTTTTTTATCCTATTTCTCTTTTATTGAGTAAAATGAGAAAATTTTATAACATATTATTTTTTAAAATTTTTATTAATATAGTATCAGTGTGAAGTATTTCTTATTGAAGCTTATTTAGCCTCTTTTATTTAGATATGATTATTTAACTATTTAGTGATAGAAGGTGCTTAGTATATAATTTAAACATTTTATAAAAATATATATTCCATCTTTAATGGGGTGATCATTTTTAAAGCAGTGACTTGCTGGTATTATGGTCTTTGATATCGATTTAAATAAAAAGAGAAAAAATTCAGAAGCCAATTTTTATTTCATTTAACTTTCATTTGATTAAATTTTTTTTAATTTGTTGTCTGTGTTGTGAAATATTTTTTACCTTCTTTGTGAAAAGGAAGTCTCAAAATGAGAATAGAAATTGAAAAGTTATGATCTAATTTTTTTAACTGAATATATTTGACATAATTAGTTAGTTGAAATTTTTTTAGGTCACATTGAAGATGATGGCATTGTTGTGCAGTCTAGGGATCATCTATT
The DNA here is from genome assembly GCF_947563725.1 of Argiope bruennichi. NCBI lineage: Eukaryota > Metazoa > Arthropoda > Arachnida > Araneae > Araneidae > Argiope > Argiope bruennichi. The sequence continues at coordinate 82,525,204 of NC_079159.1, read as the reverse complement.
TATTCCAAAAGCTGGGGATGCAACAAGTCTTATTAAATATAGAATCTATGCAATGGGTGAACAATCATCAGAAAGATAGCTTTAAATAATAAATTTATAAACTGTGAGATGTACATAAAGATGCAAATATTTATAAAACACACGCAACTATATTGTTAGTTGATAGTCACCCACTGAGATAACTAACTTTTTATTCAAGAGAAATTTTCTAGGTATTAAAAAATTATTTATTGTTATTGAAAGGACCTATTGTTATTAAATTTTTTCTACTGTTTGTGTAAATTAATTTTTATAAACTTCAGTTGTTTGGTTATCTGTTTTTGTGCCTGTTCATAGAATATATTTGTGGTTGATTGTTATTTTTTGCTGTCAAAGTATGTACCAAAATTCTATAAATGTAAATGGAATTTTTTGATACATGGTATTTGAATTCATTTAAGATCCTCAATAAATTATATAAACAAAAATTTTAAAAAATGCTCAACTTTGCTTGGATATTCAGAATCCTAATGCTATATAAATTATCTTGGAATATTCTTCATTTGTATTTTGAAACAAATTTCCTTTTTGGATGAATTAATAAATTATTTTCAAAAATTGCTATTATTATTTTCTAATATATTTCCATATACAATAATTGTGTCAAATTGACATCTGTGTATTTCTATAAAATTGGAATTATGAAGGAAGTAAATTAATATAAAACATTATTATGTAAAAACATTTCCATTTTAATATAAATAATCGATCAATATATGATGTAAGGCTGCGCTTTTTTGTTGTGTTTGTCTTTAATTGTTCACCCAAATTACACAAAGAAAAAAAATGTTTGAAGTTGTTTTTTATGAATATCTCTCTGTAATGTCTGGGTTTAATATTTTTTTGAATTAAACTGCAAAAAAAATTGAAAATTAGCTTCTGGCATGAATTTTATTCATAAAATAGACAAGATGAATTTTTTCCAGGTGCACATTTTTTTTTTCTGCTGTATTAATAAGTTCTGAATTACTTTTTTTGAAAAATGTGTTTAGTGTATATTAACATACTTTCTTTTCATCTGCTGGTCAGGTATTTGTTTCAAGTTTTTCTCATATTTTACTGAAAGATGCTACAAATTATTTGTATAAAAAGCAAAATAGCATTTTTTAAATAGACTACCTTTTTGTTAAAAAATTTTTATTCATTTATTTTTCTTTATATTGTTGAGATTTTTTGGGGATATCTAGTTATGAGGTATTCAGGAAGGAAGTTGACTAATTTTTAAAATAATAACACATGTTTTTAAAAAATTTTTGCAAATTTTAAAGAATAATTGTATTGCAAAATTTAAAACTCTAAAATAAAGTATATATTTATATTTTCATTCCATTCTTCTACACATTATAGATTGATGACATGCTTTCAAATTAAAACGGAAGAAAAATAGTTTCGGTTTTATTGATTCTTCGTCATAATTCCTTTTAAAATTCTTTTAATAAATATTGTGTAATTTATATAATTTAGTAAATCTAATAATATTATTGTAGAAATTAATAGTATGCAGTATATTTCCAGTCTTTTATTAACTATCAGTTCAGTTTTAATGTAAAGTAGCCTCTGATATTTTAAATACTCTGCAAAGCCATTTCAAAATTTTAGAAATTTATATATTGCATGTTTTTTAATTTTTAGAAAAACATTCCAAGCTATATTTTCCGTAGTTGCATAGATCTAATTCTATTGCACTAATGAAAATACTCAAACCAAGATATTCTTATTTAACAGTGAAAGTATTCATTAAAGATGTATTGTAATTTGAACTATTTTCATACAAGCACAATCCTCAAAAGGTATAGAATGCTATTTTGTATTTTTCTATTTTATGTTCTGGATGGTGCAGTGTTTGATAATAAAACGAAAAATGAAAGAAAAGTATCTTTGTGCCTTCTCCCACATATTGAATGCAAAATACCATTGAAATATTCTGTTTCTGTAATTATCAAATTTTTATTAAAATAATTTAAAACTTGTTGTGTTGACTGCTTATTTAATGAGTACAAAAGTTTTTATTTTCTCTTCTTCAAAATAAATATCATAAAAAATTTTTAACATACATTTCAGTTTGGTAAACATTGAAATTCCACAAATCTACAAAATGCTTTTGGAGTTCTTTTTGTACATTGCACATAGTCTAACCATAAAGAAGAAAAAATCTGCATCAATTGCATTCTTCTTCTATCCAAGCTACGATTTTAGAATCCCATCCAGGAAGAATGTCATCATCATTATGAACCTCAATAAATAAATAAAATAAACATTTGATTTATTTCTACAGGTTAGGCCAGCAAAATATACAAACTTATAAATACCACTAAAAGCATAACTTTGTTCATATTAAAAAGAAGCACAACATTTTAATTTTTGATGAATGATTAAAAACAGCATGTATATACAGGGTGTGCACTGAAATTGTGGCACAGTAATTTATTTCTAAATTGTTAATTGTAGGCATATATTTCCAATTGGAAAAATGCTCTAAATGAGGTAAAGGGTTGGATTTTATGTTGAATTAATAAATGTATTTATGAAAAAAATTTCTTTCTATACTGCCTTTTTAATCATGTCATTGTCAATTTCAACTGTCTAGCTCAAAGAATTTTTGAGTTATCTTTGTCACAGACGGACATTTTTTAAAAGTTTGTTGTTCGAACTCAGAGATGTCTAAAATGTGGAGATTCGTTAAAATTTCGAGTTCGAATTTTTTGTCGATTATTATATTTTATCCATACCACGTATACGAGAAACAAAAACGGGAAGATTTTGCTTTTGAATGCTTACGACTTGTTAGCAATTGCTCAATTTCATTGGAACTATCTTTCGAGCAATGGATATAATTATTGAAATTTGATCACAAATTTCATATTATAGAAAATCTTAAAATTCATGTTAAGCATAATATGGCATTTAGCTTCAAAATGCATCTGAAATTTATTGCAACAAATTTTATTTTATTCCATACTTTAAGGAAATATATTATGTAATTTTTAATGGAAAAAATTAAATATCCACTCACTTCTTCCTTGACCATTCCAAATTCCGGATCTAATGTTTTAAAATGGTATCGGTACTGCCCAGGACGATCAAACAGGAGTTTGAAATCCCGCAATGTTGCTTCCCCTATCCTTGAAAGAAGTTAAAAATGTCATTTCTAAAGCTTTTTTCATTAAAATGAAAATCTTAGAACCATTGCAATTATTTTAATTTACCTTTTATTAAGTGTACAACGAAAAGGAGTGAGCGATTTGTCCATGTAATAAACTACTTTAGTGCAATTACTATCACATGCTGGCTGCCCATTAGACGTCTCACCTAAAACAAAATTGTATATAATATAAGTTTTATGCTAATATAGAAGTGTTCATTAGCGTGTACAAACTTTATGAAAATGTTAGTTTATTGTTAGACGAATTGGTATTAAAATATCACACAATGTCAGAAACATTACCTTCATTTAGTAAATAACATTAGAACACAACACCTATGTAGTTATTAGGAACTTTTTAACGAATCCATACCTCATATCTAAATGTCTCAATGATCGATTATTTCTGGAAAATTTGATAAGTCTTAACTAACTTTTAGTTTAAGAACAGATTAGTGATTGCAGTGTCATGAAATAGTTTAGTTGGACGAAACACCATCCATTTCAGAAATGATTTTCATTCACACACAGAGGTAAGATTTGTACAATGGTTGATGAAGTGTGATGGTTTCATTTATTGGCCGTTACGATCCCCGAACTTATCCCAAACCTACTTACCTTTTTTTAAAATTACTTGGAGAACTTGGTGCATGAAATGTTGAGGATCTTGTCACCAACATATCCTCAATCATTCGAAATATGCTAAGAATCTCTGAGAATGTTAGTAATTCCAAATATGTGTACATGCGTTACATTCCATTAATAGAATTTCAAATACTTCCTGATCTCTAGCCTCTATATATTTTGTAATGTACCTAATTATTAAAAATTTTGCATTCTGTTTAGTTACATATTTGATTCATTTTTAGAGTTTTCTGCACATAAATGCAGACGATAGTATTTTTGTGTGTATATGTGTTAATTTGTAATTTAGATTAGTTCTTTATTCGAGCAATTTACCACTCTCAGTTTATAAATGGTGTACGAGACTACCTGTATTACTTCTTCACACAAAACATAGGTTTCTCTCTCTCTCTCTCTTTTTTTAGGGAAAAAGAAATAGATTGGCTCTTACCTTGTGGTTTTCGCAATAAGTGTGGTGATGTTTCTCTTTCAGTAGGGGATCTTCGAATTACTGTGCTTGGTGCCTGATAAAATTATACAACTCTAATTATACAATATGATTATCTCTGATGAAAACATACAAAAATATTGAATAAAATGTGAACATTGAAAACGCTAAATTCTTATAAATTTAAATAATTCATCTTTTTTTCTTAATATTCCCTGTCTGAAATTTTGGTTCACAATTTCCTGTTAAGCCATTTTTTTTATAAAAAGTCATTTTTTTTAATAACAGTTAACATTTTTACTCAATGCTTGATTTGATATAATATAAATATAAATAAATATTAGTATTTGATATTTTTGATATGAATGTTTTATCAAAAAAAAAGGGAAACTATTACCCTAGAATTATAATAAAAATCCCGACTGAATTCCATCACAAATTTTTCATGCATACAGCGGGATCAATAATTAGGTGAAATAAGCACGTAAGGTGGTTTGAGGTTCCGCAACTTTGGAAAGCTTCGAAAAATCGATTTTTTAAAAATATTTGTCGGGTAATTTAATTTTCTGCTTTCATTTTATTCATTAGATCCATTTATTAGAGCGCATTAAAAAAATTAAGTATTGTTTTAATTTTAGAACATTATTCTTAGAATTTTTTCCATGTTTTCAATTTTGTTTGCAAATTGGTGATTGACTCACAACTCAGTAGTCTTAGCAAACTCTGAATTTGATTATTCATAATGCATTACAGATGTCGAGTCATTTCTTGTTTTTATTTATTTAAAACTACTTTTAATTCAGTTTTATTATGTTATGTACTGAAACCAGCTCACTTGGAAATGGTGCATAAATAATTATTTTATAATATTTATTTGTTGTAACATCTGAAAAGCAGCTAAAATAAAGATTTTTAAAAAATCAATAAAAAATATGGATCATGGATGTTAGTCCGGCCCTGTCGATGTAGGCGGGTCTAATATACGTAGAACCGGCCATTGGAGTTGCGGGGTCCAACTCTGGTAAGAAAATTTCATCCTTTAAAATTTAAGAATCTGATTTAAAGTTTTTTAAAAAATCAGCTTTTTTTTGTATGCCAGTGCAGTATATGGTTCATTTTTTCTCCTTCATGGTATAGTTAAGAAGACCTAGCATGCATTTTGTGTATCTTCCTTTTCTTCTGATTAGAATCGAAATTTGGACACACAACTACAATATTGATGTTAAGGTCCTTCACTATATTCAATTCCATTTATCTCGTTAAATCTTATTTTTGAGTTAGAATGTTCGCATAACTATAAACAGATAGACCAATAGACTGTCTATTCTGTTCAAAACTTTATACAGATAAATTCTGATAATAAAACCGCCAGCTAATACTTTTATCCTCTCCTAGTTGATTACTTTGTAGAATTATCATTTCTGCATGCATATGGACAGAAAACAACGAACTTTCAGTTGACATATTTCGTCCAGTATTCGGTAAAAGTTTACAATTTTGGTGTAATGATTATATTCCAGATTTCATCAGTTTAGCTCGTTGCGTTTAGCTCGTTCCTGTGTTTTCTTTTAGTTCTTATATGAAAGAATTAAAAATAGATATATGTATTTTTTTTTTAATTCTTACATTCAAATGTTGCTTCATATGTCAATGATGCCCAAGCGGTGCCAACTTGTTCACCCTACTTAGGCCATTGAACTGAGAAGACAGTAGTTAATTATAGTCCAAACAGAAGTCATAGGTAAAATTATCTAAAGACAGTTCCTTGAATATGTTAATTTCATAGGTTGAAGCATCCTAGGACTGATTGATTTACTTTGCAAATTTGGAACTTTGTTCTTTTTACCCAATATTAGAGCTCATTCCCAATAATTCTTATAAATAAATAAGATAACATTAAAATAGCCCAATTAGAGTTCAAAATTTTATGAAACTTGGAATTTTTTAACAATAACGCTGCATAATTTAAAAATATATCTACAAATTATTACAAATTCATGTTTACTTGAATGCTGCTGTTAGTCTTGTCTCTCTCTCTCTCTTTCTTTTAACGCAGAAGCTATTGTGTTGGCTTTGCTGAGCCAAATTAAATGGTAAGATGTTCTTTTGATAAAAGTATATATTACAAAAATGTGATAAATAATGAAAAGCAGTGTTTAGTTAAAATTGAATAATGTTTAAATATGAGAATAAGATTCTATTCACAAAAGGCCAGATTGAGGAATTTTTCTCAATAAATGAATAAACGAGATTTAACCAAATAAGAAATAAATATTAAGATATATTATAAATTGCAAAAAAAAAAAAAAAGAGAGAGAGAGAGAGAGAATAAAATGAAACAAATGATGATCACGAACATGAGATGATTCGAAGGATTTTAAAACATCTAAAGAATCCTAACAAGCAATTAATATTTTTTTAACAACCGTAGATATTTTTTAAGAGCACACAAAGAAACAATGATCTCCACTTTAAAAACTGAACAAGAAAGATGGGGCCGAATTAAAAAATAAAGTAATTTTGTTTAGAAAAACAATTTTGACGAAAGTTTCTCTATTAACCAGAAATTTGCGTTTACATTTGCATTAAATGACCCATGGAATAAAAGCTAAACACCAATTTGTTTAAGGTACCGTTTGCCTTTAATTAATTGTAAATTATTTTATCTTTATCACATGTATGTGAAAATTATCTTCCCTGTGATGTTAATATGAAAGCCAATGTGGATGATTTAACAGAAGCACATTGGCGACGAACTAATGGGAATTTCCTATACGCTTTGATTAAACTAGCGATGCAATTTTTCTTGGCATTCAAAAACCTAGTTTAAAAAATGACGGAGGTATTAATCTCACTTGAAGCAGCAGATCTTCACGAATCAAAATCTCATAAAAAAGCAAACAAATATGGCATCTTATGTTGTCATAATCTTTCTTGAAGCATCTAAATATTAATAGAGGAAGACGTTTTGCAATATTCAAAGTAAAAGGGTGGCTTTTTTTGGAGAATTTTCAAGGCAAATATATTACAGATGTGTTTTATTGATGTCAAACCAAGAAACCGAAAAGCAATCAACTCGATCAATAATCATTTCGCGCGCATATTGGTCTGTCAGTTCCTGAATGCAGCAGTAAGAGCAGAGAATCCATCCATATTAGCTCAAATTGCCGAATAACATTGTTACGATATCTTCCCGATATTGTCTGGTATTCAAAATATCGAACACAACATCGAGGGAATATCGTACAATATCTCGTGCTTTTAGGAATAACCTTCTTTCTCCGATTCATAATCATATCGAATATAGCCGATTTGGTTCTCCTGTTACCAAATGGTATTATATGATATTTCCACGATTTTGTTCAATATTATAAATATCGTAAAAAAAACACGAAGATATACTAATAAAATTGAAGAATACATTGTGTTAATAAGGGCTAGTTATGAAAATTTATATGTATCCTTCGTATCAGCACAATTTTAGCAGCGAATTGTAATTATAATTTGAAAGCGATTTAAATCTCTTGCTTCACTACATCTATTATTTTAAATACAGTCCTTTGTTTTCTTAAATGTGAATAGCTTGCTTATTTGGGTCTTTTTTGTTATTGAAATAGCAATTCTATCACAAAATATAAAGGTTAATGCTAACTGCAACCTGAATGGGAAGAGTATCGTAAAAATATGTTACTAAGCTTTAATAGCTGGGAAAAAAAGATGAATTTCATTTTTGTCGTAGATTCAAAAATCGACCAATAATGCCTCAATCCTCAATCCAGATTACGCTTTGTAGAAAGAAAGAACCGATGGCAGTAAGAAAACGCGGTAAAAATGCAAGGATTTCACTCTTACAGCTCAGTAGACACACTATAGAATTAGAAATGAATGGAAGTAATTGTAATGTTTGGAGACAACATTTTGGAAGATAAGGATCATTGAGAGATGCAAACATAGAAGAAACAAGAGAAGGGAATATATATTGTCTGAAATCGAAAATATCGTTTCGCCAGGTTGCTCGCGAAGTCAGAATTTTAAAAAGTTGTGTCTATCGGGTTTTTTTTAAGGCCAGGGAAATATTTGATGAATCATTTGTCAGGAACTTAGATACGCTTCATTTCATCCTTCATTAACAAATATTAAGTATCTCATCAACAACATTAGGCCTTGAAGGTTAGCAGATCATAAAATTCAAGTACTCAATATATCTAACCATCTCTGATCGCCGTTTATCATCTTTTGAAGCGAGTGGAAAAGTTACAGGCCAACAATAGTTTCTCAAAAAATGATGATCTAGGTAAAGTTGAGCTTTCTGAGTGGTATTAACCAAAATATAAAGAACATAAAAATAGTTATAAATATGTTTAATTTGGAATGATGAGGTTCATTTCACTATTGTTTCCCTTGTGTTTATATGAGGGGAGTGTTTATGAGATTAGAGTTTAAAGTACAAAATCTGAAAATGTTAATAACTTAAAAGCCATTCGATTAAAATAGCCATAGAAAAGAAATGTGATGAAATGTTTTAAAGTATGCAATTTTATAACTTCATGAGGTAAGATGCGCGCTTCTGTGCAAATCGGAATGACCATGAATTTGAAAATATGGACAAATACAAGGTTCGTATAAACGAATGTAGCTCTTCATAAATATTCAGAAAAAAAAAGTGACATTTAATGAATGCTTTCAAATTTAGCTATATAATCAGGGTGGCAACTTTTTATTTTATGGCACCGTGCAGTTCTTACAGAACTGTTACGAAAACTCTCTAATTATGAAGGAAATTTTGTGGCACATTTGGTTATATTTAGCACACTTGTGCACATATTGGCTATTATGCACATAATGGCTGTTATCAGCTAAATTAGACTACTTTTTGTGAAGCAATTGAATAATAACACTGCATCATTAAATCAATCTGAATTTTTAAAAAATCTCCCTTTTAATTAGTATTTTATAGATAAAAGTTGTTTCAACAGCTATTTAAAATACTTCACAGTAGAATATCAACATCAAGAAAACATTATAAATATATTGTCAAAGACAACTTACCAAAGTTGCTGGCGATGTCATTTCTAAGGCATTAATTCTCTCCAGTAAGGCGGCTAGAGACTGGTCAACAGTATCTATGGTATGTTGGCGAGGATCGTTGGCGGGAAAGCACCGTCGGAGACTCCCGAGTGCTTCTGCAACGACTTGTAACTCTTCTCTCTAAAATGACAAAAAATATTTATTACGATATTGCTTATATAAATTAAAAATTCATTTTAAGAATTAGTATAGACTAGTTTTTTTTCTCTTGGCGATTTTTTTAAAAATTAGTTGAGCATTTTCATCTTTGATTAATAGGTTGGCGATATTTTTTCTTTTTCAATACTGATTGTAAAACATTCAGAAAGATTTCATAACATCAGTTATCACTAATTTTTACTTTCTCGTTGGCAAAATACACAATGAGAAAGTATTATAATCTTCAAAAAAATTCGATCTCAAAATTCTGATGTGTATTTTCATATCTGACCTTTTTGAGTCCGAAAAAATGTGCTTTGGAATGATTTGCATAAACATGATAACTCATGAGTGTAACAAGCTAGATGAGTGAAATTTGGTGTGTGACATTTACATCAAAATTACTTATCTGCATCATATTTTCGATAAAAGGAACTTGCTCTCTGTCCAAGTGTTCTATTGCATAAATACTCAGAAAAAAGCGAACAGCTAGATTAATAAAATTTGGCTTGAGGTTTTGACATCATTTAAAAAGTCAACTTTGAAGTGTAATGAGTAAAAGGAATCCAAAATGGATACTCGATTTTTCTTGAATGCTCTACGACACTAAGCACAAAGCATAACTGACTATAATAAATTTGCAAGAAAGTTGGTGGAAGAACATTCAATCTAGTTAAATTTTTTTGCTTAGGTTTTCTGAACGTAAGATTTAGAAATATAAAAATTTAAAATGATGGAATTTAATAAATCCAAGAACTGTTGCTAATAATAGTATTGTGAGGAAGGGCAATTTTCATAATTTTATGAAGAGATATTCCAAAACTTTTACGATAATAGATATTGTTTTGACATTTAGACAAATGCACTTACCTGTATTCTAGGTGGGACGGAATAGGGATATTTGAAATTCTTTGTTTGAGCAGACATTAGAAGCTAAAATATAAAGAAAAAAATCTTTAATTTTTTTAATACTTTATTTCTTTTTAAGACTTTTTAAATTCTTTTATTGAACCTGATTTGTTTCATGTTAGTAAAAATGAAGTGTTTTTTGATGGACTTTTTACTTACTTTCAAATATGCTAAAGCTTTGAAATTTTCAATACCATACATACTCTAGATAGCTGTACATTATTTTAATATTTTCTGAAATTAATTATCAGGTAATCGATTAATTTAATTAAAAGCACCTGGTAGTAAATTTGAGAAAAAAATGACATAAAGATTCATTTATAATTATGAATTTTAAATTAAAAACAATAAAATAGAAAATAGTTAAAATAAAAATAAATACTTTTTAGAACAATAATAAAAATATATTTTGAAAACAGTTTTTATAAAATTTATTTTTAATTACATAAATTGTTTCACAATTTCTTGATTTTTTAAAAGTTTAATGGAAAATATCTAGCATTATTTATTGTCCCTTTTAAACACGCAACATTTTTGATAATAAATTTCTCTAAACCAATAATCTTTAATTTCATTCATTTGTGTATCCCCTTTAAAATCAATTTCTTCAAAATTATTTCTCTTGATTTTTAAAAGATTTTGTTTTCAATGCCTTCATGAACTCTTTCAAATTTGATGGTATACATCTTATGTGCCCCAATTCTAATCTTGCCATTTTTCTCTGTGGTATACCATCATTTAAACAGAATCACTATTTGCATTTAAAGACAGATTGTGGCTAAAGGAAGTGTATTTGGAAGAAAAAAAAAGATGTTGTAAGTTAATGTTATAAATTAGGAAATGATTATTACTATTCTTAACTGTTATCAAGAATTTAACAGACCTTTAATTTATCACCAATAAACAATTTATATTTCGATAATATCGATATTGGTATTATCTGAAGTACGCTTATCGATCTCTAAAGGATACAAAGACAAAACAGAAAACGATACAAAGACTATTGCTAAAACAATCCGAAAAAATAATAGCGAAATTGTCCAAAATAATCACTATGTCTCCTCATCGCTTTTAAAAGAATAAACCAGCGAGAGTAGTCTTCCGAAAACTTTCTCGTATACTCCATAATAAAGGTGTTACCTAAAAAATGCCAAGAATTGGTGTATAACAGATACGAAATATTACAAATATAATTATTAAACACAAATTTGGCACAAAACTACACTTGCAGTTATAAAATTTCATGCCAAATTTGACATGTTTAATTCATTGCGTTTTTCAGTTACTGCGTTTACATGTTTCTGTTGTTGTTGTTGCTAATCTCCATGGTCTGACTTTGTCAGACCAAATCCAAAAATCCGTTGACAAGAAGAAAGTCAAAAACGAGGAAGGGAGAAGAATAAATTTCTCCCCAAAGAAGTCCTAAACAGTCTAGAATATGTTCAGCAGAGGCCTGATGTTGGCAGCATTTCGGACAAAGAGGGTAAAGTTTTTCACCCTGAGAAAAGAAAAGACATTTAAGGTGGCCACTGGCAAGGCGCGACAGGCAAGTGTTGGTTTTTCAATCACAAGGAAGAATTAAGGACTGACCCGGCTTATTGGCTCTATACCAATCATGAGTAGGGGGAACCATCCAATTCTTCTTATTTAGGAATTTCGCCTGAGAGAACAATTCTAAGTTTGTGAGCTCAGTAAAAAATGAAGTTGCTAGGCTGCTTCCTTTCTTTGCAAGCCTGTCTGCTGTTTCGTTATTTCGTTACCAAGTAGATCCACATGAGATGGGATCCACTGGAAATGGATATCATGTTGGAGTGAAATCAGCTTCAACTTCTGAAGAATAGAAGTTTTTTTCTATTTTCTGAAGACATGTTTCTAAAAGTGCAGATCAACAGGTGGTCAATCCCTCATTGGAATTAGTTCAAAATTTGACAGGTGTCTACACAATAGATGTTAAATATGTGTACCGATTTTTATCTATCTAGCTCTTTTCGTTTTATATTTATCGTATTAACTTACATAGAAACAGCCGAACACACTGACTTCCTCTTAACGAATTTCATTCAAATTTTGATAAAAATCTACAAATTTGATGTAAAGACCGTATACCAAATTTCATCTGTCTAAATGAAAGCGTCTTTGTCACAGACAAACATTTTCTAAAAATGTGTTTTTCGAACTTAGGACGGTTTAAAACGTGGAGATTCGTCAAATTCTCGAATTCGAATTTTTTGACAATTACTATACTTTCTCTATATTACATATAAGAGAAAGTAAAATAGGCCAGCCTTCTATGTAAATAATCTGTCAATACATGAAAATTACTTTAAGATTAGGCTGCCAATAAAGTGCATTAGGTAAAAGGTTACAAAAACTTTATCTTCTCTATGGTGTAAGATTCTTTCTGCGATGATAATTCAGTTTTGAATCGATGACATAATAAGCAAAGCCAATGAGATCACATAAAAATTGGAATAATTTGAAACCAAATTTTGAATATAACACTAATCTTGATAAATAAGATTTGTTTAAATGGCATGTTCCGTTTTGGGAATGTGCTGTCTTACTGATTCAATTAAGAATTCATTGAAGATTCTTGAGATATTTATGGATGATGTAATATTTTTGCATCGACTTATAACAATACTTATAGCATCGAATTATAACATCGACTTAAACAATAGAGAAATTCTAGCATTTTTCTCTTTCTTTATTTCTTATCATTGAATGTTTATAATGCACCATTGAATAGTCACATGCCACTTTGAATCCATATATCACTAGTTGAAAAATCACCGCCGTAAATTCCAGAGAATAATGGAAATTTAAAGGAAAGCTAGAAATTATAGAAATTAGGCATAATTTAATTCAGTAAGAAACAAAAAAGCAAAAAAAAAAAAAATAAATAAATAAATAAAAATTAGATGAAAAAAAGATGCTAAATGAAATGAAAAAGAATGAAAACTGAAAACTAATAATGTATTCCCGAAAATAATAATTTTTAAAAATTCATTGTTTTCTTTCACGATATAAAAATCATAACATGAAAGTACTATTTTTTTTAATTATTGAATGCTGTACAAATCAGATACCGCTGTTCTTCAAAAAACATAAAGTATTCATTAAATGGAAACTTGAGTCACAGAGAAAGATATGCTGATGATATGAAAGAGAAAGATCTCCTTCTCTGTGACTTGAGTATTGACCGAAATTGACAGAACTTAAAGTAAAAACAAACGATAAAAATAGGAAAAGAAAAAAATCGTAATAAAAAATACGAAATAAATCTATAAGGAATATTCTATTCAACTGACATAATTTAAAGTAAAAGCAAACGATAAAGATAGGAAAAGAAAAAAATCCGTATAAAAACTACGAAATAAATCTGCAAGAAATAAATTCAGTTTTAAAGTTAAAAAAATTATAGAGATATTTTAAAATAAAAAAAACACAACAAAATAGTCAATTTGAAAGTTTCATAGCCTTACTTTGAGTTTGGAAATTTCCTGTTCTTTTTCTTCTATGATTTTCTTCAATTTTACCTATGTAAAGAAAAAATATAAAATAATATTTTTGTTATCATGTGATTATTCGATATTATTTCTGTTTACTTTTGAAGGATGAGACATGTTAATTATTGTTATTATATATTTCATAACTTTAAATTTAAAAACAACTTACATTCTCATCTTGTAGATTTTCGTTCGGTGGGTCATTACAGGTTTTCCTTTCACTCCGCATCTGTTGAATAAATAAATTATTATTTCTGTAACGAATAAACTTCTCTGATACACAATAAAAGAAATTTTTTCATTTAATCAAAATGTCTCATGAAATGTGAAAATAACGAATATCAATATATAAATACAAGTTAAAAATTAAGTCATCATTTTAGGTACTATTATTAAAGCAAATATGATTTCAATTTTTTATTATAATTCTTTGTTATTTTAAATTTTATGTTGCATATTTTTGATACTTTACACTTAAAAAATGACCGAACCTATTGATTTAATATTTAGCGACTTGAAACTCCTAAAATGAAATCAATCCCTACTAATAATAAAGGGAAAAGTGTGTGTGTAATTTGGCGCTCAGTAGATCAGACCATTTGATGAAGATCTACTAAATTTGGTACAAATATGCTTTGAAGGGTAAGAACGTGCACCTTGAAGAGATATTTTTTGAAATTTTAATTAAATTAAATGCAATTTTCCACGATAACTTTCAAAAATATAATTGCACTAAAAGGATATTTACGCCGTTTTGTAATTCAGAAATTATATTTTAATGATAATAATTTATTTGTTGTGTAATTTTTGAATGTTGACAATTTTTTGTAAATATATTTTTGCATAAATTTCATTTATTTAAGATTCCACTCGTTTTCTTTATTTCATCAAATATTTAATCACGTGATTTTTCAATAATGTTGAAAGGTAACTTGCGAACTTAGAATTTGATTCAGAACCGAAAATTAATGTACAATTAAAAGCTAGATTATCCGAATAATTAGTATTTAATAGCATAATAATGTCTTTGGACACGACTCCACAAGAAACATTAATGTACACAATTAGCAGAATAGATCTCGGGCAAAACTGGGTTGATGTTACTGTCTATCACAAATTAGTGATTAAAAATATTTTTGTTGATGAAATTTAAAAGATCAAATTATGCACAAGAGATCTAAATGAAATTACCCACAACCAATATTCCCGGTGAATCATCTAGTCACCAAAAGCGGTTAATCATGAATAAGAACTAGAGAATTTAGAATGATTGCAACATTACAGAAATTAACTCCCACCCAGATTTTTATAATATAAACTAAACCACAGCTTCCAAAATCAACTAATCAACTAAGTCAACAATCATCCAAAGTCTTTACGGTATATATGTACCATAATACTTGAAGATCAAATGCTGCTACAGATCAGTAATGATCGGGAAATCAAATATTTGTAGAAATCTAAAAATATATGACAAGAAATTTTTAAAGTAAGAAAAATAAATAAAAGGACTAAATATTAAAATTTTAATATATATATGTAAACATATTTTACAGTTGCATGGCCGAATAAAAGAAACATTTGAAATTCTAAAAATTTGATTTATTTCACTACGGGAGGTATAATTTACTTATAAAGAATAAATGGTAAAAAATGCGTCAGTTTACATCTTGACACAAGATCAGAAGAGAACCAAAAATTTTCCCTTCACTGTTTTTATTGTGAGATTTAAATAGGGATTTCTTTGACACATAGTCTTAGGATAGGGAATTTTAAGTATCTTTGAAAGAATGCTGTAAGCATTAAGGATTTTAATTCCTTCTGTCGGAGTGTGAGAAAATACTGAGACCATCAGTTTTCTATAGCGCGTGTAGAATTAACAATATAGAAAGTGGGGATTGGATCAGGAAATAAGAAAACATTTTAGAATGGGTTAAATGAAGATAAAAATTAGAAAATTAATTAGGATTTAAATTTGATTAAGAGATATCATTGCATACATATGCAAAAAAAAATCAAAACAGAAATCAATTAAATTTATTTTACTTCGCGACATTACATGTAATAATGAAATGAATGAATTAAAAATGGCATAAATACAGAATATTAAAAATAATACCTATAAAAACTAAAAATACAACCTTTTAATAACACCTAGTTACACTAACAGGTCTCAGATTACGAATTACTCTATCAGGTTTCCGCATCGAAAATTCCCTTAAACAGGTAAAAATATATTATTACAATAGAAGACAAACTTCGCAATTAAATAAAAGTAAGATGGCATGAGTGGAGGTATCTTATTCTCTAAAGAAGGCCACCATACTAGAAACTTCATAGAAATTGAAATTTAACTCACGGTGCTCGATTCATAAAATAAGGCTTCACCACTTTATCTGTCAGAGCATTAACGACGAAAATTATATATTTTATATGAAGTGAAAGTAAAGGAAATCTACTGAAAAGTAAATAAATATCATTATAAGAAATCGGAAAAATTATCACGTTTTTGACTGTTTTGAAATTTTGATATATCTGTGCCTATTTCTTGAAATTATTATGAAAAGTGAAATTTAAAAGAATCGAAAAGAACTTGGGGAATAATTTATTTTTAAAATATATGGTTTTGTATATATTTTTTTAATAGTTTATTCATTTAAAAATTATCTTAAAAATCCATCATTTATCAAGATTTTTTCCAAAATATTTTTATAAATTTCGCTAAAATCATTTTAAAATTAAATAATTAAAACTGCTTTATAAAAGAAAATAACTTTTGACGATATTTCAAGAGTGACAGACAGTTTCCATTGTGATTTGATCTGACGAGGCCAAAAAATAAATTTCAAGCCTAAACTTAAATAAAAATCGTTTCTGTGTTAAAAAAAATAGCTGTATTCACTGGCGAATAAATTTATTATTATTTAGCAATGTAATTATAACAAAAGATTTTCAACTCCAAATTGTGATGATAATTGCATGCAAGTATAACAAAAATATCAAACATATTGTATAACACTGATGAGTTAATAAGTAAACTGTACAGCTGTAAGAGAAGTGAATACATTATTTTTTAAATTAAACATCCAAAGAATTTCATTTTCAATCTCTAATCGAATTAAACAGAGATCAATAATGAAACTACGCAAGGAATAAATAAAATATTAAGCAAGACATGCACTATCTTTGAAAATAATGCATAATCACTGAGCTAAAAAAAGGCTTTTTTGTTACCCTTGCTTAAGCTGATGAAGAGATTCTGATCCACAAGGAAAAAAACAAGTTCAAAAAGCTTCACGAAGAGATTCGATCTGTACACATGAAAACAATGCTGCCCAATATGAACCGAATCGTTAGAAATATACCCTCACCTTGTTTTGCTTTTTTGGCTATTTATTTGAACAATAAGGAAGTTTTGAAAAGCAGGTGAGTTGATCGAGCATGTCCAAGATAAAAGATGGCAGAGATAAAATTCGATGCGGCTTATTCTTGAAACACTTAACCTAAGAAGGAGTTCAACATTCCTAGTTTTTCAAGTGCGGTTAAGGAACCGCACATGAATAAAAAGTTCGTATGAATAAATTAGTGGAAAAGAGAAAAAAAATCCTATTAAAGATTAGCCTGTCATAGACTTTTTAATTAAATTTAGAAAAAGATGTTTGGTGCTATATTTCAGATTAATTTTTTCTTGTTAAATATTCGTATGCGAAATGAAGTTGTAGAACGAAAAACTATCGTCTGCAATTTAACTTGAAATTGTACCGACTGAGAATTTTGAAAAAAGAAATGCCAGTGAATGATTCTATTTTTCAATTCTATTTTCCAACTGAACTGTTCTTTAAGTCATATATTTACTTTCTATTGTAATATCTCTTCCCTATTATCGAGGAATTACTTATTCCTTTTAAGGTAGCTTCGTAATGTTTTATAAATGAAATGGATGAACTGTAATATTATTGTTATATTTATCATATTATATATATGTACATATATGTTGGTGTATTGTCAATAATGTTTAAAAGTGTTTGAAATCTGATGTATTAATTTAAAGCGGAAAATTTATCTTGTAATACAAATATCCAATTGAAAAGAATTTCGTATTATTCCAATTTTATCTCCGCAAATTTAGTACACAACAAGATCCAATTTTATTTGCATACATAAAATTCAGTTACAATCAAAATATTTTTGAATTAAATTTTTTCCTTACAAACTTTTGATTAAATAGAATAAAACTGAAAGAAAAAAATGTTTATTTGATGTTATTGTAAATGAGTTAAAACATTATTAAATTTATTTAATTACCTTCATAAGAATACGGCGATCTTGATAATGCACTTTTAAGACTGTAGTAATTTTTGTGATTGGCCAGTAGAAAAAAAAATCTACGATATTAAATAACAGCCATAAGAGTCATTTATACTTACAAAAAAAGAAGTGTTTGTTTGCATGTGTATTTGCCATGCTTAGACAAATCCCATGCCTTTACAGCAAGGAAACTTGGCACATACATAAGTAGTCATTGAGGTGATTCAATGCAACTCGAAGATATAATTTTAAATGTTAATGTAGAAATTTCTTATGTAATGTGTTATGTTGTTTTGGATGATTTTCTGTGTTTATTTACCTCTCAGTGTTGTCGTTAATAGTTGTAGAAGAAAAATCTATTTAACATCGAACAGAACAAAAAATCTGTCTTTCTGCAGAAATTTATTTTATACACCTTTGAAATAATTTACTGAATTCAAGGAAATCTTTTAAAATTAGTCACTTACCCGAAAATTTTTAAAAAATCGAAACTAAAATTCCTGCATCAAATATTTTAATTCCATAATTTTTTTTCCAAGTATAAAGAAGTGATTATTCAACTATACACTCAAATTTAAAACAAGAACGATCAAAATATAATTTTCATTGTTTTTTACGCTGAAGATTTCAAAAAATGTTTTGGCTGTATAAGGCAAAAATTTAGTTATGCGGGAGAAATTTTATTTGATTGGTTTTGCAAGGAGCCGAATTAGAAAATAAAGAATTACGAAATTCGTTTTCATATAATTTAAATTCAAATAATATCTTTTGAATAAACGTTCTAATTTCATTCACTTTCTTTTTTTTAAGAACGTATTCATTTACAGAAATTTATTTTGATTTTTATCGTCTGTAGTTTACCAAGCGATATCATTACCATAAAGAAAAATAAATGCGTAAAATCATTATTTTTTTAACTTCTTTTTCATAATTTTATATTATTGTGGTTTGGAGTTTTCTAACAGTCTTGTGCAACGTCGCTTGATTCTTCCAGCTGCTAATAAAAAGAATTCGTTATACTTTTTTTTTTTTGTAAATACTGTTATTTTTGATATCTTGCAGTAATTATTCTTAATTCTTGCAATAGTTTAACAATTTTTAAAATAAACAAAAGCCTATTTTGCGATGAAGAATTTTTTTATTATAGAACACTTATGTTTCAATGAATTACCAAAAAATTAATTAAAAGAACAAATGAATAATTCTGCTTATTTTGATGGAATATTTAAGTTGCATTTCTAAAACATAGTTTATAAACTTTCATCGTATATTTAAAGTGTGCATTTCTGAACAAATAAGAAATTTATTTTAATTCATTTTTACTTTCATTGCAAATAATAGCAAGTTCTATTGATTTGTAAAGCTAAATTTGATGCTTATACCTCGAAATTAATTGCTCCATCACTTGATTAAATCTTCATATTCATTAAATCTTCATTTTATTATTTCCAGGAATAAAAAGCTTTGATAATGAATTTTTGATAACATATAACAAGAGAAAACGGCTTTTTTGCAAATTTTATTAACGAAGCCAATGTTATGCGGTTTTCTTCCTTTCATTGTTTAAAAAATACTTAGATAATTTCATGTTCTTTTTACATGTAATATTTTCCTTGTCCTTACAGTGTTCTTGAGCAATTCGTGTATTCTTTCGAATCAACAATGAAAACACGATGGATTACCAGCATTCTAAGAACAACTAGCATGTTCATTCTCTGTAATGAGCTGATACAAGCACAAATATCAGAAAAATCTTGCACAATTTCTAACGTCATTTCTATAATAGAGTGATATAAGGAACTGTACAGTATTTTAAAACATTTTATTCGTTTTTGACATGCGACTAGGTTTCATTAATGAGGTTCATGCAAATAAAAATAAAATAAATATAAAAGAACAGAAATAATTGTACTTAAATTATTATCTAACTTTGGAGTTTAAAAATATTTTGCTGGAGAATCCATGAATATCAAGTTACGAATAAGAAATGTAAATGAAAAAAAAATTAAATTGTTCCAGTATTTATTTAGGAACTACTAGTAATCAAGGGAGATTAGTAATTTAACAAAAATAAAGACGGGAATTTTCAATAAACAAAAATAATATATAATATAAATCCAAACGCATATTTTTTTATATTTATTTACAGAATATTGCAGCAATATTTATTGTCTAATTTAAGGCTTTCCTTATAACTTCAACAATAATTCCTTATAATTCTTTACAAGGACGCTTATCATTAATATGGTTAGGATATCGCTTCCCGGAAAATTCCGCACATGAGAAACAGATTTAATGGACTTCTCCCTAATTAAATCCCTTCTCCCTAGAATTTGATTAAAACAATTATTGCAGTTAACAAGAAAGCAATCGCCTTCCAATAGTTTTTCGTATCTAACATGATATTCAAGTTCAAAATATAACAATTACAATATATATCACATTTTTAAATACAATGCATTATTGTATAAATTGTCCATAATGCAATTCACTATTTGAAGAACTTCTTTCAATCCAATTAAGGGTTCATTGCCTTTTCAAAAACAAATCTGACTAAATTATTTGGTTAGAAACCGATTTGATGTCGACCTTTTCTATTCAATTTTTGTGAAGGCCAAATATCGAACTTTGTTCTCGTATGTTTAATTAATTTGTTCAAAGTTTTAAGAAGAAGTAATGTGCTATTATTTCACTAGCAGCGTCTGATATCTTAAACGGGTTTATTTTTAAAGATTAAAACTATTCTTCGATAATATTATTGCATAATCATATTATCAGAATATATTTAAATTTAATAGTAGTTTCCTTTGGCAACCAGTTGGTTCGTCAAAATTGGCGCATGCTAAAAATTTCAGTTAATTCATAAAAATATTTTTAAACTTTGATAAACATATACTTCAAATTATCTTTAAAATCTTGAACCATTCTATACATTGCATCATGCATTTCTCTATCTAATTCTTTATATATCCAATTATATCACACGACAGAGCAGCAATGTTTATAAATAGGAGCATTTAATGCATCATTTTTTTTACCCTTGCTTAGCTATAAATTAAACCTTAATTGTAAATAAGACAAAATTTTAAACATTTTATTAAAATCATGCCTTATTCTGAATCCTACTCAATATAGAAAAACAAGCCCAATCTCCATATTTTGATAATCAACATTGAAAAAGAGAAGATGAAATATTAGTAGCAATAATGAAAGCAATTTGAGTTTCATGTGCATTGAAATATATAATTGAAAAAAAAAGGGTAAAATATTTCTTAAAAATTAATTAAGATAGAAAGAAATTACACGGGGAAAAACTGTTATTTTTCAAAAGATAATTGTTTGAATTTTAAGATGATGTAAAAATCCTTTTTGTGTTGCAATATTTTCGAAAGTTATATCGGAAATTTTCGCTTAATTTTTAATTAATTAAAATTCCAAATACACTGCCCCAAGGTACACATTTTCAAACTGCAAAATTTATGCTTGTCGAGTTTAATAGCTGTAGCTCAAACAGTTTTGCCTGTAGAGCGCCAACACACCCATATACCAGGCACACACATGAATTGTTATTATTAGAATTGATATATTACTGAGAAAAACCACACGATATATTAAAATCTAACAAATATATTCCCTACTTGTATACTATATCGCTACCCTTCAAAAAAATTATTGATCCATATGCTAGCCGCCTTTGGCGATCAGTTGATTCGCCGGAAATATTGGCTGTGTTCAATTTCAATGAAATTTATTATGCATAACGATACTCATGATTTCTTCAACAATATATTTTTAAGCATCAAATTTTGAAAAACATTAATGCCATTTTTATAATAACTTTACATCTATTATGCTAGCTATGTGCCGGAACATTCCTTAAGGAATCGAACCATGACCGCACATTTCTATTTAAAATGTTAATTATTAGGGTAAAAAAACTATTAATTATCCATTGTCTGTTCCAGTGTTGAGAATTTAATAACTGATTCTAACTCCATCTAAACTGAGTAGAAAATGAACAGAATCTTTCTTCCACAATTTGCAATATTGGAAGACAAATACGTCATTAAATATTTAATGAAATAAAGAAAAAAAAAGTAGAAAATCATGCAATTTTTTTTTTCTTAAAATTGCCAAAATTCAAAGAAAACAGTGTACGATAATGTAGTGAGTATCATTACAAATCTAATTTTTAAAATTTAAAAAAATAATTATTATTTTTATGCAACTATATTTTCGAATAATATCACTGAAAAATTTAAACATCAAACTTCAACTTCATTCTTTATTAATTAAAATTGCAGAAAATCGCTTTGAGCTGCACATTCAAGGTTGATTTGTGACAAATTTGATAGCCCTATATCAAATGGTTTGTCGTGTGAAATGCCAACACACATATATCTTTTGTTATTTGAGCCTAGATTTGTGCTAAAATATGAAAAATACTTTAGAAGGCGCTCGAGAACATACAATTGAGAATCTATTTCTATTTAAAACAGGAAAGTATACTCGATGGATAAATTTAATCAATTTCACATTCTTAAAAATTCTTTTATTTCTTTAACAATGAAGTTTTTTTTTTTTAAATTTCTCATTAAAAAAGTTTGATGCATATTATATTTTCACATTTTTTATTTTTCATGTATGTGTTTGCTAATCAGTAACCGGTTCCATATTTTTCCTTTCCTTAGATGATGATCTAAAAATAGTTTAGCAGCTTTATTTTAATTCCATATAAATTTTATTAATAAAAAAGAAACATCATCAAAGTAGAAATTAAATTCCCGTTTTGCAACTAAAGACAAAATAGATATGTAATGCTTGCGTTGAAGGTAGTTAATGATGATGTGATTTTCTTTTTTCTTTTCTTAGAACGAGTTCTTAAACTAAAAAAAAAATAAGAAATCCTCTAATCTTAATAATGAGATTCAATTGAAAGCGTACCAATGACCGTGTGACCCAAGAATATTCTAATAAACTCAATTTTGTTATTTTTGTCCATTTGCTTCAGGTCTCATTTTATTACGGAATAAATAAATCCACAGAATTTATTTCTATTGCTTGCAATTTATAAAGAAAGAACAATAGTAATTTGGAGGCAAAATAAAAATAATCCTCGACACATTATACTTTTATTAAATTATAAATGATATAAAAATATATTATAATTTTTATGTCTTTTTTTCATATTTTAGTGACAAGAAAATTGTTAAAATCAGAAGGCACAATAGACATATATTATGTATTTTTTTCTCAAACTAGCGGAACAATTAAAAGTTTTTTCGATTCAAAGCAACAATCGTAAAAGAAATGTAGTTTGAACAATATTTATAACGAATATTCCTAATATTTCTACCATAATTTCACCTCGAATTACGTACCCTTCCCCTCCTTTTGTATAAAAAATTAGAAAAGAAAAAAATAGTTTTCAAAATAAATATACTTATTTACATTTCCAGATGCATAAATTATTTGAAAATTCCTTTCAAATTATGCTGAATTTTTTTTGATAGCAATATATCTTTTTTTATCACTATAGATAATACAGTACTCGATTAGTACAAAAAATAAAGTACAGTTAGTTTACTTGTACTAAAATTATTTACGTCAAATTCTGAATATTTTATAGTAAGCAAAGTATAAGAAATGAAAAATGACATGGAATAATCAATCGTTTTAATGTTTTAAATAAAAAGTAACAATTTTTACTTCCATCTATTTAATATGCCAAGAAAGCAAGAGGAATATTCAATCTTTTCTTTTTTCTTTTTTTTACTTCAAAGAGGGGGGGGGGATTGAATATCATATCGTAACAGCTTCCTCCAAATAATAACAATAAAGTACTCTATTTCTTAATATTAAGAAGAATTGTAATTTTATTAAATAAATATGTATATTAAATAATAAAATAAATATATATTATGTAAAATAAAAAGATGTATATTAAAAACAAAAAAAGTGAATCTTTCCGTTGAATTTTTTAAATACATTATATTGATTAAAAATAAATGGTAACTTTTTGTCCAACTAAAATTCACTGTTTTTATTATCAGCAAACGAATTGCCTCCGATTCTAATAAATTTTCTCTGCTAAATTTCGAAAAAAATACATTCGAATTTTCGAATATTTCCTATTTCTTTTAAGACTAGAACTTTCAAAGCGCTGCAATGAAATCGTCTGCCTTCAACATCTCGCGGAAACGTCACGTTTTCCACACCCACGCTCCCGAACAAGCAAACAAATGTCCAACCAATAACAAAATCACGCGATCACCTGCCACCAGAAAACAGCGAAATGACTCACCGATCTCCATTTGAGCTTGTTCTTCCAGGAGGTCCCGTGGGACCCCCTGTCCCCTCGCCCCACCTGTGAAATCTTTTCGATTCCTAATCCCTGCGTCTTCCAAACGATAAGGAACCGATCGAAATAGCCTGCGATTAAGTTCTGGTTCGCCCGCTGTCTGCTTCGCTCACCTACAACTACCTAGGGCCGCTGTAACAGGTTGTTTACTGTGACGTGACGGGGACCTCGCATTCGTTGCGTTTCTTCAAGAACCGGTGACAGTATCAATAGAGAAGCGAACTGCCGCACATCTTAAATGAGCCTTTCATAGAATGACTCTTAGTTCCCGGAGGATTAAAAAAAGTTAAACACAGGTTCCTCTAACTTCCATAAATGAGGTCGCAAGCTAAACGATGTTTATGAAATGATGATGGATGGATTACGTTACAGATCCAAGTTTCGATTGTTTAATTAATTTTCGTTTTGTATATTAAGGGGTTCCTAGCACATGGACAGCTGGTGATGCGTTTTGATCAGTATATGTATACGGCAAAAATTTATTTTTGAAACATTTTGAATATTATTTCCCTTACTTGCTAAGTAGCGATGGTTTTGAAGAAACGTATTATTCCACTGGCATGGTGTAAATCATGCACAAAGATTGTTTAATGAAAAAAATAACAAACGGAAAACTATCTATGTCAATGGCTATCAACCTATTAATACTTACAATTATACTACTTTTAAACTACCCTTTTTCTATATTTAATTATTCCCTTTTAATGAATTTCAGAATTTAAAATAATTAATATCGAAACAGACTGTTTGTGTCTATTTATTTATTTTTAAAAAAATATTTTTGAATGATATTTTAAAAGTGATGTATTGAAGCAATACATCACATAATTTTTTATTCAACTATTATTATTTCCTTTTCGCACATTTAAAATATCCTGTTCCATGAACAAACAGAACAAAATCATTGAATTATTGGTTAACTAAAAAGTACTTAGAAAAACAAACTTTTTTTTTTTTTTTTTTTTTTGTAAAATCGTGTTTTTTAGGAAAAAATATTTAGATGCGCATCACATACTGGTCATTTAAATAAATAAAATCATGAATACACTTAGTATAACATGTTATTCGAATTGGTTAACACAATAATTGCATTGTTGCTATTGGATGTGAGCCGAACGTGTTCGCATTCGGATGTCACATAGCGCCATCTCACAAAATTTTAAGGTACCAGTAGTTATCATTCTATGGGAACAATGCAAGTACCACAAAAATTTACGAGATGGCGCTATGTGACATTGCCAGCATGAGAGCAGATAAAAAGAGGTTCTAATAGTTAATTTTAAAAATTGTTTTGTGTGTGTGTGTAAAATCGCGAGTTTTTTTTTTTTTTTTTTTTTTTTTTCCCTCAGGAAAGACACCTATATAGATAAATTTAGCCAAACCTTATCTGAATATAAACTTTGATCCAAATCGCTAGAGCCGTTTCCAAGATGCACGAAATAAATTTATATATATATACAAGAACTGCTCGTTCCACCTACTGATCAAGTATAAATTTATGAAAGCTAATTTACCTTTGGCGTCATGGAAATTTTAACACCACTTTATTTAATAAAAAATAAGGAGCAAATAACCAAATTACAGAGTAATTCTAAGTTATTTGGCGCAGATTTAAAGGCAGATAAATTGTGAAGACAAATTTTATTATAATTTGAGCCCCCGGGAATAGCGCTTTGAAGTGATAGAGGGCAATGATGATGCGGGAATATACAAATGTTTGAAAAATATTAACAACCAAAAATTCTCACTCTCGAATATACAGTAAGCCACTTGGTTCGTAATTACATGTTTTCCAGCTTTGTGGATAATTTACCTTAGTTCAGTTTAATTACATTGACGTCCAGTTTTGGAACAATACCTGGGTTATTTTGAAGTGGAGGTTTGTGGATAACGTAGCATGCCAATTCAAATAATATCAATTTATATTTATGAAAATCGGGCAACGTTCTAGGGGTACTTTGCTTGCCCTATGCATAGAATGAACAATGAGCTCTTTGTACGTATAGCGATATGAACTGATCGAAATCCGAACTGAGAAATGATGATTTATGCAAGAGGAGTGCGAATGGAATGTTGATTTACAATAGCATCCTGCATTATCTTAATACATCATTTCCGTACAGATATTCTTCAATATTTTTTTATTGTTTTGTTTTCTCTTTGTCTGGCTAGTGAAGTTGCTACAGATGCTGTAGAATCACTTTATTTAAAGTTTTTCAGCATATATCAAGTCTTCTGTTACTAAAATTACCTATGCATTAAAAATTCTATCGAAAATGTAGAGCTTTCCTAATTATCCTATCATATCCGAATAAAGCATGACGCATTCAAACCCCCATTCGAAAGGTTTTTCAATAAAATAATATCTTCGGTTACTCTCTAGCCATGATGACCTTACATAATTATAATAATGATTTGCTTCATTTAATAACTAGACGCCTTTGGCGACCAACCGGTTTACCAGTATTAATGCCGACTAAAAGGTTCAATTAATATTTTATATAACTTGGTCTCATAATAAGCTTTTCAGTAAAATATTTTTAAGCTTCAACTTTTTATAGTCATATATCTCTTATACTATTATGTAAGCTTTAAGCCGTTCAGATCATTGTACTACGCATCTCTGTCTAATTTTCTATTAGCACCCGTAAAATTCAATTTGAATTTAAAGTGGAAATGACGAAACTGCAATTAATATCAAGATTTTTTTTACTGAATCCAAGCATTTTTTTTTAAATATAAGAACTGAAAGCCGAGTCTTTCGGCCCTGAAGTCTTATGGGCATCACAGAATAATTTTCATGATTTTTAATATGTCAGAGAATAATTATTCAACAAAACTTTCATGGATTCTTCGTAAAATTCAGTTTTTATTTTTATTTTTAAAAGTATATAAATGCTAATAATATTATTTTTTTTTTTCGGTTTGTAAGTTTACTTAAAAAAATTATGAAATTTAAATTTTAGACAGTCTTTTGGTCTTATAGATTCATATTCTGCAAAATATTTTTGACACTCCATTTCTAAATAAATAAATAAACGCTTCTATATTCTGCGATCAAATCTGACTGATTTATTAAGTTTTAAATATTACAATATTAGAAAAATAAACATTTTCATAATTAGGCCCAAAACTCTAGAGAAACTCTAGTGAAAATTACACTTTCCAAGATTTATTTATCAGTACAGTTAACTTATATTTGAATCTGAGCTTTTATCAATGTAATGGCAACACGTTTATAAAAGCCATTTTTTTCCCACGCACGCGAAATGTGCTCGTGCAGATTAAATTTTTTTATGGGAAATAAATTGTTGAAAAATATAGTTAAAATATTTACTTAAAAATTGATTAAAAATAGAAATTTGAGTTGTAGGTAAAAGAAATTGGTATCGTTAAAAAGATAATTTTTTGGACCTTAATTTGATGTAAAAATCCTTCTTGTGCGATAATTCTTTCGGAAGTTAATTATTTTTGGAAGTTAATATTTTCGGAAACATCAAAATTTCATTTTATTTTTAATTAATTAAAACTTTTATTAAAAATTCCAAAAAAAATCACTCCAAGATGTACATTTCCGATCTCCAAAGTATACATGCGCCAAATTTGGTAGCTGTAGATCGAACGGTCTCACCCTGTGGAGTCGCACACAAAGACATAACTAAGGCTTGATGATAAGGTCTCAGTTTTGGGACAGAAAGATGTCAAGTTTGAAATCTGATTCCATCAGAGATCGGCAGTGTATGAAAGGTGGGGCAGGCTAAATATGACTAAGTGTTAAACATCCTTCCCGCTGAAGTGGCACAAAAACACGGAGAGGAAGACTGATGACTTGTCGTCTGATCGTTGTTCAAAAATGCGATATCAAATCCAAACTAGGACTCTTGTGGTTTCGTAAGGCGACGTTAATGCTATTAAACTGAACATATGGCCTTTGGTACAATCACCACAATTGGAAGATTTCAACAAGTTTTAAGAAAGAAAAGATTTCTAATATTCTAAATTCTTTAAAGATTCTAAGTTATAAATAAATGTTAAGATTTTTTGTGAACGTCAAATCGGTCTGCTTTGATGAAACATACGTCATCTGACCGCGGTTCAAAATGACGAGGTCCGTCTTAAATAGTCCTAGTGTTGCTTTAAAATGGAACGTTAATATATAACTAAAAAAATTTAATGAAACATATGGAACAAATAACAAAGAAAACATAACAAAAGCAAAGAAAAAATTAATTAAATAAAAAAAATTCAACAAAAAATTAAAATTAAATCTACGATTGCAAATTTCAAGTTGTCATGTGAATACATTATTATTTTTAAGTCATTATTTGTCTTAATTAATTTAAGGCATTAACCAGTTTAAACCGGTTTGAAACAATCACGAGATTTCTCTCTCTCTCTCTCTCTCTCTCTCTCTCTCTATATATATATATATATATATTAATTTTTATTTTCAATTTTTCTAGGTGACAAAGTTTTGGAGATCGACCGATTTTGAGATGAAATAACAGTTATGATGTCATAGTTCTACGTCAACCTTTTAAAAACGCATCGATTGTCAAAAAAGATATGTAATAATAAAGCAATACTGGTAAACGCAGGTCAACTTTTTAAAAACGCATCTGCTTTCAAAGAAGCATATATAAAAATAATGCAATACTGGTAAAAGCAGGTAAAAAAAATAAATGCGATTAAAAGACGATGATGAAAATTGCCATTTATGCTTCATTCATTGCCTACGCGATTTCGAGCTTCAATATTCATTGCCTATGAGATTTCGAGCTTCAAAAACCTCAAACCAAGACAACATCATGTTCCCACATCATAAAATAATTGACACCTCTTTTTATTAATTTTACCTTTTGATAAATTGCCACGAGATAACATACAACAGAACTGATAAGATGAACGTATTATGATATTGAATGCCATTATTTACTAAATTAGACCAACATGTAGTAATATTTCAGTAAAATGGAGAACAAAATTATTTAAGAATAATTTATATATATATATATTTAAAAAATAGATATTAAGCTATTTAGTTATCAGAATAAATCGAGAAAAGTTATAGAGGTATTTTATTCAAAACAATGACACAAAGAGTTGAAACTGAGGCAGGACATTTTCAGATTTAATACTATTTTCCATAAAAACTTAAATTGCCTACCAAAAACTGAAATTAAATATGGGATAGCAATTTCGAAGATTCATACAATATTTAAGTCGTAAAGTTTAATAAAGAAAATAATATTACTTTATAATGATCATTATTCAATATTAAATGAACAGAGCATTCAAAATGACGAATTAATGTTTTTTCTGTTGAGCTGTTGTTTTATCGGTATCATTAAACGAACCTTTCACTGATTTTAAATTTTTTTACTCCTTAATTACTTTTTTGAGCGATTAGAAGAGATAATAACACAATCATGGATATTCGCAGAGGATTATGGAAAGATAATCCAAACGTTTGTAAACATATTTTCTTCAGAAACAAACCTGGAAAATCATGTATGGCACGTCTGATCACATTTCACAATTATTTATCGATAACGCCTACTGGACTGGCGTATAAGCGAAAATGTTTGGTATAAATATTTTATTCTCTGTATACATTTATTTCCGTATGTTTTGTTGTATGTTGTGATTATTTTCTTCTCTCTTTAATTTTTTTTCCGAATACAAAGAGAAAATACTGTGAATGTCAAAAAATTCCAACTCAAGATTTTGATGAATTCAAGATTCCATCTATTTCAGACTTTCTAAAGTCTGAAAAACACAGTTTTTTTTAATTAAGGTTATCTCTCTAAACTCAAAAATGATGTAACCTAAAAAGGTGAAGTTTAGTATTTAGACTTTACATCAAATTTGTAGCTTTCAGTCAAGCTCAGTTATATATTATCGTCCCGTTTTTTTTAAAAGTAACCCTAGGACTATTTTGGGACGGATATCGTAATTTTGAGCCACGGTCAGATGACGAGGACGACACTTGAGCTGTCATCTCCCCCCACCTCCAGCTTTTTATTAAAGCTTAAAAAGTATTCATTTGTAAGAACTCTGGGTGTCCGAATACAAGTGAACGCGAAAACTACAAAATTAAAAGAACTAGATGTATAAAATTCGGTACACATATTTAGCATCTAATGCTTAAATCTGTATTAAATTTTGAATTAAATACATCAAGTGGTTGACTATTTGTCTCTCTTTTGTGTAATGCTTTGTTCTGCAGGACTCATTAAGCAATGGCTTTTCTCCAAAAGAATTTGTAAATCTATTAATTACGGAAGCATTTCTAATTAATCCGACAATGGGTTAATTACGAACCAGTGCTTCTGCTTCTGAACACAAGAATGAATTGATATGAAAATAAAAATTTGAAATGATAAAAAAATACCGTATTTGCCTCATACAGTATTGTATTTTCCCAATTATCATAAACTAGTAAAAATCTACTCTTATTATTATTTGTTATACTTGGTTAATTTATTTATTTTCAATAAAGTTATATTAAAATTTATTTTGCTGCACTTTGTGCAATCTATAAGTATTTTCGCTCAATTCTTGAAGCACTTGACTTTTGAAAACTTATGTATCTCGTCGATAATATATTATTTGAACATTTTCGGATCTTAATTAACTGATGCTTCTAATTAAAATTTGATTCCTTATTAATGAAGCTACTTGCGTATAATTATAAATTAAATGAAATTAACTAAAATACTGAATAAGACTTGAATTATAAATCACAGATTAAAAATAGAAAGTAACTAAAATAAGATATACTATTTTTATAGAGTAGTAATAAAAGTATTTATTTAAAAATTGTGTTTATTAAATTTATTAATATGCTTATCGCCATTATAGAATGTTATAATTATCTAATCTGCTCTGAATTATCCGATATGATACAATCAAATTCCCAATGTAAAAAAAATGTGCCAAAAAATAATTACATAGTATTATAGAAATTAGAAAGGTAATCAAATATATTTGTAAAGAAACCTAGCTCTAAGTGGTCTTCAGCTTTAAAAAAACAAATAATATATATATATATATATTTTGTGGAAAATATAGACATGTCATAATGAAGATAAAAACATTTCACATGCATATAGATCATTTTGTCAAATTGTAAGATTAATTGTAGTATCCAATCAAAATTTATTAGACAAACACATTTTCATGACATGTGGAGACTTAGTGTCCTCTGCTGTTCACTGTAACCGCGATTGACCTCTGTCCGAAACTGCACGACAAAATTCCAACTATCTGATAAATAATTCATGAGTAAAATAACGTGACCCCGGAAAAAAAAAATCACTGTTTCCCTGCGTGAGTGTTCAAAAAAGATCGATAGCTATAAACTTGAAAAGTTCTTTTTAAATAATTTCAAATGATTATAGTCATAAAGCAAGTGATTGTGTAACTTTTTATGTAAATAACCATCAATGAAAAAAAGAATTATAGAGTTTCAAAAAGGAGCGAGACTGTAATTTTTTTTTCCCTCAGAAAATCATGGGTAATAAACATGCGATTACTTTTGTGATTATAATTTTAAGATAATAATAAGAGTAAGAGTAAGATAATAATAAGAGTAAATAAATAATAAGAGTTTAATGATTATTTAAAAACACATATTAGGAACACTCCCTCCCCATTCCTTTAAAAATTTATTTTACAACATGAGAATAAAGGACTTCATTTCTGTTCCGAAGAAAGAATTGCTTTAAAGACAGTTTACACAGAAATGGAACTCGTATTGAAATATGCTAAAAAAATATTTTGAAATTATGTTAAAAAATGTTAAATATATAAAAAATGCTAAAAAAACATAGTTTTGTACATAATATATTTAATTAGTGAATATATAGTAATGCAAGAAGAATGTAAATTTTCATGGTATTCTTTTTATACTAGAAGATGTCCCCGTCATGATGAATTGCGAGCCTGTTAACAATATCTTGGGTGTGATTGTTATGGATTTACTAATGAAAATCCTAGTAGAATCTCGTGCACATTAGCAGGGTGCTCGAAAAAATTATTATTATTTGTAGAGCACTTTAAATGTAAATATATAAAAATATTAAAAGGTTTTCCTTATAGCGGTATCTTACTTCCATTGGGGGGGGCGCTAAGAAATGAGGATGAGAAGCTGCCAGTATCGTGGATGGTTCTCGCCTCCCTAATAGGTACAGAAATGTTGCGGGTCAGCTACCTCCTGTCGATGACAGGACGTGTTTCCCCCTGGAAGGGTTGTACCGAGGCCGATGATGGCACTTAGGACTCACCCATAGTTCCCGCCACAGTTGCTGTCGACGGATTTGTCCAAAATTTGACAAGTATTTATATTTATTATTACAAGTATTATTATTAGGTGCTAAATCTGTGCTTCAAATTTTATCTTCTTAGTTCTCTGCATTTTGTAGTTACCTAGTCCATTTGCTCCAGCAAGGCGGACATCCTGAGAATGGATTTCGTTCAAAATTTGATAGTAATTGCATCTGTACATATGTGACCAAAAAAAACACTTTTTGTTGGTGTACACTATCATTTCTGTAATAAACAGCACGTTTTAAAAAGTAAAATGATGAAAAAGTGAATCAGTCCTAAAATATAACACTAGAACTAATTAAAACATCTCGCTATGAAAAAACATCAGCCCTTTCTTTCTTTCTTTCTTTCGCCACAGAATATCCCCGAACTTGGAATCTCTAGGATTCCCTGTCGGTTGATATTTTGAGATTGAAGTTCAAATCTCCTTTATTGTAATTATTATTATTTACTTTACTGTTGACTATTTAGTTATGTAACACCGAATAGAAACTCCCCAAGAGGCGCGAGGTTTTAGATAAAAGATTTAGTTTTAACTTTGGTTAAGTTAAGCCAGATGAAGAATACACTATTAATTCTACGTTGCAATAACACAGATGAGACATAACCTCATGATACAGCTGACTCATTGATCATTCACTCAAGATTGACTGACTGATTTGCAATTCATGATTTAAAGTCCTTCATCACTGTTTCCGCTAAGCAAGATACTTAAATGTATTTCAACCACTTTTATTTGAAACTAAAATTTTAACAGGCTATGCAGATGTCGAAAACATACAGATATTAGCGTTTTTAGTCTCTTTAACTTGTTATAAGAATCTTTGATTTAACTTTCTATTTCCACATTCAGTAAAATTTTGTAGATCATTTCTTTTTACTTTCTCATATGCGAAGTGTACAACAAAAATATTGTAATCATAATTTTTTTAAAAATCGAACTTAAGATGCTGACGAATTTCCAGAAGACAATCTTCAGAGTCCGAAAAATACATTTTTGGAATTATGAATGTCAGTATCTGAACATCATAACTCAAAAACGCTTTGAGCTAGACGGATGAAATTTGGTGTATGGTCTTTACTACAAATTTGTAGATTTCTATCAGATGTTGAACGAAAACGATTCACAGAAAATCTATCTGGTTGTCATAATACAATTGAGCACGATAAATATAAGAAGCAAAAAGCTGAATGAACACAGATTTAACGTCTGAGAAGTAGTTTTTTTTTTTCTTTTGTATTTAGATGAAGATCATTTCCCTAATCATTACTTTCAAAAGTTTTTCCACTTGTAATTATTAATATTTTTTAGATTAAATATTAATAATTATAAGTGACATAGGAGACTAATAATCTTTCATAAGAGAAATAATTGCCTTACATCGCCGAATACTTATAAATATGGGAAAAAAAAACTTCAGCAGCCAATTATTGAAAGCCACCAGACTTTGAATCTCATCTTTAGTTAATTTTATTCTCAAATTAAAGTCGAACTGAACCTCTGTGATTCACATTTTTGTAACATTATTTATATTCTAGATTTATAGAGAAAAGAAATGAAAAAAAATCATAACAAGAAATAAAACCCAAAATCCTCACAATAAATTTGAAATGAAAAGTAAAAAAATAAACCGTCAATTTAAAAATAAAGTTGACGAATCGAAATGTTATATACAAGGCTTTCGAAATGAAACATCACCAATTTAGAGAGCTATAGTTTGTTATTTATTAGCCTAAACGGCAAAACAATCAGATTATGAACACATCAGATAACATCCTCACCATACGCATAATAAAATAATGCAAAATTTCGCCGATAGATGACACTGTAAGGAAATTTGTAAAAATGCAAATGAAATGTCTTTAATCCTACAGCACTGAAAATTCAGATAAAAGAAGAAAAGTTTCCAAAAGTTTAAAATAAATATCTTTGTTTCTCTTTTCTTTTTTTTTAAGGGCGACTTCTGCAAAGACTTAGCCCTATTTCGCTTTTGAACAACGACATGACCAATGGTATATAGCCATGCTATTAGGCAATTGCCAAATAAATCATTTAACTAAAAGCATAAATCCTGTGAAATACGAAATATTTGGATAATATTAACATTTTATCAAGCTAATGGATCAAATGGCATTATGTTATTATCTTATTTACAAACAATGAGTACCTTGCTTAACCCTTTCTAGGGCTGTGGGAAGTATGCTTCCCACCAAATTTATCAATCTTTGTATGAAATTTTGTAGGTTGGCATAAGTTCTGACAAATTTTTTTAGAAAGACAGAAATTTAGATGCTTCAGTTCTTTATCTCAATCAAAATGATGTGTCTTGATTTGTTACTTAATTATTAATAAACCAAATTAATTAATTAATCAAATTAAATTTATCTAATAAGTTAAATGAATCCCTTTTCTTATTCTAATTTCAAGCCTAAAAATATTTTAACATAATATGACTAGAAAAAAACTGCCCCTTAAAGGGTTAAATAATATTGTGAACAAAAATCGTATCGTAAATGTCACGAAATCATGGATCATAATAAATACATAAATAATAACATATATTTTTCTCAAATAAAAGATTCAAGCTAAAATGGATCAATAAAAAGTTGATAAATTTAAAAATAAGCTCAAATGTGAAACGAAATTGATTAGTTTATCATATTACAAATTGTTTAAGACCATAGAAATTTAAGTCTGCCACTGATTATGGCATATTGACAAATTTCGTGATTCCAGGACCTCAACAGCATCGATGCACTCAAGCCACAATATTCATGCAAAATAGTGCTCGTTTCATATAACTTTAACTGTTCGACAAACTTAAAAAATAAACAGGTAATAGCGGTTATTTTGAAAAATCTTGGTCCCTTCATTAAACTTATCTTACTCCATGTGAGTTCTGTATATAGCGGTTTCAAAAAAGATTATTTTTTTCATGAAAATTCTGTGTCTTTTGCATCGCAAAATCGATTAATCCTATCGAATTTTAGTTAAATTTTGAAATTCTACCGTATTTCTTTTGTAATTAAAGACTAACATATCATTTGAAATACTAACTGTTTGAATTTCTTATAATTTGGGTCAATAAAATGTTCTCCATAACCATCTGAGTTGGTGAAGTTAAATTTTAAACCCCTGTAATTTTCAACTGGTTATAACGTACTTTTCCCGCCACTGGCTTGACATGTTTGTTATAGCATACTGAAAACAAAGTATGCTACCAGACACTCTTAACTATTAATTGGATCCAGAAATACATTTTAAAATTCTGCACAAAGCCGATTTTTTTTTCCTGTATCACCTGTCAGGTTGAGTGGTTTGTATTCTTCTGCTCTAATGAAGCAGAGTCTCCAATTACAAATTTGAACTTGATGCACTGCCCCTCAAAGTCACTCCGTGCGACAGAGCGTAAAGCTTCACGAGCCGACTGCAAATAAACGGAAACCGCTCTTTTTTTCTTGCACTCGGCTATTGTTTTGATTTCTCGTTGATTGTGTTTTGAAAGTCAACTGAAAAGAACTGGGAAAGAACACCTTAGAATTATTGTTCCACCTTTCCCTAGCAGACTGTGTTTTCTCTACCATGCGTCTCCCATCTGAGTCATTCCAATTTGGTTTTTCTTGGGATGCTTTTGAAATCTTCTCATCTGCCTAATTTTGATAAAGAAACTCTTTACGCTCGATTTAGCAAGCTGCACATTCCATAAGAATTAGTTCTGGTCCGTTGGAAATGGTTCAAGGGTATGAAGAATCTTCTGAAATTCTTGAATGGCAGTAGCGCTTCTGACACCAAAGTTCTGACTGGAGATTCGGCGAAATATACTATTTAGTTAAAATATATTTTTAATTACACATGAGTTAGGGGACAATTAATAGACTTATTTTTAAAAAAATTCTACTTGATTCTCCACATTTTCTGTAACCCATAAAAGTGAAAAACTCATGGTAAAGTAAAAGCTCATGATAAATATCATAAAAAAATCACGAAAATTCAATTTAATCCTTTCAATTAAAATTTTATTTGCATTTGCATTGAAAAATTTGGTATAAAAGCTTCCAGGCTTGGGTAAAATAATTATATCCAAAATTCATCTCTTCTTTTAAGTTAAGATTATTTTTTAAAACAATATATACTAATAAATATCCAAAAAAAATTCTTTAAAAACTTTTATTTCTTTTGTATTTTTATTCTGTGTTATCCCATAAATTTCACAAAGTATTGATTTAGCATGACAAGTAATAAATAAACAGGACGTTAGTGTGTTTTATATAATACAAATATAATGAATGATATTTACAAAATCACGCAAGATTTATGGCATCACACAATATCGGATAATAGTGTATTATATTTTATGCTATTTCAGCTTATTCTCCCGTCAATCAAAATAGCATGTTACAGAAAATCTTTTGGAATTTAATGCAATTACACATGCCATTAAATGTGACTGAAAAATATCTGAAAACAAACAACAATTCTATTTCAAACTTCAATAGTCCTTTCCTCATGTAATATATATCTGGAATGTTTTTTTATTTTTGTTCTGAACGGAAATGATAATCTTTAGCTGAAATTTATTTTTGAATAAAAATAGCATAAAGACAACATTATTATATACGTTAAAAGAATCTCATTTATTTAAATCTTCTTGAATGTCTTTCAATCTATATTGAAGCTCAGAAACGTTTCGAAATATGATTAATAAAAGCAAGTTTCAGGAAATCAAGCAGTTTTGTAACTATTGATAGCTTGCCATAAATGCAAAGGTTCGAATCTACTGGATTCCTGCAATCTTACGAATTTCGCCATGATTAAATTACATTTAGATTATAACTTATAAAATGTTACCTGATTTAAAAAAAGATTGGATTTACTACTACGAGATATATTTTGCAGTTCTTGAAAGTATTTTGGTGAAGATTTGATTCATGAATTGCAATGCAAATTCTTACATTTGAAAAGTAAATGTGCAAAATGTTTCACTTTATTAATACATGTATGATAATATACTGTATGAAAATTAAAAGATCATGTTAAGCCAAATAATGTAAAAGAAGCAAAATCCAAATTTTTTATATTTTTATCATTTGTGGATAATAAAGCTTTATAGATACGTTCTCAAACCAATATTATATATGCTTATGACTAAGATTTTAAAACTCGCTTTTTAAATGTTTTAAATCATGTTATTTAACTTAATCAAGTATCAGAAGATATTTTTAAATATTGTTGTGAAAATTTTACAATATTGAAAATATTTTTAAAAATATCGCATAAGAATTTTAAAGAGATTCAAAATAACTAAAGCATCGTGGCATGCTAATGTTTTCGGTGTGAATTGCCTAATTATATTTTATTTTTTAAATTGACCCAGGAATGTACAGTAGCGGTAATATTCACGTAAAAAAATGTTTCTAATTGTTTCTAATATCATGAGTGTAAATTCATGTTATTAAACAATGAAAAGTATTTTAAAATATATTCGAACATATTAAAAATTATTAAAATGGAGAAGACTTTCTACAGAAATAAAATAAGTATCACTGAAAGCTTATTTTTTGAATTTTAATATTATATAGAAATGGTTTACTTGCAACAATACGTTCCAAAATTATTTAAGAAAAACGTTAAAATGTTAACAAATTTTAATTAAAAATCAAATTTAAATTTTGAAAACTTTTTCCTTAGTGAATTTTTTTGTCCAAGATGTGATTACGTAACAAATTTGGAAGTTCTAAGTGTAATTAATGGTTTGCTTGTAAAGTTTTGAGCCTTTATTTTCATAATGCATATCGCAGTTTATTATATCATGTGAACCTGTAATAATAATAATGTTGAAATCCTTTATGGAATAATGGTTTTACATAAATTACACACAGAATTTAATTTTTGATATTTAATTACCAATTAATTGAAAAAAATTAACTACATTGATCATTTGAAAATACATCTAGTCGAGTCATAATATATAATTTTTCATTTAATTCATAAAAATCAAATTTAATTCATAAATATCAAATTCATTTAAAATAGTCTTCAAGCATTCTTTGTTTATATTCACAAATAAACCCAACGAGCACAACAAGAATGTACATTGGTTTTTAATAGAAAAAATAGTTTTAAAAGAACGAATGACGAAAAAAAACGTATAAACAATTCCATCAACAATGTAATCAGATAAAGATTGTTTAAATGATTTTACATCTATCCTGTTTTTATTTTTTTATTTTTAGAAGACTTACATCGTCTTTAATACCAGCAGCCATAAAAGCTCACATTTCGTCGCTCTCCGTTCGATAAAAGATGAAAATAGAATGCAATCATTTTCCTCATTCGTCAACTTGTCATGATGCCAGAATTGTTTTAAAAAATGCTTAGTCATTCGTATTGCGAAATGAAAATAATCTATTTTCCTTTTTAACAAACGTCGCTTTTCACGTGGATAACACGGAGTTATGTTTACGAATAACTCACAGCTTGAAAATCGTCTGTTCAAACATGTTCTCACGAACTGATTTTTTACTTTTAGCAAGACACAACATTTCTGTAGCGTGTTGCTTTGACACGCTAGAAGAACAGGATTTTTATAATAGTCGCCATCATAAGTAAACTACTTCAATATACGTATACATTTAAACTTTATAAACAGGTTAAAATCAAATGGTTGTGAAATAACCATACTGAGGAAAATTGCCGTTTGGCATTTATAGACTTGGAGAACGTGAATTTCGAAAAATATATAAAAAAAGGTCTAAGTGACATGTTGAAATAAAAATTGCAGTCTGTGAAATAAACGATTATAAGTTATTGCTGTGAAAGTCAAAATAAATATTAAAATGGCACTTTTTATCTGTAGCAATTATAAAAGAGCAAAATATTTTTCTATCAAAAGCCAAAACGAAAATCGTAAAAGCATGAGACATAGATAGGAAAGTTCTAATTATATTTATATTGTTTTTTGCTTTTTATTAGCCATCTCCAGAGAGTAGCCATTGTCCAACATATTAATAGTACTCGTTGAGTAATGCCAACCCAACATTAATTATCAGAACGCATGAAAGTATGATTTAAATTATACTTGCACAATGAACAACACTATTCGGTTGATTAGATTTATAAATCATGAGGGCGTGTAAGATTTTATTTTGCGATAGTCCTCAAAAATTAAGGGGAAGAAGGCACAGGTGTTCATTGATGATGCATCTAAGCATCATGATTTACAAATGAAACACAAATGGACGAAACTGTTACTGTGGTTATGGCTGTCAACTTTCTTTTTTACTAATAAGTTCACATAATTGCCATGCATCCATACAGAATGTGTATAATTCAAATATATAAAACAGGAAAAAAGTGGCTAGGTATAATGATTTATTCTATTCTGATATAAAAAAAAAATCATGAAGTTTTTAGCAATCTAATAAAAAGAATATGTCGAATAATGAAAAGATGCAAGGATAATGCTTTAAGAATTGATGCAAGGATAATCCTTAATTGAAATTAAGACAAACTAACTATAATATAATAAATCTTATTATATTATAAATAATATTAACAAATTAGCATCAACTTATTTTCATTTCTATTGTCGTTTCTAACAACAAACTTAAGAGTTCCAAAACATATCACTGTTGACAATCTGAATTAACAACTATTTACAGAATAATATTTATAATTATTAAACTACTTGTTACTTTTAAATGAAATATTTATAATTTATGTCGCAAAAAAATCAAGGTTGACTATACTGATAATCTGTTTCTTTTCTTCGATCACAGAGTTGGCATTAAGGTAAATATTCTCTTTCAATAATATATAAATATTATTGTTAGCTAGAATGTCTGTTACTTATACTTTCTCTAAATAATGTTTTAAGTATGAAAGGTAGCCAAATAGAATCTCAGTGTCGCCAAATATTGATGCTTAGTGCAGTGTTTAGGAAGAAAACAGAACAAATGATGAAGGTCTGAGTAGTGAAGTAGAATGATAGTCACGTATATACGGGACGTTTGACAACCCTGTAAGCCCTATAACCCTTGTATTTATAGTCGTAATGAAATGCGTACTGAAACAGTGAGTTACTATTTGTTTCCTTTTTTTGAATTCTCTGCAAAACGAAGAGCAGTGGTGGTGTGGGAGGAAGGCTACTATTGATTATAT
The DNA here is from genome assembly GCF_947563725.1 of Argiope bruennichi. Taxonomy (NCBI): domain Eukaryota; kingdom Metazoa; phylum Arthropoda; class Arachnida; order Araneae; family Araneidae; genus Argiope; species Argiope bruennichi. The sequence goes on along the minus strand of NC_079159.1, from coordinate 82,484,146 downwards.
ATACAGATATCACGTGCTTTTATATAAAATCGTCGGAAGTGCACCAGAGACTGTTGTTTTTTTTTTGGGAGGGGGGGGAGGGTTTCTTATTATTACAGATACATAAATGTAATGAATGTTTTTTTTTTTTTTTGCCTTTTATGATATTAATTGTGGTTTTATAACCTTCTATTATTTTCCGCACCTCGCTCTTTTACGATTTTTATTTTGGTCACCAGATTTTTTTTTTATTAAACAAATATTTTTTTTTTCTTTTAAAACATTGGTAAAAGTGTTTAAAATTTTTTAAAAATATTTATTATTCTTTTGTTTTTGGTCTTTATTTTTTATGATATGCATTGTAGCTTTTAAAAAAAGATGTAAAACCTTTAAGCTCTACTCGGGAATAGTGCAAGGCCGCACATAAACCGACAAATCGAATCGGCCGTTTTTCTTTAAATTTATTTTTATATTCTATATAGTTATGAAAAATTTATAATGTAAAAAAATATTATTATCTTTAATTAAAATTCAAGATTTCTAAGAATAAATATTCTAAACTATAAATATGTATTTCAATACACATAGAGTACATCTATATCTATACTTATAATAAAGCTCAATGTGTGTGTGTGTGTGTGTGTGTGTGTGTGTGTGTGTGTGTTGGCGCTCTACAGGCCAGGTCATTTGACATACAGTTATCAAATTTGGTACATGTATACCTTAGAGGTCCGGAATGTGCACCTGGGGTCCCTTTTTTTGAAATTTTAATTAGAATTTTAATTATTAATTAAAAACTAACTTTCCCGCCAAAAAAATCTTCCATTTTCCCCACCGCCAAAAAAATCTTCCATTTCCCCCACCGCTAAATGAGAAAGGCTTCAGTTTCTTTTTTCTCCCAACAGTAATGAGGCTAGGGTTAATATTTTTCGGCGGATTGTTTTAAACGATTCTGTTTATTTTCTTAATGTTTTATGCATTTAAAATTAAACATTGATAATGAATCCATGTTTCAGATTCATTCTGAAGTACTTTTGAATTAAAATAACACAGAATAAAGGAAATTAAAAATGTATAATCTGCCTAGCGTTACCCCAACTGGCGTAGAAAAATTCACGCAGTTGCGTTACCTAACTGGCGAAGAAAATTCACGCATGCGCATTGTTCTGATTGTTGTCATGACAACCGCTTTCAATGGATGATTTAAATTATTTTTAGGTTAGTTGCATGCTTTTGTAAGTAAATTGTATTTATGTTAGTTATATATTTTTTGTATATGCTTATAGTTTTAAGTACATCGTTATTTAAGTAGTTTTTTTTAACCTGTTTTCAATGATTTAAATTATTTTTAGGTTAGTTGTGTACTTTTGTAATTAAATTGTATTTATGTCAGTTATATATATTTTTTGTATATGCTTATAGTTTTAAGTACATCGTTTTTTAAGTAGTTTTTTTAAACCTGTTTTAGACCGATTATTTTAAACGATTCATTTTATTTCATAGTGTTTAATGCATTTAAAATGAAACATTGTTCATTAATCGATCTGTTCATGATGAATCTGAGAAAATTTTGTTGACAAATTCTTGAGATATTACATAAATTAAGAAAGATATTCTTTAGTGCCCATAAAGTTTAAACGCTCAGTGACTCTATTATCAGTAATCATATTATTAAAAAAAAATGCTTTGTTTCAGTAAAAAATATTATATTTATTGCAGATTAATCATTTACACTTTAATTTAAAGCATAAATTCTACGAGAGGTAACAGAAAATGAGAGAGATACATATCACGTTATAACTGAAGGCCTTTATAATATTATGAGTGAATTATATGACTATCAAAATTTGAAGTTTTAAAATATTTTGCTGAAGAATCTATTCAAGTTGGAATTGCATAAAATATTTAATTATTAAAATTTTAACGAACATTAAGATTGGCGAACCGGCTGGTCGCCAAAGGCGGCTAGTAATTAATAAATTGAATATTCTACTCAAATAAAAACTATTCTTATTCGGATCCAAAAGGTTTCTATTCTAAAAATATTTTATTTTTATTTTTTAACCTTTTCAATTAGTATTAATATTTGACTTTAATTAATTTTTTTATCAATGGGCGGATATTTTTATCGATGATTTTTTTATCAGAATACGAATATTAAAACAAAATCGAATGTGCATATTTCTGAAAGAAATGTTCGTTGTAAATTGGAATTTTAACCATAATAATAATAATACTATAAAAGTGTGAACTTCATGATTTTTGAATATATTTTCATCCAGTGTTATCAGAAACTATTTTAAATTTCTGATTTCGATTTAAATTATGATTCTGAATTTTTGGAAATACCGTTAACCTAATTACAAGTAACTACAGTAATGATTAATTGAATTTTGAAGCATTTGAATAAAGTCTAACATTTAAAATGGCATGCCATTTTAAGTTTTGCATCCTATTACATCTTTCTTTATTTGGTGTATATTTTTGTTTTATTTAATTATTAGGCAAAGAGCCTCATATATGGTTGCTTCTTCTGTATGCAATTCCATGCTCTGTTGCACAAATGATTTGTCTTTCTGTATGCCTACGGATTCGATATTTCAAATAGAAAAAAAAAAATCAATTAACAGATTATTGTTTTCGAATAAGATTAAACAAAATTTTTAACCTTTAGATAACGGGAGAATGATGTCTTAATTTTTTTTAATACAAAGGTCCTAATGCAAACTTTCAACTTTCTCATCATTTCAAGTCAATGACAAATGAGAAATCTCATCCTTTTGACTGCCCATGAGTTGTAGCGGATTGGAAACAACAAAATTGAAAACTCTTTATTAATTCATAAAATGTTTAACTGTATAATTTTTATTTTCCATTTTTTTATAGTTAACTGTATTATTATTTCTACTTAAGCAACATAATAACTGTAACTGTGACGCAGAAGATTTTTTCAATTTCTGTCGTTTTGCTTGTATATTATTCTGTAGTAAAAAATGATGAAACCATAATTTTCTTATACAAATTAATTCTTTATTGTGAACTACATTTTAAAAATCTTTGATATGAAGGTATGCATTTAATATTTAATGTGGAGATCATAAATACCAAACTCTATAAGGTTATCTATTCTTGTCTACTCTCATTAACAATACATTTTTCTATCATAAATAGTAAAAAGATTGTTAGTAGGATAAAATAAGCGCGAAGGAATAAGATTTTCTATAGGATGATTGGAAGATAGGCAGATTATTTTTTCATAGACAGTGAAATTTTAATGGACTAGGGGCATAATATTTTTTTCTAGTCTTCACATTAAGAAAAACACATTCTGCTGATATAACATTTGTACAACTGGTAAGAAAATGGTTAACTAACCAATTATCACAAAAATACACAAAATCGCATCATATTTGATTACTTGATATTCTTGAAGAAGATATTTTTCTTGTGTTTAGCCAATCTAAAACCAGAGCTTTGATGGTTTAGTAACAATCTAGGTTTCGAGATCAAATAGATTGTTTTTAGAGACTATAATCCTCCAAATATAACCTGCACATAAGAACTTCGGGCATTTTATATCCTTTTAGGTTAAAATTACACCATTTGGTCTGGCGAAGAGGTTTGAAGAGGTGGAAACGATATCATCTCTACGATTCATAATTAAGAAAGCTGTCCCAAAACAGCCTTTTATGGCATCTTCATGACAGCATGTTAAAGTGTAGGTAATCTTATTCGAAAACAATGCTCTGTTCTCTGATTTTTTTTTCTTTTTGAATTAGCGAATTTGCAGGATATAGAAACAAATCATTTAGGCAACAGAGCATGAGGCTGCATACAGAAGAAGCGACCACATATGAAGCTCTTTGTCAATAAGTTAAGTAAAAGAAAAATGTGCACCAAATAAAGCATACAAATCATATTTAATAAGATACAAAAAGCCTGTAACACTTAAAATGGCAAGTCCGTTGAGCACTTCGTTCGCATACTCCAAAGATATGTTGTTGACATGGCGTTCTACTTGCCACTGTATCCGTCACTGTGCATATGATTTGTAATGCTTTCATTTATGCAACTGTGTTGTGCTGTTGTATTTTAACAAAATTTTTGAATTAGTTATAGTTTTTTCACTAAAAATACTCAGAAATCTCAACATTTGTAATGTGTTTGAATGTCACTTACAGTTTCTTGTAGTAAAAACAGCTGCTTTTTGGCTTCCTTTACGTCGAGTAGGAGTTGTTCAATGAAGCTCTCTGACATGAAAAATCCGGCATCTGGTGGGGAAAAGACAACAGTTAATTGGATTAGTAAAAAAAACAAGAAAAGAAAATGTGATGGATTGGGAATTTATGCATGCTCACGTCACCTGAACAGAGTCAGTTAACATTATGAAATGCATTGCACATTTTGCAATGAAAGAAAAGTTTATAACGTCACAAGGCTGCGTAAAACAATGTTTATTGTGTGTTAGAAATTTGATGAAATGTCCAATGCCATTTATTGTGTGATTATAAAGTCACTTGAATTGACCATTTATCAGACAAATATAAGGAACGTTACAAGGACTATATTGATTTGGAAATAATCTAAATCAATATATTAATGCGTTCGCATTATTAACATTATAAGAAAAAAAATAAAAGCTAATTTCAACCTCTTCAGGATCACATTCGATATTTTTCTTCGGAAAAACGAAGTGTATTCATTAGAAAACCAGAATTTGAGCTTTCTTTTAATGCTTTCATTAGGTCCAAGAAAATGGAACACCAAATGATGGACTAATACTACTGGTACACCAAAAAATCATTGTTCAGTTCCCAAATTTCTGAAAACAAGGTGGTTTCGAAAGGATTAACGATCAAATGAAATGTTAAGAACATTTATAATATATTTTACATTGTAATCAATGTTCCGAAATTTCTTACACGTCATTTCATCGCTTACATTTTCATATCATTTCGCTAAATTTTCTATAAAATATTTTTATGTTTTACTTTTGTACTATACAATATATAATGATAAAAGGGTATTTAAAAAACTCATTTTTATTATTTTTTACTCCTTAGTTTTTAATATATTTCATAATTCATAGCTAAACGTATTACGGAATCTAGATGTTAGTAATTCACAAATTATATACCAGATGCTCTACTTGTATGATATCAATTTACATCAAAATTAATATATTAATTGGTCATTAAAAGTTTTAAAATTATTAAAATATTCTATTGTCATCGGAAACCAACAAATGCACAAATTTTCAGGACTGAAGTGCTTGAGTAAATGAATGAAAAATCAATTACAGTATTTCATTCTCACAAATACACAACATGTGAAGTTAAATTAAAGCATTGAAAAAAAAGTTCATATCTTCAACTGCAACTCTTCTAAATGCACTAAATTGACATTTATGTTAAAGATTATATTTATTCGCTCTCTCAAAAAGAAGATCAAAGGACGAAAAAATTTAAATGAGAGAGTTCCGCATTTGCGATTCAAAATAATAATAATAATAATGATATTTGAAACCAGTTTGACCAAAGAAGAATTCCATTAATTTTTATTCATACAAAAAAAATCGTCTTAAATGATAAATTTTAGAATTAAAAAAATAAATAATATTTTAGAATTTTTAGAAAAAATTTGAATGAATTTTTGTCTTATTAATATTATACCAGATACTCCACCCGTATGATACCAATTTTCAGGAAAATTAATATATTATTTGGTAATTAAGGGCTCTAAAATTATTAAAATATTCTATTGTCATCGGAAATCAACAACTGTACAAAATTCCAGAACTTTTGTGCTTGAGTAAGTGAATGAAAAATAAATTACAATATTTACAGAATACATAAACTTACAGTTAAATTACTAAAATACAGAAATTTATAATTTTACAAAAGTGCTTATAATGTTTACTAGCAGTCCCGCACAACGTTGCCCGTGGCATAACATCCAAGAGGAAAAATTAACTTTAAACTTAAGTCTAGCCTCCGCCCGATATGTCATGGGCGTGTCCCGCAACATCAAACAAACATAAAAGTGGATTTAGAAATCATAAAAAATTACAAGCTATATCACACATTCAGAAATATTTAGACTATTAAAAAGGTCAAAATATGATATGTTCATAAACAAAATAATTCACTAAAGATATATAATAGAAAAGCTGTTTTAAAATTTAAAAACATACAAATAAGTCATTGTATCCACTGTTCCACACTTGTTTATCAACTCTGTATAATCTGGTATGAAAATAAAACTTAGCTTGCTTCATAATATTTCTTTGTAAACTATATTAGTTGGGCGATCATTTCGCTCCTCATAACATTCATTCTGTCTCTGTAATTCAATACTAGTGCGATTTAAAGAAAGACGGTTACTTCACTCAACAGAAGACTCTTCTTCCCTAAGTGTGGATATTTTATTTCTGATATTCGCTATTCGAATATTTCTTTCCTCTATATTTTCATTATCGAGCAATAAACGAAGTGTTTTGGCACTTAGTGTGCTCCGGCTAAGGTTGGATTTCCTTTTTCGGGGCATAATGAGTTTTGAATTGTTGTTTAAAATCAAACATAAACAAAGCTGTGATCGCATATGCATATCACAGATCTTGCTATTTGCGCATGCGCAGTTTGAGGTTTTCGCACAAGCGCGGATAAGTGCAAAGCACAGATACTGCTGTTTTGCGCATGCCTGAATCGTATTAGAAAAATAATTAAAATCGCAATTATAAAACTTTTTTTTATTTTGACATGACTTCAATATACTAAAACCTTCCCCAATAAATGCCCTACAAAATGGTACAAATATATCCAGTATCAGTTAATTATTTCTCGAGTTTTTCTCTTTCAAACATACAGACGCTTTCAGGAGACTTCATTTTATACTATGTATGGATAATTTATTTTTAGTTGTGGAAGATTTGATAACAAAGAATTTTACTTATGAAAATCGTTTTAATTTTCATAAAAATCTTGGTTTTCATACATTAGTGGATTATCATTTACTTATTATTAGTGGATTATCATTATCATAACCCTAATTCCAACGATTTCTTTGATATTTCAAAGACAATGGTTTCCTGAAAATTCCAAAATACATAAGAATAAAAATTGAAGTAATCATTAGCAAATAGGCTTAGAAAACGTATTTTTTAATCATCTGCGGTAATCATTTTCATTCCGAATCAAAATATAGCCTTGAAGTCATTTATATAAAGAATAAATTTAATATCTGCATATATTTACAAATGTATTCTTAAATCCATTTTACAATTAACTTCATTTTTGCATTTTGTCCATTTCATATTTTAACTCGCTTGTTTGCGTACATTTCAAGCTTAATAATATAACAAAATTCTAATTTGAGTCCGAGAACGTATTTATATAAAACTCGAAATCTTATCTGACTTCCGGTGCGCTGGTTATAGATTTTACTACCATCTCTTGTTTAAAATAACAATGATTCTTGAGTGACGCGAATTCTTAAAATACATTCCTATATAAAAAAAAAAAAAAAATCTGTAATGATTTGGAAGCTAAATCTGCGATAGGAATTTAAAAAAAATATATTCGATGGAAGTTAAATAAATTTTCATATAAAATACAAATACAAACACATAGATGAATATTTTTAAGCTGATAATTTTGCTTAACTATTTTTTATCAGTAGCATTTGAAATCAGAAGGATTCGGTTTAGTTATATTAACGTCCCGTTTGAAGCAACACTTGGGCTATTTTGGGACGGACCTCGTAATTTTGAACCGCGGTCAGATGACGAGGACGACACCAGAGCTGGCACCCCCCTCTCCACACCACACCAGCGGGAGGACGTTTGGTCAAGACGGATTTAACGTGAAACAGACCCCCTTACACGACGGTTCTTCGGTGGAACCGGGTCTCGAACCTGAAATCCTCCGGTTCCGAAGCCAAGACCTTACCACCAGGCCATCGCGGCCTTGAAATCAGGAGGAATATTCTTCTCAAAACTTTCCCGCACACTTTTAAATAAAGGTATTATTTCCAGCATAAATAACGGGATTATCGGTAAACGCCATGAGTGCACTGATTTTTTTTTCTCCGAATCTAACACACGTGTGTTTTATGCTTCGTAATATACAGAAGAAGAAAACCGAGTATGCATTTTGGACAAATTTTTTAGATCGATTTTTAATCAAAATTTGATACAGAACTGCAATTTTAATAGTAAGATCCCTTACCAAATTTCATTTATCTAAATTATTTCTTTTTAAGTTGTGGCGTTTACATGCATGCGAGTTAACAGATCAATCGATGGTAAATCCGTTGGCAGGTTTAGTTCAAAATTTGATATGAATCCACACTGTAGATGACAAAACTGGTTGTATACCAAATTTTATACAATCAGTTCTTTGCATTTCGTTAAGATCGTGTTCATTGTTACTCGGACAAACAGAGAAAGCTCCTGTGCATATATTTTATGCAAAATTTAATAGAAATTTACAAATTCGGTGAGAAGATTACATATCAAATTGCATGAAAATTTAAAAATTGAGTTTCTTCTTTGTGTTTATAGAAAGACGAATTCCAACTAGCGAGAATATTTCCCCCGAAACGTTCTCTTATATTTTCTATTAAAGTTGTTAACCCCCTTCCCACTCCCACATAAATTTGTGGACCTTGGGCAAAGGCGTAAACGTCATGAATGCTCAATTTTTTTATTTTCAGAATCCTGCATATTAGAATTATGTGCTCCGTAATATAGTAAAGAAAATTGATACGTATGTATGATTAATCTTATGCCATTGTCAAACAATGTGTTACGAAACAGCCTATTAACAGTGATCTTTGGCGAAAATTATTGGGGTGTGCTTAGTGCTCAAGCATTAGAAAAACAAATGTATATTTTGAAAGTCTTTTTGAAAAACTGATTGAAAACAAGGTTTGACAAAGAACTACAATTTTAGTCACGTGACTATATACCAAATTTCATTTATTTAAGTCACTAAGTTTTTGATTTATTGCTTACATATACATGCAACAGTACACGCCGCCAGACGGACACTCCTAAAAGGATTTGATTCAAAATTTGACCCAGATCTATACTTTAGATGCTAAACCTGTGTACAAATTTCATCACTCTAGCTCTCTTCATTTTGTAATTATCGTGCTAAATCTATTCGGATAGCCAGACAGATAGATTTGATAGAAATCTAACAATTTGGTGTTAAATCTGAATAACAAATTTCATCCATCATAGTGTTTTTTGAGTAATCAATTCAGATACAGATAGACATACCAAATTCCAAAATATGTTTTTAGAACTCAGGCAGGTTTGAAACTTGATGATTCGTCAAAGTCTCGAGTTTGAATTTTTCAACGATTACAATAGTTACTTTTTGTAATACTTGGTATATTAGAAAGTAAAATCAAAAGAGAAAAACAAATCAAACCTAAAATATCATTCTGCAGCATTGTTACAATCGACAAACTCACATTTCGTTTCATTTTTTTAAATTTTATTACTTTCAAACATTTATTTTTTTGATGAATACAATAATTTTCTTTGTACACTTCATATATTAGAAAGTAAAAATATATGTGTGCTTTTTTCGGAAATTTTTGTACTTTTTTTTCGGACTCGGAGAAATCTAAAACTCGAAGATTCGTCAAAATGATTGTCGAATTTAAAAAGATAAGATAATCCGAATGATAATAATACGAATTTAATACAATATACTTTCTTTCTGTATACTTTGTATAAGATAAAGTAAAAAGAACAATACATTGTTCCATTCGTAAGTAAAAAATTTCTATTTAACAAAAAAAAAAAAAAGAACTTGTTACTGATATTCAAATATTTAAATAAAAAGAACGATGCATGTTCTAAACCAACTTCCTTCGAAGTAGAAGTAACATTCAAATTTTACGGTTGCGTAAACCTTTCAGACGATTTTGCAATAAATTTCGATCAAGGACAAGAGAAACAAAACGATATCTAGAGTAAAGAGCATCAATGTCATGTTTTGTCTCAAAAAGTTACATAACATGAATAAACTCCGTTGATACATTAGAATTTAAAATTCGTCTCACAAAATTTTAGAAAGTATTCACTTTCAATACCAGCTATTCGTTTTCCATATTAATAGTATTAATTCATCTATATCAACCAATTTCAATTAATTATATAATCTTATCACAACGAAAAGAAATACAATTTTAAACTATCTGATAAACCAAGCGTTGTTGGGATGAAATTATGTTTTTTATTACCAAAATACAATACTAACTTTTAAAATATTGTTAAAAAAACCTTCATTAAACTTTCAATATTTTCTACAAAATTTATAATGTCTGTAATAAATCAGTGCATTTATAACATATTAATGTTTATAATAAAAAAGTGTTAAAAGTATAACAAACATTTTTAGTAACCGCTAAAGTTATCACATATGAAATCGGTCATTGAAAGACATGTGGTATAAAAGCTGCAAGAGCAGAAAAAAACGCATTTAATATTAGCATCAAAGACGGATGTAATAAGAAGTGCACATCATGAAGTGTTTTTTTACATAAAGTAGCTAATTAACTTTCCCATTTCACTCATTTTTAATTTAACTCAATGCTAATGACTCATTTTAGATTAATCTTTTTTTTGAAATAACGTAGTAAATAAGTGTTTGTTAATATGCTTGTGTAGGATTCACGTTCGCGCATACTATTATTTAACAGACTGCATAGATACAGTGCTCATAAAAACCGTAATAACTAAATGAACATAATGAAACTGATAGTTTATACTCGACAATATTAATATTATTCTAACATTCTGTAATTCTTTGAATTTGTATTTTTTTCAAATTTATTTCTTTGAAAACTAAACAAACAATAGTTTTTAACAATATGCCTTGCAATAACCCTTCTTAGACCAGAGGCTCTAAACATACTAATCGGAAATCGGCCAGCGTGCTTGCCGTCCTCGCCATCTGACCACGGTCCAAAATAGGAATAACGTTCTCTAAAATGAAGATTGCCCTTTTAAGAGGGAAACCATTAGTGACATATCTCGAGATCACGAGCTTTCAAATGAAATAAAAAGTGGAAAGATTGATATGGTAATTGTGTTTAGAGAACTCTGCAAATCCCCCGCCTATAGACCCCCATAGAAAATATACAGTGAAGTAGTGTTTGTCAGATTTCTATCAAAAACCGAGGTGGGGGGGGGCAAGTAACCGTTGATAACATATCTAAGCGTCAAATTTAGTTTAGTTATATTAACGTCCCGTTTTTAAAGCAACACTGGGGCTATTTTGGGACGGACCTTGTAATTTTGAACCGCGGTCAGATGACGAGTTAGGCGTCAAAAGTTTTTATATTAAACAAATTAGTGGTTGGCCAGGGAGACTAGTTCTTATGTCCATTATATTAAATATAGTGATAATAAAAGATGTTGTGAAAAACAGTTCTTAATTTTTACCACTAATGCACTTCTTTTAGATCATTTAATATCTTTATACGATGATATCTGATTAAGACAATTCACCTGATGGGCGGTCACATGGCAAGAATTATTACTCACGTAAATTGATAGCCTTAATGTGCAATCTTTGGTATTCCAACGAAATGCACAATAAATAAAGAGCAGTGAGAGTGGTCTGTCTAAAACTTCCAGTCATATTCTCTAATAAAACGATCATCCCTCTCGCCCCGCATAAAATTTTGAACTTTCGCCTTGTATAGCATTAGTGAACATAATTATGAAATATGAATTTTTGGCGTGAATTTCAGGTGTCGTCCTCGTCATCTGACCGAGGTTCAAAATTACGCGTTCCTTCCCAAAATAGCCCTAGTGTTGTTTTAAAAACGGGACGTTAATATAACTAAACTAAACTAAACTTGGCTTGAATTTAGCATTTTCACTAAATCTATCGAATGATCCTTGGCGAAGTTTTTGGCGATTAATAGTACATGAATATCAATTCGTATTTCTTTCAACTGATTGAAATTAAAATTTGATGAAGATCTACAATCTTAGTCACAAAGTCATTTTTTTATCAATCAAAATTTAGCTTATTTAATTCATTACATTTTTGAATTATCGCGTTTACATGCTTGTGAAAGCACAGACCGACGGAAAGCCAACCCCTTGACTGATTTGGTTTCAAATTTTATAGGTAATATTAAATCTGTACCAGATTTCATCCATTTAACTCTCTTTGTTTTGTAGTATTAACTTATATTTGGACAATCGGATGGACAAACTTGCAACCAATGGATTTCGCTCAGATATCTACAAATTTAGTGTAAAGATCGTACAATAAATTTCATCTTTCTAACTCAAAGAATATTTGAGTCATCTTTGTCACAGGCAGATATATATAATGCCAAAAATGTGTTTTTCGAATTCAGAGGGGTCTGAAATGAGAAGATACGTCAAAATCTCAAGTTCGAATATTTTTTAAGATTACAATATTTTCTCTATATTTCGTATTATCCATCGGTATGTTGTATATGACATAAGCATGAATTTAATGAGAATTGTTTTTTAGGGTGCGGAGAAATAATTAAGAAATGGCAAAAGATAAGATAAAGGAATATAAAGATAATGTTAGATATGCAGGAAAATAAATATTATTTATCACAAGTTAACAAAGAAAAAGTATTGCATCTGTCAATACATTCACGCTGTAAATTTAGCTTGTCCGCATTTTAAACCAATGGGTATGGTCTCTTTAAAACTTTCTCGAACACTCGCCTTGCATAGTATTGGTGTAAAATAGTTACAAAATATTAATTTTCAGCATTGAATTTAGTATTTTTACTGAATCTGTCATGCCATCCTTGGTGAGTTATACGGCGATCGCTGGCATGCGTTAATAATATCTAAAAATCGAATTTATGTTTTAGACACATTTTTCTCAACCAATTGAAACAAAAATGTGACACAAAACTGCACTTGTAGCCATAAAATTGTATACCAGATTTGATATATTTGTCACTGCGTTTTGAATTGCATTTACATGTTTCTGAAAGTACAGATTAATAGACAGTGAGCTCATAGTTGGATTTGACTCAAAATTTGACAGGTGACTATAGATGCCGATTCTGTGCATCGAATTTTATCTATTTAGCTCTCTTCATATCTATTGTTATATTCGAACCGCCGGACAGACGAATTTCCTTTACTCAAAAATTGATAGAAATCTCCAAAAATGATGTAAAAACCGTTGCCAAATTTCAGCAGTCTATTTCAAAGCGTTTTTGAGTTGAGTTTTGAGACAGACGGATGCCAAAAATATGCTTTTCGAATTCAGTGAAGTCTAACACGTAGCTTGAATTTAGCATTTTTACTGAATCTATTGTGTCATCCTTGGCGAGTTATTTGGCGATAAGTTCCTAGCATGTGTTAATAGTACCCAAAAATCGAATTTGCGTTTTAGAAACGTTTTACTCAATCGATTAAAACAAAAATCTGACAAAAAAAATCCGCAAAATCCCAAATCAATTTTTATGTATTCAAGTCAAGTTTTTGAGTTGTTTCGTTTACATATTCTGAAACAACAGCTCTTTCTTAGATTTGCCATAAAATTTGATAAGTATTATAGCACTACAGATGTTAAATCTGTGTACCGTATTTTATCCACCTAGCTTTCTTCGTTTTGTAATTATTGTGTTAACTTATATTCGAATAGCCGGACAGACAGATTTCCTTTTAATTGAGTTTGCTCAAAATTTGATAGAAATCTACAAATTTATTGTAAAGACTGTATACCAAATTTCAACCATCTGGCTCAAAGCGTTTTTGAGTTACCTTTGTCACAGACTGACATACAGACAGACGGATATTTTCCAAAAATGTTTTTTTCAAACTCAGAGACATCTAAAAGTCAAAATCAGAGACGTCAAAATCGCGAGTTCGAATTTTCCGACGATTACTATACTTTCTCTATATTACTTATACGAGAAAGTAAAAATCGTTCAAAAGACTTTCTTAACAAACCATTGGACAGAGTTACCATACATTGTACGTAGTATTTCTTCATTGATAGGTTCTTATTAAGAATAGTTTTTAAAAATGTTTAATTAGATTTTATTTAAAAATTAATCAACATTTCAATACTTTCAATCAAATTTCAATCTTTCTTAAAAAATTTCAGAGTATATTATTCTTCAAAAACTTTTTTAATCTGCTTTCAATTTTAAAAAGTAAACTTTAAATATTGTCCATTTTAATTCTTTTCTTTAATTTCCATAAATTGAAACAAAAAAAAATAGCATATTTTACAAATTTTACTCTTCCATTTTTAATTCCAGCATTTATACGCTTTGATACATTATTAAATTCCTTTATTCATCTTTTTATGTGCGCGTGGCCATTGTTAAATATAGTATAAATTATCATAGTACATTTTCAAAACAAATTAAAGATGGACAAACAAATTCTAAAACATTATCATGCTACAATGTATCGGATTAGAGTTTCGCATCTCTTCAAACTTTTTCTCTGAATGAAGTGGCATCGCATGTGTGATTAAATGTACTAATAAAAATTATATGCAATACTTCCATTAAACTAATAGCATAATGAACAAATTGATTATAAAAAATATTTCATGTTAACAAATACGATTAACTTGGAATGAAAAGATGGATTATCTTCCAAAAGCAGTCGTACCCACGCTTTGAGTGGATTGCTGTTGAAGATTTAATCTCTTATTATCAAAAAACCTAGCTTCAAAATATGCACCAAATTTATCAAAATAGTGAGAACTGTAAGAGCTCTAGGCGATATTCCATCTATTACTTCCCTTTCCCTTACCTCATGACTTAAATATTGAAGAAAAGATGTGATAAAGCATGTCTAATTACCCGGATGATCATTACCCTAGCTCTACTGAATAAATTTGAACTTGAAAACAATCCTGACTGTCTCTGCTGTGACCAAAAAAACTGACATTAAACACATTTTCATGCACTGTTTGAAGTATTCAACTCAAAGAACTTACTCAATATTCTTGAACAACTCAAAAACATTGGAACAAGCTCATTTTCAATCACCAAGCAATTTCGTCTCTTAAAATTTCTGATCCAAAAAACTGTTTACCATATGTGCTTTCTCCAATTTTTTCTTCCATCACTGAATTTTTTGATATTTATTAACTCTGACTATCTGACATTAGGAAATAACAGCTTTTGTTGCTGAAAATCCCAAATTTTCCATTTCAGTAATAATAAATAAATAATAAAAACAGATACGGTTCCAAAATCAATACATAAATTTATTTTAAAAACTATATGATGAACATTTTTTTTGAATTATCATGTATATATTGAAATGAAAAAAACACACAAACATTTGGGTTTTTTTTTTTTTTTTTTTTTTTTTTTTTTACGAATCTTGTGACAAATATGTTATCGATTGCTGCAAAGAAATGCACATTTCGTACATTTAGTCCTTTGGGTCTTTGATTTATCGTGATCACTTACCAACACACAGACATACAGATGTAAAAGTAGGTATTCGTCGAGGCAGCCTTATAATATTATTTCAAGATCACTTTTTTTTCTTGACGTACTTTCTATTTCAGAATGTATGAATAAATTAGATCGGAATATTTTGGTCCCGAAAGAAAGCTTCGATGTCCATAAGCCCTGTAGATACTTTTCCTACATTACCGACGATTCTAAGAAATGTCCGTTGGCAATCTTAAGATTGCCGGTTTCTGTAAAGGGAAGAAACAATTGCTTCGATTCCATGCATGATAAGTAAACAACGATTCGGAAACTGTAGACTGCAAACGATGAGACATCGTTCAGAATGCTTTGTTATCTACCTTATCGCTTCAACCATACTGAGACTTTGACCTCTTATCACCGATTGTCTTCTTAATCAATGCCAACAGTGACAGAATTCAACTTTTGATTTGTGTTGAGCTTTCGCTATATCACTTATGCAGAGAATCT
Source organism: Argiope bruennichi (assembly GCF_947563725.1). Lineage (NCBI taxonomy): Eukaryota > Metazoa > Arthropoda > Arachnida > Araneae > Araneidae > Argiope > Argiope bruennichi. Next base: position 82,468,219 of record NC_079159.1, on the reverse strand, counting down.
AAGCTGTTTTATTCAATCGTTCATCTGTCATGCAAAAAATATGGATATAAAATCAATTTACCAATTTTATTATTATGCAGATTTTGTCTCTATATTTAGATCATATAAATTGTATCAAATGAATAAATGTCTGTATGGAAATGATATAACCTGATTCGTCTAAGATCTCAGATTTTATTGAGTTGTGTTATTAAGAAAGGATTAATGGATATTAAGAAAGTATGTCATTTTTATTGGATAAACAAAAAATCTCTGCAATTCTTAGTAAGGTAAGTCATTTATTATTCTATTATTATGTCAAAAGATGGTTTATTTTTATTATTTACTTTTTGAAATCCTTCCCCATTCTGTTTTATTGAAATCAACACGCATGATGCTACAAACAATAATAAGCGTCACTGAATACGTCGTCGAACATTGAATTACTCAGCGTTTTAAGCTATGCTGACTTCAGATCTTTTTAAATATTTTGACTGCATTAGGGGGTGGGGTGGGGTGGTATCAGTGACCGGCGGACTCATATAAATTATATTGTAAGAAATTCAGCGCGGCAGCTCAATGTGTTAATTTTACTGTACTGCTTTTCATTAAATCATTTATATTTCTGCTATATTCGTAACAGAAATAGCAGAACCTTCCTTCAGAAACATAAGGAAGACCCAGAAGTCACCTTTTACTTAAAATAATTGCAAAGCCAGAGATTCACTCCCTCAGCACCAATCAGGGATACAATTTTTCCTATTTTTAACAACTCGGAAGGATTTTGCTAATTAAAATGCCACTTTGTGTGCACAGATGCTTATTCTGAAAATATAACTTAAAATAGTATTTTTGATTTGGCGAGATAGAATATAGTTCATCAATATTTGACATTTCTTAATTAATACTATTACTATGAAGGCAAATAGTTGGTTATTGAAGGCGCCTAATTAAGTTTCTACAAATAATAAAGGATAATGCTTGTGTTGTGTGTTGGCACTCTACAGGCCAGGCCGTCTGACTAACAGCTATTAAATTTGGCACATTTATAATTTGTTAGAAGAAAATTTTTACCGCAGAGCGATTTTTTGTAATTTTAATTAATTAAAAATTAAGAGAAAAATCTGACGTTTTCCTGCCATAATTTCCAAAAATATTACATTAGAAATACTTTTGATATTATTTTAAAATTCAAAAAACTATTTTTTTCAATGATACCAATGTTTTTACCTCATACTTTTTTCTGTTTTTAAAACGTGTATTATAACAATATATGTCATAGTTAAAGTGAAATATTTTATTTATTGTTATTAATATTTTAATCTGGATTTGTTTCAATTTTTAATGATGAATAATATGGCTTATTTTCCCATAATTAGTGATTCTATTTAAAGGATTCTTTTTTGAAGGACTTTTTGAAATTTGTTACTTACAATTAAGATTTAATTTTACAAGTAAGCAATAACAATTTTTAAAATTTTTAAACTTTGTTGCTATTTAATGAAATGTAATTGACTCTATAAAAATATCTTTTTCATCACTTGAATATTGTTGAATCAGATATTTTTTATTGAATAATTATCTGAGTTTTTACACAAATTATAGTATTTGTGTAAAAACTATACTATAATTAATATAATACTATACTAATATTAATATAAAATATTTAATATTACACATGAAATTTCAATACTGAGTAATTCTACTTTTTTTTATTTAAATTTTAAATAAAAATGTTTTATTTCATCAAGAAAGTTTTTGTATTCGATGAAGTTTGAACATTTACATTTTGATGTTCACATTTTAAGTGAAATGGCAGACAATTTTCGAGATGCGTTGAGCAATGAGCGGATTTGTAACTAGGCAGCTACCTAGAACCACTAGGCTCAGAGGGAACCATATGCAGGTCAATTAAAAAACTTTGGTTTCTCAACTCCTAAATAAATAGTAAAACAAATAAATTGTAACAAATTTAATTTCTATGAATGATAAAACATTAGGATAATATTAACATCTTTTCACGCATATTTGAACCATATAATTTCTATATATTTCAATACATTCATTTAGTTAGAATATTTGTAAAACGGAACATCTGCATCCATAATATGGTGCACAAAGGTAGATGGCAGTTTAAAGTCATGATAAACAGAATATATTCATAAAGTTTATAAAATAAACAATATCAGCCTAAAATAAATAATTAACAAGTTAAAAATGTGCTGAAATGTGGAACTAAATTGACCATCTTATTAAAAGAGGAGCCACATAATTTGCACTATTTAGGGCTGTAAAATATCTAAATTCGTCATTGAGGAACGGTGTAAAGTTTTAAAATAGTAGGTGTTACATATTTTTCAAATTTTAACAAGTTCATTACCATGATTGATGCATGTGATTCGGACCACTATCTAATAAGCTATCTATCTGCTTACATACTTATTATCTTTTAATTACAGGAAAAGAAAATATCTAATTAATATGTATTAATCACAGAAAATTCACGTGCTGAGCAACGCGTTAAAACAGGCAGATATAAACTGAACATAGGCTTCTTCTATTCGCATTCTATATTGACTGAGAACTTGTGCTGTCACGCGAATGCGAGTGACACAGCAATCAACGTGTTAAGTTGAAAAATATTTTGCTGAGGAAAGCATCAAGAGTAAGCTACATAAAATATTTAATTCAAATTTTAGTAACCATTAATACTGGCGAAGCAGCTAGTCATCAAAGGCGGCATGTACATTAATAAATGAATGATATATCTTCTCCGTACAGGTCTCCGTAGTTAGTATCCTAGTACTCTAGATACTAACTGAGCATTGGGATTAGTAACAATCACCGGAATACTATTTGGGGTTAGTAATCGTCGGTCCATCATTGGATCCTCTAGAGGCCCTCAGACCCTCCTGCAAGAAGTATACCCTATCATTGGAATATTGCAAACATAACTTCATTTGATTATTGTACCCTCCAGAGAAGAGAAGATTCGCTTATTTCTCTGACGTTTTATCATTCCCTTATTTGAAATGACCCTCCCCCACGGAATCAGCCCTAGCCTATCATGAAGAGCTACAAAGCATTTGGAGGTAATATAAATTATAATTGTTGTGACATTATCACGGAATTGAGATTGCCACTGCCAGCAGAATCCTTCCTGAAGGAGGTATATCTCTTATTGGATTGGAAGTAAGGCGACTCAAAACCATTTTTGTACCCTTCAGTATTCGTAAGAACCTACCTATTCACGTTCATTCATCTACTCGTGGTATCCTTTGGGGGAAAGTTACACAAAGACAACCAATGTAAATTAATAAATTTCAAAGTCAATGATTTTTTCCCTTTTAAAAAGATTAAGGGTAAGAAATGCTACTTTTTGTAGCGTCATATTTCAATACAGAAACAGCAACATGTAACAGCTTTGGTAAATGTGTACAACGAAAAGGCATTTGCAACACAAAAATCAGTGTGGAGAAAAAAAACTGGCAGACATCTTCTTAGAAATCTTTTTATTATCTTCTTAGAAAAATGCAAAATAATTACGCAACGCAAGTGAAATGAAGAGCTTGGAAGTGTTTAATTAAGAAAAACAAGACAGGTGAATTGAAAAGAAGGGCAAATAACACAGAAAAGTGCTCATTCTGGATTTTAGTCTACTATCTGACCAGAAAAATAATTTCAGATACCGAAAAAAAAAAACTGCTTCCATCTACCAAACTTCAATTTTCCTTAATCAATATTAAATTAATTTGTGTCAAGCATATCTTAATTGAAACCTCGAAAAATCTGAATGAAGAAATGATTAAAATTATACTCGGGAATCTCTAATTAGTAATTACACATAAGATAAAAGCTTTGCAATAGTGATTATGGCTTTATGTTGTTAATATCGTGAAGACCAAAATTCGCACAGCAGGGTATTGTGTGTGTGTGTAAAATCGTGTGTGTTTTACTGAGAAAATATTTAGATACGAATCACAGACTGATTACGTATGAATATTTTTCAATCTTACCTCATCTCACATCCATCAGCGCCATCTAACAAAATTTTGAGGTACCAGTAGGATCTAATCCGATGACAACAATGTAAGTACCACAAAAATTTACGAGATATTAATTAATATTTCTTATCTCGTAATAAAAATTACGAGATACATTGTCAGCATGAAAGCAGATAAAATAAAAGCTCTAATAGTTAAATTATAAAAAAAATGTTTTTTTCTTTTTTTTTTGTATTTGTGTGTGTAAAATAGCGTTTTTTTTTCAAGAAAGACATCTATTTATATATAAACTTAAAAAGCAAAACCTTCTCTAAATATAAAATATAATCCAAATCGTTAGAGCCGTTTCCAAGATACATGAAATAAATTTATATATTCAAGTGCAGGTTTAAAGTTATAAGATATCACCATCTGTTATGTAAGAAGATTTTCATAAATGTTATAAGGAATTTGTTCCATTTATATTAAAAAATGAAAACTTGTTTCTGTATTAAGAGTGAAGCAACTTAACAAGAGAGCCAATTCTGCAGTAAATGAATATATCTAGTTATATAATTTAAAGAAAGACAATGCACATTTCACGGCAATTATTTATTTTGCCAATTTTGAAAACTAAAATTTTCCTTAAAGGGAATCAGAACATGTAATTTTTTTAAAAAAAACATGTATCTCTTTTGAATAAGGAATAAATGGGACTTTTTATACTGCATGCATAGAATTTCTGCGTATTAAAAGTCGAATTAAAATTTTAAAGCTTGACATATTGGGCGGAATTATCGATTGTAAAAATTTTCATTGTCGAAACTAAAATTTGAAATCGAATGTTTAAAACAAAGATAGCAATAATAACCAATGGTTTATTTAAAATTTCTTTAATGAACCATACTTCATGCTTTCAATTTTATATTTATTAAAAGATATTTGCTACGATAGAAATATAAAATCAATTTAGTTATTTGGTTTGCTTTATATCATTTGTCCTGATTATACATCTACAATATCATCAGAAAAATGAATCTTTAGGAATCATTATCTATTAACAAATTAACAAAACTTTCTTTTAAAAAAATGCTGTAAAATGTCTTCATTTTAAGATAGAATTATAGGTAATTAAAGAATTTTATTCTTAGATTAAAGATTCCAAATAAATATTTAAGTATCAAGAATTTCTATGAAAAAAAATCTATTCATTCATTCTTATGAAATAATTCCTGATGATTTTTGACATTTTTTTTATGTGTAATATTGAAACGAAGAAAATATACGAAAAGAATACCTACTGAGAGATGATGGTTCGCTTTTTGAATTCGGTTGCTGAGGCATGAGGTTGGATGGATTTTGTAGAGGTGACACTTTGCATGATTTTCTTATTGACTTTGTTTCTTCTTTTCTAAGGTAAGGGAATCGAAGACAGTAAGGTAAATAAAGTGTTAATATTTAGATGGTCGTAATTTGATGAACATATGTCAGAAGATCGATAAAAAATTAAGATTCCAATAACATTAAATATTTATACAACTTCATGCTGATCGTTTGAAAAATAGCAAACGATAATTTTAATCACATTACAAATTTTTTAGGTATCCTTTTTTTTATACAGAATTATCATTTTTTACATTTATTAATGGGTATTTCACTATAAAAAGAAAAATACTTAAAATTTATATATTATATATCATTTTTTCTCAGCTTACATTTAAGCTATGATCTAGACAGAAAAAGGAATTAAAAAGTAAATGAAATTCAATTCGTCCATTGCAATTAACTGACCTGAGATTAACTGACATTCAACTGTTTTGTCCTATACACGTCCTATATACGTTTACAAATGTTTTTAAAATTTTTCTTCCATTCTTCACTCTGTAGATTCATTTCATGATTTGATTTACGAAATGAATCTTCAGAATGAACAGAATTTTAAACGACTTCATATATGAAAGTGAAAATTTGTAATTTTATTTAATGATTTGTATTGAATAGTACAGAAATTCTGTGTTTTTAATAAATGCATCACGTTTTTTTAAATTACACATGACAAGACCTAAATTAAGAATTTTGATTTCCAACTTCATATTCTTCAAGAATTTAAGTAGGTAACTACGTTGAAAAGACGATTTTTTTAAAGAGATTGTTAATTATTTTTATTTAACATTCTTAATGTTAGAATAGGTTTCTTTATAAAAAAGATCGAATTTTGTTTCTAAGTTTATTTTGGGGGAAGTTTCATTGACATACATTTAATGCTGTTTACTCAAATTCCAAACTTTGATAGATTTTTTTTGCAAAAAATCATAATAAATTAAAATTTAATGCATATTTTTTTACTTCAGATTTGATATAATTTTTTATCAATATGTTCTGCAGTTCCTGAACTAAAAAATAAGAAATCTATGAAATGTTTTATAGTTGTTTTAATGCTTCACATAATGAAAAAAATTGAACATTTTACATTATTTATAGTTCGAACTCCAATATTAAAAGAATAAGTAGAAATGTAGCTTATTTTATGCAAGTATTTATGGCCAAAAAAAAAAAAGAGAGAGAGAGAGAGAGAAGGTTCTGAAATAAACATCTATCTCCTTCTTTCTCATGACGCAACAAAACTGTTTATATAATTAAGCAATGTCATGGTGTGATAGTACTGATATTATTTTATTACAAGTCATCTCACGTAATGATTGGATTAAACTAACAAAGCCGGAAGAATTAAAACTAAAAGCAAGTCTGATAGCTTAGTTGTGTCACACGACGGGATTAAGAAGCACTAAATTAACCGAATGATATCTTTCTAAGAAGGTTCTGAATTAATAATTATAGTTCTTTTCAATCTACACTTGATGGTCATTTGAAGAAATTTAAACAATTCATCAATGAAATGTTCGTTCTTGAATAGATGCTTTTCTTTGATTATTAAAAAAATATTCGGTGTCAAATATTTAGTTCCTGTTTGTAATCTGAGATGCTTTAATTATGGGATGAAAATATTATGATCATTATTATCATTTTAGGATGATAATATTAAAAAAGTTAGTATATTATCAGTAGATTGCGACATGCATAATGCAGCATGCTAGATTAAAAAGCCTGCAAAACACTTAACAGGCCAGATAATTTTACCGAGAGCTAACAAATTTGGCGATTAATTACTTTTTTAGTAAACACTCATTAAGAAAGTTTTTTTATTTCTTTCGCATTATTTAATTAGATTTTTAATTAAAAATGAATCGATACGTTAATGTCTTTCCTCTAAATGGTCAGAGCATATTATTGTACAAAAACCATTTACCATACAACTTTAAAAGTTTAAAAAAAATGATTTTTTAGTGATATCAGTTTCGTTTCAGTTGAATTTTTTTCTCGATTTTAATAATTTTTAAAAATATTTTTATGTATATTTTACAAAACTTTTCATAATTTTAGTTACTATATAGCTATACACTTGCTTTGAAGAGTCCGATAAAATATATTTTTAGAGTACATGTTATCATTGCTAGGATTAGGAATAAATAAACTAGAGTTAGAAATAAATCATAGAGTCATAGTGGAGGGTTCCAGGTTCGAAATTCAGTTCACTAAATTCCATTCCTATCTGTTGTCTAACGCACGTTAAATCTTATGCCATGGACCAAACGTCCTTGTGATGGTATGGTGCGGAAGTTTAGAGAGAAAATGCCAGCTGAGGTGCTGTCCTCGTCATCAGACGGAGATTCAAAATTACGAAATTCGTCTTAAAATAGTCGTAAAGTTGCTTTTAAATGGGACGTTAAAAGCAAACTATAACATTGCTTTTTTTTTCACGATTCAATACAATTCTTCCGTTTTTGAAGATTTTTTTATGATATTTAGGTACTTATAAATTTAATTTCATGATTTTTGTTTACGAATAATGAATAATAATGTCTTTTCTTCGACATTTCTTATATTTAACGACAGGGGGCGCTTTTTCCTAGCTTTATCATATTGTTAACACGATAATTGCCACGTGATTCGCTTACTATTTAATCTATTTAGTTCGATTATCTTATTAAATAACTCTTTTCTCTATTACAGTTAAGAAATAGCAAAGAAGGGGTTCATCTTATTAGATAGATAGCCCGATTCGCATTCGTAATTCATGCCACAGAACGTGTTAAAGTATCAGCTATTCTTTCTGGAATAACATCTCTTCCAAATGGTCGATCTGGGTCAAAATTCGGTATGAATATTAAATTTTGATGCCAATATTCAATATAATTACTTTGCTTTCGATTGTCTAACTCGCGCACTGACAGACAGACACTCAATATATTTATTCGCAGATTCATTTAAAATGAAATAGTGGTGTAAGAGTCATATGATAAAATTTATTTATCTAGCTTGTGTTTTTGAGTTATTAAGTTCTTTATTGCTGGAATTCTATATGGAAAAACAGATAAATCGTTAAATAACCAATCTGTTGCCACAATAGTTTCAAAACTTGATTCATATAGTCTAGTAATAAAACTATATGTTATATAAATTCCCTTTATCAAACTTTTTTAAATGTGTGTTCAATTCACATGCTGGACAGACAGTCAGAGTTCCCATAAATTGATTTTGTCCAAAATTTAGCAGGATGAAGATAACAGCGCATTTCAAGTTTTTTCAGTCTAGATTTTTGCATTTTTTTGAGATATCGTATTCACATTCAGATAGATTAAGAAGATACGAATATTAACAATTTTTTTCTGATTCAGAAATATCTAAAATTCTCATAAAAAATATCGAAGTCAAATTTCTTAAGGATTGCAATATAATATAGAAAAAAAAACTACATTATTTATAACTTATCAACTTTTTAAAAAATTATACATTTACTTGATACATATCTGTAAGATAGGTTTGAACAGAAACTCAGAATAACAGAATAAACTATACATACAGAAAAAAACTATACAGCATAAATTATATACAATATCAGAAAATGTAATTTTTAGATATTCTAATGGAAATAGCATGTATATTGTAAAACCTTTGGAAGCAGTAGAGAAAAAACAATACGTGCAAAGAGCGACAAATATATCGTATATTTTTAGAAAAGAATTGAGATAATAGATATCGCTGCGGAGTATGAGTTAAGGCGTATCAAGTGGTAGCAACAATTATCTAGCTACAGAATCTTACAGGAAATAACAAGTCTATAAATTTATATGTAAAAATAGAACGAAAAAAATACCTAGACCTAAGAGAAGTTGTTTGGTTTTAGCATTAGTATTCAGTCAACTTTGTAGTTGATCAAAAATTAATAATTTTTTGATCTTGAAACGATAATTAAAACATGGAAGGAAATAATTTGTTTCTACTAAAAGTAAAGTGTGTGTGTGTTGAATAATACTCTGACCATTAAATCTGGCAGTAAGTAGTAAAAACAAATTATTAAATCTGGCACATATCACTTTGAAGAGTGAGAATATATCCTTACTAGTGTTTTCAAAATTTTAAACACGATTTTAGTTAATAAAAAAATAAAACAAGATTTTGACATTTCTCGGCGATTATTTCTGAAAATATTATAAAAAAATTATTTTTATGTCGTTTTAAAATTTAAAAAATTATCTTTTTTTTAGTGATAGCAATTTATTTATCACAGAATTTTTTTTAAAAAATTTGGCATTTTTTTAAAAATTTGCATCATTTTTACTTTAAATAATTTTTTAATTTGCATAATTTTTTCCCGTAAATGTAATATAGAAATCGTGGAAAAATTCGGACTTGAGATTTTGACGAATCTCCACGTTTTAGACCTCTCTGAGTTCGAAAAACACATTTTTAGAAAATGTCTGTCTGTCTGTGACAAAGATGACTCAAAAATGCTTTGAGCTAGACGGATGAAATTTGGTATACTGTCTTTACATCAAATTTGTAAATTTATATCAAATTTTGAGCAGAATCTGTTCAGCAGAAGTCGGTCTGTTTGGTTGTTTGAATATAAGTTAACACGATAACTACAAAACGAAGAGAGCTAGATCGATAAGATTCGGTACACATACATATTTAACATCTATAGTGTAGACACCAATAAATTTTTGAGACAAATCCATTGAGGGGTTGACCATCTGTCGGTCAGTACTTTTCGAAATATGTAAACACGATAAATCAAAAACGTAATTACCTGAATACATCAAATTTGGTATAGGAATTTCTGACCACAAGTTTTGTTTCCAATTTTTGCTTCCTTTGCATTTTGGTTGAGAAAAAATTGTCTAAAACATAAATCCAGTTTTTGGATACTATTAATGCATGCCAGGGATTAAATGCCAAAAAAATCACCAAGGATGACACGCTTGATTCAGTAAAAATGGTAAATTCACGTCAAAAATTAATATGTCGTAACTATTATATGCCAATGCCATGTAAGGCATTCTCTGGCATGGCAAGTTTATTAAAGAGTATACTTGAAAGTTGTGGGAAGATCATTCCGGCTGGTTTAATAATAATTTAATAATCAAAATGTGCGTGATAAGTATCAATTTATTTAACGTGCAAATTTTTCTTTAATTTTGTCACTTGCATAATTTTTAGCATTACGTTCTATTGTTGCAATAAAATTCAAACGTTTGTGAAATTTAAATATTTAACTTGTTGATTTCTTCCCCACAGTTTAAAGCTAAGGAAAAAAATGTTCAATATCTGCGCAGTTTACATGACGAAGAAGAAAATGGTCTTACAGTACTGGGAAAGAAATATAATGTGTAAAGATATAAAGGTAACTCCCATAAACGACCGTCTCTAAATTTATCAAAATGTACTCTCTTTTGCTATTACGTATATCACATCTACCAACTCTTCAAAGCCAGTATAAATTACCTCTGAACATACTTCGTGTATCAAAAACTAATTATTGAGAACTAGTCGTCTTTAGTGACCAGCTGGTTCGCTAGATATATTAGTCATATTTAATTTAAAATGACAAATCGACTTGTTAAATCTTTACATAATTAATGTCCGTGTTTCCTTTCAAACTGTCAGACATTAAAATCGTGTTGTTTTAATCGCCTTACAAATGTTCTGTTCATTGAGTATATGAACTGTTCTTATAGAGGCCAGTTCCATGATTTCATAGCACTATTAAATCATAAATGTACGGTTCATCTATTTTCTAAATTTCCCTGTAATTTTATTCTTTATTCGTCCTGTAAATTAAATTGATATTAAACAAAATCCTTCTTTTCCGATTTACAACAGTGGAAGAAAATCATGTGATAAAATATTTGATGAAACAATAAAAATGATTTGAATTTCTGGGCAACAGTTAAGTCAGCGTTGGAAATGAAACAAAAAAATATTTCTAAAAAGTGGTCGAAATTTCGGAAAAATTTCCACTACTACTTAATTGGCAACATTATAAAGCCAATTTTAAAAAAAAATTTCAAACAACATAAAACTTTTTTTTTGTGTGTGTATGTGTGTGTGTGTGTGTGCAAAAAAAAATCCATTATATTTTTAGAAGTTATTGCGGAAAAACTTCAAATTTCTGCTTAATTTTTAATTAATTAAAATTTTTAAAAAATTTCAGACGTACATTCCCACACTCCAAGGCATATATATGCAAAATCTGGTAACCGTAGGTCAAACTGTCTGGTATACAGAGCGCTAACATACACACGCACACTTCTTCATTATTAGTAGAGATAAGCACACGCAATAATTGTTTACATTGTAATTCCCAACAGCAGTAAATCTATCTATTTCATAAAAAAAAAAATCAAATGCATAAACATTCAACTGCTTACCTTTGAATCGGTCGAGGAGGGTTCAGCACTGTGTCAGGCTTGTAATGAGAGGCGACGGCATGAACCAATCTCATAATAGCTTTGAGATCGCCGTCACAGATTTCTAAAATAAAAAAAAATAGACTTTTCATTGCATTACTAATAAACTCCATCAAATAATAGCGAATAAAGAACTTCTATATAATTGTCATGTAATTTAAAAATAACGTTGAAAAAATCTCGTATACTTTCATTTGAATAGGTCAATTACGTTTTTTAATTGCCTTCTTTAAAGCGTAATTGTCATTAATTCAAAAAAGAATTGTTGTAAATAATTCGTTAATGGAATCAAGATCCAATCACTGGTTAGCTTTAGAACGAAGTTTTATATACAATGAAATTAGAGCATGTCATCGTTTATATAAACGTATTTTAACTTCTTAAATTCTGAACATATCAATCACAACGATATAACAAAGAATTAAATAGCGTCTATGTCATACATTTTTTTTTCTATCTATGGTCATTCACTTGCTTTTAAAAACGTAAACAAATCGCCACAGTTCCAACAAGCTCAGAGTATCTCAACACATATGTCTTCGAATCCTTCGGCCTACGTGTCAGGATATTTAATTCCTGATTGGGAGTTTATAAATTCGAAACCTGATTCCCGAAAGAATATACACGCCTGATGCATCCTTAGTATGTCGAGTGTCCCTTATTCTACAACTATGTGGAGTGGATGTGGAGAGAAAATATTTGCTCAAGTATCATTCTAATCATCTGAGAGCCAGTTAAAAATTAAGATGTCAGCACTGAAATAATTTTCATGTAGTTTCAAACTGTGGTGAGTTGGAATGAGCGAGTATAGAACCTGGGACCTTGTGGTTCACAGCCGAGTAACATGACCACAATACAAAAGCAATTGCTCGTGCAGCGTAGTTGTTAACTGGCTTATAAGCTATTCATCACAAAACTATATTAATTTAACAAAACTGAAATTAATTAAACCATACCAATTCTTTAGATCTATGTAAAAAGGATTGCGTGAGTTTACGTTTAGCACAGAGTTTCGGCCTTGAGAGAGATGACTCTGAGATGATGACCCTATTTCACATAATAAATGCCGTGTAAATATCCCAGACGCTCTCTGAATCCGTCGGAGCTAAATATCGTATCTCCGTTTATATAGTGCGATGGTTTAGAGAGTGTCATTTAAATCATGCGCTCTTATTTGAAACTGATTCTGCACTCAGAATTGATAAATCTTGAAAATTGGCAATTTTGTTTCGAAAAAATGACGTACAGATACAAAAATGTTAGTTGCTAAAAATTTCGAGCGTCGCCTGTTTTAGGATAAAATAAATCTCTACATACACTGATAATTTAATTAGAAAATTGAATATTCTTGAATGTTATATCAGAAAATTGAATATTATATCAGCTATTGAAATTTTGAAGCAAAATTGAATGAAGCTGAAAATTTTAAATTTTGGAAATAACTGTATTCTTGACTTGGAACATTTTCAATTTGAATATGATATCATTTTCAAGTTTAGAAATGTTTAATCTTTGCGAGCAATGATCTACGCTCTTCAAAGAAAATCAGTCTTCTATAAAATCCAATATTTCTGGCATCCATTTTGGAAAAATTTCATAAAATATTGCTGCGGACAGATTTTTTTCGAAGAAAAATAAACGGTAGTAGAGATTACATCCTACATGATTTGGAAGAAATTTTAATATTTCTATTTCTAAATAAATCCTATATGCTTATTATTTTCTCGATTCTATATATATTTTGTTCCTTTAGTCATTGTTAGTCTTTAAATTTCCCAAACGTATTGAACCGGCAGGAGCTGTTTTCTCAAAACTTTCTCGCATATTCTCTAATAAAGACGTTATCTCAATGCCTTGCATGGCATTGGCGTATAATAGTTGCGAAATATTAACCTTTGGCGTGATTTTTTCATTTTTTAATGAATCTACTGTGATTTTTGGAGAGTATTTTGGCGAGTATTCCTTGACATGCGGTCAAAAGTATTCAAAAATCGAATTTAGGATTCAGACGCATTCTTCCCATCCGAGTGAAACAAAAATTTGAGATAAAACTACACTTAAAGTCACAAAATCACCGACCATATTTGATATATTTAAGTCAATGCGTTTTTGAGTTATCGCGTCTACAAGTTTCTGAGACCGACAGATGGTCAATCTCTTGTTGGATATCGCTCAAAATTTGGCAGGTGTCTCTACTAAAGATGTTAAATTATCTTGCTAATTTATATCCGAACAGCCGGACAGACAAACTTCCTCTGAACGAATTTTGCAGAAAACTTGATTGAAAACTACAAATTTGGTTTTAAGCCTATAAACCAAATTTCATTCGCCTAGTTCAAAGCGTTTTTGAATTATCTTTGTCACAGACAGACGGACATTTTCCAAAAATGTATTTTTCGAATTCAGAGACGTCTAAAACGTGGATACTCGTTAAAATCTCGAGATCGAATTTTTGACGATTACTATACTTTCTCCATACTTCTATACGAGAAAGTAAAAATATGTAGCTTATTATTATTGTTCACAATGATTGGATGGCATGAAACACATTAAAGCATAAACACTTATATGTGTATTAATTTTCGAAATTAACACATACTTATGGGAGTTTTCTCTTCTCGACTTTCTCATGTGTTATGCAATTTCACCCCCTATTACATATGTAAACATCATTCTTAATGTAACTGAATTGTCTGACGGTTTCTTTTCCTTCTGACATAATTATGCCCGGAGGTTGAGAACAACCGTCGATTCAAGAACACCAATCACTCTCCCACATGTCAGCATATTGATTTTCTTGTACACTTCTGTAATGTTTTACGTTTTGTACTTAATTTCATCGTTTATTAAATTGCATTTTGGAGCAATACAGTGTCTGATATCATTTACTAAATTTGCTTCAAAACGGACACTAATCCACATATATAAAACGCTAACGTAACGTAACGTTGGTTGGTTGAGATTTAATGGCGCAAGATCCAAGTTTGGCTAAACTGCGCCAATCAAATGGTAAAAATACTAACGTAACGTACATGGCCGATGAATTGTTCTTATTACTTTTTGATGAATGTCAACAGTCAAATGTCAACAAAATATCATACAAACGTTTCAGACTACTTCATTGACCTTTTTTTACATCTACACTTAATTTAACTGTTCACTTAAGCAATTAATGGAGCTGAAAAATATCATTAGAAATTCTCGGATGTGGGCTAAGAACTCCATTCATTCAGAGGATAGAATATATAAAAGATGTTAGAAATAAGCATCAAAGTTGAATCGAGAGCGAAAATAAGGTTGAAAAAAATCATTCACACTGATTTTGCACTAAAAAAGATACCTCAAAACTAACGACGTTTAATTTTCGTACTCTTTCAATGTTTTCTTTATAAACGAAATAGATCCATAACACTAAAATGAAGAAACTATCAACCAAATTAAAAAATTTTTAGTTCATTAATGTATCAACTGTTTTTAATTATTTATCCTATTTAAAATGAGCATCAAAAACGGAGCTTATTAAAACAAATAAATAAATTTAAATAAAAAAAATATATTGCTGAGAATATATATATATATATATATATTCTCAGCGGATATTTGAGTAAATACAACATGAAACCAGCTAATAAAAATTCCTTTCAGGGCACATTGCGGTTTCGACGTCCCTGTCAAGTTAGATTTAAAATAAGTGTTTCCAATGTGAATAATTTTATTGCCGGTGCCACCTTTGAATGCCAACCAGTGATAAAACGTCATATGACTGCGAACGGAAAAAAGCAAAACAAGGTTGTCCTAGACAGGATCCCTATCTCGTGCCTCTTTCCATGAAAAAGAAAACAAACGAAACTTTTTTTCAATCAAGTGCTTCCGTTCTTTCTCGCCCGTACTTTCAAGTTGCACGCGTGTTGTGCAACTGTTGTTTCGATTATAATTGTTTCGGATTCTTGTTTGATTTTGTAACCTTATTTCCTTAACGCCTCTTAACTTTTACTCTCTTCAGAAGTACGCTGTAATTACTGATTCAATTACAAAATCATAGAATACTTCGTTTGCGGATAATAATCCAGTCGAGTTGTATTGTGACAGCAAAAAAGTACATAACAGCAGTTTTATTGATTTAATTTGGTGAGATGACTCTTCAAAGTAAGCCTTTAAATTTGCATTTAGTTTTGTTGTCATCTAAGCGATAGAGAGAGGAATGAAAGTTGAAAAACAAGTTTTTTTGTTTAAATAATAAATAAAAAATATTAATATGAAAGAAAAATTGTAAATTAAAAAGTTATAGGTAGTAAAAAAATTCATAAAATTAGCTGTCAGTCTTTATTTGCTGAAGGTATGTGACTATGTTCGTAATGAATTTTTTGAAAAACCTTCAAAAACTGTTATATTTTTTAATATTTGCATAAAATTAATTGCAAAACCATCTTTGAAACCAAAATATACCAGTTGAATGTCAAAAGTTTCTTTAAAAATTGGGAAAAATGACATTTTTTTGGGGGGCTAAAAAGCAAAAATCTTCTAGTTTAGAAATTTATCGAATGATTTGCTTAAATTTTTGCAGATAGCTTAAAGAATATATTATATAGTCCCTGAACTAAAAAATCAAACTGTATTTCTATCCATTCTTTACATATTAGCGTTCGATTGATAAATAACACGAAATTTTCAATTTCTTTTCGCATTGTGAAGCCCTATAACAACCATAAAATATTTCTAAATGAATAGATTACTTATTATCTAGTTCAGGAATTGTAGAACATATTGAAAAATTATTATACCCAATTTGAACAAAAAATATGCATTAGATTTTAATATCTGAAGTTTTTCATAAGAAAATTCTATCACATTTTCTAAATATATTCTATGAGAAAATGGCATCTAAAGATCTAAAATAGCATTAAAACGCATATAAATAAAAATATAAAAAGCTGCGTAACTTCCCAGAAAATACTTAGAAACAAAATTATAACGATTTTATAAAGAAAATTAAGAATAACAAATAAAAAGAAAATAATCGTAGTTCCTGAAAAAAATTGACTTTTCAACATAGTCACTTTGATGGAAATCAGGAGTAAGTTAGAAAAAAAATGGAAATTTGCAAAAATACATTTCATTTTTTAAAAAATTCGGGCAACATTTTTGGAATTTCAATTAAATGTGTGTCATGTGGGATGGAAAAATTGATAAATATTTCAGATGGATGTCCGCCTTATTTTTTTAAACATTTAATTTTTTTTGAAACACATAACAAAATTGTCAAATAAATAAATGTCCATAAGTCTTTTTTTCATCAACCTGAATTCGCGGACAGAAAAGAAATTCCATTCTAAACATTTTATCCCATGATTTCAAATAGCATGATAACGGTCAATTTTCAAAACAAGCAGTGAAAATTAATTTCGAAGTTGACATTTTGTCTGAATTCTTAAGCTCGAACTCATTTTCAGATTACCGTACTATTATTACCACTAATATATTAATGTTTCTCGGAAAAATAACTCTAAAAAAAATAAGACTTTTTTTCTTTTTTAATGTAACTTTCACCATTTTCTTTTAAATAGATTATTAAAATATTTTTTTAAACCGTAAAACAACACTTTTACAAAAGGATATTTTTTTTCATTCATCGAATTCACTGAAAAGCACTAAAATGCAATTTTCGACGACTGTATTTTTTCAATAAAATTGAATTTTCAGAAAACAATTGCAGACATTGAATTGAAACTTTTATCATTTATTCCTTTCTATGTAATAGGTAATTAAGGAAAATTCCGAAAATTTCGCTTTTACTGAAAAAAAAATGAAAAATAATTTTTACAAATCTGTATGTTTTTAAAATTTACTTTTGACCTGTTTAAGCCATTATAATGTTCGTTCGCCCATTTAATAGTTCTTTTAGTATTTACTTTTTAATTTAAAACCTCGCTTTATAGTTTCTTATTTAAACGCGAAAAACCAGTATTTCAACTCCTACCTATCTCTCCATCCCTGATCCATTTGCAAACTAGACGCCTGTTTTGAATAGCCAACTCAACAATATAAACTAATAAAATTGCTCTTTTTTACATTTTGAAACTTTTTCATGACAGTGCAATTGCACTAAAAATGTAATTTCTGTGCAACTTAGAAGTGTCAGTGAAGCAAGACAACAAAGCTATTTAGCTGTTTCATTTTGAAATGATTGTGAAAGAGAAGTGAAATGATTTTTCCCAGCTCATAGAATGATATGTTACAAATCCTAATATGTCAAATTAGACAAGAACAAAAGCAGGTCCCCATTTTTATTTTCGACTGTACGTAGTACGAGAAAGTATTGTAATCACCAAAAAGTTCGAATTCGATATTTAGACGAATCACCACGTTTTAGATCTTTCTGTGTTCGAAAAACACGTTTTTGGAAAATGTCCGTCTGTGTGTAGCTAAAAAATGCTTTCATCTGGACGGGTGAAATATAATATTCGGTCTTTATACCACATTTGTAGATTTTTATCAAATTTTGGGGAAAATCCGCTCAGATTAAATTTGCCTCTCCCGGCTGTTCGAATATAATTTAACATGATAGTTACAAAACGAAAAGAGCCAATCGATAAAATTCGATACATAGAATTAACATCTATAGTCTCGACATCTCAAATTTTGAGCGAAATCCAAAAACGGGTTGATTGTCTGCCACTCTGTACATTCAGAAACATGTAAACGTGATCAAAAACACAATGATTTAAATATATTAAATTTAGTATGGGATTTTGTGACTACAAGTGCAGTTCTGTGACAATTTTTTGTTCGAATCGGTTAGAGAAATTGAGCGATGGTATATATAAAAGACAAATTCGATTTTCGGAAGCTATTAAACGCATACTAGGAATTAATCGCCAAAAATTCGCCAAGGATAGCGCAAGAGATTCATTATTACGCCAAAGGTTAATATTTCGTTAACTATTGTAGGCTAGTGTCATGCAAAGTGTTACGATAACACCTTTACCCGAGATTATGGGACATCACCCTCGCTGGTTGTCCGTGTGTCCGCTCGACTCATGTCATGCATTTCGAACTCAAAAATGATATAGATATTGGTTTAAGTGATGATGCCTTTTTTTTTTTTTTTTTTGTACATTCTACTGACCTTATTAAATTTTACTGGCCTTATTATCCCTAATTAAAATCAAGTTGGAATATGATATTATAGTAAAATCCCAACTACACAGTAAATTGTGATGGAAGCCAGGCTGGAGAGGCCAGATTTTTTTTTAATATTCACCCTTTACTAGAAACCATAACATGAAAATACATTTTTTATAGAAAAATATGCTCTTATTCATATTATTACGCTCTTAGTGTAAACCAGTACTTTAAAAAAAGTTTATTATTGAAAATTTATTACAAGTAATGTTAGCATCTCGTTTTGAAGCAACTTTAGGATTATTTTAGGATGGACTTTCTAATTTTGTGCTTTATTCAGGTGGCAAGGATGACATTTGAGTTTCACTCTCCTCCCCAAATTTCTGCACCACATTAACAGGAGGAAGTTTGACTCTCAACATTATATTTAATATGCGTCAGGTTTTTATAATTAATTTCAGTCTAGTAGGGTTTCTAATGTAGAATCCACTGTCCCAAAATTGGAATCATGCAACCAAACCACTGCGTCTCCATTTTATAATGGACGGAAACTAACTCAAGAATAAAAATAATTAATTCACTTTAAGATAAATTTCATTAATTGTTGGAAACATAAAATTATATACACTATTAGTATGAATACATAAAATCTAAATATATATATAAAACGCTAACGTAAGTGGAACAAAAATTGCTGTTATTACTTATTGCCGAATGGCAACACACATATATAAATAAATCACTAGATTACTTTAATAGAGCTGTATTAACTCATCCGCTCATCCATCGAAACATTCAATCGCATGCTTTTACCAATGTTAAAATTAAGATTGAAAAAATCCCTTCTTTGTACATTAATTTCTCAGTTAAATGTTCACTCCCGCTTTTTGCAGTATATACACTTTTTAAGTAATACTCGTTCTGGTTTGTTTTGATTTATTCATTTGAATTCGTGTTTTTCATTTTAAATATTAATTAAATATTAAATATTATTCACATTAAAAATAAGGTGATTTTTTTTAAAAAGAACTATACATTACTTATTAATAATCAATACTGGGGCGAACAAGTTGGTCACCAAAGTCGGCTTATTTTCAGATAAACAAAATATTAAATAAAATATACAGGCTTAATTATTTAAATATCATTTATATTTAATTTACTATTAATAATTAAAGTCCAACACTTTGCGTAGTTCAATATCTCTCATTTAGCTTTGGGGATTGGTGTTTGTAACAAAGATGGGCAATACTATAATTTTATGCACTCATCCTAAGAAATAAATATTATGTCCAAAGATTACCTTTGGGGGTGAGCGAGTGAATGGGAACTCCCTTTCTAATGAGAAATCGGAAGAGTCGATCCACATTTTCTTTGGCTTGCGCTTCGGTTCTCGGATTCGTGTTGATGCCAGGAACAATGTCATTGCCTATAAAAGAAAAGGAAATTAAAATTTCAGAAGTTTTCCGCGAACAGTCAATATCGGTTTTTGCAACATATTAAAAAAAAGTACACAAGTAAAATTGACTGGAATACGCAAGTAAAATATGATGCACTCTCCAGATGTGAAGTGGAGTTTAAATGTAATACATTATAATTTATATATATATATATATACGTATATGTAATGATATTTTAATTCTAATTTCAATTGAATTAATTTCCAAGATTTTATCTTAATTTAGCCCATAGTAACTTCATTCTAAAATATTCTCTTATTTCGTGATCCAATTCCACTTTCTCTACTTAATTAATTCAAGAGAAGCTATGTAAAATTTCTGAATAGGCTAAAAGCCTAACATTCCCACACTCCGAGTGAAGAAATAAATTACCGCTGACGAGACAAATTCTTTTTAAAAATCTCCCTGTGTTTCCCCTCCCTCTTCGACGCGTGTAACGAAAATCCCTATCGAAATCTTAATAATATATTAGCACTGTAAAGAAATAATTTCCCTATCAAAATCTCAGGTTATATAAGACCAGGGATAAAATGTCCAAGAGCTTTTTACTCATTCCTTTTCTGTGTCGTTCTGTGTGCTCATCGCTTGTACATATGCCTGCTTCTTCAAAATGAAATAAAACGACGTCACGAAATCAGAAGTATCTTCATCTGTCTTCAAACTGCATTCTGCTTCACATAAAATAATGTTTACATATATATATGGCAAGAGCTCTCTGTAATGCTGAGCAGTTTGAAAGTATCCGCACTGATGTAAAATCAAAATGGGATCGTAAACTTTTAAATTATTTTTAACTTTATATTTTTTAAAATTGGATTGTAGCAGAGATCAATGAGTTGAGCTCTGTAATTTTTATTATGTTAGTAATCATATTTTCCCTTCACGGGACAGTTGGAAGTTACTTTTAATATTTTTTAGCAATTTTTCTATTATATATTTGGCAATAGATTTTTTTTTCTGTTAGTAGATCATAATTTGTTTTTAATATCTAATTTTCATTTACGCGTTTTTAAATTTTTATACTTTGGAGCATTCCGGGCATTTATTTTTACTCTTAATGTATTTACATTTTAAGTGCATTATAAATTAATTTTTTATTTCTTAAGCACACGGTCAAGGAAAACAATTAACTTCTTTAATACTGCCTTCTACTAGGGTCCAACATTTGCAACTAATCAACAGGAAAAATATTTTTTAAAACCTAAACTATGAATCTTCAGTTCGCACAAAGGAAAAGATTGTAGGAAATAATGAAGGCAGTTTGAATTTCAATGCAACAATAAAATTTGTCTTTTAAAATTATGAAAATATATATCAAAATTTAGAAAAAAATTGTTCAAAAAGTAAGTTGGCATGATTGAAAGACAATTTTAAAATACATTTTTGTGTAATGATATTTTAAGGAGTTATCGTGGAAAAACTCCAAAATCTTGCCCTAATTTTTAATGAATTAAAATTTCAAAAATCGTTTCTAGGCCCGTATTCCTATTCTCCAAAGTCATTTTTGCAAAATTTGATTATTCTAACTTATTTGTTCAGGGCAGGTCGTTCGTTCAAATTGTACAAAGCCTGCAAACAAACATATATTTTCCTTTATTAATAAAGAAAGAAAGCTCGAAATATAAATTAAGTGAAATATTTTGTGCATAAACAGGTTTAAAATTTAAAATTCATTTTTTTTAAATAATAAACCTTTGCTTCTCTGGTCTGGTACTTGTCGGATGATTGAAAATCTACTGTATTTCATCTTCATATTCCAAAAACTATGAAAAACATGAAATGATTTTCAGATTTTCTGTTTTGAAATTTTATATTAATTTTCCAATCCATTGATAAGTGTGTGGTGGGTTAGGTTACTGTACGTTCCTGCTTAAGTTTACATTTCAAGCGTATCACCATATGTAAAAGTAATGTTTAACGTCATCCATGTGAAGAATTGTTTTTTCAATCACTTACCGAGGGAAGCGACCAGATGCGCCAGAATCACTCCATCGCGGAGGTCGTTGCGCAGGTCACTTACTTTTCGAACGCCACCCTCCTCTTTCCTCAGCTGCGAGTTGAGCCAACCAACATAGGCGCGAAGACGAGCCTAGCAGGTGGGACAAAGTCATTGGAATAAATAAACAATTAAATAAGACAGGCAATAATAATATTTCAGTGAGAAATATGAACGCAATTTTTAAATATTGTATAATATCAAAAAGAATTTCTAACCCGAAAAGAATTTTATTTATTTCTTTACAAGTAACTTATTTCAGAAGTTATGAGTAATTTTATTTCAACAGATTTTGGTTGTTGTTATTTTAATACGTTTTTTTAAAAATGAGATTCTCAAACAAATAATGTACATGAGTATAATTTAAGTAATGTCTCAAATGATTTTCATTTTCTGACGAAATAAAAAAAAAAAAAATGCTGTGCACTAAATACAAAAAAAAAAAAAAAATTCAAATTAAAAGAACGGTTATATATTTTCATGAAAGAAAATAATAGATACCATACGGAGCGAATTAGAAACAATTTTTCATTAAATTACCTCAGAATTTTAAAAAAATCAGTCCAAACATGCGTTATAAATAAACTTCCAACAAAAAAAAAAAAAAAAAAAGCGTTTTTCAAAAAATAATTATAATAATAATAATTTAATTGTTTCTAAAGGTATAAAAATCTTCACGTGATATTTAATATTAAAAAGTTTTTTGTTTAACCGTTTTTAGGAAAGATTTAAATTATTTCACTCCAAAATAATTTTGGAATGTTGAATTTACTGCTCGATATGTCACCAATGAAAGTCAATTGACATTAAGAAGGCGTCAAATTATCGGCTGAGCATTTTATAGCTCAAAAACGGGGAATACCCTTAACTTGGAATTTTATAGATAAGAAATTGCTGTTTAAGAATGAATTACTGCTCTGCCTTCTACTTTAAATGAAGATAAGGTAGGATAAGAAAACAGTACTTTGAGCTAAAGACTATACGCTGTAAGATAAGAAATGACTGTTTGAAAAGGCTTGAGAGTACCATTGGAAATTTCCAACCGACTAAACTAGTGAAGTTAATAGCAAACGTTTTGTTTTAAAAAGATTTAGTGCACACACTTTTAAAGTAAATTTCCAGTGTTCCATTTCCAGAAAAATAAACCTGAATATTTATTCCATTTTCATCATTGAAACCTAATAATTATTATTGCTTAATATACTCATTTAAAAAAGAATAGAAACTGAAATTAAAAGTTCAAAAATGTGCCAAGATAGTTTATCTTAGACCAAGGCCCATGTTTGACCACATTTTACTACTAAATCAAGCTATTCACTTTCATATCGAACTGTAAACAAATTTATAGGATAAACAAATAAATTATAAAATTAACAAAAAAATATTTTTTTAAAATTTATTAATTCTTATTTTAAATATCAAAATGCATTGAAATGTTTACTAATGTATTTATATTTGAAGTGAAGTACATAATATAATTTTGAGAAATTAATTATTCAAAATTTTTCCTTTTGGAAATGTTTAAAATAATCGACATCTAGATAAATTCAGTTAATTTTATAACTAAGTTGATCAAATGTATGCCTTTATCAATTTCAAATTTGAAAACTTTTTCTGCTATTGATATTGGTAATGTTTTGAATCTGCACAAAGAGATACATTAATTTGTAACGCTGATTTCTAATACATGTTGCTTGTTATATGAGATGAATAACTTCAATTGCCACAATGTGTTTGGAAATTTGTCTTTTTATTATTTACAATCCATTTTTTAAATCTGTTATATCTGTATGTCCAGAATTATAACATGTAAGGATAAGCTTAATTTTGAAAAGGCTTTAAAAGACTTTTTTATTGCAATTCGTATATATTTATAACACCAAATTTTCACTTAATATAGGCATATGTATAATTCACAATTGTAGTAATAGTTAGTATTTATTATTTGTATAAAATATCAGGGCGATTGAAAAATAATAATAATTCTTAAGGCGACCATGGATCTTCAAAATATTTTTATATATATTTTAATTTACTTATAAACTTAAAATTTCACAGGTATAAAGAAGTACATCATAAAATATAGCATATAAAATGTCATTGCAATGTGTTTCTTTATTTTTAAGTTGTGGAATGATTATAATAATATTTAATAACAATTAATACCCTTCGAGATAAAATTCCAGTCGTTTTAAAATTGTTTAAATTGTTTTTTCTAAATTTCTTTTCTATTAGTTACTGTAACCACTTTCTAACAAATATTTTTCATTTTCAAGCATTAAATTTTGTGTCTGAGAAACGAAGCTCAAAATGAGAATGCATAATAATGCAAAACTATTGATTTTTGGAAAATATATGCACAATGTTTGATATGGAAAGAAATATATACATCTTAACTTCAAAAAAAAATTCATATGTATGCCATCAGTATTTAGTATCTACAAAACACCATAAATAAAACTCTTCTAATTACCAAAATAATGGAACATTAGATTCTTTTAATCCGTAAGATTGTAATACGCCAGACAAAAATAGGCAAATTTGCTAGTGTGACAAAATAGCAATCACAGTTCTAAGAAAAGAATTTTAATGAAACTAATATTTACAAAGAAATGAGTTCTTAAAAGTTTCCTTAAATTATCGTTTGCTTTTTCCCAGAAATCTTTGAGTTGTTTAAATGAAATAGTGGATATAAAATATCAAGGCGCTTGAAAAAAATTGGAATATCTGGGACATTTTTAAGCTTGAAACAAATCTTCATTTTTTTTCTTCCAAAATAATTGTCTTTCTAATAAATAATTGCTTATAAGTTTGAATTTAGTCAATAATAAATAATAAATATTTAGTCAATAAAATATTTTCTACAAATATTTAAACTTTTCGCATACATTTTAAAACATATAAATTTTTTCAGTATAATCTGATGAATATATAATTTTTAATATGTTAAAAATTTTGAAATTTATTTCATTCATTTAACCTTAAGTCTTTGTTTACGAGCCCTAATAATTTAATTATCTTTGCGGTATATAATTTTTTTAACCTAATTTTGAAGAATATCGAGAAGCTTTCAATTTAAATAATAAATCTAAAATATCAACGACTTTCGTAGCTTCAACCAAAATTTTTTCCAAATTACCATAAATTAAAATACTTATTAAAAATTAATTTGGGTTATTTATGCAGTGCTTATAACTTTTTATAATAGTACCTTCATTCATAAGTTACTAAAATGTCTAATTTATTTCAAGAATTATTTTATATCACGTAATTAAAAATTTAATAAATTTAAATTTTGTAATATTAATTTCTCCATAACGGATATCTGTTGTAACAGTAAGTTTTTATTCAGAGTAGCCAGGATGATAATCACCATGACATTATCAGGCAACTGAGAGTAGAGTTCCACCCGTCATGGCGCAAACTTTTCCGTCATCAGAATAGATGTAACTCGACCCCAAACCATCACTATATCTCTAGGAGAAACGACGACTTGCTTATTATCAGATGACTTCACGTGGCGCTCTCAGTAGGAATGTCTCTGGGAATTAATTTTCGTCTTGTGAACAAAGGTACCTTAAGTGGTCGCCTATAAATGAAACCTGTCCTACGCTTGGAAATTCTATTTAAACCTGTTTGTGGTTCCATAATAGACTGCATACAAGAAATCTAGAGCGAATAATCGAGAAATCAAGTTCTTACCAATGAAAGAATTCAATCTATTAAAGTGGTGAGCCATCTTTTAAAAAAATATTTAGAATTTGATTGATTTTATGGGTTTGAATCAGATATTCAAATAAGTATGTCAAGAAATTACTTTAAAAGCTTGAAAGTATGTTCGAGATGAAATGAATGACAGCATTTAAGTAATAATGGTATTAGTGGGGAGTGCATGCATGTTCAGCTACAATATTATCTCTCCTCTTGATTTTTTTTTTTAGTTGTGAAGATAAATTCTTATTAGATATTTCTCTTTTTTTAACTCTGTCGTGTTGAAAGTATAAAGAATTTATTGTAATCGTCAAAAAATTCGAACTCGTGATTCTGACGAATTTCCACATTTAAGATCTTTTTGAATCCAAAAAAACATTTTTTAGCGCTATATCTGTCTGGCTGGTCATCTATCTGTCTGTGAAAACGATGATTCAAAAATGTTTTGAGCTAGAAGAATGAAATTTGGTTTGCGGTCTTTACACCAAACTTTTATATTTCACAAATTTTGAGCGAAATCCATTCAGAATTCTCTCTATACGACTGTTTAAATATAAGTTAACACATTAACTACTAAACGAAAAAAACTAGGTGGATAAATTTGGTGCACATATTTAATCTCTAAAGTGTAAATAAATCAAATTCGGAAAGAAATCCTTCTTGACTTTCTGTGCGTGTGTACGTTTACAAGCATGTAAATGCAATGACTTAAATCAATGAAACTGAGTAGGATCTTGAAACTGATCTGAAACTGATCTTGTGATTACAACTGTATTTCGTGTCAAAGTGTGATTTCAATTGGTTGGAAAAAAAAGTTTAAAAAAATTTGTATTTTGGGTGCTATTAACCGCATGCTAGGAATTTGTTACCAAAACTATCCGCCAGATCACATAATCTATATACTTATAATAAAGCTCAATGTGTGTGTGTGTGTGTGTGTGTTGGCGCTCTACAGGCCAGACCGTTTGACCTACAGCTACCAAATTTGGTACATGTATACCTTGGAGGTCGGGAATGTGCACCTGGGGTTCCTTTTTTCGAATTTTTAATTAGAATTTTAATTATTAATTAAAAACTAACTTTCCCGCCAAAAAAATCTTCCATTTTCCCCACCGCCAACTTTTCCGCCAAAAAAATCTTCCATTTTCTCCATCCGCCAAATGACTAAGGCTTCCGTTTTATTTTCTCCCAACAGTAATGAGGCTAGGGTTAATATTTTTCGGCGGATTATTTCAAACGATTTTGTCTATTTTCTTAATGTTTTATGCATTTAAAATTAAACATTGTTAATTAATCCATGTTTCAGATTCATTCTGAAGTACTTTTGAATTAAAATAACACAGAATAAAGGAAATTAAAAATGTATAATCTGCATAGCGTTACCCCAACTGGCGTAGAAAAATTCACGCATTTGCGTTAACGTAACTGGCGAAGAAAATTCACGCATGCGCACTGTGTTCTGATTGTTGCCATGGCAACCGTTATGAACGGATGATTTAAATTATTTTTAGGTTAGTTGCATGCTTTTGTAAGTAAATTGTATTTATGTTAGTTATATATTTTTTGTATATGCTTATAGTTTTAAGTACATCGTTTTTTAAGTAGTTTTTTTAAACCTGTTTTCAATGATTTAAATTATTTTTAAGTTAGTTGCATGCTTTTTTTTAATTAAATTGTATTTATGTTAGTTATATATATATTTTGTATATGCTTATAGTTTTAAGTACATCTTTTTTTAAGTAGTTTTTTAAAATCTGTTTTCGACCGATTATTTTAAACGATTCATTTTATTTTCTTAGTGTTTGATGCATTTAAAATTAAACATTGTTAATGAATCGATCCGTTCATGATGAATCTGAGAAAATTTTGTTGACAAATTCTTGAGATATTACATAAATTAAAAAAGATATTCTTTAGTGCCCATAAAGTTTAAACGCTCAGTGACTCTATTATCAGTAACCATATTATTAAAAAAAATGCTTTGTTTCAGTAAAAAATATTATTATATTAATTGCAGATTAATCATTTACACTTTAATTTAAAGCATACATTCTACGAGGGGTAACATAAAATTAGAGAGAAACATATCACGTTATGACTAAAAGCTTTTATAATATTATGAGTGAATTATATGACAATCAAAATTTGAAGTTTTAAAATATTTTGCTGAAGAATCTATTAAAGTTGGAATTGCCTAAAATATTTAATTATTAAAATTTTAACGAACATTAAGATTGGCGAACCGGCTGGTCGCCAAAGGCGGCTAGTATATTCAATAAAAATACTAAATCTACACCTAGGACTTATTATTCGCGAATATTATGCCGCTGCCACTGATTTTTTAATATTATAAAACTTTTTAAATAGTTTCTTTCGTATACAAGATAAATTATCTAAATTCAGAAATCGTATCGCAGTGTAAAAGATGGCAGCTGTTCTTTTAAAATATCTTAAAATCCTCTGCCTTTGTGTAAATCACTTACCGTCCACTCTTGCCACGAGGATGAAGTCATGAGTCCATTTTGAAAACCATGTCTGCATTATAAACAGGAATAAAGCAGCATCTGTAAAAGAAAGCAAGTGTAAATTTCTGCCTTTACATTTACCAGATTCCTTGAACAAAAAATCTCTTTATACATTTAAAAATAACAGAACCCACATGGCGTTGCTCTTGAGATGATGAATATCTGCAACATCATAATCACATCAGCATAACATACCGCTATAAAAACGATATAAAAATTAATATTAATTTTGCACTTTATTATTTAACTTGAAAATTGATATCGTGTGGTGAATTGCTGACGATAAAAATCAAAGCAAATTACTAAAAAGGAATTCAAGCTAAAAAAAAAAAGAAGAAGAAGAAGACAAATAGAGAAACAAATTAGAAAGTTTGCTATAACGAGGCTATTAAAATTAACTGATATAAAAATAATTTTCATGTCTCTTGCTCGTTGTTGTTTGTGATCGATGAATATCAGCGAAATCAAAATCGTAATAATCTAAAATAAAGCTATGAAAACGAAATAAAAATATTGAAATTTGTATCTTTATTCTCTTTGTTTGCGTCTGGTTATAGGCGAACTATTTATGATAAAAATCAAAGCAAATGACAAAATAAAGGCAATAGGAAATAATTTCATGATTCTTGGTTTCCTTATTTGGCAACTTGCTGAAATCATCAAAGTAATATTTTGACTAGCGTATCGGTGAAAAAAGTTTTTGAAATCATTTCAAAACAAACTGATTAAAAATCAAATCACCGTTTTGAGGGATTCGAAGTATTTGAAAAATCAATCAATAATGTGATTTATGATAATTCTTAATTTAAAATAAAGAGAAATATTGAATGATAACCTCAAAAGAGTTTGAAAAAAATTCGTTGAAGAGTGGGGAGCAAGACTTGAATTTATTAAGGACCCCTTGAGAATTTAATACTTACATTCACTCATACATTTGCTTTTGTTATTAGTAATGATTATCTCATGTATTTATCATCTAGTTGCCATTCGCTCACGAATAAAAAATGGTACATATTTTTATTCATTACATTCATCACACAAACCGCTGTTGTAATTAGAGGGGGGAAAGTTAATATTTTTATTTGTGCCTACATAATAATTAATTATAATACAAATAATTAATTATAAATTTTTGAAAATGCTGAGGAAATAAAAAAATAAACTTTAGAAATCAAACTAACATTATCGAATATGCAATTTTATGAAAGTTATTATAGCATCGAAATCATTTTCCTCATGCAATAATTTCCAATGTTCTAGCCAAAACAAATTAAAAACATAAAATGAAAGAACATCATAACAAACGACATTTCAAAAGGCAATTTTGTATACTTTTAGATGATTTTTAATGGAATTGATTGAAAACATTTTATTGCATATAAGATTTAGAACCCATTCTTGTCACTTGACCGTATTTGAAAATCATTAGATTAGTCCCACATTAGTCATCGCATCTATGACATGAATTTTCTGACAAGGAAAGGGAAGGGGAGTTAGAGTAGAAAATAAAACATTGATTTAAAAATGTGAAAATGCTATTTTATTATTTGGGAATAGTAAGTAAAACAATGAATCTTTTACTTAGAGTTATTTTGATTTTACTTATGTTTTTAATGCACTAATTTTAAAACCTTCCTTATTTCCCAAGACTGTCGATTTGAAATAATGTAGATAAATCGAAATATCTGATTTCGTGTCAAGAGAGTTTTGTTGTAAGAGCAACATCTTAAAAAAAATGAACAAAAGAAAAAAAAGAAAAAAGAAAACATAAAAATGATGCTTGTTTTAAATAAAAAGTATCATACTGTATTGTTTTAGCGACAATTTCTCTTTCAAATGAAATTCATTTTTTGAGTGTTCTCTTTAAGTACTTTATGACAAACAGATTAAAAAGAAAAAGAAAAATCTCGTAGAAGAATACTTGCATTATAATCAAAGATTCGATAAAATAAAGGCAATAAAGACCGTCGTTGATAAAACATGTTCACATCATTCATATTGTCAAAAAAAGTGGTATATTTTAGGTAAATAAATTTTGAAATCAAGTATTCTTGTAAAAATATTATTCAGAATTAGAGGGAGAGTCGTCACAGTGATAATTGCCAAAAGATTTCCCCAATTAACCAATGTTCAGAACTTATGATGCATCCCCTTCTTTTTCCTGGTGCAGATGGAATTCCAATATGGAACATGTTGACCAAGAATATCTGCAAAATGTGTAAGAGTTACTCGATTGCAATATTATTCTTACAGATTTGCTGTTTGCAATGAAGTTTGTTCACTGCATCGGTGGAAATCTTTCAACAATATGTAGTTAACGCCTATGTTATGACCGAGAGAGCTAGAGATTGAATTATGTAAGGCTAAATTAAAAAGATTTACTTGAATTTTATGATGGACTTTCAAACTGAACCTGTAAATAACAGAACCAAGACAAGAAAATTAATTATTTTACAATCCTCATTTCAAGGAAATTTAATTCTTTCAAAAGGTATATGCAATGGAACAAAACTAACAATTAAAAGTTACAGCCTAATATTATTGATGCATACATGGTTTTATGATATTTAACAGAAACACCCAGAATACCATTCATCCCATTAGACAGTAATATCCCTCTTAGATTTAAAAGAAAACAATTTTTCCATATGCTTGGCATTTTCGATGGCCATTAATAATCGCAAGATCAGACTTTTGATAAGTATGTTTGTATTAAGCAAGCCTGTTTTTACACATGGTCAATTTTAAGTTGTTTTGTCTAAAGCCACATCATTTGAAAGCGTTAGGATGGTCCTTCCTATCAAAGAAATATGCAATTATGTTTATAGAGAGATATAAACTTTAATATAACCTTATGAAATAGAGCAGTAAGCAGTGCATATTTTGACACGTGAGTGTATTAACTATTTTAATAGGTTGTTTTGTCTATCAGTTGTTTCGGAAAATTCTAAGAGGCATTAATGTATTGATTATTTAAATAACTGCAAGCAAGTTGCTCATCCGGAAATCAGCTCTACGCTTTTCAACTAATAACTTTGTAATTTTCTTAGATAATGTCATTTGCCTATTGAATTTTTGTTTTCATAAAATCTTCATTCATTAAACAAAAAAAAATGTCATTTTCAGAGCCAGAAAATTTTATTCTGTTTTGATGAAGATATGAAAAGCAAATCAATTTAGGATTTTCATTAATTTGAAAAATTTCCTTTACATATATTTGTTCCAAGTTGTTGCACAGTAAATTCTTTATCATTAAACTTAAATAATTTGTTTTCAAGGTTCTTTTTAAATAATTTGAAAATTTTTATCTCCTGTATTATTTTGTAATTTCGTAATTTTCATTATTTCATTTATAAGTATTTACAAAATGAATAATCAAGAAAAAGATCTTATTCAAAGCTATAAGTTTAATTCAATTATAAATTCTTAATTTCAATTAAGAATTTATAAGAAATTCTTCTGGTTATAAGAAATTCAGCTGGTTCACGGTTTGTTGCTGGTTTTTCATTATCTACAAAAATTGCTTATACTTTATTCTTTATTGTTGGAGCATTGTATCTTCTTTTACCCGTATCTGAGAGCTCCATGCATATCATCTTCATGTCTTTTGAAGAATTACTTAGAAGAATTTGATGCATTTGCAAATTGAATACTATGCAAATAGATTTATGGATCGAAGAAGATATCAAATGTATCATAACTTCATGATTACAGTAAACATTCCTTAACATCCGCATAATATTGGCTTCATTGGAATCAAAGATATAAAGCTGACAGTAGCCAACATCCGATTTGCTTTTGCTATATACAGATGAAACTTGGAGATATATTTGAATATGAATTTTCAAGCAATAAGGCCCACTTCCTCTTAGAATACTTATTTCTGTACTTGTATACGCAAAGGCCAATGCAGCATTGTATTCTCGAATTTGTAACAGGTAGTTACGGGATTCAGGTGAATCGGAGCATAAAAACTTTGATCAACTCTAAATTGTTTGATAATGCTGGCAAGTGCACCGTACCACCGTGGCAGCATTTCGTATATTAATTGGAAATATATTTTTCGTTTTCCCAAAAATAGGTTCCACAAAATTCACAGGTTTTTGTCATTGTTCCAAAATAATTCTCTTCAACATCTAGCCGTGCACATATAGTATGTATACCTACTGAGCGTCTCGAAACTCTATACTTCTTGAACAAATTTCAAAACTCTTCTGTTGATTTATTCATTTTCCCATTGAATTCGTCTGTTTGTATTGTCTCGATAATGATTAACAGCACAGCTATTTGAGTAATAACAATAAGCACTTAGGTAATTAAATAAGCAATAACAGTAAATAGTTGAAATGAGAATCACGTTTGTTTACGGTTTGAAAGCGAAATCACGTGAATCATGATTGTAGTATTACTAAATCCCACAACAAATTAACGCGTTTTACGGGATTCGCTTAAGAAAATTTTTTATATAAATACTTTTAGTAATAATTATTCCAAAAATAAGTGAATTTCTGACTTCGAAGACTAACAAATGGCGTAACATACATTCAGTGATGCACTTTACAACAAAATTCAAAGTTGTCCAGTATCAGTTGAAAATGAATACCAGATAACAAAATTCTAATAATTCACCTATTTTTGGAATAATTATTACTAAAAGTATTTATATAAAAAAATTTTGAAAGCGAAATCACGTGAATCATGATTGTAGTATTACTAAATCCCACAACAAATTAACGCGTTTTACGGGAGTCGCATAAGAAAATTTTTTTATATAAATACTTTTAGTAATAATTATTCCAAAAATAAGTGAATTATTAGAATTTTGTTCTAGCATTCATTTTCAACTGATACTGGAAAACTTTGAATTTTGTTGTAAAGAGCATTACTGAATGTATGTTACGCCATTTGTTGGTCTTCAAAGTCAGAAAGACAAACGACATCTTTTAGTAATTATTTGATGCGCGTTACATGCTTTTGTGTTTTAATAAATCAGTGTTATTTCACTATGACCATTTTATTAGATGAAAAATGTTTTGTTTCAGCTAGAATGAGAGAAGGTGTCTGAAAAAATCTCATTGAAGAAGACAATGGAGTTAAAATAATTCAGAAGAACATTCTATCAAAGTTGTCAAGAAATACTTTGAATTTCAAGTGAAAATTAGAAGTATCAAAGTAATGCTTTTTTTAAAACTTGCCGCCTTTGGAAACTAATTGTTCCGCAGGTAATATTGACTCTGTTTTCTTTTAAATAATTTCCTAGGTAGAATAAATATTTATTATTTCCTCACTAAGATGTTTTAAGTACCAAATTGTGAAAAAAAATTAAAGCCGTGTTAGTAAAATAGACTTTCAAATCTTTAATTTATTTTGTATGTGAACCATCCAAGTAGAATCAAGTCCCATGACATTCAAAAACGTAATTGTCCGATTCATTTATCTTCTAATTTTCGTCGCACTGTAACTTTACTTTCTTATTCATCATGTAAACTATCAAAAAACAGAATCTGTAAATGCAGGCTGTGATTTTAGGAGGTAATCACTGGTATGTTTTTAGTACACAAATACCAGAAAATTGAATATGTATTTTTTAAACTTTTTTTCCGAGCAATTGAAATCAATATTTTGATTAAAACTACACATGTATTAGTCATAAGATTATGTATCAAATTTCATCTATTTTTAGTTATTTTATTTACATGCATGTGAATATACAGACCATCAACTCTTTGACAAATTTGGTTTAAAATTTGATAAGAAAAAGTACTTTAAATGATAACACCCTGAACCAAATTTCATTTATCTAAGTTGCTACATTTTTTTAAAAAAATATAGCGTTCACATGCATGCAAAAATACAGACCGACAGGTGTCCCTTGATAACCCTGTGTACCAAATTTTATTTATCTAGCTTTTTACGTTTTGCAGTTATTGTTCACTAATTCACTAACAGCCGGGGAGGCAGAATGGAATTGCTCAGAATTTGATAGAAATATGCAAATTTGGTTTAAAGTTAATATAGCAAATTTCATATATCTAGCTCAAAACATTTCTGAGTTACCGTGCTCACAGACAGGCATAAAATCGAAAGGGATTTTTTTTCAGACTCAAGGCGATTTAAAAATGAAAATTCGTCAAAATTTCGAATTCTGTTCTTTTTTTTTTTTTTTTTTTTGACGATTGCTATACTTTCTCTTAGCATATTTTAATATTGAGTAAGTAAAAATATACCTGTAATTTGTTGGGACATTTAATGAAATCTAAATTTCAATCTTCTAAAAAAAGATTAAAGATGATTCTTTAAGGATTTAAACATTTTAAAATGCTATGCAGGAAATATAACGGACTATTATACAACTCGGGGGATATGTTTAACATAATACATCGTATTATACGCGTTATGCAGAATCGAAGTTCAAATTTATAATTTATCATTCTACTAGTGAAATGTTACTTTTTACTTTCTCTTATACGAGATCGTGCATTGAAAGCATCAATAAAATTCTAACTCGGGATTTCGACGAATCTCCACATTTCAGTCCTATCTGAGACCACGTGATTTTCATCCGGTTTATGAACACAATAACTCAAAACTGCTTAGAGCTAGAAGGATGAAATTTGGTATATGGCTTTTAAACCAAATTAGTAGTTTTCTATCATATTTTGAATGAAATCCATTTACAGGAAATTTATTTCTCAGTCAGAGTGAAAGCAAATGCAGTAACTTCAAAATACAATAAACTAAAGCGATAAAATTTGGAACACACACGCACACACAAATTCTAAAATTTAAATCATATCATTTGATTTAAATTTCAAATCATCACTTTGAACCAAAGTCATCAAGAAGTTAGTTATTTGTTGGTCTATATATTTGCATACAATTAAATGCAGTCAACTCAAGACACAACTATTTAGTTAACTGAAATTTGGCATGAGATATTGCAACTAAAATTTTAGTTTTGCGGCAAATTTAGGTTTCAGTAGAAAATTAGGCACCTAAAAGTTACACTCAATGTTTTTTACAATAATACAAAGCACGCGACTCTCATGTGTGGAGCAGTGACAATAAAAGTTTGAGCACTCGTTGCATTCATAGTTTCACTTCCACTAGATCTTTAAACTGTCAATTCAATGTTCATAAGTAAACAAAAAATAATATAAGCATGCGATTTTCTAAATAAAAAAAGTAAAAGTAGAAAATCATGAAGATGCTTTTCTACTGAATTTCGCTAATTTTTTCTTGCGCTTTATAAAGTATTGTTAATCGCGTTGTACTAGGAAATAACTGTAATTCAATTCCTACTATTAGCTTACACTCTCTCTCTCTCTCTATAAATATATCTTGTTCAAATTTTCAATCGTTAATAAAATACTGTTTATTCATCTACTCAAATTCAAATACATTTTTTTAAAACTTGTAGTGGATGATACTTCATGTTAATACAGTTTTTTAAAATATTAATTAATTAATTAAATTTGGTCGCCAAAGTCGCCAAATCCGTCGCCATGTCGCCAAATGGCCGTCAAGTTTGTCGCCAAGCTCTATTTTGCCACTTAATATTGTAATTCTGTCATATGTATATACATATTTATATTAATTGTAATTATTTAATAAAAAGTAACTTTGTTGACCAAAGTAGGAATTGACTTAAAATTTTTTTTATATATTACTTGTTTTTTTCATCACTTTATACGTATTCATCTTATATGAAAATATACAATACGAGAGTCTTGAATATATTGAATTCAAACAAAAAAAAAAAAGAAACTTACTGATATCAATAATTTTCTTCAGATTGATGAAGCGATAGTGAACCGAAGTATAATATCCCAGTGTTCATCAAAAGTCTCTGACTTGTTTTCTGTTCCTTTTACCTTTGACTTCGAATAGGTTTCTAAAATGTCTCTCATTCAGTAAACTAAGCCTATTGCTTAACGCTTAATCTGCTATTTTGTTATCTTAACAGAAAAATCTCTGGCACTTGTAAGAACTCTGACTCTTGTTCCATCAGCTGCTTCGTTTGGAAATTAGAACGGAAGAGATTTCCGTTTTATTATGCTAATTATTCTTGTTGGCATCGCAGAAATAGGATATTTAGAATAAGAATAATTAATCAGAAATTCTCATATCTTAAATATCTTGTTACACTTTTTTTCTGATGTGAACCCATTTTATTGTTTATTATATCGATACAATATTAATGCTACATATCGCAAAAATTCTTTAGATCTCATATTTTTCTCTATATATAATATTATCTACGAAAATGTTTTAAAAGATGGATTTGGAACACGTATGTAAAACTCACGAATATCTTTACGACCTACATATCCTATTTACTTATGCATTTAATAAAATTTTGATTATGAATTTTAAAATAAGCCTTTTTTTGTAATTGCAAATATTCTAAGTTCTAAGAGTGTCCATCACTGTTCTAAATACGCTATCAAAAAAAAAAAAAAAAAAAAAGGAGGGGATATAAATAAATGAATTAGAATTCTATTTAAAGAATTTTACATTTTGTTGCAACTTTTATTAAATCTTATGTAAATTACTTCATTTCAATTGATCGAATTTGTCTTACAATTTCTTGATTGGTATTATTCATAAAAAATATATATAAAATTTCTAATCAAAGATTGTCTTTTTTTAAATCTTGCCTCCATACCAGATATATTAAATGAATGTTTAAATTTCGTTTACATTTTTGCACTCAAGAAATATGCAAATATTAAGTATTTTAATCCTCAACAAGTATATTCTAATCAACAACTCTAGAGTTTGACAAAGCCTCCACATTTCATAACTCCCTGTGTCCGAAAGGTTCATTTTTGAAAACAGATATGTCTGTCTATCACTCTATCTGTCTAAATGTGAACGGGATAGTTCAAAAATGCTCTGAGCTGGGTGGATGAAATTTGGTCTGTGATTTTGCACCAAATTTAGAGATTTACGTTTACATCTGAGTGAAAGTAATTCACACACAAACACACGCACACACACACACACACACACACACACACACACACACACACACAAACACACGCGCACACACACACACACACACATACACACAAAAAAAAACTCTGAATAGGATTTTCCGAATACAGGTGAAAACGATAATGATATAAAACAAAGAGCAAGATATATAAAATTTGAAGTAATAGATTGAAAATTTTAAGTCCAGACCATCTCGAATTTTCAATCAAATCCATCCGGGAATTGACTATCTGTTAACATGTACATGCTTGTTTACATACTTACATACATGCTTGTAAATATGATAATTCAAAAGCTACAACGACTTAAATAACGGAAATTTATTATTTAGTGTCTAAGAATAGGTTCTTTTCACATTTTGAATTATATCTGTCAAAGAGTTGGCCTCTGTCAGTCCTTACGTTTTCATACTCGTATTCATTACGATAACTTACATACATAAAAGTTGAGATGTGATTTTGTTACTAAAATTATAATTCTGTGGCATATTTTGGTATCAATCAGTCTAAACAAAAGACATCCAAAAATAAATTAGATTTTCATTACTATATTACGAAGTTCAAGGTCCAAAGTCAGTTATTTTAAGCTGAGTTGTTACTCAACGTTCTGTTTTTTCTATGCGAAAT
The DNA here is from genome assembly GCF_947563725.1 of Argiope bruennichi. Lineage (NCBI taxonomy): Eukaryota > Metazoa > Arthropoda > Arachnida > Araneae > Araneidae > Argiope > Argiope bruennichi. The sequence goes on along the minus strand of NC_079159.1, from coordinate 82,430,006 downwards.
TCAAAAATAAATAAGAGTGGCCTATTTGAGGTGTCCATGTCAGTATAAATTGACGCCACTGAGATAATCAAGGCCCATCTCAGCTCCGATTCAAATAAATAATTTATTGTCATTGCATTATCTACATTTTAAAAACCAGATTTCTCTGTATATTAAAATATCAAATTTGACGAATACAGAAATTTTCATATGAAAAAGTTTTTATGTTTGATATTGCTTATCTGTGTAAGTAGTTTCCAATTATGAAAGAAAACAAACTTCATGTAAAACTAAGAAAACCAATAAAGTTTACTTTGAGCCAGTTTTGAAAGAAGTAATAGTGAAAAAATCCCCCCCCCCCTCCCATATTAAGAATGCCGATAGTTCAGATGCAAATGAGAGAAAAACATCAATATGTTCATTGGTACCTTTTCATATACTGCCTTATTTCAAAATAAGTCTACATTTCTATAAAATCAGCGGGAGTGGTTACTCCTTCCCCCGACACTTCCTCGAATATGCCCTAATGATGGTGCTATCCTCCTTTTTCAATGGGCCACGGTGGCCTGGTGGTAAGGTCTCGGCTCGGAGCCGGAGGGTTTCAGGTTCGAGACCCTATTCCACCGAAGAACCGTCGTGTAAGGGGGTCTGTTGCACTTTGAATCCGTCATGACCAAACGTACTCCCGCTGGTGTGGTGTGGTGTGGAGAGGGGGTGCCAGCTCAGGTGTCGTCCTCGTCATCTGACCGCGATTCAAAATTATGAGATCCATCCCAAAATAGCCCTTGTGTTGCTTTAAACAGGACGTTAATATAACTAAACTAAACTAAACTAAACCTCCTTCTTCAATATAAATATTGTGAACTTTGAGCAAGATTGTCCATGTCAGTATAAAAACATCTGAGCACGAGAGCTCAGATGTTTTCAGAGTCCCAGACGTGAGCATTTTGTGCTTCATAGTATAGTTAAAAAAAACCACGTTGGCATTTTGGATGCTTTTTTTAAACCGATCTGAATTAATAGTTGGTTAAAATGAAATAAAAATGATATTTCAGAAAAAAAAATGTATGTATTGTAGATTAATTATGAACTGTAGAAAATTTTTTAAAAAATCAGTTCTTTCTCTTTACGTTTTTTTCAGATTGAAAAAGAAATCTTACTATATTCATAGTTCTAAACAAAAATTCTTTGCCAATGACCGCAGCTCACTTTATGATATAGAGTCATTTTTTTTCTCATATGATAATCAGGAGGATTTAATTATAGCGAAAAAAATTAAGATAAAATCAATTCAAAAACTTCGACAAGTAAGAAAAATATTTATAATTGATTGAACTTTGTTTTTACCTTTTAAGAACAAAATTATTTAGAAGTATTGATTGTTGCCACTTAATTCTTGAAAAATACATGATTGAATAAAAAAGTCTGCGAAATGAAAAACATATACATTTTCTGTTTTTGACCTGTATAAACGGAATTTTAAATTGATAATGTTTATAGGCTGAATACTACCTATAAATTACAAGACCCGAAAAATTGACATGCAGCATATGATGCAAAAAGGCTCTGCAGGACAGATTGTCACTACCTAATTTGACACGCAGTTACTTCTTGAGTAATAGGCATTAAAAAAAGAAGTTTTTCAAAATTTTAATTAAATTGAAAGTTAACATTTTCTCTTAATTACTTCGGAGTATATTTTTCACAAAGACTTTTTTTTGACACCATTTTGGTAATTTTAAAAAATTAATTTTTAAATTATATCAATTTTATTTCCGTAGAATTTTCTCTTATTTTAATAATTTTTTGAAATATTTTAAGCATATTTAACAATACATTTTTGTTTTAGTAACTGCAAAATTAAATACCTTATTTATATTTACGGATACAATAATTAAGATAAAATATAAAAAATAATATAAGGATACATGTATGAATCCTAAAAGACTATCGTGCAACGAGATTTCGGATTAAAAGTTCGAATCCTCTTTAATTTTTTTTCCTTTAATAATTATGAAATAAATTTAAAGCAGAAGTTAGATTTCAGGCAAATTCTAAAACAAATCAGAGTAGTGCTATCAAACTTGATACTATGCATTTAGAAAGATAGAAATTTTAATTTTAATTTTTTGAAATTTTATTTAGAATTCTGACAAATTGAAAACGGTTCGAAATTTTGTCATTTTTCCAGCATGACTTCTTAAAATATTACAGCACAAATATGATTTTTATGTCATTTTAAAATTCAAAAAAAAAAAATTTGAATGATATTAATTTTTATTTAATATTTGTGGAAACAGTTTCTGAATGTTGCCAATTTTTAAAATCCTTTTTTTTTCAACAATATTTATTGTTTCTCTGATTTTCGCGCCATTTTTATTGTCTCATCAAGTATTTAATTACACGATTTTCTCCCATTATTTAAAGTTAAAGAAGGATTATGTTTAAGTACATGACTATGTTCGAGATGAATTTTTTGAAAAAATTCGAAAATAGTTACATTTTTGGATATTTGCTTTAAAAAGATTGAAAAAAAAGCATCTATGAAACCAAAATATACCAATTAAATGGCGAAAGTATTTTTTTTTAAAAAAAAGTGGAAAAAATGGCTTTTTCTTTGGCTAAAAAGGCATATAAAGCAAAAATCTTCTAGTTTAGAGGTTTATCAAATGATTTGTTTAAAATTTTGCAGACAGCTTAAGAAATATATTGTTTAATTCCTAATTTAAAAAATAAACTATATTTTTATCTATTCTTTAAATATACAGGTTTACTTGATAAATAGCAGAGAATTATCAAGTTTTTTTTACATTGTGAAGCACTAAAACGAGTTTAAAATATTTCTGAATGAATATATTACTTATTCTCTTGTTCAGGAACTTAAGAATATATTGAGAAATTATTATACCAAATTTGAATAAAAAATATGTATTAGATTTTCATTTATGATGTTTTTCGTAAGAAGATTCTATCAAAGATTAGAATCTGAGATAATAGCAACTAAGCACAAAATAGCATTAAAACGTTTGGAAATGCAAATATAAAAATCAGCGTAATTTCTCCGAAAATAGACTTGGAAACAAAATTTTAACGGTTTTATATAGAAACTTATTCAAACATTAAGACTATTAAACAAAAACTATTCATAGTTTCGCGAAAAATCGATTTTTCAACGATCACTTTCTAAGATAGTTACCTACCTTAACATCTGTGTTATTTGCAAAATGAATGAAAAAGTGAAATTACAATGCCGCGAAAATTAGTAGATAGATAAAATGGATATTTTCATTTTTAATAGCGCTCTGATGACATAATGCTGGTCTCCATAAGGAAGTTACATGTGCACAATGTGTAGAAGATATGCAAAACGATTAAAATAACACATACAAATTAAAATAATAAGCTCTAACAATTTGTTGGAATTATGGCCATGAAGTTATAACCAAACGATTTAACTGAAATCAAATATAACCAATATCCTCCAACAAACCAGTCGGTCACCAAAGGCAATTAGTCTCTAATAATTCCTATATTTAAAAAAATCATATATTTATCTGAAAACTACACCGATAATTATAATTATCATTTCCTGTTAAAAGTGATCTTACAGTTAAAATGTTTCTGTTCTAAAGTAAGCAAATAAACTTAATTAACGCCTAATCGCTCTTGAATTGTGGATCGCAATGATTCACCATATTTCTAGTATATGTATTTCACGCTGAATTACCAATACACTTGAACTTGGCTGAGAAAGTAAATAAAAACTGAAATGAAAAAAAAAATCTCTTTATCCTTACATGTTGAAGAACTGGCTTGACCTCTTTTGAAAGAACTCTATCACTTAATGACTCGAGCTTAATTCGTTCGAAACAAACATTGCATCAGCACTGTGCTTCCATTCCTTCCGCATTTGCCTTTACATATTAACACCTTTGCCTTTACGTATCAATCTCGAAATTACAAAATATGTAAATGAATTCTTACCTTTTCATCCAGCGACTTTCAGCAGCTCGATGGCTAGTTCGAAGTGGGGCTCATTTTCTGAAAAAAAGAGTGTTTTTCGGTGGTTTTTTCGAAGGCCGTGACGGGCCGCCGAACGAGAGCACTCACCTCGTGCGCGGATGTCGAATTCATGCTCGAATTGCTCTCCCAGAAACGTGTTCTGTCTTTTTTCTCTTTTTATTCTTACCCTCCCCCAACAGTTTTCACTCGAAAATCGAATCTCATGCCAAATGTTCTCTTCTATTGTGTTTACGCCTTTGGATTTTAAATTAGAAGATAGAAGAATTAACAAATTTCGGTTTAGAACAGGATTTTTTGAGCTTCCATTGTAAGCATCCCTTTGTTGGGTGGGAGAAAAAGCTTTAGCCACTTTATTTGTATGATAAATATTTTCAAATATTTTGGAATTGAATAATTAATTTAAAAACTATGGGTAATTTCTGATACTAGTAAGTGTGTGTATGTGTGTAACGTGTACCAAATATGGTACATATGCTCTTCGGAGAGTGAAAGTGTGCACTTCGGAGTGATTTATTTGTAATTTTAATTAATCAATCAAAAATTAAGAAATATTGGCACTTTTCCGCGATAACTTTCAAATATATTATTACACACAAAAAAAATCTAGCCATTTCAAAATATTAAAAAAAATGTCGTTTTAATGATACCAATTTAATAGTTGTACAACATATGTTTTTCAAAGAATGAAAATATTTACCTCGGAATAATTTATTTGAAATTTTAGTTAGGATTTTAATCAATAAAAATTAAGAAACATTTTGGCTTTTTAAAGCAATAACATCCAAATATATATTTACACACAAAAAAAATTATGCCATTTCAAAATTTAAAGAAAAATCCCTTTTTAATGATACCAATTTAATAGTTGTGCATTTTTTTAAAATTTCGTTAATTTTCTTTTAATTTTTCCCTAAATTCTATTTTAATTGTTTGGGTGTGCGCCATATTTTTATAGTACATATGCTCTTCGGAGAGTGAAAATATTCACCTCGAAATTTATTTGAAATTTTAATTAGAATTTTAATGAATTAGAATTTAAGAGAAATATTGGCTTTTTAAAGCGATAACTTCCAAATATATTATTATACACACAAAAAAAATTACATCATTTCGATATTTTAAAAAATTGCCTTTTTAATGATACCAGTTTAATAATTGTACAATTTTTTTTTTAAATTTCGGTAATTTTTGAAAAACATTTTCCGCAATTTCCAGCAATAGATTGTATCTTCACCTTGAAATTCAAACTATTTTCATTGTGTCATTAAATATTTAAAAGCTTGATTTGTTAAAAGCTAAAAAAAAAAAGAATTCTGTTTAATATCTGTGTAGTTTACATGACAATTAAAAAAGTGAAGTTACAATATCGCGCATTTGAGAAGATAGATGAATTGGATATTTGGCTTTTCATGGTGCTTTGATATTATGGGAACTGTGTGCATTAGAGTCATGTTCACAATAACTAAAACTTAAATAAGACAATTTAAATAGCATAACGTTACTGCCAGACAATTTGATCATCTATATGAAGTTATATCTAAACGATTTATCTGCAATCGAATATAACCAATATTCACAACGAACCTGCTGATCGCCTCAGGCGACAGGTCTTTAATATAATAATAATTATATCTATTAAATTTACTAGAGAAAGAAGGAACAAAATAAAGTCTCACTCCAAGTAAAGATACAAAAAAAAATCATTTATTTCAAAAGTCCTTCATTTACATTAAATACGTTTGCTGATTTTCTTCATCGGAATTGTCAATGATTGGAATAGTTGAAAAAGAAAGAAATTAAAAGCATATAAATACACACACACACACACGCGCGCGCACAAACAAACAAACAAACAAAATTTCAGCAGTTGCGTATCCGAATAGAAGAACTTTTGAATAATTTTAAAACTTCGATTTATTCCAGCACTCGAGGCATAATTTATGTACAAAGAATAAATGGCAAGAAATACGTCAGTCTACATCACGACACAAGAGCAAAAGAGGCCAAAATCTTTTTCCTCAGTGATTTTACATTGAGATTATTTTGATAGGAATTTCATTGACATGTCTCGATTTAGACAAGGGATTTTATGCATCTTTAAAATAATGTTATAAGCATTAAGGGTTTTTATTCTTTTACTCGGAACGTAAGAAAATGCTGAGACTTGCAATTTTATATAGCGCATGTAGAATTAATTAAATAAAAAGTGGAATTGGATCAGGAAATAAGAGAAAATTTTAGAAAGAAAATATGCGTTAAGATAAATATTAGGAAATTAATTAGGATTTTAATTACATCTTAGAATATCATTACATACACGCATATATATATATATATATATATATATATATATATATATATATATATATATATATATATATATATATATATATTCCAAAATCCAATACTGACGCGGATGTTATCTTTGTCATGTTAACAGGACATTCAAAATTGTGTGTTCCAAAAGCTTTAAAAACATGAGTATTAATGACCTAAATTAAGATTAAAATAATTAGAAGTCCTTTGGGCTAGAATAATTTGATACCCGACATGAACTATACCAAAGAACCTGAGCACCTATGGTCCACCAAAAATAGCTACACAAGAAATTGATTAAAAAATAACTTTATGAAATAATTGAAAATAATCTAAAAATAATACGCGTTTGATCATATGCATAAGAGCTTTTTATGGTTTCATAATAAAAAAAATTTATATATTTTGTATTCCAAGTAGTCATACTATGCTTTGCAAACTATGCATAAAATACTATTTAATTTGCCATTCTACAGTACTATTAAAGGTGTAAATTTGATGTCTTACTATGATATTAGGTATCAGTTTACAACAATTTGTTTTATCATCAATAATGTAAATAATTTTTATTGAATTCAAGTTTTCAAATTATTTTATTTGTATGAATACTTTTTAAACTGATGTATATGTTTATGTAATATTATAAAATCGATGGCGGTCTAGTTATAGACTGTCAAATAAATTTTATGGATCAAAATTAAAGTTAGTAAATTTTTAGGAACCTTTGATGAACAGGTGCCCTTAGGCTATAGACCAATAAGTCCATTTGATAAGTAATGATCTAGCGACTGGAGGAAAAGGAGCTTAGATATCCCAGGCAAAAATTTTAAGGGGTAAGATGAAGACCAAACATTGTGCTCATGTCACTTTGCAAAGTGAAGTGTCATGAAGGGGCGAAAATATAATATCATGTCCCAGGGACCGCTTAAAAAATTCATATTATGTCCCATATATAGTATATTTAAAACATTAGACTAAAAAATATTTTTAATAAAATGTCTTGTGCATTTACGTTCTTAAATATTAAAGCAAGTGTCAAAAAGAAAATATTGCTATTTTATACCGTTTTATTTAGAGTCTGCATTTTTTTTTATCTTTCGTTATTCATTTATTCATTTCTAGTCTCCTCGAACGACCAGCTGGTTCGCCGAAAATATTGTTACGGATTTTTCGACGTCTCTCTTGATTTGTTGGTCGATGAAATAAACAGTCCTTAGTAAAAAATGGCAACGTTTATTGAGCACGTTAGAAGGACACTAATAGAAGGACAGAAAATATACAGCTGAGACGAACACAGGCAACGCACGGCAGCACACTACAACAAACATTAGCCCACAAATAGTAACCAGTAGTGATAAAAACCACAGCACACAAAGCGAACCAGACAGAATTCAGCAGAAGGAGGGAATCTACGTAGCTTCACTCTACGATCTCTCCAAACGTCTGCAATTCACCACTTTCTCCTCGCTTTATCTGTATCCAACTGCCGATTCCACACACGACTCGATGCTGCTTCCATAATTAACAGGACTTGGCAAACAACTCAATTCAGCAATGGCTTGAGCTCGACACAACGCTTGCGCTTCGCCGGACTGATCCAAATATTCCATCGTCTCTTTCCATGACTCTTTTCACAACTACGACTGACTGCAGCTTAAGACTGCCGACCTTTTATAGTTCCCAGAAGGCGGGCAGAGAAGGTCCTGGACCAATCAGGCGTATATCGATTCATATTGGCTCAATTGCTAAAATTCTGAAAGTTTCCAGTAATATCTATTGTATCACCATAGTCGCAAAGTTTGTCGCAAAGTTTTGAGATTATTGACGCGGCACTGGATCAAAATGGTCTTTCCAGTGATTGAACTAATCGTGCTGGGAAACAACATTACAGGTTTGTAACAGTATAGATTAGATATGATTTCAGATGAATCGTGAACATCATAATTCCGGTCAAACTGTCAAACTTTAAAGCCGTGATGAGCCTTTCTTAGAGTGACAATCCCATAACATCATATCGTTATTAAAAATAGAAATATCCGGTTCATTTATATTCTGAGTTTCGCGGTACTTCACTTGCTTTTTTAGCTTGTAATCTGCTCAGATATTTAACAAAATTTTCCTTCTTTAGTTTGCAACAATGAAAGAATATTACGCGATAAAATAGTTGAAGAAACAATGAAAATGATTTGAATTTTAGATCAACAATATAATGTATTACTGGTAATTAGGCAAAAAGATATTCTTAAAAATTACTAAAATTCAATAAAAATTCGCATTACTAATTAATTATTAAAAAAACAATTTGTAAATTTTGAAATGGTGTAAAATTATTTTTAGCAATAATGTTTCTTCAAGTTATAATTGAGAAACGGCAAAATTTAGCTTAGTTTTTATTAATTAAAATTCTAATTTATTAAATTTATTTTAATAAATTAAAATATTGAAATATCAAAAAAATTACTCCTAAGTGCACATTTCCATCTTTTAAATTATATGTGCCAGGTTTGATAATTGTAGGTCTAGCGGTCTGGCCAGTAGTGCGCCAATACACACACGCACAAATTCATCTTTATTAGTAGAAATAATGATTAGTTGCTGAAATTGTTATCTTTTCGAATTAGTAGAAACAAAATCTTGTTCATAAAATAGCTTCTAAAATTCTTTTGAATAAAATACAAAACGGAAAACTGAATTTTTCCATTTGTGAAAAATTATCATTAATTTCCGAATTTATCAGTTACTTACTGAATCCTCTTTGGAATTATTCCAAAACTTCATAAATATTAAAATATTGTGGTTTTTACTTTTTACAACAATCGTCTTCCACCTCATCAGTAAAGAAATTAGCAGTACTGTTGTCAAAAAAACACAAAGTTTTGTTCAAAATTTCCAGAAAATTAAATTTAATAATAATTGACAAATAGATAATTTTATTCTTTAAATATCTATTTCCTCAATTTTTAAATTGTAATTCCATCACTAAAATATTATTTCCAAGCATTTTAGGCTAACACCCCCCCCCAAAAAAAACTCTATTAAAATCTCCAGATAAAATTCAATTTAATTGATGAGATTAAATTTAATAAATTTTAATCACTGCATATTGACAGTCAGTGGTGTGGCAATAAACAGCAAGGTGGAATAGACTATTTTCTAAACTAGGTGTTTTCAACTGATTGCCGCGACAAGATCTCATGTATATGTATATGCACATTATTTTCCAAAACATGACGCAGGCTTAAAATCATCAAACTACATGATAGCAATACGCAAGCAAATGACTCGTATCGACTCCTAAGAAATGGAAAATAAAATAAATGCCTATTCAGCATATGGATTATGTATATAAACCAGCTGGAGTGATCGCCCCAAAATTTTCTCACATACTCTCTTTAAAGGTAATATCTCAAAGAACGAACTGATCCAACTACTCGCGAATGACTCTTTCCACGACTTCGACTTCAGCTTGAGACTGCCCTTATAGTTCCCGAAGGCGGACAGAGAAGGTTTAGGAACAATCAGGCATATCTCGATTCCTACTTTCTCAATCGCTAAAATTCTAGAAGTTTCCAGAAATATCTATTTTGTAGGCAAAATCGTCAAATTCGTCGCCATATGGTCGCCAAGCCCTGAGATCACTGATTCGGCATCCGATCAGCATCCAACAGAGCTGAGCGTAAAACGGTCTTTCCTGTGATGGAACTAACTATGTTGGGAAGCAACATTACAGATTTGTAACAATATATATTCATCACAGATTGTAATTGCTATTACACTTTTGTAAATTGAATAGATTTCAAATTCTTTCTTTTTTCTAGGAGGAATTGAATCTATCATAAATATTCACGAATAATGAAAAAAAAATGACATGGCACTTCTGTTTTTAAAAATGAATATTAATATTAGCCGCGTTCGTTGAGCAGCTGTCTCCCGCCATTCATATATTTTAAATAAAATGAAAATCCACGAACTATCGATTTTTTGAGCGATAACCACTGTACCAAGTTTGCCAATTTTTATTTATATAAAATATAATGACTCATATATATGTTATCAATGGATTCCTTCTCTATCACACCATCTACATTCAAGAGAAATCTCGAAAACAATGCTTCATAATACATTCTCTGTGGGAGAAAACCTTGATAGAGTTCCCCACTTACAACATTAATGTCGAATTTCTAATAAATCGATTTCGCCACTTTTTATTTTCTATGAAAATTTGTAACTTCTAAATAAGCATCAAAGGTTTTGTGCTCCTCTGCTGAATTTTTGAAGGATACTGAAAAAAAAACCCAAAAAACTTAGAGTTTCCATTCTTAATAATGCAGCAGATTTTGTCATTTGAAAAGCTTAGCAAGCAGAGTGCTCTATGATTATTGAAAAAGTATAAATTAAAATCGAATTTATTTCTGTTTAAATCAGAGGTTCCCAAACTTTTTTTTCTCGTGGACCACTTTCAAAGTTTTACTATTTTCGGTAGACCCCCTGCTGCTACATTTGTACTGTATTCCCAAAACTCCTAAAAAATATCACCCTAAATTGGGGGTGTTAAGAAGAGAAAAAAAAGTAGCACATTTTCTTGTGTCCTATTTATTAAAATAATACTTGTGGTTATACAAAATTATAAACATTTATTATTACAATCAACAATTGACAAAAAATCAACAATGAACTCTGAAATGTAAATCAACAATAAAAAATAGTCATACTTTTAATGAGACGGATGTACTTGATGAATTGACAGCAAATATTTTTAAACAAAAAAGTACCTAGGTACCTAAAGTTTAATCTTCCCTGGCTTTTTGTTCTTTTATTGAAGTTTTGAATAATCTCTAGTATTTAATTTTTACTACATAACTACCTACTACACTCAAATAGTAAAACAAATATAATATGATTGATAAATTACAATATACAATAAAAATATGTATAACAAATAGGCAGATAATTACTTTTTCCGGCACTGCAAACACTGACATCGATTCACTAACAGTCACACTTTGATGTTCTAAATCCCGAAAACAAATGAGTAACGTTTTGTTCTTGGCATTCGTATTTATACTAATGTAGATTGCAAGCACAGCGCAAGTCGCATTTCATCCCTTTGCAGGTCTAAACAAGCATCCCGGACAAGTGGGCGCACTGGTGGCACTTTGCAAGTCTCGACATGGGGTGTATACTTGTACTATTATCTATTGTTCTATTCAATTCTGTGTTTGAACTGAGTCCCGAATATTTTTGAGTACCTACCTAGTGAATGATGCTACATGCCTACGTTGATAGGTAAATCCAAGCCAAAATTTTTGTTCTTTATTATGAAAACCAGAATTTTTTGTGGATCCCCACTTACAACTTGTGAAACCCTGTTTTCTTTTCACGTCTACGTGGACCCCCGTGTGGTCTCGTATGGACCCCTGGGGGTCCACCTGGACCACTTTGGGAACCTATGGTTTAGATAAATTCTGTTTCTGTGTCTTATCAAAATTGATCTATATGACTGTAATAATACCATTAATCTTATAGCGAAAGGTAGCTAATATTAATTTTATTAATTTAGTCTGCCAATCAACTTTGATGAATTACATGTAATCTTAATAGAAGTATTATTTTAAATTACATTTCCTGAATAATGATAGTGTACTCTGACTGATTAGTTATATTTCAAAGCATTGAAATTAATTGGCGATGAAAAATGGAGAAATTGGTCCTATAGTTGAGATTGAGTTCTGTTTTGATTGAATTTAATTTTTAATATTCCTCGAAATGGAGTATAAGATGATAGACGACCATTGAGGTCATATATCTGGGTATATGGAAAATAAGCCTTCATATGAAACAAAAATTTACGAAATCGACATCAAAAATGATTGTAGCGAAATATGGTGCGCGTTTTCGCCATAAGAAGTGTACAGAAAGTTAGTATTTCCTTAATTTTTTTTTAAATTTCTCTTTAAAACAAATAGTAGTGCGGGTCAACCGAGCATTTATAATACATCTGAGATCATAAGCTTTGAAATGAAACGAAAATTAATGAAATCGGTTTTGTGACTCTGATTTGTTTCGTGAGTTCTTTCACCACAATGAAAATATACAGTGAAGTAATGTTTTTTCAATTTTTGTCGGAAAACGGAAAGTGATGATGGTTGCCCGATCGTTGAAGATATACAGGAAGATAACGGCTATAAGTTTTCATATGAAATAAAAATCTTCGAAATCAGTTCTGAAATTGAGGCTGAGAAACTATGTCCTGTGTTTAACCCAAAGAAAATATGATGTGTTTGAAATTTCTATCAAAAATGGTGCGTGGTGAAAGTAGGTTAACTTTGATGACATATCCAGCGCTCATGAAGTTTTCTACGAAACGAAAACAGGCGAAATTGGATCAGTGATTTACATTGGATGACTGAAACCGAAGAACATATGGTTCCTTTTATTTTTCTTTAATATCTTAAATATATTAATAAAAAGAAAATAAGCACTATTTTTATATTGTTCTTATTTTCTATTTCAAGTATGATTTTATTTCGATTTATTTCGTTTGGTAAATAAATAGAAATAACAAATATAATTTGGTGAATAAATAGGTTTCGCTGCCCTTTCTTTGTCCTTTTGAAAAGTTAAGAATTCTTTTTATAAAGTAATCGTTTTCCTTGAAAAAATAAGGCTTTAAATACGTACCATTTCAATAAAAACACTAGTCAGTGTATTTATACTATCATAAATTCAGTCTGAAATTTAACGAAGCCACGATAAACATTTTGCATTTTACAAATAAAAACAAGAGCAATTATAATAACTCTTCCGAAAAAGAAAAAAAAAAAAAAAAAAATCAGGTACAGACCACCTTTTAACAAAGTATATATTTTTAGGATTTGAAAAAATGTGTATGGGAAAAGAATAAAATGCAAGAATTTTTTAAATACAAATTTTCCTAATTTCTATAAAGAAGGCGTTTATCACAATATCCTAAGGTGAGAAAGGCAAAGGATGTATATCTGTCACACATAGCAGATTTTAGAGGTGCTATAAAGACAAAGTATTTGTTAATTTAATTTTGATTTTAAATCGATACTTGACAGAAACAGAACGGAAAGATATGCCTCGAGCACTTCATATCTTTCCTAAGTCTTTGGCTTCATCAAAATTAGTTCGGATTTCCAAAAGCAGTTTCATTTAAGTATTCCACATTTTGCAAACCCTAGTTTCTTCTTTGGTTACGGTTCGTATTTTCAATAACTGTCTGATAACGGTGAGAGAAACGTTTCGCTTCAGTTTCGGAAAGTTGAGTGCGATTAGGATCGGGGAAGTACCTTTCGGTGTTATTTTAGATATCGAGAATTATCTATATAAATATTAGTCAATTATTCCCTTCAATCTTCTCTTTACTCTGCTGCTCTGATTGTTTGAGAGAAATCTTAAATTTTAGTAAATTTGCCGAATCTTTATAGAAGTACGTTAAATTGGTGTTTAACGTGTAATGCGTATTTTATTGTGTTCATGTCGGCAATATTTTATATTTATGACAGTCTTTAAAATTTTGATATGAATTCGAACTTTATATATAATTATTAACTTATTGAATCTATGTTTATGCTTAAGATTATTTTTTTGTTAAGATGTTAATTAGAAATAGCTTTATTATAAGTACATACAATTTCATCTCATATTATTGCGAACGTCTATAAAATACTTTTATTCCTTTTTTTACAGGTTTTGTTGGACGCAAGATATAGTATTGCTTTGAAATCAAACAATCCTCAACATGTGGAAATTAATATTTTGTAAGTTTCTTTTTTTTTCTTGTAATTTTTTTTTCCTCCATACAATTGGGTGGAACTTTTTATTGACGAGTTACCGAATTAAAGAATGATTTATATTAAAAAGTATTCTAAAGTTATTTTGGTTACTTAATTATATAATTTGATTAATCAATTATAATTTAAATATATAATTTGAAGAAACATATATTTTAAATTTGGAATTCTTTTGTTTTACTGAAACCTTCTACATATATCATACTTTGACCAATGTCATTGGTTACCTGAATTTCTCAATAGATAATAAGTTTAAAAAATTTCATAATCATTGCGTAAAATTATTAAATTTATAATGTATTAAATTTATAATTGCAGACAAATTATACCAAAAGTATTGAATAAGTTGCCATCTACCATTTATTATTGAGTTATTATTGTACTTTATAAATTTGGGATGCAGTCAACAATTTTGTTCTTTCTGCAAAAGAAAATTGTAAGCTTAAAGATACATTAAGCATCTTAAATATTGATTTTACGTTGCTATGATGTCTGTGAAATATGCTTTAAATATTGTTTTACTACCAAGGAAAATTTTGAAGGCTATTCAGATTTTTCAAGCAAATGAAAGCCATTCTAACTTAATATTTTGCTTTTGGGGGGGGGGATTTAATAAAATTGCTTCCTGTGAAAAATGCTGTATTAAATGGAAGTGTAGTTGTGATACTTTGACTTTTAATATCATCTAGCCTGTTGCCTTTTTTAAAACGCTTTCATACTTGCAAAGTTTTTGCTTATTTTTTTTTTATTTTAGAATGAGTGATGTTATACATTTTTTTTTGTTTGTTTAATTTGAATCAAAGAGTAGATCAATTTTATGCTCATTTCTTGGTTTATTGATCTTGCTTTTATTTTTGTCATTTAAAAAAATGATGAGTAATTTTTATATGATGTAAAAAAAATAAGAATATAGAATTTAACTTCCTTTTAATTTATCTTATCAGTCATTAAGTTATTTTGAAAAACTAGAATCACTGTAAAATAAATTAATACTCGTTTTTCAGTTTGCTCATAATCCTTGCTCTTGTTTCTTTATGACCCAATTGTCATCATTTTAGAAAAATTCTAGTTCTTAATCCCGTAAAAACTTATTTTATGATACTTTTTTGCTTTTCTGTTCATGTCATTTTTTATATGCTTTTGCTCCAGAATTTAATAATATTAATAAAAATTAAAGTTTATTGTTAATTTTTGAAAACTAATCAAAAGCCTAAAATGCCCATGCATGCTCATTTAGTCTTAGGAAAAGCTGAATAATTCATTCAAATGTTATCTTCTGTTTTCATGTATCTTGATAATAGAATTTCTTAATGAAATAGCATTGTAAATCTCATAAAAACGAAGGTAACAGCATTTCAAAACTATCTTACATGAGGTTTTGAGATCTTCCCAAGAATTAACTGGTTATGGAATTACTATCAAAAATCTGCATCTCTGTCTAATTTTGTGACATCTTGTTTTTTTTTTTAAATAAAGAAACAGCATCTATGTAAATGTTTTCTTTAAAAAAAATAAAAAAAAGGCAAGAGGTATTTTTTGTTTGTTCTTGCTTCCTGTAGATCAGAATAAATCTAGAATGACTGACTGATCGAATTATATTTGAACTTGGTAGTAAACAGAGTATGATTTTATTCCACTTCAGAGGGATCTAAATTAGGAAATTAATCAATACTTTTGAACAAAATCATACTATAAGTTGTTTTTAAGGTTTTATTGCTAGAAAGTTAATTTGAGGGCCTGTGACAGCTAGAATGTCTTATGTTAAAAATTAAGATACTGTGTTATGTTACTTAATTATGTTATGAAATTAAATTACTGTGCTTGCCAAATTTCTTTGACTGGATAGTGATAGATAGTTAGAAAACAAAAATTGTCTTTGTTACCCTTGAACTGCAGTGGTGTGTTGATAAGGTCTTGACTTATTAAAGTGAGTCTTGTGCTTATTAAATCCACCAGGACCAAGGGTTCTGCTGCTTGTGTGGTGTGGAAACTAGGAGAGAAGGTGTGATAACTCAAATATCATCTTCATTATCTATCTACTATTTAAAATTTTGAGGTCTGTTCCAAAGTAGCTCTTGTATTGCTTCAAACAGAACATGAATATAGTTAAACTTATTTTAATGATCCTTTACCAGTTAAGCTTGATTTACAGTTTGAAAAAGTGATTTCGAATTTTGAAAGATATTCCAATTTTAAGCAATCTGCATTTGAATCTCTCAGTTAGCCACAATTATCAATTGTATTTAAATTAATTGTATTTAATTATATTTTGAAAGATATTTAGATCTTTGGCAACAACTGTTCTTGTTTGGATTCCTCAAATATAATTGCAATGTTCTCACTTTATCTAAATATATTTAAGTATTAATAATAATTTCATAAAATTTAAAATTATTCCGTATATTGTACAGAATCTTGTCAGTCATCTAGCATCATTATTTAATGCTCTAACTTAAAACTGAAATCCAAGTCCTGAAGTGATGTGTTCTTCCCTCAACTTTCTTGTATACTTAGATAATTTAGCATCATCTTTTTTTTTTCTTTTCCTCCCCTTCCTATTTTTTGGATTACACCGAATTCCGTTTCACATCAGATGCCAAGATTTGATCCAGATAATCACATTATGTTTTTATTTCTTGGTGATATATTACTTGCAATTTCTGTTGATGATTTTAATTGTTGGGGCTATAAATAACATTATGAATCAACACAATATGCTGTACATAGTATTTCAGTAAACATAGTAATGGTCTGATTGTAACCATTGTGATATTATCCTTTTGATTGATTGTGCATAAATTTTAATGCAGATCTACAATTTGAGTTACTAGATTGCATGCCAAATTTTATTTATCCATCATTATTATTTTGAATTATATTTTGCATACATGCCAATGTATAGACCGTGTAAAAATGCATATTTTATGATCCAAATTATAATATGTATCAGCATTTCTGTAGACGAAATACTATTTAGATTTCATGCATCTAATTTTTAAGCCTTTTTTAAATTTCGCAATTCGCGTAAATTTCGTAATTCGTTACCAAAATCCGAGTACTTCAGATTTGTCAGAGATATTTCAAGACAAATACAAGCAATATTAACAGATTTGTAATAATATCTTTAGTATTTTCCTTTTTAGTTGCAGTTTTTTTTTTTTTTTTTCTAAATTTGAACAATTTTTATTTTAAACTTCTATTTAAGTATACCAAGAAGTATACTGATTACCATTTTGGTTTTTGCATGATAGTTCAAAGCAGAAAAAATGGATTTGTAACTGTTGTTACAGGAATAGGAAAAGTATAAAACTCCAAAAATAATATGGATTCTTACCTATCATAACAATGAAGTTTTGGATTTCTTCTCCAAGAACTTAGTGAGCTTTATATAAAATGCAAGTAATTGATATGAAATACTGAAATACATTTAATATTTCTAGTATACAATCTACTTGTTGAAGCTTGTTAATAGACTAATAAGAAAATATCATTAAAATTTAGTTTAAAAATCCATTAACAGTAAGAGTATCTTAAACCAAGCAAACTTAAGTTAAGAGAATTATTCAGATTGTGAAAACTCTAAATGTCAAGTTTTTAGTAATTGATGATGAGAAAAATTGTTAAAACAACATTTATTAGTTAAATTTTTGTGAAAAAATTAACTGATGCAATAATAATTAGATGGGTTCTTTTTAATTGATTCTGATACCTAATGCCTATTTGATTACATTTTTAGTTTATATATATAAAATATTTTGGAAATGAAATTTTTAAAGTTGTGTATATATATATATATATATATATATATATATATATATATATATATATATATATATAGATTTAATTCTAATTTCGCCCATAGTAACTTCATTCTAAAAATATTCTCTTATTTCGAAATCCAATTCCACTTTTGGTTTAATTAATTATTCTGTAAAACTAATGCGGCATCAGTGCTATGTATCAGATGAAAGTGATACTTCATTTGATACATTACCCTTGTCAAAGGTCATTCCATCTGCAGGTGGCCATAAATCCTATATTATGTAAGACTTGTAATCATTTGTTTCGGCCCTTTCTTCCTTACTTCTGCTTTTGTGCCATTCTGCGTCTACTTGTAAATAAATTGCTTTCCCGAGATGGATATTAAAGTGAATTAAAAATACCAAGTCTCTTCACTGCTTCGAACCTGCATTCTACTTCAACCAAAAATATGTTACATATTATTGAGCCGACAGGATTTGAAAAATATTACGTATATAGTATATATACATTAAGTGTATCGAATCAATTTATTTGAATCGATCCATTGCCCTAGTCTTTTTCTGTCCAATTTTCCTGAGATACTAAGTTTTTGTAGAATTCCAGTTAATTCATATCTCCCCTATTCCTACTTAACCTTATTGCTTTTCAGATTGTATTTCAAAAATTATGTGTATGTTTTACTTTTTATTTTGTAGTTAGAATGGGTTTATTTCACATCTCTTATGTTATCCATCTTCTCTTGTTAACATTTGAGATATAATTCTTTTAATTTATTACACATACTGTTTGGACCTTTAATCATTTAAAAATTTTTATTTTAGGTGCTACCATCTGTTACCTTTTCATATTTATTAATTCGGAGAGTACTGATTCTACTGATGATATAAAGCTTGAGAAAAAAGGAAAAAATTGTAAGTAAAATATTCTTATATGCCTATCATTACTATGCAAAATCTCAGTCTGCAGTTGAGGATTTAGGTTTGGTTTTAAAATTTAAAATATTATTTGAAAAATCTGTATAATGACTTGAAATTTTAGATATTGTCTGTCCATTTCTTTTGGTGCATAAAGTTTATCATTTGAAAGCACTAAAAAAGATTTATTATCTCTTATTCAGTGTTGGTGTCAGTGGTTTTTTTATGTAATTATAGATAAAGCCTTAATACGGTAATCAAATCAAACTTGCAATATTGAACATGTTTAGTGTTTAAATATGTTAATCATTACTTAATATAATCAAATACAATTTTGATAATGTACACTTTTTTCCACACTAGTTTATTATTAGAAGACATTTTTATGATTGGTATTTCTAATAGGCTTGTTCCTGCTTCCTTTCTAAAAACATTCCACATTGAATTTATTTAATTTTTGGAATTGTAGAGATAATATTATGTGGCATTGCCCATTGTGCCATTTCAATGTTTGGTTGGAATAATATTTGTATAGTAGCAAGTATAGAAGTAATTTTTTTTATAATCATAATTATGTCAGTAAGAGTTTCATTGCTGAATCATTAAATTAGAAAAGAATTCTTGTTGCAATATTACAGTACTTGTTTTGAGTGATGGAAATGCAAAGTGTATGCACACTTGCATGCATGTGTATAAATATTTTTTATTAATTTCCAATAAGTTAATTATATTTCATTTGATTTTGTATTTTCTTGTTTAAACTTTTTTTTATCATATTTAGTGTTAATCACTATATGATTAAAATAAAATTCAAATAAGTGCAATTAAATTTACAAATATCTGTTATCTCTATCGATAATTTTTTTTTTACCTGATTTCTATTGAAATATTGTATTAATAAGGTATAAAAGGCTCTTTTTTTAAAAAAAATTTTGGTCATTATTTGAATAATATATAGTACCCAAATAAAGAAGTATAGAAAAAAGGTTTTTTTTAAAATGCCCTTGTATCTAATTTATATATGTATTGGCAGTTCTCGTTTAATTTGATAATTAATCCTGTCTCTAACCCCCTCCCCCCCTTTCTCTTGAGAAAGATGCCTGGCTATACTGAGGGAAAATATAATGTAAAGAGGTTTAATTTGAAAACTATGTTATTTATTATTAAAAAAATTAAAGGAATTTTCTCCAATAGTTAATTATTTAATATTAGGGGAAAAAACTTCCTAATATTATCTTATATACCTTTCGATTTCCTAACTAATATTATCTTATATATTTTTTGATTTCAAAAATAACATTTCTTTTATAAACAGAGATTTTTGATGAATTTTTATGTAATTGACATGCATGATTATATAATTAATTATTGTTGGAGATTAATTAACTCTTCATGCAGATTTTTCTTACTTTATAGCTGATATATACAATTTAATTTTGCACAATTTCCAAGCATTTATTAAGATTTTTTTTGTAGAATTTTTTTTATGGTATTACATTTTCCTTTTTGCAGTGACATGTGGGCAGAACCTTACTCACCCTACTGGTGGTTTCAAACTCAGCATCACTAATCTGACTGGTGGTGTTTGTAGATGGAATATTGTACCTGAAAAGGGGAATAAGACAATTCAAATAAGATTATTCATACATAATCTTTTCCTTCATGAATATGATACGGTCACATTATACAAAAGCATTGAAGAATCTGATAATGAATCTCTGTCTTTAATACCACCTTTACATGCTCAAAATGGTAAGTGTTAAAAGAACTTCTAATTAACTATATGTTTTCATTAATAAGAAATTTGTTCAGTGCTAAAATTTTTTAAAAGTATATATTATTATACATAAGATTTTGTTATTAATAAACTATTTAAATGTATCATTTTTTAAAATCTTAAGTTCCATATTTTAGAACATGAAAAGCAGTAAAATTCAAACAATTTCTCTCTTAATGTTAAAGAAATCATGAATTTCTTTCGGATTCTCTTTCAAATAAGTAACCTTTTCAAATCCTTGAAAGTTTTGAAAGCATATATTACTAAAAGTAGCTGATTTTGGTATTTTACAATCCTAAGCAAGACACAGACATTCCACATTTAGTAAACTGGAAAATTATTTTCATATTCTTACTTCATCATGAATGATTAATTTTGACACAATTTTTTATAAAGAATTTGGTGGATATTTACTTGTTTATGAGGACTTATAAGATATAATATCCATTTATTTCAAGCAGTTATATATTTAAGCAGATATTTAGTATTTATAAATATTGTAATAACTAAATGAGCATAAGAAAGACACCTAACCAATTAAATTTTATAGTGTTTGTCTTAGCCTGATATTTTTTATTAAATAAGTTATATTTTTTGGGCAATTCTATTTTTTAAATGGTCTAACAATATTTTTATGCCAAACCTGCTTCCAGTCCCTCTACTACTACAGACCAGTGGCTTAGTCGGAAATCCACCTGATTTCTGTTAGTGGAGCATTGCTCACATAAATTGACCTTTTCTTCCTTTTTAAATTGTCCCTTTTATAGGAATATAAAGAATATTAGTTATTACAAATATTTATTGGTGCATTAACATTTTTTCCATTAAAATACTGGCCATAATCGATAGATTAATTTGTTAAAATATATGATTGAAAGGACAATAATTTTTAAGCTGTTTTTCTGCTTGAAAAATATTTTTTGCTATGAACATTTTTTATTTGTTCATTTCAAATTTCATAACTTTGTTAAATTTCAAAGTTTTATTTTCATTTATTTGTCTTCAAGTAGTACAGTTCTCTTTTTAATCATACTTAGTTATAATTATGTCTCTCGTTTAGCTTTAAAAATTTATATTTTTTTAATACAACGGTGTATTTGTATGAATCGTATAAAATTAAATATCTTATATAAAATTTAATATATTAATTGTTATTTGAATTGCTTTTAATTCTTGTTATTTTTGATACTAGAAACTCGTAAAATCTGCAATGCCCAAGTTTTCTTGCTTCTTTGTTGACAAATCACACTTTGTACCACCTTGAAATTTTTTATATAATACATTTTTAGTGTAAAAATGCATTTAATTCAGGATTTTCTATTTGTATTAAAATTCATCTATCTACACACATATATATAGAAAATCTGAACCTTTTAAAAAATACGATTTCCATGTTTCATTACCATATATTCCATACATAAATCATATTGTTTTGCCTCTGCTTCATTAACATTCATAATGAACAAACTTTTAAATATGTATTATAATTGAAATATTTTATTGCTGAAAATTATTTTTATTTTAAACCTTTGTTTTAATTACTTTTGCCCATTTTAAGAAAATCAGTGTAAAACTCAACCTAACCTTTCACTTCTTGTAGGATCTGTCACAATTATTACTAATGAGTCATCCTTATGTATCAAACTTCAAGGAAATGATACCTCTTATATAAGACATTTTGATGGATTTTTTATGAGTGAAGGTATGATATTTCATTTCAATGTAAACATTTGAATAATCTTTTCTTAAAACTTATGTATTGATTACCTTTTCCTATGTAATATAAATAATATATCATTTGTTGATAACAGCTTCTAGTATAAGAGTATAAGTGACTAATCATGAATAAACTAATATTTTAAAAATTTAACAAAAATATATTTCTAATACTAACAATGTGTGTTTGATACTTTGCAGAGCAAATTGTTTTCTAGAAATATCAAATTTGCCAGAAATTTTAGTTTGTGAGATTGTAAACCTCGTAGCAGTTTTATTAAGTAAATTTTGAATGTTTTCTGAGGTGTCTTTAAAAAATATTAAAGCCTCCAGACAATTTTTATATTATACCATTTGAAAATTTAAAAAATTAATTTCAGAGACGTTAATTTAGACGAAGGAAAATTTTAAATATTAACTTTTAACAGGTTTTAAATATATTTTTTGTGCAATACGTTTCATTGTTATATTAAAATTTAAATAATTTTCCTTCTCACTATTAGTATGTCTTCTTGTGAGTTTTTTTTTCTGTTAGTAACTAAGTTCTAAAGATATCTTACTTTTTTTCCAACTTGATGCATTATCAAATAAGTCAAATGTCCTTTTTTTTTGGTGTTATGAGGAAATTTATAGAAGGGACATCTGCTTAGGTGCCATCCTCATCATCTGGTCGGGTTAAATGTACCGAATTCACCCCAAAATAACTGTTGCTTTTAAGTGGGACAAATATCACTATACTATTTTATCTATGTAGTATAGATTTCTTTTTTCTACCATGTTTTTTAGCCCCCCCCCTTTTTTTACATTGCTGCTTTTCCTTGAATTATAGGTGGTGTATGAAATTATATTATATATTTTTTTTAATTATCTCTCTTATTAAAGTATATAATGAATTTTGTTGAATTACAAAAATCATTTTTTTTAATTATCCCCCTTATTTATAGTATACTGAATTTTGTTGAATTACAGAAATCTTCTATGTAAATTATGAAACATATTTAAGAGTACATAGAGCTTCTGTATTGAATTATTTTTATATGGTCATGATATTTTTTCAACCAGCAAATTATAGTTGATTGTTTGAAGTTGAAATATTTCTGTTTTCAAATTGAAGCTCAAATTTTCAATGATCTGAGAAAAAAAAATATGGAGGTACTATAACAAGGTTAATTGAATGATGTGAATCTTTTTATAATTGTAGGAGTTAAATATTTGTCAAACTTAAGAATATTTTGTTAAAAAATCCTTTTTTACCATGTTACTTAGAAAAGATTTAACTGAATATTTTTCAGTATATCAGTGACCCCGGTATATACTTGGTAATCAAAGACAATTAGTAGGAGTTAAATATAACAAATATCATAAGTGTGGCTGGTATAAAATTCTTATAATAATTTTACCAACTTGATTTTCCCCTTCTCTTGGAGCTCCAATTTACCACTAAAATGCTTTAATATTGTAAATTTTAAGTTTTTTAATTAAAATTTTTTTATGCAGATTAATGGTTATGCAAATGAGGGGAGAACCATAGCAATTGTAAAATTATCAATTATTTGGATATATGTTTGAGACTTAAT
Source organism: Argiope bruennichi (assembly GCF_947563725.1). NCBI lineage: Eukaryota > Metazoa > Arthropoda > Arachnida > Araneae > Araneidae > Argiope > Argiope bruennichi. The sequence goes on along the minus strand of NC_079159.1, from coordinate 82,406,125 downwards.
TGTAAAATTTTAAATTTTTATAAATTTGTTTAGGTTGTTGAGTTTAATACCTGTGCATAATTAAAGCTGTTATTTTTTACTGCAATGTTAATGCCTGAAGGAGAATTTGCTCAACCAATTATTGATTATCCCATAATTTTGTATAGTGTTGATTTTTTTATGATTATTTCTTATTTGAGTAGCCAGTAATTAAAGGCATTCATTGACTATTTTTTCCATTCATTGGTATCGGTTTCTTCTTGTAATTTAGTAAAATTTTTGGATAATTTTCAAATTAAAATAAAGTTAATGCAGATGTGTCAACTTGATTGGAAAACTGGGAAGAATTTTGGTTATATTCTCCAAGAACCAAGTTCTCCAAGTTCTGCCAAATTAGACTTGAGAAAACTTGAAAATGACTAAATATCAAATTAAGCTATAACTTTTTTTTCAATGCATATTTGTGCCTATATATTATGTAATTAACATTGTCATTTCTTCAAAATGCTATGATTTTGAAGAAAAATGTTTTTATTGTAGTTTTCTTGTATTGTTTAAAATCAAAAGATATGATGTTATCCCTTAATCTGTATACAAAGTATGTTGATATTAAAGATGATGATTATGCTAAAGAATCTTGACTGAATTTTATTTATACATTGAACAGTGCAATTAAGAAATTATTTATCACAAATGAATATTATTGCAAACTTTAGGATTCATACAGAGTTAATGAAATGACTGTTACTCCTTTTTTTTAAAAATGAAAATTTCTTTAACAGATTATCTAAAAGTTTTATTGTTTTGATATGTTTATAAAATTCAGCTACAAAACTAGTTATCTATTCATTAAATATTTGACTACTACATGAGAACTTTCAACACAAGTCAAGTGAAATGAATAATATAAATTTTGATTTTAGAATTCGAGCTTATTGCATTCTCTTGAAGAAAAAATTACTTTTTTTCATTTACCTATTATTATATAGCAGCCTTGTTTTGAAATTATTTCTTGTATGAAATTTCTTTTAAATTTTATTGTTTGCTAAAAAGAAATATTGTTCTTTTTCAGCTTGCTCATTTCCTATTCCTCCGGATCTTCAAATCATACATTCGCCAATTTATACAAATAATGTTACTGAAATTGATTGCACGTATATTTTTAATAAAGATCAACATGAAAGAGCCATTCCTGCATTTAGGTTTGAAGAATTTAATTTTACCACATCTCAAGTTTCTTTGAAAGGGACTACTAAGGATGGACCTTACAACAAGAATGGTAAAAGTTTTCATTACTTTAATCTTTTAGGAATTAGGCTTTATTATATTTACATGCACTTCAGAATTGAATTTGTACATGCACTTCAGAATTGAACTTTTTTTTTTTTACTAAGCATTATTTAATTTACATATTTATTCTCTTTTTGTCATAAAAAAATTAAAATGCATAAATCTTGAAGAATGAATTTCTTCTAAATAAGGTATGAAAATTTTTAGTTTATAAAAGCATATTGAATTTTTAGGATGGTACATCAAATAATAAGTTTAGCTTTGTTTGTGTTTTTGGTATTTGACTAGTATATTTAAACATTTAATTTTTTATGATCTAATCTTATAAAAACCGAGAATTAATTGGTGAAATCAGATAGTAAAGTTATTTTTACTTCTTTGTTGTATTCCTTTTTCTTCCTGTTTAAAGTTTGTTTTATTCCTCATTGAAAGAATTGATATGCTTTGCACTTTTGAGTTCTTCAGCATATAATGAATAAACTAAATGAAATGAAACTCGATGAAAAGACAAATTGTTTCTGATAAGGTTATTATGAGTTTAGTAATACTGTGATATTAGCTGCTATGTAAATTTCATTTTGTCTTATTTTTATTCATTTATTAATTTTTGTTTTTGACTTCCAAGCAAATAATTAAAAAGTGCATTCCTGCTATATTAATATTATGATTTTTTTTTTAAAGAAAATTTAACTTGACATGTATTCAAGTATTCTATCTCCATGTTAACCAACAAAAATTGAGTATTTATGTTTATGAAGTTTTCCGTTTTTTTTATTTTGCTCTTTTAGATTCCAAATATTTGCTATTAAGATATTTTTATAAGTTAGCCATTATTATAAAAAGTAAAAAAAGGTAACAGAAATTTAATCACTTTAATTTTCTATAAAAATTTTGCTAAAATTTAATTTTTTTTGTCATGTGCTTCCTTTTTTTTCTAATTATAGGAGGAATTCAAATTATTTGTCTTTATGCAAAGTTCTTAGAAATCTGTTAAAATTAATTTATTTTAAAATTTTTGTTTTGCTTTAATGAAAAGTAAAATATCAAAATTATTCTAGAAGAAGAAAATAGAAAAACTTGTGTAACTGTATATTGGTAATATTATCAAAAAATATTTTGATAATTAATAATATAATTTGTATAACTTATATATAATATATATCAGTTATGTTCATATTATATAAAAATATTATTCCAAAATATTGATTTGTTTACTGTAAATATCATTTCCAACATGATACTTCTTGATTTATAATTTATTTTGCAGTCACAGATCTCATTTATGACATTTTTTCTCACAAATGATGTTATAGATGATTTTATCCACTTCCTGAAACCATCAACATCAAACGTGATATTTCGGAAAATTTTTTATGAACACAGATAACAGTATCATTTTTTTCAACCTGTTCATACAGTTGGTTCGAAATGTGGTAATCATGTCGGCTCAGTATCAGTTTTCCAAAATGTAACGATTTCCCGAAAGACTTCACAATTTCTGTTCTGTCTTTACATCCGAACTTAATGCAATATATCCAAGCCTTCTAAAAATTGCAACGTCATCTCCCTCTAAATTTATTATATAAACTGATTCTAAAAGTAGTATTACAGCTCTTAAGAATGTGTCTTCGGAAAGTCTTCCCTTAGTTCTAAATAGCTTTCACATATATAATTCCCTCAAAGATAATTTCACAATTAAATTCTGTTGGATTCCTGGGTATATCGGTATTAGGGGAAATGAAAAAGTTGACAAGGCAGCAAAAAGCTCAGCCCTGTTGAAAGAAAATTTTGTTCCATTAGCTGATGCATCACAAGCAATAAAAATAATTCAAAAAAATTATGGCAATCTACATACGAAAAACTGTCTAGGAATAAACTTTCAAATACAGCCATCTGTCAAATGTTTCAAAAGTAAAATTCTGCTCAGAAAGAAAGACGTCATTATCATGAGACTTCGAATAGGCCACATCTATTTGACCCTAAAACCTCTTTTGCACTCTGATTATGCACCACTTTGTAATAAATGCAATTGTGTTTTAAAGGTTAAGCATATTCTATGTGAATGTCAAGATTTTAGTACACAACGACAAGTTCATTTTGGCACGACTATTTTTAACATGAATTACATTTTAGGTGATAATCCTCATTCAAATATTTTTACCTTTTTAAAATGTATTTAGATTTTACATAAGATTTAATTGTATCTTTTTCTTAGAATGTTTTAAATTTCAACACGAAAACCATATTTAACAAATGTTTGGCGCAGAACCATGAGGTCTGGTCCTTGCACCATAAAATCATACCAACCAATGATGTCATAATCTATTTTTGTTTGCTGTTCTTAACTGTAATTGTTTAATTTTTGCTTAAAATAAATCTATTTAAGCTAAATTTTTAGCTTCTAATTTTAGCTGTAACTTAAACTGAATCTACAGCAAAGGTATTGAGTTAAAGTTTAGCATAGGCCAAGTAAATTAAGTCTATTGTCAATTTTGAGAAACAGAAAGCCTCTTCACTTTTGTGCATGCATCCGGAAGAGTTGATTTTGCTAAAATAGGGATGAGATGAAAGATTGCGGTGAAGATGTTTGCATTTAGCAACAAGATGAACTTAGATTATTCTTGAAATTAGGAAGTCTAGCAAATGCAAGTACTTTGCAAAATTGCCAGAAAAAAAAACATACACATACAAATAAAACATGCTTAAAAAAAAATTTATTTTCAATATGTGGTCCCAAAATAAAATTATAATTTAATAAACAGTATGCGTTTATAGTTTGTCAATTCAGTTTTTTATCAAAAAAAAAAAAAAATTCTTTTACATAATATAAAGCTTTTCTTTCAGAACAGAATGTAACTTAATCAAAAAGAGTCCCCCTACCATAAGTCAGTTCATCTGAGAATACTGCAGTCAAGTTCATCCAGTTGTATTTTTGTAAAAATATTTTTCTCCCTTTTATTTCAGAAGAAACTAAATTTAATTGAATTCTTCTCTTGCTCTTTTTTTAATGATAATAGAAACACCAGCAATTTGATTGGTGCATTTTGTACTATGTGTCACCAGAATGATTTCCTGCTTCTTAACCCTTATCGTGGCAAGATTGCTTTTTTGAAGAAAAAAAAAAAAAATGTATATAGGTAGCTTCTTTATGCTATAAAAAACTGTTATAATAAAAATAAACTAACAAGTTAGTTATAAGTTAAAAGAAAACTAAGTTAAAAATTATTTTATAGTGGTAGTATATTTTTATAAAGTTGTATGTATGGTATACTATACAAAATGAACATAAGGGTTAATCACAAAATTTAATAAGGTTATGTAAATATTCTGGCATTCTTGCAACCCCTGAATTGCCACTTGAAAAAGCAATATGAGCAATAAATACACATTTTGAAGCAAAATAAAATATTAACACTTTGTTGACCGGTGACGAGATAACTCGTCTTTTCGTGCCCGAACGTTGTTGACCGGTGACGAGATAACTCGTCTTTTCATGCCCGAACGTTGTTGACCGGTGACGAGATAACTCGTCTTTGCACTTTGATATATTTTTACCATACAAAAAAAATTATTAGTTATTATTATTATTATTGTTATTATTATTATTAGTTTTACTATTGTTTTGTGCAAATAAAATGTTTTGAAAATCACTTCGAATTTTATTCAATTACATTTTTTGCCCCGGTGACATGAGATATTTTGTATATCAAATAGCGGGTGCCATGCATACATTTTTGTGCGAAATGGCCGGTCAACAAAGTGTTAAAGATCCAGAACAACAAGCGGTGATAAAGGGCAGAAAGAAAATACATCTAGAGGGGATGGAAATTAAGGTCAAAGCCAACATAGAATTCTGGAAATGCCAACATCTTACTCTTTGTCTCTTTTTAAAGTACAATCATCCTAGTTGCAGAATTCTGAGATGAACAGTATGTGGATCTTAAAAGAAAATTGTTCGTAAAAGCTGTTATTTTGAAGACAATATTTTTAAAAAAATGAAAGGAAAAAGGTGAAATTATGCTTTCTGTTTTGAGATTTAGCTAAGTTCTTTTCTGTTTTTATTTTTCTTGTGATCACTACTTTCAAAACTGATGCGTAATGAATGTTAGTTACGGTGGACTAATTAAAAAATTTACTTCATATCAGAAGTAATTTGTATTTTTTTAACAGATAAGTATTTCTCTCATAGGAAACATATTATTAGCTAATTTTTGAGTATTTCTAAATCTGCCAAGTATTTGTAAAATTAAACATCTCAATTACAATAAATTTTGCCTTCAAATTCAAACAACTTTCTGGAATACTTATAGTAAGATTACTAATGCTGTAATAGGCATTAGTTCTTACTCCTAAAATATTTTTTGTGTTAGGGGATATGATGGTTATGTTAGATTTATTGAAAATAGTAAATTATTACAAATTGGTTATAATGAAAAATCAATTTGTGAAATCTTTATTAAAAATATTGCTTTATTTTACTTTGGTGCATGTTTGTTAGACTGAAAAGATATTCATTGTAGGTCTAAAAATATTTAATGCGAGAAAAGTTGGATTCCCTCAGCCTGTAAATATTGGCATAAAATGTGAATATTTTTAAATTAACATGAAAAAAAAAACAATCATTTATTAATTTTGGAATTAAAGTAAACTTTTTTACTAACTAAGCATAGCTAATTTATTACTAATGTTAGTATTGAATTTTTATTTTCTCTAGATCCTCCAATGGACTTCTTTCTAAAGGATTCCCCCATGTCTATTGAGGTTAAGATGACTCCACCAACTACTGAATATTATCGCTTGGAATTTTCTCTTGTAGACAGTGGTAAGTTAGTTCCTTCTGTTATTTTTAATTTCTTTATTATTGGATTAAAATTTTAGTAAATATTGCATATTGTTTCCCCTTTTTAAAACAATTCTTAAATTGTAATTTTAATTAAAAATTAATTTTCAGCATGTAGTTACTACAAGCAATTAACAGCACAAGATACAAAGTTCATGTTTCACTCACCACCAGAAGTTTTAAATAATGGTTCAATCATCACAGAATGTCGTTGGGTATTTGAACATACAGATCATACCAAAATTTTGGGTCTAGATTTATTCAAACATCATTTTGATAATCCTTTGGATATAGTGTCGGTTAATGATGGAGCAAGTGAGCTTTCATCACCTTTACTTCAGGTTACAACTTCAAATGTGAATAGTACTCAAAGTAAGTTTTTGTTTACATTTAATATAAAAAAAAACTATTTGTTTTATCTCATGCATATTAAAGTAGTATTGTTTGCAAATTACAGTGTGCTAGAGAATACCATCTTTTTTTAGATCAAGCTGTGGTGAAGGTTTAATAATATATTGTATTTTCTTGCTTATAATTGTGGATCATTAGTCACTGTTCAATTAATTTAAATGTTTTTTTAAACACTCTTCCAGAATTCTGTTTATCAACTGCTGCAGCCTTTTTATATAGATTACAATACCTTTGTAGTATTTTTGCTTTACAATTTCCTCCAACATCTCCCAATGAATTTGATAAGTCAACTCAAAAATGAATTTTGCATTATTTATACTTATATTTATAAAATATTTACTTTCTTAATTTGCAAACACAAGATAAAGCACCTACGAAATGTAACTTGTTATTAGTGCGAAAATAATAAAGAATTACAATAGAGGTAGTACTTATCAGAAGTGGTTCTTCGATTTTTTTCATAGAATTCTATACAAGAAATCATATTGCTTTAAAATAAATGCTGCAGATTTCTTGCATTTTAAGTATTCGCATTTTATAGGATTCAGAATTATGTGTATTGCATGTATCTTCACCACATGTTCAATTAGATAGCTAAAAAATAACTGCCAAGTATTGGTAAGGTTTAAAATGCAAAATAGGATAATTGTTTTAACCAAATATTTTTTAAATTATATTCTTATTTTATTATTTGAATTGTCTAATTTAACTATGCAATCTTTTTTACTGTGTAGGACAAATAATTAGAGCTACTGGACCATATTTATGGGTTGCCTTTAAACCTAAAACATATGCATCATATTTTTCTGCTAATGTTACTGTACATGGTAAGTTGCATATTTTTATCTAGTATTTTTCTTGTATGCATGATTTTTTTTTATTCATTTAATTTATTTTTTATTAAAAGATACTTTTTCGAGAATTTGAAATTCTTTGTCTTATATTTGCGAAATGACAAAAGTTTCATTAAAATAGTTTTTATAATTATATGTAAATGTATTTTATATTTAAAATTTTTTATACTGATTTCTTCCTTTATTATGTTATTATTGTATAAAAATTTGCCCTAGTGAAGAAAACTATTTGGTGTCTGATGTTGTGCTCTATTGTCTAAAACTGATTGCTGTGCTCCAATTGCTGTTTCTTTGAAATTAGCAATTGCTTTTCAAACATTGACAGTATAGAATTATGTGTAACATTTTAGATATTACTAGGTGTGCATTTATTTTAAAGATACTTGACATCTTTTTCTTGTTCAATTGTGACTGGAACATTTTGCTTATTAATATCATAATAAATTAATTTTATTATTAATTTGATTTTATATTAAAGAGCATTATCTCGTTTGTATAAATAGATAACTCACTTGAATATTAGGTCGATATATTTTATGAAATAGTCTTGATCAGAAGACACACATGACAGTTAGGATGTTTGAAACAAGAATGAAAAATGTGATGGCAAAAACATTTCAAATCCAACTATATATGCAGTTTACATATATGCATAGATTGCCATTATGAGTATTAAAAACTTTTAAAGAGGTAAAGAATTTTAACTTCCAATGAGCACCTAGAAAAAAGAAACACAACTGGAAACTGATTAATATAATCTAATTATTTGCTACGTAAATACAGTAGAGCTATGTACCTACTAAAAATATCAGCCTAAGTTATTTTAATATTACGAAGTAAATAATTGTAAAAGAAAAAAGTGATAAATCGCTGAAAATTTTGGAAGTTGAAATAGTTAAAATTGCTACCTGCTTCAGTACGTGTAATAATGTTTTTTGGTATTTGCTTTATTTAAACTTGCAAGATTTTGAATTATTTATCTTTTACTCATGGAAAAAAAAAGGCAAATTGTTGAAATGGGATATTTAAATTAAATCATAAAATTTTAACATCAGAGAACCATTGCTCAGTTGCTTTATAATTGTTAGTGTGTTTTTCCAATTAATTTCATACTCAGTATCATAAATATATACTCTATCATATTATGATAAAGGGAATATTTAATAAACTGTTGAATGTTTTAACTCTTATTTTTTCATATGGAATGGATTGTGGTATCTGCTCTGCATCGCCTATGATATGATGAATTTGACAAAAATCATTACTACAATAACATGAAATAAAACTATGAACACAAAATTATAGTGATTTGATATTTTTTTGCTTTCTGTATAATGATATCACATATGAATTACTGACAGTCAAAATCTAAATTAAGAAATAAGATTTCTACTATGAATCAGCAAAGGCCTTATCTTGAAAGCAGTTATTTACAAATCTATAGATGAAAATACTGTAGTCGTTGTTTTAAATTAGAAAAGGCCCAAAGAATCGATTTAAAATAATTTGGAAGAAAATAAGTATAGCATGTTGATTGTATGAATTTTAATTTCACTTCTTAAATTCTTTCAAAAGGTGATATCTAATTTTTTTTTTCTTTACAAAATTCAGTAAATTGCATCAGAAGTGCAAAATAAATGTCTTAAATGTGACTATTGTTTATTATTATTATTATTCTGTAGATATTTTTTCATCATTAAAAATAATACTATTGGTGATGCATGTTAAAAATAATTTAAAACATAAAATATGAGTCACTATTAAAATTATTGTATGTCAAATTTCTTAATACATTCATTTGAATGTTGCAGGCATACACATAAATATTTCCTTTTATATGTATAGAGAATACTTTAAATATGTGCATTAATGCTGGCCAAGAACATACAGAATACATCAAAGAAAAGATTTGTAAGATAATGTGTAAATGAATTATTACCTTGTTAACAACTGTTAATCTTATTTCAAGATATGGCAACTCTTCTGTAAATATTTTTCTTTGGCATGTTTATCAGTTGCTCCTACACACCAACAAAACTATGTTGGAAGAAATCTGTGGTTGCAGCTATGGTCATTGATAAAATCTTTTCTGTCATTGTACTAATGATAGTTAAATAAGAAAGTTATATTGTAAGCTTTTTGCTGAATGTTCTGTAATATACACTAAACTGGATATTATTATTTGGAGAGCTATTTTATATTGTTTCATAACTTTCTCTTTGTTATTGTGGTAATCAAAGAATAAGATTATTAATGAATATAAAGTAATAAATCAAATTGGTTAGCCAAGCAGTTGTGATATTTTGATACTGTTAAAGAAGAAAATTATTCTGTACTTTTTCTAGAATAATACTCCTAGGCTTTATTTCTTGGTTACTATCCAACTTGTTGGAAATATCAATAATTTTTTATATATAACCCCTTAATATTAAATCTTGTAGAAATATTAGCCTACATGTCAGTTGAAATATTCTGAAAATACTGAACAAAATTTAAAAATAAGAGTTATGATTCATTAAATAATAAAAAAATAGAAAGTTTTGTATAAACTCAAACATATATATTGGAATGGCAATTACTTTCATTTCACCATCTGACCAGATGCCACACAGAGAAGGCCATATTTATATACCATTTATTTTAAATTTTGAGGAAAGTTTCATGAATCAATGATACAAAACTTCTTAAATAGACCACAGAAATAGAATATAAATATTTTATAAGGATAACTTCCAAATTCGACTTTCCTTTAAAAGTTAATATATTGAGTTAAAACCAAGTTAGAGAATGTGACAAAAAAAATTCATTATTTTGTCTTAATATCCTTAAAATCCTTCTCCATGGAAAATATAAAATTTATTGCCTTTAAAAAAATGCAAGAAAAGGATCTTTTGAGCGAATGATTCTTTGTGATAAATATTTTTTTAAACATTATTTTCGATGTGTAGCTCTGCTCGTTCCAAATTTTCTTTTGAAATCTTTATTGAATCTTGGCTTAGTTATTTGTATAAGTTTATTTTAGATTACTTTAAGATTCCTTTATTTTATCATTTACATACCTAGAGTTAATTCTGCCTTTGATTAAATGAATTTAAATTATGTTAAATAGATGTGGATTAATTTTTTTCACTTAGGGCAAGGAGGACATTTTAAAGGAAATGGTACTATTTCTATGACTCCTACAACAGGCAATGATACTGTATTTCTCTTGGAAGTGGATGAGGGTAAAACAGTTCTTCTGAACTTCACATCTTCTAATTTTGAATTTCCTGCAACATTAAGCATTTATGATGATTTTGACCAAAGTAATTTACTGACTAATCTGCATGGCAAAGTTTGGTATCCAGTATTGTCAAAGTCTTCTAAAATGATGATTATCGCTTCTGGTTTTTCAAAGGGCCAGTTCACTGCAACTTTTAGTGGAGTGACACCAGGTAAGTAGTAGGGTGATTTTTTTTTTATTTGTATTGTCCTGGAGTTAGTCAAAGAAAGCTGGAAGATTTAAAGATGTATCTATTTCTAAGAGAAAATCTAGATGTCTTCATTTTACATTAACTTTAATATAAAACTGCTAAAAATGGCTTTAAAGTTAATTTCTCAATATATTGCTTGAATCGCACCTTTGGTTTTGACAACTGTGTCTCTTAAAGTATTTGCAAATTGCATGGATATTTATTTCCAGTGACAATTCTTTGGCCTCTATAGAAAAATCCCCCTCCCCCTCATGTATAGAAATTCATGCATGAACACACAGTAATTCATATGAATAGTATGCCACATACTACACTTTAATATCCACTGACAAACAAGTTACAATATGGGAAGAAGAAGAAAAAAAAAAAAAAAAAAAAAAACATTGCTTCAATTTATATTTTAAATTCATGCCAACATTTGTTACTTATTTCATTGTATGTTCTTCCTAAAACATTTCATTAAATGGTTAATCATATGTCATTCACTAAAAGCGACCTAAGATTCATGTGTGTTGATAAAATGGCAAGCCTCTATTCCCTCACAAAACCTGATGTTTTTCCAGCTTTAGAGAAGTATATTTCCACCTATGTAGCTTACAAGACAAATAAAAACAATGAAGTTACAATACTGCAAAATTTTGAAGATAGATCAATTGATGATTTATTCTTTTAATTGCGCTATGATGTCATGGGAAAAGTTTCCGTCAGAAAAGTTCATGTACACAGTGAGAAGAACATATGTAAAATAGTTAAAATACAATGGCCTTAATATTGAACAGTATTATGGATATGAAGTTGTATCTTAATGAATTAATCATTATCCCAGGCAAACCAACTGGTCACCAAATATGAATATTTTGTGATACATAAGCTTGACCAAATAGCACCCTTGCTGATTTGAAGCTTATTTAGAAATATTAAAAAATAGCAAATATAATTGTTCAGCACTTCTGGACATGATACTTAATATCTTATCGTCATCTTACTTAATATCTTTATCTTATTTATATCTTATCTCTTTATCTTTTTGTAGATTATATTAAAATAATAAAGCAAACCTATTATAGTATTTCCAAAAAATCTAGAATACAAACAGAATTATCATTCTTAGTCTACTATCATGTTAGAAAATGTACATAGTGAAATATTTGTAGAAACAGCTAAAATGATTTATTATAACTATAGAAAGTATTGTTATAAATTTCCAAGAAGATGTTTTAAAATGCTGTAAAAATATATTTTGTGCTGTTATAATTTTTAGAAATAATCATGGGGAAATGCTAAAGTCTTGCTCAGCCTATAGTAAGAATGTGACAAAAATAGCACCAAAGTACAGATTCCCTCCCTCCATATTTGTGTCATAAATCTGGTTGTTTTAGGTCAAACGGTCTAGTTGTAGAGTGCCAACGTAGATACATTTTCTTTAATTGTATATTTTGTTTGTAAGATATACAACTGAAAAAAGTTGCATAGCCGGAATTTCGGGAAATTTTTGTCTTTATATATTAAATTTAGGTTTTATTTATTTATTAAATTTTAATTTTATTTATTAAAATTGTGGTGGAACCATCAAATTTTCACCTTGGTGGAAGCAGCTTTTAATAAATGAAAATTAACTGTTTAATTGTTATGAAATTATTAAAATCATCTTGCTTGCTTATTAGTAATTGTGAGCATAATTTGAAAATGAAAGTCTATATACAAACTGTTTAGATAATTTTTTATTTGTATAAATTTAAACTTATAAAGTATATAACACATATAATCTTTTTTTAGGGTGCTTACACATGAATACTATTTCAATTGATAATTATGTTTTATCTGGAAACTGCAATAATACTTGCATGTGGGTTATTCCTCCTCGAGATATTCCTGGTTCAGGTATGTTTAAAAAAAATATCTATTAGTGTTGATTTTACATAAAATGCATCAAGTGACTGTGATCCTCATGTAATTTTTACAAATATAAATTATTTATCAAAATATTTCATTTTTTAAATTCAAAATGATTGGCTGCCAATTGTAAAATAAATTTCGTGCTGATATGCAATAGTACTATTATTTTTTTTTTAAGTAAATAGCTGCTGGCATTCAAATGCTTCGTTTAATTTAAATCTATTTTGGAAGGGATAATTTATTTTTGTATTGATTTCTTTTTAATAAGATGTTTTAGTGATATCCAATATTTAGCAAATAAGAAAACGGATAAGTTTTTTTGCTTGTGAGATTTAAAGAAAACGTATTTAAATAATCAAATTTATTTAGGTAATTTTTGTGAGGCTTGTATTTTTAGTTGTATATTTTGTAATAAATAAAATGCCAAGTTTAAATGTTATTTGCATGATTGTTACTAAATTTTTTATTCTTTGCACAATAATTAAGATTGTGCCATAATTAGAGTATAAATCAATTTACTATGGCATTTTGTAAATATAATTTGTCAAGAAAAAATATTTACTCTCTTTTTATATATATATATTCCATCATAAGATAACAGTTGATTCCCTAGAATAAATATATTTTTCTTTTCATTTGAATGCTACTCTGAATTGTTTTAAAGTAATAAAAACTGCAATTGAAAAGAAAATATAAATTTATCATTTAGTTTCAGATACCTGCATTTTCTATTATATGGAAGTTACTTAGTGACTTAAATAAATCCAATGCTTAACAAGTTTTAAGATATATTTCATAATTTCATGGTTCAGAAACAATTAATAGCTTACTAACCTTTTTTCCCTAGACTTGGTAATTTTCAAACTTTATTTCTATGTTGTTATAGCTAAATAATAATCAAAATAATCTCACCAATGCTTTTTGATGATAATATTTTTTTCAGAGCATAATTATCACATGAGAAGGAAAATATTATTTAATGCCATCATGTATCAAACTGTCATCATGTCAATCGTGTATCAAACTTACACTAGGAAAAAATAGATATGAATTATCCAAATGATAATCTATTATTATATACACAAGTATGCTGAAAATAATGTACAAGAAACATGCTTGATTAAAATGAAATTTAACGCATAGTGACATAGATGAGAAATCCATTTGGTCCCAAAATAAAATCCCAAATTGAAATAATAAGCCTTTTTATGTTAATAGCATTTGCACTTTGTTTAATATCTCTATACTGTAGAAAAGGCATACTTTTTATGAGACCAGTGCAAAATGTATCCATGAAGTATTCATTTAACTATAACTGAAGACATTCAGCTTAATAATTCCTAAATGCTTTTGTTATATGTGAGGTAAAAAAATTAATCCTTTTTTAATTTCTTTTCTTGTATGCAAAGTATACAAATAGAAAGTATTGTAATTGTCAAAAAAATTCAATATCAAGGTTTTGATGGATCTTCAGGTTTCAAAATTCCCTAAATCTTAAAAACACTCTTTGAAATTATGTTTGCTTATATGTGAACATAACTAGTGATTTACACTTTTTTACGTAAAATTTGAATTTTAAACCATATTTATGATCTCTATCAAATTTTGAATGTAATCCATTCAGAAGTCTATCTAATTGTAGAATTACACTTAAATATGATTACTAAGACAAAAAGAGCTGGATTGATAAAATTTAGTTCAGATTTAACATCTAAAATGTAGATTCATATCAGATTTAGAACAAAATCTGTCAAAGAATTGACCATCTGCTGGTCTGTATTTTTGTATCCATGTAAACACAATATATAAAATACACAAATGTTGTTGTTGTTGTTTGAATCCATGTAAACACAAATGTTTTAATTAAGTAAAATTTTGTAAGTGTTCTTGTAGTTTTATTTCAAATTTCAATTAGTTATCAAAAGTTTATCATGGCATCAATCAGTATGTAAAAAAAGCATCCAAATTATACATTCCATTTTCTCGTACTTGTGTATTAACTGCATGCCATCAATTAATTGCCAAAGACTGCACATTAGATTCATGTCAAAGATAAATATATTGTAATGATTGTTCACTAATGTTAATAATTTGTAGGTATTGGTTTTATTTACCATACTTCAAAGCACATGACATTCATTTGTGGAACTCTGAAATAAAATTCTGATCACATCATGGCCTTGCTGGAGGTCCACAATTTTGCACGAAGAGAAGGATAATTTATGTGTGCTAGAGTATATGAGAGAAAGTTTTTGAGAGACTACAATTTATTGACTGGTTTTCATATTAAATCATGTTATCCCATATTGAAAAGCCTAAAATCATTTAATTGACATTATATAATTACTGCATGTCAATTCTTATTTCTTTAAATTCTACTATTTATCAAAAGAACTACACTTTTGTCTTTTGTAAAAATTTAATTGATGGTGCATCAAGAAACTTAAATTTTTTATACTAAGAATAAAGAATGAAAATCAAATATATAAAAGCATATTTTGCAAAAAAAAAAAAAAAAAATCCATTCATAAATTTTTTTTTTTTTGTAGAAGATACTGAATGAAAGAAATTTCTTACCAATCTGTTCATTTGTTATATTAATATTAAAATTGAAGGACTGATATTCTTAGATTCTCCAGATAAAATATCAGTTTGAGATGGAAAATGTATATCAGTGTAGAATAAGACTGTAATTAAGTTGTGATCTAGTTGGTGTAAATGTAGTTAATAATTATTTATTGCAAAACATTTAAACTCTTTTAATATTTACAGACCTTCTCTTGAATCTGCAGTATCTTCATCTTAGCAAAGGTGATCAAATAAGCATTTTCAAAATGGATGATTCAAAAACACCTCTTGGTGAAGTACATTCCAATGTTACTCATGTTCCTCAGTTGGTGTTCCCTGCCAATGTTGGTGCACTGGTAGAAATTAATCGAGCTGCATGTGAAAAAGAAAGTGAGGATGTTGTTGTAGTTGGCCATTCCAGTTATTTGCCAGGTATTTTATGGTTTAATTATTAGTATTTAATTTAAAATATTTAAGCTCTTTATTGCTCCGTCAATTTTTAAAAGCAAATTTTAATGCAGTATTTATATAAGTT
This sequence comes from Argiope bruennichi, assembly GCF_947563725.1. Lineage (NCBI taxonomy): Eukaryota > Metazoa > Arthropoda > Arachnida > Araneae > Araneidae > Argiope > Argiope bruennichi. Next base: position 82,390,279 of record NC_079159.1, on the reverse strand, counting down.
TGAATGCAATTGAAATGGCGTTTTTAATATTTTCTCGGATCTGGAGTCATTAGTTTTCTAAAATTTTGTTTCGAATCAAAGTAATTGGGAGGAATACTTCAGTGCAATGTAACATATCTTTGAATATTTATAGCTTGGTTGTTGTGCAAATTCTAAAAAAATTAATTATCTTTAAACAAAATTACATAGGAAAGTTGGGGTTGGTGGAGAATCTCTTTTAAAATTATGATATCAAAGATTTTAGAGGCAATTTATTGAATATCAGCTTACTAAAAATTCTTTGCATTCTATGAACAATTGTTTCCCTGCTTGTAGTTTCTTTGGATGCATTATTTTGCTCTAATTTGATACTTCAAGGACTGGATCGAAAGCTATTACTTACATAAAAACATTAATTAAATATGCTGTAATTTTGAATTATTAACAGATACTGTTCTTATGGACTTTCACCCTTATCCTTTTCAAAGAAAAGGTTAGTTTAATCAGTTGTATATTTTTATACTAAAAAAAATGTTGAATTACAGAAAAACATATTTAATGTAATAATATGTAAACTGTTAGTTACTTTTCCTCAATTTTTTTTTTTTTTAATATTCATTTTGTTTCTCTTTTGAGTTTGTTTTAAAATGTGTGTGCAAATTATAATGTCCCATATTTTTTAAATGGATTTACATTAATTTCTTGAGAATTTTTAATGTTGTTTGTTTTAAGTTATGTTTCATTGAGCTTTTCATTTGAATTTAGAAAGAACTTTTAATTTCTTTTCATATTGTGATGCCTGATATCTTATTTTTGTTTCTTAAAAGTTAATGAACAGAAAAATATTATCCCCGTCTCACTGCAATATATCAGAGGATCATATATTAAATGAATGTTTGGACTGTTTCTTTTAGATCTTATTTTTCATATTCAATTGCAATTTATTGTTAACTTCATTGCAGATTTACTATTAGAAAATAAAATAATATATATATGTATTTTTATTTATAGCTTGTGGTCAAAATTTATCTTTGTCTTCTCTTGCGGAATTTCAAGTTACATCTCCTATGTATCCTGATACCTATCCTATTTTAGCCAGCTGCAGTTGGCAACTGAATATTGCTAAAGGAAACTTAATTCATTTAGCATTCGATTCCATGAAATTGGCACCTAATCATTGTGTTAAAGTAACACATCCCTCGGATAATAAGACCATGTCATTTGATGGAAGCAAGATGCCTGGGGATCTTCTTCTTCCTGGTAATTCAGTTATTGAATTTGATTCTGCTAACTGCCAAGGATCTAAATTAGCCAGCGCTTTGGAATCCGCTGAAGGTTTTGTTCTGAATGGGACTGTTGCTGGTGAGTTAATATTAATTTGTTTAAAATATATGATTTATTCTACAGTTTTTAATAAATTAATATGGACATGTATGAACAAAAGCATAAAAGTGGCTTAATATTCTTATATTGTATTTAGATTTTCAGCATATAAGAATCCTTTCTGCACCTGAATAGTTAATTGGTGCATTTATAAGCATTCATCTTATTAATATTACATCATCTCTCATATTAAGTTTTCTAGATGTCAATTCATTAATAACATTGCTGTAAAATCAAGATTAAAATATTGTTACGAATTTCCTGCGACGTGCTTAGAGTAAATTCAATAAGCAGAATCCTTTTAAAAAAATAAATAAAGCTATTTATTTGACGAAGACTACAAGAATAACACTGCGCATTCAATAGCTCAGTCACCAGCCTACAGCTTGCTTGCTGTCTAAGGCTCCAATCCAACTCCTAATCTTTCATGCTTGTTTTTATATGCTCTCTGCCGGAAGTGACGTCACTAACAGGAAGTTATGTCATATTAGAAAAATCCAGAACCTTGGAGAGAATTCAAGAAATCAGGATCCCTCTAGAAAATTCTCTGTCGCCAAGGTTTCCAACTTCCGTCGCCAAACTTGGCTAAATGTCGCCAAATTTGGCGACAAAAATTAGTTGCCTATAACATCGCCAATGAGCCAATATCTCGCCAATTTGGCGACTTGCTATTGAAATACAATGGGATACATATAACATTCATTATCATAAGACAAATTACACCAATTTACAGAATTCGTAACAATATTAATTTTCTGTAAGACTTTAGAAATTATTAATATTTATTGTGTTGATTGCTAAATGATTTGCTAAAAACATAAAATCTTCTTATGGAACAAGGTATCAAATGTGAAGAATGTAATTTTCTGTTCAATTTAGATAAAGCTAAGTTTGAAATTTCTGTGCATTACTGAACTAGAGTATGCACATCAAGACCAATTACTAATCAGAACTTCTGAATTAATGTTTAACATTCTTAATGAAAGATCAACAATATTATTACCATGAATGTTACATATCACTTCATTAAATGATGTCATAAAGGTTATCAGTATTCTTAAAAAGTAATTGAAAATTGAATAGATGATTTTTATTTTGCATAAATTTATACCGAGGTGCATAGATTACAGAAATGTGTATTTTTATATTTATGCATTTGTATTATACTGCCATGATTCTCCATCTTTTGGTGATAAAGCTAAATAAAAATGATTTATATTAATATATATCTATCTTAAAAATGCACGAATACATGTAAATGTCAAAAAATATTCATTTATTAGTTTTCAAATTCAATAATAAAAAAAAGGGTGTCATTTTAAGGGGCTCACTGTTAGGAAATCTTTTATATAATTTGAAATGATAGTCTTTCGAAAAGTTAACTTTTTTAAATCAAAATGCTTGCCTCTTATAGTATTACTTGTTTAATTAAATATCTACAGTATTTCTAAATTCCTTCTGACAATCAAAAATTCTTTTTCTTTCTAAAACTTACATTTTTATCAAAGATTGTCAATATTTCTTTTGGTTATAGAAACTGCAATTGCATGTCAAGATGAAATTCCAGTGAAAAATTTTGAAATACATTTCTATAATCTTCAAAATATTAGAAGTATAATGTTAATTACAAAGGAAACTAAGATATAAGCATAATTGATTAAACTTTCCAGTCGCAATTAAAAACTACTGTGTGCATTTTTAGAAATATTCCTGTAGCTTCAAAACATGCTACTAATTAAATTGATTCCCCGTTCTTTAGAATTTTGATCAAATTTAAGGTTAAATTTTATACTCTTGTTTAAACATATTTTAGTTATTATAAATCAACAAGATTGTGATTATTTTGATAGATTGTGGAGATTCCCTAAGCGGCAAAACCAGTTCCGAGTTTTCTATTATACCTAATAAAACTCTGTGCATCTGGAAAGTCTCTGTTCCTGAAACAGAAGATAATGCAAATGACATAGTTAATATTATATCCTATTCTGTGAGCAAAAAAGACGAAATTGGAAATTAGTGAGTATTTTTATAAATTTACTGTTTTTGTGTAAGGGATAGCAAAAATATGATTGCATTATGCTTTTTAAGTGACATAACATTTTTACTCTTTACCTATTGTATTAAAATAGAATGTTTTAAAATATAGAATATAAAATATAAATAAAAATATATAATAAAATTAAATATAAAATAAATATAAAATAAAATAAAATATAAATTAAAATATAAAATAATTTAAAATATAAAATAAAATTAAATATTTTTTATGTCTTATTTATCGTATTGTGATTTCTAAATTTGTATTTGTAAGCTTTTGTACTTATAATATACTTTCAGTTGTTTAGAAAAAAGTCTTCATATTGGCCAATATATAATTTTATAAATATTATTTTATTTTTAGTTTAGCTCAAGAATTACTCTAGTATTGAAATTTCTAAACAAAATTGTTTTCCTGCACAGATAACCATTTAACTAAATCTAAAATACATAATTAATTAGCTTATAAAAATATATTTAATATTTCATATTAACGGATATGGAACCTTCTCTTTAAAAAAAAATCAGTAAATCTCTGTAAAAAAAAATGTTTCCACTTTTTCTTATGATAGTGAACTTCTTGTTTATGATGGAGATTCAGTGAGAGAACCACGCATTGTAAACGATACAAAATCTGAAATATGGAGTCGAACCAACAATTTGATATTTATTTATAAACGAATTGATGCTACAAAACCTTCCACAATTTTAACTGTGAAGTACACCACAGTGGGTGAGTATTAATGAATTATAAATTTCTTTTAGAAAATATGCTTCATTTATTCTGTATATTTTAGAAGTGTATTGCATTATTCTATTAGTTGAGCAAATTACTTTCCAACATAGTATTTTACTATTGTATAATTAATTTTTTTTTTAATTTTAGGAACAAAAAATATTATTGAATTTGTTACTCATTAACCAGGCAATTTATAAAGTAAATACTTAATTGCTTATTTAAAGCATAGATCATTCTAATTTCCAGCTTTGATAATTTATTTCTTACATATTAGGTGAAGGGGGGGGGAGATATTTAAACTGTTTAAGCAACCGTATTAAAGTATTTTTTAAAAAAATTCTGTGATATGATGTTTGGTTTGTTTTAAATTAAAGTGCTTCGTTTAATCTTTTTACTAAACAAGTTCTCTTTTATTAGTTCCACTAGGTTAGTGGTTGCTGTTATTAATTAAAAAATATATATAGTCATTAATCTGTTGACATCAGAGTGATTTAAGCTAATTGTATTGGCTACGTTATATTGATTAAAGTACATAATACACTGGTGTAAGAAATTAAGAAAATTTGCATATTTTATTGAATTGCATGAAAAGTACTGAACTGAAGGAAAAACCACTGCTTCTAGATAAGAATACAAATGTTGTACGGCTAATACGTAAGCGGGCACGTGGGTGTAGGTGGAGCCAGCAGTAAAACAGGCTTTATAAGCGCATGGAGGGTAAGATGAATTTCGTTTGCTAGCACACGTCGACGAATTTCTTAGTCTTATCTTGCAGCAATCGGTGAAATTCACATTGGAATAGTAAAAATGAGTAACCACCAATGTTTAGATGATTCAATGAGGTGGTGAATTGTGGGCAGGTTAGAGACAGACCAATCGCACATCTAGATATGCAGAGAGTTTCATTTCACACCCTCTGTCATGTGTAATCTATGGAAACAGTTCCGGGACACTGGATCCCTTGAGAGAAATCCTGGGCAAGGTTGTCAAAGAGCCACGATGGCCAGAGAAGATCGCCATTTGTCCATTTTAGCGAGCCGTAACAGAGGGGCTACAGCTTCTCAGCTTTCTCGGGACATATATGCAGCCACAGGAACCCGTATATCAAGGGTGACTTGTTCCAAGAGACTGAATGAGAGAGGACTGTTTGCCAGAAGATTGGCTGTTTGCGTCCCTCTCACGTCTTCGGAGAGTCCGATTAGCATGGTGCAGGCAGCATAGTGATTGGAGTATAGAGCAATGGGCTGTTCACCGACGAGTCCCGTTTTAGCCTAAACGCTGATTCTCGCCGTACTTTCATATGGAGAGAGCCAGGGACCCGCTACCTACCCTCTAATGTCTGCGAAATTGACAATTATGGCGGTGGCTGTGTAATGGTCTGGGCAGGCATCATATGAGATGGCCGCACACCTCTCCACGTCTTTGGCAGAGGCTCTGTGACTGGTGTGAAGTATAGGGATAAGATCTTGGAGCCCTATATTCGCTTTTTTCGGGATTTAGTGGGCTCCGAGTTCATCTTAATGGACGATAACACGAGGCCACATAGAGCTCTTCTGGTCGACGAATTTCTCAAGAGTGAGGATATTCGCCGGATGGATTGGCCAGCCAGGTCTCCATATCGCAACCTATAGAGCATGTCTAGGACGCTATGGGGAGGGCAATTGCAACTCGCAACCCCCCCTCCTAGAACCATCCAGGAACTGAAAACAGCATTGGTGAATGGGGGGGACCAATTGCCACATGCACTGATAAACTGCCTTATTTCCAATATGACATCACGTTGCAAGGCGTGTATAGCTGTAAGACGGGACCATACCCCCTATCAACCCATTTCTTTTGTGTATTCTGCAACCGCTGTTTCAGACCTTCAGACTTCCATGAGTATTACGTACAAACATGTGTCTGTTATAACTGTTGAATGTTTATTTTGTTTGCATTATATTAACCTATGTTCACACCAAATTTTATTAAAATCTGTACAGTAGTTCTGGAGATCGTAGATCAAATATGAAAATTCTCTTAATTTCTTACCCCAGTGCCTATCAATATATCAGTGAGTTGGATGGAAAAGATATCTTCCAGTGAATTGGAAGGAAAAGTATATCTTTGAAAAGAAAAGAAAAATGAATTTGTCCGATTTGAGACTCCATCCTCTTGACCACACATCTAACTGAATTTGGGGTATATTTCAGCAACATAGCATTAAATTTGTCAGGGAATAAAAACTTATATTTGGATTTGAGAGAAAATTTGCTTGCATATCTGTGTCTGTTTCCTTTTATATATGATATGCAATTTAAAGAAACCACATTTAAAATTTGTCTTATTTGAATTGATAAAGTTTTAACTAAAATTCACATGCATATTTCCAATATTAGATATTTCCTTAGAAAATTTGCATGAATTGAAAGCCATAAAGAAATTATATGTGAATGCATTGTATTAAGTGATGAAAAAATTGGATTGAGTGGTAGTTAGTAGATTACAGTTTTTTCTGAGGTTTAAGATTGGATAATTTATTAGTTGGGTAAATTATTTAGTTTCTGATTCATAATTAACTATTTATGAAATGATTTTATTGAAAGAGTGTTAGAGTTTGCTTGCATTTTGAATGGGTTTCTATTGCAATTAAGTACATTTCAAAAACACTAAAGACAAATGCAGTTTTAGTACTTTTTAGTTCTAAGAATTTGCTTGCAAGTTCTTTCTGTCAGACTTTAAGTTTTTACTATTATGCATAATGGTAGAATTATAAAAATATTTATTGCTAGAATTTAGGAAAAACAACTATTGTTTCGGCACCTACCAAATAATGTACAGCAATTGAATGTGCAAATATATAATAACATATTGATTTCTTATGGCAAAATATGATATCAAATGTTTTTTTCTCCCAAATTCTAATGAATATTTTAATAATGCAGAAAAGGCATTAAAATTTTTTTTTAAGTATGTGTTCATTTCTAATTGTGATATATAGTAGCAGTACCCACACAGCGTTGCCCGTGGCATAACATCCAAGATGAAAAATTAGCTTTAAACTTAAGTCTAGCCTCCACCTCGTATGACATGGACATGTCACGCAATGTCAAACAAACATAAAAATATATTTAGAAATCATCAAAAATAACTACAAAACAATTTTTCACTAAATTTAGATATACAGTCATTTGGCGCCTTGCGAGGTTGTTAATTTTTCGGTGGAGCTTTTACTGCCGTTCGCGTCACATTTGGCCATTTTGCTAAAATTTGGCAATTAACTATTTTTTTAAAGAGAAAATGACTGTATATCAAAGCTGTTCCAGATTCACTAAAAATATACAATAGAAAAGCTGTTCCAGATTCACTAAAAATATGCAATAGAAAAGCTGTTTTAAAATTTAAAAATATACAAATAACTCATTGTACCCACTGTTCGACACTTTATCAACTCTGTATAATCTCATATGAAAATAAAATTCATCTTGCTTCATAGCATTTTTTATATATTGGATGTTTTTCCTCCTGGTGCCAAGAAAAAAAGATTTTGCTTGGATGTAATTCTAGAAAGGGCCATATAAAGTTGTTTATGGACTTCAATATACTAAAACCTTTCCCAATAAATGCCTTATAAAATGTACAAATATTTTCAATATCAGTTTATTATTTTGGGCATAATGTTTTTTGAATTGCTTTTTAAAGTCAGATGTAAACAAAGAAATGTATCGCATATGCATACCACAGCTCTTACACACATGCAGATAAGTGCAAAGCACAGATATTGCTGTTTAAACGCATGCGTGAATCATAGTAGGAAAATAATTAAAATTGTAACTATAAAATTCCTTTTTTTTATTTTGATATGAATTCAATATACTAAAACTTACCCTAGTAAGTGCCCTACAAAATGGTACAAATATCTCCAATATCGGTTAAGTATTTCTCGAGTTTTTCGAGTTCAAACATACAGATGCTTTCAGGAGATTTCATTTTATACTATATATAGATTATAGTTTCTTTCTGCTTGTTTAGTTCATATCTTTCAAAGTTAATGTGGCCTTGTGCATAAGTAAGAGTTTTATATGAAATTATCTTTTTCTTTCCCCAGGCTGCAATAGTACAAATCAGTGTGCGAACAAAATCTGTTTACATCCAGACTGGAGATGTAATGGCATTAATGAATGTGGTGATTTTACTGATGAAAGGAATTGCGAGTCTGTTCCAATTCCACCAAAGCAGGAGAAAGGTGGATGTAAGTATCATAAATTATTCAAATTTTAATTGCACAATTTTTAGGGAGTAACATATTTAATTACATTAAAAAAATTTAATTTTTAAAGATTTTTGACAGGCTTATTTGTATTTATAGCATTTGAAGTCTAACAATATATGATAAACCAAAGTTGTTACGTATGAATATCAAGGATGTTTTTATGAATCTGAAAAATAAAACATAATTGATGTATTTGAGTTTAAACAAGAGTCTGATAAGCCAAAATTGTTTCATGTATATATCAAGAAGTCTGATTATGAAAAATAATCATAATTGATATATTTGAGATCTAAGACCAGACTTGTCATGTATACATTAGAGTGTCTATATGAATCTGAAAAATAAATCATAACTACATACATGTGAATGCATACATGTTTTGTCTTAATATCTAAAGTGGTCAACTTTTATATATTTTTCTCTTGAATCAGTATCTCTGTTTTGGAGCATACCAATAAATCAAGCATCTATCTATTTAAGAAATATTAGTTTGATTTTTTATCTACTGCTCATCAAATAAATGGGTTTTCTCTCATTATGTAAACTATTGTCTCTATCAACTCGGAAATAAAAAAAAAAAAACTATTTCTACAAAATGTATTTCATCTTTTATATGCAAAGTGCTTTTATTCTATTGATTTTTTCATTAAAACCAATTGAATCATTTTATTTTTTCAGATTCTGCTACTGCTTTTTGGATCTGTATAATTCTGATGCTTGCTCTTGGTGCTTTACTGGGTGTTGGTATACCTTACGGTTATCAAAAGTTCAAGAATGGACGATATCATCGATTTGATGATCTTTCTGCTATTCATTAAAATGATGCATCTTGGAAAGGGAATTTTTCATACTCATTTTGCATCTATTTTAATTGAATAACAGTACAATATCTTATTTTGAGTTATTCAAAATTTGTCTGCTTCTTAATCAAGCGTTAAAACTGGTATTTTATATATAGAAATTTTAATTTCATTTACTGTTATATTTCATGTAGAAATATATAATTATTAAAACAAAAAAAAAATGTTTATTATGAACAAAATTTTCAATTTTGTTATTAAACAGATTTATGTAAATTCTCTTTAAATTTTTAAATTTAATCAATCAATATGTTCTGAAATTCATTGTCCTATTATTTATTTTTTAAAAAATCATTTAGCTATGGCATGTTTTAGGATAGTTAAACCTGAAGTGTGTGATTATTATAAAATTACTGGAATGTCTTGAATTTATATGTTGTTTATTCTTATTGATTAAAATAAATGATTAAATTAAATAATACTAATTAGATTTTCAAAATAATCAAACTTTATTAAATTTTCTGAAATCTAATTTGTAGTAATAATTTGCAAATTTAAGATTAATAAAAATGCTTTTCTATTCTGGTTCTGTAAGTTTTTTTTAAATTTATTATGTGTGATATTCTAATGATCCCATCTCAGTATCTTAATTTTTAAAATTATGTAGTAATCATTGTATGGGACATTCATCAGATAAATTTTAAGAAATTTATGTAATGCATTCTTATTACAGTAATCTGAATTTTTCCCTTTAAATTTTCAGATAATATTTTTTTGTGTATATATTGCTTGTATATCTACTGTGATAAATGGTAAGGCATGAATATGTTCTGGTGTAATAGTTTCCGTCCCTTGGTCCTTTGTCATATTTTTCTCCTATTTAAAAGCAGACAAACAAAATATGATTTCCTTAAACCCAGTGATTTTGTACTTTTTAGATTTATTTAGAAATTGGTCAAGTGTATCAGTATTGAGGTTTCTTTGTATGGCCTAATTAAAGACTGATATCAGATGTTTATGTATGTTATGAAAGTGTGGCAAGTCCATGTTTATGAAGTATCGATGTAAAATATTTGTAATTTACAAATACATTTTGATATTTTAATTTGATGTTTCAAATTTAATAATTAAAGTTTACCACATTTTCAGAATATACAGTCAAGTGATGTAAAGTTAGACTGAAATAGTCTGAGCATTTCTTTGTTCTTTTTATGTTGTGTTATTATCTATTAAATTTTGGTGAAAATATTTTGAGTGTTTATTTTTGTTTGCATATCCATATTTTATGGATCATTTTTACATTTATTGAAATTTACATTTGAAAAGTGCCTTATTCTGTATTTAATTACATGTGCATTTTTTTATTATTATTTTCATGTTGTTATATTTTAAATTAATAAAATATAAAATTTATTTTGATAATTTTTATATAATATTGATATTTAATATTATAATTTACTTCAAATGTTATGTTTCAATTATAAACTTAAATTGAATTACTATTGTTTTATTCAGCTAAATGATGTCTAATAAATTTTCCTATACAAATCATATATGTATTATAAAAATCCAATTCTTTCCTAATGCAAGTGTAACTAATCGATATAAATGTCTATGAAATCGGTTTTATTTTAAATAAAACAAATAAAGAATTACAAAAGGTGTTGTTTTTCTTATTTTTATACCAGAAAAAGACATTAAAATATAGTATCAATTAAATTTTAAAATCAAATCTGAGAAATTAGCGAATTGCACTTTATACTATGTCAAAATAATGTAAATGGCAGATGTCTTTTGTGTAGGACATTAACACTTTGAATTCGGATGTTATCTATACTTATAATAAAGCTCAATGTGTGTGTGTGTGTTGGCGCTCTACAGGCCAGACCGTTTGACATACAGCTACCAAATTTGGTACATGTATACCTTGGAGGTTGGGAATGTGCACCTGGGGTTTCTTTTTTCGAATTTTTAATTAGAATTTTAATTATTAATTAAAAACTAACTTTCCCGCCAAAAAAATCTTCTATTTTCCCTACCGCCAACTTTTCCGCCAAAAAAATCTTCCATTATCCCCAGCGCCAAACGAGAAAGGCTTCAGTTTTTTTTTCTCCCAACAGTAATGAGGCTAGGGTTAAAATTTTTCGGCGGATTATTTCAATCGGTTCTGTTTATTTTCTTAATGTTTGATGCATTTAAAATTAAACATTGTTAACGAATCAATCTTTCAGATTCATTCTGAAGTACTTTTGAATTAAAATAAAACAGAATAACGGAAATTAAAAATTTCTAATCCGCATAGCGTTACCCCAACTGGCGTAGAAAAAATCACGTATTTTCGTTACGTAACCGGCGAAGAAAATTCACGCATGCGCATTCTGCTCTGATTGTTGCCATGACAACGTTATCAATGGATGTTTTGGGTTAGTTGCATGCTTTTGTAAGTAAATTGTATTTATGTTAGTTATATATTTTTTGTATATGCTTATCGTTTTTTAAGTAGTTTTTTTAAAACCTGTTTTCAACCGTTTATTTTAAACGATTCGTTTTATTTTCTTAGTGTTTGATGCATTTAAACATTGTTAATGAATCGATCTGCTCATAATGAATCTAAGAAAATTTTGTTGACCAACTCTTGAGATATTACATAAATTAAAAAAGATATTCTTTAGTGCCCATAAAGTTTAAACGCTGAGTGACTCTATTTTCAGTAATCAGATTATAAAAAAATGCTTTGTTTCAGTAAAAAATATTATTATATTAATTGAAGATAACTTCTTTCCACTTTAATTTAAAGCATAAATTCTACCGTTTTCAACCGTTATTTTAAACGATTCGTTTTATTTTCTTAGTGTTTGATGCATTTAAATTTAAACATTGTTAATGAATCGATCTGCTCATAATGAATCTAAGAAAATTTTGTTGACCAACTCTTGAGATATTACATAAATTAAAAAAGATATTCTTTAGTGCCCATAAAGTTGAAACGCTGAGTGACTCTATTTTCAGTAATCAGATTATAAAAAAATGCTTTGTTTCAGTAAAAAATATTATTATATTAATTGAAGATAAATTCTTTCCACTTTAATTTAAAGCATAAATTCTACGGGTGCTAACAGAAAATGAGAGAGATACATATTACGTTATGACTGAAGGCATTTATAATATTATGAATGAATTATATGATAATCAAAATTTGAAGTTTTAAAATATTTTGATGAAGAAGCTATTAAAGTAGAAATTGCATAAAATATTTAATTATTAAAATTTTAACGAACATTAAGATTGGCGAACCGGCTGGTCGCCAAAGGCGGCTAGTATATATATATATATAATGAGATTATGTGTTTTATATACGGTAGACTCTTGATTGCACCTTTTGGACGATGCCTTTGCTTGACGATGAGTTTTATAAAAGAAAACTTGAAAGCTACCTCTTCTCCTTTTCAGCTCAGGATTTATCCGTTTAAAATACTCTTAATCAACACATTAATTATCTTTCCTCCTCACTATTCTCTATTCGTAAAAGATTTTTTTTTTTTTTTTTGGTATAATTCAGTAATGTCTAAATGATTCTATATAGTTTGGACATTTTCTGCCGATAGCGTACGGGCTTGTGTGTTGGATTAGAGAGAATCTAACATATACAAGTTTAAATACACAGCAGGCTCATTTACAGAATTTAACTAATAAGATCTACAGATTTTAATGAAATAGTTGGCATATCCTTAAGTGCACATAAAGAGTCAAATATTAATTTTGGACTTTTAGCTTAATTAGGAAAGATTCAATTCAAGTGATAAAGGTATTTGATCCGCTCTGTGAAGTCTTATTACATTTGCTCTTTTTTTCCCTCGGAAATTTTTCTATTATTTTTGTACAAACAAATGCAAAAATGTCACTTCCTTTTAAGTACAGAATTTTTCATCAAATACCGAAAGAAGGTAACATTTCAGTGTGACATTCGATTCTATTTTCTTATTCTTGATAATTTCATATTCTTTTATAGGTTATTAGTGTGGGTTTTATTTAAAGACCTAGATTTAATAGTCCATGTAATAGTTTTTACTATTTAAAAATATGGTTTTATGAATAAATTTTTGTTAATGCCATTTTTTTTTCAGCATGATATCAATTTTAAGGATAGAGATATTGCAGAGTTCAAAGAAGCTATTGATAATTCTAATCTTACTTTGTCTTGGATTCTATTTCCACTCGTCAAATAATGCCTAAATTCTGAAAAAAATTCTCTTAAGATTTATGTCTTAAAGTTCCTTATAATATTCATTACATTCATAGATTAGTAATATAATGCATTATATATTAGATTATAGATTAGTAATTATAATGCATGATTGAACATATGTATAGAGGAACAATTTAATGTTTTTTATTTTGAGAATTCGAAATAAATGTAATGGAAAAACATAACATAAAACGGATTCTATGAAAACTTGTTTAGCTATTTTTAAAAAAAAATTCAGGTGATAGAATAGAGCATAATGATTTTAAAAAATATATTAGAAAAAGTTCATTTCAAAATAAGAAAAATTAGGATATCTTTCGTTTTTTTTTTTTTTTTTTTTTTTTTTTTTTTAGGATAGGAATATATTATTTTGATAGCATAGATCTTGAATGTAGTTTCATATGAACAGAAAAGTAATTTAATTCGTTCTTGTAATTTTTTTTACATTGAACTAAAATATATATAGTTCGTTTCAGTAACCAAAGATTATCACTTTTCAACTATTCTATTTTGCTAAAGGATGTGCGTATTTCCAGAATTCTTTGACCTTGATTTCTACCCCATAAAATACTTGTTTGTTCAGTTCCCACCTCCCCCTCTCTTTGTATGCTAGTGTCGTTTCTGACCGTGCTATTTTAGTTAAATTCAGCATATGGATGGTAATGGCTAGTTTGTGATAAAAAAGCTTCAGAAATGACATGAAGAATATTTTATTTAATATCATTAAATGTGATTAAAATTTACTAACATTGTTAATTTAAAAATGTTATCAAAACCTTCAATAATAAATTTAAAAAAAGTGTTTTAACATAAAATATTATTTTGCAGCAAAGTGAATTAACAAATTTCAATAACAGAAATCTTTTATTTATTCACCATAATTCGATGTTTATCTTCCTTACTGTAAAAAATTTTTCTCTAAAGAATTTTATTATGCTTTAATATATTTTTCCGACAATATTACGAGTTATAGTCTTTCCGCCTCCTAAACTGCCTAGTTCACCTTAGGTTAAATTTAAACATCTTTCATTTTCCTTCTCTCTTCTACTTTGATTAAATAAATGCACGCGTAAAGGCGCATGTATTTCAAATCCGAGAGCAAGCAGTAGATAATAATTGAATTACCTAGTAAAAGTTAGTTTTGTAACGTATAGATAGATAATCTTACTTTTTTTTTTTTTTTGTAGACTTATTATACTTGTTATATATTTTAAGCTTCATAATGATGTAAGTGGCAAATCTAGGAAATAAGTAAAACAATAAAATAAGATTCCACTATGTATCTCAAAGAAGTGAGTTCTAATGTACCCAGTACATGTATTGATATCACAGAATTGTTCCAAAATTACAACTGCGTCCAAAGCCAAAAAAAGCTAAGAACCTCCAAGAATTCTTTCAGCTTATCAATAAGGATTAAAAATAGAATAAGTGTCTTATTTTTTTGCATTGATTGCACAAAAAATACTATTTAACAAGATCTTTTTATATGTTATTTCATTTGCAATGAATTAACTCTGAACTCAGAAAAGTAATCCGATGCATAATTATTCACCTAATACAAAGATTCATTTATTGCCTTGAAAAATAAATATTAATAATTGTTTTAAATCAAATTTCTTTGAAAAATAAATAAAACATCAAAATGGTGCCACTTTTTGAATGGTGAGTCATCATCCGAGTGCAAAGGGTTAAAACCCCAAATGGAACCAAAGCTGGTATTAGAGATACTGATAAAGTATTGTCAAAGTGATTCAAAGATTCAGTAATGAAAGCATTCCATGATGTACCAGATAAATTATCTATAATTTAACTCATTAGAAAAGATTTTAAAATTAATTTTACAAGTCAAAACGATTTTTTAAAAATAATTTCACTTGTAAAAATATTTGATTTTTACATAAAAATATTGAAGAATTTAAAATTAATCTTGGGCATAATTTTCTTAACCCTAAAAATTTACTTAATCCAATTTTTACTTAATCCAAGAAGATGGAAACTTGCATCTTATGTTACTTTAAGAATTTTTAATTAATTCAATTTAGTTGAAATTCTGACATTTTTTTGACATTACCTCCAAAAATATAACAATACAAACATAATTTTTATATCCTCTAAAATTTCAAAAAAAAATTAAATGGCTTGTTTTTTATCCAATTATCAATAATCAAGATATGAAAATTCAGCTAATTTTTCTATGTCGAGTAATTTTCGGTATAAGGTATGCTTTTAATAAAAGTTTTTGAAATTTTGTTGCATTTACATTTAAAGTTTAACTTCAGAATCAAGCAGTACTGAAAGTTTTTGAAATACACTAATTTTTATGCTGCATAAAGATACATACAAACAAAATATTAATAAATAAATAATATAAAATAACAAAATATTAATAAACAAATAATTAATATTAGGTAAATGTATAGCCCAATGATCAGAAAAGTGCAAGCTTCTAATATATAGTTAGATTTCAAAATTAAAAAATATTTTACTGAGGAAGCAATCGAGATATAGTTACCTGGAACATTAATTTAAATTTCCAGCAACCATTAGTCCAGATGAACTTACTGGTCACTAAAGGTAATGAATATGGAATTGAATTTTAAACAAAATTATGTATATTCTTATGAAATGATCCCTTTATTTTATAAAAGATGTTGCCGATTTTTTAAAAATAATTTTATGAAAACAGATGAATTTTAATTGTAAAATTTGAATGCACAGTAAAATATTTTGTCGTAGTATTTCAACGAAAATTTTGTATATAATTAGAACAAATAAAATGGAAAAATCAAAAAATACTGACAAAAATAAATGGTAAAATTAATATTATATATTTCCAAATACCACACAATTGATAGATATATAATGCATTGAAGTTGAGAATGCATTTTTCAACAAAAGTTTACACAAAATTCAAAAACTTGTATATAGTTGAAACAATATATTAAAAAATATATAAACTATATATTGGATGTTTTCTAAAGAAGGCACTATAACGTGAAATGGTAAATACTAACGATAATAGTTTTAACACTGGTAATTCTATTTGAGGTTAGCATATTTTTTTCCATTCATTTGCTGTCTGTTGTACCAATGCTAGTCTTATTTTTTATACCATTTTATTTTTTGTTTGAAAGATGAATAGGAAGAGAAAGTCTTATATATATTATATATAATAAATTTCAAGCTATAGCCAATCACATTCACAGAAATTCTAACAGCATGCTATTTAGCATTTCTCTGTATATCCTTCGTCTGACAAAACAATCTAGCAATATTAAACAATTTCCAAAATAAAACAATGCATTCATACAAAAAAAATAACTCGCCTCATTTTAAAATAATTTTTTAAACATAAGAAATAGAACTGTAGAAAAAAAATTATTTATATTTAATGATTCATCATTTGCACCCGATTTAATAAAAAATTACCTATATTTTTTTTTTATAAAATTAATATATCTGGAGATAAGCTGCCCTCCCCCATAGTTTAGCTTTAGAAAAGTTAAGAAAATTTCAGCTTATACAGAG
This sequence comes from Argiope bruennichi, assembly GCF_947563725.1. NCBI lineage: Eukaryota > Metazoa > Arthropoda > Arachnida > Araneae > Araneidae > Argiope > Argiope bruennichi. The sequence goes on along the minus strand of NC_079159.1, from coordinate 82,373,315 downwards.
AATCATATGATATATAAAATTTAAGTATTTCATAATTCATGAAATTAACTCATAGTCATAAAGTAATTTTTTGATTAAGAAATTAATTATATGATATATGAAATTTAATTTTTTCATTTCATATCTTAAAATTGCTAAAATTTTTATACAAAAGGCCTTCAGATTAATTAAAAAATTTGCACAATTAAAAATAAATCTCAAATTTTAAAAGATATAATTTATTAATCCAAACATTATTTAATAATAGTTTTTTCTGCCTTGGTATGTCTTGTTAATATAATGTTATGACCCCTAATTATTTCAGCTCTTTTTGCATTAACTATATATATAAAAATATTTTATGCATATAAAAGTTATGTAAAAATTACATAACTTTTAAACGTAATTTTTATGTAATGTTTACATTATGTAATTTTTTAAAAATAGAGTAACTCCATATATCACAGGGAATGCTTCATGTTATAAATATCACAATGTCCCTTTGTTCTAATAATATATAATTTAAAAAATCATCAAAAACAAAGTATATAGTATATCATTCAATAATATCTGTTGAACCATATAAAACTAGTCTTGCCATATCACCAAATGTTTTGTTATATGTTTTAATGTTTTCTTCATTAAATTCTTCAACAGTATCACCAGGTAACAGGTAATTTTTATGTCTCACTAATAAATGAATGGCATGATAGTTTTTCCATTCAGAACTATGAGTTCCATAGAGTAGATGCACTAAATTATGAACTCCAAAATCATATGGGACTCTATGGACTAAATATGGCATAGGTTCTAAAATGAACTGCGTTGGAAGTTCTCCTGCATTGTAGTACCAACGCTCTCTTCTATAGTAACGATATGAATTGTACCACAGTTTTAGAAATCTAGCGTTTTTATGAGCAATTAATAATTGAGTTCCAAGATTTTGAGATGGTGGCCAACCGAGAGTCATTTCGAATCTTCTAAAATATTCCAAAGACTTTATAACATAAGTATCAGTATCGAGAAATATGCCACCATATTTCATTAATATTTCAAGCCTAGCTATATCTGATGAATGATAAACAGAACTTAATAATTTTTCGAAAATATGAGTTGGTTTCCTCATATATGAGATTTCTAGAATGGAAATATTCTTTACCATATTCCAATATTTCCCTCTTAAACTATAGCAATTGCAGTGGATTAATATTCTTTCTGGTGGGCTATTTAGGTACACAGCTCTAATGCTAATAACCTGAATAAAGTTTAAATCAGGTTCATCAAAATGAACATAATGCACTACATTAGGCACTATTGGGTAACCGAATCCAGTTATATTATCAGCATAGGTAAAATCCACAATATCACCCGCAAAAAAGTTTTTCAATCTTACCCGTAAATTCGAACTGTACGAATTTAATAAAACGCAACCAAAAGTAACAAGAAACAATACACTACATAAAATTCTGTATCGATTACGCAAAAATATCTTCCAAAAAGTATTGAATGACATGTTTATACAATAAATAATAATGAATCCATGCTAGATTGTAATCGCTATTCGACTCTGTGGTGTGTAACTATAAAAACACATCTGGATGTATTAATACTTGTTTTTCATCAACAAAACATCGAATGATAAAAATAATTAGGAAATCTTTCGTCTGTTATATGAAGCTAATGAAAATGTTCTATAAAGTCGCTGCTTAAACAATTGTAAGATATATTCAAAAATAGCATTCTAAAACAATTCAAAACAAGTTTGTTTACCTAACAGCAGACGATATTACATAGTGTTGCCAAATACCAGAAAAAAAGATTCTAAAGAATCTCCCCAGTTTGTGATGCAAAACTCTACGAAGGTGAGTCCGCAATGTAGCTATAATTTTTATATCAATACAAATCGGAAACTGAACTTTTTCAGTATAGCCCTTTGCTTTTTAATGCAAGTGGTTCAACGCTGTACAAGCTTTCTGATGCCCTTAGAAAAGATTTTTGGCTGAGCAGCGAGCCATGCACTGCGCCCTTCATTCTTGGTCCGAAGTAAATCGACAGCCCCTTAAAGTATCTTTGGACTAAACAAGTGGTAGTTAGAAAAATCAAGATCGGGATTATACGGAGGATGAGGCATTACTTCAAACTTGAGTTTTGGTGTGTTTCAGCAATATGGGTAGCAGTATGTGGACAGGCATTGTTCTGCGGCAACAAAACCTTTCGACACTAGTCCTTGGCGTTTACTTCGAAATGCAGGTTTTAGCTTGTGGTGACGCTTTATAAGCCAGATAACAGCTACGAGACATGAGAAATTTCTTTTGTCTAGTGGTCTTGTTACTCGGCTACGAATCCAAAGGTTGCGAGTTCGATCCTCGCTTATCGCCAGTAGCAACATTGGTGACCCGATGACGAAAATACGCAAACTTCATACAACTGTCGTGACGCCCTTTACCAGAAATAAATAAATAAAAAAAATGAAGCTGATAAATAGTCAGCCAATAAAAAATGCAGCTGATAAATAATCAGCCAAAAAAAAAATGGATAAGGCGCAACAGCCAATATATCACCACTAATAACAGCAAAAACAGGAAAAAAATCGTTCGTCTCCCCTCCGACGAACTGAAGGGGGAGTAATGTGGTGATGCTTTATAAGCCAGATAACAGCTACGAGATATGAGAAATTTCTTTTGTCTAGTGGTCTTGTTACTCGGCTACGAACCCAAAGGTTGCGAGTTCGATCCTCGCCAATAGCAACAAGCTTATCAGTTAGATCTCACTGTAACGCTCATTGTTTATTATTGTTCCGCTCTTCTGATAATGTTCCAGTACTGGATCTTTTGCGTCTCAAAAAACGGCAAGCATCATTTTCCTGCAGATGGACTGGTTTTGAACTTTTTCTTGCTGGGCGATTGTGGATGTTTCTATTCTATGACTAATTTGTAGATGATGTAGCACTTAATAAATAATCACATCTGTATAACAGAACCATGTCATGTGCACGCTCAATGTTGTCATCATTTGTGGCCACAGATGGTCGTCCGACTCCTTAATCATGCGCAATACACATGGACCAATTTTGAATTTTTCTGTTCATTCGTAGAGACTCCATTGCAGCTTGACACTGTCCCCGTATTGTGCCAAACAGGTGCTTTGACAGATTGCACCCCTGATACGCCTTCCGACCACACAAATCGGATTACTGCTTGTGTTCCTCTTTGGGGCAAGCTTCTAATGGAGCGATTATGATCTATCTGCAATAAAAGGAAGACGAATGAAGGAATAGAAGACAAATATTTTATTCCTATCCTCAATTCTTTTCACGCTATATGGCTGATTTTTTTAAAATTTATGTAGTGTGAGCCCCTATGCTACTCTCCCTCCCTTGCCTGCAGATGGCAGTAATGTTCCGTCTAGACGGAGAAGCAAGCAAGCAAGCGAGGCAAATGGCAGTAAAGAGACGCTTGAAGCGGGAGAGTGTGAGCGTCGAAGTTGAAGGATAACAGCCATTCTATGTCCACCTAAACTGCAACCAACCCTATACTTTTGTTCCTTTGCTTAATGTTCGTGTAGTCCTGTGTTCGTCAATTAAAATAAAATATAGAAAAGGCAAACGTGTAGTCTACTTTCGATTGGGGACACGATCCTACATTTATTTTATTTTTTAAATCCTAAATGAATGGATGGACTGCTTTATTTTTGCTGATGATATCTTTATTTATTTATTTTTTTTGTTCTCAGTCTTCACTAGTTTATATCTCAAAAAAATCCTCCAAAATAATAAGGAAAACGTCTACAGATAGTACAATTACTGAAAAATCAATATTTGTCCGGAAGATGTTAAAAATGGGGGGGAAGTTGTAATAACAACACACCTGGATGATCACCCCAGTTCTACTGAATAAATTCGGACTTCATAATAACTCCAATTACCTCTTCTGTAACCAAGAAAATGACATTGGACATATTCTCGTGCACTATTTGAAGTATTCATTTCAAAGAATATACCTTTGGAGCAAGCTCACTTTCCATCACCAAGAAATTCCGTCTCTTAAAATTTTGATCCCAAAACTGGTTTTCTGATTACTATTTACAATTTTCTCTTCATTCATTGAAATTTTTTGACATCTATTAATTATGACTTTATGGCATTACGCGATGGCACTGTTTGCTGTTAAAAATCGAAATTTTATCTATTTGAATAATAATAATAGCGTCCAAGCTGTAAAACAGTTATTTTACTCTCCAATCATTATCATGATTTTAAGGAAGATTGATGTACCCTCCCTCCCCTCTATCCAGTAGTACACCACAAGTATTGTATCGAGAATTATAATGAAAATCCATCGTATTTTCTGTTTTCTTTTGAGAAGTACTATTAACGGCAAGAAATAGACGGGACCGTCAACGGGGAAGAATCGCTTACTGTTAGGCGCAGTTTTCAAAATAGGCCTGAGATGAGAGAACGCCCCAAATGATCTGGTGGAGTTGCAACATCTGAAGTGCAAAAAATAGATAACAGCAACAACAACAAAAACCCATTTTAACGTGATTTTCTGAAACAGGCAACAATGTGAAAAAACCCTTTCAAAATATTCAGCGCTACAACTTATATTCACATTTTAAGTATTACTAATATCATTGGAAGCCATTGTGAACTCATTAAAATTTCTGTAAAAGAAAAGACTATCCATCGGTGTCAGCTCAGCCGAAGTATGGCGTTCAAAGGATTTGAAACATCTTCCGTTTAGATCAATCAGAATTAACATGTACTGCTACCTAAAACAAGTATTCAGCAAGCACGAAAATGTGCCCTTCTCGATTCCGAATACCACAATTAACGCCTTATGAATCTCGTCCCCCAAGAAGAATGGGTGTCAAATAAGTGGATGATTCTGCATTATACCCCTGTGAACATCAGTTACAAAATGTGTCCATTGACGACATTTCATAAGTAGAATTTCTTAATCATTTTACAAACCAATTTACAAGGGAACTTAAGATTTAAAATTTTCTGAACATGCAAATATGAACATAATTTGTTTTTAATGACGAACAAGAATGAAGGTCAAATGAGAAAGGCCCATCATGGCAGACTATAATGGTGTAGTGATCGAGAAACAAGGTGGATATACATACAACTGGTTAAGCGAAAACTCAAAAGAAAACCTTATTACATAAGGAACCGTCATACAATTATTTAGATCATTTCTTAATTCTAAATGGAATGAATAAAAAAACGAAAGGAGTAGGTTTTCTAGGGGCCTTCCCAAGTAGCACACTCTATTGCATACTATCATTAAATTTGGAAACATATTGTATGTTGCTGCTTTATGTGTTACATCAATGTACGATGTTGCAGGCAACGTAAAAGATCTTTGTTATACTAGAGTCCGATATTATATAATATAGTTCACAATAGTGTACATTATAGTCCTCACAATATTCAAGAAATTAATTCCCAATACCGTAAATATTCCAAAAAAAAAAATTTTAATTATTAGAGTATGAAAGAAATTATTAAATTTTTAGTGCATCGCTTGAAAATCTTTTAACCATGATTTGTTTTATTTCTGTTAATTGCTTACCTTGAGATTCAAACCTAGAGCTTCTGATATGCTATAACGGTGTCTCATCCATTGGACCAGTAAGATCTTGTACAAGAGTATAGATTATGATAGTTTTGTGCTTAACTTTATAGGAATATCGTATACATCTACATTTCATTTTGGATTGCCCTTTTAGTTTCAAAATTTAGAATTAAAGAGGAAGCAATTTCGTTCACAGTCAAGATTTGCTATTAGAAAAATAATGGAAATTCAGTTATAAAGTACTTTGATTACAAAAAAAGTTCTAAGCTGTTCGTATTTTCTAAATACATAAAGGAAAATAACACGAAAACAAATGGAAAAAAAAGGTATTTATATGTCTTCCTGTTGAAGAGGAGAGTGACAATTAAGCTACCCATTCACATCACAGAAAAATTGGAATTTTCTTTTTTCAAGCTTTTCTTCTCTTTTATATGTAAATTTTTTCACATACATTTTTAATGATTTTGGAAAAAACCACATGAAAAAATATTTCCTAAAAACCACTTTTTTTTTCTTCTGCTGCTGCATTTTAAATACTCAAATGATGTTCATAACATTTTGCATACATTATTCTGTTAACATGAAACTACAGTAATTTTGATTGAATTTGAATAATGAGAGATGTACTGCAGAGAAAGTAAAATCTCATTTGAGTTTTAAATGGCCATCTATTTTAGAGAGAGGTGATGGTGGGAACAAGATTTCCATTTCACATTATCCTTATTGTTGAAAGTAAGAATATAAATTAAATGAATCGTTGTCCCATCATAATAACATTTGCATTGAAACGCAGGTATAAAAGAAGGGGAAAAAAGTAATGTTTAGAAAGTCTTTCAAGGGCTGCAACAATTTAAGAATTATGGGCTGAGAAATAATGTTCACCTTTTAATTATAATTTATGTTCACATCATTGAAAAAGTTTCATAGCTGAATGCCTTATGAAGTTACGAAAAAAAAAAAATGATGGAAGGGATGAAATTCTCTTCTTGTTAAATCTTGGAAAAACAATCTTATTTTGCCTTTTGGCAAGACAACTTTTTTTTTTTCTTTTTAACCCAACAGTATGTAACAGAACTTGGGGACTTAGATAACAAAACATAAATGTTCATTTTGTTTGAAAAAAGAGACAATATCTTATAAATAATATATATTTTTTATTTGCAAAGACAGCAAAGTGATGTATTTCAGCACAGGTTGGAGTTTTTTTCCCATTGCATTAAGTATTAATTCTGCAATTTTTCATGCAAAGAACACTACAATAAAATATAACATAAAATAAGAGATTTATTAAAAGGCCAAATTACCTCACTGGACAACATTTACAAAATAATTGCTGCAGTGTAGCTTTACTTCAAATTCAATAAGCATAAAATATTTTTTTTAAAAAGTGCATGGAATATGGCTTGTAAATCTAAATCATAATTAATTTCATTTAACAATATAATATATAATATTCTACATCTATTTTTCTTAAGAGATCTAACATAAAATATAGATATAAAAAGTTTCTAAAAGATTTAACAATCCAATTCAAGATGAAAGCTAGATGAATGAAGAAGTCTATCTTTTCCTCCATAAATAAAGCGACATAATCACAAAATGTTATGAAAGAAACAAAACACCAGGAAACATTGAACCATATTTAATTTTGGAAAAGAGTGTGAGTAAAGTCTATGTAATCGTATGCACCAGGAATCGTTCGCCCTGTCTTTTTGTCTTCATAGGGTTTCATCCTGGATATGCAATAATCGGCCATTTCTTTTGTAAGATTCTAGAATTGAAAAAAAAAAAAAAATTATATTAATTACAAAAGAGAACCAAAATATTATGCATATGTTAAATATCAGAAAAGCAGAATATATTTATATATAGCAAAATAGGAATGTAACTTTTCTTTATTGGTGTTTTAACCTTCCAAAAAGGTGAACTACTTATTTTTGTATTTCATGTTCAGCTTAAGAAAGATCAATCTTAATAATTTCTATATTTCCTTAATGTACAGAAGCTAAAATATTCTTTAGGCTTCAAAATTTCTATTACATAATAAGAAGTACAGAAAAGTTTCGGGATACATTTTAAATAATGATTAACAATTTTTTTAAATAAAGCAATGAAAAATTTATAAAACAAAGATTTCAAGTAACAAAAGCAATGATAATTTTTTTTTACAAATATAAAGCTTAAAATAATAAAATAATTACTAAAATAAATTTGTGAATAAAAAAAAATGAAGGTGAGAATGCTCAAATTTTACAAATAAAAAAGAAAAATCAATAAGTGAGGAAAACCAAAATCTTTTATATATTTTTTTTATTTAATAACAATCTTAAGCTCTTTCTTTTTTATTTATGAAAATATGTAACAATATGTACAATAATTATGAAAATATCTAAGCTAAACTGTTTATACATATATATGTAAATGATAGTTCAGCTTTCACTTATCAATATAAATGACAGCAGTTCATTTCAATAAAATGACAATTCTTTGAATTTGTGCAAAAACAATGTTTTTTATATTTAAAAAGAGTTTCATTGAAAAATTACAATTTAAAAATTAAATTTGTCTAAAGATGACGCAAGAGTAGGAAATAAAGAGAACAGAAGCCACAGAAATTCTATTATTAATGCAATTAACACCTCTGGGCCCTTTGAATTAAAAGCGAAATATATAAGCTTCAAAATATACAAAAATAAGGGAGATAGTATTTTTGTCACCAAATTTCTAAACTTTTATTTTAAAAAGTATGTTGCTAAGAATTACAACTGTAGTTCGAATTCTGAAACAAATTTTTCTATACACTGGAAGTCAAATTACATCAATTAAGAATATCATAAAATTGTGGTAATATTTGCATTGTTAAAAATAATTTGAAAAAAATTACCTCTTTAAATAAATTTTTGTATCCAAAAAATTACTTACCGCATAGAGTTCTTCTGCTGTAACATATGGTCTTTCACCAGAAGTAATGGCTCTGAAGGCATTTTCAACTTCCTCACTAGAGCGAACATTTTCTGTCTCTCTGGAGATCATGAAGGCCATGAATTCCTGTAGGGACACATAGCCATCTCTGTTTGGATCAACCACATTAAGAATGGCTTCAAATTCGGGATCAGGCTGACCTTCTTCCACCATGGGTAAGTCATAACCAAGAGCTCGGAGGCAACTCTTGAATTGGAAGTGATTGAGTCTACCAGATTTTTCTTTGTCGAAGTGTCTGAATTAGAAATATTTGAGGATAAATATAACTAGCATTTGTTTATTTTTTCCAATTAAATCAACTTAAAAAATTTTCTATCACTGCTGCTTAATATAGAGAAATAAATTATGCAAAGGCATTTTAACATAATGTAAAATTACAAAGACTTTGCAAGGTAAGAAAATAAAATGTCTATACATACTTAAACATCATACTGAATTCTTTAAGAGCATCTTCGGATACACCACTCTGGTTTCTAAAATTTAAGAGAAGATAAAATTAAATTAATATCAGATGCTTCAAACTACGAAATATAATATTTTTATGTTTAAAATTCTTATTAAACCCCCCGTAATATCCTCACAAAATGCACAACAATTTTGCTTATCTTACTAACAAAAAGATACATCAATTATTATTTTAACTTCAATATTAAGAGATGAGGAAATTTGCAAGAAAATTTTACACTCTTAACAATAATGCCCTGTGTGATCTCAAATTGTTTTTACCCACCAAAATGGTCAAGCATCAGCATGAAAATCTCCTTGCTCCCTTCATTTATCTTATTCTGCATCTTAAGGTAAATAGTCATGATGACATGCTTCTATTGTGCAACACTTTAAATACTGAAATTAAAACATATTTATACTTTAAACTATACCTTTCAAAGTTAATTCCTGGATTGTCCTTCCTTGCTTCTGGGTTCTAGATACTTTCCTCCCATTCATAAATATTTGCTTGGATCTGTCAGTTTAATATTCATCTCAAACAATTTTTTCGATTGCTTATTTTTAGTTACATTAACGTCCCATTTTTTAACGGTTAATTTGGGACAGACCTCGTAATTTTGTACTGCAGTCAGATTACGAAGCTGACACCTGAGCTGGCACCCCTCTCACCAAACTTCCACACCATACCAGCGGGAGGACGTTTGACCCTGACGGATTTAACATGCATCAGACCTGTTTACACAACGGTTCTTCGGTGGAATCAGGTCTTGAACTTAAAATTCTCAGCTTCCAAAGCCAAGACTTTACCACCATGTCAACAAGGCCTTTTTTTTATTGCATATTTTATAAAGGAAACAAATTTCAGTGGGGAAACAGAAAAGCACTTACTATTTTTCTAAACCTTGGTCTATAAGGTCAGCAATCTTTATTACTTATGTGTGTAGTTATTGAGTTTAGTCATTTCTCAACAACAGGTCAATGACACATATAGAGACACAATAGAACAGAAAAGTAAAGTGGAATATACTAGGATATGAGGAACAGTGCATGCCACAGATAAAAGTCAGAGGCTGAGAGAAGAATATGCTAGTAATATATCAGTACAACAACTATCTCAGCTTGATAAACAATGAAAATGATTCTGCAGATACAGCATTTAAATTACCGAGAAAGAAAAGCTAATAAAACAAATATTAACTCATATTAAATCCATTTTTATTAATATACATAATAAATTAAAACCACATAATAATTTTTTATTATAAAAATTATTTATTTATTTTATTTAAAATGAATCTCTTACCTGGCTTGTATTTGCTGTTCCAGATTATGTTGCATCCTCATACCTAGTTGATCTAATTGATCCCATTGTTGTGCAAGACCAACAGTACTGTGCTCTGTATAACGATTGTCAAGAATAAGGTGTTCACCCAATAAAGCTCCAAGATCTTCAATTTGTTTGAGCTCTGCTCTTCGGGCTCGAACCTCAGCAGCTTTACGCTAAAAAAAACAAATGAGAAAAAATCTTTAATAGAACTATCAAACAAAACAAATTTCCCCTTTTCACTTAAAAAAATAATTGAAACAGAACACACTTCATACTATAGAAAGGTTACTTCGTGTGTGCTAAAATATCACTATTTTGAAATAATCAATATATTTAATTGTTTAATCATACATTTTAATGAATCTTTTTTTGTCATAATTCTAATGCCTATTTATTATAATTTTCATTAAAAAATCAAAAATTATATTAAGAATCATAATGAAATTTGTCTGAACAAAACACTTCAATTATTATATGAAACCATAGTACTTACTTTAGTAGCCTCTAACTGAGCTTCTAAAGAACCTGTACCTTCCAACATAGATGAACTAAACAGAAATGAATGTGAAAAAAATCATTTATTAATAACTGAATGAAAAAGAGCAATTCATACAAGTAATACAATATGAAATAACTATTTTAAGATTTGATTAAGTAATAAGACTGAAAAGTTTAAAAAAATCATTGCAAATAATATTTGAATCAATTTATTGACTACTAAATTCATATTTTTAGAAATTAATTAAAAATATAAATTTATGAAAAGTTAAATTATATCAAATATAAATATACATGTAGTTAAATATTCTAAGCAATTATTCACTTAAATATTCTAATTAAATATAATCAATGAGGAATCAATAATTTACACATACCCGTCTAGCAGCCACATCCTACATGGGGGGAAAAAAAAGTAAAACATTAGTAAAACATTTGATATAAGATATAAATCATAATTAATAATTCATAAAATTTGAATTTTAATTGCAACATTATAAATTTTTTTTATTTTCACAAACCTTGTATCCGTGAGCCACTGGTGGAAAGCATTAGCAAGTTTAGCAAATTCAAGCCTCAATCTGTCATTCTCTTCCTGTCTCTGAGCTTCTTTGGATAGTTCAACATCTCGCTCCTACAAATGTAAATAACTTTAGGTAAATAAAAATAAGTAATATATATATATATATCAATAAAATACACCATTAGAATAAACAACAACTTTTTTTTTCGGTTATTGCAAAGTGTTTCAGTTATAATATACCTTGAAATTATGTTTGACAAAATAAAAGATGAAATCCATTTAAAAATACAATACATTACTAATTAAAATAATAACTAATTATTTTATTAAATAATCCTTTGATAAATTAAATAATCATAGAGAAGAAAAACATTTTTTTTTTTTAAATGGACAAACTGAGAATTTTGTTTTTAACATCATGCATATTAAATCAAGCTCAAGGCAAGTAATTTATAATGGAAACAATTTTTTACAACATATAACAAGTTCTATCAAAAATCACAATTATATACTATAACAGCTTAATAATGCTCATTTCACGAAACAGATAATTTATAAAATATGCATCTTAAACATTATTTTAAAGTTAATTTCCTCTGCCCTAAAGCAGATGAAAAACAACACATCATCTAATAATTTACCTGGATAATTTTCTGCAAGTTACGCCAGGTATCTTCTAAAGCTTCCATTGTAAACCAAGTATAGGGATTGGCCCCAACATTAAAAGATTTAATCTGTTGATCAAGGGCAGCCAATACTTCAAAGTCTGCTTGTGCTGAACTCAAAGACTCTTGGAATTGTGCATGAGCCTCACGCAGAGCCTAAATAAGAACATAAAATTACTATTAAAATGCTTTGGAATTATAATTTATGTTGGTGTACAATTAATAATAATATAATAATTAACTGACAGATAAAAGAAAACATACTCTAATCTCTTCAATAGAATTGCAGCGGACAGGATCAGTAAGATCTTCTTCTGCATTTTCAAACCAACTGTTGAAAGCAGAAGCTTTTTTGGCAAAGGTAAGAAACAATTCTTCAATCTAGAAAGGAGAGAAAATGTCCAATAATCAGATGAGTTGTTAAAGCTTTAAAGAAATAGCTATATTTTTTCTCAAAATCAATAATAAATTTTCTGAAAGTAAAAACATTACATTTTTCTAAATGTGCCTAGATTTACCAGAAGATATAATAATAATAATTAAAAAAAATGCACACTATATACTTGCTTTATTTATTTTTCATTCACACCAATTAAATTATGTCTAATGACAGACATTAAAATTTTTAAAATTTGACTAAAAATGAATTTACATGATTATACCTTCATAAAATAAAAATCACAAAAGCAGAAAATTAATTTAACAGTTTATAATTTTCACAAATAAGTTTTATGAGAGAAGAGTAGCAGAATTCTCATTACCTGCTTGAACTGCTCAAGCATGTGAAGCAAACGTTGTTTCCTGGCTTCAGATGCTGCTAAAAGATTATGCCACCTGTAAAAGAAAACACAAATTAAGATTTCAGCAAAATGAATAAAATTTTTGAGCAAGTTTTAGGGGAAATAAAATTCAATTTATAATTGAATAAAGTGCAACTGAAATACCAGTAAAGAATATAAGTGAAAACAATAACAAACATTTTTTTCATTAAAATGTAACAGAGGTTCTCAAAATATTTCATATAAAATAGAAATTAATTTGATATTTCTATAGATTGATCAATTTTTTTTTTTTTTGTGATATTCAATACTTCACTTTTAACACACTTCAGTCCACAAGTTAGCACACAATACATGATTAAAATTAATTTATCACAGTTTTAAAGTTTGAAAAATCCAGGTATCAAAATTAACGGCAGAAAATAAGATATTAGAAATTGCATACCTTCCCATTACATCATCATGACGTTTAACTATAGCTGATGTCTGTTCATGATTAGCTGTCAGAAGCTGGTCTTTTAGTTGTGTTATACTCTGAATTCCTTCTTGTTCAAAAGCTGCCAAACCAGCATCAAAAGTTTCCTTCAAAGAATATAAAACATATTATTAGAAAGTGAATAAATAAAACTTTGTACATCTGAAAAAAACTTTGTATATCTGTACAAAGTCAATAGTCTAAAAAAATTGCCAGTAACAGTTTCAGATGACTTAGCAATAATTAAATCTTGAGAAAGACATTAGAAGTAAAAACAAAAATTGAAACTTACTTGTTTGGTTAAAAGAGTCTGTACTGATGACAAATCACGGCCATAATCTTCAGATCGAACATGTGTTTCTTTGTCAGCTAAATGGGAATAAACATTCCAAAATTTTGTAAAATAAAACAATTTGCATTGTAAATTTTAAGACTAGAAAATATTTATTTTGATTATAATAATTTACTTTGATTATAATAATAAGCTTTGACTCTTTATAGTTCATAAAATTATTTTTTTATTGAGAATTGAAAAAATAAAAATAGTCAATACAGAAATTATTTTCCCAAAAAATTTAATAATTACAGAAGACTGTCACAAGATTCCACAAAAATCAGGAAAAGAAATTCTCTATATTTTTTCGGTATGTATAAAAAATATGAAAAAGTTAAAAATAAACAAATAGGCAAAATTATTATTTTGAAAATAATTGTTTATTTCATATTCTTTGAAGAATTTATGAAATATTAATCAAAATATAAATATTTGATAACTATTTCCTATACTGTACCAATATCGGAGTCATTTGAAATATCTTTATTCAAAAAAGAAACTGAATTACTATGCAATAGATTAATAAATATTTTCTCCACAATTTCTTCCATTATCCTGTTTTTTTTCTCCAATAAATATTCTCTACATATTTAATGTGTTCACAGAATTTTTTTCTATTCTTTCTGTACTATTTGTATTCATATTGTAAAGCATTTTAAATCAATAATTATAGATTGTTCAAACTTGCCAGTTATATTAAGGCAGTTAAGATTTTTTTTTTTACCTCAAATGCAACATTTCGCAGATGATCATGCACTTTTAATGGGGTTCAGATCATAATGTTAGGGAGACAATCTAGCAATTTTGTGTCCAGATTCTTTAAAAAATTGTTCTACATAACAAGTTAGGGATTTGGGCACAAGTTTTGAAATGATTTCAAACAACTTTGCTTTTCTCATGATCGTGTCATAATGAATTTTACTTCCAACTATTCAAGTATTGTTCGTTTTAGCTGAATATTTTATAGGAGCATCATTTGCACAGAATGGTAGGGAGCATTGTTCAAGCAGATTATACTATGAGGCTGCAAATTAGGTAAAATATTTTCAACAATCTACTTTTCTAATAGGTCTGTCCATGGTGATCTCTTACTTGAAGAAGCTATGTAAACAAAGCTCAGTTCCATCAACAGATCCATGTGTTGAACCTCCACATACAACAATGAGACCGATATTTGTACAAAGATCTTCCATAAAATCATCTTGCCAACATTTATGGCTAAATTTCTGTCTACCCAAGTGCCATTAATTTAAATCAAATTCTCTTCTTGAATTTTTTTTCAATGTTCTCAAATATTTATATCTCAACAATATCTTGCTTTTAAATCAAAATCTTTTGTCAGTTGTACATTTAAAAAAAAAAAAAAAATCCATTGAAAGTAGAATTTGTCTCAACGACTCTTTTCCATATAATTTTTTTTCCTTTTAACACTGGGAGCAATTTTCCAGTAGAAGGAATGCATTTCTCTTTCATGTAGAAGTCCCAAATAATTTGTCAAAGTCATTACTACTGCAGTTTCAAAATGGTCTTTTTCTGTGTGAAGATAAGATATTTGTTTTACTGTTATTAAGCGATTTTACCTCACATTTTATCTTTTTAAATGTCTCTACAGAAATACCTTTCCCTTTTCCAGTTCTCTAAATATCATTTGAAATTGGTATTTTTTAGTGAATCTATGCTTTCTTCTCTTCAAAAAATGGGGGGAAAATTGTGAATTAAAGCATGTGTTTAAGAATGCAAGTCTTTTCACTTTTAAATGCAACCCTTCTATAAGACAAACCTATAATATAATCAACATAAGTGGCACATACTCTCTGACAACTTAGAATAAAGACAGAAGAAACAGACCAAGAAAGAATTCTATCAGAAAATCATAAAATGCATGCATCAAGCATGATCTGAAGTACAAAGTGAAATGAGATTTCCAACTGGTTCTTTTCACCTCCAAAATGCTGGGGATATCTCATTTCCATGCCAAGTATCATCCACTTGTCTAGTCACTAAATTTTTTTTTTCTTGTGGCAGAGGTCAGAATATAAGAACCTGATAATCTCTTTGTAGTCAACTACAACATTTTTTATTTCGAAAGTTTATATTCCTCAAGTTTTTAAATAAAATGAGCTTTATTTTATTTTCAAAATTGTTTATTATAGCTGCTATGTTTCGCTGTTACCGAAATGAAATGTATGAATTTGTTTTTCATTTACAGAGAAATGGTAAACAGTGAATTTATTCTCAGAATTTCCCACAAATTCACTCTAAACTATGCCTTATAAGAATTTTTAAGTAAAAATACAATGTAATGGAAAATAAGGCCAACACAGATACAACAGACTGCAAATGAATGGAAAGAAATAAGTTAACTACAGATAAAGTTATTGAGTTAAAACTATCATTGTTGGCATCTAATATTTTACTTTACAGCGACTTGACTGAAAAATAATTTACCCATTTTATCTGCTTGGTAATATTTTCATCCTTGTGCCAATGTATTTGAATGTTATAGGCTTATTTAAGTATATTTGAACTTTGAGTAAATTTTTGAACAGTAAAAACAGATTGGTGACTGATTTTAACAACTTTATGATTTATAAGTAGCCATCATTAAAACAATGAAACTTACCAATCCAGCTCTCAACAACATCTGCCTTCCACATAAATTGTAAGTATGCTGAATTGTCCTTCAGTTTACTCTTTCTCCTGGTTGCACTGGTATCTAGGGCATTAAGACGGTCATGTAGCTGCTGTAGTCTGTGGCTGATACTTTCTGTGTGGTGATTTCCTTCAGCAATCAGTTGCTGGCCTTCTGAAGATATTCCTACACATCTATCTCGATGTACAGCAAAATCAATTTCAAATGCTTCGTGCTTTTTCAAGAGTCCCTAAAAATGAAAAAATGGTAATTAATACAGAAATAATACAATAATTATAATTAAAATTTTTAGAGATGACTATTAAATATTAGAAGAATGATCATTATGAAAACTATCGTGAGCTACGATAAATACAATTTCTGAAATATTCCATTGTAAAAATTTTATTATCTTGAATATGAGCAACTTTTTTCATTATAACTTTGTACATTTTATAGACCTTGAGTGCATTATATCATTTTATTCTACTTCAAAGTGATAAAGAGTTACTTAAAGCTCAATATTTTTAAAAAGATTATAATTAAGAGATTTACCTGAACAGCTGCCATTGTATCACCATAATCTTCAACATTAAGTAGCTGATGCTTTTCGGAGATCCATGCTTCCTCCTCTTCTAGTTTTGCTAAGAAATTCTGATATGCCAGAGATTCATTGAGTTTGATTCCTCTATCAGAAGTCATCTACAAAAAAAAAGGGAACAGAATTAATATGAAATAATGACAAATAAAACACTACATTATATCTTTCAGTAAATATTTATTTAGATGTATTGATGGTTTAATATATATTCAAGATAATACTTATATAATATATTTATGAAGACAAAAAAAGGAGGATTCTCTGAAACTTATGATAAGTTTATAGCCTGTTTTATCAATGCAATGATTTGACATTAAACTGACAAGCCTTATCATTGGTCACATTCACTTTATGCACAAATCATCCACTGTTTGGCGAGTAGGATCCAATATGTACTGCATTTAACACGAATTTCATTATTTTAGATAACTTGAGGCCTTGTTTGTAACCAGTACTTTTTAAAATACTTTTTTTAATCCATCACTTCTGATTATAATGAAACAGAAAGCACGTCCAAAAATGTTTTTTAATTAATGGCTTTTCACATTTAATAAACTATTTTATGTTTTATAAGACATTTGCTCAAATTAACTTCTTACATAATAAATCTGTTTTATTATCCAAATTTAAGATTTTATTTTATTATTTTTCAAATCCTTTTTACAATTTTTGGAGATTAACTTGTTTTATTCTGATAGATTTGTATCAACTATAAGAATGGTTATACATCTTTCATTAAACTTAATCACTGACAGAAATAATGAAACATTATTAAGATTCTAAGAATCCATAAAGCAGAGTAAAATGGGAAAACACACCTTTTTAAGCTCCTGCCAAGCTTTATCCAAATTCTTCAATCTTAACTCAATTTCAGGCACTCCTAGATTAGATTCAGCCATTAATTTCTGTCCAGCTTCCTGCACTGCTTCAATGGTAGGTTCATGAGCAGCCAATTCTGCTTCCAAACGAACATGTTTTTTTCTCAGGTTCTGAACACCAGTTAAATCACGACCATAATCATCAGAGCTAACCAGCAACTTCTTTTCCCTAGTAATAATATATACATTAGTTTCAAATAAAAAATTTATATCACATAATCAAAATGAGCTCAATTTTTACTAATGACAAAGATGAATGTGCGTGTGTGGGTATTCTATAGGCCAAATCATTTCTCTAACAAATTTGGCATCTTCTCTATCAAATTTGTCACATATATACTGTGGAAACTGAGAATGTATATTTCCTTTTTAAAACTTTTAATTAGAACTTAAATTAATAATTCAGCTGGATTTTGGCATTTTCTTGGAGTATTTTCCAAAAATATTATTGCACAAAAATAATTTTAATACTGTTTCAAATTTTTTTAAAAAAAAAGTCTTTTTAATGTCTAAAGTAGTTATTCTTTATCAATTTATTATATGTGTAAATTTTTCCTGAATTTCGTTAATTTTTGAAAAATATTTTTAAAATTAATATTACATTATTCCACAGAAATTTGAACCATTTTCATTATTTCATAAAATATTTAAAAGTGTGATTTTCTTCTATTATCAAAAGCTAAATAAGAAGGATTCTGTTTAATTTAAAAAACACTTAAATAAATAAAAAAGTCACAATATTCCAAAATTTAAAAAGATATGTGAACCAGATATTCTCATTTTTAATAGTGCTATGATGAGTTGAAACTATTTCAATTAGAAAAGTTCATATGCACAGTGAATACAACACATATAAAACAACGAAAATAAATAATTTTAATATTAGCAATTTGGCAGTATTATGAAGTCGTATTTAAATGATTTATCTGAAATCAAATATAACTAATATTCCTGGAAAGATTAACATTTCCATCTAACTGAACTTACAGAATTTTAAAAGATATAATTTAATAGCTAGTTGATTAAATAAGAGCATAGAATTGTCAGAAGCAAATCAATGTAAAATTGCTTGAACAACATAACACTTTACAACTATATCTAGCTATTTTAACTTATGTAGATAAGGAAGCACAGATCCCCCCCCCCATTTAACACTAGAGATACCATTGTAAATTTAATGCTTCATTGAATACAAAACATTCTTTTTAATAAACAGTATAGTGCAATACAATCAATAATAACAATTAAAGCATTTTCCTTCAAATAGTATTTATATATATATAAAAAAATCATGAACATTTGCTTACTTTATCCAAGATTCTTCATCAGCAATATCTCTGAAGAACTGATGTAAAGTATTAGCTTCATTAAGTCTATCTCTACGATGGCTAGCCAAGGTTTTAACACGGTTGTATCGCTCATTGATGGAACTACGTTTTTCTTCAATCACAGCAGCATCACACTGGCCAGATTCAATTAAACTGTCAGCAAGGTTGTTCATATCTCTAATTCGATCTTCATGTGCATTAACATCTGCTTCCACTAGTTGATGTTTTTTAATCAGATTCTGAACAGAAGCTAAATCTTTTCCAGATTCTTCAGATTTTAATAAAGACTCCACCTAAAGATGAATATATATATTTTTTAATGCACTGGGATTTGAAATGAAATGAAGCAATGACATATCAAAAAGATATATTAGTTTTCAATTTAGGAATATAATTTTAATACATCATTCTTCATGCAGTAAACTATGTTAATTTTAAAATAAATATTAAGTTTTAACTGTTAAGCCTGTAATCGATATGTAAATATTTTTAAAATAAAAATATCAAATATTGCAAAAACAAGACAATGGTCATTTTTGGAGAACAAATAAAGGTAATTCATAATAGTTCAAAGTATTATTTTTTTTTGTCAAACTTTACTTTTATATATATCAAACAATTTTGTAGAGCTATATATGTGAACCAGGTTATATATATTTGGAGGAATCAGGTCTCAAAGTAATCCTTTAGACAAAAATATCAAGCCTCTACTACCAGCCATTGAAATCTTTATTTTATTTCAAATAATAACAACAAAAAAAGAGCTAAATAAAACTTAAAGATTAAAATGTTTGTAAATTAATAAGAATGGAAATTTACAAGAGAAATTAATAATACTAGAGTTCAATGAAGAAAATCAATGTATGAACAGAATATCTTTGTACTAATGCTAACGCTAATTCATTATAATACAAAATTCCCACTGCTGATTATTATAAGTATATTTTCATTTAATCAACAAATATTTAACAAGCAAATTAACTTACTTCACCAAGCCAGAAGTCAATGTCTTTGACTGCAGCATTGAAAGTTCTCTGTTTATTTGCTTCCTTGATTTTAATGCTCTTTTCAATGGTTTTCTTTGTAAGATGCTCCCATTGCTCAGCTAAGCAACTGAGGCGAGCTTGAACAGCTTCTTCAGAACCAGCACATTGATGTTGATCAATCAAATTCTGTCCATTAGCCAAAACAGATTGGATGCGGTCAGCATTGGCTGCCAATTCTGCTTCAAATGCTTGGTGTTTCTGGTGTTTGCTCTGAATATTAGTAGGATCTTTGTAAGACTCGTCCATGGCCATCTGCAATTTTTCAGTTATCCAGTTCTCAATTTCATCAGCATCTCGGCTGAATTGCTGTAGAGTCATGGATTCTCCCAATTTAGATCGTTTCTTGATCAAATTGTCTTTCAGATGGTGCCATCTTTCCAGGACCTGGTCTTTCTTTTCATTGATGGCATCTGATGCATAATGTTCAGCAGCAACTAACTGGTCTGCTAAAGCTGCAAGAGCAGCAATTTTTTCTTCCTAAATGAAAACAAAACACTGAATGAACACTTTTAGAAATTAATTTTTTATCTTTACATTTTATTTTTTATTAATTCTTAAAAATAGACATTCAATATATAAATGCATTATGGTAAGAGAAAGGAATTATAAGAACAAGAACAGAATACAGGTAAGAAAAATTACAGTGTCTTCTAATGTAGAGAAAAATAATAGCCTACAACTCCTCTACAACCTATAAACTAGTTTATTCTCTATTAATCCTCATTTTATTTCAGTTGACAAGAATTTAATTATATCATGACATACTTCAATAAGACTTATTTTAAGAGGAATGAAAAATGATGTAAAAATATTCTTGAGATTAGAGACAACCATTGTTAGTAATGATCAAAAAGGTTTAACAATAATAAGAATATAAGAAATTAATTGGGTTATTTCTTTCACAATGCAGAATGGATTACGATACCTATAATAATAATAATAATTCTAAAAATATAACAGGTAGTAAATAGAAAAAAAAAAAAAAAGGAATGAATCTAAACTTTACTAAAACTAAAAGGAACAAAGTAAAATTAAAATACATTTTGCAAAAAAAGTGAGTTAAAAAGTGATATATTACTCTATAAATAGCTAATAATAGAATTAAAAGATGTCTGCTATGATCCTTTTAATAGTTACCTAATTCTTTCAGTTGCTGATAAAAATGTCTGGAATTTATAATATATATTTATATATTAAAACAAAAATAAATTAATACAAAAACTATCATATATAATGTATGTATTACAATCTATACCAAAAATAATTATATATTATAAACACATAGGAATTACTATTCTCCTGTTTAGGAAATGAATGACCATAATAAATAATGAAGTGGAAATCAAGAGAGAAATTCTAATGGCCATTACTGATCATTGTGCAAAACGTCCAGAGGAAGACATTTTTGATGAAAAGACTTTGAGTAAAATTAGCCACAAAATATATGAGTAATCGAATGTTGAATTAAATATTATGTTACAAACAGAATATTTAAGGAATTACCTGTGCATTGATAGCTTTATCAAAATCTTCATGCTTTTTGATAAGAGATTCTACATTGTCACCACCCATATCATCAGAACTCAAGAAGGCTTCTCGGCTACCCATCCAGTTCTCAGCTTGCTCACAATCTCGGTAGAACAACTGCAATTCTAGACATTGATCAAGTTTCATGCGTCGATCAATCCAAGCTCTAAAGAAAATAATTGTTATCTGCTTAATATACAATTTCAATTATATATATATATATAGTGAGAGAGATAGGTAGATAGACATTTAATAAATAGTATAAAAACATTCACAACTTTCATTTTATTCTTGTATAAGACAAAAATAAAAAGCTTTGTCATTGAAATTGTAATCTACATATAAAAAAGAATGCACAAAGGTAAGGCAAGAATTCATTTTATATCCAAAAAAATTAATAAAGGATACAAAAATAAATAAATAAAGGGGGAAAAAAAGATAGAGAAAGAACTAATATAAAGTGAATATATTTGAAAATCGGCTTTTTAAGAAGTTTTGATACAAGAAAAGATTCTAGTTAGATATACACTACGGTAACATCAATTCAGAGTAAAGTTGATCAATCAGCTGCCAAAATTCAAAGTCAAGGATTCAAAACACAATATGGCAAGATTTATTATTTAGAATGATAATGAAGCAGTATAAAATTGCTGTAAGAGCTACACATATATAAATTTGCAAGATAACAAATCTGAAATTTATGAAGACCTTAATTCCACTTATATAAAGAAATGTTTAAGTCGAATAGTTTCAAATTTTAGATTTTTCTAAATAATATTTTTCAATAAAATTAAATACCTAAAAAATCAGGTAGACAACTTACTTTTCTAGTTTTTGTCTTGCTTCATTCATTTTCTCAATTTTTTCTTGAACTTCCACACTAGCATAATGGCCACTTTGCAGTAATTGTTGTCCAAACATTTCAAAAGCTTGGAAAGTTCCTGCTCGAGCATCGATTTCAGTACGATGTTCCTGTATTAAAAGTTCAGATTTGTATAAATAAGAGGTCTAACACATCAAAATATGATAAAAGTGATTCAATGTTTAAAAAAGAATAGAGTTTGGCAATACTTACAAGAATGAATCATTTATGCAATGAATAAATGAATCATTTAATTAAATATGTAAGTTGATGAAAAAGGAATTCGACACACTATCTTCTAAGATAATGAATTTTAATTTAAAAAATGAACAATATTAATTTTAGTTATAAATAAATGAATCATTATAAGTTCTTACAAGCAGATAATAGCAAAAGATTTAAAAAGTTCTATGTTATAATAAACAGTGAATGATGACAGGAAACATGCTAAAAAAAATCCTACTCTTAATTCTGAAATATGTAGTAAAATAACTGAATGTCTAATTTCATTTTCATACAATGTATTTTCTCATATATATATATAGATAGATAGATATAAAATTATGTCATGTAAATTGTAAAAGAAAAATATTAAATGCTTTATGTTGTAATGTTCAGTAATGTACTGCATAGAATAAGTACTTTAGTATGCATTTAATACTTATTTTACTTAAGAGAAAAAAGAGGAAGGTAGAGGAGAAGAGAATAAACAAAAGCAGCTTATAAATATTTTATGCTTTAATATTGGATAAATAAATTAGTGAAACAGAAAACTTAAGATATATTGATTGCAATAAACTATGATTAAGAAATTTATTTAATATATGCATGCATAAATAAAAGCTATGCGCGAAATCTACTTATATTATTTATAAAAATTTAAACAAAAATAAAAAAATTATGAGCTCAGACAATTATTTTCAACTCAGAAGTTCCTCATGCAAAATAAAATATTGCTTTCTTACCCAATAGGAAACTGGGTTAAAATGCTACTAAAAATGAATTTAATATGGGTATACAACTAATTAAATGATAGGCAACAAAGTGCATGCTCCTCTATATCTAATGAGAATTTATAAATGCTGTTTTTCTGCAAAAATACAGTAGTATACGATGAAATTATTTGCAATATTCTCACACATAGTTTGAATTTTATGAGCAAATACTTCATCAACCAGAATTAGCAGTAATTAATTTAAACTACTTCAGTCCAGGTAAAGTTCTGTATTAAAACTTCAAAAATCTGTATACATTGATAGATAGCCAAATTCCACATGTCAAAAAATTTATCACAATGTATAAGAAAAGCCAAACATTATTATTATTATTATTAGTTTAAAAATAAGTTGAACAAAATAAAGCACATCACATTTAAAATTTAGAAGCTTAAATGCGGTTAAAATAGCATAGCTGTTCATAAAAGCACAGAATTTGTTTGCAGAGTTACAACAGAGATGCTGTTAATTTACTTCAAGCTGAAATTCTGCTATTTTTTTTATACCTGTGGGATACCATAGTGAGCATCAATTTCAGAGCGATAATTCTAAAAGAAATCAAATTTTGAAATGAAACAGTGAATTTAATTTGCAATCAGGGGAAAAAAATAATATTCATCTCTCTCTCTCTTTTTTTATTTTTTTATTTTCAAGAATCAAAAAACAATTTAGAATTTTTTTTAAACACTTCTTTAAAATCATACTAAACATTAAGCACACTGATTGCACTAGTTTATATTTTAAATCACCTTTAACTGGTTTAAACAATTCATAAATATAAAAAAAAAACATACTTGGTTTTAACTTTAAAAATATTTACATTTTAAAAAAAAAAATAAATGAAAGCAAGAACAAAAATGCAATTAAAAGATTTGAAATGATCTTAAAAAATTTACAGTTACGTTTACTCAAACAAAAAATGATTTCCATTTTAACATTCTAGAATATTGAATATCTGGATAAGGAAATAAAGATATATCTGACAGCATATTTATCTATTTTAGCAGATTATAGAAACATTTATGGATATTCTGCCAAAATTCAAAACAGATCAAATAAATTTTATATATATATATATTTTTCTTTTCTTTTCTTTCTAAGCAAAATTCTGAGTCGCAGATAAAAAGGCAGTAAAAGCGAAAGTAGGAAAATTATAGGTAAAAGCAAAATAAGGCATTTTATATAAAAAAATCTTCCAAGGAAAAAAAATTCACTGTAAATGAAATAAATAAAATCTTACACACCTGATGTCTTTCAAGTAATGCTTCTGCACCAGTCACATCATTAGCCAATTCTTCTGAAGAGACAAGACTCATCATGCTTTGTATCCATGACATCAAATCTCTATTGAATGAAAAAAAAAAATATTTTGTGAACAAACATTATAGAAATGCAATATAATGTTTAAAAGTTATAACAGATAAATTAATTCAAAAAGAACAACAGTGAGTAATCGATTGAAAAAATTACTGCTTTCAGCACATTTACAGATATTGAAGTTTTATAAACACACATCATTGACATAATATGCACATTTCAAAATATAATCTAACCTTGAAACATTCTTGTGCATTGAAATAATATGGCATACTATTTAATCATCAAATCAAGATCATTAATTTCTAAATGAGATTAATTACAATTTTAAGAATTTCCATATTACTACCAAATTTCAATTTATTCAACATCAAAGACAATATCAAATGACTCAAAGACTATATAAACCATAACAGTCTACATAAAATGTAATGTTAGAATGAGTTCAATAATATTTCAAAGGGAAAAAACAAACAAACAAACTGTATCTTAAAATGAATATTATGCAATATTCTTGCTGCAAATGTAAGACCAAGTCTTCTTTTAATTAGATTCAGAAAGGGCCCGAAAGCAATTACTGTAGTATGAAAATGGGTGTGATCTGGAAAATCTCGTCCATACCAAGAGTCAGTCAAACAGAATTAAATCCTTGTAATAGTTCAACATGTGCAAAGGATATAGTGGTAACTAATACATTGATATATTTTATTTGATTAAATCAAATTAAAATGATATGAAATAAAATAGAATAAGATTCAAAATAGGATAATTATAATTTAATTTTTAAAAAAATGTATTAATAGAAAATTTTAAAACATATAAATCAGGATTAATATTTTTGTAAATTTCAGTAATGCTTTTTAAAAAAACACCAAAATTAAACAAATTTACTCACAAATGATGAAAATCTGAAAAAAAAAAAATCAAAGAAAAATTACCTGTAATCTGCCAAGAAACGCTGCAAGTCATAAGAATCCAACAGTTTTTCTTTGCGAGCATTAGCCTTAGCAGTAAGTTGTGTCCATTCTTCATTGATTTCCTTTTGTTTTGTATAAATAGTCTCAGCTGCTTCTGGATGAGTTTGCATCAAGCGGCTTGCTGTATCATCTAAGCTGCGAATCTAGGGGGGGGGGGGAAATTCTATTTAGAAGAATATGAGTTAAGTTTTCAATCAACACTCAAACTTCTGAAACTTTTTCCCCCATTTATTCATTCTTAATATATATTCATATATTGTCTTTTCAAAACATATCTAATAAAGGCCCAAATTTTATGCTTTACAACATTATTTAAATCTTAAATGTTATTCAGTTTATTATCTAATATCATTCAAAATAAAAATTAATCTTTAGTTTCATAATATAACAAAAATCCCCCCTTAATTAAAAGCATGTATGTATATAGAATTTTTCATGCTTGAAATTGTTACTTTATCTTTGAAAATAATTCATTTGTTTTCAAAATTTATATCTGGAATTATTTCTTTGATTACCTTAAATTTAAAAGAACTAATGTAAAATGAAATTCATTGTAGCTATTTTAAAGAATTTGGAAATTTTAAATCTTATCAGCGTAACTGAATTATGACTAAACGATAAGTGAACCAACTGACTCAAAAAGATTGCTAATGATAAATATAAATATAGAAATGAATATAGAAAACAGAAAGGTTTAAAAATATTACATAATTATCTGTATTTAATATATCCCAATATGAAACTGAACTTACTCTATCCCCAAGGGCAGCCAAATCTCTCTCCAATCCTTCATGTTTCCTTTGCAAAGTCTGTACACTACGAAGATCATCACCAATAATATCAGAATTCAAGTTATCATCCTTTTCTCGAATCCAATCTTTTGTCTCATCAACATCACGCTGGAATCTCTGAACTTCATGAGCTGAGCCAAGCTGGTTAGCACGCTCTGCAGTAATTTGTTGAACTTCTTGCCATTTCTGATTGACATCCTGGAGAGGTAAAAGAAAGTACAACAATGAATAAAAGCATGGGTTCTATTTTTATATTTCCGAATATTTTGTTTTAATAAAAGAAAACTAATTACTACTTTATTACTAGCTTTATACAAATAGTTCATATGAAATTACTTCAATTTGTGCTTGAATTTTCAGTGCAGCTTCAGTATGACCTGAGCTCATCAGCTTGCTTGCAGTTTCATTCATTTGTTGCAATCTTGCTTCATTTGTTTGCAATTCAGCTTTGAAATCATCAAAATTCTTCTGCATTACTTCAACTTGTTCCAAATCTTCTCCAACATCTTGGACTTGGGCTATTTGTTCCTAAAATAGATAATGTAATAAGTTAGATAACTTATCTTTATCACTGGAACCAAACATGATAAAATGTTGGTGTCGCAAAAATATTTAATAGTTAAACATCTCAATTTTTATAATCAGCCTGCAGAGCTCAGAAGTATTTGCACAACCACCCTAATGTATAAATATGTTATAAAAATAAATTTTTTTCTCAAACTAAGCTTCATTTAAAAAGAATGCTGATAATGTATATTTATTAACAGAGAAGCAATGAAGTAAGAATGCCTGAATTTTACCGATGCGAGTAGTTATGAGAAACATTTCTTTAAAAATCAGAAATTTGTAATATTTCAGTTTCAGCTATTCTTTAAAAGCAGTTTTGCAAATAATATTTCCTCTAGTGCAAGAGGAAGTAGATACCAAGTGTCAAAAGAGAAAAATTATTCCGCTCCTATTACAAGGGTCTCCCCCCACCCCTGGAGGGAGAACTACCATTTAAAAAAGTTTTGGTATTCATAAATTCTATTTAGCATTTCAATTTAACAAGTTCAATAATACTTGTGTGTTAAAGCAAAAAAAACAAAAAAAAAAAAAAAAACAATTCTTTAATAGTTAAATAATTAAAATTGTCATTTTGAAGTTTTTTTTTAGAAATAAAACACTTGTGAAATCTTGAAAATTTACTTCAGTAGAGTAAAACAATTGTAATCAATCTAAATTAATTAAATTCAGAATTTTTAAAATTTTTTAACCAGACATGATTCATGCTCGGGATAGAAAAAGCAGAACTTAATGAAATAATGAACAGGCCAAATATAAACACCAAAAAGGAAAATAAGTATTATTAATTGAACAATAAAACAAAAAAATAAATATATAAAGTTCTTGATATTTAAAAAATATTGCTACATTATTACATTATGAGAAAAATCAATCTCTAGAAAGATAAAGTTCAATTCTAAAAATGTTGAAATCCTTATTTCTGTTTAAATCTGCCAGGTCTGTTTATCATATCCATTAAAAACTATTCAGAAAATTACAATTTTAATAATAAATTTGCTATGTTTCAAGTTGAATCTACTTACTTTGTCTTTAAGCCATTGAGCAAGTTCAGCAGCTTCGCGCACCAACTGGTATGCTTTGCAAGATTCCTCAAGTTTATTTCTTCTCTCCTGACCTAAGCCCATTAGATTTTCATACTGCGTCTCAATTTGTGCCTGTCGAGCAGAAATGTTATTGGTGTCAGCAAGATTTTGCTGGCTAGATGAAAGTCCAGCTTCGATCTTCTTGACATATGCAGCAGGAACAAAACCTTGCCTGTCATTGACTTCCACTTTCCACCAATCCTAAAAAACAAAGATTAGATTCAGATATAAAGGTAGCACAAAACATTAAGAAAACATATTTAAATTCTGAAGCAACAAGAAAGTTTTATAAGTATTCATTTAAAGTAGAGCAAAACTTTCACAAATTTTAAAAAAATAACAAAAATCAGACTAATACAGATCAAAAATTGTAATATGATTATAATATAAATATATAATTTTTACAATTTTCAATTTAAAATAAAAGAAATTGCAGGAAAATACTAAAAAGTGTCGACAGCTTAATTTGTATTGTAAAAAATCATAACACAAACTGATTACTGAAAATGCTAAAAATTTTTTGCATGCATGTAGAAGTTCTCTTGGCTGCAATATTTCCATCTTTATTTAGCAATGTCATAGTAAGGATCAAGGAGAAAACTCTTTTCTCACATCTCTTTTAATAATCAAATTTAAATTATTAAGCAATTAAGATTTCAAAACTAAATTATTTTTAAATCTTCTATTCAGACACTATTTGGTATTAAACACAAAATGTGTTATAAAAAATAACTAAAAAATATTGAAAGATAAATACTATTAATTAAAAAAGGATAAGATTTTTTCATCAATTTACGCAACCTGATCACTATTATTCAAAGTAACTTTTTAGAGTTGAATTAAGATTTCAAAACTCAAGCAAGCAGATTTTATACATTAAATGATAAAATATAGCAAAGTAATAAAATATAGAAACATGTGGAGTAAAGATATTAAAAATATATCTAAATGTTCATTTTAACAACTAAAAAAAACAGAAAAACAATTAAAATTTTGCACAACAAATTAAAAAAACAATCAGAATCTACAATACAATCTGATTTTTAAAAAAATGCAATACCTTATTATTGCTATTTAAAAGAGTTAAGAAATCTCCTTTTTTCATTGAGACTTCTCGAGGACTTTTTTCAATGTAGTCATATAAAGCCATAACTAATTCTTTACCGGCATGGTCAACAACAGGTCGTTCTTGTTGCTATAATAAACAATTTTACACTAAGTTATACTACAATAAAATCAGGTACTATGTTAAATGAAAAAAATTAGCAAGTTATTACTATAAATAGATAGTTTAGAACAGATTTTCAAATCACATACTCGGCAAGACTGTGCTTGTTCCTTGAGAGCAAAGATAGTGTTTCCAAATGCTTCTAAATCAGCCATCAATGCTTCATGTTTCTTCAGAAGGGACTGAAATATCAAAAAGAAAAATTATAAAAACTGAACATAACTAAACAAGAGATATATCTAGTTAGAAAGAAAATAATGACTTTCAACAATTAATTACCTCTGTAGAATCTTCATCTTTGCCATAATCTTGACTTCCAACAATAGGTTCTTTTTCTTTCATCCATGATTCTGCTTCATTTGCATCAGCAAAGTATTGATGAGCTTGGAGTGAATCTTCCAAATCTTGTTTTCTCTGTAAAGCTTTGTCCTAAATGGGGGGCAAAAAAACATGATAATTGGGAAAAGCATATCTGAAGTTAAAATAATTCACTTCTTAAAAAATACATTTATGAAATTAAAACAAAGCATTCACAATTCATTATCATTAATTTACTATTTTCAAGAATATTTTATATCTTTTACTAATAAATAATTCAAATGTTGGAAAATAAAATGCAATTTTTTTTAAAAAAGCAGAACTTAATCTTAGAATATTATGTAATTCATACAAATCAAAGTGAATAAGACAAATATAAGGATATGATTATAATTATT
This sequence comes from Argiope bruennichi, assembly GCF_947563725.1. Classification (NCBI taxonomy): domain Eukaryota; kingdom Metazoa; phylum Arthropoda; class Arachnida; order Araneae; family Araneidae; genus Argiope; species Argiope bruennichi. The sequence goes on along the minus strand of NC_079159.1, from coordinate 82,343,177 downwards.
ATATTAGGATTTACACAATTCTTTTAAAAGTGTACAAAGTAAAAAAATTAAAGTTGAAATTTGTTAATGAATGTTACAATTTAAATAATAATGTAATTAATAAATTATTTACTAAATCAATATTAGATTAGTAAATAAGTTGTGATATGTAATAATTGTTGGACCATTCAAATTTTTAAACTTCCACATGAATTACTGATTAAAGTACACATTCCTTAAATGTTCTTTCTGAAAATTTTCATTTATAAATAAAGGCTAAGTTAGCACTCAAGTTTAAATTAACTACTTAGAATTCTTAAGAATTAAAAAGAAATATTTACTTTAAAGTAATAAATTAGATCCAACATTTAAAAAGTGGAACTTGAAAGCTTAAAACGTACATTCAAATATATATCACACCCATTAATCTATGCAAAGAAAATTTCCTTACTTTTAAAGCTTGCCATTTTTCATTGAGATTACTAAGGCGTTTCTGTATTTCATTAGAAGCAAAATGGCCTGAAAAATGTTTAAAAGCAATTCAGTACAAAAAAATCAGAGAAAATATAATATATATAATTATAAAATCATAAATACCTTCTTGAACCATTTCTTCTCCAGATTGGCATACTGATCGAACACGATTTTCATGGTTATTAATTTCAGCAAGCATTGCTTGATGTTTCTTGATTAGATTTTGAACACCAATTAAATCACGTCCTAGAAAAATTAAATCATTAAATATGCATAATTATAAGAACCAACCACAACTAAAACTTAGTACACATCAAAATAAAATATTCTTCAGAATATTAACAATATATGTATATATTAAATAATTTAATTTTCATACTTTAAATTAGTAATTGTAAGACATACTATATTATTTTTAAAATTTATATTTCATTCTATAATTTAAATGTATTTATTCTAACTTATAGTTATTATAAATATTGATAATTTCTTTCTTTTAATTTAGTGAAACTTCATCTTAATTCGAGCCATCCTATTCAAACACTTTTTTTAATAATTTATATGCAATATTCCTAAAAATCCCGAATTCATTCAAATTTATAACTACTAATCATCCACATAATAACAGATGTGATATTTCAAAATAAGATATTACCTCTATTAGTGGATGCTGCAATTGGCTCCTTTTCTCTTATCCATGCCTCTTCATCTTCAATGTCTCTGTATAATTGCTGCACACGGAGAGAATCTTGCAACTTCTGTCGCCTTGTTGCTATAGGTTTTTGCAAAGCATTATATCTACTAACAAGAGCAACTTGTTTATTCTGAATTGATTCGGCATCAAAATGTCCTCGTTCAACAAAATTTGTAGCTTGCACCACAACTCCATCAATACGATCTTGATGAGAAGCTATATCAGCTTCTAATAATGCATGTTTCTTGATCAAATTTTGCACACTAGTCAAATCCTTAATAAAAAAAAAATGTAAATTATCTATTTGAATGAATCATGAGACAAATTATTCTGAAAAAATACTGATGAATAATATTCTGGTTTACCTTTCCATAATCTTCAGACAGAAGTTGTCCTTCAACTTCAGATAGCCATATTTCTATATCTTCAATACCTCTATTGAACTGCTGCTGTGCAGCTGCTTCATTTAATTTAGCTCCTTTCCTCTCTGTTGCTTCTACTAATGATTTCCACATATCTAATATCTCCATCATCCTTTCACTAAAATGGTATTACATGTTTTTCAAATAAACAAAGTAAGTGAAGATCAAATTGAAATATTTATGAAAAAATATCATGAAATGTTAAATTCTTGAAATGTAGTAAAATTTCAACAGATTTTTAGAGAAATGTTATTAACTTATTTTTCAAGATAAAAAATATTGAAAAGCAATATTTGAAGGAAATTTCTGTATTGCCCATTTAAAGAACATAGGGAAAATGAGGAAAAATATTAAAAATTCACAAAGGTAATTTGGTATATAACATTAATAGAAATAGCTAACAGCAATTACAAGATGAAAATGTTTATTTACATTAAAATAAGAAAGTCATGCAGAGAAAAATTACCAGCAAAGTAACATTTAAATGCATCATTTACAAATATTCAACAATTTCTTCAATTCGCTAATAAAAACAATTTAGACTACAATATATCTTTTTGAATGAATGGCCAGTACACTTAAAATTATTATTTGAAGGAATAAACAATTTTATTTTTCTACAATTATTTCTTTAAAATGACCAGTTACTTAAAAACAATTACATTAGAAAAGTAAAATTACTTTACACATAAAAGTAGAGCTATTTCTAAATATTCACTGAAAATAAATAAGAAAATTCTTTAAGAAATTAATTTGATATTCAATAAACACAATTATAATTATACTCTTAAACTACAAAAGTAACAAGACAAAATGACAAAGATAAATTTGCTACAATAATAAATAATAAAGTTTTTAAATTTTTTTCATTGAAGACAAAATAAACAATGATTGTATAATTTGTTTAAATTTAAATTAGAAGAAATTTATAAGTATTTTTATAAATTTTTATTTTGCTAAAGTAAAAATAAATAATAATTATTAAATTTTATAATTATTTCATGGAAAATTTTTTTATAATATCAAAAAATAATCACCCTTGCTTACCTTATTCGTGAAGAAGCATAATGATTAGCTTCCATCAATTCTTGTCCAGTGCTTGCAATTTCATCAATTCGACTCTTATTAGCATTTAGTTCTTGTTCAAAATTTTGGTGTTTCTGAACTTTACCATTTACATTAGTAGGATCCTAATTAAAAAATGAGGAAAATTAGATTAAAATTAGTAAAAAATTGGAAGATGAAAAGAGTCATCTTTAAATTTAACAAAAAGCGTCTAAGAAAAATTATTAAAAAACAATATAAGCTTTACAAATTAATAAAATACTCACACATTATAACATAACATTACATATTAAAATAATAACATTATACAATGTAGTAAATATTTATATCTGGAAGCAATTTTTCTTAAAACAATTATAGAAGTTTCAAACATTAACATAACAAATTTTTAGGTGCATTTTAATAAAGGATATTAAGATAAAACAGTTATTTCTCAATATAATCAGTTATATTTTTTTAACAATAACATTATACCAAATAGCTTTCATCAGTTGCTGTTTTCAGTTTTTCACTAATCCATCCTTTTGTTTCATCACAGTCTCTTTCAAACTGCTGCAATCTATATGAATCTTCCAACATTGCTCGTCGAATATCGGATTTCTCCATAAGAGCAGAACGTCTCTCCAACAACTACACAAAGTAAATAAAACAAATTAATTCAATAAAATAAATGCATTAGATATTAAAGAATATAAAAATTATCTTCCCTCAAATTCATAATTATGAGAATTAACAAATGTTTTAAATACTTACAGCAGCTCTTCTTTGAGCCACATCATCAGCAGCATAATGTTGTCCTTCAATTAATTTAGTGGCAAATTCATCTAAAGCCTAAGAAATATACAATAAAATTAGTTATCAAAATAAAATTTGCAAAAAATATCAGAAACAGAAAAAAGGTAAGGAATTGAAACCAAAATTACCTTTATTTTTTCTTCTTGTGCAGCAAGTGATTTTTCGAAATCTTCATGTTTTTTAATGAGAGCTTCAACAGAATCAAGGGAATCTCCCAAATCTTCATTAACCAAAAATGCCTGTCAAATGAATTAATTCAAGGTAAATTACAGAAATATTTCAAAATATAATGGAAACTAATTCTAAAGTATATATTCTTACAGAATATATAGAAACATACTTCTTGTTTAGCCATCCAAGTATCAGCTTGCTCTGTATCTCTATAAAATAGCTGCAAATCCATGCACTGTTCATAAAGAATGCGACGTTCTTCCCATAATGACAACAAAGATTGCTTCTCACTGGCTAGTGTCACAAGCTAAAAAAAAGAAAAGAAATTGAAATATAAATTAAAGGATAACACTAAAATTCAATAAAAAATTTGCATGCCATTTTAAAATAATACAAAAATAGATATACAAAGAGATAACAAATATAGATAAAAAAAAAAAAAAAAACTTCTATGCATTATAATTGGTTGATTTCAAAAAGCAGTATTTGATCAATATTTATGCAGCTGAGTTATTAGTACCCAATTTTCAATTGATAGGACAATAATGTTTCGTTTCTATGGCAAAACCAAACTTATTCCATTGTTTCTTTGTTGCCCAATTTAAATATTTGATATACATTCCCAAATTCCTTTACAACTTTTAATTACCGTATTTCATGTATTAGCCGAAATTTGATGTCAAAGTGTAGAAATTTGAAATCTTTTCCCTTTGATTTATTTTCAAGGTAATACAAATATCCTGAAAGTAATATTTTGTTATTTTATTACATTAAAAAAAAATTTTAATGATTTTCTACAGGTTGTTTTTAAAGGATATTTTTACTCCACAGTATTTTAATCTTGATTCATAAAATAATTTAAAAGAAATTTATTGAAATTAATGTTTTAAATCAATTTGGGGATTAATAAATCATTACTTGCATTAATATTCTTAAAAAAATTAAGAAGGAATAATTTTGAATAAAGAAAATAAACTTCGTTTAAAAATCTTTCAAACTTTTAGAAGAATAATTATAGAATAGAATTCAGTCACTCCAAAGACAAGAAAAATTATGTTAATTAAACAAAATTTTACATTAATTAGAATCAAATGAAACATTTTTTAATATCAAGCCAACAACCATAAAATCCTGGAATTGATTTTTAATAATTTTCATTCTGAGTAACAGATTTAATACTCCATTAAGGTTACAAAATCAGTTTATAACTTACATTATTACAAAAATCAAGCATTTTTCTATTATCACTAACAAGAGAAAGAGAGAGAGAAAGAATGAAGAGAACTTAGGAATGAAAATACCAACCTTTTCTTTTACTTCATCAACAGCATAATGATCTTGATCCAAAAGCATTTTCCCAGCTTCAGCAGTAGCTCGGAAACTATCTTCTCTTGCATCAATTTCACCCTATGATTATATAAATAATTATTATCCAGCAAGTAATAGTTAGTAAAGATGAATTCATTTACTAGAATAGAGTACCAATATTTAAACAATTTGATATAGGCATAAACTGAATACAGCCATACTTAATATAGAATATTTTAAAATAAAATAATTATTTTTGGATTTGGAGAAGAAATACTTTGTACTATTTTACATTATCACAAAAGAGTAAAACATTCGGTTGCACATAAATTTTATTGCCACATCCTATAATATAATAACCTTAATAAAGGATCTTAAAGTTTTATTAAAGCATTCTTTTCTGAGCATTTAATTGAACTTGGATAATTGCCTGTCCAAGGAGATGTGTTCTCAAATAAGGCATAATAAAATATATACTTTACTAAACATTTGAAAAAGTCTTTTTTTAACTAGATGATTACAGTGATCTTGAAATATTATCAGATGTAAAGTAAATGTATGGACTCGTTTAACATATTTTCCTTTTTAATAAAAGATATTAAAAAGGATAGCAGAATAATAAAGCAACATTCTTCGCCAATTCATCTGCAAACATAAATTACATACAGACTAAATATGAAATAAATAAATTTATGAAATTTTTTTTAAAAATCTTTCTTGGGCATAATGATGCAAGTATTTTATTGCAATTAATGTAATTTGCAGGTCAGTAGTTATGAAACAACTGCTATCTTAAAAAAATTTTTCAATCAACATTAAATTTTTGACATATATCAGTTCAATCTTCACATATCTGTACCTTATGTTCTTGATGCCTCTCCAAGAGTGCTTCAGCACCAGCAACATCCTTTGCCAATTCATCAGCAGAAATAATGGCTTTCATATCATGAATCCAGGATACTAAATCTCTGAAATCAGCCAAAAATCTGTGCAGAAGATAAGATTCATCTAAACGTCTACGTCTTTCTTGAGCCTATAAAGCAAAATATAAGAAATAAGTATTCATAAAAGATTATACATTTAAATATTTATGATTACAAAGGGTAAAAGATATACCTTTGATTTTAGACTTTCCCAGTTTGATGAAATTTCAGCATTTTTGGACTGAATTTGATTAGAATGATCTTGATGTATATTACACAATCTGTCAGCTTCTTGAGCCAAAGTCATGACCTGAAAATTATCATAAATGATAATTAAAACCTCAAAATAGATATAGAAACATTTTTATGCATTACAAAAGTTAACAAAATAAACAATTACTACCTTATCTTCTAAAGCTGCAAGGTCACGTTCTATGCCTTCATGTTTCCTTTGCAAAGTCTGCACACTGACAAGATCACGGCCATAATCATCAGATGATAAAACTAAATCTTTTTCAGTGATCCATGCAATTGTCTCATCAGCGTCTCTGTAATAAGAAACAATTCATTTGAAGCCAGAATAAAAATTAAGAACAAGTTGCACATTTACAATTCTATTTAAATAATGACAGATTTGTCAAAAAAATGCACAAAATTGCCTGTCTTATTATTATGTTAAATTTCTGAAACAAAGTCATAAAAATAAAGTATAGCACTTTGGTAAAATGTATTAAAAATAAACATGTGCTATCCATTTAAAAGTAAATAATGAAATATGCACTCAAAATATAGTTTACCTGTTAAATCTCTGTATTTCATGTGCTCCAAACAATTTTTCTTGTTTTAGAAGAGTCAATGCTTTTAATCTTTGCCAAGCATCATTTAATTCCTAAAATATCAATAGATTAATTACTTAATTTTGACAATAAGGATATGGAAAGTAACTTATACCAAATACACTGCAAATAAAGCATATCACAGTTGACAACAAATATAAATTTCTCAATGTGATTAGGCAATTAGAAGTATTTAAGCTCTCAACTTGATGGAACATAGAAAATTATCTTAAACAATTTCTCCAGAAACAGCTGTTAAAGCCCTTTTCACATTCAAATGTATTTTAGAAAAAATCCTGCAGTGAACACTTACTGGTGAATTGCTTAAGAAAATAATTCAATTTCAATCAGAAAAAGATATGCTCCGACTTAAATAATTAATTCTGATTTGCAGAAACACAAGCAAACATAAAAGAAGATTAGGAAATACCCCATCCCCATACTTACAAAGTAAACAGATAAAATTTAAAAATGTATGAATATTCATTTATGTAAAATGTTCTTACATTACAGAGAAGCAGATATGAGGTTCTTTAGCAATTTAGTCTTAATACTAATGGATACAAATTGCACATATTATACTCTAACAAGTACAATTGTATAAAAATTGTAATCTAAAAAGATTTCTTTGTAAGAGTCATGCCAGCAGAGATGCAGTTTGAAGAGAAAGACAGAGGTTATGAGAAAGATTTTTGAACTTAGAACAGCTTTAGAAGGGAATTTGTTAATATAATATTGGGGTTCAAGATGAATTACTGCCTGTACTTGGAGGCAGAAATAAAGTAACTTATAAGTAAAATGAAGCCTGATTTCAAATGATTAGAAAATAATTATTTTTAAAATGCAGATAAATTAAAATTATTACAAATATAAATTAATAATTTTTAAACAAAAACTAAAGGACATGAACAACAATAATGCCATGGAACTTCTACAATAGAGATACTGTGATCAAAAGATAATCCCACATTTTCCATAAAAGTAAGCAATGCTATGATTTATGATGCATTCATAGTATTAGAAAATGTTATCATTATTTCTCAATATATAAATATTTATTTCAATTTTATTCATCAAATTCGAGATATTTTGTTTTTTTAAAGGAAGGATTTTTTGTAACCTCCATTGGAAAAAAATCTGGAAAGACATTATAGTGCTTTTATTTTCCTTCTTATAACTGTATTTTATTATATTAATGTAATTGGTATAATCATTTTTTTCACCTTAGAAAATTCTAAAAAAGAAAATTAAAGGGCTTTCATCATAGTCTCCATTTGAAGTTTTAAAATTAAAAGTATTTATAATTGAATTTTTTTAGTAATGGTTCCAGTCAATAACTATTTCACAGATGTAATGCACAAAAGCTATGCATATTACCAGTAAAAATAAATATAAAGGTTAAATTGGATTTTTAGTTAAAAACTAGGTTAATGGCTTCATATTTAAAAATGGGACATTAGTATTTAGGGATACTAATGTTCATTTTATATTGTAACCCTAAATACTAGAATATATAAGAAAACTGGCAACTGAATATTTTGAGGCTCAGGATGTTTAGTGAGAACAGCCAGCCAACTTAAGGAAACAAATGCAGTTATAAGCTGAAAAGAATGGATGAAAAAAAAATTTACTACATTAAAATTAATTACTAAAAATTAATCCATTTTATATTAAAGATACCTACATTTCAAACATTTATTATTTAATGTTCTATAGTTTTCCAAATGTCTCTTAAACAGAAAAGGCATACTAATGCTTTAAATTTCCATGATTTTAAATGCAAAAATTTCAAAAAGAGGTATGGAATATTTTTGTGCATAATAACAATGTGCTTTTTTAAGTGCATAAGAGATAGAAAATAAAAACTATAAAAATTCATAGTAAAATATAATTTTTCAAAATAATTAGTTAAAAAAAACTTGAAATGAAATGTGGAAAATAAAACACTTGCAGCAGAACTCTCCATGAAGTAAAAGTTATCTATCCTTTTGTTTCTGCATATCATGAATATTAAAAATCAATTTCATTATTAAAACTTACCTCTTTTCTGGTATTTATGGTTTCTTTTTCAGGGTGGCCTTCATTTATTAGTTTATCAGCTTGCTCGTTAACTTCTTGAACTCTGAACTCTTGACTGGCCATGTCCTGCATAGTTAAAATTGTAATAAGTAAATTAAATGCCTTTTGACAACAGAAGAGTAAAATGCATGTTTAGAAACAATATAACAAACCTTCTGGAATTCATCAAATTTTCTTTGAAGCACTTCAACATGTTCCAAATCTTGACCAAATTCATCAGTTGTGACAAATGCTTCCTAAAAAATAAATTTAAATATCATTATTTGGGTAACAATAACAAAACTGCTTTGAAACATATTTAATACTCATTTCCAAATATATGTTCATTCAATTTTTTTTAAAGTTTAAAAAAGGATCTTGGGTTACTCAATTGCTATATAGAGCCAATATAACAATATATCATATATTTCAAAATATAAATCAGTCAATGTTTAAACATATATTGTATTTTTCTCTAAAAAATTTATATTAAAACCAAAATAAAAAATTATTTGCATATATCCTACAACTTTCAAACTTGTTATCCTAAGGGCAAAAATACTGCCAAACAGGTGAAATATTTTCTGATCCAGTCACTGTAATGTAAAATGCTAAATGCAAACAACAAGAATTTTAATTCTGGTAACTTCATCTGAAGCGAGTATATTTTTTCCCATTCATTTGTTGTCTTGTTTGCAATCTGTGGCATATGTGCTAGCCATATTTTCTGAGCCATTATTTATTTGAAAGTTGAGTGGGAAAAGAAATTCTTATACAGGATTTCTAAACTACAGGCGATCAAGTTCATAGAAATTCTGACAACAGCATTTCTCTATAAGCTCTCTGTCTGATATGACAAACCAGCAATTAGACAATTTCAAAAATAAAATAATTTGTTTTTCTCTAAAGAATAATTATATATAAAATAAATTTTTTCTTAAACATAACAAATATAAATTGTACAAATAAAATGTACTGTATTTGTTGATTTATTGCTTTAGCTTGGTTAAAAATAAACATACCTACATTTTTTTTTTTATGAGTCAGCAGATTCATACATAAGCTGACCCCCAATCCCCTTGTTGTCTCCCATAATTTTTGCTTTAGAAAAAGCTTCTAAAATTCTTAACTTGTATGTACACAGAGATATATGGAAACTCATTTATTTTATAATATAAAAATTTCAGCTTTATTTTTATTTTTTCAGGTTTAATAATATTTAAAACAAATTAGTAAAGAATCAAACTGTTGTCAATAAAATATCTATGAAATTCTTGGTAAATAAAAGGAACATTTTATATACAATAGACAAGCAGAAATTATACCAATTAATATTCATTATATTTCAATTATTTAAAATATGGTTTATGGTTTTAAATTAATGGCTATTTTTCATATTTTATTACATAAAATAGGAAAACTGAAATAAGTAAGAAATACTCGAATTTATACAATAGTAATGATGCAAATTAGCTTTTGAAGAAATGACCCATAACTTACCTTATCGTTGATCCAAAACATCACTTCATCGCATTGGCGAAGGAACTGAACCAAAACAAGAGCTTGTTGTAATTTAAGTCCTTTATCTGCAAGCTTAGATAGCAGCAATTCCCAAAGGCGATGCAGCTCTTCCAATCGATGCTAAAATTTAAAAATAACTTAAATTCTATATAAATGAAATGCTATTACATATAATTTGTATGAATGGAAATAAAATCGTAAAATTCATATTAATGTCTCAATTGCAAAAAGAAATCTCGGCAACTTGAAAATTATCAGATTAAAGCTTTTTTTTTTTCTTGAATAAATTATATATTTAGGCTTTAAACTATAGGATACAAGAAAAATAAAATGTTTCTTGCACAATAACTTTGATAAAATAGATAAAATGAAGAACAAGAAGAATTTTTAAACAACAAAAAGGCCAAGATTTCCCTTGACAAGGAAATAAAAAACTACTTATCACACAACTTATTTTTTGATTCCTCATTATCAACCAAACTATCACACAATGAGTGACTGGATAAACACAATGAGTGACTGGACTTATCATTAAAGCATATAAAAGTTGATTCAATTTGAAAGCAAAAACTAATTATTTAATAGTACAATAGTTAAATTAGCAAAAGTAAAAATTCCATTATTACAGAAACTACACCATACCAAAAGGAGATGCTCAATAACAAAGGCATTAAATTTGTTTCTAACTTTAATGATTACTTCTATATCAAAATTTTACAGAGAAAAATCAAGTTTTTAATAAAATATACAAAATTAGAAAAATAGTTTGCAAAATTTCAAAGTTCATATTTTTTTTATTATGATAGTATTTTCAATTAATTTTAAGAGGATTCTCAAATAAAATTTTTAAAATTATCCATACAGCCGAAATTAATAGTATTTTCATAATATTAATTCAAGAAATTATCAGACTTGCAAAAAGATTTTTAAAAATTATAATTACTATTATAAAAATATAGTAATTATAATTAAAATAACATTTTTTAAAAAATTTTTAGTCTGTAATGGGAAAATGATTAAAATTTTTACAAAATGGTTATACAAATCACAAGCACTTTATAATATAATATTTTTTTTAATACAGAAACATAAAAAACTCACTTTAATGACATCTGAAGCAAAATGATTCTGATTTATTAACTCAGAGCCTGTGTTATCTAATGCTACTATAGCATTGCTGTGGGCTGCAACTTCTGATTCAAAAGCTTGATGCTTTTGAATCTTTGCCTGCAAAAGTAAAATAAAGCAGATTAATATAAAAGAGAGAAAAGAAAAGTCAATAAAGTTAGAAAAATTAGCATATATTTATAATTTATAAAAATATAGACAACGCTGAATAGAAGTAAAGAAATGAATGTAAATCTATTAATAAAATATAAATCTGTTGTTGTTGTTAATATGATGGTAGAATATAAATCTCAATTCATTAGAACTAAGTTTATTTAATTAATGCTATTAGTTGCCATATATTATTCATACAACGCAATTCCTATTACCTTGATTCTGACTAACATTATAATCATTATTTTATAAACTGCACTTATGTTAATCAAACAAATGAGCAATTATGTCATTTCCTATTTGGATAAAAATTGAAAATTCTAAAGATTTCTCAATAGATGTTACCAATAGATTTTGATTTACAGATTTAAAGATTTGGAATAAAGCAAGAATATATTAATCAAGATTGACTGCTTACTATTTAACATTTTTGAAGAAGAGATTAATGCATATGATATTGTATAAAAAATTATTTAATATAATTTTAAGTCATAATTACAATTCTTTGTTTAATCCACTGAAGAAAATCACACGATAGGTTTAGGAAATATAGTGTTATTCAAAACTATAAATAAATATTTTTTTAAAAACTTCATTGTAACTTTATATTTGGTTTTAAAAAAAGATTCAATTCAAAAACAACAAAAAAGTAAGTTTCAATAATTGAATAAAACATACTCTTTTTTCCAAAAGATTTATATTTTCTATATTAAGGTGAACAAATTGATATGGCATATACCAATAGTGAAGCATTTTAAATTTCCACAGGCATGCTGTATGCATTAACACCAGAGATCTCAGTAAATTGCTTTTTAAAATGAAGTGATACGGCAATTTCTTGGATTTGTCATTTCATGGTTTGTCAGCAATATTCAATTTAATATTTTCACATGGCACACATGCAGATATAGGCTATTTAATAATGCAGTTCACTTTTATTTCTAAATTTATTATTTTTATTTACCATAGAGCAAGTTTATAAATAAAATATAATTTTATTTTTATAATAAACTTAAATCTGTTACTTAAAGATTTCAAAATTTTAATGAAAACAAAGTAGCATATTAAGGTTAGAATGTTTAATATTAAATATTTGCATTCTAACTTTTATTGAACTTATCAAAAGGAATGAATCAGATGAAATATCAAATAGAAATATTGATGCTAAGCTTTCATTGACCATATATAGAAAATCCTACCTGTAGATTGGTAGGATCTTTATAACTTTCATCTGAAGCAGCTTGTAACTTTTCATTTATCCATGATTCAAGCTCATCAGCATCACGTTTAAAATATTGAAATCTTCGAGAATCTTCTAGTCGTTCTCGTTTGTGTCGGGCTTCGATTTTAAATTCTGAATAACGGGAAAGAACCTGCTCCCTCCGTTGCTGAATGTCATCAACAGATTCCAAAACTTTTATCTCTCTCGGTTGAATATCCATGGTGGTAGCTATATAATATAAATGTAGAATGAATGGTTTCCTATACAAGATAGAAGAAACTATACTGCACACTCTATTAACTGATAAATAAAAATAATGAGATTAATAAAGTTAAAGCAATTACCTATAAAACAAATTCACAGACTTCATATAGATAATATAACTTAAATTTACCACAATGTTATATTTCCAAACAAATAATTTAAAAATAGCAGCAAATATACAGACTAAAAAAAAAGGCTTTTAGAAAAATGTAAAATTTTACCTTTCAAATAAAAATTTATAAAATGATACAAAAACTCATCTCTTCTATTTTATGTGAATTATATTTTTTAGTAGCCTCTCAACTCAGAAATATTTTCATAAATCTTAAGCATAATTAGATGCCAATAATAAGCATAATTAATTATATTGATTTAGTATATAAATATTAAATTAATTTGATTTTAAAATATGGTATGGTCCTCTCACAACATTTGTAAAAAAATTTCCAATTATTAGGTTTTAAAAGCATAAAATACTAAATCTGAAAAGTAAATACTTGGAAAAATTTTATAGTCTGACAGCTGTACTGTCATTTTTATTTTAAATTAAATAATCAAGATCTGAAAATGGATGAATAGATTTATCCAGTTAAGAATCACTGATGTATATATTTTGAAAAACTAGAAATTACTAATAAGTTACAGAAGAGAATCATACTTAAAATAAAAGTATAAGCTTACAGAGAAGGGGCAACATCATCAAGCAACTTAGCCTAACAAGCTAGAATAGACATCTTAAGACATAAAATACAAATACTTTTATTAAGTGCTCTATTAAAAGAACTGACATTTAATAAATAAAGTATTCTATTTCATTAGCAAAATATAAGCCATAAAATGTACAGGATTTAGAACTGATAAAGATATTGAGAAAGAAGAGCCACACCCTGTCCAAGCATTCAGATTCTTAGACAGGGCAGGGTATGCTTTAAATTATTTTAAAAATTCTATATTTGTTAAAATAGGATCTGGATGTAATAAACTTATTTAATATGAATACATACATTCTTTATTGGACATAAAATATTCGAAATGCTTTATAATTAGATCTTTACATTTCCATTTAAAGTAATTCTTAATGTTATTAAGTTAAATTCTAAGTTGCAATTCTAAAATATTTTACAACTAAAGATGTTTAAAATTTTATACAGTTAATCTTTTAAACATAAAAACGGAACATTCATTGATTAATATTTTTATAATAAACTAATATGTTATTTTACCTGAAATAAGATACTAAAATATTTTTGATCACTACAATTTGCCAATTTAAAATATATTAAAACAAAATACACAAAGAAAAGTCAAAATGTAGTGGAATTAGAACATATCTTAATTCAGTTTCCTAAATATAATATTAGTTTAGTGATAGTTTTTAGCTTAATATCATCAGCTATCCAAATATTTCTGGGTAGAAGGCTAATGGCAAATGCAAAAATGAGTTGTCAAGAAAATTTCCAGTTAATCCTGTATTAGAAGCCTACAAAATGGGTGTATGCAGAAAAGTAGGGATTTGATGTTTTTATCAATTGTTTAATATATTAAATATATTTAAAAAATATATTAAAATAAGCAAAGAAACCTTTTTTCATCAATTTTACCAAATGTATTTTTAAATTATTTGATTATCATACATATTAAAATATTACAAAAAATAAAATGAAAGCTCTTACTTTTACTTTGTATTGTTTTTCCCAATATGCTTTTTCAATTGTGAAAATAACAAAGAATGCTTTGTGATGGAATTTAGATATAGGCAGATAGACTGACAAAATTTCAGAATTGACTTGATATTCAATGATCACCGTCTAATCAAAGAAAACACAATATGATGCATTTTAAAACTATCTATCGAATATGTCCAATATGGCAAATAATAACCCAAGTAATTATTCATACTTAAGTTTTCAGTGCCCACTAACCTACTTACAGGGCAGTCAAATTTAACTTCTATGATGCAACAGGACCATTTCCATTGTCACATTTTTGCTTTATCTAAGAAATCCATATGTATTTCTAAACACCTAAAGAATTTTCAACTGGCATATATCTCCCATGAGCCAAATTTAAGTCAAAATGTTATCATTCTGAAATTTTGTTCTTATTTATTTTTTAGGGTAATACACAAAAAAAAAAATTTAAATAAAAAAAAAAACCTTCATTTTTTAAAAAAAAAACATTTTACATTATTTTCATATCAGTTTTTAATACATTTTTTTTCTTTTTCTTTTTTGAATGTTTTTCTAAAAATGTTTGTGCAATTTTTTTTTTGGTTACCTTAAATTAAAAGTATTATTACCTTAAAAACAGAAATCTATATTTTGAATTAAGAGAAGCCCAGTTGAACATTTTTAGTTTGACCAGGTATACACTAAGAAATGCTTGGTGATTTGTTTGTGTGCAACTATTGGTTTCATAAAATCATCTATTCCAGCAGGTTTCACATAAGATTTAGAAATATTCATTAGATGATTGTATTTTTCACAATATTATTTTAAATCTATTTACCTACTTTAACACTTTTGTCTGACTAAGATACAAAACTAAAGCCATTATTTAATCCATCTAATGCAAGCCATTAAAGACAAATCCAAAAATAACCTAACAAGAAAATAACAACTCTTATACAATCCATGATAAACACAGAAGGTTGGATTTGTCTTTCAAAGAAAAAAAAAATCATTATTTATTAATTTGAATTATTGTGCAATGTTTATGAGGTTAAAAAATTTTTTATGCGATTATTATTTGAAAGAATTTTACGAAATATTTTCATAATTTTAAATATTCTCTATTTCTAGATATGAAATTGTGTGTGTGTATTTCACACAATTCAATTAAAATCCTTGCTATGATTTAAAAAAATAAAAGATTCTTCACTTTAATGACACTTTACATAATATTATAAAGTGTAATATCAAAATAAATACTACTTATAATTTTCATTTACACTAAATATTCCATTTCAAAAACATTTAATTTTTATATTAGAAAAATATTTTTTTTAAATAAATATTTCAAATGGTCAAGTTTAGGTAATAAGTACAGATTCTTACTTTTTAATGCAACTTTATTGATTGAATACTTTTTTTAGTTTCCAATCACATTATCAGACAAGATGACAGCATTAGATTACTGCTATTAGTTTTTCAATAATTATTAGAAATTCCTCATTGTAAATGTCTAGAAAATAATTCTTTTTTTTTTTCTACCTTTAAGTATATTATATAGATAATAAGAAAATTACATAAACACCAAAAATTCGAATTAATAATAAATATGCATTAAAAAAATGATGAAGTAATTAATAACTCCATTATAATTTCGATGATGTTTGACAGATTCGTAAATTGCAAGCACAAATTTTTATCATTACGCTTAGCTCACTCAATTAATGTAGGTCATTGTGATCTCTGAAAATTAAAAGTTTCTAAAAGTTAAATTAAAACTTGATATGGTCACAACATAGTAAAAGATGAATCAAAAGCATTTGAAAGGAAACTATAAAGATATATATCAAATGAAAAACGTTACTGAGTGAAAATGTATTACATAAATTTTCATTTTCAGAAAATGTTTTATTTATTGATATATATGTAGGATAAAGTCAGTTAACATTTAAAAAAAACAACTTATAACTAATATGCTTTGAAGAATTTTTTAGCAGACATTTTAAAAAAATGTAAACAAGAGGAAAAAAATTTCAGTTGTTTTAATAAATTAACTAAAAAATGTCGGCAAATCTTTTTTTAATTAATCAAGACGTGAAAATTTGCATAAAATCATATTAAGTATAAATAGTTACAGATATAAATATTAAAAACCTAAATTTATGACTAAAAATACTGAAAATAATCAAAAATTTATATATAAATAATCAAACAGCCTATATTTAAAGGGCAGTTCATTTCCATTTAAAGATGCAGCAAAACTAGATTTAAAATCCAGTGGTTCAAAAAACTGTATATATTTATAATTTTAATAATAATAATACACACAATACCTTAAGTTGTTTTTTGCAGAAATTCTTCTGCAAAACCAACGCCCAGTTTCGTTTAGAAAACAGATCAAGTCAGATCTGAAGAAGACCGGAAGAGACCGATGCCAATTTACGTAATCTTAAAAAAATGTCAGATTCCGCAAAAGAGCATTGACAGGGACACCGAATAGTTTCTCTAGAAGTCCTCAGAATCGGCATGCGCTACATATTATTTTGTTAAGTTACGATATGATAAGCATATGAAATCAAAATATTTATGCAAATCTAAAATAGAAAGGATATTTTGGAATTAATTCCAAGAAAAAGATCATATACAAATGTTAGCAGATTAGAAATTCCAAAACGATTTCCACTTTTTTCTAATATGGCTTCACATTGAAATAAGAAATTGTAGCAAAAAATAAAATGAAAATTTTCAAATATTCTTGTTTATGAAGCAAAATAAAATCATGGATTGACGAAATGTATTTTTATTAATAAATGCTAAAAGGTGTATTCGTGGACAATCATACATCAAAGATGGAACTTGTAGTAAAGAGAAAAAGAATCTCTTTACCACCAGTTCAAAGAGAAATTTATTAAGATTTGTTTTTCAAAGATTAGATGATATTTCATATGGTAGTGGCTCATAAGATCTTAAAATATTTACTGAATCAACTTGATTTAAACAATCCATGTATTTTGCTTCAACAAATGTCATACTTGAGCTAATTAGAAAAACAGAGATGGGATAGAAAACAATAAAATTTATTGGAAATATCCAGATACATACTTCAACACAAATATCGATTGTTAACTACTTCTAATGATTAAAGCTTATAAAATGAGCCAAATCATGCAAAATTCTCGATTTGCAGTCCTTGCACATCATAAAGTAACCTTATCTATCGGAGGTGACGATCATAGTCGACAGAGAAGAAATTTAGGAATCTGCTTGGAGAATTGTAATTTCGACTCCCTCCTTCCGCATTTTAACATTCATATATGATATGCACTTGAATTCAGAACTATGATGCGAAATTCCGTGAACCCAAGATAAATTTTGATGTAAAGAATTCATATACCTCCTGGAATGTCTTACAATTTTTTTTTGGTCAATTATAAGAATTTTATATTTTAATAAAATTTCGAAAGGAACAATTATCATTTGTTCCAAGACAATTATCATTATTAAAAAATATTAATACAAAATGCCTTACAATACTGCTATGATGTCGTCATGATATTCTACGGAATTCTGAATATCGAAGAGCAAAGAGGAGATATTGTTCAATATCTTGGGTAAATAAGGAAGCTTTATAACAGAATTTTTAGCTTCTCTTAAACAAAGTATGCGAAGTAAGAATATGCCAGAGTTAAAGGCAAAAATATATATCGCCAAAAAATTCGAACTAGAAGTTTTGTTGAAACTCCATATTTTAGATGACGCCTTGCTTCTACACGTCAAAAATGGAACAGACTAAAAGAATATAAAATTTTAGATGACTAGTTTTAAGGACAAATTTCCCGTTGTCACTATCAACGGGAAGTCTGTCCGTTCATGCGCACGTGAAATTACATCTCAGAAATACATCAAAGAAACACAAAGAAGTGGATAAATTTAGCAGAAAGATTTTATCCCCTGGATGCTAAATTTTTGTATATTTTATGAAGAAACATAGAAAAGGAATGGTTGTCATCAACCTGCCTATTTGTGTGCTTATGAATGCAGAAACTCAACACCGAAGTAAGTTTAATGAATGAATTTTTCTGCTTTCTCTTTACACAAAAAAAATTGCAAATTCCTAAAATTTTAGATCAAATTGATCAAAAAATACTTTTGAAATCACCAAATATATTTGACGCGCAAGGATAAAATACTTTTCTTAAATGTATACATGATACATAAATATATGTGACGAAGCTAAACACACACACAAAAAAAAAACACTCACTATATATATATATATATATATATATATATATATATATATATATATATATATATATATATATATATATATATATATATATATATATATATATATATATATATATATATATATATATATAATGGCTTATACCATTCAGTTGTAGTTTATTGGAAATTCATTTTCCACGGTCCTATTTCAAGTAAGTTTAATTTTGGCACTTTAACATTTAAAGACGATAAAACTTTGACACGATCATCATCATTTGATTTTTTTTTGTATGTGAATAATCAAAATGCTTAGTATATTAAATCGATTTTTCATAACTGGAAATAATAAATGTTTAAACTGCGCCTAATTTTTGACACCATTTTCATCAGTTAATTTCAAGAAATAAGTTGAATTGCATTACCATTGCAAACGTGTGATAGGTTAGCAAGTCTTGTGGGAAAATGTTAAAAGCAAGTTAAAAAGATTAATTGATAAATATTAAACCAGTGGCAGCGAAATTTCTGATATGTTCTCGTATTTTTCCTAAAAAAAGTGCTATGTCCTCGCATACAAATTGTGGACCTTGAGCAAGGCCGTGAACATCACGAGGGCTAAGATTTTTATTTTCTGAAACCCAAACATGCAGTTTGTTTTTCATAATATAGGGGGGGGGGAGGAAACGAATCATATATTTTGGGGGCCATTTTTTTTTGACCGACTGTAATTAAAATTTGACACAAAACTACAATTGCAGTGACGTGATCACACACCAAATTTCAAATTCTTAAATAATTACGTTTTTCGTTTTTTAATTATCGTGTTTATATGCATATGAAAGTAGAGATTGGCAGATTATCGACTCTTTATCAAATTTTATTTCAGATTTGATACGGATCCAAGTTTCAATTCTAAGCATTTGTATCAAATTTTATTAATCGAACTCTTTACGCTCTGTAGCTATTATTTTCACTTAATCTTTGACAGACAAACTTCCTTTCAATGGATTTCACTCGAAATGGAATAGAAATCTACAAATTCGGTGAAAAGAGCACATACTAAATTTCGTCTTTCTAGGTCAAAACATTTTTGAGTTATCATGTTCATAAACAGGTAGATATAATTCCAAAATTGTATGAGGGATATCTGAAACATGGAGATTTGTCAAATTCTTGTGTTCGAATTTTTTGACTATGAGAATAATTCAATTCATAATAATTTTTCATATTCAAGACTGTAAGAGTGACTGTAGATGTCTTTGACAGTATAAAATGGTAATTCTTATCAATTTATTCATTATGTGCTTTCTAATAATATTAGAATAACTGTTGCAGATTCGAAAGATTCTGAAAAACTTATGAATTGAAATAAAGAGAAGCAAATGTAACAGATATTCGCATGTTTGCATTGTAATTCATGATTAGCAAGATCTACAGATTGTTTTTGGATGCCTTATTCGACCATAATACAAAAATAAAAAATTCTCACACAAAGAATAAAACATTTTTTAATATTGATGAATCGTTTGATTCTAAGAAAATTTACCATATACAAACATGACATTATAATGATAATATCTAGTTTCCTAAATGGGCTGGTTTCCAAGATGGAAGCAGATCAAATGCTTTAGGAGCTTGGATAAAATCAAAACGCTTTGTAGTTTAAAAACTACTTTAACAATTTATTACAATATTTTGCAAACTAACACCACCCACACTTTCTTAATAAAGATGAACAATAATTAGTGTCTCGAATAATATAATCATCAAAAACTGAGATATTAAAGATCTACACGTTTCAGACTTCTCTGAGTCCGAGAAAATCCCTTATGAAATTTGTTGCCTGTGACATGATAATTAAAAAAAATACACAGAATTAGGCAGGTAAAATGTAGTATTTAATTTTTTACGGCGAAATTACATATCACTGTCAAACTTTGGGCGAAGTTTATCCAAGGGAAGTATGGGGTATATCTGTTTGCGTGCCCATGTACTGCATGCCATTTGATCATGATAACTAAAATCTCAATGAGCCAAAATGATTAAATTTAACATATGTCTTTACCATCAAAATGGTAAACAATTATCAAACTTTGAATTATATCCATGAACCAGACTAATCAACTGGTGGTATTCTCTTCATCTTCTTTGCGATAACTAAACCGAAGACGGTGTTTTCCTCTCGAGCTCCTCGTATACTAATATAGCATATTCGGATGTACGGAGAAGAAAACTAAATATGAATTTTGGATGCGTTTTGTCCCTCTGATTGGATTCAAAATCTGATACACATCCATGTATGATAAGACGACATATGACTTTCATTACATTCAAATATTGCGCTCATATACTCGCAAAGACATAGAGCAACAGACGATCAACCCTTTAACAATTTGTTTTAAAATTTGATAGAGATTTACAATTCTAATAATAAAATTATATCTTAGTTTCATCCACCAAGTTGTTTCCGTTTCTGCACTATTCTGTTAATTTGCATACGGATGGGGAAGCAGATAAACTTTTCACAGACATATTTCGCACAAAATTTTATAAAAATTTGGAATTTTGTCGAATATACAAATATATATATATATAACATAATGTGCAGCATATGCCAATTTCTACTGTTGGTATATATAAAAAAATTGATTGTTAAATTTTGGTTACAATCGATCTGGAAAAAGGCATCCAAAATACATATTAGAACGATAGATTCAGAAAAATGTTATATTTACATTAAAAATCTATATTTCGTAACTATTGTTCTCTTATCTATGTAAGGAATTCACGTCTTTATTCAATGTCTGCAGTTTTATTCGAGGAGAGAAGAATTGGAGAGGAGGGATTATTATTATTTCGGGGAGATAACTCTAGCTGGTTTAGACTTGTGATTATATATAAACACGATAGCACAACATTGATTTGAACTAAACAGATGAAATTTAATATGTGATCCTTACACCAAATTTTGAAATAAATCCATCTAAATGAATTCTTTCTGTTTGCCTGGATGCATCCAGGTGGATATTACAACTACAAAACGAAAAGGCATAGATAGAACAAATTTGGTACATAGATTTGATACTTAAAGTGTAAATTCCTGTCAAGTTTTCAACCAAATCCGACCAGGGTTAACCATCTGTTGATTTATACTTTCGCATGCATTTGAAGGGATAGTTAAAAAAATGCAATGATTTAGTTAAACGAAATTTGGTACACAGTTTTAGCATTTAAAGTGCAGATTTTCATGAAATATTTAATCACATCCTTGGCTTGTAACACATCAAAGACATGAGAAAGTTGGTTTACACATTTGTATGCATGTAAATATGCTATCTTAAAAGTGTAACGACTTAGATAAATGAAATTTTGTATGTGACCTTTTTACTACAATTATAATAGTGTGCCAAATTGTAGTTTCAATCAGTCGAAAGAAAATGTATCCAAAATACATACTCGGTACAAAGTACTTTTGTGTATAGCATTCACGACTTTGTTTAGAGTTAAAAAATTTTTTACGAGAGAAGTGGGTTATACTTTTTTTTAAGGAATTTGCAAGGAAGCTTCAGGCAGACCTCTCTCTCTTTTTAAAACACAGTACCAATAATACAAGTTGCAAATGAATGTCTTATACTCTTGCTCGTGTAGAAGTATAATGAGGAGTTTGCTTTTCAGGTATTTTTTTCGTCATTCAAAGGGGGTTCAGAATTACAAGCAGAGCCGGCCTACTTTATAAAACGGTCTGAGTGCAAGAAACCATTTGGGGCCCAAAATGTTTAGTAAAGCAAAAAAAACAAAACAAAAAAAAACATGAACATATATTAGTATTGCATGTTTATTTAATGCGTGGTTATGTTTTTGCTATTAATTATTTCAGAAAAATTACAATTTTTTGCAATTTTTTTTCGGTGCTTAATATAACAAGTGCATATAAGCGTTTTGTACAGAAGCTTCTGTACTTAGCTTGTCCGAAGACATTTCTTTGTTGATTTTAATTTGCTGAAAGACAGCTCAGCACCTGCTATAGTAACTGGCAATGTAAAGAAAAGTTTTAAAACAGTTAATACGTTTAGAAATAATTCATTATAATTATTAGTTAATGAGTATTACAGTATGTTTTATACGGTATTTGCATCCCTTTCATTCGAAATCTAATCTCCTAGCAAATCAATTTCTTGGATTAAGTTTTCATTTGCATTGTTGTTATAAAACTTTACAAAGTTTTTGAAACATTTTTGTAATTCCTGTTTTTCTAAAGTTTTTTTTTTTTTTTTTTTTTTTTTTTTTTTTTTTTTTTATTATTATTATTATCAGGGATTGATTTGAAATAATTTTAAATCTATTTTCTATTTGTACAATAACTGTATCAATTACAGTGTTAAAAAATAACATATATATATTCCTCTATCGGGGTTTCTATAACTTCATTTTCTGCTATTTCGGAATATAATCTTTTTCCTTTTTCGAATTCGCTTTTCAGGAAAAAGTTCTGAAACATTCAAATTATGAATTATTACTTTTGCTTCGTCTAAAAATATGTTAATTTTTGGATTTCAGTTTTAATTTTATTGAGTAAATTAAATTAAATCAATCAATAACAATTGATTTTGCTTGAAATAATTATTGATAGTGTTAATTTTGGACAATATTGCAATCCATATTATTAAACATAAGATAAATAGCATTTCTTGCATTGAATCCAATAGACTTATAGCTTAGCATACCCTTGTATAATCGTTATTTGCATCAATAAATTCTTCTTGGCCATTACAAGTGTTTTCAAACTGTGTGTACACTACGTTAATAGAATCTATTTTAACTTCTCAACGAGTACCGTATAATGCTTTAAGAGAAATATTTAGATATTTGTGTAAAATTTCCCACATTTTTGTACATACAGAAAATAAGAGATATAAACGTTGCAGCATCAAAAAAAAAAAAAAAGTGATGTCACATATTAATGAAGACCAGGCACATAAGTTGTATGAGGGTTAAGAGCAATTATTCTAGATTGTATACATTTAAATTTCCCTTCTATATTGCTACCATAGCTGTGTGCCTGTCTTCTACAATTCATTTTTCTACAATATCTAAATCAAATTCTCTTAATCTTTTCAATAGAATCTTTGCTACTCTTTCGCCAGCTACATCGGTTATTTCAATAAATTCTATAAATAACTCATTTATAATTTATCTTTTCTCTTCAGAATCTGCATACTTAATAATGACTGAAGTTTGATGCTTATGGAAAATATCTGGGTAATATAGCGCTTTCATGTCGTTTTTAATTTTATTAATGACAGAAATGGTTTGTTCTAGTGATCTATGTGCTAAACGATGATGCACAATTTTATTTTTCGAATTCTTTATCCTGTTTATATCATCTATTACCACAGAGTCGTATTTACTAATAATTCGATTAAACTTAAAAAAATTCCATTGTTAGGCGTTCCTATTATTTCATGGGTTCCCAGAAGTTGAAGATTATCACATGTTAAAAATAGAATTACACCTATAGTTTTTTGAAATAGTAATTTAAGTTGTTCCGTTTCCTTAGTTATAGTAACTCGATTTGTTTAATCAACAGTCGAACATAAATTTAGTCGCTTTAATAATTCTTTCCAAGCAATATACGAATTAAAGTGACAAATAGAACTCTCATGATCTTGAATTACCGTTAGCAACTTTCTCCTGCTATTTTAGCCGCCTGTACATCGTGTAAATTGTTCATTTCCTCTTCTTTCAGAAAACAGTACACAACAAAAACAAAATATGAAGTCTTGTGTTTTTAAATAACCAGTTGTGAAGCTGGGCTTCACCATTTGACATTTTTTAAAGGCAATATGTAGTGGAAAATGGTCTACCTTCAACATGTTTAGCAAAAACTCCATAGTATTGCACAGGTTCGGTTTTTAACATAAAACATTCTAAACTTATCGGTTATAACATTTGGTCATAAACCTGGATACTTATATTCACTTGTCCATATCTATTATTGTCAGTTTCGTAGTTATTTTTTGATTCTATCATATTTGTATAAATATAAAGCTCTTCGAATTTCAGTTTCCACATTTTTATTACAAAATTGTGTAATTTGTTCAGTCGAAGCTTGAATTGTAATTTCCGAAGCGGAAGAAACCTCATTGTCAGAATTGCTTCAGAAACAAGAAGACAGATCTACTCATAATTTCTTAAAATTTAGCTTTTCTTCCGTTTTCTTTCTTGCTAATTTTTATTTTTCATTATTTTCTTTTTTTACACCTACAGGGATAGTTTCTTGGTATGGGCATGATTAGATCTAACAATATTTATCATTTTATAGTATGAATTTTCAAAATACTACACGCATTCTAATTTATTCGGAGAAGTAAATGACCGTACATTTACTTACCCTATTTTGCACATTTGTAATAAACTATAATATATCTGTAAATTTCTTCATATATTTACAAACCCGACGATTTTTCCAGTTAAATTTCTTTCTCTCTTCTTTCCAATCCGATATTATTGTTCAGAACATTGTTTTACATCTTGATCATGTTGGGTCCCTCTCAATGGCGGGGTCCCGGTGCATAGCATCCGTTGTGCCCCTAGATGGCCGGCCCTGATTATTAGATCCGGCCTAAACTACTTATGGCGTGACTTCAAAGTGGAATGTTAACTTAAGAAATCGATCCCTCTAAAAAATAATCCATCTATAAATGACTCACACACAGTAATGGGTGGTTATTTTCATGGAAAAAAAATATATAGAATCAGTTATTTTGAAAAATGATGCATATTTGCCGATTTTGTTTATTAAGGAAGATTGTATTCCTTACAAGAAAAAAAATATCACAAGTGTAGATGCAAAAAGGTTTTAAAAAAACTTTTATTTCACTCAACTTGCATATTTGTAAAGACAAAATTTTTAAAAAGATTTTTCACTGACTCCTTGATGAGCTAGAGTTTCGAAATTTTGTACGCGTAAGTGTTCTCAATGACAAAATACTATTTAAATATTTCAGAACTTAATTCTCAGTTAATTTAATCAATTCATTTAATTAAATTTTGTATTCCATGTGAATGACGCAAGATGATAGTGAATCTGAGAAAAATTGATTTTCTGGTGCTATGATATTTACAGTAGTGAAATATAAATTAAAAATAAGAAATAATTATAAGAAAAAAAATGTATTCATTTTAATACGCTATTAAAGGTATGCTTTTAAAAACGGCTTTAGTTAAGTTTATTTTAAACTAGCCACGGTGCCCAGAACTCCATCTGCATTTAATTGTTCTATGGATTGTAAGAAGAAGCAATAAACATATTCTTTTATGTTTAATTTTCGAATCCTCATATTCAATTCCTTAAGAATGTTTAATTAATTAATAATAATTAATTAATTATGATTCTAGAGTTTTAGGATGAGTGGAGTTTTAGTTTCGCCATTTGGCATATGCAATAAACAAACTTATCAGTAAAATAGAGTCTTATTCAGAAAACAAGCTAGATCTCCACCAACATTCCCGGTGAAGCAACTGATAACAAAAGAAAACTAGTTTGTAATACAGTTGTAAAGTAAAGAAGATTTTTGCTGATTATTTTTACTTGAAATTAAACCATTTTTATATGTAAAAATAAAAACATGTACTTCTCGTTAATGTGCTATTTATATTGAAAGTTAAATTTATCAAGTAAAAGTAAGGTGTACTCTCAATTGTTTGAGCCGCTGTATATATATCCGTTTAATATATAAAGATATATATATTATTTTAAAACGATTCGTGAAAACCTATCATTAATGTTCAAAATTTAAATACTTTCTATTATTAAAGGGGTAAATTGTTTATTTAAAGTGCTAATTCAACATTATGACCAAAATTTGTGTATTGGAAACACAAACATTATTTTAATATTTTTATTAAAATAATGATCGCAATGATTTCACCAATAAATAATGATCTCAACTCACAACGTTTGCTTCTATTGTTTCTGTTGTTTTTCAGTTCTAAAAATACCTACCCGTTCAAAGAAATTAAAGGCAATTTTAAGAGAACTAGAGATTAGATTTCGGAAACATAACTTTAAAATGAAAAGAGAACTAAAAATGATGATGGCCCGAATGGATATTTATTTATGTAGAAAAGTTACACACACACACACAAGTGCATTCAATGCCCAAAACGTTTAAAAGTTGTGAATGCTAAAGAATAAATAACTAGGTAATAAAATTACGAAAATATTATTACATTCACCAAAATATGGTTCGCATTTAATAATTTATGTATATGTAATATTTTGTACATTCAGAATATATTATTGAAAGAATTTCCATTGAAAAATACTAGTTTTTCTTTAATAGAAGAAATGCCATTTTGATTAACTCCCAAAATATCTGATCATTTTTGAGAGATATATTTAGTTTTTAACCAAATGATAATATTTTAATTTTTCTGATAAACTATCATATACTGTATTACTGAAAATTTGGATGACAAAAGTTTATTAGGAATAAAATATATTATTCAAAATCGTTATTTGCAAACAAAATACTAATTTCAAAATGCAATAATAATTTTAAAAAATAAATAAATGTTTCATTTGTAAAATCAAATTTTAAAAAATTCAATTGCTGTAAAAAGATTAAAATATTGTATCATTTATTTTTTTCAACATAATATATGACATTTTACGAATTTTGTATCACCAAATGAGACATCTCTGCATATAAGTCATACACCTTCAGAGCAGTTTGTGCTTGAAATTCTATTTTTCGAAAAACGCATGTCTGTGAATCTCACAGTAGAAATGATTTGGAATTTAGAAGAGATTTTTTTTTCTCTTTTATATACAGCTCATGCAATAAATTATGTTGAATGTCGACAAACTGTTCGTGGAATAATAATGTTCTGATAAGTATTCAATAATCAACATTAATTTTGTTTCCATCAGTACAATTTTAATTAAAATAATTCTTTCAATTTTTTACTGCTTTCGAATTTAAGGTTTTAAAGTTAATATGTCTATGATTGAAGTACTACTTATTCAATAGATTTTTACTAAGCTTCGAAAGTAATTCATCATATTAGTGTTTTTTAAAAAATTTTTATGAAAATTTAAATTCTATTTTTTATGCATAAATAAATTATATAAATTAATAGCTGCATTCCGGTTAGCATTTTTTTTCATATAAATTCTTTATGAAAGAAACTGATTGCAAAATGAAATTTATTTGTTTGCATTATGTTTATAAGCGTAAAATATTTTACAACTTCAGTTTGTTAATACAATACACTAAAAAAATTCGTTTTTAGCTATTGTTGAATAAAAAAAATTCAATGAAACATGAAACTTTCTTTAGCCGTATCTGAACCTGCCGTAACTTGGCGGATGTTAACTGCATCATCTCGCTGTCTTTTCTATTAATATGAAACAATGAAATGAAACCGGAAAACAGCCATGAATTCTTAAGTGGAACAACTTATAAACAGATATGACGTCACATCATGCTTTTGACCTCGTGGCTTTAACATCCAGTTTGGTCTAGCTTCACCAAGGAAATAATTTCCGCACCGAACATTAAAAATGACGTAATCTTCCATTCCAGTCTAGACAGTCATAACATTAACTGAATAATTTTGTTGTCTTGATAACCTAGAGGAGAAACGAAATGTGTTAGGTACAAAATCTTTAAACTTTTATTTTTTAATCTGTAATTCCACCGTTATTATGGGTAAACAATGTGGGTTACATTGGGTTACATTTTGAAATAGATTGAATCTTATTTACTACATAACATTTTTATACATAATTATTTAACGGTATTGATTATATTAGGGTGATAATATTCTACGTACAGTAAAAGTCAGTACGGATAATTAATTACTTAGTAACTTTTTTAACATATATTTTATAACCAGGCACATTTAATATGAATTGCTTAATGCGATATATAAGATCAAACCAAAAAATGTTCTACCCGAAATTTTTACATAAATCTTAATTATCGTGTATTTACCCTTTTTCCTGCATAAAAATTGTGGACGTTGGGCAGGATAGCGAAGCAGGGCTTTATTTTCGATCTCCCGTACACGAGCGCTTTGTATTTCTTAATATAGTTAAAGAAAAGTGAATATGTATATTTGGCGATATTTTGTAGACTGATTAAAATTAAAATTTGTCATAGAACTACAGTTTTATTCACAAAATTATATAAATTTTATTTAAGTCGTTGTGTTTTTCAGTTATTGAGTTTACATGCATGCGAATTCCGACCGTTTCCGGCAACTTGTTGACGGATATGGTTCAAATACATGGATACGTTTTTATAGTTCACTTATATTCGGGCAGATAAACTTCCTGAGCAAGAATTTCAATCGAAATTTGATAGAAATTACTAATTTGTTGTAAAGACTACATACCAAATTTCATATTGATAATTCAAAATTTTTTTAAGTTATTGAGTTTAGAGTATCAAAAATGCGTTTTTTGAGCTCAAGGTTATCTAAACATGAAAATTCGTCAAAATTTTGAATTCGTATGCCTTGATGATTACTATATTTTTCTCCTTATGTACTTTGCATACGACAAATTAAAAATCGTTTAAAATGCTTGACAAGACAGATAGATCACTGGTTATAGAACTTAATGTTGGCACATATTTAATTCTTGTGTAGAAAATACTCAATAAAATGGGTTTTTCAAAATCTTGATTTGATTTTTAATTTAAAATTAATCGAAACATTTAATATTTGTGTTTTGTAACTTCCAAACTTTTTCTGTATAAAAATAAAATAAAATAAATAATGTTTAAAATGTTTAAAAACAAGCATATTTGAACATCAATTTTACTTATGTACACTTTTTCCTTATAACTTTAATAATTTTAAATATATTTTACAACAGTATCTTAAAATTATTAAAATTAGAGAGTACTATATTTTCAGGTTTTATTTATTGAATCTGTATACGCATGGATTGCGGAGATGTCAAATACATTTTTTTTAGGCGCATCATCGTTGCCATATAAGTAAGTATAAATTTTAAAGATAAAGCCTGATAGTATATTATTGTGCAATGATGTTTCGGAATAGAGATTCGAATCTCCTTTAAGTTTTTTTATTAAATTTATATCAATACAATAACATACAATTAAAAATTAGCTTTGTCTCCGTTAATCAGAGACGTCTGATCCCTTCAGTTGCTATATATCACCATTATTTTGCAATATATTATGCATTATAATATATAACAAACAGGACAGAAAGACTTGCAAAGTAGATTTCGAATCTTTGTTATAGATTTAGCAAAGTAGGTAATGAAAAATGTTCATGATGAGAAATGATTTATGATTGATGAAAAGAAAAAAGCTTTTACAGATTAAAACTATAAATTTCTGAAATCAAATGCAAGAATGATTTCAAGGATTGGAAATCTACTTTACCCAATAATCTACCACCCAATCATATGAGAAATGAATCATTGCAGCATTTTACTTTCTCATATGCAAAGAAAAATTACTATAATAATAATGAATTAGCGAGATAGTCTCCGCAAAACTTTCCTGCATAATCTTTAATAAACTTGTCATGCCAGAGAACGCTATACATGGCCTTGATGTATAACAATTATGAAATATTAAATTTCTATGCGAATTTAACATTTTTATTGAATCTATCTTCCTCCTTGGTGAGTTATTTGGCAATTAATTATAGACATTCATTAATAGTATTTAAAAATCGAATTTGTGTTTTAGAGACGTTTTTCTCAATCGATTGAAACAAAAATTTCACACAAAATTGCACTTGCACTCACAAAATCCAATGCTCAATTTCATATATATATTTAAATTATTGCTTTTATGAATGATCGCGTTTTACATGTTTCAGAAAGTACAGACCGATATACAGTGAACCTGTTGTTGGATTTAGCTCAAAATTTCACAGGTATCTACACTTTGGATGTTAAATCTGTGTAGCGAATTTTATATGTCTAGCTCTCTTCTTTTTGTAATTACCATGTTAACTTATAATCGAACAGTGGGACAGATGGACTTCCTCTAAACAGATTTTACTCAAAATTTGACAGAAATATGCAAATTTGGTGTAAAGACCGTATGCCGAGTTTCAACCGTCTAGCTTAAAGCATTTTTGAGTTATCCTTGCCACAAAGAGAGAGAGAGAGAGAGAGAGACATTTTTAAAAAATGTCTATCTATTCGAATTCAGTCCAATACGTGAAAATTCGTCAAAATCTCGAGCTCGAATTTTTTTGTCGATTAGTGTATTTTCCCTACACTTTTACACAGAAAAAAAAAATCGAGATTTTGATGAATCTTAGTGTGCAGACATCCCTCAGGGCGAAAAACACACTTTTTGTTGTTATGCGTGTCTGTAGTGATCTCGACAATTTGAGCGCTCGAACACTTGAATTTGTTATGAAATCTTAATATCAGTTATTTAGATTTCTGCCAAAGTTTTAGATGAAGTATGGCGAAGAATTGCCTATTTCCCCATATGAATAGAATACGATAATTCAAAAAACGTAAAAAGCTGTATGGATGAAATTTACTCAGTAAAGTTATTATATGGATTGACGATGTCTATCAAATTTTGGACCAAATATGCCTAATGGGTAAACCATTTGCTGCTCTATATATATGCGCATATATATGAAGGTGTTGATTAAAAAAATCCAATGAACTTAAATAAATAAAATTGTTTTACGGTCATGCAGCCAAAACTTGGTGTTTTCAAAATTTTCGATCTCTGGCGCTCATGCAGTCTCCAAATTTTTTCCAAGCCTATGTAAAACTCCAACTAGTATTATTTGCGAAATAATATTTGTAATTTTTTATAAATTAGGTAAAAATAGATGAAACAAATTTTAGGCATATAAAAGATATTAATGAATACAAAAATTATTTGGATGGTTGAATTTGTTGATGAATACATATTTTCTCAAATCGTGTGAATATTTAAATATTTTTTTTATGAAAATAATTGCTGAAATCCAGGCTTCGCTAAAGTACGAATGTAAGGAAAAGGTATAAAATTCTCTCAGCTTTAATATTTAAAAGTGGATATTTATCTTATATCGATAACCAAAGTTCAACAAATTCTACTCTGCAAAATTCTCTCTGTTTTTTGCTTTAATGAAGACAACTCAATCATATTATGAAGTTTGCAGTAATAGAATGGAGAAGTGGCATAAAAAGATCTTAAATTAATATAAATTTATCGATATTATCATTCTAAAAATTACATTTGTCAATGCAGGTGATAAGTTGTGATAAGTACTTGGCAAAAATGTTCGATGTTTATATAGCTGAATTAAAAATGCAAATAAAATTCTGAAAATTATTTGATATTTCGCGGCGCCATATAAAAAAAATGAAACTTCTATGTCCCGCTTAAAAGTTTTTTTACACTGTTAAAAAAATAACTCTCAGGAAATTTAAGACATTTTTAAGAAAAAAGTACTTAAATGGCCAAAATTGCGTTTTAGGATGAAAAAAAGAGCCAATTTCTTTCTTTCTTCACGAATGTCATAGAATTTTATATTACCCAAGGTCATAAGCAGTCTAGAAATTGTATCTTTATTTTCTTCTAGAGTACGCGAATCATCTGATGTTTTTAAAAATGCTTCGGAGACTCGTTTTAATAAATTTTTTGATATAATAAAAGATCTAAGTTGCTACAAATTATTAAAAAATATTTTTTACGGCAATTTAATGAAACAGAGTAAAAACATGAAATATGTGTTGAAAGATTTGAGAAATAATTGTAATTTACCGTAACTATTTTGTTCTTTGAATTTTGTTCTCTATCATTTTTGACCGTGAAACAAATTAACCAACATTTGTTAATTATAACCCGGTATATTGTTATAGAAATGTAAATCCAAAGTTTATTTTCTTCAGGAATCTACAAACAGAATTATTTTTATTTCTTTTGAATTTACGTAATAAATGAACTAAATCTCATTTCGAATATTCTTGTGTAAAGTAAAATTGAAAAAAAAATGAACGATTTATAAGAACAAAACACTCTTTTATCAAGAATAAATTATTTGAACATAAACAGAAAAAAATTAAACAAAATTTACAAATTAATAAAAGTACACAAAATTAATTCTGAATTTTATATGCAAATGAAACGAAATGAACTCAAAGAAGAGAAAATTAACTTTTACATTCTAGTATATGAAGCCTAATAAGGGAAAGTATTGTAATCGTCGAATAATTTGCACTCTAGATTTTGACGAATCTAACTGGTTTAGACCTTGAATCCGAAAATCACATTTTTAGAAATATAATGTCTATTTGTACACATGATAGTTCAAAAACGCTTTGAACTGGAAACAAATGTGTGGATATGCGATCCTTACATTGAATTTTTAAATCTCTATCAAATCTTGAACGAAATACATTCAAAGGAAATCTACTGGTTTGTCCAGGTGAATATAATAACTACGAAATTAAAATAGTCCGATGGATAAAATTTGATACATAGATTTAGCATCTAAAATGTAAATTGCATCAAATTTTGTACTGAAATCGACTAGGTCTAGTACAAATTTTGTACTGAACTGTTTTTGCTCAAGGGTCAAACTTTTTATGCTTGAAAATAACATTCTTATTAGGGAATCTGAGAGTTAGTTTTGGGGGGGAACTGAGAGTTACTTTTTTATGATCTCATGAAACCGCATGTAAACGCGATAATTCAAAAAACGCAGTAGCTTAGAAAAATGAAATTGGATATGTAATTTTGTATTTATGTTCAAATTTTGGTTTTATGTAGTCATAAAAAAAGTACCCAAAATGTGTAATTTTTTTTCTAATATCAAAAATATGCATTAAAAAATATTTATACATTTAAAAAATCTAGAATGATATTTTTCGAAGTTATTCCCTACTGTATACAAATATACATTGCTTGTCCTTGAGTTGCACCCTTGTAATCCGATTTGGAAGTCTTTTTGTCATCTGTAAATCTTAGCAAATGCCTTACTTCATCTAATCGCACTTTCGTTAGTTATTTCACAATAGCTCTGTGCTTTACTAGCACATTTTCATTATTTCTCAAGCGCACAAATTTCCTCTTCTGTTTATTGGTTTTGTTTTCTGCATAATTTAAAGGCACAAGAGCAATTGACATACGATATTCTAGTAGTGACTCATATTTTTTAATGTTACTTTTTCGAAATCTGACACATTGAATCTAATAATTTTTTTATATCAAGATTTTAAAAATAGACTTAACCCGTGCACCCAGCATATGCTAAATATGGATCACATAAGTCTGACCCTCTGTACTCCATATACTCATTGCATAATGGTGGATAGACGTATGCTGATTTTTCTCTTTTCTTCTTTTGAACACTTATTACAAACTAGAAACATTCTCACTTTCAGCATATATAGGTAATAAAATGACGTCATTATTATTCATCTATTTTAAAACGCAATCATTCCAAAAAGTTCGTTCCATTTACTTCGCAGAATCGCTCACTCAGTTTTCAACTTTCCATGCGTTGTTATGATTTTCTGTTCTATTATTATTCACATTAGGGGTCTTTTTCATCATTACGCAAAGTACCGCAATAATTGCAACAAAAAAACTAACTTTTTAGTGGGAAAAAAAAGGATTCTAGTTGAGTATAACATTATATATGTTTAACAATTTATAAGCATTTTAAAAGTAATTAAAGTTATTTAAAATGCATCAAAACAGAAACAATGACAAAATATAATAAAAAAAATGGAAGGAAATGTAATAGTAAAATATTCAATAGAAACATTCGATTAAGACTCCATTTTTTCATTATTATGAAAAAATAATGGTACAAGTTGAAAAACGAATTTATAATGTAAACGAAACCGAATAAAAACGGAAAAAAAACCCTTTCAAAATTACCGGGACAAAGAAGGATAAAACAGTTTTGCATCTTAGGAAAGTGTAAATAATGCCACAGTGATCAATGCTGCAGGATTCTAGTAAGATCTGAAAATTACTAAAAACAATTAATCTTATTATTACTCAATTTTCTCTTGTGGAAATCTTAAGGATTGTTATACTTGTAAAAACTTTGGGAGTTTTAACTTTGTTTTCTTAAATTCCGTTGATAATGTTCATTATTTTAATTTTTTATTTTTTATTTTAGTAAAATACGTGAATTTTAAATAAAATTGGATTAATATTTGCATTCATGTTTACCGAATTTATAAGAAACAGTACTTTTAAGTTCTGATTTACAAAATTTCAGCTCAAAAGGAGAAGTACAGTATTGTACTCACAGAATTGTGGAATTATTTTCATAGAGAGTAATACCACACAGATGTAATTTTTAGAAAATTGATTATTTAAAAAGTAAAATAAGAACTTACCGGGAATTTATGCAAACTAAGAACTGCTCTTACCCATAACTTATTGGTTACACTTCATGAATATTGAAAATTCGTCAGTGAAATATCATTATTGAGTTATTATTAAAAATCATTATTAACTCTTAAAAAAAACTCCTTTAGGTTTTGGATAACGGATGATAGAAACATGTTCCACTTTTCTATTCTATCATCTGTTAAGCTTACTTATCATCAAACTTTAAAACTTATCGTTTGGTATTCAATTTTCTTTTCCGATTAGAATTAAATTGGTTTTACATTTTATTAAAGTATGGAAAATCAGTACAAATTATCGTCTGTTGAAAACTCTTTGCAATGGTCATCTGGCAGCAGCAAAAAAAAAAAAAACTGTTTAGCTATTTTATCGTTAATATTAAGGTGTATGTACACATTTGAAACTTCAAAAATCGTTCAAAATATCGAATATTTTTTTATTGCTTAATAATGTTCTATGAGTCTTTAGCTTTCAAACGATACCAAAATGTTGTCAATATTCTAAATATTTCTCGAGTTATAATTATTTTTCTTGAAGAGCTTTCATTAAAAACTCTAGTTACGGTGTTTTTAAAACTCATTTTATGAAGAATGGTATTTTTCCTCTATGTTGCTTCATTCAAACAATCATAACTCAACAAGAAATGAACCAAATACAGTTATTTATATATCAAAATAATCTGTATGAAATAGCGGATGTTTTGTGCCTCAATCAAAGTTATATTTATAGAAATAAATTTTTAATAGCTGTTTAAAAGTTAAAATGACAAAAAAAATCTCGTTTTTTCTATTCATTGTTGTTGAAAAAATTATTTTTAAAAAACTATACATTTTTATAACTTGATTGAGGCAGACAACATGAAGACTAATATTAGGCATAATTTCCAACTAGAATTATGTGTCTGTGTAAATTAGAATTTAAGATATCATGTTTCAAAAAATAGGCTAATTAGCTCATTAAATATTATTTAATTAATTAATAATTAGTGTAATATGGTTTTTTCTCACTGAAATGAGTTTAAACATATATTAATGACCTACTGTGAAAAAACTGGACTTTTAAAGTTAAAATTAAAAAAAAAAAATCTTCAAGTGTGTACGTACACCTTAAAGGAAATTCAGCAACTCTGATAAGTGAGAGAATTAAAATGCGATTAAAGTCTTCGATAAAAACATTAACTTTTCCGTACAAGCAGCCTACAATTTTCTACTTTTCTCATATGCGAGTTATACACATATAAAAAAATTTTGATAATCAATTTTGATGAATTTTCACCTTTTAGACCTATTTGAGTCTAATAAAAATATTTTTGTCTACTTGTTTGTTATTCTGCATATTTGTCCGGATCATGTGAACAAGATAATTTAAAAATAAAATGCTGATGAAATTTACCATAAGTTCCGTGTATCAGGTTTTGGGAGAAAGTTATGAATGTAAAGAGATACTTCGATTTTTTCTTCATTATGTTATGTTATTAATAAAAAATTTATGTATTTATATTGATCAATGAACATAATGAAACTCAGGCTTCTTATAGGCTTTGAATAAGAATAATTTTTTAAAAATGCTGTGAAATCATAAGAAAAAAATAATATGGAATGAAACTGATATCATTTGAAAACCGGTTTTTAAATTAAGAAAACCGATTGAAAGAATTCATATTATTATGTAAAAATTAATTTTAAAGTTTTTTTATTTGCTATTCATTCTATGTAACGGACAGCAAACACATTTTTTTTTTTTCAAAATTGCGAGTTGCGTTGACCTGTACTTGTCAAGTTTACTTTCTTCTGCTTCAAAAACAGAAATTATTAATTTATCTGGAAAAATATTGTATAGAATATTTCCAAATTCTTATGTGGAAGCTGATTCTGATGAAGAGCAAATCGAAGAAACTACTCATCAGAGTAATGCATTTTTAAAAGAAGACATGGAAAAATCAATTCATAAGTTTCTTGAAGACCCTCAAGAAAAACTGACAAATCCAAAGACATGAAAGCTGAATTTTCATTATTTGAGACAACAAATGAAAGAACAAAAAATTTTGATTTATTATTTGATGCCTTGAAAACTATAAAACCAAGCTCAGTAGCTAGTGAATGAGTATTTTCAATTTCAGGCAATATTGTGTCCAAAATAAGAACAAGACTTAGCCACCGTTCAGTGGATATTTTATGTTTTTTAAAATCTTATTTTCTTAGGAGAAATTAAAATTGGTGAAAATAATATAAATATTATTTGAAATTTTTGTTTGAGTTTTTGTTATTTTGTGCAAGTAATATGTATATGAAATCCTTAATTTTTTTTTTATATATTTTAACTTTGTTATTGATTTTGTTTTTTTGTTATTTTATATCAATTAAATAAAATATTTTTCCCTATTCTATTTTTTTGACAAAAATTCGAAAAGCGGCTAAAACCGGTTTTTTAGTAATACTGAATTCGAAAACAGGTTTCTCAAAAAGTTGGTTTTTGTATAAGCCCTAATTTAACTGTATAAATCTCAGGGTCAATCTTTTTTTTTATTTTGATGCTTAAGTATATTTATTTATTTATTTAAATAAAGGAGGCATTTACACTTATTTCAAAGCTGTATCTTTTTCACTCAATTCAAATTTCATTTTAAGAAAGCAGCAGAAGTTACTGAGGTATTCCCAACAATAAAATGAATTTATGTTAAGACTTAGTAACAGACGCTTAATATTATATCATTCAAATAATAGATAAGTACTCTGTATCTAAGATACTTTTGACTCACTCAGTTATCAACAAAATCTTTTATCCAAGGACAGATATAACACATTCGCTATAACTTATCATCCTATATTTGAGACATCTGCGCATTCATTATGTCAGATTTTTTCATCTGCAAACAGAATATAAAAAAGAGAGAACTTCAAAAGTATTTTCCAGATGTTAAGGAAGTTAAGGTGAATAAATAAGAAACCTGTCGAGGAGCTTAACCTTGGGATCTGATTAAGTAACATTTGTACACAAAATTTCACTGGAAACCTTATTTTGAATGTTGAAATCTTCAACTCATTCCGTCGGAAGATAGTGCAGTTAATTGGAGATAAGGAGCATCTTTAAATACCATCAGTGGTGTTTCCGATTTATCTAGAAATCGAACTCGACTGGATATAGAGATGGGGACTGTTGTTCTGGCTTATAGTGGAGGTTTGGATACTTCTTGTATCTTAGTGTGGCTCATAGAAAAAGGTTATGATGTTATCGCTTTTATGGTAGGTATAAACCTCTGTTTTCATTAAAATGTTTTTCAAAATGCGAGGTTGAATGAAATAAATGCCCGTTTAACATAACTGGAATGTTTTTGGAAATATTTATTCTATAAAGAGATCAGACTTCCTGGATTAATGATTTTATTCTAGAACAAAACAATAATATGGGATGAAATTGGCATCTTTGAATAAATAATCATATATTTAATCTTTTAAATTTTCCTAATTTTGCTATTTTTTATCACTTTAAATTAGATAATTCACTTTAAATTATATAAATTAGATAATTTGTAATTTTGAAAAAGGTTATAGAACTTGTTTTCAAAAAATTGGCTTCGCTATGAATTTTTTTCTCAATTTACACTTATGCGTAAAATATGGTCTAATATGATAAATCAACTTAAAAAGCAAATCGTAAAATTTTTTATAATATTTACAGTATTATCTCGCATTTAATTTCCAATGCGAAAAATATGGTCTAATATGATAAATTTGATGAATCAACTTAAAAAGCAAATCGGAAAATTTTTTATGATATATACAGTATTATCTCGCATTTAATTTCCATCTTTATAGTCTTTCCAACTAGTACAGCACTTTTTGTTGGTCATCTAATATAAGTATTTTTTCGCTATGTACACTTTTTCCTAATTTACATCGCCATTTTTTTATTGTATCTTGAAAAGTATAAAAGCTCGAAGGGGGGGGGGAGTGAGATACTGTATATCATTTTTAATTCTTTTCTTTCTGCTTTTATTAAAAATGTTCAGTAATAAATTATTCTATTGTTTTTTTTCTCGAAGGTAGAATCGTTTTCTAAATTTACTAATGCCATACTTGAATAAGTTAAAGTTTTGGCAGTCATTGATTTCGTAACTTGTTTTTAAGGAACGGCATTTTATTCAATTTTCACTTTATTCAAGATAGAGGGAATAACTAATAATTCAGAAAAAAAAGTTACTTAATAAAAAAACGATTAATTGAACTACTATTATTGCATACTATTATGATTTTTTTTTGCTATAAAGTATTTTTCTCTAAATAAATTTATTATATAAAAATGAAGTTGCATGTTGAGTTTGATCATAATAATCAACTACCTAACAAGTATATAATTTACTAATTATAGAATATTAATCATTTAATTTTCAACACTTAATTCACTTTGTCCTATTGTTTAATTACATGGTGATCTATATCTTTAGTTTTGAGAATGCATTACCATTTTGGCTGATCTGGAAGTCCACAAAACGCTTTGACAAAATTTTTGTATTAAATTACAGTTTCTATGAATCACTTCATTTAAGTTTATAAGTTAAAAGAATACAATAATTTGATGCACATGTAACGTGCAGTCAAAACATTTAATGTTTGATACAAAATAATGTGTTGGTGAAAATTATTTCTAGGCAACAAAATTTTAATTCATATTTCAAAGAGAGTGGCTATTGTTGTTTTTTGAGAAGTCTCCAAAAATTACTTATTATGAAATGATTTAATTACTTATTATGAAATTCAAGAGCTTTTTTAAAGTGACCTATTATATATATATATATATATATATATATATATATATATATATATATATATATATATATATATATATATATATATATATATATATATATATATATATATATATATATATATATATATATATATATATATATATATATATATATATATATATATATATATATATATATATATATACAGATTAAAAACTGAAAGAATCTGCGATTAATTTTCACGAAAATGAATAATATGAAGTTATTTCTTTTAGTTAATTATCAATACACACACAGTGAGTTAATTGCTGGTTTAAAAATATCTTTCGCTACAAAGCTAAAATACATGACTTATTTTAATTTTATTAATATAATTATAAATAAAAGAAAAGCATCTAAATTTTTTAAAGAAAATTATTCATTAAGGAATGAATAAATCAATGCTTCGTTTTAATTACATGTAAATACTATTGTTTATTAGGGTATGTGACTGTGTTATGGATAATTTTTTTGAAAAATGTTCGAAAAAATAATATTTTTGAATCTTTGCATAAAAACGATTGAAAAAAACATCTGTGAAAACAAAATATAAAATATATCACTCTAGTGGCAAAAAGTTATTTAAAAAAAGGAAAAAAGGGGTTTTTTTTCTGGCTAAAAAGAAATATAAAGCAAAAATCTTCTAGATTAGAAGTTTATCAAATGATTTGTTTAAAATTTTGCAGGCAGTTAAAAAAATATATCATCTAGTTTCTGAATTAAC
The DNA here is from genome assembly GCF_947563725.1 of Argiope bruennichi. Lineage (NCBI taxonomy): Eukaryota > Metazoa > Arthropoda > Arachnida > Araneae > Araneidae > Argiope > Argiope bruennichi. The sequence goes on along the minus strand of NC_079159.1, from coordinate 82,302,375 downwards.
AAAATAAGCTGTATTTCAACCAATTCTTTAAATATTCGGTTTCTATGGATAAATAACACGAAATTTTTTTTTCACATTGTGAAACAAAACACTAAAACGATTTTAAATATTTCTAAATGAATAGATTGCTTATTTTCTAGTTCAAGAACTGTAGAATATATTGAGAAAAAATCAGATCAAATTTGAACAAAAAATATGCATTAGATTTAAATTTATGAGGTTTTTTTACAAGAGAATGCTGCCAAAGATTAGAATTTGAGAAAACAGCATCTAAAGATGTGAAATAGCATTAAAACGTATGAAAATGTAAATATAAAAATCAGTGTAACTTCTCCAAAAGAACCTAGAAACAAAATTCTAATAATTTTAGAAAGACATCTATTCAAACATTATGAATATTAAAGTTAAAATTTCATAGTTTTAGCGTCTTAAAAATCTTAAGAGTCTTCCAATCTTAAAAAGTTTTGACTTATATCAATTATTATAGAATTTCAATAGAATTTTAGAAACTTCTAGTAACTGATAATGACAAGTTCAAATATTACTATGATTCATAGTCGGAATCATTCTTTTTCTTTTTCTGTTATCTTTGATGCTAACAATAAGATATGTCTGTCATCGTCCATAATTCTGCAATTCTTGAGTTATTACATAATTTATCTGTAAGCAGACTTATCGACGGATATAAATATAAGATTTACTTTCTATCAAATAAAACCAGTGGAAACCTCATTTATTCCGGAAGTATTGATACTCCATAATTTTTTTTTTTTTTTTTTTTTTTTTGCTCTTTCGATCTTATCAATGGGAAAGAAAATTATCAGAAATTGTTGCAACAGATAATTTAAAATGAAAGTAAAATCTAATTTGCCAGAAATATTTTTTTAAGATATCCGACTAGGTTGGAAATAAGCATATGGATAAAAATTCCAATTTGTAATTATTTATTTATATATTTTTTGCAGTTTCAAATTATAAGTACATTTCTGTTCCCAGTAATATCTTTATTTTGACTATATGTCAATTAGATGCCAAGTTATAGCAAACTATTGACATGTAAGTGGCGCTTATTTATAAGCATTTAAGAACTTTAAATGCATTTTCCGAAGAACGAGTTTTTTTTCTAATTATACTATACGAATATCGTCATATCTCAAAAAAATAATCAAGATGTATTAATGGAATTTATAATTAGTATTCATTATGTTAAGCAGAATGTAATTTGATGTTGAATGCACTAGAAGTGAATTTAGGATTGTTTAATCTAAATATTGTTGAAAAAAATTCCAAAATTTCATTGATAATTTCATATTAGCATTTATTTACAAAAACTAAAAGCATTTATTTCATATAGCCTTTATTTACGAAATTCTTATATTATATCTTAGATGATAGTTAGTTACACTGTAAGATATGTTACACATGTAATGTTACAAAGAAAAATGAGAAACTGTAATAATTAATTTTTCCTTCAGAACTATCCTAGTTTTTGTAAATAAATGTTAAAATTAACTTAAAAGTATGTTTTTTCTTCAAAAGTTTATGCATGTATATTTAAATAGTTTTACTTTTATTTTATTCTTATATTAGTAAAAAACATATAAACATTAAAATATTTTTTTTTTTGAAAAATCCTCTCCTAACCTAGTCGGATACCTTAAGGAAAGAGGAATTTGCTTATTTATGCATCATCATACAGAATTAATTAATGCACAAACTTGCTATTATTATGCATTTAGTGATTATGAGGATAATAGATACTTGGGCATACATATGGTCATAGTTAAATGGATTTTCACTGTTAACTGTCATAATCGTGTATTTATATTTTACTTCCATATATATTTGTATACAGGCTACATAATTTTCTCAAATATCCGTTTTTCCTTTTAGGCAAATGTTGGACAAGAGGAAGATTTTGAAGAAGCATATAAGAAAGCTACAGCTTTAGGAGCAAAGAAGGTATTTAACTTCTTGAGTAAATACATGCAACATTAGGTAAGAAGTTTTGTGCTGTAGAGCCCTGAAAGAACGTGCACTCGTTGAAAAAAAGGCATTACTCTCTATATTGCTAACTTGAACGATTAAATAAGAAACTTAAATATGACTTTTGAAATTATTGTCAATGAGACCAAGCCGTGAATAGGGGACAAATGCGGCTCATTTCACCTTTAAGATTATGAAAGGGGAAGAAGTAAGAAAAAACAGGTTCGGACCTTTTAACAGTTCAGGATCACTGCTATTCATTTTCAGGAAAGACATTGGAACCTAAACTGATAAATTGCTTGGGCAGCTCTTTAAGTTACCATGTAATTCCTTAATTGCTGTATTATTTAAGACAAACTTGCTTTGTATAAAAGGATATCCAATCTAATCGGAACCCAATAGCTACTACTTTCTAAACTTTGGTATTGACCTTAATATTAAACAATTTCTCGCAAAATAATAGCTGATAAATTTTCATGACCAATGTTCAATAGGTTTATTAAATTTAGTTTAAAGCCTTCAAACAGACTGTCAAGATGTCTCTTTGACAGCAGTTCAAAGAATTCTTTAGTTTAATATATTATTCCATTTTAGGAAATAATGGCTAATAATTTAGAAATACGATGATATATGAAATAAATGTTATTATGTCTTGCAAAGAGTTTTTTTATTTCCATTTCCATCACTATCTTCATCTCTTCATTATTTTATATGCTACAAATAATTTTATTAAGTTCTTTCTCATTGATACAGTTCTCGTAATTTCTGTCTATATCGCTAAATTCATAAATCAGATATCAGAGTGGGTTATATAAATTATGACTATCTTGAAATTAACGGTTTTTAAAATTATTAAAATAACTTCCGAATTTGACACAAAATTGAGACAGTGAAATAAAGTTTGAGTTTCACTGCAAAAATCAAACGTATTTTGAAAATTATGTAAAGAAATATATTTAAAAAAATTGTCAAAAATTCAGGGAAAAATTGGCACGACAATTAAATTAGATCCTTAAGGAGATGATTTTTATTTTTCAATAATATTTTTAGGAGTTAATTTAAAAGAATTTCAAAATTTTGCTTAGTTTTAGTTAGTTAAATTTTAGAAAAATTGCTCCAAAGTATATTTGTACTAAATTAGAAAGTTCTAAGTTAAATCTGTAAAGTGCCAAGAAACACATACACAGGCGCGCGAGCAAAAACATACATATATATACACACATGAACACAAAAATACACATATGCACACACGCGCGAAACATTCATACACACAGGCATGGAAACACACACACACACATGGTAGTAAAATATAGATGAGATGAATAAAAAGAATGAGGTTTCATTACAATATCTATGTCTCTTATAATCAAACTTTTGCCATTAAAAAGAGCGTCAAGCTGGTCTGCTTGTCAAAACTCGATGAATAAAGTTAAAATAAGAATTAATGAGGATATATATCTCTACATTAAACAAACTTTTGTCATAAAAAAAGTCAAAATTTTCCGCTTGTCAAAACCAAACGAATTTCCTGGACTCTTGCCCATTTCCATACTAATGAGCTAAAACTTTTCTTTAAGTGGGATGCGAAAGCACTTTCTAATTTTTAAAGTAATTTTTATTATTGTTTCTGCACTAATGAAAAAATTCTTGAATTAGAGAAATATTTTAGGTTTTGATTGAAGAAGGTAATTTAGTAGATAAACTATTGCAAAACTGAACTGTTAAGCTGATTCAAATATTTATTAATTTATTTTTAAAACTATTTTCTAGCGTCTTCTAATATAACCTAGATGAGTTAAATGGGTTAAACACTTTCTAAATGTTTCCACTTTAATAAACATTAAATATGAAAACAAAAGCATTAAATTATGTTCTAAAACACATCAACACATTACATTAAAATGTTAAATTTAATAAACATTAAACGATTATATGCATTTCATAATCTAAAGCCACATAAAGAATTATTTATTTTCAGCTTAATAATTTCTTATTAATTGATGACTGAGATTTTTGCTGTTCATTCTAGAATGAGTTTTATCTGATAATAAAAATTATTCTTGCCAAATATTCAAAAGAAAAATTTATAGATGAGTTATATAATAAAGACTTTTTTAGTAATTGTCCTGAAGAAGAAGGAATGATTACTATTTGGCTCATTAGATTAATATAATTAGTATAAAGCATGGTGAATAATTGTTTCGTTATTTACAAGTCACTGATTCCCAAAATGTAATAATACTGATTATAAAGCCATAAGTAAAATTTCATTCATTTAGCTTTTTGTTTGTTTGAAATATCACTATCACAAATTCTCGGGTCTGGAGACTTATTGACTTCTCTTTGAAAGGATTTTTCGAAAATATAAATAGATGCATTATTTGAATGTAAAGATTACATGCTAAATTCATTATTTATCGTTCCTCTCGTTTTTCATTTCTAATGTTGGTATCATACCGAATTCTAAAAATGCTATTGTCGATTCTCAGAAGTTTAAAACATGGAAAGTTGTCAAAATTTTGAAATTAAATATTTTGAAGACTGCAAACACTTTCTGTTTTTAATTTTTTATATACGAAGTACAAAGAAAGTTTTGTAATCGTCAAAAAAATTCAAACTCAAGATTTTGACGAAATTCTACGTTTTAGACCACCCTGAGTTTGAAAAACGCATTCTTGTCATTATATCTCTCAGTCCGTCTTTCTGTCTGTCTGTAACAAAGATAACTCAAAAAGGTTTTGAGCTAGCCAGATGTAATTTACTGGTTATACGGTCTTTATACTAAATTTGTAGATTTCTGTCAAATTTTGAGTAAAATCTTCTCCTCTGAAAGGACAGAGGAAGTCGGTCTGTCCGGTTGTTCGAATATAAGTTAATATGATTACTACAAAATGAAGTCAGCTAGGTGGATTAAATTTGGTACAAAGATATAAAATTTACAGTGGAGACACCTTTCAAATTCTGAGCCAGTTTCAACGAAGGGTTGACCGTCCATCGGTCTGTACTTTCAGAAATATGCAAACGTGATAACTCAAAAACGCAGTGACTTAAATATATCAAATTTAGTAAGGAATTTTGTAACTGTAATTGAAATTCTGGTTCCAATCAGCTGGGAAAAAAACGCCTAAAACACAAATTCAGTTTTCGGATACTATTAACCCCATGACAGGAATTAATTGTCAAAAAACTCGCCAAGGTTGGCATGATAGGTTCAGTATAAATCGTAAATTTACGCCAAAGGTTAATATTCCGTAATTATTGTATGCCAATGCCATGCAAGACAATCTCTAATATAACTTTTTATTATAGAGCATACGTGGAAGTTTTGAGAAGACCATTCATGCTGCTTTTATATGAGAAAGTATAAATTTACATTTATTTCAAATATTAATAATTCTGTTCCTAGAACCATCAACAATTTATGCTTTTATTTAAATAAACATCATTATCCTGAAACACTCTTTACTAAAATAATAAAATCTTATTTCCTTGTTCCTTGGAACTTTTGATTACTAGTACTGAAAGTAAAGTTTATTTATTTTAAAATAAAGTTTAAAATATTTACTCTAAGTAAATATTTTTCACTTTTTCGTCCTTTTCACAGGTTGTAATTGAAGATTTGAGGAAGGCCTTCGTAGAAGATTACATTTGGCCTGCAGTTCAAGCAGGTGCAATTTATGAAGACAGATATCTTCTCGGAACTTCCCTAGCCAGGCCTTGTATTGCAAAATCGCTCGTCGCTGTTGCTGTCCAGGAAAAAGCTACTTATATATCACATGGAGCGACAGGGAAGGGAAACGATCAAGTCAGATTTGAATTATCGTGCTACGCTCTGTGTCCCGATATAAAGGTAAACAAAATGATTCTATTTTTTTAGGAAGTTTTTATTTTTATTTTTGTTATGCACTTAAGAATTAATTATCACTGAATGTATTACGGTTTCATTGCCTCAGTGCAAACATGAGTCCAAAATCGATCGAAGAAACAACCGAAGTTGACATCAGTATTTTCTCAGCAATTACGGTGATTATCTTTTAAAGATTCTTCGTATAGTGAGCATAGGCTTAACCTAATTCCATAAAAAAAAAAAAAAAAAAAAAAAATCAAGCTATTTTAAATATATGCAAGAAAATTCCCGTCATATTCATCGACAGCAACTTAAAATAAGATTTGAGAGGGTGAAGAAAAATGAAGAGATGGCTAAATTCATGGACAAAATTGAATGAAAATAAAACTTCATGCATTCATTTCATTTTTTAAAATTATCCGTTACATTTCATCGCATCAAATAGCTAATTGGTTGTAGGTCCAATTTGCTGAATAAAATTCTGGATACATTTCTTACTCGATTAAAACAGCCAACTTGACTCACACATAGGCATTTGTTGTTGGCCGAAACCGCTACTCGATGTAATTAATGTCCAATACCAGTCCTCCACATTCTGACAGTATATCCCCTCTTTGATAACTATTTCATCCTCTCCCCGAGGGAGCACGTTAGATATGTTGCTGAGAAGCTTCCGGCATGGTGGTTGGTTCTCGCCACCCAGGTAAACCGCGAAATGTAGGAGGTCTGCTGCCTCCTACGATGACGGGATGCGCTTCCCACTGGAAGGATTGTACTGTGGCCTGTGATGGTCCTTAGGACTTTATCTTAATTCCCGTCAATGCTGTTGTAGCGACCTGGTCAGTCAGATTTAATCTTTGTGTCTTAGGCGGAAAGTTGTAGTTTCTAATTCATTATTTGCTTTCATTCTGTATCGTTTTAAAGGATATCTTTCCTATTATATTTTCTTAAAAATGATTGTATATTATTTCTTCTGCAGTTGAGTTTTATAAGATTATAGAATATGCCAAAGTTAACAAATCGAAATGTATTAGAGAATTTATAAGCAAGCGTATAAAACAAAACTTAAATCCATATTATATTTTGGTGTAGCTTAATCAAGAATGATTTTTGCACCTGTAAATTCAAACAAATCGAATCAATCTATCTCATGAAAATTTTAGGATTAAAATGCTGCTCCCCCAAAGAGTAAAATATTAGGAAGTATTTAGTACAGAATTATTTTTAATTAAATGGCTTGTGAAAATATTACTTTTGAAGAATTTGACAATAGTTGTGATATTTTTTTTATATATTTGCAGGTAATATCTCCTTGGAGACTGGCGGAATTTTACGAACGTTTTCCGGGGCGTCAAGATCTCATTAAATATGCCAAAGTGAGTTTAAGGGAAAAAACAGGTTTAAAAAATACATAAAAACCTCCAAAATTAAATTAATTTTGGAGGTTCATTAATTAAGAGATTAAATTGAAAGATTCAATAAAAAAACTCACATTTTTTTAATTTGAAATCAACGAGTGAAGTTTGTTGCATTTCAGATATGATATAAATTCCTTGCAATTTTCTGTTAATAGAAAATTATGTGAATATTAAAATGACAATTCAACAGAATAAAATATCAGATCCCTCACCACACAACCGTCTTCGTCCAGTCAACTTGATACTCATCGGCCTAAAATTGATATGCAATAAATGATCTGTAACGTTAATCGTTTTTTGCATGTGATAAATCATAATAAATGAACTTTATTGAATGTTCCATCTGAATAATATTTTAGAAAATAAACCGAAAACCTTTTTTTTTCGAAGAGTAACCGCTAACAAAAGAAAATGAATATTTAGTGAAATATATGTGTTTCTATTGAGACAGCAAGAATCGAAATCAAAACAAATAAATATCAAAGAGAGGGACCATTTAGGATGAGAGTGCAAAAAGAAATAATCAGTTCTCCAAGTCACATATGTTCGGATTGCAGCTTTGATACTTTTAAATTTAAAGGGAGAAAACGGTTGTACTTTTCTTCCAATCAGTTGTGTGCACAATGACCTGTCATAGATTGCACGGTGAATCGTGCAAGAAAAATGCAGTGGCATTTTTCTTAATTGTTGACTCAATTCTTGACTTATTTCTACGTTTTTATTACTGTTTTCCATTTCCATTGATCATCGGACTTTTAGAATGGCAAAGTAATCAAAGAGCATTGAAGTCCCAAAGTGAAAAAGTAAGAAAATTCAATAATAAAAGAAAATTTAACATTGAGAAAAAAAGTAGTTCAGGAGATGTTGGAGCTCTAATGGACGAGTCGCCATTGACAGTTGTACATGTGTTGTTATTGGTGATTCCACGCACACCAGTAATCTCTAAAAGAAAGCTACTAATGAATCTAATGAACGGTATGGAGTAATGGACGATGAAATGGCCAGGATTGTAAACAGAGATAAGGACAGATTAAACAACCAGATAACTTTTAGTTTAGATAATTTATAATATCATCTATTTTTGAGACAACACGAAATATATTTCTGGACTAACCACGTAATTTTGCGCTGTCACCAGATCCAGCGGCCCCTCGCTTGAAATATCTGGGCGCGTCTCTGGGTAGGAAATTTGGCACCAACGGATGTGGAACCGTGGCTGCTTTCATGGTGGTTTTTCTGTGGAATCGGATTTCGAAACAGGAATTCTGCCTCTCGTAGCTAAAAACATACCATGGTCCTGTATAAGTAATTAAGTGAGGTTAGTGATTTCAGAAATAAAGGGATTAGAGCATTAGAGCAGGTCAAGGCATGAAATTTTTACTGAAATGTATCAATCGGCAAAGTAATTGCATTTTCTTAAAGTTTTTTAAGACCAAACTATGTTGCCTTCATAGATTCATTATGATGCTCTTATACATTTCTTTAGGACTTTAAGTTCTTAAGATAGGTTTAAATTAGAGGCATGCAATTATTTTTTCAGTATTGGGGGGGGGGTTAAAAATAGGCAGACCTATCTAATTTATTATAAAACTAAATAAGAATTTAAAAAAAATTTCATTTTAAAATTCTTTAATGGAAAGTAGACGAATGAAACTGTGATTGTACTGCTAAAAATTTTTCATAATTTTGTTCGAACCTGGATGTACTGATTGTACTATTTAAAATTTATCCTACTCTTTCAGATTATTATACTTTTAATTTAAAAACTGTGATATATTGAATGATTCATCTAAGAAAGGTACATTTTGCCCCTGACCATAATTTGCTCACTACTGATCTGGATGTTTATTTGTTAATCAGAGTACGGGTTTTCTAATTTTGAAATACTTAATATCATGACGGCCATTTAGTTAAATATTTGATACGTAATATTTGAATAAACTATTTTACATAAAAAATGTTTCCCTTTGCAATTATGCATTTAACTAAATGTTCATAATATCATAAGAAAAATATAATTTCATAAACACACCATTAATATGCAGTCCGAATTTGAATTTTTATGCAAACAATTCTTTATTATTTGTTTATAAGTTCCCTTTATATTTTCTATACAGTAAAAACATTTTTTTAGTGCCTTTCAAAAAATACCGAATTCTTCCGGACCAATTTGCAGACACAAAAACAGTCATTGTTATCGGTTCTTTAAATAAAGAGAAGAAAGGGAAAAATCGAGCATTATATGTAATAGCCCAAAAGAAAATTAGAACCGATTCATTAAATGTGTTTTTAAGTATTGCATTTAATTCAACAGGATTATAATAGCTGAACGTTATCATTAAATGCACCAATGAACATGCTTGAAAGATGATTGTAAGTTGAAATGCTTATCATAATTTTGTCTCTATTTGTCCTAATATAGGAAAAAAATATCCCAGTTCCAGTCACTCCATCAGCTCCTTGGAGTATGGATGCCAATTTAATGCATATAAGGTATATAAATTCGGAAAAATTTGACAAAATTCATGTTTTGTGATTCTAACTTTTCTCTAAACTAGCATTGCTGATTTAATCGAAATATTTTTTTTTCTCATTTGAATAAATGAGAAATAAATAATTCTTCGTAGTGAATTTTGTAAATATGAAATTCTGTTATAGAGAATATTTAACAATTATTTTGATATACGTTTTTGAGGAAATATATTATTTGGAATTTATTTTCGCTGGAATCAGAAGTTATGGTCTCATAAAAAAGTTTATAGGTTTAATTTGAAAATAAAATTAACATCTTATATCATTAGAAGAGATTATAGCCATTTTTTAAATAAAATAATTATAAATAATATTTACACTTAATATTTCCAAAATATCTATATTCAGACTTACAGGAGAAAAAAAAATTCATGGCTTCAATTTCAGTTCTGTCAGATATTCTATATGATTATATTCCATAGCTTTTCATGCAGTCCGGAAAATATAAACTTACATTACTTACATTTCACTTCTTGTTTCCAAATTGTACTGTTACCTGTACTTGACCTTTTCTAAGCCTGCTAACATCTTACTTCCTCCATATTTTACTAATGATGTTAAGAAAAAAAGAAGGAAGTCATTAATATCAAGATCATGTCACAGACGAATGAATTTAGATTATCGAGAAATCATTAATTCTTCTACTGAAACTGTTGAAAATTCCGGTTGTGAGAAAGCATTTGTGAAATCGTCTGATTTCAGAATGCTTTAAGATAGTTTCCATTTTGCCAAAAATTTATTTTAATTTTAATAATAATTTTTATAATTCTTTTGAAGACAAATTTAAATTTTTAGTTTTATCAAGAATAATACAGAATTTTTGAAAATTACTATTATGTGATTGGTAAATTATTTTGAATAAATTAGATTCTAGATATTTCGCGTCTTACTATGTATCTACTTCTACTTTTATAACAAGCTCGAGTAATTATTTTAATAACATATCAATGCATTTTTTAGTTAATCTAAAAAGACGCTTGCCACAGTCAATAAAATTCGATCTCTGCATTTACTTCAGAAATATCTACATGGAGAATAAAATTCTAAAGAATGAAATCTACATAGAAAAAGTAATAAAGAATGAAATCTACATAGAAAAAGTAGTAAAGAATGAAATCTTCATAGAAAAAGTAATAAAGAATGAAATCTGCATAAAATAAGTTTCTAAAGAATGAAATCAATGTAAATTTTTTTCCCTTAAAATAACAACCTCTGCCTCTCGAGCATAATTTTATTAATCAACTTTTTACTCCAATATTTTATTTTCTTCAATTTAGAATATGGCTGAAAGCAATTTCAGAGAACAAACATCAATAAATACATCTTAATATTGATTATTTTATTCAATAAATTAATTGTTGATTAGTTAATTTATTGATTATGTATTTTAGCTTATCAGTTTATTAATTAAAATATAATATGCTTTAAAATTTAATGTAACTGATTTCTTTAAAAAATATATTTTGCTCTGGTGTATGCGTTTTCTAGAATTTTATCTCTATAATAAACTTCATAAAGGAACAAAATTCCCCAAACAAACAAAAAATAGATATTTTATTTAAAAGAATTACAATTTTCCATTAATGAGCTATTTTAAACATTATATTTCAAACTTAGTTTACATTATAGTATTAATTTATTCTAGAATTTTGAATTGAAAAGGAATTTTATATCGACATAACTATAAAGAATATAGAATTGAATTGGATGATACTAAATAATCTTGCAGTCACTTCTTTGGCTATATAGACTGTCAAGGAGATAGATAGAGATGGATGGATAGATAGTTTGAAAGAGAGAGAAACTGAGTCACTGATAAACCTTATCAGGCTTTGCTCTCGAATTTTATTTCGTCATCTTGCATCCTTAAAAACCAATCTTTTTTATAAATAAATATTAAAGAAGGGAAAAATCTGGAAAAAAAATCCTGCGCTTTTAATTGATAAGTCGAGGGAGTAATTTTTTCAATCAAAATATGGAAGAAAAACGAAAAATCTTAGAAGCGTGGGACATCAACAGGAATGCACTGAATAAATTGAGATAATAATATCTTTTAATTTTATGACTGTTTTGGAATTTCCTTGCTTATCAGATATAAATTTGTTATTAGATTATATTGCCATTTTAAATGTTATGATATAATTTTTTTGTCGAATTGTGTTCAGTTTTTTTTTATGATTTACAGATTTTGCTTCCGTTTCTGCAATTTTCATAAAATAATTTTTGTAATTAACAAACTACCAAACCAAGTTTTCAAAAAAAAATTCATTCGTCATTATAATTATTTTGGAATCATACAATTAATATTTTCTCAAATTGACTACCAGGTGATGTCTCCCTTTTTAGAATGAAAATTTTAATTAAAACTAATGCACTAGTTTCTAATTATATCCTGAAAATATTAAAACATCATATTATCATCAGGAACCAGCAACCGGATAAAATTCAGAACTCCAGGGCATCAAGAAGCGAGAAGGGAAATGATTGCAAAATCCTATTTTTAAAAATATTTAATAAATAATAAATCATGTTATGAGAACTGATCCAACTGATATATACAACTTGAGCAATGAATATTTTAATTGAACAATAAAATACATCTCCTTTTAACAGTTACGAATCAGGTGTGCTAGAAGATCCGTGGACTGTTCCACCTCAAGATTTATATCGCATGACAAAGAATCCTTTGAAGTCTCCTGATGAACCTGCAATACTCGATATTGAATTTAAAGAAGGTATGTAAATTATTTGATATCAATGAATAAATACTTACGTTATATAGTAGTTTATAATACTATTATGTTCAAAAAATTCTGTAATTTTTATAATATTCTCCAAATGTAATTGAATTATATGATTTCCTGCTGAATAAACGAAGCATATTAAGGCACCGATTAGTCAAAACCGATTACATTTAGTTCAAATACTAGAACGCATGCGCGCAATGCATGTTTACATGAATTCAAAACTTATTTCGGACATTCATTAAGGAAAATAGGCCACTTTTTCTTCAATTGCAAGAAATTACACACATGGAATACCTTCAGCATAATCGAATTGTTAATATAAAAGAGTATGCTAAAATCTTTAACCCTTCTTTGCATGATGTTGGAAATCTCCATCATTACATTTAGTGAACAAAAAATTATACTCAAAACAGGTGTACTGTAAATTGGTTGTTGCTGGCAATTTTTTTCACGACTATTGCGTAATAAGGAACGTAGTTGTAAAAAATAATCAAATGTCACAATTATTATAGCGGGTTTGAGTTTGTCATTCCGCTGTTTGTTGTTTTTGGAAGAAACGTGCGATTTCTTGAATATTTTTTATAACTAATCTAAGACTTTTTTGCTATTAAAAGCGATAATGAGTGGAGAAATTTAGAAGAGAGGGTCATTGGAGATTGTGAGAATCTTGAGCTTAACATGTAAATTTGCATGATAATGGATAATTCTATCATACTGTTTTTTAATTATTTTATATTATATATTTATACTAGGATTTTTTTAAAATATTTTCTCTTTAATCTAGAGCATGAATTATATCACCCTGATTCATTTAAAAAAAATCACGCAACGAAGGGATAAATTGATGATTCTATAAAATGCAAGCGACCAGATCTTAAGAAGATTAACTACTACTATATTAAGAAAATGTGTCGGTTGACAGTTCTATTATTTCCACTAGTTGTTTATTCTCCTGATCTTAACGTGATTTTATTGTTAAATGAAGGAATTACAATTATCTTTCTTCGTTCCAAAGAAATACATCGGAAAACGATGAAGATATCACAATATATTTTTGTACAAATGATGACAAAAATGCATAGCATACAGGCAATCATTTCGAAAGAAATAACAAATAAGTATGTTCTCTCTGTACTCATTCATCTATATCTATACTTATAATAAAGCTCAATGTGTGTGTGTGTGTGTTGGCGCTCTACAGGCCAGGTCATTTGACATACAGCTACCAAATTTGGTACATGTATACCTTAGAGGTCGGGAATGTGCACCTGGGGTCCCTTTTTTTGAAATTTTAATTAGAATTTTAATTATTAATTAAAAACTAAATTTCCCGCCAAAAATATCTTCCATTTTCAACACCGCCAACTTTTCCACCAAAAAAATCTTCCATTTTCAACACCGCCAGATGAGTAAGGCTTCAGTTTTTTTTTCTCCCAACAGTCATGAGGCTAGGGTTAACATTTTTCGGCGGATTATTTCAAACGATTCTGTTTATTTTCTTAATGTTTGATGCATTTAAAATGAAACATTGTTAATTAATCCATGTTTCAGATTCATTCTGAAGTACTTTTGAAATAAAATAACACAGAATAAAGGAAATTAAAAATGTATAATCTGCATAGCGTTACCCCAACTGGCGTAGAAAAATTTAACGTAACTGGAGAAGAAAATTCACGCATGCGCATTATGTTCTGATTGTTGCCATGACAACCATTATCAACGGGTGATTTAAATTATTTTTAGGTTAGCTGCATGCTTTTGTAAGTAAATTGTATTTATGTTAGTTATATATTTTTTGTATATGCTTATAGTTTTAAGTACATCGTTTTTTAAGTAGTTTTTTAAATCTGTTTTCAATGATTTAAATTATTTTTAGGTTAGTTGCATGCTTTTGTAATTAAATTGTATTTATGTTAGTTATATATATTTTTTGTATATGCTTATAGTTTTAAGTACATCGTTTTTTAAGTAGTTTTTTAAACCTGTTTTCGACCGATTATTTTAAACGATTCATTTTATTTTCTTAGTGTTTGATGCATTTAAAATTAAACATTGTTAATGAATCGATCTGTTCATGAGGAATCCGAGAAAATTTTGTTGACAAATTCTTGAGATATTACATAAATTAAGAAAGATATTCTTTAGTGCCCATACAGTTTAAACGCTCAGTGACTTTATTATCAGTAATCATAAATTTAAAAAAAATGCTTTGTTTCAGTAAAAAATATTATTATATTAATTGCAGATTAATCATTTACACTTTAATTTAAACCCTAAATTCGACGAAGGGTAACAGAAAATTAGAGAAATACATATCACGTTATGACTGAAGGCCTTTATAATATTATGAGTGAATTATATGACTATCAAAATTTGAAGTTTTAAAATATTTTGCTGAAGAATCTATTAAAGTTGGAATTGCGTAAAATATTTAATGGTACGACCGGAGTTTAATCCCCTGCTTGGCGCAATTTTTAAAAATCGCCAACAACGGCCTTGCGAAATGTTCAAAAGCAAAGGAGCAGATGTTCAATTATGGTGCATAATAAAGATTGCCAGCTTTGGCGCGTTATCGCAACTTGGCGAAGAAGGGGGTTAAACTCCGGCTCAACCTATTTAATTATTAAAATTTAAACGAACATTAAGATTGGCGAACCGGCTGGTCGACAAAGGCGGCTAGTCTGTAATAAAGTAAGTTGAGGAATTTTTTGAACGTGGTAATATAAGTAAATATAAATGCAGTTTAGGTTGGCAACATAGGCATCGATAACTAATATTTTTAACTAATAAGTAGTTCTCATTTTGGATTTTTTTATTGCTTCGTGCTTTCTATTTTCTTTACTTTTTTAATACCGGAGAAAATATTCTGAATTATATATATTATATTAATTAAATTGTATAAAAAATAATTCTAACATTAGATTTTAATTATATTTTTAACAAACAATGCGATTAAAAAATCTTATTATTTTATTATTTATTATTACCCTTAATGCAACACCAATGTTAATATAATTTAAATTGTTTTTTAAATATCTCTTAAGTAGATAATCGTATACATCAACAGGGTATTATATGGCTTAATTATTATATGCTGCTAGTATACTAAACAAATTTTAATAAAAAGATACATTTACCAAATGATAAAAGGTGTAAGGATACCTAAATTTTTTTAATAGCAAATAATTTATCATAGAAGATAATAATAATAATTTTTTTCTGAACTTGCACGATCGGAACTAATTAATACATAGTAATCATACACATAGTAATGCTTTGAAATGCAGTTAATTCTAATTATACCTATTTATTTTTCATTTTAATTATAGTTTTCATACAAAAAACATAAGTATGCATTGGTTGCCAGGTAATTGTTGAAAATTATTTGTTACAATTAGTTTGTCACGGTGTCACACAAAACATAAATGGCAACTATAGAAACGAGTGTTATACTATTTAAGCAGAAGGGATGTGCAATCTTTTCTTACATCTTTATTATATTCCTGAAACCATCGATGAAAACGCTAAATTCTTTTAAGTCTCGCCTGAAGAAAATTTATTGATTCAAGTTGCTATGACAACAGATCAGAACTATATTTGTATTTGGACATTCTTCCCGTTAACAGATAAGAATGATTGCGGAACAGTTTTTTTTTTTCCGTAAAAGGAAGGAAAAATCATAATTTGTCTTCACTTTATTTGCCTTTTATTATTTTTTTTTTATTATCGTTTGTACTTAAATATTCTTTACATAAAAAAATGAAATTTTAATAAAATACGAAATTTTTTAAAGATAAATAAGTGATAATAAGTACGAAGCTAGAACTTAATAATAGCATTGTGAGTTCAGCAACTTGAAAGAGTTAATATGCTTGGAATTTTCGAGTTTTTCAAAGTAGAAAGCTAAAGTATTCCAGAGTTGAAATCTTCACGTGAGATTTAAAACTGGATGATGCTTTAATGACATTCGGAATATTAATAAATTGACAGAATTTTGATGCAATTAAATAGGTATAAAAGAAAATTAGTTTGAGAACAGCTAATTAATAGCTTCTTTTTAGGGTCAATAAATGTCGATTGAAAAACTATAGTAAGACTGTAACTACAAGGATATTAATTTGCGAACAACTTGTTAATTTCTTTTTCTGTAGGTGTAAAAAATCATTTAGAAGATTATTGTAATGTTAAACTCATACATTTTGCATTATATCTACATATTTAATATAATAGAATTTGAATTTAAAATTTTTTGCAAAAAAGGATATTAAAAATTAAAAATTTTCTTTTGATTCTAGTATATGGAACCAGTTGTTTTCTCTGATATCTTCGCGTATCGTTCGATTGTAATGGATTGATTTATTAATATTTTTTTGCAGGTGTGCCAGTAAAAGTCACTAATTTAAAAGATAATGCAACGAAAGATTCCTCGCTTGATTTGTACCTTTATCTGAATGAAATTGGGTGAGTATAGTAGAGAATAGTTATATTTCTTTTAATCTCTTGTATTCATTTACAAAATGAGTTTGAGGAAATAGGTGAACGGAAAAGTTCATTTAATGTTTAATTCGCAAAATTATCAGTAATATTAAAAAAATAATAAAAAACAAGATAATCCTTTTATTTGTATTTAAGTTTGGTATTAGACACGAGTTTCAAACTTTAAAATATCTAATTTTTATTCACAGGGGAGAACATGGAGTAGGCCGAATTGACATTGTAGAAAATAGATTTATAGGTATTAAATCAAGAGGTAAGCATATAAAATTTATTTTCTCGTTAACTTATTACATTGGTATAAAATCTGATTTTAAATTTAAATTAAGATTTAAAATACGATATTACCTCGCTTTTAAGTTCACGTCTTGAACATTCCTACGTCATTTACAATGTTTTTATTGGCCTTTTCAGAGTAAGTTTAAGTAATAATGATTATAAGTGGTTTCCAGCGATCTGCGCTTTGCACCTCTCTATTTACATCGTTTGGTTCCTTGAAAAATATGAAAGTGGGATAATACTATATTTTCGTTAATTATTTTCTTATTTTTCTTATCTTATTTTTTTACATCATTTTCTTTTTTATCATTTATTTTCCATGGACACTCTTACGGTATAATCGATTAATCCAAAACAAAACTATCTCGGTATTTAATTACAATAGTCCTTTATTTATTATTTATTTATAATTGAACATAAACTACAATGCCACTATATAACATGAAGTTTACAGAAGTTAGTATAAAAACTATATAAAATTTACAAAAACTAATTCCTTGACTAAAGTCAAAAGACAATGAAAAATAAAACAAAAGAAATTGCTTAAAGTAAGCAAAATAAAAATACAAAACACACATGTAAAAAATATAAAATAAAACGTTAACATCGATACACAAATAAACAGCAAAAAGTATGCACTAATACAAACAAAATTCCATAGAGATTTGAAAATCAAAATTTCAATTTTGAAAAACATTTCGAAGAAGCAAACATATATATATATATGGAAAAGAAAAAAAAAGAATAGACAATAAACACACCAAAATTAAGAGGAAAAAAATACAGATGGGTTGAAGAAAATAAAAGCACAAGCAAAAATGATATTAAATAAAATAGTTTAATTTTAGGAACAAAAGTTCTGGATTATAATATAAAAATAATATTATTTATGTTTACAATGTAAAAAAAATTGACAAAAGATAAGTCAGCCATCTAACTCTTCGACCCGCCACGAAGGCACACGGATTTAAACCAAAAAAACTGAATGACCGGACCGCTGCAACAGCAACATTGGCGGGAACTGTGGTTGAGTCCTAAGGGCAGTCACTGGCCACGGTACAACCCTCCCCGAAGGAAGTATGTCCCGTCATCGATGGGAGGAGTCAGATCCCTCAACTATTAGTGTACCCTCCAGGGTGGCGAGATCCAACCACCATGCCGGAAGCATCTCATCCTCATTTCGTGGTGCCCCCGGGGGGTTGACAAAAGACAAGAAGGAGGATTTTTTATTAACAAATGAGCTCAGAGCGATTGGCAAATTTTTAAACTTTTATTGAAATCTTGCATTACAAGCAGCCGCAAAATAATATGCTCCACGTGTTGAATTTCTTTAATGACCAATCACATATGTGTCTAGTTTGTCAACGGAACCTTTTTAAATATACGCCAAAATCTTCATGAATGTAAGAAACTGAATTATTTTCAAAAAGCATAATAAGAAAGATTTTCATGCGTGCTTATATTTAGCCACCACAAAGGACTTTTCTGTATGGTTGACTTTTGATGAAGTACCATAGTGCTTTTGATAATTGACTCTTTTCCAACGATATTTGGAATTTTGACGTTTATATTAATTACAATAATTATTTCAAATATGATTTCTTCTTCAGTTTGAAGATTACCAAACTGCTTAGTTTGTCCAAAATTCTCTAACATTATTTCAACCTATAACATTATCAATAGGTATGATGACAAACTGTATTTTTTATTACTTTCTCGTATACGAAGTATAGAGAAAATATAGTTTGTCCAAAATTCTCTAACATTATTTCAACCTATAACATTATCAATAGGTATGTTGACAAACCGTTTTTTTTTATTACCTTCTCGTAGACGAAGTATAGAGAAAATATAAAAACCATAAAAAATTCGAACTCGAAATTGTGACGAATTTCCATGATTTAGATCTCCCTGCAGGTCCGGCCATCTGGAAGGGGGGGGGGGGTGCGGCGGATGCTATGCACCGGGGCCCCGGGATTGAGGGGGTCCCAACATGATTAAGAATTAAAATGGCAAAGTGAAAGCAGCTTTGTACTATAGTATCCGAATGGATTGTACTCCTAATATTCCCCATAAGGAACAAACGTCAGTCATTATTAGAGATGCAAATTTTGAAGAGAAAAGTTTAACTAAAATGAGTCATTTATAGGGTTTGTTGAAGTAACTGGTGTAACTGGGGAAAGACTGGCAAAAATTCCATTGAAAAGATTAAGTGAGCTTGATTTAAATATTGTAGAAGAATGAATTGTAGAGGACAGGCACACTGCAATGGTTGCAACATGAAAGGGAAAAAGGTGTACAGTCTAGAATAATTGCTCTAAATCTTCATGCAATTTTTTTGCCTTGCCTATCACATTTTTTATTTAATTTGTGATGTCGTTTCCAAAAGAAATACAGTATTTTTTTTATATTGAAACTTTAATATTGCTTATTTACTGGATCTACAAAAATGTGTTACATTTTATAAAAACATTTAAATGTTACTTTTAAAGCATTATACGACATTCGTTATGAAGCAAAAATTAAATTAAACTATTTCAAGCAAAACAATTGTTCTTGATTGATTTAATTTAATTTGGTCAATAAAATTAAAACAGAAATCCAAAATTTAACTCAGTTTTAGACGAAACAAAAGAGATAGCAAGCAATTTGAATATTTCGGAACGTTTTCCTGAAAAACGAATTCGAAAATGAAAAAGATTACATTCCGAAATAGCTGAAGATAAAGTTAGAGAAAATACGCTAGAGGAGAGACGTTATTTTTAGCACTGTAATTTGTATTGCTATTGTACAGACAGAAAATAGATTTAAAAGTATTTCAAATAAATCATTGATGAAAAAATAAAACTTTAGAAGAACAGAAATTAGAAAAATGTTCCAAAAACTTTGTAAATTTTTATAACAGCGATGTAAATGTAAACTTAATCCAAGAAATTAATTTGCTATGGGATTTTGATTTCGAATAAAAGGGATGTAACTAACTCGCAAGATATATTGCAGTACATACTAAATGAAAATTATAATGAGTTATTTCTAAATTTATTAACTGTGTTAAAACTTTTCCTTATGTTGCCAGTTAATATAGCAAGTGCTGAGCACTCTTTCAGCAAATTAAAATGAAAAAAGAGAATTGTTTTGGGGCAAGCATGAGTGCAGAACGCTTAAATGCACTTGCTGTATTAAGCACCGAAAAAATTCTAATTTCTCTGAAATAATTCTCGCAATAAACCTCGCAATTTCGAACCGCGGTCATATGACGTGGCCACAGCCTGAACTGGCACCCACTCTCCAAATTTCCGCACCACCAGTGGGAAGGCGATTGGCTCCGACGGATTTAAAGTGCATCTTCTACACATTAGCTTATAGTTAGATTTGATAGAGGTTTGATCGCTGTGATGTGTTCTGTAGTCTGTAATCTAGTATAATCTCAACGTAAATTCAGCTTAAAAATACATAATTATTATCTTATTTGAATGCTAAAATCTTCAACATAAAAATTCTTAGGAAATAAAAATTTTATGTTTGAATACCCACATGTGAAATAGAATTATTTGAGTTCTAGTATCTCTTTAATGTAAGGTGGTAAAAAGAAAGAAATTGAAAAAGAAAATGAACATTTTGTTCATATTAATTTCTGGAATATATAAATCTTATGGACGTTTTTTTAGTCTAAAAGTAATACATAATTTTAATAATAGTATTTTTTTTTAATGAAATGGCAATAAATTGCAGATATTTTAACATAAGTACGCCTTCAGTTAGTTGACTGTTGTGTATAATATTGTTCTTGGCTCCAAACTAATCATAATAATTGAAACTCCGTTACATTAAATAATTTTACTACAAAATAACTTATTGCAAAATAATCATTAATGCAGTTTTTAACAACCATACGCAACTTTATTTTTTAGAACAGCAAAATAGAATATCTTTTCGTTGTCATTTCAAAAACAATAACAACAACAAAAAAACAATGTGAACTGTTATTTTACAGTCATGTATAAGTTCAAGCTATAACATATAATATCTTTTCAAAAGAGGATATTTTTTTATCCATAGAGATATTTTTAAAATTAAGGGATTTGCAATTTTTAATTAGACATTAATTATTTTTATTCACCACTTAAATTTTTAATGGCAAATATAAGAAAATTTGGGTGAGAAATTATTAAAGGATATTAAATGTCTATATAGTCAGAAATAGTAATCAAAAACAAAACTTTCATATACTATAATTTAAGCCATACAACTTAATATTTGGATAATTTTATATCAAGGTAGTACTATATTTAAAAATAAATATTTAGAAAAATATATTTTCTTCATTTATTTATCTTATTGTTATTATTTTTTACAGGAGTGTATGAAACTCCTGGAGGAACCATTATCCATGAAGCCCATGGGGATCTTGAGATATTTACTTTAGACAGGGTAAAGCAGAGCTTTGATTTATTCATTTTTTACAAAAGACAGTAAATGATCCAATTTGGTGTTTAAATATGAAAATTTAATGGAATAGAAATTAATGGCTTTAATTTAGAAATTATTTTTTTATTTTCTAACAAGGGTGACTAAAATGGAGGGAGTCTAACATGGTTTGACTCCACTTGTGAAAATTGTCACTTTTTATTAATTTAATTTAATTTTTATTAATTTATTGATTAATTTAATTTTATTAATTTTAATTTCAATGTCAGTGATTTCTAAAAATCCACCTAGTTTTTTCTACTACTACTACTACCAACGACTTTTTTTTCCTGTTGTAAAATTTCTTCACAACAAACTAATAGATATATATTTTTTTAATTTCTTACCTTGTAACTATAATACGATCCAGATCAGAGTCTATTGTCTGAAAACTTTTAGTTCTATTTCAATTAAACCAAGAAATTCTACCAAATAATTTTTTTTAGCGGATCTGGATCTGATATATTGGCTTCTATAATAACGATTAGCTCAAGCATTTCTGAAAACTTATCGATTGTAAGTTTTTTTGCTGTATGAACTGAACAACTCATAGACATCAGTATGTTCAACTTCGGAATGCAATATACTTACAATATTGACAACGTCTTCAATACATGAGTGATTCGATCAGTTTTTGGTACTATTCGTGCCCATTTTCTTTTTTTTTTTTTAAATTTCTGTTGTTTATTTTTTTTCCAGAATTTTACATTTACATTGTATTCTAAAGTGGGAAATATTTGACTCAGTAAAGAAGAATCTAGAACCACATTATTTCGAGTTTGCAAAAGTCAGGATATTATTCAGTTGCAATTTCATAATGCACATCCATTCCTATTACACATTCATTTTAATCTATTGAATAACTTTGATTTGACTTCAGTCAGAATCTGAAAATTTGATATAAGAAGTTAGGATTTTAATCTAAATATGTGGATTATTTTCTTCCAATGTGATAGCTACTATTTTTTTAGCATTCATTTAAACAATAATTTTAAGTTAAAGATAAAGTTAAATTGTCAAATTGTATATTTATTCATTTATTATATTTTCATTCATTGCATTCAAGTATGAAACCTCAACATTTTGGATTCATTCTTTTTTTTTCAGGAAGTATATAAGCTTAAGAAAAGTTTATCTATCAAGTTTTCAGAACAAGTTTACAACGGTAAGTACGTTTTATAACGAAATTAAAATAAAAAAATATTTAAAAGAATCGTTTACATGAAATTAAATATTCGGTTTGTTTTTTTATAAAAGAAAAATTAATACTAAATCGCATTGAATTATTTTTTTATGAGTTTTTGCATATCTCAAACCATTGAAAAAAATTCTGAAGTCGTTTGCTTCACTTACTATTGAGGCATAATAATTTTGAAGCTAAATAAAATCAAGAGACAACATTAACTCGAAATGCATAACCTTTTAGGCTTTCATACATGGGGTAAAAACATTTTACGCTTTTCTTATAAGTAGGAAAAAATCCTAAAAATATCGTAGCAGTTAAAATTCAGCATAATAACAAATATCAAGAACTGTAATTCTCAAACTTCAATTTTTCAAAGAACCATATCTTTTGAAATTGTTCTCTAAAAGTCCTTATAATACCCATGAAAGTATCATGTGTAGGAAACGATTTTGCCATAACAATATAAAATACTTAAAATTAATAACTAATCAGACCTATCAAAAATTAAAATCTAATCCTAATCCTAATCAAAATTAGGATTTATTCTGATTTGAAAAGTCTTTCTTAGTGACTATTTTTATATTCTAAAAATATATGGCACGTTTATATATATATATATATATATTACCTAAATTTTGGTACAGGTAATAGCAAAAACATATTTTTTATAAATCTATTTTATACTATAAAATATTCACTCCAAGATAAATTAATAAAATTTAATTAATTTAGAATCTGTTACTGTTTAATATTGCAAAACTTTAAATGGATTTTATTCTGTTGAAAGCACAGAGATTCATGAGATGAAAATCAAATTATATGCAATTAAGTTTATTATACAAAACTGAGCTTTCATTGCTTTTATAAGATATCTCGGATTTTGACCATACCCATTTCCCATATTTTGACAGGATATCCACTTTTAGTATATAAAAGTATTTACACACAAGTTCAGTTATTTTCTTTGCATTTGCAGGCTTTCAATTAATTGCTAAAACCACACACGTTCGCTTGCTTACCTTTTTAAAAATTTATAAAAAAATTATTTCTAGGGATAATATAGCATGCTTTTAGAATGGCTATTACTTGAACGCACCAATATTTATTTGTTCACATTCACAGATATTTTATTCTTGAGTGTCCCTAACTATTTAAAATTGATTTTATTTTATGCAAATTCAACTATAAATATGAGCAGTTCGACGAAAATATAATATCCGTTAATAAAATAAAATAATGATTCAAAACAAACCAAAGTAAAAAGAAATAATATCATTTCTTGAACTTTTCAGGATTATGGTTCAGTCCTGAAGCTTCGTATCTTCGGTCCTGCCTGCAACTTAGCCAAAAAGACGTAAATGGAACCGTTCGAGTTCATCTCTACAAAGGCCACGTCCACATACTGGCTAGAAAATCCCCTACCACATCATACAACCAAGAATTAGCAAGGTATCGTTTAAATTGCCATTAAAACGCTTTAAAAACCACGGGAAACTAGCATTCATTTTTTTTTGTTCTTAAAAATAAAATATGAATGAATTTTCTATAAGAATATTATAAATATGGTCATTTTATGTATAATGAATAATCAAAATTTTCGCTATCAGAAGAAGTTTTTCATTTATAATTATAGATGGAATTCAAAAACTGTTATATAAAAATAAGTTATTTATTGAACTGAACTTGAATAAAGAATTCAGCTAGTATTTTTCTACATTTAGCTCAAGATTTTAACAAATGTGACTCACGAGATTTAAGAAACTAAACTTTTTAAAAAAGATACGGGGCCATTTTACATTTTCTTAATCATCTGCAGAAAAAGTCAATGTACGTGCTATCTAGCGTTTAATTGTGCGTTTTACGAGGGGTGATAAAAAAACGCTTACAAGGCAAAGGAAAAATGTTTTATTAACAATAGACACATGACACAAATGGTAATTAAGGGACATATGTGGCGGTCACTTCTCTACATAAACACCAAACCTGTTGAGGCGTTTATCACACCGCTGGACCAATTTGTTTAACCCGTCTTGGTAACTATAGGTCTCTGGCTATTGAGCCAGTTCTCGGCACCTTTTTGAACTTCACCGTCTGATATGAACCTTGTATCGGATAAGTTTTTCTTCAATTCCGGGAAAAGGAAATAGTCATTGGGAGCCAAATCGAGACTGTATGGGGGTGGGGGCTCCAGACCTTCCACCTAAACGTTTCCAGCAATCTCTCTGCCCGCTTCAAAAGAACGACACCATTTCGCCATCTGTTGCCCACTCATTGTTTCGACTCCCGTACACTTCAACAATTTGTCTGTGAATGTCCGATGGGGACACATTCTTGGTCCATAGAAATCGTATCAAGGCTCGCACCTCTGTGCAAGACCGCTTCTCTAGACGTCTTGCCATTACTATCGCTGTTTCAGGTCTCAGTACTAATACTATCTGCTCGAATGACCTGTCTAAGACAACTAGCGCCATCTGTCTCCACTCTGGGTAACAATATTTCCATCCACAATTTCTACTTTCCGCCTTGTAAACTTTTTTTTGGATCATCCCTTTTATTACTCTATGCTATAATGTCTCAAGTCTTTATTTTCTTCCTTCTAGAGATGCATTGAATTACAGAGTTAACTTCGATAAGTTCGGTTGATTTAATATCATAAAATTATAAATTGACTTCTGAAATAATTTTGAATGTGCTTCTATATTTTTGTCACGATCTCTTAAATATTAATATGTTTTAGTAAAATACAGTTTGATAATATTTGCAATGTAAAGTTTCGTCTAATCAATGGAAATACCAATGATAGTGTGCTCCCTAAAACTTTATTACATACTCTCTAATAAAGGTGTTAATGCCTAGCATGGCATTAGCGTACAATATTTACGAAATATTAACCTTTTTCGCAAATTCTGCATTTTAATAAATTTATAGTGTCAATTTTGGCGAGTTTTCTGGCGATTACTCCCAGGCATACGGTTATGAGTATCCAAAAATCGAATTTGTGATTTAGACGCGTTTTTCCACTCCGTTGAAATAAAAATTTGACACAAAATTACAATTGCTGTCAAAAAATCCCAGGCCAAATATGATATATTTAAGTCATTGCATTCTTGAATTATCGAGTTTCAGTTTATTTCTGAAAGTACAGCCCAACAGACGGTCAACCCCTCGACTGATTTGGTTCCGAATATAATAGATATCTACATTATATATGTTAAACCTGCGTACCTAATTTTATCCATCTAGCTCTCTTTGTTTTATAGTTATAATGTTAACTTAAATTCAAACAGTCGAACAGACAGATTTTCTCTGAATGGATTTTTCACAAAATTTACATTGGTATAAAGACTGTATATCAAATTTAATCCGTTTTGAGTTATTTTTGTCACAGACAGATAGACGGACATTTTACAAAATTGTGCTTGTCGAATTCCGAGAGTTCTGAAACGTGGAGATGCGTCAAAATCTCGAGTTCGAATTTTTTGACGACAATTATACTTTCTCTATACCACGTTTGCGAAAAAATAAAAAGCCGCCATCATAATATTTCAAGAAAAAGCTTTTTCTGAAAATTAATCATTAAAAGAATGTATGAAAAATTTGTCTCGATTGTTATATTATATATCCATTGCTTCATATTTCAAACGCTTCAGATTTAAGTTTTTGAATATTTAAGACACATTAAATGTTTTGTGTTTACTCCTTTTTTTCAGCATGGATTTCCCTGGTGATTATGCTCCTATTGATGCTGAAGGATTCATTAAAGTTCATGCTTTAAGGTAAGTGAGCGCATTCCATTTTTAGTCACCTCCATATCAGATTTCCTAATTATATACCAATGTATTTACAATCATTTTGTCTTCTTTCAGATTAAAGGAACACTTCCGAGCAAAGAGGAAGTAACCAGTTATCTAAAAAGGAATAAAGGGAAGGAATTTATTCGATGATGCCACATCTTGAACTTAAAACTACATCAATATGTGTGTATTTCGTTTTATATGAAAAGATAAATAAAAAAATATATAAATAGTATCGAATACAAAATCTAAACTGATACCATTTTTTTGACCAAAAAATGTTTTAAATGAAATTATTAAATTATAGAAAATAAAATCAATACAGTCTTTAGTTTTTACTTGAAGAATTCTGAGCATCCAAATTCAAAATGAATTCCTATACTTTTGCAGTTTTACGCATTAATTTTACTATTCATATTTTAATTTTTTTTAGTGCTCCAATAGGTAATGCTTTATAGTAATCTAAATATTTATGAATTAAGCTCTCATGGATTCCAAATATTTGTTGAGGTCTAATATACAGTACATTCTCGAGTATATGGCCTGCGTCTTTCCGGCTTCCCGGAGTAGTTTCCTCGTATCGTAATTAAATGAGGATGGCAAGGCGTTGCATTTGCAAAATTGCCAAAGCATTGGAAGTGGACTTTTGTGCGATCCTCCTATGAGTCGTGTGTAATACTCGTTATAACAGGAAAAGAGCAGCGTTCTGATCGTTTATTATTTCGTCAATGTGTAATGGATTTCAATTGCTGCCACTGTTCATGATTATATTTGTGTAATCGTTTACCAGTGAAAAATAAAATTACTTTGAGTCAAATTTCACTTGAGTCAAAGTTAGGCATTACAGAATTTATGTTAAAATGTGAACAGTTTATACCCTTTCACTTACTTTTTCTTTAATAAAATCTTGGAACGTGCAATATGCAATATATAAACTACCAGTACAGAGCTTTCTATATCAACTCGACGCGTTACCGGCAACTGCTTTTATGATTCCGCAACGGCCTTCACATTTTACGTAGCTTGAGATAAATGGAGGGCTAGTACTCAATAAGGAGTGAGAAAATACGTATTATAACAGTAAATTTTGGCTTAAAAACTTTGTCTTCTGGTATTCGTGGGCAAAGAAATGAATTCAGAGAACTTCTGCATGTCCGACTTTTTTGTTACCTGGCCTGTCCCTCCGCCACATTAGGCCGGATACTCGGGAGTGTATTGTATTAGACTTTTATTGAAAAGTATTTTTTATGTTAAAAAATTGAGCATGAAAGGGGGACTCATGAATTCCGGGTAGCACCATGCATATTATCTAGTAATTAAAAAAGTGTAAAAATCACGAAAATTCGCTTATGTCTTTGAATATAAATAACATTTTTCATTTTTAAAAAATGTAGAACTACTGAATATTTAAAAATGTAATTTCCTCATAAAAGAAGAGAGATAGTTATGAACATTTTTCAAATATATTATTGAGATTGCAGTGCCATACATATAGATTATATGTTAATTTTTTTTATTTGAAGATGCGATATAAAGATAGATGAGCACCTTAAATTAAGTAAAAATAATAAAACAGGAAATAAGGAAAAAAAAATGGTATGAGACAAAAGATAGCTCTTTAGATTCTTAAATAGTTTTGTACTTTGAATTATAATAATGATTCAGTGAACAGTGAAGTTTAGATTCTGTAGCAAACTAAGCCATGGTGTTTAGATATGAAAAATATCATAAATAAAAATTAAAATATTTATAAGAAAGAGGAACAGTTCTTTCAAAAGGGAAATGTTTGGAAAATTTTCCAGCAGTTTTCAGTGTTTACTGCTAATATTAAATCCGTTTCCTTAATGGAAAAACACTCATGTTTAAATCATAATGAAATTTTTCCAATACAAACAAAGAGATAATTCAAAGTTTCAGGAAATTTTTGAAATATTTTAAAGGTCGAGTAAGTTATCATTAACATTAAAGAAAGAGACCACAATCGTAAAATAATTTTTATTATGGTTTCCTTAGTCCATCGTAGAACATCAGTTCCCGTTGTCTTAGAATATTTCCTGCTGATCTGCCGAAAGACTGACCAAGCCCGCAATCTCTGTAACCTGAAAAGAGAGATAGAAAGAACTGAGAAAAAATTATGCTGAAAAATGAATTTCCATTATGGTACTACAAAATAGATTATTTTTTTTTCATCAAATTTTTACATTTTTGTTTTTAATATATATTATATTTTATATAATGTATATTTTTATATTAAGAAATCTTGAAATAATTTTTTTTTCTTACATTCATGAAGAGATTCTACCATTTGTAGGATATCATTATTTAGTTAAATTAAATTTTAAATGACAAATTTTTAAAGTATTTAAGTAGCATATGGTCACTGAGAACACACAGGTGAACAAAACTTTTTAATATATTAATACATGTCAGAAAGTCAGTGAAAATTAATTACAGAATTATATCTTTAAAGAAATGGAACAATTCAAGTTGAATAAAAGCATGCAAGAATGATTTTTTCACGGAAATAAAAATTACAAAAATTTAACTTTTACATTAAAATAATGATACTACTTGTCTCGAGGATTAATTTAATGAGTATCTGCTTAAGAATATAGATAAAATGAAACAGATAGGCTAACTTTAGACAGGATATACCATCGAATTTAAAAACTTAGAGAGAAATGTTGATATTCTCGAAACAAAATAAATCTGAAATGGAAATATAATATTGATTATGAATGATGATTGAGTAAAAGTAATGTTTGGCATGCAACTGTGCAGAATGTCAATTATTTGTAAAGAATACTTCTGAATAAACTTTGCTGTTTTCTCTGATGTGCATAGCTCCATTCATCTTCTAAATATGATTATTCTCTTCTTCAAGTTATGATTGCCTAAGTAGAAGCTCGGTTCCAAATCGAGGCTTTACAATACACTTCATATTTAGGATATACATTCACAAATTTTCTTTATCTTACTTTAGTAATCTCGGCTTAAGATTATTAATCAGAGTAATGTATCCAACTATTTATTTCCACTTTTGATTTTCTTATTTTTTTGCTTTTGTTGTACATAGTATTTATGAAAATACACGAACTAAACATCTAACTCTCTAACGTTATTTCCTTCGCCATTACTTTTAGAAAGACACAACAAGCATAATATGAACATTGCCATGTAGTATATGTAAAAGAGAGAGAGAGGGTAAATGCCAAGAAATACTGGAATTATGCATTTATAGAGGCAAATCGTTGAAGGAAAAAAAAAGATTTTTAACTCCATTAGAAGATTTTGATTCACATCAATCGAGTACATTTGACTGTATCAACATAGATATAGTTATCTTTGAACACAAGCAATAAGTAATATTTGATAATATACGAAAAACTCGAGGGCATGATCTGGGCGTCAAGGGTTCGAGTCCCGGTTCGGGCATGGTTGCTCTTCATCTGCGTTCTATCTGTGAGGTGTGAGGGGTTGTGCAAGCGAATGTGACGCACGAAGTAGCTAAGACGTACTCTTGGCCCAGTTGCCGCTACTGGAAAAACAAGAGACGTTCACTCATCTTAAATCGCGGACAGATAATTGTCAGTGGGCTTGTGAAGTGCCATAAGTCACAACAACAAAAATCGAGGGAAAGATCAACCTCACAATAATTTGTTTCAACAAGTGTAAGTGACAGATTTTTTTTATCAATCTGCACCATTACCTGGGATGTGTCCAGCATACCCAGGC
Organism: Argiope bruennichi; assembly: GCF_947563725.1. Lineage (NCBI taxonomy): Eukaryota > Metazoa > Arthropoda > Arachnida > Araneae > Araneidae > Argiope > Argiope bruennichi. Next base: position 82,271,890 of record NC_079159.1, on the reverse strand, counting down.
ACTGGATTGCAAGGCTGGAACTCCGGAGGGTGATATCCATCCATAACTGGCGGTTGAGGTGGGTAGAGCACGGGGCAGCGATACCAATCGTTGATTTTGGGTCGTTTCTCGGCCACTAACCGCTCCAATTTCGAGCTCGTCAAGTCGCAGAGGTCTTGGTGAGCACCTCGACTGTGAGTGACGCCCATATCGAAGCATTTACCAGTGTAATAACCCGTGTACCCTGAAAGAAAAAGTAAAACATTTCTATGAAAACTATCTATCATTAAACAAATGAAGAAAATGAATATATATATATATATATATATATATATATATATATATATATATATATATATAAACTAACAAAAAAGTTATAAAAAATTATAAAATATTTATTTATATAATCTTTTTTACTATAGGACATTTCAGCACGTTAGAATAGAGCTAACTTTATATATATATATATATTTTTGAAAATCTTGATTCTTCAAAAATAATAATACAACTGTAGCTGCCGTTGTACAATTATATGATACTGATGAGAAGTGCGCTGATAGAGCGCTTGGGTCATTATAAATACAATTACTTAAGTATCCTGGATGAACCATATTACAATTTTAAAAACATATAATGAAAGTAAATAAAATTTGATTTAAAGTAAAAACAAGTAATATATGATTTTTTAAAAGTCAATTCCTACTTAGTTCAACATTTTTTTATTTTTTTATTTTAGTTATTTTTTATTAAATAATTACAATTAATATAAATATGTATATACATATGACAGAATTACAATATTAAGTGGCAAAATAGAGCTTGGCGACATGGCGATGGATTTGGCGACTTTGGCAACCAAATAGAAATTACTGGACAAATTTAATTAATTAATCAATATTTAAAAAAAACGGTATTAATATCAAGTGTCATCCAATACAAGTTTTAAAAAATTGTATTTGAACTTGAGTGGATGAATAAAAAGTATTTTATTAACGATTGAAAATTTTAACAAGATATATATAGAGAGAAAGTGAGCTAATAGTAGGAATTGAAAAAACAAGCAATAAGTAAAATAATTGAAGATTAATCGAATATATGATTTACTTCCTTTCACCTTTCTCCTATACGAATTATAGAGAAAGTATTGCGTTCGTCAAAAAATTTGAACTCGCGATTTTAAGGATTTGTTTCAGACCTTCCGATTTCAAAAGATATATTTTTGGCATTATTGTACGTCATTTTGTCTGCTAGTGATAAAAATAACGCAAAAACGCTCTCATCCAGACTGATGATACTTTGTATATGGTTTGACATGGAATATCAGCCATCTAACTCTCCGACCCGCCACGAAAGCACACGGATTTAAACCAAAAAAACTGAATGACCGGACCGCCGCAACAGCAACATTGGCGGGAACTGTGGTTGAGTCCTTAGGGCCGTCACCGGCCACGGTACAATCCTCCGCGAAGGAAGTACGTCCCGTCATCGATGGGAGGAGTCAGATCCCCCACCTATTAGTGTACTCTCAGGGTGGCGAGATCCAACCACCATGCCGGCAGCATCTCATCCTCATTTCGAGGTGCCCCCCCCCGGGTTTTTTTTTACATGGAATATGTAAATTTCTATGAAATTTTGAGTGAAATGTATTCAGAGGAAGTCTATTTGCACTGCTGTTTTAAATAAACATTAACACGATAACTACAAAACGAACAGGGCTAGATAGAGCTAGAAAAAGTAGATACCTATTATATTTAAAACTAAATCTATCTGGGGTTGTCTTTCTGTCGGTCTGTACTTTCACAAGCATGTAAATGCTATAACTTAAAAACTTAAATATATGAAATTGGATATGTGATTTTGTATTTCTGCGTCGAATTTTATTGCCAAATAGTACTTCTGTGCCAAATTTTAGTTTCAAATGATTCGAAACAATGCCAATAAAACACAAATTCAATTTTTTGGGCCAGGATTTAAAGACCAGGGATTAACCAAGGATCACACGATAAATTCAGTAAAAATACCAGATTCGTGCCAAAGATCAATATTTCGTAACTATTGCGCGCCACTATCATTCACGGCCTGTCCAAGATTCACAGTTTTATGCGGGATGAGGTAGATAACCTATTTATTAGAGAGTATGTGAGAAAATTGTGGGGAAATAACGCCTGTTTGATAATTTAGTGTATAAATATATAGGTAGATCGGTTTAGTTCATTAATGTGATCTATTTCTTATGTAAAAGAATGACTTTATTTTATGGATTCTAAACATATATAGTTAAGAAAATAGGAATCAATAACAATTTGCACTTTTTAGAAACAATAAGCAATATTTCAAATTATTTGGATTTCAAAAATTCAAATAATTAATTCCGAAATTAATTATTACATTATTAGAAGCATCTTTTAAAATAAGTTACTTCATCATTACATAGCATTTTATTTATCAATTTTTTTGGTTTTGATTCAATTAGTATTGAATTTATGAAAAATTGTTTACAAAACTTTGTAGAGGATATACTAATAAATTAAGATATGTATTTAAATTATAAAATTAAAAGTTAAAAATAAAAAAAAAGTTTTTAAAAATGGAAGCTTTTATTTTTGAATTTAAATGAAGATTTTTTTGAAATCAAATTCAATACTACCAAACACGAATTATAAAAATGTGTGTGTGTGTGGGGGGGGATAAACACAATGAAATAAAAATTAATGAAGGAAATTCTAAAAATTTATTCTAAAATTGCAAACACAAGATAAAAACATACTTTCTACATTCTAGAATACTAATAAAAGAGTATTTTTTAAACACATTCCTTTTAAATTTAAAATTATTTTCAATATAGAATTATTTTCAATACGAGAACAATATCAATTCCAAAATAATATCAAATATTTATGAGAAAAGGGTAAAACGGAGTTAATCCGATATTCATTATAGCTTCAAAACTTATCATTTGGGAGATAAAACTAACTTGCTGAGGAGATGCGAGAATGAATTACATTTGAGAGCCAAGAAGGAGGGAAAAAAATACTATCCGAAAAAATCAGCGCCAGTGTTTATTTTAGTGCAGTGCTCTAATGCATTTTTTTTCTCATGACGTCATGCATCCAGAAAGCTCTACTTCAAAAGTACGCTTTTCACACACAAACTTGTCACTCTCCCAGGAACAACCATTCATTCCGTCAAGATTAGATAGAAACGTCTCCCATTCTACGATGTTTCACTTCGGATTGCTACGCCAAATGCAACTCCAAATGGCAAGAAGCCAAAAGCTCCTTAGATGTGGGAAGAACTCACGTGAAATGCTTCGGTTTAGTGTTTTAACTTTGTAAATACGTCAAAAGTGATAAAAAAATAAAATATTTCAATATTTGTATTATTTGCAATAATAACAGCAATAGACTAACCAAAAATTTATCGCATATTCTCTAATGAACTTGTCATATCAGATGGCATTGGCGCACAATAGTTAGGAAATACTAATCTTTGGCGCGAATTTAGCATTTTTACTGAATCTATCGTCATTCGCGAGTGTCTTGGCGATTAATCCATGGCATGTGGTTAATATATTAGAAAATCAAATTTGTGTTTTTTACAGGTTTTTCTGAACCGATTGAAACAAAAATTTGATGCAAAACTATACTTATAATCACAAAATTCCGTACCAAATTTGATATATTTAAGTCACTGCGTTTTGGAGTTATCAGGTTCTCATGTTTCTGAAAGTACAGATCGACAAATGGTCAATTCCTCGTTGGATTTGGCTTAAAATTTGAAAGATGTTAAATCTGTGTACCAAATTTTATCTATCCAGTTCTCTACGTTTTTAATTATTGCGTTTACATATATACGAGCAGCCGGACAGAAGGATTTCTCCTGATTTTACTCAAAATTTGATGGGAACTTGAAAATTTGAAGTGCAGACAGACAGAAGGACATTTTCTAAAAATGTGCTTTTCGAATCAGGGAGGTCTAAAGCGAGGAGATTTGTCAAAATCTCGAGTTCGAATTTATTGATGATTACTATACTTTCTCTATACTACCTGTACAAGACAATAAAAACCGGAACATTTTTCTTTAAAACAAAAGAAATAGAAAAGAAACTTTCTTACAGTTTTCACGAAAACATCCTAAGTATAATACGTTTTAACTTTTTAAAAGTCGCCTTCAGTTACCAACTGTTCATTTATTATCTATATATCTAAAATAATTGGCAAAACCAAAGATCTATTCCCCCATCCCCACACACATGACCGATTTTGACAGTTTTTAATTCATATGAAATTAATGCCAGTATTGGTCAATGATTTTTTTTTATCAAATCAATGATTGCTCCGTCACTAATGATCGTCTACTTCCAAGAGATATAGGCAGATGTATTATACAAGCATTATTTCATTGCTTATTTTCTATGAGGCGAAACCTTAATAGAGATTGCCAGTCTAAACTACTAAATACAATATCAAATGCACCACTTTTTGGCAATCTTTACTTTGTATGAAAATTCACGATTCCTAAATATGTCATGAAGAGTCGTCTGTCTTTCCACTTTAAAAATTTTAGATGATATTATTGAATATAATATATGTAATATTATAAAATGAATTATATATATATAATATTAAAGGATAGTAATACTGGGAAATAAAAATTAAAAGTTTCCAACCTCAACAACTTGGTCAATTTTGCCAATTTTCGACATAATTAATTTCGTCACTTTGCAAGTAAAGATAATGAATTAAAATGCTTTATTATTATTTTGCATATTTTATTATTATTTTATAGTCATAGTCTTTATTATTATTTTATAGTCATAAATTAAGATAGCACTTTTTTTGTTTTGATAAGACGTATTTCCTCAAAATTCATCGACATGACTATATTGTCATTAATGCATCATTATAGAAGATTATTAGTATTAATAAGAATAATTAAATCATGTCATTCAACATTGGTATGGTTATATCTTATCACAACAAAAGTATAGTTATAACATTAAAAGTAAAAAATTGTAAAAGTTGCACAGTAATAAAAGAACATTCTGATTGCTTAGTTATACGCTATCTTGATGATATCGTCAAGTGAGTAATGAGAATTGGAAAAATCTTTTCTGCTTTTGAAGTCTAAGTTTCGTTTTGAAATACTTTCCAAAATGGGAAGGAAAGAGATAGACAACAATTGAAGACGGATCGAGTAATCATGAGCATTCATACAAAATAGAAATTTTCCTAATTGGTACCATGGATGCGACTAAAGCTCTGCCAGTTTTTTCCTCCGTATAGAGTAAAAAGTGAAGTTGTGTGTTTTCCATTTCTCACAAAATGGAAAATAGTGGTAGTGGGGAAAAGAAAAGCTGGTATGCTGAGATAATACATCTAGGTTTCGTGAGAATTAAAACAAATGAAATAGAATTAAAGAACTCTGTTGTAAAATTTCCAAAAAGAGAATGTACAGTTAAATTTTATTTTTTCGATTTTTCTTGAAAATGGAGGCTGGTAAAAGGCACTTGACCCTTGACGACATATATAGAGGTTGAAAGTTTTAATATGGAACAAAAATTGGCGAAATCAGATCAATAGTTGAAGCAAGGAGACTGTTTTTTTTTTCTGCTTTTTCTTATTGTTTTAAATACATAAGTTTTCGTAAAGGGAGATTCGTAAAGAAAAATTATCGTTTTCCTCAAATATTCGCCTACAGATTTTGACAAGTCTTCGCGTCTTTGAGCTCTCCAAATCTGAAATAGTTCATTTTTGAAATAATTTCTATTTATAGGCCTGCCAAGAAATAAATTTGGAATGTGGTATACAAAAAAAAAAAAAAAGCAGTTTTTTAAAATAGAATTTTGAATGAAATTCATCTTAATGATTTTGTCTGCTTGTCCATCTGTAAGTACATGAACATGATAACTGAAAAATGCAACATCAGATAGATGGAATTTAATGTAATGTTTTAAAAATAAATGGTTCTCAAGGTATTGGCTAAATTTATCAACGTTGAGATTTCCATCAATTTTACAAATATTAGACAGACAGATTTGGAAACATTCGAAAACTGGAAGTCATATAATTAAGTTAATTATAATATTTCAAAAGATAATTTGGCTTACGGTTTATAATTAAACCTGTAAAATTTTCAACAAACTCTACAACATTCATTTCCCCCATAATTATAAAATTATGATATAATATATGATATGATAAAATATTTGACAGATAAGTTTGAAAGCATTCGAAAACTAGTAATAGTAATTTAAAAAATTAATTATAAAATTAAAAAAAAAATTATTAAATTAAAATAATTTTATTTCAACGGATCGAAGTTGACTCTATTTTTCCCAGCAAACTTCAAGTATTTAGGTACAATTTAAAAAGGTGAACTCGAAATAAATCAAATGGAGTACAATTCCTAATTATATAATAAATTAAAATCAATATTTTCCACTGGAAGGCTTCAAGGATTTTAAAAATATGTTTCTTTACTTTGATAACGTAGATACTGATAACCATTTGAAACATTTTATTTGATAAATCAATTCAAAAATAACAAAGTAATCGCTGTTTGTAGGTATCATAGAGTTTTATCTTAAGGGGTTCTCAAGTCTTGTGAGCCTTTCGAAGATTCCGATGTATTTAAGTAAGTTGCGATGTTATTGAAAATGAAATTGACTTGAACTTTAAACTTCTTTAAATGCTATCATTTCCAGTTAAATATGATCTTGTTATTAAAATATGCTTACGCATCGAAATTTCGAGTACCTTTAGATACAATTTTGTTTTGGACATATCTGAATCGATAAGATGAAGGAAAATTGTATTAAAATATTCGTCATTATTATTATATATATTTTGTATTTTTTATGTATATATATTTTTTTTAATTTCTTCTATATTAATAAAAAGGGTGTTTTATAACTTTTATAACTATAAAATAATGACTTATATAACTTTTATAACTTTTATTACTAATTGAGGGAAATATTCTCTCAATTACGATGCATTGGAGTCTAAAACTTTGCACTTTCTGTGGTCTTGATAACAATGCAATATTTTGGATTATAATGATCTATTATTCGATTCATTTTAATTAAATTTTTATTCTGTTCAAGAGGAGCTATCTGACTGTAATTTTTAGAGACTGAGTACAAGATCCAATAATTTATATATTTAAAACAAAAAGGAAAAAATTAAAGGAGAGTCACGCAGCCCCAATCCCTGGCCCGATTTCAACAATTTTTATTTCATATGAAAGCTCATGACCTTTATCAAAGTTATTAATGGTCTTCTATCCGCTTTCTCTCCATTTCTCAACTTTTATTTTTCGACGGAAAAATAAAAGTTTGACATAGCTCTCAGTTTCAATAATTGAACAAATTTCCCGATTTTTTTCATCAAATTGACGATTTTACCACTTTGAAGTATTATTAACCAATCGGAAATCTCTAGTATTATAGTACAGGTATAATTACTTTCTCGTATAAAAACTATTTAAAGAAAAAGTGCTATAATCACCAAAAAATCTGAACTCGAGTTTTTTACGAATTGCGTGTTTTATATCTCCCTAGTTTAAAAATATTTTTTTGGTATTATGTCTGTCTATGATAAAGAAAACTTAAAAACGTTTTGAGCTGGACGGATGAAATTTGGCATACGTATTAATAGCCTTCTTTCGACCATTAAAACATAAAATTTCTCTTGGCCATTTGAACCAAATTTTTTCATTTTTACCTGGCATGTATGTCTTTCTGGGATCCAAGTCGCTCATATCATAAACAGACTGTCCATAATTCATGGGATTCGTAAAGGTAGCGTACGATGGTATCTTTCGGTGCTCCGGACGTTCACAAAGCCTCGAAGGAAATGTTGTTGTTCTGGGCTGAAAAGGAAAAAAATTATCCACTGACGTGGTTCTCAATAGTTTTTAATCTTGTGTTTTTTCTATAACAGATAATTAGAAGTACGTTTTATAGCATTTCCGCGTAAAAGAATTCAGACGTACCGGATAGAAATTATAGTTGGATTTTACGTTCTTTTTCAGAAACATAGTCACAAATAAAATATTAGAATAAATATTGAGGAACATTTCAAAATACATCTTTCATGAGAACATCAAAAATATTCAAGCTAATAATATTTCGACCAGTATCGTTTATTCTATATGCCATAAAAGAATGTTAACCCTTTTCAAACTACTGAATTTTTTCTTTAAAATTTTGGGTAGTTTTAATCATAGCTCATGAAAAAATACTATGCTAAGAGTAGGCAAATTTCATTGAATGAAATTGGGAATTCAAAGCTGTGGTTTGGTAGTTGAATTGAACGATGAATGGCCGTGATGAATGGCAAAGTTCTAAACATAAATTAATTTATAGATTTTTTTAAGAACTTAACTATTATAACCAGAAAGAACTGGTGCTCTTCAGGTCCGACTGTTTGATCTATAAGTATGTACAAATACCAGTTACCAAACTTCGCTTTTATATATACTTTGGAAGATGACAAAGTGCACTTAGGGACGATTTTTGAAATTTTAATTAATGAAATATTAAGATAAATTTGGTACTCTTCCACTAAAATAAAAACTCCTAAATTATTATAACTCAAAGATCATTTTTACGTCATATTAAAATACAAAAAAAAAAAACCTATACCTTTAGAGATAACAGTTTTTTTCCTTCTATTTTTAATCAATTAAAAAAAAAACTAAATTTTCAGCCAAAGTGGAGCTCTAGACAAATAGAGATAGTGTCTGGTTAACAAATACTTATTTCAATTTGGTTTATCATAAATATTTTAAAAATTTCTGGTAAAATCAAGAGTGAAGGTAGATGAGCGGTTTGAAGACACGATGAATTTAACCAAAATTTTGAAAACAGAAAAATATTCTGATATTTTGTTATGTTTTTGCAAATCGATCTCATTTTGTGACTATTCTTATAATAGAATTTTCCTCATTTGGAAAATGGTAAGTAATTGAAGATATAATGGCCTCATTGTGATATTTAGGTATTAAACGTCCCTATTCAATTTTTCAAAATATGCCTTGTCGGTCCGGTTGTCTTACAGAAGAAGTTTTCGCTAAACGTGCCATTTTAAATCTGGATGCTTTGGCAGGACAATATACTTTTTTCAAAATTGGAAATACCATAAAATTGGAAGTAAAAAAATCGTTTTAAATAATGAATACACATGAAATTGATAAAATTGGCGCAATTTTATTACTCTCAAAGTATTCTAAAATATAATTTAAATGAATATTTTTCCGATGATTACGAACAACATTTACAAATATTTCTATTTTTACTATCTAATTCAATTGCAAAAAGAGAAATGGTAAACAAATGTTATCTATAAATAAAAGATTGAACAAATACTTTTTTTAAGCTTATGAATCAAGCACTATGAACCCTACAGTGTATCGTGTAGCCATTTGCCTAAACAGTTTAATTTCCATTTATAAGCTTCATATAACTGTTCCAAAAAGCAACAATGAGTGTTTGGAAATCTTTTCTTAAATGCTTTCTGATCAAGTGTAAAAAAGACCGATATATGGCAATAGCGGTATGAGGATTAGATTTAAACGGGTGACTTGTGAAAATACCAAGATGTGTCAATAATTCGACCATTAAAAATACAATTGAAATATACATTTTTTACTCTGTAAAAAATATATATTGGTAAAAAGGGATTTTTATTTTTGTTGAAGAATTGTTATAATTGGATTTCGGAAATTGGGATGTTGTGTAATTCATAAAGTAACACATTTTAATTTTTTTAAAAATTTCTGAAAGAAATTAATTAAATTTTTTAAAGAATAATTTTTCTAAATTATATGCAGCTATTCAATACAAATATATTTTTTCTTTTCTTTTTGTAAAAAATAAATAAATAAAAGTCATGTACTCTAGGGTTAAGAATATTTTAAGGGTATCACTTTCACATTCTTAATTATGCTGAACGAGGAATGGAAGCTGATTTAAAATTGATTTGCTCAACATATAAGAAATCATATTTTTTCCTTACCAAAATATCTTCTGGAGGTATGTACCTATTCGATTTTTGTCTATCATTTTCATCCATTTTTAGTCTTTCGAATTCGGAGATTCCTTTCTTACACTCTTCTTGATATCCTTCACCACAATGTGAATCTTTTCTAGGAACGTGACCTAATTTTATAGAAAAAAATATAACTCTTAAAATCGTCAGTAATTAATTAATTTATATTTTGGCATTATGAACTAAAAATTATTTTTTCTTCACTAACATACAATCGGCCTTGTCTGCCAGATTGTTGCAAATATTGGCTTTCTTGGTCGATAGTTAATATTATTATGGAAATCTTTCGGTGGGTGTACGGTGAAAGATATTCAGTATATTAGATAATGGAAAACGATGCTTTACTCCATAAAAAAATAGATAGCACAATTTTAAAAACAGAGTAGAAGTACATTCAAAGAATAATAATAGTAAAAATGAGCAATCTTGAGGAAATAGGAAATTGGTATTTGAATAACAGCACAGTAGAGCTCAGCGTACCAACTCATGAAGCCGATCAACTCTCCAAAGAGAGAACTCACTTGATTGACTTGATTCAGTTTCCCGCGTTTATATACGTTTTCCAACAGAGTATGGAATTTTCTAGAAGAATTTCTGAATCTTCGTCCCTAATAATTATCGCTATCACTTATCACTTCGTTCCTAATAGTGATATATCTTGTATTTTTCAGAAACTTTATTTGTATGGCTAAATTCGCCATGAACTTGCCGAAGTCGGGAATTATAGATATGACATCCACCCTTCAATCCTTCTTTTCAGTTATGATAATAATATTGTAGGAAAGCAATATGAGAGATTCACAGTGATATGGAATGCATATATTTAATTTATAAATTCTCATAGTTAGAGTTAAAAAGAGTGACTATCAAGAATTTAATATAATAAATCTATGACAAATTACTGCGTATGCAAATAAAAAAGTATGCAACAGCGAAATGAAAACGAAGGCGGAAATACTATTTCAGAATTAATGTATAAATAAAGAAATTTTCTTAACTTAAATTTTAACATTGTCAAATGAACTCGATTGAGTTATTTGAGTGAAAATAAAACTAGTGTGAATTTCTTTGTAAAAATAAAAACTTCATCCAGGGGATAAAAGTCTTTGTCGTTATAGCCCACACTGTTTACATAGAAGTTCAACTATAAAAATTGTTGCAGATTAAATATCAAATTAAATTAAAAATTATGAAAAAATTGTACTGAAATGAAACTGGCATTATTAAAAAGGTAATTTTTTGAGTTTTAAGTTAGTATAAAAGTCCTTTTCGTGTAAAAATATATTTCAAAGATTTAGCGGAAAATATTAAAAATGTGTTTAATTTTTAATTAATTTTTGAGCTTTGAAAAGTTTATGTGTTCCAAATTTCATCAGGATCATCAGACCAAAATAGTAAATTTGTATAAAAGTTAATATACAAACCAGTATTATATTATACATTTATTTCATGCAAGCGTTCAACTTTCGAAACACTGAAACTAATTTTTGAAGTTCCTTATTTTTTTCTGCATAAAATCGGAGACTAATTTTAATCGTTATTTATATGCAATGACTACAGATTAATGCAAATACTTTTAGAAAGAAGTCCAATGCTTTATATGTAATGCTATAAAGGCAGCCAAATGATATAAACAACTTAAGAAAGATTTCATTTCAAAGCAAAAATTTACCTATAAAAAACAACGTATTCCAACCTTTCATTTTATTAAAATCTTTCATAAAAATACTAAAATTAAAACTATTAAAAATTAATTAAAACTAATAAAAATGAAAAATAATTCAATAAAAGCTTTTATAAAGGTATAAAATAGTTTTTTTAAATACAAAATATGGTTAAAATAAAACTGTTAATACTTGAGATACTGATAGAAATGCTCTCTGTAAATAGAAAATTTAGAAAGATTTATAAAATATTTTAAATTAAAAAGAATATTTGAGTATTTTTTATAATATTTAATGTGATTTCATATCCTTGTAATATCGTTTTTAATGCCAAACGATTCACTTCAACAATTTTGTTTTAATTTTCAGATTTTTGAAAAAAAAAATCAATTTTATTTTGCAGTCTTAATATTTTATAATTCATTATTAAAATATTATGGAAACGTGCATTAATTTAATTCTCAGATTTACAACCAGATAAATTCTGCTATAAAGTTAATTAAAAATTAATCGATTAATTTTAACTAAGTTTGAACATATTAAATTCAAAAACGTATTCAAAATTATAGAACTTTTTAGAATCAGTTAATTATTTGAAAACGGTGAAAATCGTTTGCTTAATTCCATCTTTACAATTATGAAAGAAATTAAACAAAGGCAAATAAAAAAAGAGAATATACATAAAGGTTTGTTTTTTTAAAAAATAGGCAATCAAAATTTAGATTAAAAAAGTATCACCTTAAGAGTAAAATTACATATGTTTACATAAATGAATGAACACACTTAGAAAAATAAAAGTATTCAACTGTCTGAAAATAAAGTAAAACAAAAATATAATCCCATTTTAAGGCAATAATAATAATAATAAAACAGTACCTCAAGTTAAACTAATTTACTTCATGATAAATAAAATTTAATATGTAAAAGGACATTAAATCTTGAATAAATTACGTGAAAACGAATTGAAATGCAAGCTTTAGGGGGAAAACATTTACGGTTTCAATATTAATGCGTTTTCTCGTTTGCAGAATTTTGAAACCAGACCTACAAGACGATAATTTTTCGGCTGACGTTTCATGGACTTGTACAGACTGGGAGGAATAGCAATTAGTTAAAAACTGGGCGGTTTAGCATTAGAGAATGAAGAATGATTCCGGACGGAAATGAGAAATTTCAACAAATGATCTTGACAAGATGAAGGAAAATCGATGCCTCACGGATCAATATAGCGTGCTCTATCTAATAAACAGGAACCAAGTTGCAGTCGAAGAATATAAGAAAAACTTCAGAATAATTCTAATTCGGCTCTAGAGAGTAAGTATGTTGAAGATTTTCTTTTATAACACATGGATTCATTTAGTTCTTTTTCAGCAAATTATTAACTTAATTAACAATTTACTTCAGATTATTTTTTACCCTCTGGTATAAGAAAGGAACAAAGATAACGTACAAGAAATAGTACGATCTTCTGGAAAAAATTACAGAAACTGATCAATTTTGGATCTAATTGATGAAAAGGGAGAGGTCCAAAATGCTTATTCACTTTTCTTCAAAATGTGCAGAAACATAAACAAACGCGCCGTACTGGGTCATCATTACACATGAATATCGTGAGAGGGAGAGAAAGGAAATACCCAAAAATCGAATTTGTGTTTTAGGCCTATTTTTCTAAATCATTTGAAACAAAAATTTGACACAAAACTGCACTTGTAGTCACAAATTCTCATATCATATTTGATATATTTAAATCACCGCTTTTCTAAACTATCTTGTTTACTTATTTCTGGGCGTATAGACAAAAAGACAGTCAAACCGCAGTTGGATTAAACTCAAAATTTGATAGTTCTGCACTATAGATGTTAAATCTGTGCACCGAATCTTATCTATCAAGCCTTTTCTGTTTTGGTATTTCGATTGTAAATTAATATTGTTTATCGTATTAATTTACAATCGAATAGCAGAACAGAAAGACTTCCTCTCAATGGATTTCGTTCAAAATTTGATAGAAATCTACAAATTTGGTATAAAGACCGTTTATCAAATTTTAACAGTCTAGTTCAAATCATTTTTGAGTTATCTTTGTCACAGACAGACAGACATTTTCCAAAGATGTGTTTTTCCAACTCAGGAAGGTCTGAAACGTGAAGATTCGTCAAAATCTCGAGTTCGAATTTTTTGACTGTTACTGTACTTTATACTACGTACAAGAAAATGTACAAAAAGTGGTAGATTATTTAAACATTCAATGAAATCCGCAGAGAATACTCTCTCTGCTTTATCTATTTTAGTAACTTCGTAAAAAGGCACATGTTTTTTTTAATTACTCAAACATCCATATTGTACATAATATCATTTAAGCAGACAATCGTTGTTTAGAAACACTAGAACTACTAAGCAAATGTAACAAAACGTATGGGTATTTGGCCAATAATACTTGAAAACTGTGACTATTGTTTTAATCTATCTATATCTATACTTATAATAAAGCTCAATGTGTGTGTGTGTGTGTGTGTTGGCGCTCTACAGGCCAGACCGTTTGACATACAGCTACCAAATTTGGTACATGTATACCTTGGAGGTTGGGAATGTGCACCTGGGGTTTCTTTTTTCGAATTTTTAATTAGAATTTTAATTATTAATTAAAAACTAACTTTCCCGCCAAAAAAATCTTCCATTTTCCCCACCGCCAACTTTTCCGCCAAAAAAATCTTCCATTTTCGCCACCGCAAAAATAAGTAAGGCTTTCGTTGTTTTTTTCTCCCAACAGTAATGAGGCTAGGGTTAGTATTTTTCGGCGGATTATTTCAAACGATTCTGTTTATTTTCTTAATGTTTGATGCATTTAAAATTAAACATTGTTAACGAATCAATCTTTCAGATTCATTCTGAAGTACTTTTGAATTAAAATAAAACAGAATAAAGGAAATTAAACATTTCTAATCCGCATAGCGTTACCCCAACTGGCGTAGAAAAAACCACGTATTTGCGTTACGTAACCGGCGAAGAAAATTCACGCATGCGCATTCTGTTCTGATTGTTGCCATGACAACATGTATATGCTTATAGTTTTAAGTACAACGTTTTTTAAGTAGTTTTTTTAAAACCTGTTTTCAACCGTTTATTTTAAACGATTCGTTTTATTTTCTTAGTGTTTGATGCATTTAAATTTAAACATTGTTAATGAATCGATCTGCTCATAATGAATCTAAGAATTTTGTTGACCAACTCTTGAGATATTACATAAATTAAAAAAGATATTCTTTAGTGCCCATAAAGTTTAAACGCTGAGTGACTCTATTTTCAGTAATCAGATTATAAAAAAATGCTTTGTTTCAGTAAAAAATATTATTATATTAATTGAAGATAAATTCTTTCCACTTTAATTTAAAGCATAAATTCTACGGGTGCTAACAGAAAATGAGAGAGATACATATTACGTTATGACTGAAGGCCTTTATAATATTATGAATGAATTATATGATAATCAAAATTTGACGTTTTAAAATATTTTGATGAAGAAGCTATTAAAGTAGAAATTGCATAAAATATTTAATTACTAAAATTTTAACGAACATTAAGATTGGCGAACCGGCTGGTCGCCAAAGGCGGCTAGTACTTATAATAAAGCTCAATGTGTGTGTGTGTGTTGGCGCTCTACAGGCCAGGTTATTTGACATACAGCTATCAAATTTGGTACATGTATACCTTAGATGTCGGGAATGTGCACCTGGGGTCCCTTTTTTTGAAATTTTAATTAGAATTTTAATTATTAATTAAAAACTAACTTTCCCGCCAAAAAAATCTTCCATTTTCCCCACCGCCAACTTTTCCGCCAAAAAAATCTTCCATTTTCGCCACCGCAAAAATAAGTAAGGCTTTCGTTGTTTTTTTCTCCCAACAGTAATGAGGCTAGGGTTAGTATTTTTCGGCGGATTATTTCAAACGATTCTGTTTATTTTCTTAATGTTTGATGCATTTAAAATTAAACATTGTTAATGAATCGATCCTTCAGATTCATTCTGAAGTACTTTTGAATTAAAATAAAACAGAATAAAGGAAATTAAAAATTTCTAATCCGCATAGCGTTACCCCAACTGGCGTAGAAAAAAAATCACGTATTTGCGTTACGTAACTGGCGTTGAAAATTCACGCATGCGCTTTATGTTCTGAATTCCGCATTGTGTTGACGAATTTGGAATCAACGGATTTGGACTGGATTTAAATTCTTTTTAGGTTCGTTGCATGCTTTTGTAATTAAAATGTATTTATGTTAGTTATATATTTTTTGTATATGCTTATAGTTTTAAGTCATCGTTTTTTAAGTAGTTTTTTTAAAACCTGTTTTAAACCGTCTATTTTAAACGATTCGTTTCATTTTCTTAGTGTTTAATGCATTTAAAAGTAAACATTGTTAATTAATCGATCTGCTCATGATGAATCTAAGAAAATTTTGTTGACAAATTCTTGAGATAATACGTAAATTGAAAAAGATATTCTTTAGTGCCTATAAAGTTTAAACGCTGAGTGACTCTATTTTCATTAATCAGATTATAAAAAAATTCTTTGTTTCAGTAAAAAATATTATTATATTAATTGCAGATTAATTCTTTCCACTTTAATTTAAAGCATAAATTCTACGGGTGCTAACAGAAAATGAGAGAGATACATATTATGTTATGACTGAAGGCCTTTATAATATTATGAGTGAATTATATGACTATCAAAATTTGAAGTTTTAAAATATTTTGATAAAGAAGCTATTAAAGTAGGAATTGCATGAAATATTTAAATATAAAAATTTTAACGAACATTAAGATTGGCGAACCGGCTGGTCGACAAATTCTTGAGATATTACATAAATTAAGATATTTTTTAGTTCCCATAAGGTTTAAATGCTCAGTGACTCTGTTTTCGTTAATCATGTTATTAAAAAAATTAACATTTATTGACGAACACGAACACACTGATATTCACCGTTACTCTGATTAGATGTTATAAAATCTGAATAGATAAACATAAACGAGTAAACAGCTGTGCGCCGGTTTCTATGGCAATACAGCTGGGAAAGGAAAAGAAGTTTCTAACACAGAACATCTGCTTTACACAATTTTATCGAATAACTTTTCCCCTTTTTCGTTTCATTTTTTTTAAAAATTACTTATAAGAACACCTGCTTTACCCAATTTTTTAGAATAGTTTTTTCCCCCCTCTTCGCTTGCTTTAAAAAAACATCTATACTTATATATAAAGTTCAATGTGTGTGTGTGTGTGTGTGTGTTGGCGCTCCACAGAAAAGACCATTTGACCTACAGCTACCAAATTTGGTACATGTATCTTAAAGGTCGGGAATGTGCACCTGGGGTCCCTTTTTTTGAATTTTTAATTAGAATTTTAATTATTAATTAAAAGCTAACTTTCTCGACAAAAAATTATTCATTTTCCCTACCACTAAATGAGTAACAGTTCAGTTTTTTTTTCCCAACAGTAATGAGGCTTGGCTTAAGATTTTTCGGCTGATTATTTCAAAGGATTCTGTTTATTTTCGTAATGTTTGATGCATTTAAAATTAAACATTGTTAATTAATCGATCTTTCAGATTAATTCTGAAATACTTTTGAATTAAAATAAAACAGAATAAAGGAAATAAAAATTTCTAATCTGCATTGTGTTACCCCAACTGGCTTAGAAAAACTCACGCATTTGCGTTACCGTAACTAGCGTTGTAAATTCACGCATGCGCATTGTGTTCTGATTGTGGACATGACAACCAATATCAACGGACGATTTAAATTATTTTTAGATTAGTTGCATGCTTTTGTAATTAAAGTGTATTTATGTTAGTTATATATTTTTTGTGTATGCTTATATTTTTAAGACCATCGTCTTTTAAGTAGTTTTTTTTAACCTGTTTTCAACCGATTATTTTAAACGATTCGTTTTTTTTTTTTTTTTTTTTTTTTTTAGTGTTTGATGCATTTAATATTAAACATTGTTAATGAATCAATCTGGTCATGATGAATCTGAGAAAATTTTGTTGACAAATTTTTGAAATATTACATAAATTAAGAAAGATATTCTTTAGTGCCCATAAAATTTAAACACTCAGTGACTGTTTTCAATAATCATATTACAAAAAAAATATTTTGTTTCAGTAAAAAATATTATTATATTAATTGCAGATTAATCCTTTCCACCTTAATTTAAAGTATGAATTCTATGGGAGCCAACAGAAAATGAGAGAGATACATATTATGTTATGACTGAAGGCGTTTATAATATTATAAGTGAATTATATGTCTATCAAAATTTGAAGTTTTAAAATATTTTGATGAAGAAGCTATTAAAGTAGGAACTGCATAAGATATTTAATTATGAAAATTTTAACGATCATTGATTGGCGAACCGGTTGGTCGCCAAAGGCGGCTAGTATCTTATAAAACTTATAATTTGTTTTTTAAATTGATTATTGGGCAACTAAAATAATGTGATTTGTTAAGTGACTCATTTATGGAACCTTTAAATCAACGGCCGTAAGCTACTTGGTTGAAAATCTGGGTTCGAAAAAAATTATTCTTAGTGTTCTGAAACGTTATAGTTTGCAAACATTTAGAATTGATTTGTCTAACTTTATAGTTTTTTTTTTGTCTAACTTTATAGTTTTTTTTTTGTCTAACTTTATAGTTTTTATAATATATAGTTATTTTTTTAAAAAATTATTCATCATTATTACATTGATATTGTAAATACACACACTCACGAAAAGAAAAAGTGCAGGTATATAAAAGTTTTTGAAATCGAAGAACGAAAATTTTAAAGTAGGATTACTTTTCGGCAAATTCTGATTGATAGAAAAGTACTTATAGATATTTCTCGACAATTTGCTTTCTTCACCAAAATCGAATTATTCAATAAATAATGCAGATATCGATATAACTTTTTATAAGCATTTCCTTCTATGTAATATGTATTTAAGTGGAACTCCAAAACTTTTGTTCTAATTAAAAAAGAAAAGAAAAACAATTTTGAAACGTGCACTCTATTTTGAAACGAAATCCTCTCCTAATTAAGTTGTCATAATGCAGGCAACTAATTTTGTAATCTTTTTAATATCTAAGTTTGTAATCTAAACTCTTCCTCTTGGATGAATAGTTTTATTTGAACGGAAAAAACCGATGTTCCTCTTCCCTTCTTAACCAGAAACACAAAGGAGTACAAACTTACGAGATTTGTTTAGATACCCAACTCAAATAATTAAATCAATAAAATTGTTGCTATACATTTCCTCCCCACATTTTCATACTTTTTATGACAATTCGACTTGGTTACTATAGTATTACCAAAGTTATCCTCATGAAATGCATGACCCCATGTCTCAAAACAGGTCAAGACATACTTGGAAATGTTAAAATGGGAAGTCTTGTACCACCCGCCGTGCTCTTCAGATATTGCTCCTTTCGACTACCATTCATTTCGATTGATGGTACATGGCCTGTACATCAGTACTCATGGTCATCCTCAGTCAGATGGTACATTAGTATTTCCGCTGTTATGAAAAAATCCAAAAATAAATCGTTTTGTGGATAACCCCAAAGGATGAATCGTTTCTGTTGTTGTGTTGTGACTTATGGCACTTTACAAGCCCGCTGATAGTTTTCTATCAGCGATTTAAGTCGAGTGAGCGTCTCTCGTTTTTTCAGTAGCGCCAACTAGGGCTAAGAGTATGACTTAGCTACTTCATGCGTCACATTCGCTTGCACGACCCCCTTTTACAGGGGGGGGGGGCACATTCACACACCTCACAATAGAACATAGAAGAACAACTATACCCGAACCGGAACGCCCAAATCACAGGGAAATTGCGTTACCCCTATGCCAGGACGTCGGCTGAATCGTTTCTACGAAATGGTATCTGATAATTGCCAAAAAAGATGGAGGAAAATAGTAGTTAGCGACAGACAATACATTAAATCATAAATCACTTTTTTTTAAAAAAAAAAAAGTATCAAGTTTTAGAAAGAAAAAAAAAAAAAAAAAAGAAGTAAAATTGTACACTTAATATTTTTTTTTGGAAGGGATGGGTTCGACTCTGTTTTCATAATCTTATTTGATGTTACTTTAGGTCATGATTTTTCTGACAAAATATGAAGTCGCGCGCAATATAGTACGGGTTCAGATAGTCGTAGTCATAAAAGTCTACTTATACATGTTTTTTTTTTTTTTACAATTTTCGTATTGTAGTCAACCACTTTCCAGCTCACATTTAACCGAAACTCATATAAAAAAATATGCAGTAGACTCTCGGTACTAGGCTTGAATTTGAGATATAAATAGATTAAATCACAATTGCTCTAAGCACTTCAATTTACATGTTTTTGTCTATTAGAAGTATTTATCTCCTGCGTAAGGGCATTTAGAGTTTGACAATTTGATAGTTTCCCGAATAAGTATGTAGGTGCTCTTGTCCTGAAGACACGGTTATGATGTTGTGGCGGATTAACAGATCCTTCCCTCAATGACTTGTCTCTCTGTGAGGGATCCGAGCATGGGATATTCGTATTGGAAGTTAATTTTTATATTTCTTAGCATCTGAAATATTGTCTACGGCAGTTTGGCCATTTCGACATGACGGGAGGTAGGAGTGCCTATGTTTATTACATGATCTTAGAATCTGCATTGAAAAACAAGTATCTGGGATAAGATCACAATTACACTAGGATATCGATGGAACTGGACAAATTTGGTAAGAGCAGAAATTAGACATATTCTTTCAATCATTCACATCTAATATTACTGATTGTGTGCCTGTATACTGAGTTCATACCTGCTGTATACAACATGAACACAGACATTGTCCACTTTACTTTATCCTTTCCTTACATAAAAGAAAGTGATAAGTCTAAGTGGCAATTTATCTATACTCATTCAATTACTTGAAAGCAAATGAAATAATCTTATCATTTCTTTCACATGATTAAGCTAATGGTATTGGGAAGAGAAATCTTGAAAAATAGATTAGCCTTTATCCTTTTAATCATAATTCAACTATACATAGTAAAAAATTAACTTACTTCCGATTTGGAAATTATAAAGCATTCGATATAATGACTTATCAGTATGCACATTTTGCCGAAAGTCAAAATATGCGAATGATTAATCTTCTTTGAATTGGCAACATTACTCATTTGCCCCCAAATAAACTGATAGCAAAAGGTCTGTGCACATAAATATTTATATGGTTGAATTCGCACCATCTTAAAAGTATTCGAAAGAATTCATTCTCACAAGTTTGTGATGACAATAATACAATAGTTCATCGAACGATAATCCACCAACAAAAACCATTATAGTAAATACAGACACACATCAATACAAACAAGGCATTTTTACAGAGCTATCAAATATGCAAATGGATTAATTTGACACTATACATCTCTGCGTTATTTTATTACATCATTCTACGAAAATGAAGCAAAACAAAGTCTAAAGGTGTTCGTTTCTACATAAGGAGCCCAAGGCCAAAATTTGTTTCATAGTGACAGATTTTCGCAGCTGACTGATGATCATCTACAGAGGATCAATGGAAGAATTTCAAAAGAAAAATGGTTTTAGAGCTAATGGCTTTCGAATGGTTGTGAAAAAACGAACAATATCGCTTGTATATATTTTTTTTCTTTTAATGGCCAGGTTTCTGGAGCAATCGAGTTGCGATTATTGAAACCTAACTTCGCTGCTTCGTAGCCTCGTTTTTCTTCTCCTTAATGTTAAAAAATAAATCAAGATGTGGTTAAACATAGCAGGAAAAGTTTATTCAGTAAGAGTTTCATCATGATTATTCATTACATTTTGTATAAAAATCTCTTGGAAAAGATACATATTTTCTGATAAAATGATTTTGATGAAACTATACAAGATAACTACAGATTTAAGACTTAAAATATATTAAATCAGTCACCTTTGGCGGTCAGCTGGTTTAGAAGGAATATTGATTATGCTCAATTTAAATTAAATCTTTTATGCATAGCTTGATGTTCATGAATTTCTCTTCTCAACAAAGAAGGAATTTGTCTAATCCGAATCACACAACATCATAGTGTAGTTACAAACTTAAGTGTAATCTATTTCAAACTGCACGCTGTCTTTTGTGGAATATAATTTTACATTTTGATTCGTCATTAATATCTTATCATGATCTGATAAAACAATGAAACGTTTAACGGTTTTAAAAGTTAATCAATTAAATATTCAAAAATCAGAGCAAGTGGTCTTTTTAAAACTTTCACCATACTGTTTAAAAAAATTTTCATGCCAGAAAATGCCTTAAATGGCACTGGAGTGCAATAGTTATGAAATAATAACTATTGACGTGGTATAGCATTTTTAATGAATCTATCGTATGATACTTGGCGAGTTATTTGGCGATTAATCCCTGACATGGGTTAAATAATATCCAAAAATCGATTTTATGATTTAGGCGTGTTTTTCTCAACCGATTGAAACAAAAATTTGCCACAAAACTGCCCTTGTAATCACAAATTCTCACATAAATTTGATACATGTAAGTCATTGCGTTTTTGAATGGTCATGTTTACTTATTTCTGAAAGTATAGACCGACAGACAGTCAACTCGTTGTTGGATTTGGCTCAAAATTTGACAGGTGTCTACTCAATACATGTGAAATGTGTGTGCCGATTCTTATTCATCTAGCTGTCTTTGTTTTGCAGTTTCATTGAAAAGCCGAACCTCTTCTGAACTGATTTTATTCAAAATCTGATAGATATCTGCACATTTCGTGTAAAGATCGTATATCAAATTTCAAACGTCTAGCTCAAATCGTCTTGGAGTTATGTTTGTCACAGACAGACGGACAATTTCCAAAAATGTTTCTTTTGAACTCGGGGGGGGGGGTTAAAATGTGTAGATTCGTCACTATATCGAGTTCGAATTACTATACTTTTTATATAGGAGAAAGTAAAAATGTTAAAATTGAAGGGGAAATATGTATTAAATTAATATCAACAAAAAAATTTAATTTTAAATGGTGTGAAAATCAAATTTGTGTTGTAATATTTTCGGTAGCCACGTTGGAAAAATATCCAAATTCTCTTTAATATTAAATTAATTAAAATTCTAGTTTACATTTTTTTAAAAAAAATATTCCGACACCAAATTTTGTAGTGACCCCAATATATATACAGAGATCAATCGCAGTCCATGACAATGATTTCAAATGAAATCAAAATCACTTATTTTGTAGCTTTTCTTTGCTACAAAATAAGCACTTAGAAGTTTTCCTCTAGAATCAAAGATGTCTACAAAAATCACTTCTATAGTTACTGGAAAATCCACACGTTTCAATTCAAACTACTTTCATGATATGCAAGCTGACAATCTCTTGGATAGAATGTCATAAACTTGTGCAATAATTGTCAAGTACCTGTGTATCCTGGTACCATATCGATTCTAAACTTAGGATCGGATGTGGAATGTTCATGCTGCCAGACGTGAAAGCTGTCGTCCCTTTTTGCGTTACGATTACAGTCACAACATAAAATCTGGCCAAATCTTTCTCCTGCGACAGGATGTCTCGCCATGATGTCATGTGTCATCCTTCCATATGTTTTGCCAAACTGATAAAGCTTATGGGGACCGAATCCTGGAAGGTACCCTGTATACCTGAGGACAAGAAGGGAAGTTCCTAGCTTTATTCTTGAGAATTTATAAAATATTATGAACTGAAATCATTAGGAGGTATAATAGTGATATTGATGACAAAGTTGGCGATCAATTCTGACAAATGATAGGTCATACATATTTTCTCCGATTAAAATATTTACACTAACGAAAATCATTTTATTATCTCTGCTAAAACAACTGCTCTTTTTCAGAGAAGCAGCATTTCAAATTTTATTTCATAACACAATATCTTCCCGTCCTGGACACAGTCAACTACTAAGGTCATTGTTCGAATTCTCATTTTTCTTGATGTCAAAAACATCGGTATCATAGACTTTATCTTGGTTTTTCGATTACCATTTTATTTGGCTCAAAAAGATGACGCGATAATAATAACAGAATATCAGTGTTAATACAATAAATTGCATATATATGAAATGGTGCTCTTGGAAAAAGAGAAGACACGTGGTTAACGGGAAATACCATTTTTAAAAATTCTCTTTCTTCAATACTATGGAAAGACTTCAATTTTTAAAATGCATATCAAAAGTTCATTGTTAGAATCTTGTCCAAAATTCGTAATTCGAATAGACAGATAGAAGTCAAGAAAAAGAGACTATGTGAAAGTATTCCATATTTATGTAGCCTTAAGAAGGGAATTTTGCTCAGATAGCATTTTAATTTTAGTTATTAAAGAGTTAGCGTGGGGAAGTAAGAACCACAGCAACTTGCAAATTAAAGTTTGAATTCGAGAGTTTAAAAAATAATTAATTTTAGAACTCGGATAAAATAAAATTTTTACATACATGCATACAGAGTACCCCAAAAAGAGGAACAAGCGTTTATTTGCCGAGAATTTTGAAAGCGAGGTTTGTTCTTTTTTACTATTAGGCAGATTAACGATTACATGCAGTATAGATCGTCAGCATATCCGCACTTTTCTTGTTACTAAATATTTATTCTCTTAGAAAACACACAAATACGAAGACATATATTTATTTTCTTGCTTGGCAGTTTAATATTTCTTAATGTTCATTTTCTGAAATTTCTCTTGTCTTATTCATAAAGCCGAAATTGCAACTATAGCTAATCGAATATTAGTATTAACAAATTCCTTTGAAATCCTGATAATCGGATGATTATTACTAGACAAATGTTTACTCGTGATAATTTTCTGTTTTGAATAAATTTGCATTTCTGAAAAATGTTTATAATTAAATTTGTAACTAGTCCCTCTAAATTTAAAAATAAGTATAACTCCACAAATATTGCAGATAGAAACGGGAAACTTTTTATGTAGATAGTTTAATGTAAGAAACACATTTCTTACATTAAACTATCTACATAAAACATCTTTGACACATTTTACTGTCTTGTATATGTAGTACAAAGTATAGAAATCATGAAAAGATACGAACTCGATATTTTTGACAAATCTCCACGTTTTAGAGTTCCCAAAGTTGGAAAAATACTTTTTTGAAATTGTCCGTCTGTTTGTCTATGGCAAAGATAATTAAAAACGCGTTGATCTAGACGGTTGAAATTTGGTATACGGTGTTTAAATCAAATTTGCAGATCAAACACAGATTTACAATTTCGAGTGTAAATATCTGTCAAAGTTTGAGACAAGAGCAATAATGAGTTGACTGTCTGTCGGTCTGTACTTTCAGAAACACGTTAACGCGATAATCGACAAAAAGTAATGACTTAAATATATCAAATAAGGATTTTATGACTGCAAGTTCTGACTCAAAATTTGTAGTCAAAGTTGGTTTTTTTGTCAAATTTTTGTTTCAATCAGTTGAAAAAAACGTGTCAAAAGCGCAAATTTGAGTTTTGAATATTATTAACCGCATTCCAGGGACTAATCGCCAAATAACTCGCCAAGGATGAAACGACAGATTGCTAAATTTATCAGTAAAAATGCTAAATTTATGCCAAAAGTTAATATTTCATAACTATTGTACTCTAGTGCCATGAAAAGTGTTCTTTGGGATAATACTTTTTTAGAGAATATTTAGAAAGCACGCGATAAAATTTTGAAGAATCACTCCCTCTGGTTTTATTCTCTACGGGGGTCAAATAAAAATTTAATTTTTGTAATTTCTTATTATCACCTTTTACATACGCCAAAGTATTTCATACAACTGTCCATCTGATTTAATGAAATTTTGTAATTGGAAGCACAAGTCTAAGTATAATAATTAGGGAAATAAAAGCTTGTTCTATATTTTTGGGATACCCTGTATATATGAAACAATAGCAGCATGAAAGTTTATTCCTTTTAGAAGATTCATCATTGAAATGTGTCGTTATATAGTATTTCTGAATATATAGATGAGTGGAGAAAAAAAAAGGTTATTTATGATTCTTATGCACTGGTTAATGCATAATAACTTTAAAGACAAATTTTCCCTTTATTGCTACTATTCCACCGCATATTCTACAGTATGGTGGAATTTTAAAACTATAATTGAATGTGCACTACATGGTAATCAAGATACCGAAACTAAATCCCATCATAATTCATAATGGCACTTGATAACTTGAATTAGCTTGAACTAATTTAAATTTCAGAGCTTTTCATTGATATTTTTTGTATTAAGAAAAATCAGGTTATATATAAATTTTCCACTACATGCTCGAATTATAGATAATATAACGAGTTAAACCGCGCAAGTAAATAAAATTTTCACAAACGAGTTTTAAAAGAAAAAAATAATAAATCAATTTAAACATACACCTACCATCTGGGTAATTACTAAGTTATATGAAACTAGTTATTTATATAAAAACAATACATTTCTAATAAAAATTCCGTGATAATACGAATCTTATATGATATGTATTAAGATAAATATGTAAATACATGCAAACGTTACCTTAATATTTAAATTATCGATGAAATAATAGACATGACTGAGCTATGTTTAATTTTCCATTCAAAATTACTTACCCTGGAATGCAATGCGGTTCTGGTGTAAAAGATGCGTGGGGGTAATTATAATCTTCTGTGCGAGGCATAATTTATATGAAAAAATAAACGTATTTTGGAACAATTTTGCGACATACAAGGTTCCTTCCAATGATTCTTTCGGAAATTTGATATTACATGGCAATGATTTGGGTTCTTTTGAAGTGTATGGGCGCTATTGAGTTTTTGAAAATAAACGTGGCTTTCGAGAAATGTATCACCAACTGGATAATATATCGTGCCGAAAACCTTGTGAACGAGAAACATGATTACAGGCTCTGACCAATACACGCAAGTTCAATGATTGTTGAAAGAAAATATATATATAAAAAATTGATTTAAGGTAAGAAAAAAACGTGGATTTTTTTTTTCTGTTGATATTTTAGCCGGAAACCCAAAATATCTCAAGTCAAGGGAGGAAAAAAAAATGTAAGAGTGGGATAGAAATGGAATGAAAAGTATTTCTTCTGAAGAAAGTGAAGCATGGGTTTATTTTTTGTTTGAACTTTTCTTCTTCGTCTTTTTATTAAATCTTATTCAATTAATGTAGCATATTTTCCAAACTTAGATCTAAGCGCTAAATAATAATCTCTTCGATTAAAATTTTAGATAGTCTTTAATTTGTTTTACAAATACTTAATTTTTTGACCATCATTTAAAAGCTGGAAAAAAAATATTTAGTTGTTTCTTTTGAAAAGTATGATTGCAAACAATCTAATTATTTATGTCCTCTTAGTTATCTATTTTTGACAAAATTCAGTACTAACTATTTAATTATCTACATCTAATTAATTTTTGTTGTACCTCTTCATTTGAACTTTAGAAATCTGAATATGGACTGCATTGCATCAGCGAAACTGCTCTGTAACTGCTAACTGCCTGAAATTTCAATTTGTTTTTGTGCGCGCTCTTGTGTTTGTAGAAAAATTTCTTGCTTTCTACATTTAGGATAACAGCATAGGGGTAGTCCTGGCATAGGGGTAGCGCGTCTGCCCCGTGACCTGGGCGTCCTGGGTTCGAGTCCCGGTTCGGGCGTGGTTGTTCTTCATTTGTTCTATCTGTGTGAATGTGCCCCCCTGTAAAAAGGGGTTGTGCAAGCGAATGTGATGCGTGAGTAACAAAGGCGTACTCTTGGCCCTAATTGGCGCTACTAAAACAAGAGACGCTCCCTTGGCTTAAAATCGCTGACTTCGTCAGCGAGCTTGCCCGTTGTATAAACAATATATATAATATGTATATGTATGTTGTATAAACAATAACAACAACTGGATAACAGGCATTGTTGCTATAAATTCCTACTTCTTAGTTCCTACCGAGTTTTCATGTTGTCTAATTAATTGCAGCTGAAGTTAGTATTAATTTCAAAAAGCTTGAAATTAAGCTAAACTTCATCTAATTTACCAATTTTAAAGCCAAATACCGAAAATTTAGCACAGCTTGAGAAATTTATTGAAATTTAGTCAATATCGATTCAAGTGATTCGCATTTACATGATAAATGTAACTGCCAATTTATGTTGTTAATGTGATGTGATAACTAGTGCCGAAGGCATCTGTAGAAGGTACCGGGCAGAATTTATTAACTTAAAAAAACATCCGACGGTTTCGCTAGCAGAGGGAGCGGAAAGCTAGTAGCTTCGCTAGCACATTGAACATAAGGACTGTGTTGATAACAAGAACAGTACATAACCAAAAGAAAAGAAAAAACGGAGAAGGAAGCAATCGGAACATTCTTCATACAAAATTTCAAACAAACATCCTTTTTCCTTCATCAACGCGTATATATATATTTCACCCACCCTTCATCCATTCTGCAGGTTCGAAATACTGTCTTCCATCCCATTTATCCGACATCCATTCTTGCACAATTGCCGACATAACAAATTATGAAGGGAACGAACCGTTAGAACACCAAAAGAATTACGAGAACTGCAAAGCATTCCATTGCAGGTGTATTTTAAAGTGAGAATGCAGACGATTTCGTAAATAAAGAATTCAGACGATTTTTTCAAGCGCAAACTGACAATTAAAAATTGCAAAAGAATAAATATTTTCTGTTCGTATTCACATTTTAAAAAAATGAACGAAAGAAGAAAATAACTTTTAATTATAAGCTTAACTTTTTTATTTAATAAACTTTTAATTATAATACAGAACAAAATTAAAATCTTTAATCGATATTTTTTTAATATTTTTAATTTAACATTTTTCATAATATAGTTGTAGTTTATGTACAACTCAACCATTGCAAAAAGTAGTAAACAAAACAGCATTAGGGTTGCTAGAAGAGCGTTCCGATGGGTTGCCATATTGACGACAAAATCGGGAGCACTCTATTCTTCACTTCATCCGAATCGACATCAAAGCTATGCTGATTTGTGCACTACTTTTTTTAAAAATTTTTTTGAGTTGTTCATCTACTTTGGTACCTGACATCGTTAACGTCCTTGATGGTGCATAAAAAGGGTATACTAAAGATTTCATTAGTTACACTGAACTATTTTATTTTCTGGGTAGCAAATTAGGTTAAGATTTACGAATTATGTTCGGCTTCTCGCCAAGTACTACAACGTTATGCAATTAACTAAGAATAAAAAATCTCCAAAATCTGGCTATTGAAAGAATATTTGCAAACGCTTTCTAGGATTGCAATAAAAATGATCTAAAATAACATATTTGGTGAGAAATCATTTAAAAAATTAACTTTGGCAACTGGGCTTCATTTTGAAATCGAGACAAGAGACGCACAATTTTTTGAGTGGGCATATAAGGAATCTTGGAATTTTTTACGTCTATAAGGATGCCGGATATAAATAATTTCTGTTATGTATCAAAGATAAAAATAGAAAGTGATCGAATTAAAAAATATTTAATTTCTATTTCTAGTCAAGTGGAAGTGACAAGAGACAAATCTGGATAATTGCTTCTTATGGACCTTACAACTGCGCCAAAATCGCACCTTGTAGTTGTAGTGTAGTGTAGTGTAGTTGTAATCTTAAGGTTGCTAAGATCATTTATCTTATGGTCGTTTACACAGGACTGCAAACATTTTGTGAAGATTTCATTACCATTCTGGCAATATATTTTAGTTGCTTAGCGATTGAATCTCTAAAGCCGCTATAATAAATAATTATTCAAATAAGTCCCATGTGGTATTCTGCAAATTAGCGGAACTGTTTTATTCTCGATTTCACATGCTTACAATATGGCCGGTTTTGTATTTAGTTTCTTTGCATAAAGAAGATTTTTTAAAAAATAGTGTGTCTTCCGTTAAAGGATTCGCCCTAAATCTTGACACAGATCTGCAATTTTAATATAGAAACAATATTGTTACGGACTCGTTTAGATAGTGGTAGTGATATGGTGTGGAGAACACACAATCAGCAGGCCTCAGTAGAAAACAACGACGTTTATTTACACGAAGACAGGACAGCACACAGACGACAAATATTTACAGCAGAGACGAACACAGGACAGCACACAGTAGCACACCACAGACGACAATAGCCCACAAGTAGTAATCGACCACAGCACACAAAGTGACCAGACAGAAGCCAGCAGGAGAGGGGATCCTCGGAGCTTCGCTCTACGGTCTCTCCAAACGGCTGAACTTCTCGCTGTCTTCTTTTCGTTTTAGCTGCCAACTCACTGCTTCTCCGATTCCGGCTACTCACTCACGATGACTTCACTTCCACGATGGTTGGGTTGGGTTGATGGGGCACCTAGCCCCAGCAGGGGCTTATCCCCGGTAAGGAGAGACTTCATAGTGCTTTGCTGTCTATACTTTGCCGTGGCCGTCTTCGACGAAATTTGGAAATGACGAGTGTCAGGACTCATTCACTTCCACGATTTCAGAGTGCCTGTCTTTTATAGTTCCGGGAGGCGGGGCTAGAATCTTCCAGACCAATCAGGGCGTATCACGGTTCCTAGTGGATGGATCGTGAAAGTTCTCAAACTTTCCAGTATTATCTATTTTGTCGCCAAATTCATCGCCAAGTCACTAAACGGTCGCCAAGCTCTGAGGTCATTGACGCGGCACTCATTCAGCAGACACAGGACAGATCGTACAACGGTCTTTCTTACGATGACACTATTCGTGCTGGGAAGCCAAAACTATAGGTTTGCAACAGTATATAAAATTTTACTAAACTAGTACGTTAGCATTTTTGAGTTATTCTGCTTTTATAATAAGGACAGACAGCTTACGATTCGAATATTTGGTCCGAAATTTGATGTAGATTTGCATTTAAAAAAATAAAGTATAGATTAAATTTCAACCATCTAATTTGCTCCATTTATGAATTATAAAGGGATTAGCAGCTTTACTGTTGATGAATTTACCATGTAATTTGCTGTAGAATTACAGCGTTTGCGCAATAATTAGCCCCCAAATAAAACTTATTTAGTTCATTGGCGTTCATATATACATCGATAGGGAAACAGACAATTGGAAAGATATAAACGGGACCAGTGAAACACATTCGACCTTCTCGTACATTTATTTAGGCATATTTATATATGGCATATATGGTCGTATATGTGGCACGTTTTGTGTTTCATAATACGATAAAGAAGATTCTGTATGAATTTTCACTGTACAGGGCAAGTAAAATAAAATAATGGTATAGAAAAGAAAGTAATAATCAAATTCGAGATTTTGACAAATCTCCACGTTTCAGATCTCCTTAAATCCGAAAAACATATTTTTGGAAATATGTCTGTTTGTCTGTCTGTGAAAGCGATAAATCAAAAACGCTATGAGCTACACATATGAAATTTGATACATGGTCTTTAGATCAACGTTATAGATTTCTATCAAATTTTCAGTGAAAATTACATTCAAAGGAAGTCTGTCTGTCCACTATCTGAATATAAGTTAGCATGATAACTAGAGCTAGATGGAAAAAATTTGGTGCAAAAATTTAATATACAAAGTACAGACACATATCAAATTTGGAATAAAATCTGCCAAGAGATTGATCATCTGTCGGTCTGTACTTTAATAAGCATGCAAACGCGATGACTAAAAAGTTAAAAAAAATGTGATTTTCTGATTACAATTGCACTTCTGTGTCAAATTTTGGTTCCAGTCGTTTGGAAACAATACATTTAAAACACAAATTCAATTTTTGTGTACTATTTACTGCTAGGAAATAGTACAATATGCTAGGAATTAATCTGCAAAAACCTCGCCGAGGATCACACGATCGATTTTGTAAAAATGCTATATTCACGCTAAGAGTTAATGTTTGCAATTAATAATTGCAAACATTAATTCTTAATTATTGCATTGTCTTTAATTGCTAAGAATTAAAAGACGATGCAATCCTCGGCTTTATTCATTTTTCACAATTTTATGCAGAGAAAGGAAGGACGTGGGAGGATGCCTATACTGCTCGTTTCAGTATCCTGATACCTCCACTTTTCGATGATTCTGTTTCCTTAAAGCAGTTTGTGGAAAGCTACTTCCTACGTTGCAGCCGGATTTAAAGCAGTTTTCGAAAAGCAACTTCCTACGTTTCCAGCCGGTTTTCAAGAGACACGCTGGAGCGACTTTCTACGTTTCAGCCAGTTGAAGGGTTAAGGGATGAGGGTTTTAGAACTCATTGCCACACAATATTAGAGAGTATATAAGAATGTTTTAGGGCATCAATCCCGATGGCTAATGTATGGGTTTTCACTGATTCCACCCAGAAAAGATGACAGATTTGAATTATTGGTGATAAGGGAAATTTCATTTATTTCCAATAGCATTTTCGACACACACACGCACACTCGCGAGGGAAAAAAATCAATCACATTTTAGAAATATACAAACTTACAGACAATCAATCCTTTGAAGTATTGATTCTAGACTTAAATTCTAACGATAAATCTTCGTAACACCACATGATATTCTAAAATATTTCTACAATATCTTCATGATATTTCGCGTTATTCAAAACATCGAACAACATTGTGGAGAAATCGCTCAATGCTTTTGTAAATAATGTTTTCAAACAACTAATTGTTTGAGTTTTTGAGTCGCGCTCACTTGTACATGAATGAACAAAAAGACAAATTTCCCATAAAAATTTTCGCACACGGATTTTGTCCATAATTTTAGAGGTCTAAGCTTATGATAAAAAGATGAAATATACCAAATTTCACTTATTGTATTTTTGAACTACAATGTCCGCAAACCACTATATGTTTTTCAGATACAACTGCAGATTTTTTGATGAAAATAATACGTTCTCCTTTTATATATATATATATATATATATATATATATATATATATATATATACTAGCCGCCTTTGGCGATCAGCCGGTTCACCAATCTTAATGTTCGTTAAAATTTTAATAATTAAATATTTTATGCAATTCCTACTTTAATAGCTTCTTCATCAAAATATTTTAAAATTTCTAATTTTGATAGTCATATAGTTTACTCATAATATTATAAAGGCATTGAGTCATAACGTAATATGTATCTCTCTAATTTTCTGTTAGCTCCCGTAGAATTTACGCCTTAAATTAAAGTGGAAAGAATTAATCTGCAATTAATATAATAATATTTTTTTACTGAAACAAAGACTTTTTTTATAATATGATTACTGAAAACAAAGTCACTGAGCATTTAAACTTTATGGGCACTAACGAATATCTTTCTTAATTTATGTAATATCTCAAGACTTTGTCAACAGAATTTTCTCAGATTCATTATGAGCAGATCGATTTATTAACAATGTTTAATTTTAAATGCATTAAGCACTAAGAAAATAAAACGAATCGTTTAAAATAATCGGTTGAAAACTGGTTAAAAAAACTACTTAAAAAACGATGTACTTAAAACTATAAACATATACAAAAAATATATAACTCACATAAATACAATTTAATTACAAAAGCATACAACTGACCTAAAAATAATTTAAATCAAATCCGTTGATAATAGTTGCCAACAATCAGAACACAATGCGTATGCGTGAATTTTCATATTTTTCTACGCCAGTTGGAGTAACGCTATGCAGGTTAGAAATTTTTAATTTCCTTTATTCTGTTTTATTTTAATTCAAAAGTACTTCAGAATGAATCTGAAAGAGCGATTAATTAGCAATGTTTCATTTTAAATGCATCAAACATTAAGAAAATAAACAGAATCGTTTGAAATAATCGGCCGAAAAATCTTAAGCCTATCCTCTTTAGCGTTTAAAAAAAAAAAAAAAAAAAAAAAAAGCTGAAGCCTTACTCATTTGGCGGTGGGGAAATGAAGATTTTTTTGGCGGAAAAATTAGTTTAAAAAAAAATTAAAAATTAATGCACCAATAAAGTATTGACTATTTCTAAATAATGATTCCGAAACATACAAAGACGCAAACATAATATATATATATATATTTAATACTACCAGACATTAATTTGATATTAAATGGGTCATAAACACTCAAGAAATTATTATTCTTGCCATTTTTAAATCTGCCATTATTTATTTTGGTACTTTTTCGTAAGCCGGACACAAATGTCGCCAATTGTGAACAAAACGCGAATTTGGCGGAATTCTACATTATTTGGCGATTTTTCGCTGGCGCCGGCTAACGGAAAAATACCAGTTTGGTTTTTATCTTTTGCACCTACCATAAGACAATTCATAAATTTTTAATAACCTTTTTTAAAGTATGTTCAACCATTTATAATCCAGATTTGGTTTCGAATATTCGCTGAAGTAGCTTTAATACCAGTATCCAAAACAAAACAACCTATATGTTCATCACATCAAAACAATCATTATACTCACGAATTATTTTATAAAAATTCCCAATTTTTAAATATATATTACTCGTAGAAATTTTGCCAACGGAAGTAAGAATAGTCAAATGATCTTTGAGTAATTTAGATTTCAAATATAGTTTACTTTAGAAAGTCAAAAACACCAAAGGGAAAGTCCGACTTAATGCCCTTTGAATTAATACTAATGTCGTATTTTTGAGGACGATTTTTCGCCAAATATGTAATTTTGATAATTTTTAATGCAATCTAAGATACATATTTCTGGCCATATATTGTAACTATTACCATCAATCCGAAGTTTGACAAGTGTTTGGTAGATTAGAACGATTCTATTGCGTTTGGCGAGAAATTGAATATTAATCTGAAGTATTACTCTATTTTTTCTGCTATTAGAGAGCACATTATCATCTTTTATTCTTAGTACACTTTGTACAATAATAATTAATTAAAATAACAATATTTAAATAGGGCAAATGAGAATTGTATATAATTATTCAGGAAACTGATTTTGAATCTTATATTGGTATTTATTAATTAACTGTGTGGCCGGGATAGCCTGGTTGGTAGGGCATCGGATTCGCGTCCCTTAGGTTGCGAGTTCGAACCCCGCCGGCCGAATATTCCCAGCGTGCTTGGTGGCTGACGCGCGTTAAATCTGTCGTGGTCACAAAGTCCTCCATGTCGAGAGTAATACCACTGGGGGTACTGGATCAGGGGTGATCGTTCTCTGATTCAGGTCTAAATTACGATCTGTGGTGAATGAATGAAGTCCGCCCGTAAAATAGGGTTGTGATACGTGTGTAGCTAAGTTGTTCTCTTGGCCCTTGTTGGCAAGTGCCATTAGAAACAACAGCAATTGACTGTGTGGGATTGGCGATAATTCGTTATCGTCAATGATTGAATGATGATGATTGCGCGACTCCATTTGGCCATTTTTTGGATCTTTTAACGTTTATTATGAACAATGCATTTCAGAGGAGAATTTCTTAAAAATCCATACCGTTGTATCCTTATTAGTTGAAAAAAAAAACAACATGCCGTTGTTTGATCCAACTTATTTATCATCATTACACACGTATATACAAAAACCATACTCTTATTATCGATAGTTTCTCTTATATTACAGAATAATTATTTCTCGTTCCGTCACTTTATATAGAACCTATGATACTTTCACGACTTACATATGTGTAAGCAATGCATGAAATCATGATAAGACCAGTTCCGAAACCAAGAAGAAAAATTCCAATGTCATCGGCTTGAAGGTCATATTGCATAGACATTGTAACATACCGACTTGAATAATGTAAAGTCTTCATTGTAATGCCCAAAGGAATTGACAGGAAACTAAAGAATATGGTAACCGCAAAAAGTATCAATATTTTATCATTATCCTCTTCATAGAATACTGGCATATGGCGGCACACCAGCTAATATTTACCTTCAGTAAAACTTCACCACAGGTATAAGTCGCATTTTTCACAAAATCTTTTGCGATGTTCAACAGTTGTTTCACAACTTTGAAGGAGGTGATCATTTAGTCATATTTGATAAAATTCTTATCACAATGTTGAGATTTTGTTTTGCTTGTTTGAATGAGGAGGATTAAGGGATTTTTAGCTACAAAGGCTGTCATCCGAGCTTTCAACAATATCTCCAATTAATAAATGTCAAGAAATTCCAAGTGATGAAAGAAAATATGGAGAGACAGTTTGTCTGCAAATACTTTGCTCGTGAATTGTTTAAAATTACAGGTTGAAAGAGAGTTGAGGCCCAACTTCGACCAGAGGCAATGTCTGATGCTTGAGGGAGTGCTTTTGGCAGTGCAGTAAGATGTGATCCAAATTATTCAAAGAGTGGCATGTTTCGCAATTTGGTTGATTCGACACATTAAAACGATGTTGAGATTATTAACATAGACATTTATTTCTAATGAAAAATTAAAATTAATCGATGTGATTGCGAATCATCTGCTTTTACCATCTGTTATTTTCCTGAAGTAATATATTACATCACCGGCGAATTAGAAATGACTAAATTATTTCGTACTGTTACTAATAAACTATTTTGAAAGTGAATAATGTCTAACTTTTATGAAAATAGTTCAGAGTTCTAATACTGAATCAATTTTGTATTATCTTCA
Source organism: Argiope bruennichi (assembly GCF_947563725.1). NCBI lineage: Eukaryota > Metazoa > Arthropoda > Arachnida > Araneae > Araneidae > Argiope > Argiope bruennichi. The sequence continues at coordinate 82,235,629 of NC_079159.1, read as the reverse complement.
GAAATTGAATGAGTGATGAAAAACAATTCTTTTTTATATTTTAAAACTTAATCCATTCGCAATTCAAGAAAATAGAGTGAATATTAAATTTTTTTTTTTCATACCAAATTTGCATTAGACCAGTTATAAGACGCCAATAGGCCACGCATGCGTGGAAAGGGTCTGATTTATGTTTGCCACAATTTCATAAGATAAATTCAGGCATTCCATGCTTTGCTATAAATTACCGTTTTAACGTCCCTGCACTTTTCTTTTACACTGTGTTTCGCATTAAAACGATGGATATTTACACAAGGAAGTGGTTAAATAAAAAAAAGTAGGTCAACATACCTAAATTTGGAAAACTATAAAAAAAACGCCCTCTTATTAAAAAGAAAAAAAGAGCAAAAAATGTTGGAATTTATCTATGATAAATAATCGATTTTTAAACGCAAAAAAAAAAAAAAAAAAAATCTACAAACGCATGCGCAATAAGAAAAAAATACAATACAGCTGCATGTTGTTGTGCATTGGACCAAGTACTTGTCATGTACCGAGCAGCATTTTTCAACCTTTCAACGCATGAGTTGCCTACTGAGAGAATATTAACACACCTTCACAAAATGCTATTCTGTTTTCTTGCAATTTCGCATGTGTAACCAAAATCTACTTTTCAAACTTCGTAAGCGGATATTATTATTATCATGAAGATTTTTTGTTTTTCAATTATCGATAAAAAAAACAATAAAATTTCTTCCAAACATTCCACTACTAATCGTTCTGAACGCTTTATAGTCAAATAGATTGACTATTATGCAGTTGACCTATGTATGTCCTATAATGCAGTTCATGTCAAAAGTAATAAACAGATGAGGGGAGTTATTCAATTCATACTCAGCCAAATCGAGACAATCAATATTTATTAGCAATATTACGAGATCGAATGGGCTCGTAGTAACATATTAATAGAGGGTTATCTTTTTGGGTGATTGAAAAAAAAATGGTGCCTCAATGGAATTGAAGATAATATAAATATATATATAATTGAAATCTGCTGTCGCAAATTTCAAGTTATCATGCGAGAACATTATTATTTTTTTGTCATTGTTTCTCTTGATTAATTTAAGTCATTAACCAGTTTAAACCGGATTGAAATAATCAGGCGATTATTAGATTACGCATGCGTTGATATTTAGAAAAACGATGATTTTTTACATTTCAAAATAGGTCGAGTTCCAAAAATTTTTCTCGAGGCCAGAAAAAAATTTTTTTTTGTGAAAATCTGGTTTGAACTGGTTTGGAATGATTACGAAACTATTGTTATGCGTAATCGTTAATTTTTTTAGAAAAAGCGATTTTTTTTAAGCCTCAAAAAAAAATTTTTTTTTTTGCCAGCTAGAAAAATTGAAAATAAAAGTTTATATATATATATATATAAACTTTTATTTTCAATTTTTCTAGCTGTATATATATATATATATATATATATATATATATATATATATATATATATTGTCTAATAACCATAACTATTTTGTCTAATTAACCATCTTAAAGGATGCGCACAAGAGCGGAGGGTTTTAGAATCCGTTGGCAAACAATATATTCCGGTTGTTTATAGAGTTTGCCGGCTCAAGAAACAACCTTTAACCAGTGTTTCAAAAATTAGTCCACTGCCTTCACTATAAGGGGGCATTAGTCTTCGAGAGTTGCCTCAAAATAATGCATTGATTTTTGGTTGTGATAAATTGCTAATTTCAAGGATGTGGTGTTTATTTTTCAATTGAGGAAATGCAAATAGAAAATCTTACAAACCGAGTCACTCAAGAGAACCAAGGTCCGACTTAACCTAATTGGGGCCCGGGGTAAAAACTTTTTTAGGTGCCCTCCTCAATATAGACTTTCGCAATAAATCTATAAAATATTGAATAATCTATAATATATATATATTTTGTGTTCATATGATAGATTAATGAAGAAGTTAACATAAAACTGACAGATTTTACACTGTACTGATATTTTGTTTTAAAAAAGTTCATTAAAGAACTAAAATAAACTTTCTATTCGATTTGAGGCCCCACTCTGATGTGGGGACGCGGGGCAACTGCCAAGTATGCCCCTGACTTAGTCAGGCTCTGAAGAGAACTATCTCCACGAAACATCCTGTCAGATATTTAGCATCGATTCGGTCTTTCTATCTTGGATGTGAACATAATAAATTCATAAACACATTGAGCTAGAAATGAAATTTAGTATATAATCTTTATACCAAATTTGTAGACTTCTGGCAAGGTTTGGATGAAATCTATCAAACGAAGTTTACCTGTCAGCATACGTGTGACCATAATGAAGATTTATCATCAAAATTATAGATATAAATTAAATTTTCAACTAAATCTATCAAAGGAATAGATCATCTATTGGTCCATTTCTCAGCCTGTGTATTCACAAGAATGTGAATGCAATAATTCAAAACCACAAATAATGTGGACAAAATCGCAGATCTGTGAAAAACATTTATCCAATCAATGGGAAGAAAGGCGTCCAAACTGCATATTCAGCTATCTATATTATATAATGAATTACAAATGTACTATTACATTTGGAAGTCAAGAGGAAAGCACAAATGCTTCTGGATATCCAATGCTTTTGAGGGTTAGCCACTTCCCTCCTTACATTATCCTACTTCTGCTATATGTTTAAAAGATACAGAGGACAATAGAAGAGCAGAAAAGGAGCTAAACTATCCATAAGAAAATCAAAACGAAAGCCATCTGATTGGCTTTATTATAGAAACCTATTATAGCAGATAACTATATAACAAAATATTTCAGTCAACAAGGAAAATGCATAGGGAACAAGCATTACAGGTATACACAGCATGCAAGCATTTCACTTTAATGTACATATATTGCATACAAATGTTTAACTTACTGTTAGTTGTAATGTTTATGCAGTTGTTACTTAAATGTCATATAATACCAAAAAAAAAAAAAAAAAAAAAAAAAAGTCTTTTTTTTTCTTACATTTCAGTCACTTTTTTCCCCTCAAAAAACATTTCTGAAATTGACTAAGACTTAATTCAGAATAAAACTAAAGTATCAACATTTAATTTCCAGCAATTTCTTTATAAATTATCACTAAATTAAAGCAAGGCAAAATTAATTTTATGCAAAAAGTAATTTTAAAAATCAAAGTTTTTATCATTATTTTTTTATAATATTGACAGGGAAGGTTTTGAAAAACATGTGAAAAGTAATTTTAAAAGAATTACCATACAATAAAAATATCAATATCATTTAAAAAATAATTTATTTAAGTATAAAGATATTTTTATCAAGGCAGTTTATTATACAGTAAAATAACACTGAAAACTTGAACAAGAAAATATGTATTTTAAATTACAAAAATTTGACTGCATTTTTAATAATATATTGCCTTTGAATGTAAAAAATTAAACAGTAACCAACAATTTTTGCTCAGAAGTTCAGCTTTCTTATTATTGCTCTTAATTGAAATAATTCTGAAAAGAAAACAAAAAAACTGGATGTTAAAAGGATATAGTTTATACCATAAACATATTCATTACATTTCTGTAAACTTTCAAAATAAATAGAATAAGAAATGCTATTTTAAAGGATCCTTTTCTTCCTTTCTTCTCATAACCCACAACTCAAATATTATATTTTAAAATTGCTTTAACATTGTAATTCTAAATGTGATGGATCTGTAATTGTTTCAAAGTTACAAGAACTATTCATAATAAATGAGATTATACCATCCTGTTGTCATCCTACAGGCAAAATCCTTTGTCAGTATTACCAAATTTAGCATTTATGCACTTTGGAATGTAATAATCTCATTAAAAACTTAAGTGTACAGGTAATCTAATTAAAACTGAATGCTATCTTGTGCAATTTCTTTTTTTGACTCATCATAAATATTAAGATAATAAGCGGAGATTCTTTCTTATTTAATTTTAAACATAGAAAAAAAAATCATGCAATTAATCATTTGATGAAACAATAAAAGCAATTTGAATATCATTTTAGCAATGAAAACTATTGTACAGACTTATAGATAAATTTTTAAAAATTGGCATTGTTCAAGAAAAAAAAAATTACAAAAATCTGTTTTGTGTAGTAAAAATTTTATGATTTACATCTCGGTGGAAAACTGATATCCGTCTTAAATTTTAAAATAAGATAATTAAAATCTTAAAGAAATTTTTCCAAGAAACAAACTGCTATCTTTCGAGGTAAATTTGTGCCAAATTTTTTAGCTCTAAGTCAAATGACATGGTCAGTAAACCAAACCCGACTACATACATTTTCCTCCCCCTATATGCACACAAAGAAATAATAGCACAGGTAATAAGCAGAATTTTATTCCATAATATGACTTTAACAGTGAAATATTCAATAAAAAAAATAGAAAGTTTGAATTTCATTGTATCAATGCAAGTATTAGTAAAAATTAAAAAAGGTGAAAAATCTTCCAAAATTCAAGGGAAAAAAATTACAAAGCAATTTATTTGGCAAAAGAAATCATCAAGACAAATGTTTTAAATTCTAAAACAATGTATTTAGTTTTTTGCACATCAAAGTTTTTAGAAATTATCATGGATAAAAAGACAAAATATTGCCTAGTTTTTAATCAATTAAAACCTTATATAATAAGTATATATTATATAAGCATATATTATATAAAGTATATATTATATTAGTAAACTTTAAGTATATTTTTGCTGAATTTGGTAACCTTGACCCAGACTTTCTGATCTGTACAGCACTAATAGATAGACATATAGAGTATTGTTTTATCCAATAAGTTTATTTAATACTATACGAAGGATGCCTTTAATTCAAGGGGTGTCATTGGTTCTAAAAATTTATTATAGCAATTTATTTTTATTTATAATAAACTTAAATCATAATTTTTAATTTGTTAAAAATAAAAATATGATTAAGATTTATAATTAGGCAGTAACAGCAATTTTGGTACTAAAAAACAATACAAAATTATTTAAGATAGTCAATAAAATAATCTAGAGTGTTTTGTAAATATGATATTTCAAAAACTATTGATTAAATCAAAATTACTGATGAATTTTTCACAAATAAGTATAATAACATTAATTCATTTTTTATATTATCTAAATAAACATAATATTTGTTTATTTGAACAATATTTTTGTTTGATAAAAACTAAAATGCATATTTTTTATCAATTAAATGGTTTTAAAAATGTTAAAATACAAAGCGTGTGTTTATACAAGTTTTATCATATAAAAAATTTAGGTATATTACTAGATTTTTGTTTTAAATAAATAAATAGAACAGGAAAAACAAATTTTATAATGTAAACATTAAAATTTATCATGCATATAAACAGGATTTTGATTAATATAGTTCTGAAAAAGTGCTGCTTTGCAGAATTCTAAGGTTTTAATAAGAGAAAAGTCAATTTTCTCTCTTGCTCCTCAGTTAATTTATTATTCAAGTAGGTACATTCATTAGTACATAACCGATTCTGATAGGATCATGAATTACTCTATACCAAGGTACTCATATTTATCAAGAAAACCTTGGAGACATGCACATATACATTCTTTTTTATTATTAGTAGAGATTATTTGGCAATGTCAAAATAAATTTTTGCTTATTGATTTTACTTAATTCAGCTGTTTGGATGGATCTACTTAACAACTCCACTAAGATATTAAATATACTAGGAAACAAATCCAGGATTCTAAATGATTGGATTTTCTTTCTTCTTCTTTTTTACTACATTTCAATCAAGCTAACAGTCGTTGGATGTATTCACAAAATATACACATCACAAGAATTTAATATTAGAAGCAAGACTGAATGAGAAATAAGAAAGTGAAGTCAATGCATCTCATATGAGAAGGCATAATTAGATCTTAGATAATGAAGAGATATGGTTTGTATGCGATTTTAGCATGGCCCTATTAAAATGGTTTATGTACATAAAGAACAAGCATAAGACCACTAAAAGAGTGCTATTTAAATTTCCAAAATCTCAAAGTATTTTACTGAAGTAATCATGAATATCAAATTATGCATAAGAATAAATTAAAACCAAACACAACCAATATTCCATGAAAAACAACTGTTCACTAAAGACAGAAAATGATATATAAAGTAAAAATTTGTGTTAATTTTTTTAAATGTGATATAAACTGTCTTGAAGGTGGTCTTTTTGACAATTTATAAATATCATTATCAAGTTGTTATATATTTTTTGAAAATGTACCTTATTTCTTTCAAACAATAATAGCCACTTTATTTAGTATCAAATGGTAAGAAGAAAACTAAAGTTAATACTCACTTCAAATTTCTAAACAGCATATTAAAAGTGTATTAACATTTCATATTCAATAAAAATGAAAGATCAGTGCCAGGTTCATATTCAATTGGATCTTGGCCCCTGGAAAATGAATTTTAAAAATTTATAAATTGCTTATTTTAATCAGATGAACAGATATTCATGTAAAAATAAAATAGGCGCAAATTTTTAATAGTAAATTTAATTGAAATAAATGAAAAAACTTAAAGTAGAGTTATATATATATATTTCCTCTTCCATTATTGGTTTTAGTTTGAATAAGAAATAATTTCTAGCTGTGATTCCGAAACTATTTCGTTTCGTTTTCAAAATATTTCTTACTTTGATTGGTTACTTATATATATATATATATATATATATATATATATATATATATATATATATATATATATATATATATATATATATATATAAAGCCCTTATTTCAGTTTTGAAGTCATATGTAGGAAGTATTATATGAAAAATTGTTTACAATTTTTCTATGGCAAAATATACACATTTCTTATAAAGGAGAGGGGGAAATTCAAATTCTACAATATTTTAAAACATCAATGAAAGTAATAAAAAAACCATTGAATAAAAAAATTCTGTTTATTTTTCAATTTTATTTTTAGCTAAAATATTTATTTCTAAAATACTTTTACTTAAAATGATTTCTTTTTAATATTTATTAATGAAAAATATTTTGCTTCTAACTATAATATTAGACTGTAATGATAAAGAAAAAGTATATACTTTTTAAAGAATCTAGCATTTTTTCGTCCAAATAATGAAATTTTTCCATCTTCTACAATCAAACCACTACCTTCTCTGAGAGCCTATAAAATTTTAAAAATGAGCAAATAAATTACTAATGATCTTTTTTGATGATTAAAAGAAGCTAAAAATAATGAGAAAGCATACCAAAACTGGGGCACAGTCTGGCTCACGAAGAAATTCTAAGAGCCTATCTTCTCTTGTTTCCTAGAAAACAAACCTAATTAGCATCTTATAAAAGAATAATATTGAAATATTAAAAATAAATGTTAACAAGGAAATTTATTGAAATATCAGAATACTATGAAGGGGGGGGGACTCTTTTTTAATCCTAGATTTTTATTTATTATTGTTGAAATTTCTGATTAAACACTAAATGCTGTGAAAAATCATTAGAAATAATTTAGATTTAGGATATAACAATATTTTGTAAAAAAAGTGTTGATCCACTATTTGAAGATTATTTTGCATGAATAAAGATTACTATTAAAATTGATTCATAGCATTGATTCATTCATAAAATGACTGCATAGCTGAATTAAAACACTTTTGATGAAAAGTTTACATAATGTCACCACACATTTTCAACAAAGATATTCAGTTTATAAATGTATTTATTCAAGTTTTATAAATTATAATTATTTTATAAATTAAAAAGACAAAATAAGAGGTAAGAATCCTTAAATTAAAAAAACAAACCAAACTAAAATAAAAAATTGAAAATAAATATCAAATTGAAAATGCATTAAACAGTAAGAACTGATTTTATTTTCTTAAGAATAATAATTCCAATGTCAAATAGAGTAAAATATTAACTGTAATTAAATTTTATACACAAGATAGTATTTTTCTCACTATTTTTCTATGGCAAAATGAAAGTCCGTGTATATGTAAGAATCATATAAATATTTATTATAAAAAAGAAGATTGTTTAAGTTTCTAAGGGTATGAATAAATTTTTTCAAGGCTGAATGGGACTTTTTATGAAGCATGAAGTATTAGTAATATAAAGAATGTTTATTTACATTTTATTCATGTGAGAATAATATAATATTTGTATCTGGTTTGAAAGAAATGACATTTCTGTTTCTAAGTAAAATTTAATACTAAACTAAATGAATTATTTTTATTATTAGTACTTGTTTAAATAGAAAATTCTAGACAAAACTTTTAAAACTAGAACAAACTATTTCTTACACCCATATGTGTGCTGTTAGGATCTGTATCAATGTAATGGGGATTTATGTTGAAAGGCACTAATTTCAAAGCTTCAAATGATGGTGGCATACAAATTGGCATATCATTAGTAGTGTTTATTGATCTTGTAGCAACATTTGTTCCAGCACTAGATCCCATATATGGTATATCTTTCTAAAAATAAAAATAAATAGTAATAATAATAATAATAATAAGATAACTTTGAAAAGCAGGTTAGATAAAGAAAGAAAATTTTTAAGTAACTGAAATATAGATGCTTAAAAAATTATTTCTGGAAGTTAATTTGTCAAATAAAAGTCATTATAATAAAATAAAAATAAAAAAATAAACAAATTATGATTAATTGCACAGTATAAACTTTTTGAAATTATCCAAATGATATTAGTAATTAGTTATGTTAACTTAAAAGTTTAAACCAATTTTGATTTAAATTTAAATTGCAGATACACTTAAGTGATGAAATAATAGATAGAAGAGATAATATATTCTTTGCTTATAATAACAAACAGTTCTACTTTTTCAAATTAATATAATAATAATAATAAAAAAAATGATGAACTTTTAATCTTGGAAAAATGCGCACAATGAATTTAAATAAAAAGGTAGAATTAAAATTTACTACAGTTACAATGCATAATTCAAATAAATAAAATTAAAGTAAAATGTTACAAGTTTTTTTAAAAGCAAATTCTATATAATTCTATAAAATATTCTCATATAATAATTTTAATGAAAATCTACAAAATCAATTAACTTTAAAATACACCCCCCCCCCCTGCTAAAAAACATGCCCATAAACTGATTACACAGTCTAAAGTAAGTGTAAATAAAATTTAACATTATAGAAATTGTAAAATAAGCTTAATAATACAACAAAAAAATTTAACAATAAAAATTAATCTAGTATGCAAAGTTATTTACATTTTTCTAATTTTTCAAAACAATAAATGAAATTAGACAATATGGCTTCACTAATAGGTGATTATATTTAACATATTTTTAAAATAAAGTAAAGAGAGCTACATACATTTAAAACACAGTCTCGGATAGGCTCAATAAGTTTTTGCTCATAAAGAGTTTTCAGGAGTAAAAATGTATTACCTCCACCTGAAATTCATGAATTATGTGTATTAAAAGTTAGATAAATAATATTAATGAAATTTTTTTTTATTATGTAAGTATGAAAGTATAATTTGCTATTAAATTTATCACTTGATATCAAATTAATTATTATGCAATTGCAAATATATTTACACAATCATATAATTTCCCAATTCTTCATAATATAACTGATAAAGAAATTGTTATCAATTTATTTAAAAAAAAAGGATAAATTCATGATTATATACAAATATACTTTATACAAATCAAAAAGCAGACATTTGAGTGAAAGATAAGAATATATATATATATATATATATATTAAACTCTAATTTAAATCCAAATTAATTCTCAAATTTTTATCTTAATTTAGCCCACAGTAATATTCTCTTATTTCCTGATCCCATTCCATTTTTTCTATTTAATTAATGCAACAAAAGTTCTGTGAAAATGCTTCTGTCAGCGGTTCCTACGCTCTGCATGAAGAGATAGAAAGATGTCCAGTAAGCACATTCTTTTTACAAGATCCCTGTATTTCCCTTACTTGTGACTGAACTTGTGCGCCAGAAATCCCTATCAGAATCTTAATAATATATTAGCACAGGGAAAAAATATTTTCCCTATCGATATGTCATGTTACACAAGACCACAGATAATTAATTTCTGGCTCTTCACTCTTTTCTTGTCTAATCTGTTGGTGTGAGCGGACATGCCTTATCCACACCTTGTAAATAAATTATGCCTTCCCAGGATGGATGAAAGCGAATTTATAAATGCAAAGTCTCTTCACTGTTTGCCACACTTGCATTCTACTTAACATAAAATAACGCTTATATATATATATATATATATATATATATATATATATATATATATATATATATAATTAATGGAATCTTCAGTATTGAGGATAAAAAAAAATTATAATTATGTCCTTCATTACAAAGAAAAAGGGGGAGGGAAAAATTAAACAACAGTATTTTTTTGAAAATTTCAATTCCAAATTTTAGGTAGGTAGGTTAGTTAAACCAAATGATTTAACATACAAATACAGCAAAAATAAATCAGTTAAATTCATTCATAACTGATAGTTGTGACAGATACAGTCCAATTAATAAAATCTTCCACAACAAAAACATAAATGTTAGCAACAAAAAACTGATTTAACTTATGGAACTTACAAAACTGGAAATTAGATTTAAGCATGCATTTAAAGAAGAATTTTACATTAAAAAGTGCTTTAAGTCATTTGATGTAAATGCATGAAAATAATAATAATGCAACACAAATAAAAGAAGAAAAGGAGGGAGTGGGTGGGATGGGCAATTAATTGCTAATCATCTTCATTTGCAAAAGTTTTTGAAAAATAATAATGGTATTCATATTGTCTTGCTTATCCAACAGATAATATTTTAATTTATGAAGGAGTAAATGTGTATGAACATGACAGTACTAAATTAAAGTAAACTACATGCTTTCCACAAAGTCTTAATAAATATTTTCAACCTCAGTAGTTAAATATACAGGATATATCAGAAAATGCTGTAGTCTGATAGATGACATGGGTGAATAAATTATATGCAATTTTATAAATCTAAATTTTTTAACTGTGACACAATTTGGTTAAAAATTCTCATATTTAAATAATAAAATATGCATGATTTAAAATTAATAATTTACTAATACTAAAAACATTCAAAATGAAATTGTAGAAATTTTAAGGAGAATTTTATAATAATCCTGGTGACGTTTTAATCATTAAAAAAAAAAAAAAATTACTGAATTCAGTTATATGAACTTAAATTTTGAAACTTTAATTCTGAAATTACTATCTGCTAATTTATATTACAATGAAAATATTCTGACACTAACAATTGATTACCTTATTTTTGATACAAACGTCAAACATTTAAACATTTGATACTAACCAATAAAAATTCCTTGACTTTCACGAACAGCAGCAACAGGATCTGATTTTTGATGAATGCTTTCTACTTCTAAGCCTTTAAAAAAAAGGAGGCCATTAAAAATGATAAAATATTTCGAAATGAAACTATTATTTACACAATAAATTAAAAAGAAAAGAAAAGAAAGAAAGAAAAAAGAGAAAGATTTATGGCATACATTTAATATGCAAAAATGAATTTTTAATAAACTAATTCCAAGAACAAACTTCAACAGAAATTATTTTACCAAGTTGCAGAAATACTAAGCTATTTAATTCCAATTTACAGCATAAGCTTAAGTCCCCTAATTATGTATAATTAGGAAATAAATGTGCAAGTATAACTGGATACTTTAAAATGCTAAAAATAATCTGAAAATTGGTTTAAAATAAAATCATTTCACATAGAAAAAGTTACAAATAAAAATCTCTTTCTCATAGATGATGAAAGAAGAAAACCCAAAATAGACAGCAAACAAATTCACAATTATTTGGCTATTTAAAGGATTTGCCATAAAAAAAATGACAAAATTAGCACATTTTCATTTGATAAATATTAAGCATTGACTTTTTATAATAGCAATGGAAATTTTCTTTGATTTCCACATTCACTTTAGGTGACATAGGAATAGTAAATGGAAATAATTCACAAAGCCCTTTATATAAGTGTCCTCAAAGTTTATGCAAAATTTTAAGAAGATAAACCTAAAAATTGCAAATCATCAGAACCACCCATAAATATGTTTAGTTAATTCATATATTCAATTTATCATTTTACCTTGTTTTTTAAGAGCAGGTTCAATCTTCTTAACATAACCATCATAATCTCTGGATGCATAAGGAACAAACAACAGCTTCTTCACATTATTTCTGTTAAATGGAAATTTAACCTTAACTTTATAATAATGATGCATTAGTATTTAATATTTAAAAAACTATTTTTTTTTCAATTATGATTTATTTCTTTAAATTTTTAGAATTGTTCACTATTATAGATTTTATCCTTATTAAAAAAAAAAAAAATTAAAATCTCGGATTTTTCCAAGATTTTTTAAAGAAAACTCGAGGACCATAAGTTAAATATTTTGTATATGAAAATTATATATCTAAATCAAATATTTTCACAATGAATGTTCAAATGCGCCATTATTGTTATTTTGCTTACCATCTTTTAGATGCTTTATTGAAAATCAACCTTGAATATCAGTTATGTACCTCTTGTAATTGTAAATCAACCTTGAATATCAGTTATGTACCTCTTGTAATTTAAAACAGTTATACCACCATTATCTAATATATAAAAATCTCATGTCACAGTGTTTCTGTTCATACTCCTCCAAAACGGCTCGAACGATTTTCATGAAATTTTTTATGTGTACTTGGTATGTATGGGAATAGGTCGTAAAGTATATTTCATAACGCTAGGTAATTAGGGTGTCCTTATCTCATCATTCCACATTCAACGTATGCTGATGAGATCAACGCTTGCTTGCAATCATTGCCACTGTGGCATAATGTTGAAAAAGTCCAGCTAAAAATAAACATGCACATCCAAATGCTACAAGATCCATCTGCTGACACATTCTTGGACCAATTGTTAGATATCGACGATGGAAAAGTTGCCGTCTATGAAAATACTTTAAGCATAAAATTGCCGACTAATTTCTGCACTGTCGTTGATTTGCAAAATGCCCTCATTGACAGCATATTTCCCAATGTATGCATACAATACATAAATCATGCGTGGCTGACAGAAAGAGCCAGTCTGGCAGCAAAAAAGGTGGATGTTGACAATTTAAATTTCAAGATACAGTAGTCGTTGCCAGGCGACTTGGTATCATACAAATCGATTGATACAGTTTGCGATGCTAACCAAGCTGTAAATTATCCAACAGAGTTTTTGAACTCACTGGATTTGCCAGACATGTCACCACACCTTCTATGACTGAAAGTTGGATCTCCGGTTATTTTACTTCGGAATTTGAACCCACCACGGCTGTGCAATGGCACGTGATTGATCATTAAAAAAATTGATAAAAACATTATCGAAGCCACCCTTTTGAACGGCAAATTCCAAACCAAAAATGTTTTGCTGGCACGAATGCCAATGATCTCAAAGACATGCCAATTGAATTCAAATGTGTTCAATTTCCTATTTGATTGGCATTCATAATGACAATCAATAAGGCCAAACAATGTCTGTTTGTGGCTTAGATTTGGGCACACCATGTTTGTCACACAGGCAATTATATGTAGCATGCTCTCGTGTGGGCAACCCATCGAGCTGATTTGTGTAGGCTAAAATTGACAAAAAATATCGTACTCTTAATTGCTCTTCGAAATGAATATTGATTTTCTTTATTTCATTATTATACTTTAGGATAAAAAATATACTTTTTTCACTTTACGTTTAACTTTGAAGACATCAAACAATGTATATGTTTGTTACTTTAATGAAATACATTGTATTGAGAAAATGAATGGTTGGTTTTTTTTTTTTTTTTTATCGACGATCATCATATACAGCGCTCCATTCCACTTTCTGTCATAGATCCCATCCCCACACACTTGCAATACATTCATCATTTTTTAATTAACAACCAAAATATTCACCAGAAATAATTTATATGGCAGAACAACGTTTGCCAGGTCAGCTAGTAACGTAATACAATTCAACCACCTAATACTGTATTTACTAGCAGTCAAGTTCTAATTTCACACATATTACTAATGAGTTCTCCTTTTATAAATACCTTATTAATTTAGTTAAATCAAAACCGGAATAAATCTTAGAGCCATCAATTTTTTTTTCTGTTCTGTGCATGGCAGAATGAAAAGAAAAATGCAAAAGACAGATTAGCAAACTTCTATTTATATTTAAACAAATGAATCAGAAACACTGCACTATTAAAATAATTTAAATTTACATTTTAAGTTGTTTTGATCAATTCTTAAAAGTATCCAGTTCTGCTACGCTTTGCAAATTTTCCCTGCCTTTACAGCAATTTTGTTTGCAGACTGAATTTGTAATGCATTTCAATTGTTACCCTTTTGATTTTAAATCATATCGTTCACCCAAATTGTGTGTATGCATTGAACTATCATGAAGAAACAATGAATGGTGATATAATATTATTTTGAATTGCTAGATCTGTTCAATGTCCCCATATCAATTCTCAAGGCAGAGCCAACTTGCAAATTAGTTTTATCTTCTGTCCCCAAAATTATATATTTATATTTCTAGCCCATTTCCATGAATCTAATGAAAAATGAAATACTCTTTTAGAACTTTCAGTTCAGCAAAATAAAATTCAAGCTGTTTTCAAGGATCGTGAGAATTTTGTATTAGTTAATATTAATTTAAAAATCAGTAGGCGACTGTGTATAAAAGAAAAAAAATCACAAATACAAAAATGCATAGAATTTATATTTATAGAAGGGGAAATAACCACTATAATAACCAAAATAATAAGAAACACCACCACCAACAACAAAAAATTCACTTACTTCTTGAAAAAAGATTTTAAAGTTTCTGAACACCATTCAAAAAAATCTTCCCCATATAATTTGGAATTTGATACTAAAAGTAACCTTGGACTCGTCATCTGAAAGAGGGAGTTAACAAACAGTTAGGAGGTACAAACAATGAAGAATGGTGAATTAAAGAAAAAAAGTCTATGTATAATTTTTACTTCACTAAATTAAATGGATAATGTGAAAATAAATATATGATTTTTTCAAACAATTATTATTAGGAAAGTAGAAATATAACGTATGCCAAGGACTGTAACCATGAAATAAATCAAACCTAAAATAGTTTGACACACAGAATTTACATTCTTTATATGATAGAGAGAGTACATAGAAAATTCTCGTTTAAATTACTGAGTATATTTACATACGATTATAAAATATATCAGAAAAGTTAGAAGCAAAAGTACTTTATCTAGAAATATACCTTTATCTGAAAATTTTTGAAGTAAACAAAACTAGATTACAAACATTCGCAAATCAGACAGCACAACCTTACTTCACTTCGGATGAAAGCCCTTGGTCCAAAACAGAAGAAAAAAAAAAAAAAAAAAAACTCTCTCAAAACAATTTTACTTAAAATATTTTGTAAATATATAAGAAAATGATTGAAATAGAAAATTATGCAAAAATAAGGAATCCGTGTTTTTCTCAGCAGACTAGAAATCTTACAGATTCGATGTCGGACAATCGCGACAAATAAATATTTATGATCATAATTTTATATCTATATTATTATAGTAAATTAAATTTGTAAATTAACATTAAATTTACAGAAGAAACAATACAAAAAGAATTAAGTGATCTGTCTATTTTCTTTGAAATTTTTTCTAATAACAGCTTAATTTTACTCAACTTAAAGGTTAGAATTCCGTGATAAACAAATTGTCGGTTATGGAGTATCCAAGCAAAAAAAAGCCAATTTTCAAGAGAGCTCGGAAACTTCCATTTCATCGAAGATATCCTAGAACTTTTTTTTTTGGTCTTCTTGGGTCTTCTATGCTCATATTCTTTAGCCGGCCAATATATGACTTAATATACCGACCAGCAACCATAGATCCTTACTCTATAGGTAATTCTTTAAGAATCTTTTTACCGTATTTTGTAAATAATTATTTTTGTTGTTCCTATTCGAAGATTTTATTTTTGTTATTCTTATTATTTACAGAAAAAAATTCACTCGCCCTCTCTTAAATTAATTGTTACTAATCGAATGCAAAGTCATTCACAGAATTTCTATAATCGCAATAAATAGAGCGAGCCACTTTGATCATCTGTCAGAAAGATAGCTTTAAAGATTTATATTAAATTGCCCTTACGTACGTAATTAAATATATCTGATACTTGATGCATTGTCCAATGATAAAATATTAATATTAGAATTAAGTCATAAAATAATTCATTAGGAATAGCATCTGCTAGAGCTTACTGCAGTTCTTACTCTGGAAAAAGTATGTCGAAACTTTAAAAAAAAAAAAAAAAATTAAAAATTGTATTTCATTTAAAAGCAGTTTGTCATTTAATAGTTAGATTCACCATTAACTTACTTAACATTTTAAAATAATTGGATTATTATTTTCATAATGAATGAAAATATGATTCATGAATCCAAAATAACGGATAAGTATGTGGACAATTTCTATTTGAAAACGACTATTATGATTTTAAAAAAAAAAGAACAAATTTTTTTCCAAGTAAAATGATAGTTAAAAATGTAAACTTCAGGAATGTGTTTATTTAATCAATATTATATATCTTTAAACAAGATATAAATTTGTGTTCATTTTTTTGCTGTTAATTTTTTAGTATTGGATTTAAATGGAAATAAGCTGAAATAAAAATCAAGGCTTTGATTCCAATTTTGCCTAAATTAAAAAAAATTATTATTCTTTAGATTAAATTAATTTTTAAAATAATTAATTTTTGGTGATTTGTAAGCATTAATTAGCATATCTTTTAATTAGCATATCAGCAAATAAATATTCCTTCTTAATTTGACTATTACTCCTAGTTTTCATCAAAAATATTGATTGTGGAATATAATTAAAGCAAACTATAAAAAGTGAGAAGGGGATTAGAGACTTGGAACTGAACATATTACTGTGTATCTTACAAATTTTTTTGAAAATAAGCCTTTGTGAATAGCATTTCATTTCTTAGAATATTTTCTTGAAATTCTTAGTAAAATTAATGAACTTTTCATATTCTTCAAAGAAAACTTGTAGAAGCATTGTAATTTTCTGTTTGTTGTTACAAATAACTGCATAATTATTTGTTTTTCTTTATTATAAAATGTCACATATTAATTTAAAAAAAAAAATTTAATGCTTTAAGAATTTTTAATGGTGTGAGTCTTTTTGTTGCGTAGATATATTATCGCTTATCTAGCAGAACTGATTTTATAAAGTGATTAAAAATGCTAGTTTACATGCATATATTTAAATGATTGCTAACTCCAAACTGCCTTTAAGTACAAATTTTGTTGATTTTTGTATATATGGAAAAATGTAATTTTTAGAAATTTAGGTTGGAGCAAAAACTCTGAGAAATGAAGTTCTACCTTTTTTTTTTAAAGTTTGAATTTATATGTATAATTGACTTAATATAGATTTATTTTAATTAATTTTCTTTTTATTTTCTGTTAGAAAAAATTACTACTTAGTTTCATAATAATGTTTTATTTATAGTTTCTTTTTTTTTTAGATGCTGAAACTCGAAAGAAAATAGCTGATCGGAGTAGAAGAACTCCTTCAATTTTCCATTAGCATTTGTATTCTAGCTCATGTTTTATTCTGTAATAAAGTTAAATTTCTAAAGAAAAATTCAAAATGATTGATAAGAATGCTCCTATTCTCACAGACTTATCCCATGAGCTAATTTGTCACATTCTTCAATATCTTTCTTTACAGGATGTATTGTCAGTATCATTGTTATGCAAGAAATTACTAGATGCTGTATCTATGCATCTTCGTCTTTGTAAGAGCATTGACTTTTGTGAGGGAAAAATTTATGGTTATATGCCATCATCTATAACAGATGATCACATGCATTGTTTATTTGATAAATGTCCTAATCTAGAAATTGTATATGGTCTACATCCATTAAAGGTAGAGAGGAGGAGATTACGAAAGAGATCTGCTTTAACTGTCCCTGGTATAATTGAAGCTTTAAGTTTGTGCCATAATTTAAAGTCAATAGAAACGAGTGATCTGAGGTTGCTGGAAGCTATAATGCAACATCTTCCACAGATAAAAATTATTGGACATTTTCAAAACCGAGATGGAGTATTCCCACCTCAAGCTTCTCATAGACTGAAACTTTTTCATTATCCTCGAATATCATCATTGCATTTAATTGGTAATATTTTTTTTTTCATTATGGATTCCATATTCAACTGTTTTTATTTCATATCAAGTTATATCTGAGTGCTAATACAAATATGCAAAAATATATATATTTCTGTCCTTAGCTTTTTCTTCCTTTCTTAAAGATTTTAATTGAAACAACTAAACATGCATTAGAAAATATTATTAAAATCTGATATTTGTATTTGTTGACAGTAATGATAGAAATTTCAAATATGGATTCCCCTATAAAAACGTCTTTCATTAATGGAATATTGAAATTGAACTTTTATTAATTTTTATTCACTAAAATCTTCTCTGAAAATTATTTTTATCAGTATTTTTTGACTTAATGCTTTATGTTATTAAATTCGATAACTAAATAAATACCAAAAAGTCATTTGTTTTCAGCTTTCTTTTAAGGTATTTAACAATGTTTTACCTTGTAGATTTCCAGAACCTGAATCAAATTAAATTCATTTTTCGATATGCTAGGGCTACACAATTGTTGATTTTAATTTGTCATTTGAATTTGGTCTAACAGGATCTATATCAGCTCAGAATGGATACATGAGGATTAATCATTTAGCATAAGTTTAAATTAATTACTTCAAAGCTATAGTACAAAAAAGGACTATTTACTTACTTTAGCATAAGTTAAATTACTTTAATTTCAAAAGACTGCAAAGTTTATTATGCTTATCATCTATAACTGTTTAATTTTTATAAAGATATGACATAAATATCACAGATTTTACTATTGAATTATCAGTATTACTTATATAAAATAGTTTGACTTAAGTGAATGAAGGTATGAGAATGGTTCCTTATAAGATATAACTTTTTAGCAAGTTAAAGTTTTGCTTGTGTGAATAGCTTTTAGCATCAAATTTCTCATATTTTGAAAAGAAACTATTAACATAAGATTTCATGAATCTAAATTCAATAAAACTTTCTTCTTGAATATCATAATATATATGCTGTACATATATTATGATCAGAGCCTTCATTATTTTGTGTTAAATAACACTAATTAACAGAAAGAGGCCATAATAAAATACAGATGGTGTTATTAGTAGTTATGCAGATTGAGTACATCATAAACTAGTTAGATTTTCCAGGTGATTTGAATAAATATGTTTTATTGTGGGAAAAATACAGTGTTCAACATTATAAAGATACAGAATTATTGTGAAACATGTTTTTATTTGATTATGGTAATTTGAAACAAAATTGTATTCTTTTTTTAGAATATGAATAACTAGAACTTCTTTGTAGTGCTTTTGAAATACTAATTCTAGCAAGTTCATTATTAACTCCATAATTATAAAGGTATCATAATTATGGAGTCAATAATTTGACAAACTTTGTAATAAACTTACTCCCAAGTTCAGTATTTTCTTTTGGGCCTTGGTCCATTATCATTTTCTTGATAAAGAAAAATAAGTGCATAAATGGGAATTTTAAAGATAAGGGTAGATAGTAAAAAAAAAAATATAGATATAGGTTTCTATTCATGAATTCAAGTAGTTCTCATAATATTGAATTGAATAATCATCCAAATAAACCTTGAAAAAATACAGTAAAAATATCATTATTCACATTGCAAATACCAAACTTTTAAAAACTATAGAAACTACATTATTAATGATAGATTGAAGAATTTTTAAGCATCTATGAGGAAAATGACATAATTATAAATAAAGAGATGAAGAAAATAGCATTTATTTGCAAGGGGAAAAAAAAAAAAACTGAAATTTTCATACAAAATTTACGTAGTAATATTTTTTTAAAGGTAACATTATTATACTGTTGGCTACCTAAACAGATTGTAGCCTTCTGTCAATGAGTGAGAAGCAATCATTGCAAATAAATAGATTTAATTATCAAATTAAAATTTTTTTTTTCTCTGTAAGAATGCTGTACGTACAACTTTGAAAATGTGTGTGTGTTTTTCCATGTGTAAAATTATGAAGAAATGTTCTTAATTTAAGTTCTATTCAGTTCTGATGCTACTTATACTTCAAAAGCATGAGCTAAAAATTTCTTTCTTTCTTTCTTTTTTTTCCCCCACTTTTTGCAAATAATAGACAAAATATAAGCTGGAAATTTTTTGAAGTAAATGCTTACTTATTCTGGTAAAACATTTTATCTTAGAATAGGAAAGTTCTAGGTTTTTAAATGAGATAATTGTGAATTTTTTATCTGATCATCACTTCATTGTTTTTATCTGGTGATTTAATTATTTTCAAAGCTGAAAATAATTAAATCATCAGATAAAAACAAATTTCTGATTTTTTGCAATTTTCTTTATAAATATTCCAAGGTTTCTTTTAAGAGCTTGAAATTTCTTATACTTATGTAAATTTTTATTTTCATTTATCAAACATGTTTAACATGAAATGAAGCTGATTAAATATAAGAACTTAAAACAAAAGGATATTTTTTTGCAAGTTTATTTATTATTTTTTTTCAAAATCCTAAATATATGCATTTTTGAAACTTTAGAATGTTTATTTTGGTAATATTTAATCAGAAATTTTTAAATATCTTTTAAATGTATCATGAATTAATTTAGAATATACAGCAAATTTTAAAGATACTGAAAATTTCAATGTTAACTTTATTTTGAATTCATTATAAAATGAATTGATTTAAATGATATGAATGTTTTGAAAGTAATGCTATATTATATGTATAGCTAATGAGAATTTTTAGAAACCAAATATTCCCTGTAAATATGTCCTTTCTATTGCCTGAATTATCAGTTTCTGATAATTCAGGCAACTGTAGATATGCTAGCTCATATGCAATAATTATTTTTTCATTTTTTTCTAGTTAACATATATACTATTTAAAATAAATTCCATGCTTAAATTTTATAATGAATTTTGTGTGCTAAACTTCTACCTGCATATTAAACTTATGAAAAGTAATTAACTCAAGTTTTTCAAATTCCAATTACTTTGAATTTTTAAGGTAATTAAAATTCAGTATATATTCAATCTATTTCAAAACCAAAAACTTGCATTTATAGGAGATAATAAGAAATTTCTGCTATTTTAAAATAGTTTGTTAAATTTGAGTGCATTTTTAAAAACTTCTATTTCCATTTAAATTTTATTTAATAGATTTCGATTTTTTAAAGTATTATGGTATTAAAATATTTTAAAACCTGGGGCTTATTCAGAAAAATATAAAATTGTATTTCTGTTCTTTTATAAAAGAATGCTAGAAATTTGGAAAATGCAATACTACTAACTTTTTTGATATTAAATCTGAAAGTCATTTTTGAGTTATATTTTTACATTTCTTAGATTATATTATTTATAAATCTTTTTAAGGAACGGAGAATGTAAATAATTTATGTCTTTTTTATTAACAAAAAATAAATTTTACTTAGCATTCAATCGTAAAAAAAAAAAAAAAAAAAAAAAAAAAAAAATTGGGAAGACTATTCAAATTAAATAAACTTTCATACTCATTCATATTATTAATGCAACACTAAATATCTATTAATGGCTATAGTATGGAAATTCAAGCAAATTTCAAATTTATTTACTTATATATTTAATTTAATTACAAGAAATTTGTTTCCCTTTTTGCAAAAAATGTGCTTATTTTAGAGGTAAGAACACCATGCTTAGTATTGGCATAAAATAGTAACAAATTATTAATTTTTTGCATGAATTTAGTATTTTTATTGAATTTATCATGCAATCTTTGTTGATTAATCCCTGGCATGCATTTAAAAGTATCCAAAAATCAAATGCAGCTTTAGACACTTTCTTCTCAACTGATTGAAATGAAAATTTGATGCAAAACTACGCTGTAACGCACAAATGCCCATGCCAAATATGATATACTTAAGGCATTGTGTTTTTGAATTATTACATTTATATATTTCTGAAGATACAAATATACATACATTTAATCCCTTGTTGGATTTGGTTCACAATTTGATAGGTGTCAATAGTATAAATGTTAAATCTGTATACGGAATTTTATTGATCTAGTTCTCTTCTTTAGTTTCTCTTCATGTTAAGTTATATTCGAAGAGCCAGATAGATGGGTTTCCTTTGAATTGACTTGGCACAGAATTTGATAGAAATCTGTAAATTTGGTGCAAAGGCTGTATACCAAATTCCATTCATCTACCTCAAAACATTTTTAAGTTATCTTTGTCAAGACTGATGGGCAGACAGACATTTTCCAAAAATGTGTTTTTCAATCTCACAAAGGTCTAAAATTTGGAGATTCATCAAAGTTTTGAATTCAGTTTTTTTAAAACTTATATTATACTTTCTCTGTACTTCATATATAAGACAGTAAAAAAGAGAATAAACATTAAATGATTTTTTAAAGATTTCATCTGTAGATTTTACAGAATTGTGTTAGGAAATTATCATATCTACAAAACTTTTATATTATTTATCTTACAACAACTGAGAATCTTCAATTCAAATTTTTGATTTTTAATATGAAGTTGATTTAGGTATTGTTATTTGAAAATTTATAGTTAATTAAAAAATATTCAAAAATTTTATGGTTTTGCAATATAAATGTTTTTATGTACTAAATTAAAGTTACTAAAGGAAGATTTTTTTTTATAATCAACTAAAATATTTGCTATTATATAAAAAAAGAGTTCTACTGAAGAAAAAGCTTTTCTGATATTAATATCAGAAAAATTAATTCAGGAGTTGATGGCTGATCTTATATTTTGGTTATGGTTGCATTTAGTGAGAAGGGGAAAAAATATGAAATGGTGAGCAAATCATTGAGAAATGAATGACTTGTAATAAGTATAACTATATGAACCATAATAATAAATTCATAAGAATAATTGTGATAATTTTTGTTCTATATATATTTAGAACATCTGCTAAAGTTTAAATAATTAACGATGGCATTTATGAAACTTATTTATTTCTAAGGATTTAAAACCAATTCTCATTGAATAAGAATTAAAAAAAAATATTCAGAAGTAAGATGAAACTGTTCATCAGATCAATGTTACAAGTAAAAAAATTCCACACGGCCACTTTAAAAACAAAACCTTATAAATTAAACAAATGCTAAATTATTTTTTGTTGAAAGAAATGGAAAAGTTTTCTTTTTTAAGTGAAATTCTTTATTAATTTATGTTTTAGACATTTTTAGTTATATCATAAATTTCATATCACAAATGAAATGAATGTAGATGTATGTGAACATACATAACTCTGCAGTTGTGTGGCTGGGAAAAAGAAACTTTTGAAATTTTTAACTGTTATTTATTTTACTATAGGAACCATAATTTGTTCAGAGAAAAAACGACAAGAGGTGCACCTATCTACATTGTGACATGAGCAAAAGAGACAAAAATTTGTCCCTTCAGGGATTTTCCTGTGGGATTCTTATAGGGATTTATTTGCCACATGCCAATTTAGGCTAGGGAATCTTTGGTATCTTTTAAAAGAATGTTTCAAGTATTGGGGATTTTTATCCTTTCTCTCTGAGTGTGGAAAATGCTAAATTCATCAGTTTTCTAGAGTGCATGTTATAAATAAGTAAATAAAAAAGGTGAGCATGAGATCAAGAAGTAGAAGAACATTTGAGAATGATATTAACATGTGATAATTTAAGTTAAAAATTAAGACATTTATAATGATTAATTTAGATTTATAAATGCCATTATATCTATATATACGTATATAGATATATACAGACATGCACACACATGCAAGAAAAGTATTTACATTTTGTCTTGTGCTTGTTTGATATGAAAATTTCAAATATTAATTCAGGATTCATAGTTATCAGACAATTATAGTTCAGAATGATATTATGATCATCTTAATTAATTAATGTAAATTTGAAATCTGTAGTGCCTTCTAATATTCTATTTTGATAACTGTTTCTAAACAAATGAGTTATGCTAACTATAAATGATAGAAATGAAATTGCAGTGGGCAATTCTGATTTTCTTAAAGATTACAATATTAATTGCTCAAAAATGCAAAAGGGATTTTCCCCTATTATTTATTATTTTTTTATAAATTTGAAAAAAAAATATGTATTTTTAATATGGGTTTTTGATTTTCTATCCTTTTTTATAATATCTAATTATTTTTTAATCGGAACTTTAATACATTACTTATTATTATATTGACAAAATTTTTAATGAGTGTTGAAATTTGCTAATATAGGTGAAATTATTGCAATGTATAATATTAAAGTAGAATTATTTTAAGTAACAATGTGGCATAATATTTCATACATGAGCTTCTTTTTATTGTATTACTGCTGCTGTTTTCTAGTGGTTAAATTGTTTTTTTTTTTGGTTACATCTTTTTGTAGACTTTTAGGTATCTATATAAAAGTTAATGAGTTGTTAGAAAAGTTTCTTTTAAGTTTTTAATATTATAAATTCATACAATTAAATACATTAGCCCTCAGTTTACACAGTTGATTACTTTTTCAAAATTACTGTGCAGATCGAAATCTTTCAATTTGTCATGACATTTCACTTTGTAACTTAAGTAATAAAATTAATTAATCTCAATGAAATAGTGTTAAATTAAAAAAAAAAAACTAGGGAATTTGTTTTTAAGTATAAATGTACTGATTCAAGTAAAATTCTATGTAAAATATAGAAATTAACTAGCAAAAACAACAATAATTAGGCGGTACTCTTATTCTATCGCATTTTGTTTTTAGTACAGTTGTGCTCAACCTTTCTATTTGAATAACTATAATACCATTATATTCAACATCATGATATTTTTCTATTTCATTTTAACTATTCTTTAACTTTTCTGTTTCTGTTTATCTAACCGTATCAGATTTAAATAAATAAGGTTTTGTATTTGTTTACTCATGCTGTGCTGCAATTGTATGATTCAACTATTTTGCAGATTAAGGAATGAATCAATTTGTTGTAAATTATAAATGTTTAAAATTATTCTATTATATTTATATTTAGAGTATCTGTCTTTAGATGTAAATATTTTGTGTAGTCTATATTTTGCAGACATAATCTTATTAAGTAATCTATGCTTTAAAGGTGTAGAAGTACCAGAGCTAACTTCCATGCCACATTTAGAACATCTTCACTTGCAGTGTGTTCGTTTTACCAAACTTCAACCGTTTCGAGCTTTTCTAGCAATAAGGCTGAAGACATTTGTTATGAAACATTGTATGGGCCCGACTTTATCTCTAAGGTATACCAATGATATACATATCTTTTAAAATTATATCAGATATATATATCTTTTAGTTTTTAGCATAAATAATTGACCTTTTTTTAATCATGTTTATTTTTCTAAACTTTAATATGCTAATAATATTAAACATGCTTTTTTTTTTATAAAAAACTTGTTCAATATAGAGGTCTGGTATAAAAATAGTAATAAGAGAGAAATTATATTGAAAAAAAATCTATATATAATTAGTTATAAATATCAAAATACTGAAGGAAACTCCATGATTCCTTTTCAGGTAAATGAAGATAATTGCAAGCACATTAAGTGACTTTTCAGATGTCCAGTTAATAATATATCATTTGTAATTTCATAGTATTTTATGTATTATTTGATTTATTAAAACAGAATCCTCATTGCTTGGACTCTTGGTTCTTTAGACATAATACTGCCTTTTTTAGTTGCGACTCCATTAAAATTATTCTATATCAGTATCAAATTCACAATTAAGAGATTAGATTCCGTGTAAATAGTTAATTCAATGCTATTTAGAGGTTGAAGATTCTATAATAATTTATGTACATGCAGAGCCATTATTGTCCAGATTAAGCTTTATTTAATAATAATAATAATAAAAAAAGATTTGGAGTTGTTAGTTTGCGAATGAACATTAACAATCATAAATTCTGCAATGCTCATTAATGAGTACTTGTTCACTACTTTTATTTTCCTCAAACGAATGAAACATTTACGTACGAGGAGGCTTCTTCTTCTTGATTATCTTGTTTCTAATCTTCCCATTCACAGGGTCATTCTCTTCATGAGGCTCATTGCCTTTTTGACATCTATTTTTGCGATTTTTACTGAATAAATGTTATCTACGACACTATGTTTTCTGGTAATTTTTCAACTCCTTAATGCCTATTATCCCTGCTCTGAATTTATCTTTTTTGAATTTGACGAAACCATCTGCAAATTTTGGACCGATGTTGCAACAATGTTTTCTTTTGCCCATTAAAAACTTCTCAATTTTCACCTTACATGCTTGTATCAAATTAAAGAGTATAAAATTCCTTACATTTTTAAGCTTTCATTTTTCTTCAAGTTTTAATATTTTTGCAGGCTTTAAAGTACTTTTTTGTTTTCAGTAATTTATGGCCCCCTGAATCATCAAATCAGCATGTTACTTACATGAAAAAAACTTTTAAAAAATGTGCTTTCACTTAAAAAAAAATCATATTTGAAACATTTGTTATTGTTTTATTAATTTTTTAGTTTCCAACAATTCTTGAACTCCTCCCTTTATTTTTGTGATTTTCGCCTACCAAATGTCTTTTGGGATCGTATGTTGTATGGCGATTTTTTTATCTTGATGCCTACTATCACCCCTCTGAATTTGTCAGCCGAATTCAGTAACACCCTGTATATATATATATATAGTTTAGTAAGTCAAAATTGATATTTTAAGGAAGGGGAATATTGATCACCTCTCATGCTCTTTAGTTGGAAGTCATGCAAAATTTAGCACTTGAGTAAATAAAACACAAAATAGCAATTTTGCTATCCTGACCCCTCTGAGTTTGTGGTTATATTCGGCAACATCCTGTATATGTAAATATAAACTTTCTTTTAATATACTATTATTTCGAGTTATATTAAATTATTGCTTCATTTCTTTGCTTTTACATTCATTGAAATTGTATGGTATTGTTATTCCATTCTAAGTAATACATGAGTGCTGTTTATTCATTTCCTCTTATATTGCTTATATGCTCAGGGAAAACATAATGGATTTTTTTTTCCATATTTGAGTGACAATCCTGCTTCACTGCTCAATTCAGAAAGACTTTTTATCGCCACTGTCTAACCTTAAACATCCAGCATTGATGAAGTCATCAATCTTCCTGTTGATTAGTCTACCTTCCAAATAAAACAGACAAATAGCTGTCTGAGATTTTCACTTGTTATTTACCATATTAGGTTTTTCCCTTACATTTCCCTACATGCATAATTTTGTTCTTTATTCTATAATTTTCACTGAATAAACTTCATTAAAATCAGGGAGTTTTGAAATTACAATCTTTGATCAATATTTAGTTCTTTACATCTATTCATTAAAAAAAGAGCAAATCAAAAATTATTTTATTTAGATTATCCTTACCTTTACAATATGTTACAGCACTTTATTAGATGACAACGCTCATGTTAAACAAGAGCATGTGTCTCGTTCTTTCTACATCCATTTTGCTCTCCTAGCATTATCATTAATTAATCATGTGTGTTGTATAATTTTATAAGCTTGAATTTTTATAAGCTTTATACTATTAGTTGTTATAAAAAATGTTTGAATAAAAGAAACTATTCTAAATAATAATTCTAAATCTATCTTCTATCCTTTGTTTCATTTGTTGATGATTTCTTTTATTAATAGGTACTTGTCACTCATAATTGCCTTAAGTTCTGCACCAAATTTAACTCGCTTAGAACTTGTCCGTGTTCCTTTGCCTGGTGGACTCTTTCAGCGTGCCGTAGAAGACTCTTATAGGCATAGTGGATTTGTGAATTTAAAAACACTGGTGATTTCAGGATGCAAGGTAGAATAAATAAATAAAATATGCAATTTCTTTGATAAGCATATTGATTAAATTAATGTTTTAATATAAGATTTTCCAAGAATGCTAAAAGAAACTATTTTTAAAAAGATGTTAATTTAAATAATTCACAATTATTTGATGCATTATAGTATCATTCTTTCTTTATCCTCTTTAGTTTCTAGTATCATTCAGTTTAAAATGCTGTGGTGTAAGGTAAAACTACTTAAAGCATTTTACTTTTTTATTGACTTAATTATTTTATCCATATGTGCATTGCATTAATTTATTTATAAAACTTTAAAATAAATGCATTTTAAAGTTATTCTGTAAAGATATAATTTGATTCAAAAATTGCAAGGAATCTATTCCAAAACAAAAACTTTCATTTAGAACACTTTATCATGCTTATTTCTGAAAATTGCATTTTTGTGTGTGAAGTGAAATTTAAAATATTGTTGGAAATGGTTGCAGTTGTTTATATAATTATTTTCCGTCTCTAATTCACTTGGTATATTTTTATTTCTTTGTTTACTTTTATCCCTTATTTTGATTGAATACTTATAAACATGGAGAGGAAAAAGGTTTTTAAATTGCATTGATTTTTTTGTTTAAACATTTAATTCAATCTTTGTAATTAAAAAAATAATTTTATCATGTAATTAAAAAAATACAGTAATAAATAATTATCTGCATTTGAATTGAAAATGAAAAATAGGAAAAGTGATTAATTCTCAAAATGAGACTTAATATTACACAGCTCATTTTGCTTTCAACATTATTAATCAGTAAATATATTTCATTTTATTTGCATTATAATTAAACATTATTTGAGTTTATTCATAATGATTTCAATGTTTGTTTATGATTTATAAATACATTTCAATTTAATAATTAAAATAAATGGTAGCTAATACAATTTAGGATTACTTACATTAACATGAAAGTATGGTTTCATATTTTCCTGTTAATTAATCAAGAAATTTAGAAAGAAATAGCATTCATTAAAAATTAAAAAAATTCTTTAAATTTACTAGAAACTAAATTATTTATTTAATATGATACATGTAATATAGTACATTTAGTATTACATATTTATAATACATGAGGAAATAGATAATAATCAGCAAATTTATGATTGATATAGTTTAATTTTTTTAATATTAAAACTGTTAATTTTCTTATGCATATACTCTGCCCTATTTACTTTTGTAGTCTCTCACCTGTCTGTTAGCTTTTATTGTTCTGTCTATATTGTAATTCTAGAACTAGTTAACTATGCCACTTCAAAATTAATTGCTAAGTAGGTTGTACAGTTTTCTCCTCTAGAATGATTCATGCCAGCTTTTTATTAATTTTTAATATGTATATGTATATTGCATTTTTAAATGAATGATTTTTTTTATTGTTTACATAATTGATTTTCTTATCAACCAAAAATATTCTATGATTTTACTGTCAAAAAAGGAAATTTTGTGAGCAACTATATTTACAACTAGTCATCATTGGCGACCTGGTGGTTAAACAAAATTATTTTTACATAAAATTTCAATTCAATCTTTTATAGGTAACTAAGTCTTAATGACTTTCTCAGCAAAACATTTTTTAATTTGAAATTTTCATAGCTATGTATGTCATATTAATTTATAGGCCTTTTATGATTATATTCATTGTGCTTTATGCCTCTCTGATTTCTTGTTAATTTCCTAAAAATATGGAGCATGCTTTTGGAAGCAATCTTGTTAAATTGAAACCTCTTTTAAAGATATAAGGATAGAAAAAACTAACTATTATATATTATAGAAAATATTTAATGATTTACATAATATATAAAAGGATTATTCAATAAAATTTTCTCTGATCCAATTAAAAAAAAATCAGTATACTCTAATATGATAACATGTCAGGTTAAAAGACCAATAATATAAAATAATAAAAATGTGTCAATTTTAAAAAAGATTCATCATTGCTTACTTCTGAATTTAATTATTAATGGTAATTGCAACAGTTTTTCAAAAATTTCTTTATTAACTGGTGTAAAATAGAGAAGCCTATTTAATGTGGAAAAATAAGCCAAATCTTAACTTGAACACAATAATGGTAGAAAAACCTAGAATGAAATTTATTTATAAAGTGATTTTGGTTTCATTCACAACAAGGAAAAGATTGTTGCAAAATATACTTAAAAATATTTTTAAAAGTTAATTATATTTAAATTAGTGAATTTTACAGCAATTATATTGGTGTCATTGGAAAGATAATTGTTTGAACTTTAAAATGGTGCAAAAATCATTTTTGTACAAGAATATTTTTAGGAATTTTTGTGAAAATTATATGAAATTACTTATTTTTTTAATTAATTTAAAATCTGAAATAAATCTCTATGAGATGCACATTTCTTTCCTCCAAAATATGTAGGTACCAAATTTGATAGTTCTAGATCAAATTGTCTGAAGTCAGTAGTGTCAACACATACATGTACACAAATATTTTTATTTATTAGTAACAGAGATAAATGTCATTGTAGGAAAATAAATTTTATTTTTCTTGATTATTTTTATCATTTTCTGTTAATCATACTATGAGTGTATGCATTAAGATTTCTAGTTCTTCAAATTATATTTCTAATATATATTTATTTTCTAATTTTATATTTAATTAAATAAGGGTCTTATTTCCATCAACATTTAAGAGAGAAATTGCTTGTGTGTGTATATATATATATATATATATATATATATATATATATAACCTTTAAATTAATTTGTACTTGAAATATAAATATTGACCCTTTGAAACATTTTTTCAATCCTTTGATATTTATGATATATAGAATGTTTAAAACTATTGTTAGCAAATTTAAGTTATTATTTCTCTCTATTTTAGGGTGTTATGGAAGCTGATTTAGGTCATCTAATGATTGTAGCCAGCAAAAATTTAGAGAGAGTTTTCATACAGCCATCTCTTACGAGGGATAGCTTATTTGTTTCACTTTCATTTGCACAGTGTGAATTTCCTAAGTTGAAAGACATTCATTTGGGATATGTAGACAAATTGGATTTTACAGGTGAAAATTGAATGATTTCTGTATTGTTTGACATTAATTTTACATTGCTTCCTCTATTTTTGCTGCTTGCCTTTGCTGACTTACTGAATCAACAGGATCAGTAGTTGCTAAAATTTTCAACTAAGCATTTTGTGTAATTTGATTTTAATGCATTTCTCAGCAAAATATTTTTAAACTTCAGATTTTGTAGACCTGTCAAGACCTGTTTTAGACCTTTTGTAGACCTATTTTATCATTCTATTTTAGAAGCCTGATATCTTTCTGCCCATTTTGCTATGCATTCCACTATTTTCTATCTGTATCTTTATACATCCACTTATAAAACTGGGAAGATTAGCAGTCTTTAAAAATGAAGGCACTTTAAAAGGTTTTTTACTATTACTTGATTCTGAAGTTACAATATTTATTAAGAGTGTTATAGAATTAAAAAAAAAATTATAATGATGTGTTTTATTGTAACCTACTTAGTTTACTAATAAGAGAAATTTAAGTTATACAAATATTAAACAAAAATTCTACATTTAACAATGAAAAAAAATGTGATTGCATATTTGATAAAATAATGAAAATTGTCTGGGTTTCATCGCAGCAATGAAAATTTTATTGTAAAATATGTCTAGATATGGAACACTAATGCATATGGCACAGTAATGGTTCTTATTACATACTGTTGAATGTCAACAGCCAAATATAAATAATTCACTATATGAATGAACATTTCAAGCTAGCTTATTTAACATTGTTATAACTATACTTAATAAAATGCTTCACTAATTAATAAAATTAAAAAAAATTTTTTTTTTAATCTCAAATACTTACCAAAGTGTATGTGTGCTAAATTTCTAACAGATAGTCTAGCCTGTAGAGTGCCAACAAATACACACACATTAAGTGCAAATACTTTTACATCATTTATTTGATTCTATTGATTACAACAATAATTTTCTTTAAATGAAACAGAATGCATTGTTTTATTTTCCGAGTACTTTTTTATTCTAAAAATATGTTTCATAAAGGTACTCCTTCTCCCTTTTTTTAGCATTATAGCAAAAACAGAAATTTTTTATTTGATATGAAACAGAAAATATTTATATGTATGCTTAAGTATTTATTCTTGTTTATTTCCTGAGAAAACTAAAGTGTACATTTTAAAATAATGAAGAATAAATTTCGATTTGCTTATTATTTTTCAATAGGATCATGGTCAAATGATAGTTTAGTATCTTTGGGATTAGCTGAAGTTCCTGATACACCATCATCTTTAACTGATAGTGGCATGAAAGTCATCAGTGAATTATTTCCTCATATTAAAAGGATGTCTGTCAGTAATTGCCCTCATTTAATGCTGATGGATCAGTGGTCAACTCGTGTAGATGGTAATGCTCAATTTTATTCATTAATGTTAGTATTTAAATATAATTATTATTAATTAAAGTGACTTAATTTATTTTCTTCAGATTTACGTATAACAATATTCGGTTTTAAAATGCCAGAATTATTGTATTGCTTATGAGCACAAGAATTGTATGTTAAAAATTATTCTAGCAAAATTATCACTGTTTGAGGAGTTTTACTATATTATTGTTAGATTTTTTTAAAAAAGTGTCAATGAATTTAGACCCAGAGTATTCAATTCATAAGTGATACAAGATATATAAAATTATGAAATAGAAAATTATATGAGGATTTATAAACATTTATCTATTGTTTTAATTTATTTATTTTCACTTCCTGATTCATTCATGAGTGTTTATTTTTCTTTTCTATACAAAACATATCCAAAAGAAAAAAAAATGTATGAAGCCAATTTTGCTAATAAAATAATTTTGTAAGTGAAAATAATGAAGAATTTTTGTTTTTGGAAGCAATTTCAGATATTCTAGAAAGCTTTCTAAAACCTAAAACATGCTAGATTTTGCTATTTTTTTTTGTTACAATGTACATTTAGTTTTCCTACATTTATATTTAATTTTTTTACTTTACTTTTATTGCTTTTTTTTTACTTTACCTTTCATTTATATTTTCCTAATTTGTTCTTTTTATATATTTTTTCAATTAGAATTTATTAAATAAATTTAAAAAGAAATTATTCATGATATGTACTTTCATAATTATTTTAGGTCAAATGCAAGGCTGGGAAGAATTAACTGATTTGACTTTGCAACGATGCCATTGTTTACAATTACTAACTTTTGCTGAATTCCTTGAACATTTACCAAATATTGAAGTTGTCATATTGAATGATATGTTCAGGGAACCACCTAAGGGTTGCAGTCATGTTGGTCTAAGTGCAGGAACTGGACTTGGAATGTCTTCTGCAGTTGTTAGCAATCAAGATGAGCATATTGCTGTTCAAGGTCATCAACAAGATTTTGAGCTTCAAGCCGATGATCATGTAGAGAATGAGGAGATGGATAGAGATTTCATAGATGTGATTGAAAATGAAGAAAATCCTGATCAGCATATAATGGTTTTGCAACAAGAATTTTTTGATGAGGAAAATCATGTTGCTCCTGCTGCTGTTATACAAAGAGAAAATGTTGATCCTGAAAATAGAATTGAGAATATGGCACAGGAGGTACCCGAAAATCGTATTCGAAGAGAACTGAATGAAGATTATGATGGATATATGAATGAAAATAATGCAGAGGATGATGGTTATGACCCAAAATATATGTTATTTGATCAGTTCGTATCATCATCTAGTGATGAGGATGATCAGCCGAAGCCTTCGAAAATGTCTAGAAAAGTTGGCACTGATTCATATGATTTTCAGACAATTGGTGCAGCAAATAATAGTTGCTGTAGTGAATCATCAAAATATCCATTAGCCGAACATAAATCATCACCTGTTTTACCTGATGGAAAGGAGAATGTAGATTCTGATGATAAAAAGTGTTCCAATAATCAAAGCCAAGATAAGAGTTCTAGAAATAAGAGTGACAATTCTTATGTAAAGAAGTGTGCACATTCAAAAATATGCACAAATAAATGTTCTAAAGGGTTTGATCCAAACCAGCCTTCAACATCAAGAGATGGAAATTGCCTCGATTGCTCATGTGTAGATTCTGATGCTGAAATGAAAGATACAGGAATTAATGTAAAAATTGAATTAGAATCTGATGATGAGAATTTTCGGCTTAGATATCCTGTTCTTCAACCTTCTACCCAAAAAATAAAATACTATGATAAAAGAAACTGTGATACTATGATGCCTGATGAAGTACCATTTAAAGGCCCTTTAACTCGGAATCGTAAAAAAATCCTTCATCAGAAAATTAAAAAAGAACCTACATTGCTTGAACCGCCTGCAAATAGAGGTGAATCATTTAATGCACAAAATAGGTTTCATATACCTTTAGAAAATAAGTACTTCATACCTGAAGATGCCCCTGGATTTATAGGTAATATGCCTATTAAAACTGAGCCAGTTGATGATGGATATGAAAATCCATTGAATAATCAAGAGGCTATTATAAGACCTCAGTTTATAAATCCCCCTGAAGAAAATATAAATGATGTACATGATAAGCAGAGGACAAGGAAACATAAACTACGTCACAAGGGACGTAGCTCAACAGAAAATCCTTTTAATAATCAAAATATTAATAAAAAACATCGACGTAGAAATCCTTCAGAAGAAAATGTAAGTAAAGCATATGACAAGTTAAGAGCAAAGAAGCATAAAAAGCATAAACATAAGAAAAGCAAAAAATCAAGTAAACATAGTAGACCATCTCGTAAAAAAGGACCTATTACTCGGAGTAGAACTAGTAGACATCTGCATGAGGGACGTGAGGTAGTGAGCCAAGGAACTCAAGCTACTAGTGCAGACATTCGCCGTTCACTTAGAAGACAAAGAAATTGTTCTTTACGTTGTAAGAAAAAAAGCAATAGTATTTGTGGTTCTTCACACCGTAAATCTCATAATCATATGTAAGTATTTTGCATCACAAAGTATTTATCAGAAGTTTTGTGATTATATACATTTTTTTAATGATTTATTAGGTTCTGAAAAGATCATATACAATCCGTCAAAAAAAATGTTCCTACATTTCTTGTAATTACTATTAAAAATAAGCTCTTAATAAGTATATACCACTTTTTTCATACAAGTTCTTGCCTTCATATTTAAATTTACACAAACTGAATTTTTTCAAATAACAAAATTCAATTTTAGGATTCATTTCTAAATTTTCTAGATTAAAATATCTCAAATAGACAAATGTTGATGAAAAACATTTTGTAATTTTAATGTTTTTTCTTTTTGGATTGATAAATTTTAAGCAATTGAAAATTTCAACTCCTAATGTAGAATGGCATTTTCAATATATTTCAAAATATTATGAATCTTTGATATTAATTCTTAATAAAGGCACAAACTTTGTCTTTTAAAAATATAATTTTTTTATTAATTATTTTTAAAAAAACTAAAAAATTTGAATGAACTTCATATAAACTTTGATGCCAATTGAAGGAACAAAATCTAAAACAACACTGTTTCAATTTTTATCATCTTTCCTTCTTGTAGATTTTAATAAATGGAACAAATAACCAAAAGTCTTCAAAACAACATAATTTTCATTTTCTCATTAGTATCTCAAATTAATAAAAAAATTATGTAGCAGGAATTAAAAAAAAAAGAATTAAAATGGTACAGAAAATAGATTATGGCAATACTCCCAAACTTTATAACACATAATGCAACTATCGTGACAACATTTCTTATTTGCTTGTTGATAATATCTGGGAGCTGTAAATATTCCACAAGTATCCATAATCTTTTATCATTAGTTTATTTCTTTCAGATATTTTAAAATCTAATTAGTGTTGCAGACATTATTAATGGCAATTAAATCAGCTGTTTTTTGTTCCATACAAAAAGAGGATATTTGTTAATCTAAATGACTATTTTATTCTTCTGTTCCATTAAATGAAATATTTTATTATATGAAAAATGGAAATCTTTAGAATAGCACCAAATCTTAGAAAATTTCAAATGATGTTACTTTCTATTTATACAAAAATTTTAATACTAGAGAATTGTAAAATTTTATTGAAATTCTATTTATTAAATAAAACTGATAATTTAATAATTTGTAATGAGAATGATTTTATAAGTTTCATTTTAATTTAGAAATTATAAAAAAAAATATAAAGATTTTGATAATATGAATTATTTCAGTTTTCTAAAATACCCAATATTATTCATTTAATGCAAAACAAAATTGCTAAAAATCGGCCATTTTACTCTATAAGGTAATAAATATTAATTTTTATTCTAAAATTATTTGATTTATATAGTTGGAGAAGTACAAAATTCAGAGCCATGTTATATGAAATTTTAATTTTATTTTGTATGAATTTTCAAGTATGGGTAGTATAAATAATTTCTTTATCATATAAATAAAATATGTTGGATTATATCTTCCTTCTTTTAACTTCACTTTTGTGATGTATCTAAATTTTTAGGAATAAAAATGATTCATATTTTCAAAAAAAAAAAAAAAAAATCACTTGTACACTATTATTATTTTTCACCCTACAGTTCTAAACCCATCTTTCTTTTTAAAAAATTTGTCTTTTTTATTAATTATTAGTTCAGCTCGGCAACAAATGAAGAGGCCAAAGCAAACTAATCCAAATGTAGAAGTTCAAAATAAATCAACAAGTACAAGTGATCCTTTAATGGAAGATGATGCGGTTCAGGTATTTTTTCATTATTTAATTTTAAATTAAATTATATTAAATTGTTTTATTGTTTGATTATATATAATTATATTGTTTTGATTATATTATATTTATTCATATTAAAAGGAAATATTTTTTTATATTTCATTTTGAATTTACAATAATGGATGAAATTCTTTTAAAAAGTAAAGTTGTGTAATGAAGAATTTATGATATTTTTTTTAAATATTTATAATTTTTTTTTTTTCAAAATGGTACATATATACAGGATTTTGCAGAATTACAGTAACAAATTCAGAGGAGGAGGATTTAAGCATATAGAGCAATAAAAATTGTCATAGGATATGGAATCACAAGCCTAGTTTAGTGGCAGAAAGTTACGAAAATAATTGAAGGGTGTGACTTCAAATGGGAAAAAAGGACCAGTAATAAGTAGAAAAATATTTATTTTGCATAAAACAGGATTGAAATATAGAAAATACATCACAGTTCAATATTAGATAGAAGATAAAGAAAAATTTTTAAAGAAATTTTCAAAATTGTGGCCACAAATGTTATTTTATAGCTAAAACCGAAGAACTAAATTGCTAGAGATGTTCAAACATACGTAGAGTGCTGACAGTGTCTGCTGTAGTGATAATGATGGTTTGCACTGTCCTCTAGTGTACCCATAGGTGTCTGATAGGCAAGTGATTTCCAATCGTTATTGAGGAAGAAATCAGAGATTGAGTTGAAGGCCAAGCAAACAGTCTGTGTTAGATATCAGTTACAATCTGATAAGTTGTAAATTAAATACATCATCATCATATATTTGGCTTGACAGCCCGGGGTGGGCCAGTGCCTTCCTCTGAATTTTGTTCCACCATATTCTACTTTTGACGTGTGCTGGTTTCTTTGTTGGATAGCCAGTAAAACTGTCTCCACTGACTCCATCCATCTTATTTTGGGTCTACTCATTTTCCTACTTGTTAGAAGTTTATGTAAAATAATTTTACATAAACTCATTCTAAATATATAAGCCGCCCAATTCATCCGTTTTATTTTTATGAACTTTTTAATATCTGGCTCCCTATAGATTTTATATAGTTCAAAGTTATATCTTTTTCTCCAGACATTGTTGATTTCTACCCTACCAAGAATGGCTCACAGAATTTTTCTTTTAAAAATGGCTATTTTATTTTCTGCAGCTTTTTTTTTTTTGGCCAGGATCCAGGTCTCTGAGCCATAAAATTAAATATATATTTGCATATTTTTCATTTATGCAATCTGGTTTGTTGTTTCCAACTGAAATTTAATATCCAAAAATTTTTCCGTGCTCACTAATATGTACTTGTTGGTGCTTTTATTTTCTCCATACAAAAAGATTTCTGTGGTGCTTCTAGTCTACGTATTCATTTGGGCACTCTATTTTCATCATTTATCATTATCAAAATGTGGTTTATGATCCCATATTATTTATATATTTTATTATAATGATAATTTATATATTAGTGATAATTTTTCATTTTCTTGATACCACTATCACCCTACTGAACTGTTGGTCGATATATACAGGGTGGTCAAAAAAAAACTTCCCCTATATATGAAACCCTAGCGGCCTATCTGCTCAACCAATCGAACCAAAATTTCAGACATGGTTGTTTGAAGGTATGCGCTGGAGATTGTAATGATTCTAAACAACACAGGGTTACGGTTGCAGTGAGAGAATTTTGAAATTTTAGAATGGCAACACCCAATTTTTCCTTGCGCAAATTGATCTGCGTATTGAAAAACCACAAATGGCGTTGGAACGATTTGCGTGTGACGAAAATTGCCGCCGTAAAACATTTGCAAAGAAGAGCATTATAAAGGACCAATGACAACACAGAGAGGAAAGAGAAAAAAAAAGTTTTTATTGGAATGGATGGTTATAATTACAGGTTTTCAACATGTTCACCTTCGCAGGCGAGAACGCATTGCATTCGGGAGATTGTGGACAACAATGCCGAACGTAACATGAAAGGAGGAATCTGCATAACTTCACGTGTTATGGCATCTTGCAATTCTGACACATCTCGTGGACCAGGCGTGTACATCTTAGATTTCAGATAACCCCAGAATCAGAAATCCATAGGAGTGAGTCTGGGGATCACGGTGGCCACGAAACTGCAAAGTTACTAGAGATGACTCTATCACCAAAGTGTTGTTGCAGCACTGGTCGAACACATTGGGCGACGTGTGGAGGAGCCCCATCTTGCATCCATACAATGTCCCTAATGACATTTCGTTGCTGCAATTCAGGAATAACAGAATTCTGCACCTGAGTCAGAATTGCAAGATGCGATAACACATGAAGTTATGTAGATTCCTCCTTTCATGTTACATTCGGCATTGTTGTCCACAATCTCCCAAATGCAATGCGTTGTCGCCTGCGAAGATGAACACGTTGAAAACCTGTAATTATAACTTTCCATTCCAATTTTAAAAAAATTTCTCTTTCTTCTCTGTGTTGTCATTATTCCTTTATAATGCTCTTCTTTGCATATGCTTTACAGCAGCAATTTTCGTCACACGCTAATCGTTCCAATGCCATTTGTAGTTTTTCAATAAGCTGATCAATTTGCGCAAGGAAAAAGTGGGTGTTGTCATTCGAAAATTTCAAAATTCTCTCACTGTAACCATAACCGTGAGTTCTGCTTTGTTTAGAATCATCACAATCTCCAGCGCATAACTTCAAACAACCATGTCTGAAATTTTGGTTCGATTGGTTGAGCGGATAGGCCGCTAGGGTTTCATATATAGGGGAAGTTTTTTTCTTTGACCACCCTGTATATATATATATATATATATTCCCCCAGCAGTGTCACTTTTGTTTTGAAATAAAAGTTCTTAAATTTATAAATAAGTGTACTAAGTTTAAGAGCATTTCTCTACAATACTGGAAAAAACATATATCTTGCAGCATAAAATTGTTGAATTTGTTAAATGTTGTGGTTGTTTTAGTTTCTGCTCAGATAGGGGTTCAAAGATAGGGGTTTTTTGCATATTATTTCATAATATTGTTTATATTTTTTCTTATTTGGAAAAAACAAATATATTTTTTTATTCTTATGAATTTTATTAAATTTTATTTAAGGTGTGATTCATATCTTATACTATATTTGATAATCGTTAAGAAGACTTAAATATACTTCTATTTTTAATTTAATATGTGTATATATTTTTAGATGTTACGATTAGTATCAGAGTCTTTGATTAGTCTTACTATAATATCATGTGGGATATCTGATCTTTTTATTGATGAATGTCTTAGTTTGCGTCATGTCGAGGGTAAGTTGAAAATCTTGTATATGTATTTTATTTGTATATTATGAAGTTTAAAATTTTACTTTACTTTTAACTTATAAGTAGATGACACAACATATAAGCATTTATAATATTTTTCTTAAATGTTTTCATCTGAATTTTAAATGTGCTTATTGTTGTTATGATGTATAGTGAAATCTCGTTTAACAAATTATTGTTTCTGAATCTATACATAGTATAAAATGAACTCTCCTGAAAGCGCCTGTATGTTTGAAAGAGAAAAACTCAAGAAATACTTAAATGATATTGGAGATTTTTATACGATTCTGTAGGGCACTTATTGGGGAAGGTTTTAATATATTCAGGTCATATCATAATAAAAAATGGAATTTTGTAATTGTGATTTTAATTATTTTCCTACTACGATTCACATGTGCATAAGACAACAGTATATGTGCTTTGCACTGATCCGTGCATGTGCAAAAACCTGAAATAGTATAGTAAGAGCTATGTTATGCATATGTTATACATTTCTTAGTTTACGTCTGATTTTGAACAGCAATTTAAAACTCACTGTTCCCCCTAAAAGGAAATCCAACCTTGGCAATGCTGTGTGGATACTACTGCTAGTCTTGCATACTATGAAAAATACTTAACTGTAATAATTTTTCTGTAGGATCAGTGTGAAATAGAATAATGTGTTGAAATAATGAAAAAAAATCTCAAATAGATTTATAATATAATTTATTATTTCTAAGATATTTTTTTACAAGAATTTCATCTAAAGACATTTCTTTTTACCTATGTTTCGAAGTTTGGCAAAAATGAGACACATAGTATTATCATTAAATAAATGTTTTGTGCACATATCTATTGGGTTGTTAAGGTAATACTTCTCAATATATCATGCAAGTTTATCATACTTTCAGCATCTCCCTTATTTCACTGAAAGGTTGAGGCTATAGTGAAGTAGTTATGTTCTTCTTTGCTGAGCATCTTGCACAATTTCTTGCTGTGACACCAAATAGTATTGTCAGCTATGCTTTTAGTTGTGTTGCATGTTATTGAAATACTTCTCTGTCATAAAGCAATATGAAATTATAATGCTTACTAAAGTGACTCATATTTGCTTTGAAGCTGCAATTAAGTGCAGATTTTATAATTCTGTCTTAATTTAAAAATCAACTAAGAAACATTGAATACAGATTAATAGCCGACATATAGGCTAGATTCTGAATACAGTGCTGTCTTGTTATGCAAAATATTACTTGTTATGAGAGGTGCTCATAAAATGAAATTTGACATTATTAAATGTTATTAATATTTGCAGCTATATTTTTTATCCTAAAGTTTGTTCATTCAATATTGTTTGAAAAATTATTTGGAAATCTGAAATTTACTACAATTCAGTTATTTGTACTAATATAATTTACATTCTCAGTTATGTTTTAGTTACACAAATAATTTGCAAATCTCTTTAATAAGTTTGTGATTACTATTTTTTTTTAGTAATTACTAGTTACTAAATAATCACATTGTTTGCAACAATAAAATTATGGAAATAATTTATAAAGTTTTTTTTTTTTTTTTTTTTGGCTGTAATATCTTAATGCTTGGAGGTTTTAAAAATTTTGGCTATTTATTTACTTGCAAGACTGTGTCTTTTTTTCATCATTTTTAAATAATAATTACCAAAATGATTTTAATTAAAAAAAGATTAGTGAAATTTTATTCAATCATTTAAATGTATTTTGAAGTATTTAGTTTACTTTTTCGTTAACTCATAGGACCAACAATTAAAAATTTAATTAATCCCAAAAATCAAATTAAGAATAGTTGAGTCTAATAGTTAATGACAATTTCAAAATCAAAATTGACATTAAAGTTTTTTAATATGTATAAGTTTTTATGTATAATTAATAATAATACAATAAGTAATTTAACAGATAAATAATAATCATAATTGCATATTTAGTAATTTGAGAATTATTAAATTTATAATTAAAATGAAGTTTTGTTAAAATTAATTATTTCAAATAACTTATTTTATTAATCCAACTACTCTTAGCACTTTAGATACAAAAATTATGAATTGAAAATTCAAAATAAAAAAAAATTTATATATACTATATATTTAATATAACAGTATATTTCATACAAAAGTTTATTTATATGTGAGAAATATTTTATTATTTTTTTCCTGCTTAGTTTATTATATAACGACAAAATTTTTGAGTGAATTAATGTTGTTAAAGAAATCATTCACTTATGATATTTATTTTTTGCATCAAATTAACTAAAATAAATTCAAATTACAGATAATGTTTTAAATGTATGTTAATAATTTACATAATTTTAAAATAAATTACTTGGAAATTTTGATTTTCATTGCAAAATTAAAAATTTTTGATAATCAAGGTATTTAAAATTTTAAGATACTTTAATGAAATATTTTTAATAAAAATGGAATTTTTGTTCTTTTGAATTGAAGTTTTTGACTGTTGCAAAGTTATTTCAAATTCAAGAGGTCAAAGATATTATGACTTATGAACTTTGAATGAATCACCTTATGTCTTACAGAAACTTTTTTGATTGGATCCTTTTTGTGCTTGCATTTTGATTGGAGAAAAAAAATTATAGCTATCGTATATATGTAGGAAAGATTTTACATTTAAAATTAAAATAAAATATGCAAAGGAATTAATAATCGATAATTCTAAGAATACATGCTTGAATTATTAAATGTTTTGATTAAATGTTTTAAAATGATATTCTTTTGTTTTCTGAATTGAAAATTTTGATAAAAGTTAAGTTATTAATACTTTTTAAAGATTGCATAATTTATATATATGATCCCATTTGGAGTTGAAATTTATAATCCTAATCGACTCAATAAAATGTGCTAATCTTTATGGTAATAATTATATGTTATACATGTGTTTCCATGTGTAGCTTCCTTGTTGCATAAGCTTTTAAATCTAAATTTTATGTACAGGGTGGTTATAATTAAAATGCAAGTGTTTGAATGACTGTAAAAGAAAAACTACTTGGAGTGTATTGAAGAAATTTGGTATATGTTATACTAGCCGCCTTTGGCGACCAGCCAGTTTGCTCATCTTAATGTTCGTTAAAATTTTAATAATTGCATATTTTATGCAATTCCTACTTCAGTAGCTTCTTCATCAAAATATTTTAAAACTTCAAATTTTGATTGCCGTATAATTAAATATAATAATTCACTCATAATATTATAAAGGCCTTCAGTCATAACGCAATATATATCTCTTTAATTTTCTGTTAGCTCCCGTAGAATTTATTATTTAAATTAAAGTGGAAAAGATTAATCTGCAATTAATATAATAATATTTTTTACTGAAACAAAGACTTTTTTTATAATATGATTACAGAAAACAGAATCACTGAGCGTTTAAACTTTATGGGCACTAAAGAATATCTTTCTTAATTTATGTAATATCTCAAGAATTTGTCAATAAAATTTTCTCAGATTCTTCATGAGCAGATCGATCAATTAACAATGTTTAATTTTAAATGCATCAAGCACTTAAAAAATAAAACGAATCATTTAAAATAATGGGTTGAAAACTCGTTAAAAAAAACTACTTAAAAAACGATGTACTTAAAACTATAAGCATATACAAAAAATATATAACTAACATAAATACAATTTAATTACAAAAGCATACAACTAACCTAAAAATAATTTAAATTAAGTCCGCATCCGTTGATAATAGTTGTCAATAATCAGAACACAATGCGCGTGTGTGAATTTTCAATGC
Organism: Argiope bruennichi; assembly: GCF_947563725.1. Lineage (NCBI taxonomy): Eukaryota > Metazoa > Arthropoda > Arachnida > Araneae > Araneidae > Argiope > Argiope bruennichi. The sequence goes on along the minus strand of NC_079159.1, from coordinate 82,191,768 downwards.
CAGTTACGGTAATGCAAATGTGTGAATTTTTCTACGCCAGTTGGGATAATGCTATGTGGATTAGAAATTTTAAATTTTCTTTATTCTGTTTTATTTTAATTCAAAAGTACTTCAGAATGAATCTGAAAGATCGATTAATTAACAATTTTTAATTTTAAATGCATCAAACATTAAGAAAATAAACAGAATTGTTTGAAATAATTGGCCGAAAAATGTTAAGCCTAGCCTCATTAGCGTGGGGAAAAAACATAAAAAAGGTACCCCAGCTGCACATTCCCGACCTCCTAGGTATACATGTACCAAATTTGGTAGCTGTAGGTCAAACGGTCTGGCCTGTAGAGCACCAACACACACACACACACACTCTCTCTCTCTGGGTGTTGATTTGTCTGGATAAAGTAAAATATGCTTCAACAAAATCTTTCGAATCCATGTTTCATTTTCATTAATTTTGGCAAGAATGAAGTTGGCAAAATCAATTCTTTGTTGTGGATCACCTGGTTGCAAGTGCTGCAAAATTTTAATTTTATACAGATATCATTTTCAAATGTTGTGCAAGACTTTGTGTATGGTCGCCCATGGCTCTGATAAAGTCTTTGCTACACTTCTGGCACTTACAGGTCATTGATTCACTAACCCTGAATTAATTGCTTCCCTAATATCTTCCACAACTTTCTGATTCACAGATCTTCTTCCTCTAGTTCCAGGGAGTACTCTGAGTTCTCCTGTAGCTTGAAATTTAGTAATCATTTTCTCTAAGCCATTCATAGATAATGGTCATTTTCTCAAATCTTTAAGATGGCAATATTCTTTCAAAGCAGCACTATAATTACTATTCTTTTGGTAATAATATTTTACTAACAGAGCATGTTCTACCTTTGACAAAGTCATGGCTATAGCTTAAAGATATATGACTTTTATCATCATAATGATTTTAAAATTGAAGTGGTATTCATTTTGACATAGTACAGAGTAAACACGTTTTAATAATCTACAGTGCCATCTATTCCAAAAAAATGAATTAACATTTTTTATTGTAATTCATTACCCCATGTTGTAAATATAACATACACCAAATTTCTTCAATATACTCCAAGTAGTTTTTCTTATACAGTCCTTCAAATCTTGTACTTTAATTATAACCACCCTATATATTCCCCATAGTTTAAGAAATCTTTGTAATAAGGATTAGGTGCATAATACATTCAGATATTTTTAATTCTTTTTAATGCCATTTTTGAGAGTAATACCAAAAGGGAATAATGGAATAGGAAGACAAATATCAATTCTTTTTCCTTATACAAAAGATGGTTTTATTTCTTAATTTCAAAAAAAGAATGAATTGCATGCTGACATTGGAATGTATGGAATTTGTGTATTTATCACATGACATTAGCAAACTTTAGGCCTAACTGCATGTTATTGGAAAACATAGTCAATAGATCAATGTAATATATTTGCTGATTTGTTTGGCCATTAATCATTAGTTAATGGCCCAATTACCAATAATTATAATAATACCAATTTTATTAAATCAATTTGATCATTTTATATAATATATAGTTAATTAAAAATTGTGAAATGTTTTTACTTTTTAATAAAATATTTAATTGATGATAGATATTTTAATATTTTTTATTATTTAATAATTTTTTTTTTAATCTTTCAGTTCAGGCATGTCGAATTTTAAAAATGCTCCAAATAGGTTCTTCTCCTTATCTGGAACGATTTAATGTCAGCCAATGTCCTAAACTGAGCTTAGAAGTAGTAGTAAATGAAACTCTAGATTTAGTAACACAAGGAAAACTACTAGTCTGTTTTGAACCATGTATGCAGGTAAAGCATATTTTTATTTAATTTACAAGTGTGTGAAAATTCTTTAAAATTAAATATAAAGTATTTATTTTTTATCAGAATGTGAATTTTTTTTTGTATTTTTTCTTAATCACTAATGTTTGTCATTGATTTCAATTAATTTAAATAAATTCCATGATTTTTTATTGTTTTGAGTTTTGAAATTATTAACTTTTACTGTTATTAATAAGTTTAGGATATACTGACTGATATGGAAAATCTGTATTCTTTATTCTTATCAGCTGAACAGAGTTTTGTTGCCTAATTGTTGTTATGACTAGGCATTGCTCTGGTGCAGAATGCATATTATTGTTATGGAAAATTGTATCAATTGTCCTTATTTTGTTACGGAAAACAAATTTTTATCAATTTTAATGCTTATTAATTTTTTTATTATTATGGAAAATTAAGCAATTGCAACTCAATATTTGCTCACCCCCCCCTTTTTACTTTTACATTGAGTTCATATTCAACTGAAATAAAGCAGTTGAATTCAATTAGTTGATTGAAGTAGCAAAGTACTTACTATCTTAATAATTGTTAATTTAAAAAATTGAAAAATGCCAAAACAACGGGCAGATATAATGGAGTATTGATTGATTGAAGACAGCAATTTTGCTCTACAATATAACTTACAGCTGCATTAGTCTATAATTCCTGTTTAAATATTCACTTGCTATTATTGTTATGGGCATGGGTTAATGGCAGAGAGAGTATAAAAATATTGTTCAAATCTTGTCAGATTCCATGTATTATGAAGAGGGGGAAAAATAACTTTAAAAAAATGTTCTAGACTCATTTTTTGGCAGATTTCCCCTCTGGAGCAGTAAGAGATTTGCTCAAGTGTATTATTAGAAAAGATGTACAGCAAGGTCATGGATTTAAGCATATTATTGCTATTGAACGTAGAGAGAACTCAAGATAAGCTTTGTTTCTAACATTAGAGTTAATTTTTCTTTTCTGCTTTTATACCACTGTCATGTTTTACTGTGAAACATGAAATTGTATTGATTTATAATTTAATACTGAGGTATTTAAACTGAGTTTTATTGTTCATCACACTTAATTTAATAAATTTAAATAAGATTTACTTTAGCTAGAATAATGTTCCTTTTCTTGTACTATAGAGTTATGTTATTTGTTTAGTTATTTTGAATTAAATATTTTTCATTGTTCAGAAATAGAATTTTCTGTTTTCTTCTGTGTTATTAAATTTTTAGCATAATTTTAACTAAGCATTGAATTCAGCTTAACCTTACTCAGTCAAAAAATTTTAAAAATCTGCATTGGTATAGAAAACATTTTGCCTCTTTACCATTATACCACACATATACATGCATTAATTGTAAAAAGTGAAGTAGACCATTAATGTAGTTGATATTTTAGAACAAAAAAGAGTTTTATATGAATAAGTAATATTTTAATTTGTTTCTTAAATAATACTTTTTTATACTAAGTATATAGTAATTTTACCTAATGTTATTTCATAATTTTTTTTTTTATTTGTATGAATAGGACAATTTAAAAATAAATTGACAAAATTGATGGCTGAGAATTAGTATGTAGTCTTTACACTTAATTAATAGACCTGTATCAAAATTTTGATTAAATCTATGAAAGGACTTGTTGTATGTCTATATATGAATGTGAAAATAATTACTTGAAAATATTGAGTAATTAATATGATTTCACATGAGGTCTTTATATCAAAGTATGAAAAACACCAAATTTTAGATCAACCATAAGATGTTTCTTAAAACATTATTGTTATTATGTCATTTTGTGAATGACATTTTTGAAATAAAATGATCGATGTGTTTTTAAATGTGACTAACAGGGGTGTTTGTGCTCCGGGGAAACCCCGGAATTCCGGGGATTTTGAACTTCGATACCCGGAAATTCCGGGGATCGTCGTTCAAAAGGAAGTAGGAATAATAATGAATTATTTATTTTGATCTGGGTAATTTTGTTTGCTTTGAAAGCAGAAAACGCAAGGTCAGTGTGTGTGGTGAAAACTTTTCCTTTCTTTCTCCAAAGGCAGTGATAATGCGTGAAAAGCGGGAAAAAACTTCTTTTTTGTTCTTTCCTTATTGCGAGTTATGACTCATTCCCCCGGTTCTCGGACATTCTCTTCTGGATTCTTTTCGGCAAGTAGGCGCGGCAGAAAAAAAAAGGGAGAGACTTCGTTCAACCAGATGTGCGATAACGTGACTCTGGGTTCAAAGGTCTTATCTCTCCTGGCGTGGCGCCAATAAGTAGAGAAGGGGGATTTTTCGCTGTATTAGCTATTTGTTATTGATCGCTTCGCAACTTTTTTTTCTCCGCTGTGTAAAATTTTCGTTTCATTTATTGATGCACGTGTAAATTTTTCGTTTCGCTTATTGAAATATTTTTTTATTTATGTACGCAAGAGAATTTCACTTTGAAATTTCAGCATATGAAACAGAAATTACCCCTTAAAAATTCATATCTAATTAGTTTTACAGCATTAGATCCAGAGCTAAGAGGTAAAACCAGTACAATATTAGCTTTTGAAAAATTATCATCTTTTATGTCCCATATTTTTAGTGATAATGAAAAGTCAAAAGTAGAAGCTGAAATAAGGTTATACCAGAGTGATATTGATATCACCAAAGAAATGCTCTACACATCTGATGAAAGTGGAAATCAAGTCAAGTGTACAATTGATAAATATTGGTCTAAAGTTTTTAATTTAAAAGATGATTTCACAAATGATTATAAGTATCCTACATTGGCTAAATTGGTCAAAGCCTGCCTTAGCTGCTTCCATGGCCCATTAGTGGAAAGTGCATTCAACTTAATGGATACGCTTGTCACTGACTATAGAACCTCTCTTAAGATTGATTCCCTAGATGCAGTGCAGACTATTAAATATGATTTAATGGCTTCTAAAGAAACCTCATGTGAAAAATATGGCTCAAAAAATCCAATGACTGATCCAATTCACAAAGATCTCTTACTGAATATGAACAGAAGTTGGAAAACATATCAAGAGGACTTAAAAACATGTATTTCAGATGAGTCGCCTATAAAAGTCTCTGAAAAACCTTCTACATTAGCAGAAAAGCAAACTGCTTCTACCTCTGCATGTGCAGTTCTCGAGGAAATTTCTTCAACTGTAAATGAGGAAAATAAAAGTCAACCTTCCTGCAATTATGAAGTTCACCACAAAAGAAAGACAAGCCCACAAACATCAGAAAATAAAAAAAAAAGCAACAGAAATTAGATAATTTTTTTAAAAAGAATTAATTCAGGTAATTTAAAATATTTGCATAAAATGTAGTAGTTTATATGTTTGAAAATTTATGGCTATTAATTTTGCAAAAAAAAGTAATTCATTGAACTTTTATAATTAGGTCATTCAATACTTCATAATTGTAATTTTTCATTTCTCCCCCCCCCCTTCTCGAAACTCCAAAATGCCGGTAGTAAGTCCGTAAAAGTTTCCGGGGATTTTTTGGGGTCCCACAAACACCCCTGGACTAATTTCATTGTTCTTGTAAAAGTAGCATTCATTGCGTATAATTACAATAGAGAAAGAGAAAAATTGTTAGAAAAATGATGTAATTTAATTAAAATTGGTTTAAATCTTGTTTTTTTTTTGTTACAATTTTTTTAAAGCAATAAATGCACTATTTATAGTAAATTTAAAGTGCATTTAATCATCTAAATTGCTACCTTTAAAATCTTTTAATTTTATGTCTAGTTTCTAAATTCTGAGAATCTGTGAGTTAGAATCTGTGAGAATGAAATCTTATTTATTAGATTAATTTTTTTCAGAGTTAATATTAGTTATTTAATCATAGATAATGTTATTGTACAAAATCATTTTTATTGAAAAATTAGTAGGATTTTAATCATATCAGGCCTATCTTCAATTATGACTTATATGTTAGTAAATCTTTCCATCTTTTTCTTTGTCTCTGTATTTATTATTAGATGTTAGTAAAATGAAATATATTTAAGAAACACTTACATACAATAAGCTATGATTGCATAATCAAACAAGAATTATAATTCCAATCCATGTTACTAGAAAGGTAAATATTAACACATATTTGATTAAAAAAAATATTTATAAGAATGTGTGTAAGAAAGATGGGAAAAAAAGGCATATTTTAAATTTTAATACCTGATTTAATTAGCTAGCTTAAATTAATAATATTTGTTTTTTCATATATAAGAAATAAAAGCTGAATTTCCTGTATTCTACTATATATTTTTTGAAGGTGTTGTGGTCCACTCAGCGGTGTAGGTCTACAATATTTATTATAACTTAATAATACATGCAGAATATGTATTTACCTACATAACAACAACTAGAATAATTGTCACGAATATAATAATATATCTAATAATGCATTTAATATCAAGGAGTTCAAAATACATTAAAAAATAAATCATTTTCATCTAAGGTTAGTTTTTATAATTATAATTAGCAGAAAACATCGGCTACATACTGTCCACCAATATTGGTATATGATTACTAACTGCTAATCTGGTACTGGATTCTAAGTACTATATGAAATGTAATTAAAATTTAAAAAATAATTTAATATTTTTTATTTTTAGGTCTATTATCCATCAGATACTGAGAAAATCATATTTTCAAAAGCTGCTCAAGATATTAATATTGTCCTATATCAGGATTTTACAAGTCCTGCTAATGAAATTGTTCAAGCTATTGCCAAAGAAAATCTTTTGGCATGGACTGATATAACTGACAAAATGTATGAGAGTCCCGTGTAAGTACAACTTTAATTAGGTTGAGAAAACAGAAAAATTACTGTATTGTTATAGGGTAAAATAAATAAATAAAAAATTAATTAATTAATAAATAAAAAAAATGCTTTCGTATTTTATAAACTGTTATCTTTTTTATTTATTGCAGATAGCCTAAATTTTTTCTTTGATATTCTTACTATGGAAAACTATTAGCAAAGGCATCCTTTTAAGACTAAAAATAATGTTAAATATGTGTAGCTTATTAGTTGCTTATTAGTTGTTAAAACTGTTGTAGTCATTAATATGTATCATAATATAATTTAATGTATATAGTCAAAAGATACAAGATTGTATATTTTCGATGATCTATTTCTATTTGTTTAGATCATTAAATGATTTTAATTTCAGTTTCAAATTCTGCATATTAGTGAAGCTGACATTGACTGTCAATTTAGGTAATAAGATTATTATCCATACATTTAATGATAAAGTTTCCTTTTGTATTATGTTTATAAAGTTAGATGGTGCTTGCATTTTAACTGCATGCCATTGTTGAACTTTTACCTTAACCACACATCACAAATTTCAAACTCATTTATTTACTTGTTGGCGAATATAGTCAATAGATTAGTGTTCAAGTTTTTTGTGATTATTTAAATTCATGTGGTTAATACACACATACCATATAAGCTAACTCCCATTTATTAAATCTGTTTTCATTTTCTTAGATACCAAAGTTTCCATAAACATTGGTTAGTAAAAGAAAGAAAAAATAGGAAAAAGAGGATAAAAATGTTTCATAGAGAAAACAGATCACGATACCCTTATGGCCATTCTTTAAGAAGAATCCATGGTAAGTACTAGTCATTGCTTCTGATATTTTGATAAAATATGTGCTATTACAGGGATGGACAGACTTTTTCAGTAATATGGACTACTACTAATTTTTTCAAGGTGTTGTGGTCCACTCAGTGGTGTAGGTCTACAGTATTTATTATAACTTAATAATATATACGGAATATGTATTTACCTACATAACAACAACTATAATAATTGTCACAAATATAATAATATCAAATAATGCATTTAATATCAAGGAGTTCAAAATACATTAAAAAATAAACCATTTTCATCTAAGGTTAGTTTTTATAATTATAATTAGTAGAAAACTAAAGCTACATACTGTCCACCAATATTGGTATATGATTACTAACTGCTAATCTTGCACTGGATTCTAAGTAGTCATCTGCGAGATAGAACAATATGTTTTCTTAATTATATTCATTGTTGAAAATGCAGATTCATACAGGTAGGTAGAACCAAAGAACAATGTTAAATGATATGCAACTTTTTTAAAATTAGGATATGTCCACATATTAGATTCCAAAAGTTACTTTTAGGTTTTGAACAACTTGCTTTTAAAATCATGTCATTTCGAAGGAGAAAAATCTCGTTTACCTCAAGAGTTAAAGAGAATACAATGCTCCATAAATATGTTTCTTTTAGTATGCGTGTCTTAAATCTTAGTAAAGTTAATAAAGGCTTCAAAATGTCTTGGTGGTCCACTGATCAATTGCGATCGACTTAATGCCTATCCCTGCACTATTACAAAGCAGTTAAATTTATTTCTTCCTTCAAGTTTTTGTTCAAAAAACAAGCTTATTCAGAACTGATTAGTACAATAAAATAATCAGGGCTAAAAATGAAACAGAATTTTTATGGCATGTAAAAAAACATTTTGTATTAAAATTAACTATTTATTTTTCATTTATATCTTAGCATTTTGCTATTAATTTTCATTCAAAATTTTCAGTCACTCACTTATATATAGTGGTAACAAATTTCTTGAAGCAATGAAGGAGTTAATGGAAAGGTCAAGCAGGAATATCACTTTCTATAATTGATATGTGAGTCTTCCTGTCATGTTGCGGCTTGCAAATAATGCATTATTTATAAATATAATTTTTTAAAAAAAATCTTGTACATTATTGACATAAAAATTGTTTTAGTAAATAAAAATTGCAATTTTTAAATTTTTGTATTTATAAAATGCTCCAATACTTTCAAAATATGGACTTGGTTGAAGAACAGCATATATTAGGAAAGGATTGCCGGTGTCCTGGCATAGGGGTAGCGTAACTTCCCCATGATCTGGGTTCGAGTCCTGGTTTGGGCATGGTTCTTCTTCTTCTGTGTTCTATCTGTGAGGTGTGTGAATATGCCCTCATGTAAAAAGTGGTTCTGCAAGCATGAAGTAGCTGAGTCGTACTCTTGGCCTTGGTTGACACTACTGAAAAAACAAGAGGCGCTCACTTGGCTTAAATTGTTGACAGATAACTGTCAGCGGGCCTGTAAAGTGTCAGAAGTAACAATACAACAACAAGGATTTTGCGCCTGGAAAGATTAAAATTAATAATTTTCAAAATGGATTCATTTTAAAACAACATATTGGCTACATGATTGTATTCTATGATTAATGATTTATAACATTGCTTTTTTGTAATGTAGTTATATTTTGTTAAATGCACAAAGATGGATTTACACAAAAAAAGTGTAGCGACAAGAACACCCCAAAAATAAGGATGGGAAGTTTTTTTATGATGGTTAATTCTTTCTTCCCAGGTGAGTAAAATAAGAAGTGGGGTCAAGTCCCTTCCATTTCATTGGTGGAGCATACCTCCTACAGGAAGGATTGTACCACGAATATTGATTGCCCTTAGAATTCAATCAAAGTTCCTATCTTGGTGTTATTGTGATGACTAATTTTTAATTATCTTGGTTGCTACAGCAGGGTTGTTGATTTGTTTTGATGGACTTGTCCAGTTGACTTGTTTTCATGGTTACTTAAAAAAAGATTACTCTTCTCTATTTGAAATTGTGCATTAGGTTTTAAAAATATTTTGAGATATTTTTGCTACTGATATTTATACTTTTGATATAAGTGACATAGTTCATAGAATTAACCAGAGTACCTTTTTTCTCTTACTAGGAGTATTCCCATTGCCACTATCGAATGACTCAGATTGTGGTAAAGATGGAAAATATCAGATTTTAACTAACGATCATCTTTTTACATCACTTCTTGAAAATAAATCTTGGGACAAAGGTATTTTTAAAAAAAATTTTAATGATATTATCTATTTCATAAATATTGCTTTGCACTTTACCTCAATTTTGAAGAATTTCTTAAGATTTTATTAATTTAGATGATTTTTAATAACATTAATTTATGTAATATTATTACATAAATTAATGTAATAATATTACATTAAATCTTAATACATAAATTTTAAAATAATGTATTAACTAGCCCCCTTTGTAACTAATCATCATGTATGTATTTCATGTATGTTGCTCATCATGTATGCATTTTAAATTGAAATAATCAATTATAAACAAAAATCATCAGTTAAAGAGATGGAAGAAGTTATATTTGGATTTTAAGGTGCTGTAAAATTAATTCTTGTGCTGTAATATGTTCAGAAATTAATGCAGTAAAATGCCAATATTTGGCTAAATTTTTATATATATTTTTTAAAATTGCTCCAAGGATATATATTGTTTTCCTCCAACATATATGTGATGTTTCATAGCGCTAGATCAAGCGGTGTGTCCTGTAGTGATTTAACTTGCACATTCAACATTATTATTGGAAGAGATGAAAGCTCACGATTAGCAGATTCATTTTTCATGTTCAGCTCCCTCCTCCCTGGTATCATTTTTGAGAAATTTGCAAAATAAAAGACAAGTCTTGAGTGTTGTGACTAATCTTTGCCACCAATTAATTTTGCCATTTTGCAAGCATATCTAATTAATAAAAGAGTTCTATCATTCACAATTTAGATTGCACTTTTTATGGTTTAGTGGTTGGAGCAGTGAATTTTATTGCAAGTTTTTCTCATAGAGATTGCAAAGTGGGAAGTCAGAGAATGCAGATGACTATCATTTACATATTTAGAGATAATAAATTTTCATCTAAATTAAAATTTTTGAAATTTGTCCAGTTATTGGGACTTGCAATTCTGTAAGGTGATTTTCTCATATATAATGTAGAGGGACGCAGTGTTTCTTTGATTTCTCTCAAAAATGGCAGGGGCAGGCAATCATTGATGACATGTGAAGAGGTCATGAATTTTGATATGAAATGAAAATTGATGATGTCAAACCAATTTTTAAGGTTTGATGATCGGTTCATTGATTTTCTATATTAAAATATATATTGAAAACTATTTTTTCTTTTGTTTGTTCATTTTTATTCTGAGATATTAAAATTTTAATGGCATTATAAATTTTCTCAGAATAATTTCAAGTTTTAGCGATAAATAATAATAATAAAATATTTAATAGTTTTTATAAAACACATCTTTATTAAGAAAACAAAATTTCTAAGATTTCTTACATATGCTATAGAACAGCTGCTGAATTTGAAGATTGTGACTTAGAAGTCTATGTTTCAAAAACTAACAAGTCAATTTTTTTTAAGATTCTTCAATATTTGTAAGAAAAAATTGTTGTTGAAAGTAATTGATTTGAATTCAGGGAGTTAATATTTTGAATCTTACTTAAATATTTAGTTGCTTTAATTTCTAGAAATTCATTTGAACAACTTTCGAAAGGTAAGAAGAATAACAAACTGATGCAAAATGATTTTCTTTTAGTGTTCTTTAATGCTTCATTTTCTTATTTTTCTCCAATTTTTGAACTTACAGAAGTCTTTCTACCCATTTAAAGAAGAAGCCAGTGAAGAGTTTAAAATTCCTTGTTATTTAATGATACTTTTTAATTAAATTATAATTTTATTTATTGTTTCCATTGTATTTTTAAGGATTTCCAGCTCCAGAAGCATGCGATGAATGTGCAGAAGATAATCTTATGTTATCCATGATGGACACTGAATGTACTCATAGGAAATATAAATTGAAAAGGAAGACAACTGCATTTTATATACCTTTCAGTGACAGTAATTAATTTATTTTGCCAAAAAAAAATATATACCATTGTAATGTATGCTGAATTTTCTTTACTATTTTAAGATAAATGAAAATAAATGACATTGAGTACAAATATTATCTCTCGTTTCCTGATTATCTTTTGTCTTTTCAATTCATAAATATTAGATATATTAAATATATATGTGTTTCATGCAAAGCCAGAAAATTGTATTTTGTAAAATAAAATTTGTGTATTATTGTTCATATCTGGTTTGCCAGATATAAAGTAAAATATATAACAGCTACAAAATCTAGTTAAAACTACAAGTACACTACTGGTCAAAAGTATTGCAAGTTTGAGAAATTTCACATTTTTTCAACAATAAGCCTCGCCCCCCAAATAATTTTTTAAAAATTTAAAATGATGTTTTCTAGTATAAATATGGTAGAGAAGTTTCAAGCTATTGTGCAATCCATTATGAAATAATCGTCTGCTATGATTGTTCCATCCTGGTAGTTTATTATAAAATCGCTCCTACTATGAAGGATTTCATTTCGTTTGTTGCGCTGTCGAAATGCGTTCGCCGTGCATTGTTTTTTAATATAAACTGATCATTAATTTTTCAGATGTGTAGATTAATTCGTGAGAAGCGCCAGGCTGTTATTTTAACACATCAAGAAAACATTTCAAATGTTAGGATTACTAGTTAAATGCTCAATGTTGTTCAAATGTTAGGATCGGTACGACTGTAGTGAATCAACTGTTTCATATCTCATAAAGAGATTCAAAACCGAAGGAATCGTAGATAAAAAGCTTAGAATTGGTCGTCTGTGGTTATCTTCTAAACGTGTTGATGCTATATTGACAGGATTACGCCGTAAAAATAGATTTGCAAGTCCTGCTACACTTGCAAGAGAAGGGAATGAGTCCATGTTTGTCATTGCTCGTCTCAGAACAGTTCACAGGAGGCTCTGTGAAACAGGTTAAAAGAACCAAGTACCTGGAAAAAACCCAGTATTGACGAAAGAAATGTGGAGAAAACTACTGAAGTGGGCCAAGGTGCACAAAAATTGGTGTATTTCAGAATGGAGACAAATTATATTCAACAATGAAAGTCACTTTTCTTTAATGTCTGACAAGCCTGGCTACGTTTGGCATAAAGCGAAGGAGATCATGAGGTCAAAATGCCCGATTCATTCATCAAAACACCCAGAAAGTGTAATGGGAGGGGGGTGCATGTCATATCAGCCAACTTGACGACTTCATTTTGTATAGGGAGCCATGAATGGTGACAAGTGTGTTGGTCTGCTGAAGGACCAATTGCTTTATAGTGCAAGTAACATGTTCCCAAGGCAGAAATAGATATTTCAGTAAGATCTGACACCCAGGCATACATCGGAAAAGACAAGACAAACTTTACAATTAATTTTAAATTTCATTTCTGTTCAGTTCTGTCCTCTATATCGAAGCATTCGTTATTTTAGGTTAAGGTTGCATTTGCAAAATATGGTATTAATTTTCTCGCATAGCCAGGAAACTCACCAGATTTAAACCCCATTGAGAACTTATGGAGTATAATGGGAACGAAAATAACTGAGAATCATCCCAGAACAAAACAAGAACTTCAGGAAACAATAATTAAAATTTGGCATCATGAAAAACTGAAAGAAGTGTTGCAAAACCTTGTGGATTCCTTGCCTAACAGAGTGGCTACTGGAATCAAACGCAGAGGCGGTCCAATCAAATATTAAATGCTTTTCAGTTAACTTGAACTCTTTTATTATCTTTTCTGATCAAAAGAACTTGAAATTTTTTTGTTTACTTCATTTTATTTCGGGGAACAATAATGGATACCGATAATCTGTACATTTTGTTTGCATTTTATTCTTTTTGAAATTAAATATCACTTTAAATGTAAAGATATTACTTTTGTGGGGTTTATTCTTGAAAAAAACGTGACATTTCTCAAACTTGCAATACTTTTGACCAGTGGTGTATATAGGTAATTTTCCAAATCACAGATGAATTTTAAATTTGTATTTGATTTCACTGTTCTTATTATTTATATCTGGTTAGCCAGATTCAATTGTCAAGGTGTAACTGTATCAGGAGTTGATGGTTTCACTGTCATTGTAGTTTCATGTACTTTTTATTAGTTTGGTTCTACTCATCATAGGTGTAAATATTGGTCTTCATTCTCTTAGTGCCATCATTACAAAGATTTCGTGATGAAAGGTTATTGTAAGATATGTCGAATTATTGTTAAAATGTGATTGTTTTTCGTTTGGAGCCCCACTAATGAAAAAGTATCTAGTTTCCAAAATGAGTCTAAGATAATTTTTTTTAATCTTATAAATAATATCCCATTTGCTCAGTTTTTAATAAGTAATAAGCAATTTACTCAGTTTTTATCTTTGTAACTTTTTAGCAATCATATTGTTTTTAATTATAAGAAATTAAACACACATTTTAATTACTTTCTTTAGTTGATATTTATTTGGTAATTATTTCAAATTTTCATTTTCCACAATAATTTCTGTTTCAGACATACAATAAAGAAAATATCAGAAAACAAATCTGGAATAGGATTTGCTAGAACAACAACTCCACATGTACTTCATATGTTTATTTTCTTAGTTTATAGGACTTAGTTGAGCATACTTGTACTGCTTTAATGTATTGTGGCAAGACATGCAAGATAGAATATTTTTCTTTTAGGTGTTTATAAATTAAATAATTTAAGAAAAAATTGTCAATTGGTTGACTTTTTTATAAACTAAATAGAGCAGTTTTTCCCACTGGGCCTTTTATTGTTTAGTAGGAATAAGACTTGGTAAATTAAAATGATCTTGCACACTGATTGGAATCAATGAAAAGTTTATAAAAATTTAATATGAAACATCATAGTAATCATACTAAGATTTTGGATCACTTCACAGGCCTATTTAAAAGTATGTTTGCTACTAAATAAAAAGTGGAAGTAAAAATTCTGCAGTTGGTGTTAATGCCCAAAGAAAGTAATATTTTCTTGCCACACCTTTAAAAGTGGCAAAAACACATTAATGATAGATTTGATAAAACAAATTAGTTCGAATTTAATTGCTACAAATTGCTTTTAAAATGAATATAAAAAATTGTTAAAATTAGGGAAAAAGTTCAAATGAAAGGAATTTAGCATCTTTAAAAAAATAATTTATTGATGAAAAATGGTGAAATTTATCTTAATTTTCTCTATTTAATTAAAATATTAAATTAATTAATTATAATACTTGGAAGATTGCACAATTTATCCAGAAACATGCCTCAGAATTCTAGGTGCAAATTTCAGCTTGCCACTTTCATCTTTTAAGAGCTAGGCCTGTTATCGACAGGCATGTATTTTTTATTATATATGTCATGAGTAATTTTATCTGTGCCTTTGAAAGTGCATCACTTTCTTTACTTAATTAACAAGTTTTCAAATATTTCTTGAGCCGTCTCAAAATACAAAGTCAGCAATTCCTTATCAACTGCATTTCAAACTACTACCATTTCCCCATTTCTAAGTTATAAAATCCCAGTACTAATGTGCCTGTCTCTTTCAACAGTTTAATGTTTATCATTGAAATGTACAAATATTCACAAAATTATTTTTGATTGAACATCAAAAAATTTAATACCCTATTTTATTTTTAACATAATTTGAAGAGTGCAATGAAGAACCTTTTTGGATATTTTTGGAACAAGTTCAACTTTCCTGATGTCTCTCGAATGTTAATGTTCATCTTTCCAAAAATGTTAATTTCAATTTAGTTTTATTTTTTTTCTCTAAAATGTGTTAAAAGAAAATTGTTAATATTTACTTTTGTAACTTTTCTATTTACACTCCCTAGTTTTTCCATTTTTAATTCTCTAAATTAGGGGGTCCACAACACTGGGTCTCATCTTAATTGTAAACAATAAGATTTTATGCATTTCTTCAAATGCAGACTCCAAAAGACCCTAATCAGCAGCCTTAATTCTATTTGAGAAGAAAAATGGATACTGTTAAGAAATTGCATACTGTTACGAAATTTCCGGGGTTCGTTTGGATAGTGGGAGTTATATGGTGTGGAGAACACTCAATCAGCAGGCGGCAGTAGAAAATAAGACAACGACGTTTATTTACACGAAGACACACAGGACAGCACAAAGACAACAACTATATACAGCACAGAAGATGATTATCTTCAGCCGAGACGTGCAGCATACAACCAGACTCTACTGCAGACAGTAGCGCACAGCTTAGTACAGCACTAGCTTGATTCTGTCGCTGCTCCGCTTATCCCTAAAAGACCAGTTCTCCACCGTCGATCCCGACTACTCTGCTCTGTCGCTTCCGACTACGACTCTTCAATGACTCAATTCACCACCAATCCCCAGCAGCTGCAGCTCCTTTTATAGGTCTCAGGAGGCGGGGCGAGAAGCCTCTCAACCAATCAAAAACGTTCGAGGCATATCTCGGTTCCTACTGGAGGGATCGGGAAAATTCTCGATGTTTCGGGTATAATCTATTTTGGCGCCAAATTCGTCGCCAAGTTTGGCGCCAAGCTCTGGGACCTCCTATGGAACCAACTATGCTGGGAAGCCGCATCACAGATTCGTAACAATACTGTTAAACCTCCCATTGATATCTTGCCTGTTGTACGAGAGTTAGATGCAAGATTGAAGTGCACGTTCCACCCATAATCATCTCCTTTTGGGAGAGAGCCCACAAGTGTCCCAAGTGTCGTACTGATGTTACAGTAAAACACATTTTAATAGCATGTCCTGCTTTTAATTCTTATCGTGCATACTTATTCATCATCTTTAACCATGCAGGATTTAGTGGGTGAAAAATACCACCTGAATATTTTTAATTTCTTAAAGTTATTCGTTGTCTCTTTAATATTTTTATGTATTCGATTGGCATATTTGTTCTACTACTTTACTTTACTAAATGTTGCTCAGTTTTTAACTTTCTTTTTATGGCCACTCTATAAAATTTTAATCATAGGTATGGTGCAATTTTGCCAAGAATAACTCTTGCGTTAAATAAAACACCAAACTAGATTTGCAAAAATGTGTATTTGAAATCTTTATCAGGCTGCATGGTAACAGCACAACAAAATAAATAAATAACACAATGCAGAAAATAAGCAATTGCCGAATGACAAACTATTGTTACGAAATTGTAATATTCCTTCCAATCATAATAAATCTTCTGGTAAAGAAGTCACTTACAGTTAGTTTTGATAGATGCCGTGTCGATGATTCCTGGCCTTGGCGAATTGGCTGTTCGCCATAAATATGAATCAACAAAATAAGTGTTTTTCAGACATGCGGATGATGTACTGGCCTCTTACTCACGAGACACGCATCGTTTGTTGCAGCAATCTGCGGTTTCATTTAAGGTTATACTTCCACGCCGTAAAGGGGCCGCGATGACCTGGTGGTAAGGTTTCGTTTTCGGAAGCGGAATGCTCCAGGTTCAAGACCCGATTCCACCGAAGAACTGTAGTGTAAGTTACAGTTCACGTGGAAGACAGTAACGTGTCTATGCACTTTAAATCGGTAGGGGTCAAATGTCTTCCCGCTGGCGCGGTACATAAGTTTGTAGAAAGGGTGCTAGCCCAGGCGTCTTCCTAGTCATCTGACTGCGGTTGAAAATCACGAGGTTTCGAGGTCTGTCCCGAAATAGCCCTGGTATTGCTTTAAAAACGGGATGTTAATATAATTAAATTTCCATGCAGTGAATCAGATCCTGTCCACTTGATCAGAAATTCCTTTTAGATACGAATGTTCAATATGTTCTATATATGAATTAATTTAGAAGTGGTTTATTCTCATTTGTGTAATGATGGCATCATTTGTTAACTGGGGGATTTTTTTTCCCCAGTTAAGTTCTATTTTGGTCTATAAACCTCTATTGGGACGCATGGCTCTGTTTGTATTTGAAAAGAATCCTACATTCTGAAGATGAAATAGATTGCTGTAGATTCGATTTCTAAAAAAACTGTGTCCCAATGTTTAAAAATTTGGAAATTCGTGTTCTAAATTTCTTTAAAATGGAAATTGCACTCTTTAAGTATAAACGAAACAAAATCTGAGCAGCAATTGAATTTCTTCAAAATTTAAATAATCAATTTTTTTCGTAGTTAATGTGAATATGTTGTTGTTTCTTGTCATAGACAAGCTCGCTGACAAAGTCAGCGATTTTAAGCCGAGATTTAGGGTCTCTTGTTTTTCAGTAACGCCATCTAGGGCTAAGAGTACGAGTTAGCTACTCATGCGTCACAATCCTTTTTATGGTATTTCATTCACTCATTCACAGATTATAATTTAGACCTGAATCGGAGAACGATAATCTCTGAACCAGTACCCTCAGTGGTATTGTCTCGAATTGGAGGACTTTGTTACCACGACAGATTTATGCGTGTACCAGCCACCTTATACACGGAGAGTCTTCGGTCGGCGAGGTAACAACTCACTAACCAGGCTATCCCGGCCTTAATGTAAATATTAAATACTTAAATGAAGAGTATTCTATTATTCTTTGAAAACGTTTGAATTTCAAAACTTTATTCAATTATCTATGGGAAACAGATTCTTATGAATTAAATAGGTATCATGTGGTTCCAATTTATATTTATCCTGTTTCATCAGGTCCAACAAAAAGTTTTGAAAAATCAAATGTGGCATCATCTTCTTGAAATACTGCAAATATCACTACTCCCATCGCTGTTGTAAAAAATCCTAAAAGAACTATCATAATCGATTCTTCACTACTCACATTCCAAACTTCAAAGAGCAAAGACAACGATATTATTACAAGTGCAGAATACGAAACATAATATTGTGTTGTCACAACCAATGTATTGTAGGAATGAAGGGCTCTATTCAGATATTCAAACTGCAGCAGAAGGCAAATGCCAACTATCACGACACAAGTCAGAGGCAGCCAATGAAATAATTTATCAGTGAAAACGAGAAGAACGCCTTTTAATGCTACTACTATAATAGATCCGAAAATGGCACTTTGGACTGTGAACGCCAATGAGTTTATTTGCCCCCATTTCGGTATCAAGAAGCGCATCATAATGATTGTAATGAAAAAGAGGATGAGATTGTATATGGCGAACATTGGCGCAGTCACCATGTACAAGAAGGTTTCGATGTTGTATATATGAGGCTCTCTGGGAACATGGACAATAATTACCAAGCATCCACCTAGAGATGTTGCAAAAGCCAATTTCCAATACGTGTTCATTTTTTCTCCTAAGATACTGGACGAAGCAAACGCTGTGACTAAAATCATCAGCATTTGCAATAGGCATACTAAAACTGCTGGCGCGAAAAAGAAGGCGACAAAATGCAAAGTTTCGCCAACCATCATAAGAGAGTGTGCCATCCACCAGCCTTTGTTTTGGTAGTACTTCTCCCTTTTATCCATTTGAAGAAGGCTTCTTTTCTTCAACACGAAACTCAATCCACAGAGGATGCTTGCAATAGAAGCTAGGATCATACCCAAATAAATACTTCCCGATTTGAATTTTTGGAACTTCAAAGACTTTGGCTTTCTTTTGTCTCTTTGAAATAATTTATCTAAAACCCCGCTAGATCGCAATTTTCTGATGTTACTTTCCTCTGAATCCGGATCACTGTTAATTTCAAGAATTATTATGATTTTGGATTTCTGTTTCTTATAGAGATTTTTAACAGTTATCATCAAGCTTGCACTTTCCATAGTATCGAAATAAACAGCTTTGGAGCTGAAAAGAACCATCGTATCTGCACCTTTCTGGATATTGAACTTCTTTTTCTTCCAGTGAGAATTTGATTTCGACATTAGAATTTTTTTCACATTTAATGTCGCTTCAAAATACAATTTGGATGGTTGTGTATCTGTGGCCATAATTTGCCATCCAGACATTTCTGTACTTTCGATGAGATTTTCATTTAAATTTAAACCATGTTGTTTCAGTAATTCTAAAAATGGTGTGACTGTTTTATGATAGCACTTCGGATTTTTGTGTGCAGATTGCGATGTTTTAACAATAAAGGTTCCATTGTTCTCTCTTTCTTTCAAAATCTCTCTTATTTTATTTTCTTGATTAAGGGAAGAGGATTCATCCGCTTCATATAGATCTCTAACTCTAAATAATTTTGAGATTTCATCAAAATTTGTTCCTGTAATGTAAAAAAAAAGCGTTAAATTAGTTAGACTTAAGTGCATATCGAAGCTTTTACGTTTCGTTAGTTAAAAACACAAATGAGAAATAATTTGGAATTACAAAGATGTTAATAGTTGCTTAGTGAAATATGGAATGAATTAAGAATTTTATTTTTATTCTTAGGGCTGTGGACACACTGGGTATATCCTTTAAATCCATAACCGTTAATTGACTTATTAGAAACTTGTATAATTCATGATTTTATAATTAAGTTTATATTAGGTGAATTAGCAGTTTTGATAATACATACTGACTTATAATGCCTTATAAATATTGCTTCGCTCTTATATTTTTTAAGGGTCCAGAGGAATAGTTACGAATTTTTTTAAAAAAAATATCGATTTTATAATTATGCACATATTTGGTTCTCACAATCTCATTCTAATACCATTCTTTTTATATATCGATGTAGAAAGTGCATAATATTTTTCTTTCAAAAAGACTAATTCAGAAAGCAAAATTATTTTCTTTATAAGAAGTTAGAAGCACTATAGATCAATTTATTTCCAGAAACTAATTATTAAATAAAATAATAATGAGTTTTATAATTTTACTTTCTCATATATGAAGTATAGAGAAATTATTGTTATCGACAAAAAAAATTTGAATTCGAGATTTTGATAATTCTCTACGTTTTAGACCTACATGAGTTCAAAAAACACAGTTTTGGAAAATGTCTTATCTATCTGATAAAGATAACTCAAAAACTCCTTCAGCTAGACGGATGAAATTTGGTATACGATCTTTATTTCAAATTATAGATTCTTATCAGATTTTGATCAAAATCCGTTTAGAAGAAATCTATCTACCCGTCTTTTCGAAAATAAGTCAACACATTAATTACAAAACGAAGAGAGCTAAATGGATAAAATTCCGAACACAGATTTAACGTTTATAATGTAAGCAAATTTTGAGCTATATCCAAAGAGGGATTGATCGTCTGTCCGTCTGTATTTTAAGAAACATTTAAACGCGAAAATTCAAAAATACAATGATTTAAATACATCAAATTTAGTACGGAATATTTTTGATTACAAGTGCAGTTTTGTGTCAAATTTTTGTTTCAATTGGTTGAGAAAAATGTGTCTAAAGTATAAATACTATTTTTCGATACTATTAATGCATGCCAGGGATTAGTATTCAACAATATTCAATAAAAATACTGAATTCACACCAAAAGTTAATATTTCGTAACTATTGTATGCTAAGCAAAGCGTTCTCTGGGTTGGTTTGGTTTAGTTATATTAACGCCCCGTTTAAAGCAACACTAGGGCTATTTTGGGATGGACCTCGTAATTTTGAACCTCGGTCAGAAGACGAGGACGACACCTGAGCAAAGCGTTTTCTGGGATAACACTTTTATGATAATGTTTGTGAGAAAATTTTGGGGAGACCATTTCTGCTGCTTTATTCTTTAACTAGAGTCATTTTAGGAGGATAATTTGGAATTGCGGAATAGATCAAGAATAGAGATACTCTTAGTAAATCTTTCTGTATCCATTGCTAATATTCAAGGATTTGTTTTCGAACACGAGTTTATATGAGTAATTAGTTCGAAGATTTATTTTTTGTGTCGAAAAGGATGTCATTTATGTACTTCTGCAAATATTCTTTAGTTACATTTAAGTTTTTTTTTTCCTTTCTATCATGTGAGAACATGATGTTGTTTTGGTTTGAGTTTTTGAAGTCTCAAAATGCGTAGGCAGAATATAAAGGGCATGGGTCGAAAGAAGTTATCGACTAAAGAAGCACGAACAAGAAAACTGGAATCAACGAGAAACAGCGAAGTAAGTATCAAAATATAGGTATAATTTTTTTTTAATTTTCATTTCAATTTTTCTAGCTGGTAGAAAGAATTTTGGAGCTTGAACGATCTTGAGATGGGGGGGACACCCCTAGCCTTTCTAAAAGTTGACGATTGCGGAATACAATAATCGCTTGACATTCAAATCAAGTTTAAACCGGATTTTCGAAAGAAAAAAAAATTCTTGTTTCGTGAAAAAGTTTTAGAACTCGATTGATTTTGAGATGGTCAAACACCATCTTTTCTAAATGTTAGTGATTGCGAAATACGAGTCACGAAGGCTTACCCTAAAAGTTGCGACAGCAGATTTCCTTTTTTTTTCTTTCATTTTAAGGACATTTTTCAGCTTTTTTTTTCAACCAACTGGTTTCTCCAACTGGTGGAAAGAACCTTAACACTCAGGATGAGTAGGAGGGGCCGCGGTGGCCTGGTGGTAAAGTCTCGGCTTCGGAACCGGAGGGTTTCAGGTTCGTGACCCAATTCCACCGAAGAATCGTCGTGTAAGGGGGGTCTGTTGCACGTTAAATCCGTCATGACCAAATGTCCTCCCGCTCGTGTGGTGTGGTGCGGAGAGGGGGGTGCTAACTCAGGTGTCGTCCTCGTCATCTGACCGCGGTTCAAAATTACGAGGTCCGTCCCAAAATAGCCCTAGTGTTGCTTCAAACGGGACGTTAATATAACCAAACCAAACCAGGATGAGTAGGAATCACATAAAAAGCTTTTCTCTAATCAAAAGCTAATGCTAATCATAGATGGTTTAAGGCCGGGATAGCCTGGTTGGTAGAGCATCGGATTCGCTTCCCTTAGGTTGCGAGTTTGAATCCCGCCGGCCGAATATTCTCCGCGTGCTGACGCGCGTTAAATCTGTCGTGGTCACAAAGTCCTTCATGAGGGGAGAAAAACCACTGGGGGCACTGGTTCAGAGGTGATCGTTCTCTGATTCAGGTCTAAATTACGATCTGTGGTTGAGTGAATGAAATGCGTGAATGAAGTCCGCCCCGTAAAAAGGGTTGTGACGTGTGTGTAGCTAAGTCGTTCTCTTGGCCCTAGATGGCGCTACTATAGAAACAAGAGGCGCTCCCCCAAGGCTTAAATCGGCTGTCTTCGAACAGCGGGCTTGCCCATGGCAAGTTGTTGTTTTTGATGGCAAGTGCCATCAAAAACAACATAGATGGTTTTGTTACTTGTTTCTCTTTTTGTAGATTCAGAAAGTCCATATTTATGATTCTTAGAGGTTACTCATTCATGTCTGGCGTATATATTTTTGCTCTTCCATTTCCTCAAAAGATAATGACACATTTCCACAAAGATAAAGAAAGTGAATGCATTTTGACGTATTAATTCCTTCGATATTTTTAATTTATGTTTAGCTTTTATGACAATAGATGCTAAGTTATAAAATTTATAGAATTTTTTGATCATTTAATTAAAATTAATTGCAATATAACTAAAAATTGAATGTATTTATAATGGCATTAAAACATTCTGTAAAAGGAACTTAGAGGAACTTACTTAACTCAAATTTTCTTTAATTTCTTATCTATAATGAGAACGAAATTTAAGATTAAAATCTATTTTAAAGGGCTCCTTTAGTTCATCGCCAATATAACCCAAACAAGAGAAATTTAGTATTTTTTCTGGCAGTCCTATTGCTACTTTGCTAATTTTTTTTATTTATTTGTTAAGTTATACTCTTGTTAATTTGAGACTTGGCATTGTTGGCATCCTTTGGCGATAGGAAGGGATTTTCAAACAACAAGGCAGATTTCAACTAAACTGGCTTTGACACTTCATGGTAAAACTAGAGAAATGTATAATTTTGGAATATTAAATTAAGATGTTATATTTTATAAATTTCTGTTACATAAAATTATTAAAAAAATCGCTGTTAAAAATGTTCAAGTTTTTATTTAAGGAATCTTGAATTTTTTTTATATATATACATTTATTTCAAAAAAGAAACACGAGGAAAGTAAATTCGGTACTCTCCGTTTGCCGGGCGCAAATGTCGCTAATTGGTAAACACGAATTTTGCATAAAACATTTGACGAAATTCTACATTATTTGGCGATTTTTCACTTGTGGCCGTCTAACGGATTGTGAACCAAACGCGAATTTGGCTAAGAAATTTGGCGGAATTCTACATTATTTGTCGCTTTTTCGTTTGTGCCCGGCTAATGGAAAAGTACCATAAATTCATTTAATAATGGGCTGGTTAGACTTAAAAGTATAACCTGAAAAAGGTTCACGTTTGGCGGGCATCCAGTTGTGTTGTGAAGATGATATGATAAAGTCGAGAACATTGCAAAACATTCGTCAATTATTAGATCTTAATTCTAGCACCAAACTTGGCATAGTATAACTTGATAAAGTTTCAACTTGGCAAGCATCCAGTGTTTCTTTAATCAAGTTGTGTTTAAAAGCATTTTCTAGAATATTGATTGTATATAAATAAAATATATAAAGGAAATTACCTCGAACTTCTGGATTTATATTGGTTTTGATTTCATTTATTTGAAACCAGGTAATTAACGAAAAGAAAAGCAAATTACAATATATCTTCATGTTTTAATCTTTTTATTGAATTCGTCGGAAGTATGTCTATATTTAACACAGTTATTTTAATTGGCATTTATTTTGCAGTTACAGT
Organism: Argiope bruennichi; assembly: GCF_947563725.1. Taxonomy (NCBI): domain Eukaryota; kingdom Metazoa; phylum Arthropoda; class Arachnida; order Araneae; family Araneidae; genus Argiope; species Argiope bruennichi. The sequence continues at coordinate 82,167,551 of NC_079159.1, read as the reverse complement.
TATGATGTCCATAACTGTCAAAAAGTAAGAGATGTAATGCCACATAGAATAGTGTGCTGGATAATATTATGCGAAATTATGATGTCAAGATTATTTTTAAATAGCCGCTTTTAGTGATCAGTTATTTGTCGAAATTAATGGTCGAAATAATTGCTTCGTTGGCAAAATATTTTTGGTCTTTAAATTTTGATTGTCATATAACTCCTTACGTCGTTCTGTTCATTATACTATGCAACTCTCCAATTTTCTCTCTGTTTTCATAAAATTTGAACTTTAGATTAAAGTGGAAGAGATAACAATTCAATTAATACGAAAAAACATTTTTGCTAAAGGCAGGCACTTTTTTAAAAAAATATGAGTGTAGGAAACATAATCATTTGGCATTGAAGTTTTATGTGCTCTGCAGAATAATTTTCAATATTTATGGAATATTTCAAAGAATTATGTAGATTTTTCTAATTCATCATAAAATTCAGTTTTTAGTTTTACTTTCAAAAGGATTTAAATGACATAAGTAATATTTTATTTTGTTTCGGTCAGTAAATATACTTATGATCGAAAATGAAATTATTAACTTTAAAATTATGAAATTTAAATTTTATACAGTCTTTTGGTCCTAATGAATCATATTCTGCGAAACATTCTTGAAACTGCATATTTAAATAATAATAATAAATAAAAGAAGAAAAAAATGCTCTTTTTAATCATCTAATATCAAATCTGACAGAATTACGTAATTTGAATATTATAATTTTTAAAACAATCAGCATTTTCATAATCTTTAACCACTCAGCCTTAGGGAAACTGGGCGCTTCTTGACATACCTTCTTTGATATGGTCGATGAAGTGACCTAAAATCACGCGTTTTTATAAGATAATAATTTTAAAATTTTAATAAATTCTGATTAAGTTTCACAATTATATTTAACATGATAAATTTTTCATAATTTCTAAATTTTGAGAATTTTTTGAAAATATTTTGACATTATTTTCAAATAAATAGATATTATTGTTGTTCTGAAAATCAAACGTTTTTTATTGTTCTATCAAATATTTAATCAAATGATTTTCTTCCATTGTTGAAAACCAAAGAAAAAAAAATTGCTATTTATCTGAACGGAAAATGAAATAACTTTACAACAAAAGACAATGTGAAATTTGAAATATAAGTTTTTATTGGCACTATAATATCATGGAACTCGATTTCATTAGCAAATTTCTCATTTGTTGATAGAATCATATTATACGTAAGAAATTTAATTTAAATGAAATACAACAAGTATTCTTGTTGAACAAGGTGGTCACCAATGGCAGCTGTAGTTTCACAGGCGAACAGTAATAAATATGATTATACTAACTCATAAGAAAATACATTTCTTTTCTGACTGACCATTGAAATAGTCATTTGGTTTATAAGCGGTTGGTTGCCATATAAGCGATTAGAAGTGTGACATTTCGTTTGGCTTATTCTGATTTGAAATTATTTTATTAAATCAAAAGAGGTAAAAACGACTTCTTGTTTAGATAGAAATTTCAATTATTATCTCCCAAAATAATATATAAAATTTTGCGAACGTGGATTTTGCTTACGTTTTTGAACATTTAAAAATTTTTACCTCATTTAGGTCAAAATTTTCAAACAGGTTTGCGATCTCTATTTTCTCTTCAACAATTTCATTAAGAGGATGTCTAAATCTCCATTTGAGCTTTATTCTAATTCCTTGCCCGAACAAAATTCTGATTTCAAGAACTTCGATATTCGTAAATTTGAATGGAGCATAAAAAATGAAATGGCTCAAAAAGTGCAATCTGAATCGACAGTTTGTGAATCAGACACAGAAGAAAACATCAGTAATAAAGAGATAATCAAGAAGTCTTCATTTGATAGCTGTTCTCCTTCAGATGAGGAATATTTAGAAATCGACGAACAAAAAGATATAAATTGCGACAAAGATAATAAAAATGGTGGCACGTTAATTTGCAGATTTGATAATAAAGACGATTTGTTGAGGAAGCTTGCTGGTAATAATCGATTATCCACACGGATAAAATTTATTGAAACTTTGGAAATTGAAGCGGTAAAAGAAGATATTATAAAATATGAAAAAATTCTTGATCCATTGAATTGCAATGATGACTTCCCTGATTTAGATCACAGCAAAGGGCTTAAAGACTGTTCTGATAGTTTAACTAAAATTCAAAAATTGGGCGTAAATCCTTTCCAGATTGGTGTTTTGATAAATAAAAATGACTTTTTGGAACATTGCAAAATGGTGAAAAATGGATCAATGAAGCATTGTGCTAAAAATAGTGGAGTTCCCAAACATATAGAAAAAGAAGTACTGGAGCAAAATTCGAAAGATTTGGAACTAACTGTCAATGATGGGAGTACTATCATTTCGCCAGAAATAGATATAAAAAGTAAACGTCCAATAAATGAGCAAGAAAAAATCTCAAAAAAATTTCCTTCGCATGAAAATTTAATTCACAGAGCAAGGAAACTTTACAAAGATGACCAGGAAAGCATAGATATATCTCACAGTAAAAGTGTTAGTGATCTCATCAAACATTTTGAGTCAAACTGTGTTGGCAATCCACATAGAAAGAAACGAAACTGTTCGAGGAGTATAACAAGAAATAGGAAGACCAATTATTCGGCAATCAATGGAAACGGTGAAACGGAAACCCAAATCCAGGCACAACATAAAAGAGACCGTCTTGAGAATGATTTATTGTCTTGTTCCATCGAAAAAGTAAATGATTCTTTTGCCTACAATATGCCTGATCGATCTAAGCAAGAATTTCCGGTTACTAGCATCATTCGTCTGAGAAACCTTTCGAATACTTCCATTGATAATCATTCAGAATTTTTTGTTGTCATGGAAGTTTTTTGGTTTTTGGTCGTGATGATAATTATTTTTTGGTACTTAGTTGTAGCATAGAACTAGCTGATTATTTTTATGATCCATTTTTTTGTTTGAAAATGGAAGGAATACCTGAAATATATCCACATTCATACTGTAGTATACATAAACAGTTCTTTTAAGATAAGATAACACTTTTAACACTTAAGATTTATCATTTGATTAAATTGTTTCAGATACGCTTTGTAAATTAATCAAGTAATATTTGTATATTAGAAAAATTTCTTATAAGCGTGACCATCGAGATGATATTCTCAATGGTCAGATTTAAGTCATGATTTCGCGAATACTTATGACATCAAGACGGCCTCAGTTTGACATCAGGTTTACCAAGAAATATGCCAAAATTCAGTAAATATATCCAAACAGGGAAAAAGTGTGGCAAATGTAGAGTTACAAAGAAACTTTACTGATCAAAACGACATAAAAAATGGTAATTAGCGGTTGCAATGGCGACCAAAAAGCGTCAGGAAAAATTTTGGCGATTTCAATCGTTAAATAATATAGCACGTGATTCGCACGTTCAGCGTTCTTCATAATAAATAATAATGCACTTGAGTATATTTTTATAATTTGGCGAAATTTTTTCTTGGCGCATTTTGGTCGGCCACTAAAACCGAATTGTACCGAAAAAGCTAAATCTGACAAAATATTTTGAAAAGAAATTAATATCTTAGAAGGAAAATGCATGCATACAAAATACATAAATGAAAAAAATATTTTGGATATAAAAAAATTAAGAATAATTGTCTGTCTACCATTAGTTTTGTTTAATTTTTTGAATTTCTTGTCAAGTAGAGTAAGTGTGACAATATTTATGGCAAACTCTAAATCACTGATTGCAATTTTTGAGGTCATTCAAGTTGTATCCAAGCGGCGCGTTTTTGGATGATGGGCACTATTTTGGCATGCTTTGTAGGGAACCAGGCATTATCAAAAGTTTCAACGTTCCGCCAATTTTATCAAAAATATTAACTTAAAAAAGCACATTAAAGAAGAAATTAATATTTTGAAACACAGATAAATACATTTATCTATGTTTATGATAAATGTATTAAACGGATTTATGAGAATTTTTCTGCAATATAACCAATACAAAGGAATCAACTAAATTCTGAATACTATAATTCATTTTAGATAGGTCGCCATAAAATTTACAGAAATATTAATTTTGATTTAGATTTTACCAAGTAGGATATATTTCCATTACGCTTCTAAGATATTAAACAAGAAACTTTATTTTGATACATGAACCAAACTAGCAAAGTAGACAACAGCAGTTGCATGCATATCTACAAAATGCCTTGCGAGTATTCCATGATATAGATAAAATTTTTCAAAAATATTATTCAAATAACATTTAAAGATAATAAAAGTTTAATTTTATTGCTTTTGTTTACAAAAATTCAGCTATTCTCTTATAAATAAATAAAAGGATTTAGAAATTTGGATTTATGAGATAAGAAATAAAATAAAGAATGGAAATGATTAATTAAAAAAGAAATTAGAAAATAACTTTTTACTTGATTTTTTCTCTCGTTCTTTTGAAAATATTTTAAACCTCAATCAGTAAAATATGAAAAATGCATCTATTAATTCAAAGTTTCAATGGTGTCAACATTTAAAATATTAATATTTTTACAATCATTTGAGATCAAACAAAATATCACATTTCAATTAAAAACATTTTTATAGTGAGTTATTTCTCGTCAATTTCTAAAATACCGCAACATTTTTTACATGAGTTTCTATTCAAATTTCTAAATGCTAGCAAAATTTTGACAACTTGAAATTAATCCGGCTTAATTAAAAACACTCACAAAAAACAAATGATGAGATTTATTTATTGATGAAATTTCTTTATTAACTTTAGAATCGTCTGCGAGATTAAAACATTTATTTTTGAAAAGTAGAAACATTTCATTGAAGCTTAAGGATAACGTTTTTTTTTCCTTCCTTGAAAACGATAATTTTGCCTGATAAGACTTTTCTGGTTTTTTTTTTTTATCATTTTTGAAAAGAAATAATTCCTACTCTCATTATAATGCCTTTTAAATCGCTTGCTATTTTTCTGCTTTCGAAATAATTGAATGCAAATGAAAGTTTATAATAGATTCTTCTTGATAATTTTCGACTTCGAAAAATTATTTCCATAAGGTTTAGAATGTGTTACTGTTTCTAGCAATTTTATTAATTTCTTTTCGAACATCGCAGAAATATTTCAATTTCTTCTAAACCCTGATATTTTTGAATTCTTTATAACTTTGGTCATAATTTTATTAAAAATATATTACATTCATATAGTTTATAAAAAGTTACAAAATATATTTTGAAGAAATCATAGAAAATAATACATAATACGGAAAATAATATTTTGAAAGCTCTTTCTTTTGATGTGCTAAACTAATTTTTTATATTAATTCTTATAATGGAAATTCTGCTGGCTTTATTATACAGTAAATAAAAACAGAATTCGCACAACAATCTAAATTTTTAACAAATATCTATAATTCTCATAATAATTTATGTAGTTTGAAAATACAGATAGTAAAAAGTGTCGTTACTTGCTGGATGTATCTTTATTTTGACTTTGTCAAAAATGTTTCAAGGTTGAATTTGTATGCAAACGATTATTTAGAATCTTTGTACTTCAAATAAAAAAAATGCAAAAGAAATATTTTAAATCTCAATAAATTTAAAGCTTTTTTTGGAGTCAAATGTATCTCTGAGTAATGACTGATTTTCTGTGCAAAATCTGCTATTTTTATTTAAGAAACAGATGCTGTTTGTTCAGTCCATAATAAATATAAATTGCTACGATTTTAGGAAAATCTAGAGATAAAAAGAGCAATGGGAAACAAGAGATATTGATTTTTTTTAATCGTAAAGTGAAAAATTATGCCTTCAATTAGCCAACACAACTGAAATTAGAATATCAGAATTGCAAATAAAAATGTAAATTTTTATTCAGTTATGCATTTTTCTGCTTATTTTCATAAAATGCCCTGTTAATTTATACAATTAAGACAATTCAGTTTTTCTTCCAACGTATCAGAATTTGGATAATATTGGATTCTTGAAATATGTTGCATTACATGTGATTACCCGATATCATACAGATGTCTTTTGTACTAATTATATAATTCGATTGGAGTTCAAACAACAATGAAGAAATTTGATAATCTAGAGTAAAATGTTTTGATGCCAATAATTATTTTCAGATTTAATAAAAAATTTTAATCAAAGCCTTGGTTTGCTATTAAATTAAAATATGAGCAGCAACTATGTGTTTCATTGATATAAAAACAACACTCTTAAAGCAGAAACTGTCTGCTCCTTAAAATATCTAACATGTTAAAAAACTGTGTAACATGTTAAATAAAACTTCATTTTAGTTTTTGACAAAATGCTACGTGAATTAAAAATAGTTTACGATAGAAGTTTTAGAAATTCAATTTTAATTTTGATCAATCACAATAAATGATATATAATTTTTTTTTCAAATAAATCCGAAAGTTAAAGCATTTAATTTTTGATGAAATAAATAATTATGAAACTGAATATAGTTTGAATACCCTAGCATGTAATATAGTTATCATAATAGCAGATATTCTGGATAAAAGTTTAAAATAAAAACTCCAACTTTTAGAAATACGACCAAAGAGCTGAACATATTCAATATAAACAAGAACATGAACTTTTCAGCTGAAGAAACAGTCGTCTCTCCAGAAAAGAATTGCTTTGACATTTTGAAGTGCACATTCAAAGACATTTTTTAATCGTTGAATTAAAAAATGAGCTTAGTTTTTTAAAAATATTTGTCGTTTTAATTTATAAAAAGTTATTACAAGGGAAATTTTTCCGTGCATTTTTCATGAATTTTAAACTAAAATTTTAAAAGCGGAAAAAACTATGTACGGTTGAGAAAATAAGATAAAAAAGTTCAGTTTCAAAATATATAAAAGTGTCCGAAATTAATGGCGGATTGACGATTGACTTTGTTGTCGACACCGTACATAATAATAATTAAAAAAACAATGAATCATTGATTGATAATGCCGGAATGCACAGCAGATTTGTTAAATCGCTCATTGTTAACAACCGCAGTTTTAAGGTTTAAATAACTACCAGTGGAACTAGAAGTCGGCATTTTGCTAAACATATTAATTGTGCTGCATCAGCATTTAGTATCAACAAAATATTTTAAATAAAACTCTCTATTTACCAAAATGCTGAAGCATCTGATTCTTTTAATCCGTAAGATTGATAAAGAAATAGGCAAATTCGCATGTGTGACAAAATAAAACTCACAGTTGTAAGAAATAAATTTTAATAAAACTAATATTTACAAAAAAAAAAGTTCTGAAAGAATTTACTTAAATTATCGTTTGCGTTTTTTACAAAAAATTGTTAAGTTGAGAGGTTTAAATTAAATCGCGTATGCGACAAATTGAAATCGTAAGATTCTTTTTGGAATTAGTACAAACTATTAATAATTCCTCATACTAATAATTCGAGAAAAAGTTACTATTTATTCTCTTTTCAGCTATATAGGCATTATATTGCTAGATAATACTAAAAAATAAATATGCCTAAGATTATTGATAAATTATAAGTGTTTTGTGAAATACTATTGGTATTATTGCAAATCTTGTTTCAGAAATTATTGGAACAATATTCATATTTTCAGCATAATTGCTTTTTTAAAAATCTATTATGAAGTATCATAAGAATATTTTATTAAATGGATTATGCGAATAACTGATAATATTTTATTGGACTAAATTATGCGTAATCTAAAATACTAGAAAAATTCAAATTTTTTGCAAATTTTTAGTCTGGTCTTCAAATTTTAAGTGCAAAAGAGAAACTATAAATAAGGAAATGCAAATATCTAAAATTAATTTACATACTACTTTAAAAAAATTATATATTAGTCGCCTATGCTTATGTATAACATTATATATCGGATGATTTGATCTCTTAATAGCTTCTTGAGCAAAATATTTTCAAGCTTCAAATTTTGATAGTCATATAATTGATACTGTTGTAGAAAACTTATTACACCGTTCTGTTCATTATGCTATATATCTCTCGAATTTTCTGAAAACTTTCATAAAATTTGAACCTTAAACTTAATTTACTTAAAGTGGAAGTAATTAAAGGCATTGACGTCTTATGTGGGTTACAGAATAATTTTCATAATTTATGTAATATTTCAAAGAATTATTCAATAAAAAATTCCCTGATTCATCACAAAATTTAGTTTCCACTTTTGCTTTCAAAAGAATTTAAATGACGTAAATAATAATATTTTATTTCTTTCTGTCTATAAATATACTTAAAAAAGTACAAATTTTTTACATGGTTTTAAGAAATCATATTTTGTGAAATATTCTTCACACTTGAGATTAAAAAAAGATTAAAATTTGCTCTCTGCTATCAAATCTGACCGAATTATGAAGCTTTGAAAATTACAATTTTAGAACAATCAATATTTTTATAATTTTAGACCAATATGTCTTAGGAAAATTCCGGGCACTGATCTGTATCTTTTTGTATATGGTGTATCTTCTTATAGGTAGTCGGTGAAATGGTCGAAAGTTAAGCATTTTTATAAGATAATATTATTCACATTTTTATAAGATAATATTATTCACATTTTTATAAGATAATATTATTCACATTTTTATAAGATAATATTATTCACATTTTTATAAGATAATATTATTCACATTTTTATAAGATAATATTATTCACATTTTCATAACTCAGTTTTAGTCACAATAGAATGGACCTTTCTTTTTATTTAAAATTATTCGCCTTTGGCGACCAGCTAATTCAATGGATTTATTAGTTGCATTTAATTTTTTTTAATCGTGTTAATCGTAAGTTAAATCGTGTAGATATAACTTCATTTTCACCTAATTATCAATTTTTAAAGCTGCGTTATTTTTATTGTCTCTTACATATGCTATGTTTATTGCGTACATGTACCTTTTTAAAGAAGACCAGGTCCATGACATCGTGGCGTTATTAAAAACTTAAATACGCAATTCATATAATTTAATTTCTAAAGTTCACGATATTGCAATATCATTTTTTTTTATATACGCCGTAAAGTACACAAATATTAAACAGAAATTTTGTTCTTTAGTTTTCAAGAATGGAAAAAAAAGGACTACCTGATAATTGATGAAACAATGAAAACGGTTCAAACTTCAGGAACAATATAATCTACGATGGAAATAAGGCAAAAACTAGTCTTAAAAAATTGTCCAAATTCAGCAGAACAATTATTAAATTTGTATTATTAAAATACAATTTGTTATATTTTAAAATGGTGCAGAACTCATTTGTGCTTCAATATTTTTGGTTAGAAGTTCTTCGCATAAAAACACCAAAATTCAGCTAAATTTTGAATTAAAATTTAAAAAATCCCAATTCCCAATTCCAATTTTATCCCCATTCCCAATTTTAACCTATACATGTGTCAAACACTTTGCAGCTGTAGGTTAAACGGTTTGGTCTGTAGGCGCACACAACACACACACACACACGCCCCCCCCCTGCAGAGAGAGAGAGAGATTAATTATTATAGAGATATTAATTATTATAGAGAGATTAATTATTAAAATTACACTAATTATTAAACATTCAACGCATTTAAATTCGTGGAATGCATATTTATTTAATTGTTTAACAAATACCAAAGAAACTTAAAAACAAATATCTCTCGGCTCTGATAAGATATTCTTTAATAATATTCCAATTATGATTGAAAGAAATAAGTATTCGAAATATTCTGTGATAGTTATTCACAGTTTTTTAAAAATTGCAGCATAATTTAGATATGTTTGAAAATCAGATTGGTCAATTTAAGAACTTTCTTTTCCGTTCTTTAATGATGATTGAAGAAAAAGTTTAAATTCAGGAATTGATTGATAGAAATATTCCTATACTTCTAGATATTCGACGAGCTTTGGACTAACCAGCCAAAACTTTTGATTGAGGCTAAAAAAAATTTTATATTCCTTATTTACTTTTAAGAAATGTCAGAGGAACCTTTACATTCTTTTCATATCTTTCAACGCCGAGAAATCGATTTGAACAGATAAAAATAAATAGGTTCGTTCCGCCACTGGAAAAGTAAGAAAAGAATATACAGTAGAGGATACTGAGAATTCTTCACTCAAGTTTGATTCTTTCTAAAAATTCCCGAATCTCTTTGCTTGTTAGTACCAGAAAAGACTAAGTTTTTTCAAACAAGAACTAACTTCATGCTAACTCTGACACTTCAGTTAAAAAGGAGAAATATATATATTTCATGAAAATTTTTATTCACATAAAAGAACTATTCCTGAGAGTACATATAGTTAACCCGAAGATAGAGATACTTGATCCAGAAACTAAGAAGATTATAGTTTAAAAAAACAAAACAAGAAGTGATCTGCCAAAATCATCTTGTCATACTCTCTAATAAAGGTATTCTTTTCTTCTTCCTGCATAAAATTGTGAACCTTACTAAGGTCGTGGATACCTTGCATGGCATTGACGAGCAATACATACGAAATATACATCATTGACATGAATCTAGCGTTTTTACAAAATATAGTTTTCTATTTTTGTCTATTTTTTTACTTTTTCGTATACGAAGTATAGAGAAAGTATTATTATTGTCAAAAAATTCGTACTTGTCATTTTTATGAATCTATACGTAATAGACCCCCCTCAATTAGAAAAACACATTTTTGGAAGCTCTACGTCCATCCCATTCATCTGTGACATGGATAGCTCAAAAACTCTTCATATGAAATTTATAGATTTTTATCAAGCTTTGAGCAAAATTCATTCAGATGAAGTCTATCTGTCAGGCCATTCAAATATAATTTAAACGATAACTATAAGAGCTAGATGAATGAAATTCAGCAGACAGATTTAACATCTATAGAATAGACACTTGTCAATGTTTGAGATAAGAGGTGACCATCAATCGGTTTGTACTTTCAAAAATATGTAGACGCGATAATAATAATAAAAAAAACCCGACATAAATATATCAATTTTGATATGGCATTTGTGACTACAAGTGTAGTTTTATGTCATTTTTCCCCCCAATAGATTGGGAAACATGTCTAAAACACAAATTCGAAATTTGAGTACTGTTAATCGCATGCCAGGGATAAATCACTAAGCATGACTCGATAAATTCATCAAAAATGCTAAATTCATGTTAAAGGTTGATATTTCGTAATTATTGTACACCAATGCCATGTAATGCATTTTATTAGATAATAAATATATTAGAAGGCATGCGAGATAATTTCCGGGAGACCACTTCCTCTGTTTTTGTTGGCGATTAATCTGGCAACCCTTCCTCGACAGAATACGCAACGATTATTTTTGACTTTACAGAGCAGACGCACCAAACGTAGAAAACCTTCCCGCAAAACGATATTCGATAATTGTACAATCGAGAGCATCTACACATATTCATTTCGCTAGTTACTGAAGAGCAGTTCTTTGAAACCAAATAAATTCTAAAACATTTTCCAGTTATAGTTTTGAATGAGCAGTCGCTTTCATATTTCATTGCAATAAACATACATTATTTTCCCTGATACGATATAATTTATTTTTGTATGGCCATCAACAACCTGTGCATGAACCAGTTCTTTCTGGAAGAGTCACAGGAATGAGGGCTGCAGAACCTCATCACCATTACTACTATCACCCTCATTGTAGGAAACCAAAACTGTGTATACTATTATGCTTGTGTATACATCAACTTCTCATCTATGTACTCATGCCCCCCCCCCCTCCCGGAGCTTATTGTTCAGATCAAAACAAATATTATATATACTACTTTCTTGGATTAATAAAATAAAGATTATTTAATTACATTTTCATTTACCGAAGCTTCCATTTTGTCAGTTTATTGAGGGTAAGTTATAACAGTGTCTTCAAAACTGAAAAGACGGGATCAACTTGAATTAACTGTTCCAAAACTCTGTTTTAGCTTTTAAAAAGAAAGATTACACAGTTTCATTCCAGTTACATTAAAGTATGAATAATAAATAATTCATTTTACCTTATGGCATAGAAAAAAAAAGTTTTAATTTCTGTAAATTTTTTCAAAATCTAAGTTATTTATTTGCAGGTGATTTTTTAAAAATATATATTTTTTGTGTTTCCGATTGGAATAAAATCCACTATATTTACATTATTAATATTTCTGAACTTTTCCATTTAAGAATTATTTATGAGATCAAGATGTTACATGTAAAACCCTATATCCGAGTTTAAATTAATAATAAGCAAAAACAAGATTTAAACTTATCATAAATTAATCATCTTTCTTATCACTAATTAATAATAAGCAAAAGAAATCCAGAAAATTTCTTATTAGACCTACTTTCATTACATATCCAAGATTTTTTTTTTTTTTTAAAGAAGGAAAAACAAGTTAGGAATTATTTTAAAAAAATCGATATGTCCTGGTTTAATGCTAAGTTTTTAATGCTTAACGCAAAAATAAAATCTATATATTTTGCACAGCTCGTATTTTAAGATTCATTACAAAATTGAAATAAACACAAACAAAAACGAAAGCGGCTCTCTTTAACAGAAAAACGAGAGTTTCTAAAAGACAGCAAGCACACAAAGTTAACGAAAACTGAACTTGAAATCCACTACGAAAAACTGTATCCAGAAAAATTTTAATATCTTTCTTCATTAGAGAAGCTTCATTAACTTTGATCGTGGTTTTTAAAAATTTATCTCAGTATTTAAATATTCTGCCAACTTTTACTGAGGAAAAAGACACAAAATAAATAGGAATGAAAAAAAATTAAATCACTTCAAACTACAAACAAGTAAAAAAAACTATAATTGGCATCTGAATTACTGATTAAGCATTAGTTATTCACAGTGTCTTTTTTTTTTTTTTGTAAATTCTCAATTTTTTTCAACAGAATTTTTGATTGAGGAAGCATACTGATTTGCATTTTACATGAGAATAAGGAAGAAACAACCTGATTAAAATAAGCCTGGGTAAGCAATGATTTCCTATATTTCATGGAGAATTTTAAAATACTATAAATTGCATTTATGCTATGTATTCATTCCGGTTCAGAAGATGCTACTTATCTTGATGGCTATTTTATTTTTTTTCCTAGAGGATTAAATACCAATGCAACAAAATCACTCAAATAAAGAGAGAAGTGGTTCTTGATTTATTTCCCTTTGCAAGGAATTTGTATCTGAAATTTAATTACAAAGAGAGGCTATAGTAGGAAACTAGATTAAGGAATTGGGGGAATTGAATTATTGAACAGAAATTCCATCATTAATCCAGCTCTTTTATTATGGAAATCGAATTCTTTGCTAAGGATTTGGTGTTTAGTTCGAAGTTTTGGGACGGTTTAAAGATGCAAAGATAGGGTTCAGTAGAATTGAATTTAAATGGAAGACAAGCTTCATGAAATTTGTGCCAGATGGACATTGAATTATTGCTCAGTTTTTGAACTTGCATGTTTTTGTTGTAAAGCATATGTAAAAAAAAATTCCTCTCGGCAAATGGAAGGTAAAGGCCTTTCACATCTAAGTTACTATCTGTCAACATAAATTTTTGATGTTACAAACAATCAATATCAGTGCTTGAAAATCAATTTTCAGCGTCTAACATTTAGATATTGCAGTTATCGAAAAATTTCAAATGCAAAAGTTGTTCGGCTTAATGAAGCGTTAATTTGGCTAGTTGGATTTTTTTTCTATTTGAAATATAAGGAAATTATAACGAAATGAAAATTTCAACGCCCCACCATTTCCACCCCACCCACCCTTTGAGTTAGATATTTTACATTTCTGACAACATATTTTAAGCCATCTGAAATCCAATAAAAATTACCAATTATTAACATGGACAAAGCATTATACGCATATTATATATCAACTTTTGAAGGGTGGTTTTTAGTTCTAGGGATCATGATCGGTGAAGAGCTGAAGATACTTTCCTGAAGTCTTGTAATGAGAATCATTGCAATAGGTAATCTTCCTATAAGTATCTACATTAAACGTCATTATTTGAAAATCGTATCCTTTACCAAAGAAAAGATGTCAAAATTTCTAATACTAGTTATCCATAGGGAAGAAAATTAATCTGAGATAAAAGAATTAAAAAAAAATTGTTACATTTTTTTTATTTGAATGTGCCGTTTCAGAGTAAGCTTATAAAAGTTTTTCTAGTAAAAGATATGTCAAACCTATAAATGTAAAATGCTAACGTATGTGGTACAGAAATCATACTTATTTATTGTTGAATGGCAACAATCAAATATAAACAAATCATCAAATGAATTTCATCGAATAATTTTATAACTGCATTGAATCCAACGCTTCACTAAGCTAATTAATGGACTGCAAAATATTATTAGGAATGTTCTATAGATAGTTAGACATGCCACCATGAAAGTACATTAATAGAGTTAGAGAAAAGGAAATGGAAAAAAAAAATGAAGAAAGATATTTCAAGCAGAGAGTTTATTCGAGGGGAAAATAGGCTTAATAGACACCTGATAAATAATCGTTATGACTTGTCTACGAAAATTAATATTTATATCTCCAAAACAATTATATTACAAAAATAGTTCTTCGTATTATTTCAAGACGCGCACAAAAAAACCTTTTTAAGATATCAATTTAACCTCCGTAAAATTTACTCCTTTAATTTTAATGACATTTTTGATTCAATTTGAAACTATTAGTAACAATGTTTATAAATGTTATGTTTGATTTCCAAACTCTTTTATCAAAACCTTTAATTACGTGTTTTTACTAATCATTAAGTTCGTAGTAGGATCAACATTTCAACTTTTATTTCGTTTTATTCAATTTGCAGTAAACTGATTTAATTGAACTAATTTTTTATTCGGATGAAATAAGAGATAAAATATTTTTAAATACATTCTATATTATTTAACAGCTTAAAACGTCAATAATCAGGGGGGATCAGACTGATAGCCAAAGGTGGCTAATATGTTTGAAATTGAAAAGGGTTTTGATGAACAATTTCATATTTAATTTAACCTTACTTCTCTAAAATTAAAATCCATTTTACTCTTTAAATAAAAGTTTTATAAGCAAGTTTAAATATTTCAAAATTAATTGTTTAAAATTCGGAAGTTTATTAGAAAGGAAACGAAATTAAATCGAATCACTAGAAAAACCATCAAATATTAAAAAGAGGGAATCGCTGCATTTATACGTAACTTTAGTTTATTCATTTTAGTATTTGCAAGTACAACCTATTAGACATTTATTTTCTCTTATAGAGAAAATATAGTAATCGTCGAAAACTTCGCAATTGGGATTAACGTGTAGAGAAAATATAGTAAGCGTCGAAAAATTCGCAATTGGGATTAACGTGTAGAGAAAATATAGTAAGCGTTGAAAAATTCGCAATTGGGATTAACATATAGAGAAAATATAGTAAGCGTTGAAAAATTCGCAATTGGGATTAACATATAGAGAAAATATAGTAAGCGTCGAAAAATTCGAACTTGGGATTTTGACGAATCTCCACGTTTCAAATCCAACTAAGAATTGTCCGTCTATCTGTCTGTTCTTTTAGAAACATAAACGTGATAACTCAATGCCGCGGTGATATAAATACATCAAATTTGGCATGCTATTTTGTGACTACAAGTATAGCTGTGTCACATTTTTTTTCAATCGGTTGAGAAAAACTCGCTTAAAACATAAATTTGGATTTTGGATACTATTTACAGCATGCTAGGGATTAATTGCCAAATAACTTGGCACGATAGATTCAGTAAAAATGCTAAATTCACATCAAAGGTGAATATTTCGTGTCTATTGTACGCCAATGCCATGCAAGGCGTTCTCTGGGATACCTTTATTAGAGAATATGCGAGAACGTTTTGGGGAGACCACTCCCGCTGGTTAACCAACAATCTTGACGCTCGGATGAATAAAACTTTTAAACAAAAACCTTAAATTGGCTGAAAAGGAGTAAGTCATTTTTCTCATGTTTTTCTTACTGCTTAGTAGCATATCATAGAATACATAATACCAAAGAACCATAAAAGTTAAAGGAGATATTTTAGATTGGAGAAAGATAGGAATAATTCCATTTTTCATCTATTGGAAATAAATATACCCATGAAACGAAGTATTCGCCATTCACATGATCCTCATTTTTCATTTTAATATTACTATCGAAGAGGAAATCAGTGCATTTCTTCGACTGTTTGTTTTCTTTTCCGTTTTGAAAAGTGTAGCAATTTTCCTTTGCGATTGCAAATAGTGTCAATTGTTGAAGAGCCATTTGCGATAGCTTGCGATGAAAAAACACTTGAGGATCAATGGATTTATTTTATGGAGGGCTGGAATCAAATGGATTCGAAAAAGAACTATTTTTGCATAAAAAAAAAAGAACTTTTGAATTCAGTTGCAGCTCAAATATTAAATCTTATTGTTAGATTTTTTTGGAAGCTCATTACATGATAACTAACTAATAAATTATCATTTTGTAAGTGTAGAAAGTAATTTAATGTGAAAAAAATTATTGTTCATTTATATCGAAAGTTATGGTCGATACGCAGGACAATGAAATCATGTATAGTAGCTGATGTAATAAAACGCTATACAATTTTTTCAAGGAAAAAAAAATAACGATTTTTTTTTTAAATATTAGAAATGGAATGGGAACCGCTTAATGTGATCACAATTAATATCATTATTCGTATTATATTAATTCGTTTTATATAAAATTCTCTGGTCTCGGAGGGCGTTTTCAAATGCGAATAAAAAATATCGTTTAGTATGATTACTACACCATTAAATGCTATCAGATTTGAAGTTCAGAATCGACCGACAAAACGCATGGCCAAACAAAACGCAAGGAAACCAGACGAGCAGTAGCATATGAATCAGGATGGCTAAGCCCATGAAACGAGTTAAACACCTGTCGGCGTTCAGATGCTGGTACAAAGGGTCTTGGTCCTGATGTGCAAGTATCGCATACCAGGGTCACTTCGGAACCAGGAACTGGAATTCTCTCAAAGTGTAAAGAATTATCGTTCGCTTGCAAGTCTAATAGTTCTTGGTCACCCTATTGTGCCCCCGCAATAGCTTTAAGATTAACAATGGAGCAATGTATGCGACACGAGAAAGAGCATCAGCAACTACATTGCCAGCGCCATTAATATGTTGAATATCTATAATAAACTGTCCAATGAATGACAGTTGGTTGAGCTGTACGGAAGGAAGCTTTTCACAACTTTGAACGAATGCATAAGTGATGGGCTTATGATCGATGTAAATCATGCAATATTGAGCCTCCGAATTATGACGAAAATGCTGAACTGCACTGTAGATAGCGAAAAGCTCTCTATAATAAGTTGGCCATTGAGACTGATTGTATGACACTTTCTTGAAGAAAAACGCAAGTTGTGCAGCCACAGAGGTATAAAGCAAAAATCTTCTAATTTGGAGGCTTTATCAAATGATTTTCTCAAAACTTCACAGATAGCTTAAGAAATATATTATTTAGTACCGGAACTAAAAAAAAAAGTCGTATTTTTATCCATTCTTTAAATAATGGGGTTCAATTGATAAATAACTCGAAATTTTCAATTTTTTTAACATGAAAACTACCACAAAATATTTCTAAATGAATAGATTGCTTATTTAAAAGATGTAGAGCATCTTGAGAAATTATTATACCGAGTTTGAACAAACAATATGCATTAGATTTTAATTTAAAAGGTTCAACGTACAAATACTCTATCAACGATTAGAATTTCAGAAAGTAGCATCTAAAAATGTAAAATGACATTAAAATTATGCAAATGATTTTAAAATAAATTGAATTTTCCTGAGGTAACTGTTTTCCCCTTTATCTGGTTATATTTAAAAATAGTCTAATTTTATCAAAATTCTTAAAGTCTGAAATGATCTATGGTCCGTTTAAAATATACAAGTAGCAACTACTGTATATTCGAACATAAATATATATATATAAAAAAAAGCTTTTAATTTTTTTACAATGGAAATTATCTTGAATCAAAATGTACTGAATATTTCTTAAGTAAGGAAGAAGAGGAATTAAAATGAATTCATATTGAAACCTTACTACATTTCCTTGATTTCCTTAAAAAATATTTAAAAATATCTGCTTTCTTTCTGTTGCTTAGTAAAAATAATGAAACCGTATCTGATTATTTTTTATTATTATTTATTTTATTTCATTTATTATCAAAAAATAACGAATATCTATATTCAGTGTTTTTAAAATTAAGAAAAAAAATTCGATTTTTGCAAATCATTAAAAAAATTCCTATTTTCAAAAATTATTGAATATGCAACAGCACAAAGTTGTTTTTTTAATTCTTAAAAAATGCAAGTATTATAAAAATCAATTTAAAACTTTTTATGCATATATTAAGCATTCTTCATTTAAAACGATTTTTTAATCTACTTCTTTTACTGCCAAAGATTTTTTTCAAAGAAAATAAAAGAGAAAAAAATTTTAAATGCTACTGTGGAAATTTTATGAAATTACATAAAAACAGAATTGTTATTTTTAGTTTTTCATTAACAATATAACTGAAAATTTAATCCACTTAAAGGATATCCAAAATTGGACAATAAAAATAAATTATCATTCCTTTAAATCAATTCAGAATACAATTTTTAAACAAGTTATAAAAATAAGACTTTTGCTCTCACAATGAGTTTGACAGTTTAATTATATATAGTTTTTGCGCTTATAAACTCATTCAAACTCAGAAAGAAGGTATTATTTTAACTTTTATCTTTTTTAATAGTTGATAGTTTAGGAACCTTTCCTTTATTCTTTGCACTACGATTTTGCAGGTGTTGCATCTGCAGCTACTAAGAAATCGCAGGCGAAAAATATGGGCAGGGATAAGAATGGCAGGAAATATAAAATGGCTGGACAGGAAAACATTTTTTCTACGGATTTGTAGGAACGAAAAATATAACTACCTAAAAAAAAAAGCAAAACCAAACAAAAAAAAAAGCTTTATTCAAGAATGACTAGGCTAAAAAATAATAAGTAAAATAGTAAAAAAATGTTATTTGCTATTAAAAGGGAAATATTTGATAAATATGATTCGAAAATAATAATTTTAACTACTGAAGCAGAAAAAAAAATATTTCTTTGAGTTTCATTTAAAGAGAAATGAAAGAAAGTGAAAGAAAATATTCATAAAGTCATTTCTTTAAATTCTAGTATCTTCTATCATATCTAGTTCTATAAAAATTGGCCTCGTAAAAACAAGTTATAAAAATAATAAATTTATGAAAGAAACTTAAATTTTCGCCAATGATTCCACTGAAGAAATTTATTAAAAATGTCCAGAAGACTGATTAAATCTCATTTTAAAATGATTTCTTTGTACTTGATTTGCAAAATTCGGGTTGTGTTTGGTTCTGGAATTTTTCTTCCATTGCCACATAGGAATCATTATCTGCAATTTAACAATACCCCAGGCGAAGCTGATTAACTCGAAAATGAACTTTCAAAGCATTCGAAAGAGGATCAAGAAACTTTGCAAACTTCTACTTTAACTACATACCGCTCAGACGATAATGAGACAGAAAATGATTTGTGATACGATATCTAGTCGCGCATATTTTCTAAGTAGTAGAATTATTGATCTCTGAATATTTCGTCCTCTGAAGTTTCAGGACGGAATTTTTCAAATTTTTGTATTTTATATTATCATACAAAGAAAGTTCAGAATTTTGAAACTAGATAATGAGCTATACAACTTTTTATGATATGTAATTGCTTTATATGTAGAAACTGTAATTTACTGTACCCAGTTTATTCAAATTTTAGATTTTTATCCAAATATTTAAATTTTATTTTTATAAATAATTGTAAATATTTTTTCCAATATATTTTTTACAAGCACGTTTAAGAGAAAAGAGAACTCATTCCATCTGTATAAAAAAATGATATTTGTAAATTTTTATTAGATAATAAGTTTTTGCATCAATTATAACTAAAATTCTCGATAAGCTAAAAGATTGCTAGTCACTTGGTCAAGTAACTACCCTTATTATAATCTCAAAATAAATGTATTTAAGAAAAAGAAAACAGCCAAAACAAATAACTCTAAATGAAATCAGAGTTTTGGTATGAAGTATGTTTTTTATTTTCATGTATATGAAAAATTGAGAAATTATTTGAAACTGAAAAAAAAAAAAAATTAGTTCTCGAAATTTGGATAATCATGCTCGTTTGCCTCTAAATATGATAATTAAACCAACAAGTGTGGTTTCCCCAAAACTTTCTCGCATATTCTTTAATAAATTTGTCATACCAGAGAACGATTTAGATGGCACTGGCATACAATAGTTGCAAAATGTTAAATTTTACCCGGAATTTAACATTTTTACTGAATTTATCGTGCCATTCTTGGCAAGCTATTTGATGATTAATCACTGATATGCATTAAGAATATCCAAAAATTGAATTTGTGTGTTAGACAAATTTTTCTCAACCGATTCAAACAACAATTAGACACAAAATTGCACTTGTAGTCACAAAATCCGTTACTAAATTTGATATATTTAAGTCACTGCTTTTATATGTTTTGAAATTAGACCAACAGACAATCAAAATGTATTTGGATGTGATTAAAAATTTGATAAGTATCTACACTACAGATATTAAATCTGTATACCAAATTTTATCTATCTGGCTCTCTTTGTTTTGCAGTTATCTAGTTAACTTATATTCGAACAGCCGGATTTTCTCTGAACATATTTTACTCAAAATTTGTTAGAAATCTGCAAATTTCATGTCAGACCGTATACCAAATTTCATCCTTCTAGCTCAAAGCGTTTTTGAGTTCTTTGTCACAGACAGACGGGCATTTCAAAAAATGTTTTTTTTCCGAATTCAGGGAGGTCTAAAACATGGAGATTCGTCAAAATCGCAAGTTCGAATATTTTGACGATTGCTATACAGTAAAAAACAGAAAGAGACAGTAGTATAAAATTTATAAAAAATTATAGATTGTAATGGGATTTCTATTTATAATAAGCAATTTCATATACAACGGAAATTACCAACAAAGAAATATACACAGAGAGAGATACACAATCATTTTAGTTATAAACCTTTTGTACTGGAAAAAAAGTAAGATTTGTGCATAAAATTTCTGAATTTTCTGTATTCAAGAAATTATTTCAAAAGAAAAAAATATTACCTTAACATACCTTAATTACCTTAACATAAAAAATATTACCTTAAGTATCACGAGTACTAAGTTTCACTACTTGAAAGCAGGAAATAACAATGAATGTCCAAAGTGAAACATGGCATCCAATTAGGTTTTAAAACATTTGCAGTTCAAAGGTTTTAAAAATCTTTTAGCACACCTAAATTGATAAAAAATATCGCAAATTAAATACGTTTATAAAAAACAAAAAAAATTACATAAAGGTACAAATTAGCAAAAATTACAATATGAAAAGGAGGAAAACATTAGTATACAATTAAATTTCAACTAATATTTTAGAGCTAAAATGAATGCAGTCGATAAATAATTAAATTTGAGAATTTTGCAATAATATTCCCAAATTAATGAATTTTAATATTTTCAAATGTTTAATAGTTCCTTCTTTTAATCATCAAATGTTACTAAGCTAGTTCGTATTTAATTTAGAGTTATTTCGTGATAATTACATTGCACTTCAAAGTTAAACATTTAATTTAATTTTAAATATAATGATTTATTAAATATTTCGAGAGAGAAATTAACATAACACCGATTCAAATGCAATTAATTACATAAAATTTCAAAATGTTTGTAAAATATCTGCGAATATATTTCGTAATAATTAAATGATTTTTTTATTCAAAGGGCGTTAATAATCTTATATTTTTTCTAATTAATTCTTAAAGACTGCTGATGAATGTAAGTGGATTAAATGTCTAGACATATATTTTGGCAAACTATTCCATATCGGAAACGAAATAAATAAAATAAAAATAACAATGTTAAGGAATGATTTCAAGTTGAAATAGTGATGAAAGAGTAAAATAGATTCGAAAAAAATTCTCAAAAAAGAAAACATTTTTATTTTGAAAATATATTAATATACCAATCAGCAAATTATAAAATTATGTTCATTAATCGTAATTATTTGTATTAAGGTATATGTACACACTTGAAACTTCGAAAATCGTTCAAAATATCGAATATTTTTTTTATTGCTTGTTGTAATAATGTTCTCTGATTCTTTAGCTTTCAAACGATACAAAGATGTTGTCAATATTCGAAATATTTCTCGAGTTATACTTATTTTTCTTGAGGTGCTTTCATTAAAAACTCTAGTTAGTGTTTTAAAAACTCATTTTATGAAGAATAATATTTTTCCACTATGTTGCTTCATTCAAACAATCATAACTCAACAAGAAATTAACCAAATACAGTTATTTATATATCAAAATAATCTGTATGAAATAGCGGATGTATTGTGCCTCAATCAAAGTTATATTTATAGAAATAAATTTTTAATAGCTGTTTAAAAGTTAAAATTACAGAAAAAATCTCGCCTTTTCTATTTACCGTTGATGAAAAAATTGTTTAAAAAACTATACATTTTTATAACTTGTTTGAGGCAGACAACATGAAGACTAAAATTAGGCATAATTTCCAACTAGAATTGTGTGTCTGTACAAATTAGAATTTAAGATAATTATGTTTCAAAAAATAGGCTAATTAGCTCATTAAATATTATTTAATTAATTAATAATTAGTGTAATATAGTTTTTTCTTACTGAAATGATTTTAAACATATATTAATAACCTACTGTGAAAAAACTGGATTTTTAAAGTTAAAATAAAAAAAATCTTCAAGTATGTACGTATACCTTAAATAATAATGATGTATACAAAATATTTAGTTTCTGACAATATTTATGGTAGAAATACAATAGTGCTTTTTGACATTAGTATTAGTACAAAAGATGAAACAAAAAACATTTGTGATCAAATTTAATAAAATATTTCAAATAAAAATATATTTATAATTTTTTTTTCTTCTTAATTTTTCTTACTTATCACTGACATTCGTATTTTCTTTATGTCTTCTCTATGCCAAACACCATTTTTTGACAACTAGAAATTAATTCGGTTAATTA
This sequence comes from Argiope bruennichi, assembly GCF_947563725.1. Classification (NCBI taxonomy): domain Eukaryota; kingdom Metazoa; phylum Arthropoda; class Arachnida; order Araneae; family Araneidae; genus Argiope; species Argiope bruennichi. The sequence continues at coordinate 82,144,418 of NC_079159.1, read as the reverse complement.
AAATGTCAAAAAAGTTTTTGTTGATAAGATGTCTTCAAGCCTTTAAACTTTCTTTCATAAGAACAAATAAAATATTAAGAAATACAATTCCTTGAAACTCGGAATTTCTTTTCCCGGGCGACTTAATTGAAAGACAATTCCATTTGGTTTTGAAATAAAGGAATAACTTTTACTTTCTTGCTTAAAAGAAAAGTTTCCTATTTATAAAGATTTTAATTTTTTTTCTTTTGTGTCATAATTGGACGCTGGAAAAAAAGATCAAATAAATTCTTCTAATTGATAAGGTAATTACACTTTTGAGGAACTTTTAAAGAATTTTTAGTACGAAATATAAAATGGGATGTTGTTTGTCATAATTTTGCTATTTTCAATCAAACAAACATCTCAAAATTTCTTGCCTCTGAGCTATGTGTTCAATAAATTTAACTAATAAAACCGAAACTAAAAATAATTTAAGATGACTTTACGATTTTTATTTTGAAGTTTATAAAAATTTACATAGTGCATAATGGATATCTTAACAAATTTTAAAAATATATAAACTAGAAAACATAACTGACGTATCAAAAATAGAATCCTTAAAAGAATATTTATTATAAAAACTTCTTTTTTTTTAAATATTAAGCCAAGAGTTAGAAAAGTGAAAGGAAATTTGCTAGACCAGGAAATTGATTAGATTTTCAATTTTTTTAGTCTTTCTAGTAAATTTAAAGAAAAGTAAAAATCTCATTGCAATTATGTGATATTCTATTTTATTGTCAATAATTTAATTACGATCTTTAACATGCAAAAAGAAATCTAGAACAAAAATGTATTTTATCAAATGTTTCATTTTTATAAAACAACATTCTCAAAGCTATTCCTTAATAATTACGAATTAGCTCAACATTTTATATATAATATACAATCATTTGTGTCTAAAATTAATTATCTTGTAAAGGGCCTCATTGAAATCAAATTTATTTTCAAAAATATGCAAGAACTAGAAAAATTATTAATGATGCCGATTTTTTAAAATCAAAATCCGAAATAATAATATAAGATAAACAGTCCAAAAACAAAGAATTCCTTGTGTTTTTATTTAGCAGTATTAGGATTATTTTTGCTACTTAGGAAACAAAGCCCTCCGAGATTTTTGATAAGCTATAAACATTTAAAGGAAGATTGCCGGCTGGGATAATCTGGTTGGTAGGGCGTTGGATTCGCATGCCTTGGGTTGCGAGTTTGAACCCGCCAGTCGAAGACTCTCCGTGTGTGGTGTCGGCTGGCGCACGCATAAATATGTCGTGGTCACAAAGTCCTCCATGTCGAGAGTAATACCACTGGGGGTATTGAATCAGTGGTGATCGTTATCTGGTTCAGGTCTAAATAACGATCTGCGGTTGAATGAATGAAATGTATGAATGAAGTCCGCCCCGTAAAAATGGTTGAGCTAATGAGTAGCTAAATCGTACTCATGGCCCTAAATGACGCTATTAAAAAACAAGAGACGCAAAAAATTCGGCTAAAATTCGCTAACTTAGTCAGCGGGCTTGTCTTCGACAAGTGTCATCAGAAACAACAACAGCAGATAAAAAATACGAAAAAGTTTCAGTTAGATTAAAAACAACGTGTTATGTCCTTACTGTAACTTTTATGAAAACACAAAATTATTTATCTTTAATAAATATGTAGAAACCAAGAAAAGAAACAATAATATTGTAAAACACACACATAAAAATACAATTATAATTTATGTGGATAGGAAATGTTTAAGAAATACAATTTCCTTTTCTTTAAAAATCATTTATATGCTTGTCTACATTTGGAAATTCAATTTAAAAATTTAAAATGCTCACTGAAAATGCAAAATTAAAATGCCGATATCTTACAACTATAAATTATTATTTACAGGAAAAAAACTGATTCAAACAGTCAGCAAAATTCGACATTTTCTTTGAGTAAAGAAATGACAAAACGAATAACCATATTAAAAAAACTCCAATAAATATCTTAATTGCTAACATATCGAAAGAATCCCCCTCCTTCCAAAAAATCATCGCTCTGTAATTCGCATTCTATGTTTCCAGTTTTTAAAAATTTTTATTTAACAAAGTTTTCGATTAATTTAATTTTTTTTGAAGATTTTGAATACCAGAGATAAAAATAAAAGACAGCATGAAACGATATTTCTGAAAATTCACGATAATTATTTGAATAATGCAAAACATAAATGCAGTACAATTAAATAACAATGGAATAGAGGAAAAGGTAACAAAGGCAGTCGAATTCTCGTTTTCTATCCACAGAAATCTCACTATATTACCTATTTCTGAAAGTTTCTATTAGTTAATAGTTTCTCAAGTGTTAAATAAAAAACAAGCCAATTTTTTCATTTCCTATTTTTTTAGAAATGTCACAGCAATCTTTGTTATAAAGAAAAGTTAGCTTGAAAAAAAGATGTAGGTTTCTTTTGGTACTAAGAAAGTATTTTTGAGAAATTAATGAAGATAAAGAAAGCTGAAATCGATATTACTAATAATAAAAAAGAATGCGTGTCTCTTTGGGTTGGAGCTGTTCTTGATAGACGTTTGGATCTAGTGTTTTCGAATTGGACACAGATATACTTTGAATAGTGAGATCCTGCACTTCAGGTTTTTTGAAACCTTAATTAGAATATTAATTAATAAGAAATCATGCGAAATTTTGACTTTTTTCTCAAAAATTCTCGAAAATATTATGCTATATGATACATGATTTTAAAATTAAAAAATATGGTTTAAAAAGATTTTAAATAAATTGGCATACAAAATTTCATTGCATTAAAATACAAATAGTTTTCATTTTAAAAAAAATCAAACCATCGGTTGGCTGATTTTTTTCCATAGTTGCAGGCTAAAGGAAAAAGATTTTGCTTACTATTTTTTAATACTTTATACGAGGATTCAGAAAATGGAATTGCAAATAAATTGCAGCAAAAAACAACATGCAATTTGAGAAAGATTACCCAGCCACTTTTTAATGACATTATGATGTCAGGGGACTACTTTAGGAATGCTCATGTACACGACACACAGAACCAGTATAAGGATATTAAAATAGGACAACTTAAATATCTGACACAATTTGATGTTTAAAAATGATTTGTAAAAGGAATCATGGAATTAAATTTATACATAAAAGATTTCAATGAAATTAAAAATACTTATATTATTCCTTTTGAACAGCTGGTCGTCAAAGTTGAATTTTATTTTAATGAAATTATTACATTAATAAATATTCTGTTTTTTTATTCCAAAATATTGAACAATTTATTTTGTAAATAAAAAATGTGATTAAAATTTTCTAAAATGTTGTGGAAAAAAGAAGATAGAAAAAGAGAAATTATAGCTGAAAAGTAAATGCACTTATAGAATAACAATGTCTTTGCCTTTTAATGAAGGGAAATTTAAAACGAAATCTGTCGATGAATATTTCGTATAAAATAGACTTTCTAAAAAGTCTTTTCGTAGTATTTGACTTCATTGATTTTGATTTTGAGAGTTTTTATTGATTTTATAGCAATTTTTTAAAAAAATTCAAATGACAGTCGACAGTGCTGAAAAAAAGAAAGATTTAAATTGCTTCAAACTAAGGACAAGGGAAAAAAATATGCAATTGCTTTTTGATATGCTGATTATGTATTATTCATTTATGACATTTTTTCCCTTCTTCATGTTTTCTTTTACCCCAGTCGCATTTTTGATTGAGGGGACCTTCTAATCATCATTTTACATGAAGATGCTAAGATAGCAAGCTGATTTAAATATGTCGAATCAGATAATGATTTTCCTCTTTCAGCATATATTAAAAGCCTCGTATACCATTTTAGATATCCCTTTCCATAAAAATAAATGCTATTTATATAGAAATATGAATTTCCCCTTTTCAGGAAAGAACATCAACTGAAATAAATAACTCAAATGGTGGTTGGGTGATATTGTTCTCAATTTCATTTATATGTATAAAAAATTTCGTTCTTCAACTTATATTAGGAAACGAGGTGATGCTAGAGAAACAAATGAAAAAGATATTGGGGAAATAAATTATTGGATTAGGATTCCATCATTAGGTGCAGTGCTTTTTTTTATTTGGGAATCGAATTCTTCGTCAAGGATTAATTAATTTGAAGTTTTTTATAGTTTTCTGGATGTATTGATTCGGTTGAGCAGAAATAAAAAGAAATAATGCATCCAGATCTTGTACGTTCGATTGGAGTGAATGGTTTTATTTAAAAAGTGATCGAATTATTCGTTGGAGGACAAGGTAGTACATGGAATATGAATGAACATATTAAGCTACTTTTTAAATTTTTGAAGCAAATTAAAATATTCATTGATCTAAAAGCAAATCAGAAAAAAAAATCTATGTGAATATATGGCCCTTTTCTTAAGAATCAATGTTTGGTTCCCGATATTTTAAAAGGGAAAGCAGCAGTGTGTGTGTGTGTGTTAACATATTTTTTAGCTGTAGCGTGGTCGAATAGAAGAAAAAATTATTGAAAATTTTAACTTCCCATTATTTTATTCCGGTAGGCACAATTTGTACAAAGCGATAAGTATGAGAGCATATATGTCTACAACGCAACTCAAGAGAAAAAGAGATCGAAAATTTTCCCTTCAGTGATTTTAATATGAGATTTTGATGGCGATTTCTTTGCCACTTATCGATTTAGGAAATGGAATCTTCGGTATCTTTGAAAGAATATTGTAAGCATTACGGATTTTTATCCTTTCTCTCAGAGCGTCAGAAAATGCTGAGATTAGCCGTTTAATAGAGCGCTTGTAGAATTAAAAAAAGTGGGAATTGGGACAGGAAATAAGGGGACACTTTTTAATGTAATTAATACGGGCTAAATTAAGATAAAATTATTGCAAAATGAATGAGTTAATTTAGTCTCAATTTAAATATTAGAGATACAAGAGCATATATGTAAATATTTGGTATGTTTCAATGGTCTCTTAACAAGTGCATTTTACATTATCAAGTTTATAGCTGAACACTTTCCAGAAGGAAAACCCAAGAATCCGAAGATTTCTGAGAATAACAATAATATTGAAAATGTAGAATGAAAGAAGACTCAATATTGTTTTAGACATGCCAGCATTTTTATTCAAAAGTTTCGAGAGCTATGAAGTTGAACGAAAACTACGTTGTGTATATTTTTTTGTTATAATTTTCTTTTTCAATGCTTAGAGACATCATAATAGCTTATAACTAATAGCCCTTTAATATAACTTATATATGGAGTGCTTATAATAATAATTGTGATAGCATGTACCATTATAAGCACTCCTTATGGTGTAATATAATATGGCATAATATTAGTTCTATCTGTTCCATTATTATAAATTCTATAAAAATCGGGCTGTAAAAATAGTGCACTAAATAATATTCAAACTAGTATACGAATAACTGTATATATGAACTGGCATGAGATTTATTAAATCAGTTATTAGGTCTGATCACTTAAATAACGTTGTAACTTGAAAACATGAGAAAAAAAATATTAAAAAAAATGTGAAATTTTATTGAAGTGACAAACATCCTCAAAGGTGTATTCTTTTGAAATTAAAATTTATCTTTTACCTAGGTATATGTACATTCTAATATGTGCTTTAATTTTATGGTTTATGTCTAAAAATTATACAATAGGTATATGGAAATTAATTATATAAAATTAAGAAAATCGTTGGTAATTCGACAAAATTCAACAAAATCCAAGAAACGGAGAAGGGAGGGACGAATAAAATAAATAAGGAAGTTAGCATGTCAAATGAAAATTAATATGAAATTATTCTATTTAAACATAATTTTTGTTCCATTTAGATTATAATTAATAGCTACAAATTTGTAAAGTATTTTTGCAAACTTAAAAAAATATCTAAAATCCTAAAACATATATTAAGGAAAATTTTCAAAAAGAAACCAAATCTTCTGGAATGAAATAAATTGCTTTGCTCATGCTTTCCTTTTTGTTTAGGAGCCACTTCAAAACAAAAATACTCCAAAGAGCCATAAAAGGAGGAGATATTTGGTTATCTAAGTTTAAAGGAAGATAGATTCCATTTGAATTTTGCATTGCATTGGGGAAAAAACATGTACACAAAAAGAAACGATCATTTTCAAAATCACTTATTTCCCTTCTTACGTCATAATACTGCCTTGAGAGAATCTTATTCCCCGATTGTGTTTCCATTATTTTAAAATGGTACAACGAGATTTCCCTTTTCCAATTATAAATGATATCTTGTATTTTTGGTCAATTGCATTCGTTTATAATAATAAAACGAAACAATCGAAAAAGGTCTTTTCGAAACTTTTCCTCGTATTCTCTAATAAAGGCATTGTTAACGCCTATACTGAAATTATTTCTTTTGAAATTAATATAGCATTAATATAATTATTGACAGCTCTTTTTTGTGTTCGTCATATCGTTGTAAGAATTCATTACAAATAGTTGCGCCGTTCGGATGTCTTCTGCTCGAAAGTACCTAATCAACAAACGTTGTTAGAAAAAATTACAAACTTATCGACTTTGAAAATTAAAAGTCTTCGCTTTAAAATATAGTCAATTGATTAAATAAGATCCAACAGGTATTATTCGCTTTCTCTTCAGCCCTCATGAACCATTTAAAATAATGAAACATGGGCAAGACCATGAATGCGATATGCTCAGATTTTTATTTTCAGATTCCCGCTCAAAACTAGTCTCTGAAAGACAGACTCTTTTAGGTAATAAAAATAAATATCATGAGCGAAAATTTCCAACTGAATCGATCGCGAGAGCAATGTAAAAGCAAATTTGTTATTGAAAAGCTCACATAACAATATTTATTATGATTGCTTTTCGAAGATACAGATATATAACTTGTCATTCTAAGGTAAAATTCATGATTCTTATACATAATCACGTCCGCCGTTGACATATACTTTTATACATTCTTTAGAAACTGTTTTTCTATTTATAGTAATTTCTCTTTTCTAACACCAAAATAATCTTTGCAGATGGTAATGTAGAATATGTACAGTATTTATGCTTGTACGCATTATCAAATAAAATTCACCTGCAAACTAAGTATGGCATTCTTTCTCCGAAATATAATCTATTTAAAATGAAATCTAAATTAATAAATAAGCAATTCTTACAGACTAAAGATTATGTTTCTTCTCAAGTAAAGCAATGAAATATTTCTCATTAAGTGCGGAAAAAACTCAATTTAAATCAAATTGTTTAAAAATTATATTGCATTTCACAAAAGTTATTCAAAATAATCTTTTTCTAAATAGAGCTAATTTTGTTATATTTTATTAAATAACCGAACAAAGATATGGATGCTTTAAGTTTATTTTTCAGAAAAAAAAATAATCAAATACATACAGTTATTTTAGCATTATTATTCGCCAGATAAAAAATGTTTATGAGACATTAAAGCACACTTTTTATTTGCTTTAATCACTTTACCGTACTCTTCTATTTTCTACTTTCTTATATATGAAGTATAGAGGAAGTACTGTAAGCATGAAAAATTTGATCTTAAGATTTTGATGAATTTCGATTTTCAGAACTCTTCAAATCCTAAAAATACATTTTTGGCATCACATTTTGTTTCTGACTGTCAGTCATTCTGTCTGTGAACACGATAATTCAAAAATTCCCTGAGCTAGATGGCTAAAATTTGGTATATAGAATTATTATCAAATTTATAGACTTCTATCAAATTTAAACAAAATCCATTAACAGGAAGTTTCTGGCTAGCTGTTCAATTGCAAATGAACTCGATAACCACAAAACGCAAAGCGCTAGGTCGATAAAATTTGGCACATAGGTTTAGCATCTACAATACAGATACATACCAAACAAACCAAACCTGACGAATGATTGAACATGTGTCGATGTCTGCCTTCCCATGCATGGAAACTATTACTCATTAAATCAATGACATTCTGTATACTATCTTGCGAGCATAATTCTGATTTTGTATCAAATTTTGGTGCCCATCGCCCAGTAAAAAAATGCATTCAAAATACATATTCTCGCAATGCATTCATTAAGAGTGTTAGATTCACGTCAATGGTCTATAATTTGTTATTACAGTTCATCAATTCCATGCAAGGTATTTACAGCCTTATCCCAAGGTCTACGAATTTATAAGAGGAAGAGGGTGACCTTTATTTGGGAGTATACGAGAAAGTTTCAGGGAGACTACTTCAGCCGATTTATCATATAAATTTACTTGTTTATTAAAATGGTAATGTATATATGAAAACCTATTTACATTAATTTTGATGTTTCCCTTAGAGTTCATATTCTATTCCCATTCATTTTTTTTTTCGGTTTCTTGCAATGTAAAAAAAATGTGGTAGATCATAAAACGATGAAAATTTTTAAAAGCAGAAAATTAGTTATTATTCCTTTTTCAACTATATAATTCAAAGTCTTATCAAAGAAAGCAGCAAAAAGTTTTGGCTTAGAAATATGAAAAAATAGCTTATTATTCTTTTCAAACAATTCACATAAAAGAAATATTAGCCGCCATTTCCTGAATTCTACGTATACTTTATTTATAGTCTAAAAATCTATCGTAAATAACATTTTCAAATTTAAGAAAACTTCCATTCAAACCTTGCTTTTTGAAAAACATAAAATATATTACATTTTTTATTTGTTAGTTGACTTAGTTGATTAGTTAGTTTACTTACTTAAAATATGTGAATGAGATGTTTTCGTATAAATAAACAAGCCTTTGTTCCCAGTAGGGTACTCTAACAGTATTGCTGTCTAGTCATCTTAAGTGCTGCTTGTGTTGGATCCTTTTATAGGCACAATGGAAACATAACTCAAAATACTATTCGTGGCAGCCAGGTCATTAAATTTCCCCGATATTTTATCAAAGAGGAGTTTAGTTATACTAACGTCCTGTTTTAAAGCAACACTAGGGCTATTTTGGGACGGACCTCGTAATTTTGAACCTCGGTCAGGTGACGAGGATGGCACATAAGCTGGCATCCCCCTCTCCGCACCACTCCACATCAGCGGGACTACGTTTGGCCCGAACGATTTAACGTGCACCAGGCCAGCTTACACGACGGTTCTTCGGGGAGATCAGGTCTCGAACCTGAAATCCTACGGTTCCGAAATCGAGACCTTACCACCAGGCCACCGCGGACCTTTTGGCAAAGGGGAGTTAATTGCTTTATGATTATATTATTAATAAAGGATTTTGTTTATAATAAAAGTATTGCTAGTTAACTACATCAATAACCAGAATTCTTATACAGTAGACTCCCGATTATCCGCGCCTGCCGCACTAAGTTTTCTTTTTTGCTTCCAAGCAAAGGGAAAATGCTTCCAAAGCAAGAAGCAAACACAAATGACTGATTTCTTCAAAAAGGTGCAGTTTTACAGTTATGCTTTTGTAATTACATAATACATTACAGTATTAAAACAGTACATATGTATTAATTTTTCTGTGTATCCTTGACGCCTCTCGTAAGTACAAAGCACTTTTCGGTTTTCATTAACAAAATGCATTTTAGGTAAGTTTTGAGTGATATACTAAAATATTAAGCGTTAGTTAAAGATTTCCTGTTGTTTATTTTACATTTTATTGCACATAAAACGATTTTTCAAAGTTGGAATGACTGTTTTCTCTTTTGCCATACCCGTTTTCAGCTTTTTTCGGATTATCCGCGATTTTTGTTATCCGCGGCGGCCGCGCCACCCAATTCCGAGGATAATCGGGAGTGTACTGTATGTATATTAATTATTGCTTTTTATATACAAGTTCCACAGTTACATATGAGAATATTAACATATTTTTTGACGAAATGTAAAATGCATAGAATTATAACTGTGCATGTTTAATTTAAAAAATTAGATTAGAATATTACAAATATTTGATTAGAATACTTAAAACACAAATTTAACAATCATTGATACTAGTTTGTGAAGAACCTTTCCTGTAAAAAAAAGACGGTGCTAACGAATCTCTTTACTTTTCATTGTAAATAACTAGAAAACTGATTGCACAAACCAAGATGAATATAATGATTGGTATTATTTTCAGCTGGGAAACATTGTAATTCTGCGTTACTTGCTTTTCACAGTTCCATAATCAAAGATTGATATTATAGGGCTGGTATCTTTCTTCTATGTATATTGCAAGTGCCTAATAACGGTTTTGGGACTTTTAGAGCGTTAAAGTTGTATGAAAAACAAAATATAAATTTAAAAAAATAAGTATTTTTTTGAGGTTAAGTAGGTTTGAAAAATAGTGTACATTCATTTCATCTAGCATAATCTATTTTTCACCTTATGAGATTGAAAAATTACATTTTGTAAATGTAAAGCTAAAACAACAAAAGATATCGAGTCTTTCTTCCTTTTTTATTCATTTATGAAATCTTCATTATATCAATACAAATAATTATTTTCCCTGTAGTTCTGCTTCTATAAAACTTCTTTTCTCTTAATGTGCAAAAAAAAAAAAAAAAAAAAAAATCACAAGTAAAAATTGCTTTTAACTGATAACATCAAAAAAAATATCTCCTTGTTTGAGCAGCTCTGCGAAATAATCAATGTTTTTAAATGACTCATTAGTTTTTGAAATTTCAAATTTCTGGAAGTTTTGGACTGTGGAGTTTTATTTCTCACCGATACTTCGACTTATTTCTTGCGATTTAATACCATCGAAGAATAGTTGATGAATCAAAAATTGAACTTTGATGCGCCCGAATAATTTACAGGAAACTTTATTTAACTACTCCAACTTTAACTACATATGTTTCAGACGATAATGAGTCACAAATGGCTTCATAGCGGCGTATCGATTCTTGAGCAGTTCAGGTATCGAAGAATAATGAGTCTCTCGTGATCGCGTTTCCTGACATATCCAGTATTTTTTATTTTTAGTTTCATTTTCTCGATAAGTTTAAGTATAGCAAAATTTGGAAGTATGAATTATTCAAAACTAGATATTTCATAGCTTCAAAATTATTCTGAAAGAATTGTGTTTTTTAAATATTATGGACTTTTAATTTTAATTTTTATGTTTATGATAAGAAGATTCAGTACAACATTGTAATGTTAATGCGCAAGTTGTAATCAGATTTTAAATGCGTAGTTGATTTCCTGTTTATGTGTTTTTGCACTGTTTCTTATCTTAAAAATTTAAACATTTGCAAAAATTGTTTCTAAAAACCGAGAAACTATTTTCTAGTATTCTTTCTGAACCAGAGATAGCGATTTGTTTGAAACTTTATCACATGCTTTTTGATAAATATATTTATCAATTATTAATTGCATGCATGCCATTGGCAAACAATAGTTGCGGAAGAACCAATTAATATCCGATTTCTGCCGATTAATCGAAAATATAGGGTTAATATGCAAAATTAAAAATCAAGAATTTTGGACGCCTTTTCTTGATTATTTAAACCAAAAGTTGACACAAAGCTTTAATTCTACTCACAAAAAATACACATCAAATTTCATGTATTTAAGTCATTGCTTTTTTTGAGTCATCTCATTTATATGCCTGTGAAATTACAGACAAATAGAAGGTCAACCCCTTGATACAATTAATTCCAAACTTGACACATATCTACAATTTAAATGAAAAATGTGTGTACTAAAATTTATCTATGTAACAAACAGGAATTTCTACAAGTCTAAAAGCAGGTAGAAGTCACCCGGATCAAGATCGGAATTATAGAGTGGATTACCAAATAGTCCTCAGTGAAACTTCTGCACCATTCTTTTCTACAAGCGGTTGAATGTTGTCCTGGCTCAACACAACACTAGTAATGAGCATCTCATATCTCTTGCTGTGATTTGACTGATGCGGTCGGTAGAAGGAAAAAAAAATGAGCGTTGAAATTAAGGAGATTTACAACGTTTAATATAATCGATCATATAAGATTGGTGCACTCACAATCTACCATTTGCGTTTCATGCCTTTTGCAGTGCCATCCTTCGACCATGCGAAAAATTTACTTTCTAAAATGGCCCTTATATGTTCATAATTAAAATCAATTTTTCTAGCTCCCAGTGATTCTGGTTACCAATAAAAATCACATCATCGACCATACATAAAAATGAATCGTTATTACTTTTATTTTTTTTTCATTTCTTTTAATGCTCAAAAGGAATAAGATGGCAAACATATGATATATAAACAACAAATGTTCGATAAAATAAAAAAAAAAATTTCATAGTCATTGAAAACAACATTAGAAGTGAATATCATTTTTCTTTTAACAGAATAAAAGATTTAAACAAGGAAGTAAATAATATTCTTATTCTTCATTTGTCCTTTAATATTTATAATTACGCTCAATAATGATGTAAAATGAGTGAAAAACATAGAATAGTTTTTGACAAATACTAATCTTAATGAATGGAACAAAATTAAAAATTACCGCCTAATAAGTGACATTACTTAATCATTTTTTTTTCATATTTTAGAAGATAAAACCGTGTTTTTCAGAAACAATAACGAGTACGTCAAATTTTCCCTCTTAAAGAAACGCAATGTGTCTCATATTCTTGTCTGATGCGAAGAAAGCTACAACCATATCTTTTATTAGTTGTAAAGAATTAAATTTATAAATTTAATTTTTTTGTAAGTAGTAACGGCTATGACAGATTTCTTTTGAAGAATTTAGAAAATTGGGATAAATTAGCAGTACTTGTTAAGCGTTGAAATGTAGCTAACAAATGAGCTGTCAAATATTACTGTAAATCATATTACGAAAAGTATCTACTAAAAATGCATATGAATACGTTTTCCTTTTAATCTTTACTAAAATTAAGAATCTGGAGATAAAATTGCTGCGGATATTCTAAGGTATAAAATTCTGAAATTCCAAAATCTTGGAGATAAAGAATAAAATAATAAAAGTAGTGAATATTCAAAAATTATGAAATAAATCTAATAATCTTTTAAAAATTTATTAAAACGTATATAATACTTTGGTAAACTTAAAAAATTATAACAAGTTTTTCTTAATTAGAAAGTGGTGAACATACACACCAGAATTTCATCATGAAACTACATGGCCTGGTTTAAGAATCACTGCTTTACGCAACAAGGATACTGCAACTTAAGATACTGCAACTTTCTTCCAGATCAACGATCATTACAGTCTGACTGCTAATGATGTCGGTAATTAGCAACTGACTACAAGGAGTTAATTTTTTTTTCGTATCTACATTGAGGTAAAAAAATATAGTTAAAAGTCATGTTCAGTCATTAGCGATAACAAGTAAAATGTAATGTCAATTTCTGTTATTATAGAAAACGTTTTTCTTGTTTCTATTGTTATAAATTTGTGAAATTTTGTAACAAGTAGTTGAGGAAACAAATGAAATTTAAAAATATTTAAATCAAGTAATTGTTTCATTATTTTCAGTAGATCTGTCCTTTCCATCTCACGCAATTCATATACCAAATACAATTCTAAAATATAGTTTCAAAAATTCCTACTGTATCGTATTTTTCTAATTTCTAATTGGCAGTCAAATGTTGAAACAATTTTAAGGCAAAATTTAAATTTTTTTAACACTTTAAAAGAATATAAGAATATATTCTTATATTCTTTTAGTTATCCACTTCAGAGAGCTCTAAAATACTTTCTATTGATCCGAATGAGATAAAATTTGAACTACAGATTATCGAGATTATGAGCTTTACATTTATTAAAAAAATTAGTACAAAAAATTTATCGTTAGATGGTGTTTTAATATACATAAAAACATTTAATATTGTTTATAATTGTTAAAAAAAGTAAAATTAAAATTACTCAATATGTTCTCCGTTTTCAACAATATGCTCTAATCGAGGAACCATATTTTCTATAGATGACTGGAGTGAGTCTGGCAGAATATTAAGAATATGGCGCCGAATGTTGTCCTTCAGATCTGGTAGAAATGGCTTTTGACGGTAGATATTGTCCTTCAAATAACCCCACAACAAAAGTCGCAAAGGGTCGTTATCCGGCGAGCGAGGCCATGCTATTGGAAAATGATGGCTCACAACTCGTGCTCCTGCGAAATGCTGTATTAACAATCGCTTTACACCTTCCTGCATGAAAACGGTGTCTTGAAGTTGGGATTGCAAAATCCCTCCGTATCATGGTACCGTTGTCCTGTGACGGAGCAGGTTTGGATTCCATTTGAAGTTCTCTTCAAAGAAATGCAGCCCAATGATAAAGGTAGTTGTAAAACCACACCATACTGTCACTTTTTCAGGATGCAAGGGTTGTTCCTCTATAACATGAGGATTTTCCTATGCCCAAATTCGACAGTTGTGGGTGTTAACTTGTCCATGGAAGAAATGAGTCTCATCACTCCCCAGAATGTTCCATGGCCAAGTTGTGTCAACCACCATTCGAGCAAGGAACTGAAGTGCAAAAGTTTTACAGAACTCTAAATCCCCGTCCTGTAACAGGTGCACAGACTTGATTTTGTATGGATAAAAATGCAAACTCTGCCGTACGAGTTTTCGTACAGTTGAATACGGCATATCCGGAACACGAGAAAACTGGCAAACTCGCATTATTATGCGGCGACTGACTGCTGGTTTCAACGAGCGCGGTAGCAACATTTTCGATGCTGGAAGACGGAATTTATTTTTCTTTCCTCTTCCTGGAAGACTATCAAGTTACCAGTTTTTTCAAATTTCTATATCATCTTGCGTAGGGTACCTGGAGACATTGGACCTCTTCGTATCTGCTTCCTACAATGAAATTCCTTTAGAGGTGCAAAGAAGTTTTGTTGTTTCTAATAGAACAATTTCACCAGTAGCGCTTTTTCTTGCAACGTAGGCATGAAGAACCGAGAAAAAAAACTAATGTTCGCGCAAAATCTGTCTTCTTTTTATCCAAAGAAAAAGGGTAATAGACATGCGCTGTAACGCAAATTATGTTTCACATTTTCAATATATGTAAATAAATGCCATTTGTGTTACAACGCCATCTATTTGTGAATTTTTGTACTAATTTTTTTTTTGATTAATAAATGTAAAGCGCATCATCTGAAGTTGAAATTTTATCTTACTTGGACCAATAGAACGTATTTTAGAGCTCTCTGAAGTGGGTAACGTATTTCTTGCTAACCCTGTACATAATGTTACCCTGTTGTTAATTGTAAAATAAAATAAATGTAATATGTTAAATAAAATAATGAACTGATATTTTAGGCAATAAATACACTAGGTTACAAGTATTTTGCTTTCTATATTACGACTAGTGGAAAATTTACTATGCTGAGTTGAAATGAAGATTGTTATTTAATGAAATAAGAAATGTTTATATTTTTTTTCAAATATAGATCTTTGGCAATTATTTTAGACTTGTCAACGACTGAAGTCAAAAGTTTTTAAAAAGTTAGCATTTTATGTTAAAAATTTCGGTTGTCTGAAATGATGCTGCATTACATAAACTTTTTGAATATAATTTTATATTTTTTAGATTACTTTGCATTGAGAGGCATAGTGACAGTTCATAAACAATAATCCTTGAAGGTTAACTCTGTTCCATTAGTCATTATAAACTTTGCACAAAAAGTGGAAACACTGCAAAGCAGAAACCATTATGTTTTAGAATACATGAGTGAGTTATCTAAACTTGACATTTATGCATTATAAAAATTGCTATATTTCAGCCTTGCTTCCTTCCTGATTGTTATTTTTCCATCCCAAACAATATAGATAGGATCTGTCAATAGAATTAGCGAAATGTTTTAGAATTCTCTTTCTTTACTAAGAAAAAATAATTAAAATTAAATAATTTTCTCTCTTTCAATCGAAACACAAACTAATAAACTTCTTATTCCACACTTCAAGCATAGAAGGTTCATCTGATGGGTGAGCACCTGAAACAGGGAGATGGGAAGTCAAGATATAAGTAAGCTGGTTCTCGTTTTCCTGATGTAGTCAAACGGACTTGCTGCCAATAAGGGGTGGTACTCTTATTTGAGGGTTCATTGCATGTATATTCTTAATAGTAACTATTATAAATTGAGCCACACAGTATTAACTTACAATTTGTTGTGACCGGTTTATTCATTTCTCAGTATACCTAGGCAGGACGGAGGTAATTACTTCCTGGCTATATTAATAATAAAGGATTTAGTTAATATATTTGTAACAAGGTATTGTTTGTCAACTATGTCAATAAGCAAAACCTATACATATGGAAATGGAAAACTGGATTTTCAGATGAAACATCATAAGATGATCGAATTATAAATAATTAATTAGAATTACGTAAATTCAATGAAGAAAAGAACGAATATTTAACCATTATGCTCTAAATACAAATTAATCTATTAAGATACTGGATTTTAAAACACTTGTTCTATCAAGAAAAAGAGATCTTGGATAAATATCGCTCTTCCACTAATGCAATTAATTATACTTAAGTAAGTACTTAAATCAAGATGTGTATATTCCCTGCATTGACTTCAATGGTTAACCTCTATCATAACCTGCTTTAAATAATTTAAGAAACAGTGATTATTTTTTTAAAACGTAGCCTTATTTGTCACGTATACGTGCCAGCAAGAAACTCACTAATTTCCCGGCCGATACGCTGGCATGCCAGAGCATTTTCTCGTTCACCCCCGGCCGTCACACATTAGTGCCAGTGTGCTACAAATTATAATTTTTGTCACAGGACGGCATTGTATGTCCATATGGTTTAGTATACATGTGTATTTGACCTTTGAGAGTAGCACGACTCATATACACGTGGTTTGGTTTTTGATTATATAAACATAAGAGGAAAGGAATGTTTCCGAATGGCTTGCTTTATGACAGCTTTTTAAATTCGCACGTGGTATTTGTTTATAGTAAGCTGGGGAGTTTTATTTTCGCTACATCGTTGGGTTTTTATTGGATAAATAGATCTTGTAGACGAATAATTTTTTATCTTTTACCGTTAGAATGTCGAAGCATCGAAAATGTTTAAATGAGTTTGAAATAGCAGAAATGATGCAAAATATCTCAGGTATTGATTTTGAAACAGATTCGAATAGTAGTGATAATGACACTATAATTATTATTTAGCAACGAGTTGATATTTCAGTTATACTGTATTAGATTTTGTATAAATTGCATTTTTACATAACCACAGTGCACAGAAATTACAAAATGTGTTAAATATAGCATTAATTTGGATAAGAGAAATATTCTTTGTTTCGGGATAAGCATTTTCTAAAAATTATACTGATTTTTTTATTTATTCATATTTAATAAAATTGGAAAAATTATTATTTTAGCAAATTCAAATTTAAAAGAATAAAAAATGATAAGTCTTCATTTCTTTATCCATTTATGAAGTCATCATTCCTTTAAATTGATCGTTACATATTTCATCTTCTGATTTGTGTAAAATTTCTTCTTATCGCTGACTATGATAAAAAAAGAGGGAGAAAAAATTAGAAGTAAAGTCAAAGGCACCAGTACAAAATTTATCTGCAAAGTTTAGCAAAATAATCAGTGCTCACTGTTTACAAGCGATTTATTTTCATTTGAAATAAAAAATTTAAAGACGTTTACGGTTGAAGAATTCTATTTTACCCCCCACAGTGAGATCATTACTTCAAAACTTAACATCACTTCATGTGAAAAAGATGAAATAAACTTCCGAAGATACTAGAGAAGTAGGACAGAAAAAATAACAGTGGATTTTACATAATAACTTCGATTTCAACGACATATCTCTCAGACGCTAAGGAATCGGAAAATCACTTCATTATAGAATATTGATAATTTCAAATTCAGATATAGAAAATAATTGGTCTCTCATGATTTCGTTTACTGAAGTTCCGATCATTGTGTTTTTGTTTCATTTTTCATCAAACTCAAGATATAGCAAAGTTCAAAGATATGAATTTTTCATAAGTAGGTACTTTATAACTCCATTATCATTCAATTTTATTTAGTGTTCTTTTAAGTGTTTTTGTGCTTTTCTGTTCGATACTACTGTTTAATGATATTAAACCCTATTTTAGCAGAATATCATAAACTGTTGTTCAAGTTTATTTAAATTTTATTTGCATATTTCGCTTTTATATTAAAGCTGTTTCCCATTAATGCCTCAAACAGAATATTGCTAATAATTGCTCCAATTTTATTAAAATTCTAGTTGCATAATTAATCTCTTGTATTTACATTTTAATTTGTGTTTTTATTTTCTAAAGAGCATTAAATAAATTAACATACATTTTGTACCTAAGCTGTTTATTAAAGAATTAAAAAAGCCCTGAAAATAATGTATTCATATATTTTAATATTAGATTGTTCTTTGCCGATCAAATATATTTTATTACCAATAAAATATATTTGAGATATCTTCTAATATTTTGACATCATGTTTCTTAAACAATATTATACACGTTTCCAATATTTTAATTTTGAATTGTTAAGATTTTAAGATATAGTTTTTCAAGATGAAAATTTTAATAATTTTCCCTAGATATTTCTATCCTTTGACTTCGTCAGTCTATTAAAACAATGATAGTATTGTCTTCCAAATATTCTGTCATATTTATCCTTCAGCAAAAAATTGTTGAGCTTCGTAAAGGCTATGAATGCTTTGCTTGGCAATAGCGATTAATAGTTACGAAATATAGTCCCTTGGTGCGAATATAATATTTTTACTGAATGTATTGGGCGAATACGGATTTTAGACACCTCTTGTAATCACAATTTCAAATACCAAATTTCATTTAGGTCATTGCATTTGTTAGTTATTGCGTTTACATGCAGGTGGAAGTAAGATAAATAGTCAACACTTTGATAGATTTAATTCATACTTTAATTTAAAATCTACATTTTATATGCAAAACCTGTGTATATACATTTACCTGTCTTTTTATATTTAATAATTATTGAGTTAATTTGTATTCCAACTGCCAGACACACTTTCTGTAAATGGATTTCATTCAAACTCTGATGGAAATCTACAAATTTAATCTAAACTCCATAAAAAAATTTCTTTTGTCTCAAAGTGTTTTTGATTTATATTTGTACATACAGACGGAATTTTCCCAAAACTGTATAATTTCAGCTAGAAAAGTCTAAAATCTAAAAATCCACCAAAATCTCGAGTTAAAATTTTTGGAGAATTACATTACCTTCTCAATACTTCGTATTAAAGAAAGTAAAAAAAAGTATTAGAAGATAAATATTTTCTACAATATGAGACTTTGATACAACTTTCGTGATGTTTATAGGTACATCTGATTTTAGAAATTCAGAATCAGAAGAATGATGGGAATTTTTTATAATAGGAGAACTAAGACTAGCTACGGTTTTCTTGTAGCCCAAAATTTTATATTATCACCTGACTACAACAGTATGTCAACTTTAATTAATTATAAAGTATAATTACTGAATTAAAATCCTCATTCCTTTAACAGCTGAAAAAATAATTACACTTATTTCATAAGTCAAAACTGTACTGTCATTATTTTGAAAAATGATAAAGTTAGGAAACCAAATAGATTTAAAAAAATAATAATTCTGAAAGGTCGGTGGTTGTTGGCGAGTTAGGAAGACAAGGAATAAACCTAGTCCAGAAAATGTATTTAGAAATATAACGAAATTAGAATGTTAAGGTAAGTGATGAAATATATATACCTAACTCAAAATTTAAAGAGCATTATAGTTTTTAGCCTAGAACATCGTAATATGATGATGTCTTACTAGTATTTATTCGTGTATTAAATTTAAAGGTTTACTATTTATTATGAAACGGAAATGTTGAAGCAAAAAACATTTAATGGACTTTCAGTGAGCGTGAGCATAAATGTAGTAATTAGAACAATGAAAAGTATTGTTAGAAAATACATTTATAAAGTTTGTCAATGAAAAGTTAATTTTTTAAATATGGAAGCAGTCTAAAAAACTCTGCAATTGATGAAAAAAGAAAAAAAAAATTAGATTAATTTAAAATTAAAAATCTTATTAAAATGTTGATAAAACTTCTTTTTCACTACAAATTTCAAAGAAGTAACTACAAGAAAAGCTTCTTAGTTCTATGTCCAGTTTTTTGCAATACAGTGAGATTTGAATGACTTAAATAAGGTATATAGTATCACACAATTTATAGAAGATATCCAACTTGTTATATTGACATGTTAAAACTTTGAAGTTGAAAAATAAAATATGCATAAAAAAATATTCTGAAATCAACAGTTTCACAATTATGTGATCATATTTTAAAACAACGTTTTGTTCAATACACATTCGAATATTTTAACTCCATGGATAGAAAACTTTCAAATGCGTTTACTTTCGAATGTTTTCACTAATACAATAATCTCACCGATATGCAGTAAATCACAATTAAAGAACATCAATTAAAACGATAATAATGTGATGAGAATAAAGAAAAGAATAAGTTGATGAAACTGCAAAATATAGAACAATATACATGGTATCCCAAAACAATTGAGACGCGGTTTTATTTTTTACTCATAAGAGATAAGTGGGCATGTAAATTGCAAAATAGTTCAAAATAATGTGCAAAATAAGACTACGTTAATAAAAAAATGTTTCCCTTTAATTTTTAAAAAGTTACTTTTTAAAAAACTTCTACGAGCCCTCTGTAGAAATTCGGTAAATTAGAAAGTTTTTCATTTACATCCAACAAGATCATTAGGAAAAATAGCGAAATTATCTTCAAAACTAAATAAATTATGGTACAGAAAAATAACGACTTATGCCATTTTTCGGATAATTTAAAATGCTTCTTTCTTCGACAAAAATAGGCGTCATATACAAATTAATAACTGAAATATTTAGATAAAAAATGCGATAGCATGTGTAAAATAAATAAATCCCAAATATACTTAAATAAAACTAACTTACTTCATTGCACTTGATTCTCGTATGTTAGCCCGGGTTTGGCTGAAAAATATGCAACTATGTTTCTTCGTCTTTAGTGAACAATAAATTTCTCACAAGGCCGGATCTCGGATCAAATGTACCGGTAGTTCATATTCGTATTATCAAACAAATGTTGTGTAAATTTCAGGCAAATTCGAAAATTGCCATCCAAATTCCTTAGACGTTTTTGCATTACTTTCATTATACATAGAACAAATCATTGCTAATTCAAATATCTCATTATTTGTTAAAAATTCTATAATGCACAACCAGTTTTGCTAAGTTCTTAATTCGACAATATAAAACTAAATATCGCTAAATGATTACCAATCTTTAGTTTGATATATACAAGAAAGTTTGGTTAAATTGTAATGAAGAGAAATAAGCCTCAAAGTAACTAAATTGAAAAAGAAATCGTCTGCATTTGACTAAGCAGTTTTTTTAAAAAATACTTTATATAAATATTTGAAACGGCTAAATTACAGTTAAATGAAAGAAAATAAATCGTCTGTGAGTTAATTTGTTAGAATGTCGTTTTGAAAAATTATGATAAATTTGGCAACAAATTAATTGCATATATTTATTTTGTATTTTAATTTTTACAATTAAAAATGGCAGTCAGAATATAAAAAAGAAATCCTTAGGAGTACGTAACAGCGTCGCGAAGCTGCCCTAAATAGGGAAGAAAAGGTTTTAATATAAATATTATCATGCATTTTATTTTTTTATATGTTATAAATTTTATTTCTATTTTCGTATATGGTACTATGTTATGCACTCAATATTTATTTAAGTATAATTCACTCTTTTAAAGATACGAGCATGCGGTTTTTTTTGTAATAATTTTGTATAAAAAATTAAAACTTTCCAATTGACTAAATTTGTCTATAGGTGTCCTATACAAATTTTAAAAAAATAACTTAAAAAATTAACGGGGAATTTTTTTATTGACATGGTCTTATTTCGTATCTTATTTTGAACTAATTTGAATAGCCCAATTATTTGTAATAGGTAAAGAATTAAACAGCGTTTCAACCTTTTTGGGACATATGTATTGAATAAAGATTCAAATAAGAAAAATTATTAATTCAAGAGAGCAATAAGGAAGTAATAATTTTTGTAAACAAAATAAATGACATAAGTAAAAAAAGTTTGAAAATTTTATCTATATAACACTTTTGACTTTAAATATTCTTAATTATGTTCAAATTTGTTTGAAGATAAGTGAAATACGTAAGATAATTTTCGATATCTATAACCTTAATAGACTGAATGAGGAAATATAGCAAAAAATAATAATATAATAAATAAAGACATTATTATATCGCATTTTAAAAAAGTGTCTTCTAAAATTGCATACGACTATATTTTTCTCATCAATTTTTAACATACTTCTATAATTGCAATCATGAAAAAGATAATTATAATTCAATTAATCTAAAATCACCAAATAATAATAGCTAGAAATAACAAATAAAAGCATTTGATGATGGTAAATTAAGAAATTCCCTGCAATAACTACTTACAATACATTAAAAATTTATAAATTCATTGGCAGATTTTAAAAATTTTTTAAACACTTTAAGAGCCAGACGAACTGGCGCATGCAGAACCTAAACAACATTTTATAAATCAGCTTACATTAACAATCCCCTTGAAGTCCAGACAACTACTTTTTAAAATCGACTATCATAAAAGTCTGTCTGCTAATGATGGCGGTAATTAGCAAATGGTGACAAGGAGTTTCAGGAGTTTTTTTTTTTTTTTTTTTAAACTTTTCCTTATCAATATCGGGTATTTAAAAAAGATAGTTGAAAGTTCTGTTCAGTCATTAGCAACTAGTTAAGATATGTAAAGTAAACTTCTGTCATTAACATAAAAAGGTAAGAAGGTGCAATGTCTTTTTTTTTTTAATTCGAGTATAAATTGTTGGGCAATTTTATAAGAGATAGTCGACGAGACAATTGCCATTCAAAAATATACAAATGAATCGTAGTGCTATATTTTTCTAAGAGAGATTTGAATTTTTCTAGCTCTAAATGTAAACTAAAAAAAAAGTGATTTCAAATAGGTATCTTTTGAGATTTTGATAGCTTACATGCATTTGAAAATCATTCTTGTATTATTTTTCCTGTCTTTAGTGCAATTTAAAAACTCATAGAATGAATTTGAAATCACATATTTTCATTTTAAGGAACATTTGTGGCAGATGATTATGGTGATGAATTAAAAATGTAACTTTAATTAGTCGTAGAAAGTTTAAAATTTGTATGAATATTTCTTAGCAATATGGAAAATGGATCCAAAAAGTCCGGTTTCTATTACAAATTAAAGCGGCTTATGAAAGTGATAATAACAATCTTACTCTTAATTAAAAATTTGTTTGGGTAAATAATTTTTATTACAAACTCTCAATTTTATTTCAAGAAGAAATCCCAACAATTTATTTTAAATGAAAATTTTAATAGGGAAACAAAAAATGTATTCCACCTTCTTTTCAGCAAACAGAAGAAACCAACGGGAGCGGTCACTCAAAAACATTCTGGCAAACTTGAATGAAGTTGTAATACACGGCACTGGCGTACAATAGTTACGAAATATTAACCCTTGGCATGAATTTAGCATTTTTATTGGATCTATCTTGGCGAGGTTTTTGGTGATTAATCCCTGCATGCGGTGAATAGTTTTCGAAAATGGAATTTATGTTTCAGATACGTTTTTCCTCAACCAATTAAAAAAAAATTGACATAAAACTGCACTTGTAGTCACAATATCACATACCAAATTAGATATTTTAAGCCATTTCGTTTTTGATCGACGGAAGGTCAGCCCCTTAATGGAGTTGTTTCAAAATTCGATAGGTTTCTACACTATAGATGTTAAATCTTGAACCGAATTTTATTTAATCATTTTGTAATTATCGTGCTACATTATATTTGAACAGCCGAACAGACGGACTTCTTCTGTTTAGATTTTACTCAATTTGATAGAAATGTGCAAATTTGATGTAAAATATTGTATACCAAATTTCAACCGTTTAACTTAAAGTATTTTTGTGTAATCTTTGTCACAGACAGACAGACATTTTATAAAAATGGGTTTTTCGAACTTGGGGAAGTTTAAAACGGAGATTTTTCAAATTCTCGAGTTCGAATTTTTGGACGATTACTATACTTTTTCTATACTATGCATACGAGAAAGTAAAAAAAAAAACTGAAGTGACTCATATTGTTCATGGTTTCCCGTTTTCTTATTTGACCAAAGGAATAAAAAAAAATCTAGCCATTTGCATGTGACATAGATAAAAGGACGAAACTAACTATAGTGTAAAGAGATTTCTTGCAGAGTGACTTCTTTCCAAAAATCCAATTTTGATGATTTATGATGAGTGAATTTATTACTAACCCTGTACTGAAAAATAAAACTTCATATAAAACGATCCATACAAGAGAAAAATAGTAACTTGCCTAATTATATAGAGAGTATTGAAAAAGGAAAAAAAACCTCTGAAATAATTAATAAACAACTAAGAAAACAATGTAGAAAGGTAGGTTTCACAGAATTTTGAAATATATTAATTGGTAATAATCTGAATCTGTGCAAAGATAGTTATTACTTATTAATATTCCATTTTTTGTGAAAATCTCAAATAAATTTTGTAAGTAAATGCTGGAAATTTGAATCTTAGTAAAATTGAATTAGTTGAAAAAATCGAGAAATTCGTAGATGTTGATATATTTCTTGAGATATTATTATGAATATATACAAGCCTTCAGGAACTTCGTGAAAATATATCCAAGGGCGAAGATTATGTCAAATTCCATAATTATCAAATGGATATCCAGATCAGCTAACTTATAACTAGAATCATCCATTTTCAAACAAATCTCGCCAAGCTTGGTGATTTCTATTATGAGTCTTACAGTGAAGCGTCTAATTAGACAAAGTTCCTTAAGCAATATAGCAGATACGAATTAAAAGAAAAGAACAGAACGACAATTATAGCAAATGCCAGAGGAGAAACATACATCTTATGACTCCTCGATTTCTTGTCTAAGCTGGAATTGGTCGTGTGCAATTTGCTATAAAAAACTGAACCAAATCGAATTCTTTGTAGGAAAATCTATTTAAAATGCATTACTAAATTTTGAAAAAAACAAACAAAAAAAACTGTGTTATTAGAAGTCATGAAATTTAATAGCATTATTTTGTGAAAGATGCTACGTTTTAAAATGACTGTTTTCGAGATAAATCATACAAATTTATCTGAATATATAAAAAAAACAAAGGTTTACAAATATTTCTTATAATGATGTTTAACCTTTTTTAAAAACAGTTCAATTGTATCCTTTTTCATTTATTTTCAGATGTCTTTTTGGTTGCAGACAATTTTAAATTAAAAAATCGTTTGTAGCTATATGTTTTTAAACATTTTTAAACTAAAGTTGCCAGAATTTAAAAGAAATTGTTAGATAGAAAAAGAATGTTTTAAAATTAGTGATGACCAATTATAAAAAAAATACGATGCAAATATGATTTTTTAGAATAAATGATTTGCTATTTTGAAAAAGCATTAAAACAGTAATTAGAAATCTGTCAAAAATGCATTTATTAATTTTTGTTAACTTTTATACCGAAAGCCGCATTTCAAATTTTAAGCATTTGGCATTTGTTTGCATTCATAGAAAATTAAAAGAGCCAAATAAAAATGTAGTCTTGACAAATCATTAGAGCAAAAAAACTAGCATTTTTTTTAATTCTGAAATATTAGCATGACTGTTAGCTTTCTTTTAAAAGTTTCTAGATGCCAGTAAAATTTTGTTGACAACTGGAATTTTACTCGGTTAAATGAAAATGTGAAAAAAAAAATTACAATTGGTGAGATTTCTTTCTTTTACGATCGTATTTAGCTGCAGACTGTCTTTAAGAAGAACAAATAACGCTTTATTGTTACCAAGCTTAATTATTTAAAAATGTTTAAAAGAAGAAAGAACTAAAATCTTTTAAAAATTGTTAAATAACTCATTATTGAATGACTATTCATTTCTTTTTTTATATGACATTTCTTTCTCATAAAGGAATAATTTTCATTCTCATTAAAAACATTTTTTATAACTTTCCAAACAGATGTAAATGAAAAATGGAATAAAATTCAAAAACGTTTTTCTTGCTTTGCATTTTTTTTGAGAAATTATTTTTTCAATACGTGAAATACGTGAAAGTGTATAGTTTTTGCTTCCAGTTAGTCTAACGTCTTTTATTGTCTAAGTTAATATAATGTCT
The DNA here is from genome assembly GCF_947563725.1 of Argiope bruennichi. NCBI lineage: Eukaryota > Metazoa > Arthropoda > Arachnida > Araneae > Araneidae > Argiope > Argiope bruennichi. Next base: position 82,118,217 of record NC_079159.1, on the reverse strand, counting down.
TTTACATTATACTAATAGAAAAATCACTTTTTTATGAACTAAACAAATGTGTCTAAAAACAACTTTTAAAGTAAAAGTTCCTCTAATCTTTAATGCATTTCTTAAGCTGAAACAGAAAATTCTAAAAAAAATTGAATCAAAACGTAACGATGCTACTATGTCAAAATAAACTGGTAAAGTACGATTTTTTTGTTTTGTTTTTCACACAGATTCGTTCACGTTTTTTCTATATTATAAATTGCGATCTGATCAACAGTAAAATATTTCACTGCTATAAAAACAGTCTTACCAGAGCAATTCATTTATATTCGGGAGTTAGCTTTCGAGCCAAGAGAAGATGATAATACTTCAGAATCGGCCAAAAGACAAAATGTCAAATGTGCTTAATTTATTACAAATTTCTTTGAGAATATGTAAATATTCAGGGATAAAAATTATAATGATTCATTTTAAATTGAATCTTTGCAATAACTAAATATATTGCAAGATGTTCAAGAAACGTATGAATCCAATAAACGAGATGCAGAATATTATCAAGAATGATTCATAATAAAATGCTACCAAATAAAGTTGAATCAAGTTTATACAGCTACTTTAATAGAAATAGAAGCAACAAAATTAAAAAGACATTTTAGGACATAGTCAGAAACTTAAATTGAAGGCTTTACTTTATTTTAAGACATATTTCGTTAAAGTTGATCTTTTATAAAGTTAAATAAGTACGATCAATGATTTCCACTTTCTTAACACTTCTTAAATATAATTTGATGTTTTAAATTATCAAATAAATGATCAATGGTGGTAAACAAAAATATTACGTCAAAGAGACGTAATTTTTTTGACTTTTTATTGCAATTAAAAAATAGAATAAACATTTGATGGCTAATATTTTTCAAGGCCTTGAATATTGTTTCAAGATTACAGATGTTAAAAGAACTACCACTTCTTCACAATAAAGAAACAATCTTATGCTGAGAAGGTGGTAAGCAATACCTAGATGAACGTTAAGATATACTTGTACAGTAGAATTTTATTTCGTGATGGAATTGTCAGTAGTATTTTAATATTTGAAGATAGGTATAACTATCATCATAAGAAAAATAATTTTAATTGATCATATTAACTTCTTGGTTTGTGATAGCTATGGTAAATTATATCAATATTCAGCATTACTTATTTAGATAAAGTTATAGAAATCTATAAAAATACATTCGTCAAAATCGTAAGGATTTCTGGAAAAAAACACACCAGGCATGTCCTTAGTCATGGGTATGAGTTATGTTTTACTTATCTGTTTCAAATATTCATTATAAATTTAATATTGTAACCGTCACTCACCCCTTTCCTAGAAGGGAATTAAATTTCCTTAAATAGCAAGCTGAGAACAATAAATTGAGTAAAAAGAAAAAAATCTTAAAGATGAAAAAAGAATAAATAAGGAGAACTATTAAATGTCCCTTGCGTTCTGATTTTACATTATTTTTTTCATAGCATTATATTTGAATGACACACACACACACACACACACACACACACACACACACACACACACACACACACACACACACACACACACACACACACACACACACACACACACACTTAAGCCTTACAGAATTTGTTATCGAGAAAGCATTTTGATTATCTTGATGCAAAAATATAAAAGTTAGAGCTAGAAAAGTAACAACCTAATTTTTAAAACTGCATCTTAAACACAAGTATCTAATTTGTGACATATCCATTCCGGCTAAGAATACGCCATTTTTTTTATTTCTCTTCCAAGTTTGAATATCGATGGGAGAAATTCACCGAAATGCGGAGTAAAAGTTTTTCCGGATTTCATTTTCTGTGTTGAAAACTCTGTAGGATAAACTGAGTTATGTATTGATAACAGACAGAACAGTTGATAAAAGAAAAGTAGTTTAAGAATTGGGGCAATTATTTCGCCAATTCTTAACTGAACTAAGAATTGGAGAAATAATTCTTCAATTCTTAGGGCCAGGGATTAATCACTAAAATAATTCTCCAATTCTTGGACAGGGATTAATCGCCAAATAACTTGTCAAGAATGTTTCTATAGATTCAGTAAAAATGCTAAATTCGCGTCAAAAATTAATATTTCGTAAATACAGTGCGCCAATGCCATGCAAAACGTTCCCTGGCCTGACAGGTTTATTAGATGTGAAAAAGTTTGGGACAACCAGTCCCGTTGGTTACTATACATTCTATTAAGCAGATTTATACTCAAAGAGGCAGTATTAGGAAGCAAGGTATTTTAAAAATTAACAGGATGATAAAAACAATTAAAATATTCTGGGAAAACAACGATTTCCCTTTTTAAATGTAGATTTTTGAAATTTAGCATCACATTTTGTGACATATTTCCATTCAGACTAAGAAGTGTACACTTATTTCTCGGGTATTTTTCTTCTAGAATTTAATACCAATGAAAGAAAATCATCCAAATGAAGAGGAAAAGTTTTCCCCAATTTCATTTTCTATGTGAAGAATTTCACTCACAAAATGAGTTAAGAAGTGAAGATTCAAGGATTTAGGTATTTGATCTCTATTTTAGATTCAAAGATTTGAATTAGAATTCTGACACTAGTCGCAGTTCTCCCGCCATGGGAATTCTTCACCATCCAATTATTTTTGGGTCGAAATTCAGTGATTAGATCCTGTAAGTCGTGAAATGAGATAAGATTGGTGGATTAAAAGATCCAATTTTGTTCTAACAACTGAAATTTTCTTTTTAGAAATAAATTGATTAATTTCCATACCCAAAGACAATGTTGATGAAGTTCTTATTAGATTGTCATCGGTTTATCAATTCTTGAAAAAAATCTAGATGAATTTTGCTAGAAAAAAACCCAGAAAATTCTCTTTAATATAACAATGTTTGTTTAAGAACAGAAATTTTATTTTGTTTTCTACAAAGAGAGTGTTCAGAGGAAAAGAATTGGTTCTAGATTTACCAATATTTTTAGATGCTTGGAATCCGGTATATATCCGGAACATATGCTTGGAATCCGGTAACATATTTTAAATATGCTGAATAAATTATTTTATTTTAAAATTCTTATTTCGTAATTTCTATTTAGTAAGCTTACATTAAAGAACAAAATATTTAAACTTGAAAATTCATATTAAAGTGAGAAGCACATATTAATGGGTGTTTTCAAATCTATAATTCATATTAATTAGAGAAAATGAAATTGGTCACTCATTTTTCATTACATTTATTACTTAGAAATAAACTGTAACAAAACAGAAAACTATTAAACTGTTTTGAAATTATTGATTTGGATTATGAAATATTTTATACAGTTATATTGAAACATAGCTTTTCTAAGGATTGTTTAAGATGAATATACTTTTAAAAAGTAGTTATAAAAAACACATTCTTTTCCTAATTTTTTAAAAATTTTTTCATCATATAACACATAAATATAAAGTAAAGAGGTGCTTAGATATTTTCATTAAAAAATTAAATTTTAAGGAATATTATTATGTGCTCAGGCTTAATTTTTATCCAAATTTTGTTTTTTGAAATTAAGAAACTTTTTAATTAGCTGAAAAAATCTATACTTTAAATGAATACCAAATAACTTCCACAGATTTTAAAATTAAAAAAAAAGATTTGAATCATGGCAGTCTTTTTTATTTAAAAGATCACCATTCCCTTAATAGCAACAAATTACTGAACCCTTTTTTCTGGACAGAAACACAATATAATTTCAATTTATTATGTCTTAATGGTTTAGTATACTTAATGTGAATTTTAAATCCGCAAATTTATCATTAAATCTTTCTAACTATTGTAGACATATACGAACATTAAAACAGAATAACTACCACCCTGAAAGAAAGCATTGAATCATTATATTTGGGAACTCTAAAGCTTTACAGTTTCTATTGATAAATGAAAGTTACACTGTTAATATAAATGCATATATTTTCCTTTTTGATGAATTTATTAGATAAGATCTCGATGATTATTACTGCAGCTGTTACCTTTTTTCACCTGCGTTTTATTAGTATAATTGTTATATTTATTCGTATCGTTTTTTTAGCAAATTTCCGACTAGGAAGTTGTCTAGAACCACTAGGCTAAGCGTTATAACTTTTAAAGTAAAAGGACTAAATGAGTATTTTCATTGAATTTATAGTCAGCATTAAACATTTAAAGTATAATAAATTAGATATTTATTATATATTAGTTTTTTTAATTACCCTTTAATTGTTTAAGTTAAAGCCACTTGAAAGCTCATAAAACAGTGATTTGTATTGTTATATTTGTTAATCTTATTATTTTTCTTTTAATTTATATTAAAGAAATGCCGTTCTTTTAACGAATAAAATCTAAGCTAATAATTATGAATAATGTTTTTAGAATCCCATGAAATAAAAAAATATTTTCACAAATATAAAAATATTAAATTGACTACAAATAAAATAGAATAATATTTTCACAATCTTAAAGAAATATCACACTACAATAAATCAGTAAGGAGTTTATTAACGGGCTTCTTAATATTCCCTGTTTGGAGGTAGAAAAATCCTAAATCTATCAGTTGCTCCAAAAGCACTATAATTTTGAAATAATAGGACTACTCTTACAAAAGTGTATGCCTGGATTTTATGAAGTCAAAAGATGTGTTCATTTCAATTGCGCCACAAACCTCTCAAAGATGCCAGAACGATAGTTCGCCATTAATAAAAGGCTAACAATTCTTTATAAAATTGAAACAATTTCAAGCAAAATTCGCACATAATGTTAATCCAATAACAAAATGCCAACTATAACAATAGATGAATTTGTATAAACAAATTTGAAAGACGTTTAAATAATTACGCATGAATTCAATGGAGAAGTGTTAAGTTAAACAAAGTATTAAATTTACAAGACGGGAGAAGGCAAAAAAGTATAAGGAGAATGAAATACAAAATATGAAAGGTATGATGTTTTATATAGGGATACAATAAATATTCAAATATTGATATCCATTAATTTGAAATTCTTCTGAAGGAAAACTTTCGCATAGCATCCTGAAATGTTTTGGAGTAGGATAAATCAGCTTATTTATGTTTTCTTCCCACTCAAAATACTTTCAAGTGCCATAAAAGTTGAAGGCATCGATAATTGTCTTAGAAGGGAGAAAATGGAAGAATCTTCCATTGCATTGGAACACTGCGTCTTGAGCACATAATTGTTTACCTTTCTCGCTTAATTTCTATTCTACTTTGAATGGCATAACCTTTTTTTCATTTAGATTACAAATTGCATCCATTATTGATGATCCATTTCCATCCACTTACGAAGAAATCGATAAGAAATAAATTTGAAAAATTAGCATCTAATGTTTCCGAATATGGGACATTACTGTATGAACTGTTTTATCTAATTATTTTATTAAATATCTAATTGAAATATAGCAAATTGCCTTGCTGATGAGAATCTTACTAAAAAAGTAATTACATGCCAAGTGTGGTTGCTGTTTTGTACTATTTTTAAGCCATCCATGCTGCCTCGTCCAATTTACAGATGGTATTCAGCCTATGAAAATTTTTTAAGGCTTAAACTATAAACCGCAAGCAAGCCCAGCATCAGAACATTGTGATAACTACAGATTTCGCTAGGGGTTGAATGTGTTCTTAAAACAACATGGGCTTTAACAACTGCAAGATGATAGCAATTTATTAAAAACAGAGATAAGCACGATGCAAGGTACATCATCGTATTTTGTCCTTATTGATAAGCAAACAGTTTTAGATACGGTTACACCTTATTTCAAATGTTAATAATATCAGTTTACTATATGCAATGATATATGAAATAATTTAACTGAGATGGTAATATGATGTAAAAAAAACAACAACTAATAAAGTGGTAAAGATGTAAAACACAGAACATAAAAATAAATTTCTGTTAATTCAATAGAACTTTAGAATTGCATTAAATTTTTTAACAAGATAAAATTTTACTCGTACATTGTCATTAATAAAATAATTTAATAAACTTTTATTAATAAAATTACTTTTATTTTCATTTTTATCATAAAAAAATTTTTGTTTTAAAAAACATTTTATTACTAAAGTGCTACTAATAAAATAAAGTTTTATTTTTACATCTTATTTATTCTTTTATAAAATTATATTAGTACATTGATTTATATTTTTAATAATTGAATGTTTCTAAATAACTGCTCAATTTAAGTGAACTCCATAAACATTTTTCACAAACATTAATCTTAACAAATATAACAACAAAAAAAAATGCTGTCAAATATTTACATTATAAATAATATTAAAAAAAAACATAGGCCAAGAATACTTACAACAATGTCCTGCTCATCAATTTTTACTATATTTCTGTAGTATTTTAGCATAAAAAATTGAATGATAATCAAAATCTCAAATTATAAAAGGATATTTTAATTTAAATAACAAAACAAATAAAAAGCAATGGCTAATGGCAATTTCTGAAGTCTTTACTATTAACTATATACAATAAAAATTTATAGTTTCACAGGTAGATTTAAAAATGAAAAGGAACGTTTTTCTTAAAAACAGAGCAAAAAAAAAAAAAAAAAAGGCACAGCAAGAGCCTAAAGTAAATTTATAAACTTCGTCTAAATAAAGAATACTGTTTTACATCTAGACAGCTATTTTCCGCGATAGACAATTATGTTTGCTAATTATGCCAGTAATTAGCTAATGCAGACAAGGAGATATTTTTCATTTTTCATGTCTACGACAAATATTGAAAAAATTAAAAGTTACCTTCTGTCATTGGCAGTGATTAGTTAAAATATATAAAGAAAATTTCTGTCATTAACTTCTAAAGAAAATAAGTTAAAATTGTTGCCAAGTAATTTGAGAAATTTTATGAGAGGTAATAGATGAAAAATGTCACTCATTCGCGTTATATTTTCCACGAGAGATTTGTATTTTTCTATCTATTAATGCAGATTTTAACGAAATGATTGTAAAGAAGAGTCTTTTTTAGTGCAGGAGAGTTTACATCCAACTGGAAATCATTCGTACATTATTTTTCACTTCGATGTGGCATTTATTAAAACTCGCAAACCGAAACATTTTTAATTAAGGAACAATTGTGGCAACAACTCATAATGTTAAATTAAGAGTATCTAAAATAGATTGGAGATTATGTGTAAAAGGTTCTTATCTGTACGGTAAAAAGAATATAAAAGGATCATTTTCTTACATAAAAAAATTAATTCTTGACAATAATAATTGGCTAGAAATTTTTTTTTAAAATTATATTTTAACTATAAATATACTGGGATGCATGAGTTTTATTGTACTACTTACTCCTTATTTTATGCTTAGAGGACATTCAAAATTTTATTTAACATAAAAATTGTAATAGAGAAACAACAACAACAACAAATTAGCCGCTTTTAAAAGTCAATGGAAGAAAGGAACTGTCGCTTTTTTTTTGTCTTTGAACTCAAGAGTAAAATGAAAATTTAACCATCTGCAGATAAAATATGGTATAAATAAAACAGCCAAATGATCTATAATGCAATAATATTTCCCGTAGGGTAACTGCCTTTCAAGAGTTAAATTTTGATGATTTTGTAAAGCGCCCTATTATAATACTAATGAATAAAATAAAATATATTCATTAAATTTTTTATATGTTTATACAAAATGTATAAAACTTTCCTCACAAAAAATGTCATCACAAATCTAGTTGTATATAGAAATTAAATTGAATTAACTTAATTTGAAAAAATTAAAAGAGAAAACAAATAACGAAATAACAATATATCAATATTGTTCCACAGCATTTTAAAATAATTATTAAGTATTAATTAAACACAAAAATATTTTTTTAAACAGGCATAAATTTAGTGGAGTTCCTATGACTTTAAAAGTTATTTTATCCATGAATTCATCAAAATGCCTTTAAAAAATAATTATAAAATGCGCTCATTACAAGCCTTACAATTTATTTTGCACTGAATGAATACATTTATATGAAAATAAGATTTAATAAGAGGCTCATTTTTACTTTCGCGTACACGAAGTAGTATAATTGTCAAAAAATTGGAACTAGAACTTTTGATGAATTTACATGTTTCAGATCTCAATGAATCCGAAAAACAGATTGGCATTATTTTTTTACTATCTTTTTGTAAATACGATCAAGATTGCTGAAATTTTATATATGGAATTAATAAGTTTATAGATTTCTGTCAAATTTTACATGAAATTCATTAATAGGAAATCTATCCTGTTGTTAGAGAACAAGTACACTTGATAATTACAAAGCTCAAATAGGTAAGTAGAAAAAATTTAGTACACAGATTTAGCATCTAATATATAGATATTTTTCAAATTTTGAATCAAACGGTTCACCGTCTGTCTGTATGCCTTTTAGCATGCATGTAAACCTAATAACTCAAAAACTCAATGGCTTAATGAAATTCGGAATGTTACCTTCTGATTACAACTGTAATGATTTTCAAATCTTGGTATCATTTGGGAGGGAAAAAGGCTTCAAAAATTCATATTAAAGCTGTGGATTAAGTAAAAATGATAGATTCATGCCTAAATTCTATTAGTTCGAAACTATCGCTTGTTTATGTAGCAAAAATATTCATTTACAGAAGGATATTAGATTTATACTTATGTAAAACATCTTCATAAACAATGAATTAAATAAAAAATACAATCCTTTACAACTTTATGTTAAATATTAATCTATTATAAGACAATTAGTAATAAATATTAAGTTTAAATTCCAAAAAATATGAATAAAATGGAATAAAGAATGAAATGGGAAATCCGATCTGAAGACTTTATCAAGGATCACCCACAAGCAGGGATTCAAAACAGGGATTTCTTTCTGTGAGGGATTTAACTTCCGTCCTAGTATTGACCTCTCTTAACCCGAAAATACCAAGAAATTTAGATTTTTTTTGAAGACAAGAATTAATATCAATACAGAAATGACTTTAAAATTATATAATTATAAACAAAAAATATTTCAAAAATTAAATGCAAGCAAAATCACAACACAATCAAAACAAACCAAATCACTTTTAGACAATTATCAAATTATAAAACTTAAAAACATTAATAAGATATAAAAGCAAAAACATACCAATTGAATGTAAACATAGAAAAGATTTTTATGAAGAAAACTAAACTTGTCACTGCAAACAATTATACTAATCTAAATTCAACTTTCCCTCTCTTAAAGCTGGAAACGCCTACCATGGTTGGTCAAAGTGTCTCTATATCATATGAAATAAATTGAACGATCTCAACGCCATCTATTAAGTTGAAATAAAAACAAAAGACAACAAACTGGAAAGTATATCTTCAATTATGAAAACATTAGAATATAGGTTAGAAAATAGAAATCCTCGCTTTGTAAAACTTTTATATAGAATAGTTTTTGGGAAAATCATTAAAAGTTAAGTTTTTAATAAGATTGCTGAGTCAATATAAGAAATTTTGTTATTACAATTTTTTTTAATCCTGTTAATCTTGAGAAAATCAAAATTTTGAAACCTTTAGAGTTTAAATTATAATGTTAATTACTACGTTTAATTACTTTGAAATCATACCTTTTACTGTAAATACCTACCAAAGATTTTCCATTAAAGATTTCTATTTTTAAATCCAAATAAGTAACTTTGTGTTGATGTTTGTTCGTTTAAGTTAAACTTAAGCCTTTTACATAATAATCAATAACAACATTAGCATTATCTATGTTTAACAAAAGTAAACCATCGATATATTTAAAACCCTTTATTAAATTGTATTTAATTATTTTTTTTCTCATAGTAATGCAGAAAAATATTGACCAAAACGTTTGAAAAAGCTGTTTCTATTTGATTAGTTTAGCTTTTATATTAACATTTTAAATCAACATTAGATCTATTTTTATATAGAATTTCTAAGACTGATGTGATACGGCAATTAAAATAGGGGCACGATCTGACGTTCCCCTATATGAATATTCGGTCACGTTCATATGACACGTTAATATAAAAGCTAAGCTACTTATTTGGATTTAAAAATAGAAATTTTTAATGGAAAATCTTTGGTAGGTATTTACGGTAAAAGGTATGATTTCAAATTAATTAAACGTAGTAATTAACATTATAATTTAAACTCTAAGGGTTTCAAAATTTTGATTTTCTTAAGATTAACAGGATTTAAAAAAATTGTAATAACAAAATTTCTTATATTGACTCAGCAATCTTATTAAAAACTTAACTTTTAATGATTTTCCCAAAAACTATTTTATATAAAGGTTTTACAAAGCGACGATTTCTTTTTTCTAACCTATATTCTAATATTTTCATAATTGAAGATATACTTTTCAGTTTGTTGTCTTTTGTTTTTATTTCAACTTAATAGATGGCGCTGAGATCGTTCAATTCATTTCATATGATATAGAGACACTTTGACCAACCATGGTAGGCGTTTCCAGCTTTAAGAGAGGGAAAGTTGAATTTAGATTAGTATAATTGTCTGCAGTGACAAGTTTAGTTTTCTTCATAAAAATCTTTTCTATGTTTACATTCAATTGGTATGTTTTTGCTTTTATATCTTACTAGCCGCCTTTGGCGACCAGCCGGTTCGCCAATCTTAATGTTCGTTAAAATTTTAATAATTAAATATTTTATGCAATTTCTACTTTAATAGCTTCTTCATTAAATATTTTAAAACTTCAAATTTTGATTATCATATAATTCATTCATAATATTATAAAGGCCTTCAGTCATAACGTAATATGTATCTCTCTCATTTTCTGTTAGCACCCGTAGAATTTATGCTTTAAATTAAAGTGGAAAGAATTTATCTTCAATTAATATAATAATATTTTTTACTGAAACAAAGCATTTTTTTATAATCTGATTACTGAAAATAGAGTCACTCAGCGTTTAAACTTTATGGGTACTAAAGAATATCTTTTTTAATTTATGTAATATCTCAAGAGTTGGTCAACAAAATTTTCTTAGATTCATTATGAGCAGATCGATTAATTAACAATGTTTAAATTTAAATGCATCAAACACTAAGAAAATAAAACGAATCGTTTAAAATAAACGGTTGAAAACAGGTTTTAAAAAACTACTTAAAAACGATGTACTTAAAACTATAAGCATATACAAAAAATATATAACTAACATAAATACAATTTACTTACAAAAGCATGCAACTAACCCAAAAATAATTTAAATCATCCATTGATAACGTTGTCATGGCAACAATCAAAACAGAATGCGCATGCGTGAATTTTCTTCGCCGGTTACGTAACGCAAATACGTGATTTTTTCTACGCCAGTTGGGGTAACGCTATGCGGATTAGAAATTTTTAATTTCCTTTATTCTGTTTTATTTTAATTCAAAAGTACTTCAGAATGAATCTGAAAGATTGATTCATTAACAATGTTTAATTTTAAATGCATCAAACATTAAGAAAATAAACAGAACCGATTGAAATAATCCGCCGAAAAATTTTAACCCTAGCCTCATTACTGTTGGGAGAAAAAAAAAACTGAAGCCTTTCTCGTTTGGCGCTGGGGATAGTGGAAGATTTTTTTGGCGGAAAAGTTGGCGGTGGGGAAAATGGAAGATTTTTTTGGCGGGAAAGTTAGTTTTTAATTAATAATTAAAATTCTAATTAAAAATTCGAAAAAAGAAACCCCAGGTGCACATTCCCAACCTCCAAGGTATACATGTACCAAATTTGGTAGCTGTATGTCAAACGGTTTGGCCTGTAGAGCGCCAACACACACACACACACACACACATTGAGCTTTATTATAAGTATAGATTAATGTTTTTAAGTTTTATAATTTGATAATGTTCTAAAAGTGATTTGGTTTGTTTTGATTGTGTTGTGATTTTGCTTGCATTTAATTTTTGAAAAATTTTTTGTTTATAATTATATAATTTTAAAGTCATTTCTGTATTGATATTAATTCTTGTCTTCAAAAAAAATCTAAATTTCTTGGTATTTTCGGGTTAAGAGAGGTCAATACTAGGACGGAAGTTAAATCCCTCACAGAAAGAAATCCCTGTTTTGAATCCCTGCTTATGGGTGATCCTTGATAAAGTCTTCAGATCGGATTTCCCATTTCATTCTTTATTCCATTTTATTCATATTTTTTGGAATTTAAACTTAATATTTATTTCTAATTGTCTTATAATAGATTAATATTTAACATAAAGTTGTAAAGGATTGTATTTTTTATTTAATTCATTGTTTATGAAGATGTTTTACATAAGTATAAATCTAATATCCTTCTGTAAATGAATATTTTTGCTACATAAACAAGCGATAGTTTCGAACTAATAGAATTTAGGCATGAATCTATCATTTTTACTTAATTCACAGCTTTAATATGAATTTTTGAAGCCTTTTTCCCTGCCAAATGATACCAAGATTTGAAAAACATTACAGTTGTAATCAGAAGGTAACATTCCGAATTTCATTTAGCCATTGAGTTTTTGAGTTATTAGGTTTACATGCATGCTAAAAGGCATACAGACAGACGGTCAACCGTTTGATTCAAAATTTGAAAAATATCTATATATTAGATGCTAAATCTGTGTACTAAATTTTTTCTACTTACCTATTTGAGCTTTGTAATTATCAAGTGTACTTGTTCTCTAAAAACAGGATAGATTTCCTATTAATGAATTTCATGTAAAATTTGACAGAAATCTATAAACTTTGTAATTCCATATAAAATTTCAGCAATCTTGATCGTATTTACAAACAGATAGTAAAAAAATAATGCCAATCTGTTTTTCGGATTCATTGAGATCTGAAACATGTAAATTCATCAAAAGTTCTAGTTCGAATTTTTTCACGATTATACTACTTCGTATACTAGAAAGTAAAAATGTGCCTTTTATTAAATCTTATTTTCATATAAATGTATTCATTCAGTGCTAAATAAATTGTAAGTCTTGTAATTAGCGCATTTTATAATTATTTTTTTAAGGCATTTTGATGAATTCATGGATAAAATAACTTTTAAAGTCATAGGAACTCCACTAAATTTATGCCTGTTTAAAAAAATATTTTTGTGTTAAATTAATACTTAATAATTATTTTAAAATGCTGTGGAGCAATATTGATATATTATTTCGTTATTTGTTTTCTCTTTTAATTTTTTCAAATTAAATTAATTCAATTTAATTTCTATATTCAACTAGATTAGTGATGGCATGTTTTCTGAGGAAAGTTTCATACATTTTGTATAAATATATAAAAAAATATAATGAATATATTTTATTTTATTCATTAGTATTAGAATAATATGGCGCTTTATAAAATCATCAAAATTTCATTCTTGAAAGGGCAGTTATCCTGCTTGAAGTATCATTGCATTATAGATCATTTGGCACTTTTATTTATACCATATTTTTTCTGCAAATGGTTAAATTTTTCATTTGAGTTCATAGACAAACAAAAAAGCGATAGTTCCTTTCTTCCATTGACTTTTAAAAGCAGATTTTTTTGTTGTTGTTTCTCTATTAAAATTTTTATGTTAAATAAGTTTTTTGAATTTCCTCAAAGCATAAAATAAGGAGTGAAACCAGAAATCTCGTGCTTCCCAGTATATTTATAGTTAAAACATAATTAAAAAAATTTTTCTAGCCAATTATTATTACTGTCAAGAATTAATTTTTTATGTAAAAAATGAGACTTGTATATTCTTTTTACTGTACAGATAAGAACTATTCACACATAATCTCCAAGATATTTTAGATAGACTCTTAATTTAGCAATATAAGCTGTTGCCACAACTGTTCCTTAAATAAAAAATATTTCGGTTTGTGAGTTTTATTAAATGTCAAATCGATGCGAAAAATAATGTACGAATGATTTCCAGTTGGATGTAAACTGTCATGCACTAAAAGACTCTTCTTTACAATCACTTCGTTAAAATTTGCATTCACAGATATAAAAATACAAATCTCTCGTGGAAAATATAACGCGAATGAATGACATTTTTCATCTATTACCTCTTATAAAATGTGGCGTAATTTTGCTCCGCTGTCAGATGACGAGGATGATAGTGAGATGGCACCCCTCCACCCATATGAATTTCTAGATCACACCAGTGGGAGGACGTTTGGCTCGGGCACCAGACCCGCTTACACCGTGGTACTTCGATGGAATAGTGCCTCGAAACTCTTCCCATTGAAATTCTCTTCATTTATTTATAAAAATTAAACCTCAAAAAATTATTTTCGGAAATATTTAATTAACATAAATTAAGCCAATTTCTTTTCGTAATGAAATCTTTATTTAAATATTTGTCATATATAATAATACAAATTTCTATTTGTCGTGTGGTTGATTTGTGTAGAAATTTCCAAAATCGTAAGGATTAGATTTTTTAAATTATTATTGTTATTTTTTAAAGAATTTGAGACTTCTTTGTTGCTATTAATTATAAAGTTATCCTAATTTTTAAAAATTTTATTTGGGATAATTTTTAGGTATTTAAAAAAAAACTTTTCTCAATTATAACTACTAGTGCTACGAATATGAATTTTAAAAGTTTTTTTTATGGAATTATTATTCAGAAAATTTTAACTTAAGCATTGCATTTATGCTAAATCCATTATGATTAAGAATACTACATTTATCTCTGGAGTATCTCTTCCAAAACCGAATGTCGATGGTAATTTCACTCAAATGAAGAGTGATAAATTTTCCCCGATTTTATTTTCTCTTTGGGTAATTTCGCCTGGTAAATTGAGTTTCGAAGCTAAGTGATAGCAGATAAACAGATTAAAGAATTTGGGATTGGATTGTTGAATTAGAATGTCACCACTAATCGTAGTTTTTCCTCCATGGAAATTGGATGCTTTGCCGTGCAATTATTGGTTAATTCAAAGTTTATTTTTTTCTCAGAAATGAAGTGATTAGGTCAGATAGAATTGTATTAGGTTTAAGATTGGAGGGGTATTACACTTGTATCATTGGATTTACAATTAAAACAAGATAATTTACATATATATTCAAAGAGAAAGTATGTGAAATTCAAAAGTGAGACGGGCATTCTATCATGCAGTTTTCTATGCTTGAATAAAATCCAGATGAAATTTTGATCGTCTTTCCATGATTACTGTTTTGCTGTAGAAGAGATACAATTTTTAAAAAGAAAATTTAGGTTACCAACTTATAGCGAAATCTGTCAAAATCTTTACAATTTATGCATCTAAAATTCTACAACAAATGTTTCCACGGTGTTTAAGCATAAATTAATATTATATTGCCTGCATATATATATAATATGATTATGATAGTATATCTTATAACTTTAAACAAGCAATTCTTATATATGAATAAATTAATTTATTTCGTGTATCTCGGAAACGGTTCTAACGATTTGGATCAAATTTTATATTTAAACAAGGTTTTGGTTTTTAAGTTTGAAGCGGTAAGCGAGGATAGAATCTGGGATCTTATGGTTATCAGTCCAGTAACTAAACCATTATACCAAAACGATCGTTCGGGTAGAAGAGTTGTTAACTGGCTTATATGCCATTCACCACAAGTTTATCTGTGTGTCTTTCCTAAAAAAACTCGATTTCATACAATTTTTTTTTATAACTTACTATTAGAATAAGTATATTAAACTTCGGTTCGAGTAGTGCTTCTTGCTTTAATTTTTTTCTTATGTGTTTACATTTAATATTTTTGCTTTTTGAATTTATCTTTATAGATGTTTTTCCTGAAAAAGCGCGATTTTACACCCCCCCCCCAAAAAAAAGCATTTTTTTTTATAACTAGCTTTTAGTGCTTTTTCTATCTTCTGTCATGCTGACAATGTGATATAGCGACATCTCGGTCCCGGTTTTACCATGGTAAAACTGAGTATAAGTAATGTCGGATAAATTGTAGAATAAATGGTGTAATATAACAGATTGTTTCGAATAACATTTAAACTAAGAGCATCCATCATGAATTTTTTTATTTAAATGACCAGTCCAAATGCAGGTAAGATCAAAAAATATTCATATGTAATCAGTACGTGATTCGTATGAAAACATGATTCCGAAAAAAAACCCATAATTTTACAAAAAAAAAAAAAAAAAAAAAAAAAACTGCAGAGTGCAGCTTGTTCTTTCATATATTTATTCTAAGATGTTACAAATCAATAGTTCTCTTACAATTATCAATAGTCTCAAGTAATTAATTGCTGTTGCCATTACTTCTTGCAGGGATTTCTGAAAAGGTAGACGAGGAGTTTCTTAGTGCTGTTGGATTAATGGGAAGATAGCCGCCCAGCTAAACGGATTGTGAACCAAACGCGAATTTGGCGGAATTCTACATGATTTGGCGATTTTTCGCTTGCGCCCGGCTAACAGGAAAGTAGCAAAAAAGCTTATAAAAAGCTAAAATTCGATGATTTATAAATAATGAACATTTACGTTGAATTACTAGTATTATTAAATAATAAATAATTACATGTTTATAATATATTGAAATAATAATTATCCATATAATTGGATAATGAACTGTTATATTTATTGAAGTTTATTATTTCCCTTATAACATAATAATAATAATGAAATTCTCTTATTTTAAGTAAGGAAGTCATTAATTAATAACTGTAATTCATTTTCCAAAAATGTTAATATCTTAGACTTTTTTATATAGGTGAGAGAATATTTTCGCGTGTAAAATAATATCAAATAAATCACAAATAAAATAATATTTTCAAACAAAGAATTTGTTATGTTCATGCGTCAACAAAAATAAAATGCAGACCAACTTACTATAAAACTAAATCTTATTAAATTATAGATAATATTATCAAATTTACATCAACTTATTTTCATTCAACATTCTAGCATCATTTTTTAAACAACAAATTAAAAGTTCCAGAAATATCACTGTTGCCACTCTGAATTTTACAACTATTTACAAAATAAAATTTATAATTATTAAAATAATCGTTAGCTACTTTTAAATAAAATATTTAAGATTTATGTCGCAACAAATTAAATTAAAATGAAACAAAATAAATTGCTATTGTATCAATTGAGTAAAAATATTATTTTTCACGTATGAAACTAATCACGTATGAAACTCATTATCGATTAAAAGAGTTACTTCATAAAGTGTACTGCCTTTAACAATAAACTTCCTACACTTCAAAAAATTGGACTCTATATTTCATAACCAGGAGATGTGTGCATTTGAACTGCTCTACAGAGATGTTTGAGGCGCCTGTTCCTCTTACAACGTTTACTGGGTTATTTAAAATAAAAGACAAATTAATTAAAAAAATTTAAATAGAATAAAATAAAATTCAAGTATGATCTTTAAGCAATAATAAAATTCCAAACATAAAAAATAGGTTAGTTTCATAAACAAATTTAAAATGTGTTTAAACAAATACTTATGAATTCATTGGAGAAATACAAGATTTAGAGAAGTATTAAATTTCTTTGAGAGAAGAAGGGTTTAGACAAAATAAAATTATGAAAGTGATGATACTTTATTTATAAGCAGATAGAATATTTAAGGTATCCGTCTAGGCTCGGTGAGAATTCTTGCAAGAAAACATATTTTATTATTTATATGATGTTTTTTTAATAATATAGAGATAAAATGATGAATAAAAATGAAAGTATTTAAATATATATGTAGCTTTCCATGAAAAAAAGCATATTTTGATGCAAATTTTAGCTTTTATTTACAAAAACTAGGATTGTTTTAGAAAAAAAAAAATTGCGACAGTTTTTCATTTTTCTTTGTAACATTACATGCGTAACGTATCTTAGAGTGCAACCAACTATTATCTAACAGTTATATTCAAAATTAAAATGTTTTGTGTGTAATATATGAAATTATCTATGAAATTTTAGAATTTTTTAAACAATATTTACATTAAACCATCATAAATCTATTTCTAAAGCTCTTAATATCAGATACATAGTCCATAATATAAATCCTCTTTAATATCAGATCCATAGTTTATTACATTCTGCATAGCATAAAGAGCACTAATTATAAATTTCATTAAGATTTCTTGATTAATTTTTTGAAATATGACGATACAGTGACTGTAGAATTATGAAAAAAAAAAAACCCCTCGTTTTTAAAAAAATGAATTTAAAGTTTTTAAATGCTTATAGATAAGCATCACCTACATGCCAAGGGTTTTCTATAACTTAGAGATAAAATAAACATATCATTGGAAACAGAAACGTATCTATTTTTTTGAACCAATAAAAAAAAAAAAAAAAAAAAAAAAGCGAATTTTCACCCAAATTCATGTTTTTAACCTAGTCGGTTACCTTAAGCATTAATATTCTTATATTTAAAATTCGCATGAAGGAAAACTTCCTTAGAGCAGCGTTTCTCTACATTTAAGTATTCGCGGCCCAGTTTTCAATCATAATTTTCATCGCGCCCCCCGATTACAATAAAATGTCTACAACAATAATGCATATTGAGTATTTTGGATTCTGTTTATAAATTATTCACTGCCAAAACAAGAGTAAAAGCGAGCCAACGTTGACAAGAAACCACATCTGGCATTTTGCGAAGCAGGTGGTAAACAGATGAAACGAATGAAAACGGGGAAAATTTAAATATTATATTTGAAATGAAAGCCAAACAGGAAGATAACGTTAAAAGAATATAAAAGTAGAAAAATTCATTAATGAAAATTAACCTAGATGAGGTGAGCTAAATTTAGAAACTAGGAATAAATTTTTCGAATAATAAAAGAAATAAAACAGAAGCATGACTAAACAAACGAGTAAGAAATAAGTAATATTTGTGGAAGGGAATCCACACGGCCGATGCCGTCTCGAGCATGCGTAGAGTAAATGTTTTCTCATAGTGTAATGTCCTGATCTTGACTGATAAAATAACGAAGCAGAATTTCCAGATAATTCTTTATTTTACAGCCCTAGATATACAAAGAATAACTTGTTCTAATCTTGGTTAAATAAATAGTTATTTACACCTGTAGTAGGAGATACAACAGTCAAAATCGAAGGTTTTTCTTGAAACTCAGTTCTTTATCTCGTCAACGCGACCATTCCAGGGGTAGTTTCTCAGACTCCGAACTCGTGGGCGTAGTCCAACAGTTCCTGCAATTCGTTTCTTCTCTAATTCGCTCTAAAAAAATCTCCCCGCTTTATTTCGGCGACAATCTCCACCTCTTAATTTACATTGGTTCATTTGAGCTCTCCTTCGGTCAATCGGGGTTCAACCATATGCTCTCTCAGCGGCGCTAGTGGGTCGTGGGAAGGTCCTTTCACAAAGAGAAACATCTAGCATTCAGATGTTTGGGACACCTCTTTCTCTTTGAAGGTACTATCAGTACCTCTGGAACGAGGAATTCCATATGTGATATTCCATTGTAGTCTCTAATGAACAGATGCGAGACCACCCAGGTGAAAAGATCCACCATCTGGCTATCTCGAGGAGTTTAGTAAGTAACAGCGATGACACAATGAATCAGTACAACACAATATCTTATCAATACTGGGAAACGGGGAATGTTACAATAGGAAGAAGGAAAATGTTCTATAACGCAAATTTCAATTGCAGCTAGTCTCATTCGAGTCAATCCTTCCATCGCTATCGAATCTATCGTGAATGTGTATGTTATATACGTTTTCGTATTAATTGCAATTCACCATATTAAATATTCACGACAGCAGATTTGTGCGGATTCACGGATAAATTTTTAAGCGGAAGTAAGCGAGCATTAGACGATAGTCAAGCATCAACAAGCACACAGACGAACGTGGTTCCGAAAATAAAATTAAGAAAATATTCTTAAAAATACTTAAATTTTGGGTTTACCAGTACTGAAGTAAATGAGAAAGAAAGGCCCCCGTGTATCATTTGCTCAAAAATGTTGGCCACAGACAGCATGAAACCTAATAAACTTAAACGACATTCGGAAATGCTTCATAGTGAGTACTTCACCAAATCCAGAGAATTCTTCGAATTAAAATTAAAATCATATAAAAAGCAAAAATCATTTTTTAAAGAAACTTTGTCTGTGAATAAAAAAGCTTTAATTGTATCTTAAAAAGTTTCATAAAAAATAGTCAGATGTAAAAAACCTCACACCATTGGTGAAGAGCTTATTTTTCCAGCAGCAATTAAGATTGTAGAAACTATGTTTGGAGATAATTTTTCAAAATAATTGCAATCCATACATCTTTCAAATGATACTGTTACTCGTCGAATTGATGATATAGCTGAAGATGTACAGTGTCAGCTTTTCTCGAAGTTACGTTTCGAATTATTTTCAATACAGCTTGATGAAGCAACGTATAGTAATAAAAATGCTCATTTAATTGCCTATGTTCGATTTTGTGATAATATGTCAGTAGTAGAAAAACTACTTTTCTGCAAACCAATAGAACTCAAAACAACGGACCTCGAATTATTTGCTATTTTAAATGATTTTATGAACGAGGCAAACATAGAATGGGAAAAATTGCGTCGGAATATGCACCGATGGTGCTCGTTCAATGTCCGAAGATTCCAAGGTATACAAGCACTTGTAAAACAAAAATCGCCTCTGTGCGTCTGGATACATTGCATGATCCACAGAGAAGCTTTGGCTTCGAAACAAATGAGTCTTGGTCTGAATATTGTGTTAACTACGTAAATTATATAAAAATACGACCCCTGAAACCGAGAGTCTTTTCCGCACTTTGTAAAGACATGAGTTCAGTACATTCGGCGTTAATATTTTATTGCGAGGCAAGATAGTTATCATATGGGAAATTTTTGCAACGTTTTTATGAATTAAGAGAAGAAATTGCCGTTTTCCTAGAAGAAGAAAATTCTAAAATTTTTTGAAACAAAGTAACTCTTTATGTTTATATTTTCTTTCCCGTCCTGGCTGTTTCCAAGCAAAAATACTGTCAAACTTAAAAGAACAGATAGCTGTCTTAGTAAGGGAAGGACGGAATCAATTTGAATCTTCCATAGAAAAGCATTGAAGCATATCATCAGTTTCTAAATCGCTTCCATTTTGCATCATAATACCGCCTTTAGAGAGGAGAGAAATTAATCTGCTTGATTTTTTTTCTGTCTTATTTGAATGGTATAGTGATCTTCCCTTTCCCCATTTGGATTACAAATGGCGTCAATCATTGATGATCCATTTGCACTCGTATATGCGAATAAAAAAAATTCGGACAAAAACATGGTTAGAGGAACTGAAATCTAATGTTTCTTGAGTATGTATTTTTGCTTTAAGAACTTGAATTTTCACTCGATTGCAAAATAAAAATGAAATTTTTACTGTCAAATAATTTTTTATGTTAGGAATTTTGAAAATTTAAAATGAAAATGTATTGCAAATGTATATTATGTAAAACGGTAAGAATGTAATACTAATTTATATTTAAAAACTATGAATAAAACCAATAAGCAAAATAGCTTAAGTTCAATTTCGATTATTCGGATCTCGATCAATCGGATTCTCTGTTATTCGAAGCAGAATCGGAAAATCGATCCATTATGTTTTATAATTTTTTAATATAGTCGTTTCAGAGAAGAGTTATAAGAACTGGCATTGGAGTCGATTTTTCATGGTACGAAAACCTGCAATATTTTGTTATTGATAGGTAATTTTTTTTAACTTAAAAGTTATTTAGAAGGAAAAAAAAAAAAACTAAAACACAGATTTCATTTTTAAGTTCTTTAATAGCGACTTTGGTTGATTAATTGCATTTTTATAGAAAAACGGTATTGTAAATGTATTTGAAAGTTTTGCATTGCTGAGTGGCAATAACTATTGTTTTGAGAAAAACAGATAACTATATTTTCGAAAGTAAAGTAGATTGGGAAAGTAAAGTGAATTGGTAAAATATTCTTTAAATAGGAACCTTGAAAGCAAATTTAGAAAATATTTGTGTAAAGATGTCCTTAAAGAAAATTGGAAAAATATTCGCTTGAGAAATCCTTGAAAGAAAATTGAAAAATTATTCTTTTGCGAAGAGTTTGAAGAAAATTGGGGGGAAAAAGTGTAGGAGGCAGGGAGAATCAGTTATAAAGTTGAAAATTCTCTAAAAAGATTGATAATTATTAAAAGTGTTTGATAATATATTTATTGGTGGTTGTATATTTAATAAATATGTTAATATGTTTTTATAATTTCAAATAAACAATTTTTGCAAGATTTATAAAAAAAGGCATAATTAATTTAACATTTAATAGAATTAAAGTAGCCCTATGATTTAAAATTAAATTAGTGAATTGTTTTTTGAATAAAACTATATCTAAATTATGAAAAAAATGTTTGTACAAATTTGGAAATGATTATGTTCTAAAACATTTTATTGCATTTATTATCAATTTTTTTGTTGTTGTTGAAGAGAAGTTTTCGAATTGTCTATTTATAGTCTAAACTCAGAGAAATCTATTGTGTAATCTTCTTTGACATATAAAAGTCGTCGAAGGAAAACTTTTAGGTTATTGAATAATTGGAAAAAATGACCATATTTCATATTCGTGAGAATTTCTAAAGGTCAACCATAGATTTTGTTTGTCTGTTCCGAAAATGAATCTCAACGTTTTTCATATTCCATACTTATTTTCCAGAAATGTCACTGGAAAACTATGGACCGGACTTGTATGTTTCTAGTCAAAAAATTTGATATTAATGATAAAAATCTATCGTAGGGAAATAAAAAACGGTTTTTTAGTTAAAGATTTGAAAATGAATAATAAATAAAAGAAGATAGAAAAATTTCTATGAATGTATCAATTTTGATATACACGCGGTAAAGATATGTTTACTTCGCTTTGGCAACAATTTGCAGAAATACATTCAAGAGTTAATAAGTGGTTACTAAAAATTATAAAGTGGCTATAAGTAAATTATGTATTCTTTCATTTTTTTATAAAATTCAAATTACTAAAATACTAATTAAAAATATTAATTTGTATTTTTTTGTAATCATAAGATATATTTCGTTCTGGTAATTCGATTACCAGATCGAATTATAAGAATCAGCATAGCTGGGACTACAGGTGTGTGATCAGTTATAAATTACTCGTAGCTATCACCGGCCTACACAGAGACCTTCCCTTAGGTGGTATGTATCATCATTGGAGATGCGATCAATTCAACCTCCTTTTCGTTATTATAATCGAAGAAGAAACGATAACCTAATCCACGACACCGGGTTTCGCCTTCTTTCATCCAGGGGGACCTGGCTGTTTGAATGAATAAAATGCAATACATATTCCAGAAAATATATCCGATTTTACATTCCTTTTCAAAAAAAAAGTGAGTTAAAATTAAAAAGAAATGATGAATAAAGTAATTTTTAATGTATAAATAAAAAAAATAATAAAAAATTGTAATCTGATATTGCAAATTTCAAGTTATCATGTGCAAACATTATTTTTTTTAAAGTCACGTGGCATCAATCGGACAGATAAACATCATGTTCTCAAAAGTCAAATATTTCTCAATCACCAACATTTAGAGAAGCGATGGTTTTTGATCACAGCCAAACGAATCGAGCTCTTATAAAGTATATATAAAAACGCGAAACATCAAGCGAAAGCATCAAAAGTTATATATATATCATTCCATCTCGTCTTCCGCTTTCATTCCCATTTTCTTCTCTGTGCTTTTTCGGGCGATAACTTCTTAGGACTCTGCCCTTTATTGGCCAGATAGGTGAATCGGGTATAAGGCAGACATTCGCACAAAGTTGCATTTTTTGTTGGCAATAAGTCACCAAACGTGACAACCTTCTTAATCATTTTCTAATAACCTTAAAAGCGGAAAAATAGATGTCTCAAAATCGATAAATCACCAATTTTCTGCCCTTATATTTTGAGGATTCAAAAACCCCAAACTAAAACATTATGTTCTCACATGATAAAAAAATTAAAATTATAAATTTTAGAACGTGTAACCCTTGTTTAGAACACAGTTTTATTCTATTTGAAAGATACATTTGAATTTTAATACATGAGAAAAATCATGTGAAGTTTTTAGATTAAAGAATAATACTGTATTTATTAATTTTTACTTTAAATTCTGAATTCACTTTCATCTGAAGAAAAAGGGGGAAGATACTTTTCTGGCTGAAATTGATATACTGAATAATGGTTTGATCTTTGAATAAAAGAAAAAAAATTACAAAAATTCTGAAAAGCAGGTCCTCAGCAATGGATTTTCGGAGAGGTTTTACTTATCCAGATGAAATTTTTAAGACAAATGTAACGATTTAATAGTTCATCAATTTTTGTTGGAAGGTGAAAAAGATAATAAACTCAGTACAAAAATATTAGTCGATGGACAAGGAGGAAAAATGAAATCACTCGTCTTCTCACTCGTTGCTGATTGCACATTATTCATTCATAACATCTCTTTCATATTTATGGATTTTAATTCCACAGCATTTATGATTGAGGAGACACTCTGATCAGTTTTTTTTACAAACGTGTAAAAGGTAAGACTAAAAAGTAATAATCTCCCATTTTTTAAAGCAGCATTTTTAACTCTGGCATCGCATTTGCGATATATATCCGTTTCGACTAAGAATACGACATTTATCTCCTGGGTATTTCACTTCTAAGATTGAATATCGATGAACGAAAGTCACCCAAATGAAGAGGAAAAGTTTTTCCCGATTTCATTTTCCCTGCGGAACATTTCGCCTCCCAAATTGAGTTACGAAGCGAGGTGATAGCAGAAAAGTAGATTAAGGAATTGGGGATAGGATTATTGAATTAGAATTCCATCACTAGTCGCAGTTCTTCCTTCACGGGAATTGAATTCTCCGCTACGCAATTATTGTTTAATTCAAAGTTTTTGTGTTGGAAATGCAATGATGAGGTTTGGTAAAATTGAATCAGGATAGAACTGAAGAAGGATGAAATGGCCTTGTATTATTTTTGAATGGCAGGAATCTTTGTTTACAAACAAAACGAGTTATTGATACATTGGAAGGCAAGAACAATAAATTCAATGGTTTTAATGCTCGAGTAAAATCTAAATAATCGTTTGCCATTCAAGTAAATAAATTTTACTTGAATAGCCAATGAAAGTCGTCCTTTTCTAATGATAATATTCTTTCTTCAGAACACATTTTTAATTTGAATTTCGAATAAAAGAAACAACTCTGAAGATGAGAAATAAAAAAAAAATTAATTTCTGATTGAAGTATTAGCAAATTTATTTAGACATTTGCTTGATCAAAATGTTTCTTCCAATTTAAAATGATTTTTTTTTTTATTTTTGTTCACATGTATTTTAAATAATTTTATAATTGAATAATTCCAGAATTTTTATTTTCATAATGTAATTTATTAAACTGAATAAACTGTAAGGGATGGTAGATTATATAAATATATTTTACAAATTATTGATTTAAAATTATGAAATGTTACAAATATAGGTAATTAAAACAAATTTTATAGGCCTCTTATAAGATAATATTGCCGCATTGAAATGCATAGCATTTTACATAGGAATTTTTAATACAAATTTTACAGAATTTCCTCAGAATAACGAGTTATATTATATATTTCGCATATAAGCATACATTTTGAAATTTAAATATTGAATAAAAATTGTCTTTACTGTCTTTTTTTCACTAAATTAAAAACTAACAATTCTATTAAAGGCAAACAATGTTAAATAAATAATTCGAGAACTAAATAAATATAGAATTTCTTTTAAATGATCTAAAATGGTTTTTAACAAGGGGGTTTTATATTGCCAAACTTATTATCAATTCAATTCAGTTATTATAGTCTTGAATAGAATAAGTATAATCATGAACGAAAGATAGTATTGCTTCATCATGATTAAGAACATATAACGCTCTGTTCTAAAAGCTCCTACGATTTTGATTAAAGATGAATTTTACATTACTAGCATAAATATATATATATATATATATATATATATATATATATATATATATATATATATATATATATATATATATATATATATATATATATATATATATATATATATATATATATATATATATATATATTTCTTTTCAAAGAATTTAATTTGCATGATCAAGATACATATTTCTATCAGATGTTACAGGGCATTTCTCCTCCTACGGTTAATTATTATTATGGACTTCATTATCCATTCACTTTGTAGTGAATTTCCGACTAAGCAGCTGAAGAGGACCTCTGGTCTAAGGAAAGCGCTAGCAGGTCTTTTAAAGATTTTCATAACATTTAAGCTTCCAAATAAAACAAAATTGTAAAAATTTCAAATTCTGCTAATTATAGAATATGAAAATTATAATGAATTTTGAAATTTAATTCTTAAAATTACTATAAAATAATGTGTAATTAACTACATATTTATTATTTGAAATTAATTATTCAATTTCATTGGTTAGTTTCATAGGACTTTTTGTTAATTTAGTGTTTTTATCCCCAATGAAATATAGTTCAAGAAGCATTTTTCCAAATAAAATGTCAAATAAAGCAGAAATAATATATTAAAGAAATTATTAATAATATAATATCAAATAAATCATAAATGATATAACTTTAAATAATTCAGAAATAAAACAATATATTATAGAGGGAATAAAGCATTGGTATCTTGATTAATCTAAAATGCTTTGAAAAGTGAAACAAAACTGATATTAGTAAAACAAGGGCTTCATTATATATACTGCATAGAGCTACAAATTTCTAAATCCACCTCTTGTACGAATAACTCTATAAACTCAACAAAAAATGATTATTATCACAAAAATAGGTGTCTGGATTTCTTGACTTCAGAAGATGTGTGTAATTGAGTTGTTCCTCAGAGATGCTTGAAACGCACATGCCTGTTACTGTAGTTAGAAAGAAGGCTCACTATGGATATTTGAAATAAATATCACACAAAAATCTCTAAAATATTATATCAGGATAAATTAAATCCTAAGCAAAAAATATTATTCTAATAATAAAATGCCAAACCATAAAAATAGGGTTACACATCAATATAAAGAAATTTGTTTAAATAATTACTCCTAAATTTATTGAAGGTATACAATTCCACGATGACTAGCGAATATATTAAAGACATAAGGAAAATGGAATAAAAATTAAAAGTGCATTGCATACTCAAATAATACCCATCAATCTGAAACTCGTATGAAGGACAACTTTCCCCAAATAATCTAAAATCTTTTGGAACGGAATAAATCGTTTTGCCCTTGCTTCCTCTCTCGCTTAGGAGTCATTTCCAAGCAAAAGTACTCTAAAGTGCTATAGAAGTTAAAGCAGGTTCCAGCTGTCTATCTTAGTAAGGGAAAGACGGAATCAATTTGAATCTTCCATCCCTACAGAAAATGTATCGATGGAAACGGTCATTTTCCAAATCGCTTACATTCTGCATCATAACACTATTAAAGAGGAGAGCAGTTTTCCTCTCTGACTTTATTTCTGTCGTCTTTGAATGGTATAATAATCATTTCTTTTCCCCATTTAGATTACAAATGGCGTCCGTCATTGATGATCCATTTGCATTCATTTATATAGAAAAAAAACATCAATAAGAAATATAGTTAGAAAAATGCGAATATAAAAAAGGTAAAACCGAGCATTAATTTTGCTTTAAGGACTTGATGTTGAACTCGATTACAGTTGAAATATGAAACTTTTATTGTCGGATGACTATTCGGAATTGAAATAGGCTACAATATACTTTTCAAGTATATATATAAAATTAACGAACGGGAAAAAATAACGCTAATTTAAACTTGTTTTATATCATATACGTAAAATAGTCTTAGTTATATATTTCTATCAATTGTGGCCACTTTCTATCTAGGTAGTATTATACATTCGTATAGTGCTTTTCATCGCTATTTTTATTAATATTCAAGGTTAATGTGTGTGTGTTGGGACTGTACACAGTACAGGACCGATCGTTTGATTAAAAACTACAAATTTGTTTGAGATATATTTTAAAGAGTGAGAACCCGTATCTTGGAAGGATTTGTTTTGAAAAACTGTTTAGGGTTTTGATTAATTAAGACTTGAACAAAATTTTGTTTTCCTTTTCGAAAGAAAACTGTTAAAAGAAACTGTTTTGTGGTCTGCTTGAAATAAATTACCCAGTCGCTTCAGATTTTGATGGCGTCATGGAACTCGACTCCATTAGGAATATTCATATATATATAATAAAAGAATATGTAAATTTATAAAAATAAAAATGGCTTCAATGCCTGTTGAATTTTAATTCTTAAAATGCCTGTTGAAGGAATCATGAATATCAAGTTATTCATCAGAGATTTTATTGACATTAAACTAAACAATTTTTCAAGACGAAATAGTTGGTCACCAAAAGTGGCTATTTTTAAATAAAGTTATCGAATTTTTCACAAAGAGTATAAAATTGGTTCTGGATTGTATTTTCAAAATGCATAGGCATCTAAAAGTATCATTAACTTGAGGAGATCTTTTATAACTTAAAATAAATATTTAGTGGGAAAATTTTTATTTTTCATTTATACTCAAAAATACCTTAACATAAGCTAAATGTGTAGAATCATCTTTGAAACATATTTATAAACAGTCAACGAAATAGATGTCAGTCAAGTATGAGTATATTAAGTGGTATATAAGACAAATAGAGAACAAAATGAATTTAATATCAATACTTAAGTGCAAATATTGTCACTTTTAGTTATAATTCCTATGAAAATTCATATATTTCTCATGCAGGGGATACGCTTTCCTATCTCTTCGTCGAAATTGTTGCTGCCAACGTTCCTTTGAAGCTACTAATTATTCTGGAATTTTTTTTTTGGCATTTTATCTAGTTTTTCAAGCCAGGAAAGGAATGAAATTCCCTCGTCTCTAAGTCGTATTCTCCATGAAAAGCAATAAAAGCGCAAAACTGCGCAACAAAAGATTTTGTTTAGCGAGTTAGTATATCGTCCGACAAAAACTTAGGATGCTTGGTTCCCAAATAATGAGCTAGCTGAGAGCATACCAAAGTTGCAATTTTTGAAGGACAAATATTTACACATTTCTGCTCTTTACTTTGAAGATAGTTCTCAAACTAATAAGGAACTTCAAAGGGGTTTTAAGGCCTATCTCTATCTTACTTCTCTTTTATTGACTTTATTATTATTTTTTTTAATTCTCGATTACACATTATTTTTAACTATATATATTTTGATATTTATGTGTACTCATGCTTCTTTGATGGTATTGTGTTTATGTGTCGTTTACTTTTTTGACCCTTGCTGCATTTGTATTTATGCAGGCGTTCTGGCATAGGGGTAGCGCGTCTTCCCGTGATCTGGGAGCCCTGGGCGAGTCTCGGTTCGAGAATGGTTATTCTTCATCTGTGCTATCTATGAGATGTGTGAATGTGCCCCCTGTAAAAAGGGGTTGTGCAAGCGAATGTGATGCGTGAGTAGCTAAGACGTACTCTTGGCCCTAGTTGGCGTTACTAAAAACAAGAGACGCTCCCTTGGTCATGGCAAGTGCCATTAGAAACAACAGCAACATTTTTATTTATATATGGTTTAGAACTTTGCAATTCTTTATTCTTTGCTGTTCCTGTTTTATTTATGGCTTGTGTTTCTTGTGTGTTTTTGATTAATGCACTCTGTAAATGGGGTCAATCTCTGTACTGTGCTTATTTCACAATAAATAACAATAAATCTCAATTACTGGCAGCATTAGCAAGTAGTCATGTTTGTACTTAACTTTTGGTAATAATTTCTTAATCTCATATTTTATTTTTTAATAACCCAACGGAGATAGAGAAAAAAACTGTCTTCATATTTTATTCGAAAAATCGCCTTTTAAATTTGTAGAACATGATAAATATATTAAAATTCATATAGATTCGAAGTCATCAAGTGATCATGCATACGAAGATCCTAAATGGCTTTTCATGAATAAATTCTTCATCTACCTAAAGACGAATACTTCACCTCCAGACGACAACTTTTCACGACTGACGATCATAATCATCTATCTGCTAACTATGTCGGTAATTAGCGACTGGTGACAAAGAATTTCAAGAGTTTTTTCCCCCTCTTTACTTTTCTATCTACATCAAGCATTGAAAGAAGTCAGTTAAAGGCTACGTTCTGTCATTAACGACAACTGGTTAAATTAGATAATGTAAACTATTGTCATTAAGAACGAGAGAAAAGAAGATAAGTCCTTTTCCCATCATTTTTTTTCCTCTTGGGCCATAGTTTTTGAAAAAATTTGTAAGAAACAATTGATGAAGCGAAGGTTACTCATAAGTATATAAATGAAGTGATGGGTTATGTTTTTGTAGAGGATTTGACATCCTCTGTCTCTGAATCAACTTTAAATTGGCTGATTGTAAATATAAATACATGTTTATTTTAATGCTTGACAATTCATATCTAACTGAGATTTATTCTAATATTAGTCGGTTTTGGCTACTAGCTAATACGTCAAAAATATTGATTTTACCAAAATTTCAATTAAACCTCTGAAACATAGCTATATTTATGAATAAATCAATAAAATATTTTTAAGCATTTAATCATGGTAGGCATTAAAACTGTTATTTTAATAAATTTACATCTGTTGTCCATATGAAACTTCCTAGTGGAGTTAAGTCCCATGACATCATAATGTTATTTAAAATTATACATATTATTTTATAATAATGCAATTTCATTTTCTGATGTGAATTGCGAAAATATTTAGTAAAGTCTTTCTTAGCTTTCAACAATGGAAATCATATGATTAAATATTTAATAAGCTAATAAAATCGGTTAAAATTTCATTGAAACTTTAAAACTGATTTTTCAAAATTGTACAAATCATATTTTTCAAAAATTGTCAAAATTCAAGAAACATTGCAATGTAATTAAAATTTTGCTCTGACAAACATAATTTTTAAAATAATTTAAAATAGTTTATTTACAATATTTTTGGAGTTGTTTAAAAATACCAACATTTTGTTTAATTTTAACTGAAATTTGAAATAAAATTTAAAAAGAAAGATCTCTCCTAGGTTTGTATTTTCATAAACTTCAGATTATATCCATTCCAAATTTTTTGGCTTTAGGTATAAAATTCTGTCTTGTATAACGGCAATACACACACGCACAAAAATAAAATAAAAAAAAAACACCAGAATATTCCTTAATATAAGAAATGTTGGCAGTAGTGAAAGTTTAATACGAAATCCGCCGCAAATAACATTTATCGAGATAAATTTCAACTGTACGTGCAAAAAAAGAAAAAACTCCGAGTTACTAAATGCTATGATAGATGGCGCCAACAGCATGAATTTTGCCAAGCAAAATTAAAAAAAAAATAGTAGTTGAAAATAATATTTTTTTAAAGATATTTTTCTTAAAATTTATCAACTTCTTTTAAATATTACTGTGATTTCTTTAAATATTCGTTTGATTTTATTTTAAAAATTTATTTTGGTTACAGACGATATTTAATAGGATCAAACATATTTGCATTTATTGGCAAGAATTTTAATAGCTGTAGAAAAAAAGGTTTTAAAGAAAATTTTAAGAGAAAGAAATAGTGGTGATTAATTATAAAGAAATTATGAAGCGAGTATTATTTATTTGATGGAAATTTCTATTCCTCAGAAAAAGCATTAATAATCAATTGACAAAACTCTAACAAAGCTTAGTTTAAATCTTTGAAAGGCGTATCTACATTTGAAATATTAAACGTTTGACAATCATTTGTGTTAAAAAAACACAACGGCTTAAATAAAGCGTAATCTTGCAAAACATTTGCAGAATATGACAGTTTTTTTTATAAAAAAATTATTTTAAATGTCAACATGCTATTTAACATAATCTGTTTCTTTTCAAACCTTCCAGATTTCAAACAAAAAAAAAAATCACCCGACAGCTGTAAATAAATCTTGTTAAAGGAAAATACAAAAACATTGGCTGTTTATGACATGGTTTCTTTAAAACTTCAAACTGTCGTTAGTGAAAACAAACAATTTTAATTTGCTGACAAGTGAAGTGAGAATTTTTTAAGCAGAAGGAACTTTTTTTTCTAGCCTGTTTCAACAAAGGAAAATAAAAATCGTCTTCTTTTTTAACTAGAAGCATAATATTCATTTTTCTTTAAATAAATGTTTTTCAATCTTCTTGTAATGCATTTTATTTCATCTGTTGAATACTTATTTTATTATAAACTAGCCGCCTTTGGCGACCAGCTGGTTCACAAATTTTAATGCACGTTAAAATTTTAATAATTAAATATTTTATGGAACTCCTATTTTAATTGCTTCTTCATTAAAATATTTTAAAATTTCAAATTTTAATAATCATCTAATTTATTCATAATATTGTAAGGCCTTCAGCCATAACGTAATATGTATCTCTCTAATTTTATGTTAGCTCCCGTAGAATTTACGCTGTAAATTAAAGTGGAAATGCAAACTGCAATTAATATAATCATTTTTTTTTTACTGAAACGAAGCATTTTTTTAAATATGAGTACTGAAAACAGAGTCGCTGAGCATTTAAACCTTAAGGGCACTAAAGAATATTTTTCTTAATTTATATAATATCTTAAGTTTTCAACAAAATTTTCTCAGATTCATCATGAACAGATCAATTAATTAACAATGTTCAGTTTTAAATGCATCAAACATTAAAAAAATAAACAGAATCGTTTGAAATCTGTCGAAAACATATTAAGCTTTCAAAACCAAGTCCGTATCCGTTGAAAATAGTTGTCAACAATCAGAACACAATCCGCATGCTTGAATTTTCAACGCCAATTATGGTAACGCAAATGCGTGAATTTTCTATTCCAGTTGGGGTAACGCTATGCAGATTAGAAAATTTTAATTTTCTTTATTCTGTTTTATTTTTCTTCAAAAGTACTTCAGAATAAATCTGAAAGATCTATTCATTAACAATGTTTAATTTTAAATGCATCAAACATTAAGAAAATAAACAGAATTGCTTGAATAATCGGCCGAAAATATGTTAAGCCTATCCTTATTAGCGTGGAAAAAAAACTGAAGTCTTACTCATTTGGCGGTGGGGAAATGAAAATCCAGTTGGAGTAACGCTATGCAGATTTTTTAGCGAGAAAGTTAGTTTTTAATTAAAAATTAAATTCTAATTAAAAATTCAAAAAAGGGACCCCAGGTGCACATTCCCGACCTCCAATGTATGCATGTGCCAAATTTGGTAGCTGTAGGCCGAACGATCTGGCCTGTAGAGCGCCAACACACACACACACACACACACACACACACACACACACACACACACACACACACACACACACACACACACACACACACACACACACACACACACACACACACATTGAGCTTTATATAAGTATAGATGAATGCGAATGTAAAATTGCAACAAATTCATTGATAAAGGCATTTTTCTTGAGTAACTATACCCAGTTGTTTCTGAATGTGAAATTCTTTCTGCTACTTTTCTGTTGCCTTTTTGAATGCGAGAGTGCGGATTGATTCTGTACACAACTGTTTTGAGTTGTAAAAATTGCAGCAAATGATCTTGGTCTATCTGCTTACATAGTAAATGGGATATGTATTAAAATAAGTCTCTTTAATTTCGAATTCCTTTTTTTTAATTTTATTAGAGCATTATCGAATAGTGAAAGAAATCAAAGTTTTCCTTATAATTTCAAACTTCTAGTTTTTATAGTAAAACTCTTTTTCAAAGTAACAAAAACAATTTGTTTCTGCAAATATTGTCAGATTTGGTATTTTCCACTAGAATAGACCATTCTTTGAGTCAATTTATTAACTTAAATGGGACCTGTTGAATGAATGCTGAGTGGATCATGAGTATGAAAATTAGTGCGCGGTATTACCCGTACGAAAAAAAGGATTTACCAACTCGATATTTTTTAAATTTTATAGGCGGTATCGATACTAAAAACCGTTTATTTAAAAGCTATTTTTCATAAGTAATTTTTCGAATTAAAAAAAAACCCAATATCATACATACAATAATTGTAAATCAGGGCGTTGATTTCAAGAAAAAATGTAGAAAACTTCTTTAAAAATTTACAAACAATCTTTGAAAGTTACAAATTAATCGAAAAGTGAATCTACAGTTAAGATGAACTACTCAGTGAAATAACTAATTTCTAAATCGTTCGAGTTAGATAGATATTTCCAGTTCAAAAAAATTCTTTAAATGACCTGACTTATTATATTTTCTGTTGTTTGATTCAATATGTGTTGTTAAAAAATTACAATGCTTAAACGTTTTATTAATCACATTTGGTAAAATAATTTTGATTCGTTAATATTTTGAACAATGGAAAATTTAATCTTTTTTGATTAAAACTGATAGTAAAACGGAGCTTTTAATTTCATTATTTCAATCCAATCCACATTGGGCTGGATTTGATTAGCAGATTTTTCTGGAAGCGAAAAAGAATGGTTTAACATTTTCTAAAATAGTCATTTTCAAAGAATTACAATACCACTTTGAGTCACAGAAGTGTAGAATATTTTTGTAAAAGTGTTTTTGTCAAATATATATATATATATATATATATATATATATATTATCTATGACTAAAAGAGGAGGCGCATTATATAAAAATATGAACAGTGTGATTTCATGCGCAGAGTGTTTTTTATAACGTGGTTTCTAATAGCATAGATTTTCATATAATTAAATTATTTTTACTTGAAAGTATATACAACTATCTGTAATGGTTTAAATGATAGCTGATGAAACACGTTGAGAGCAGACATACACCAAAACTCTGTATTTGCATACAGACTAGAGGTGACAATCTCCATAAAATGATTATGATATTTTAAAAAAAATGCATAAAATTATGCACAACTCTGGGTATAGTAAATTTTTAAATAATATTTTTTTTTTCATTCCAAAAACATAAAATATGTCTTTTACGTTATTTAGAGTATATTTTCAATTTGAAATGTATGTCTGCATCATACTGATTACAACCAAGTTGACGATTAGTTTAGTTTAGTTATATTAACGATTCGTTTAAAGCAATACTAAGGCTATTATGGAAATGATTCTTAATTTTGAACCGCGGTCAGATGACGATGACGACACTTGAGATGACCCCCCCTCCTTCTCCAAGCTTCCACACTAAATCCGCCTGAGGAAATTCGCACCCGAAGGATTTAATGTACACCAGGCCCACTTACATGACAGTTCTTCAATGGTTTCGAACCTAGAACCCTTGGATCCTGAAGGCGCGACCTTACCACGAGCCACTGCAGCGTAAATAATCTGACGAGGCGCAATAAGCGAGAACAATCTGTAAACTGTTATTTACAAAATTATATGAACTGTTTAAATATGTTTTGGAAATCTGGATTATACAGATTACTTTTCAGAGTAATCATTTCCTCCACATTTTCATATATTGATTATTATATTTCTTCTTTTTAAATTTATTAAAATCTGTGAAGTCTGACTGAAATATATACATATACACATACATTTTTACAGAAATATCACAACTTTACTAAATAATTTTTTAAAGTGATTGTATTTTTGACGATATTTACTAATAACATGCAAATAATGGATAGCGAGCGCTGAGATATAATTTAATATGGTTCATAGTTCGAAATGTCTGTTAAAGAACGTCTTCTGGGTAGAATGTTCGTCCGAGAGAAAGTTAAAAGTTCACGAAATAAACGACGGAAATATCATATTGGATAAAGTTTTCTGCAGCCAGCCGCAGCATTTTGACAGGGAATGTTTTCGTAAAAAAAAAAGAGCCCCAACTTTTTCATATCCTTTATTTATTTTTCAGAAATGTCATAGGAAACTTTATGTTGACTTCGTATCACACGCAGAAGAAATCGATTTCAAGGGATACAAATGTAAAAGTTCATTTCAACACTAGAAAAGTCAGTAAATATTCGATAGGACCTCTGAAGGGAATATTAAGTAAAATAATTAAAAAAAAAAAGAAAAAACTAGAAAGTTGAAGGGTATATGTTTTTATTTTTTTCACATACTTAGTAGACGAAGAAAAAAATATATTGTGATTATCAAAAAATGTCAATTTTTTTTTGTCTCAGTATTTTTGTCAGAGAATATTTTCTTTATAAATTCGTATGATAAATTTCCATTCTGTCTACGTTGTATATACTGTTTTTTTTCTAATCCAGTGACTAACAGAAGTGTTATTTGTTTTATTTGTAACATTTAACATTTTTGTAAATGTAGCATTTATGAATTTTGTGATGCTGGATTTTATATAAGGATTAAAATTGTCACATTTTGTTTTAATGAATTATCAGCAATAATAAAGAACAGCTATGCATCTCAAAGAAAAAGGAACGAGCAAATTATTTTCCCCCTCTTTTAACGAATTAATTAAAGCAAAAATTGAAACTGTTAAATAAGTAGATACCAATACCAACATTTGTTTTTGCTATTTCTCTTTCAAAATACAATCAACAGAAGTACTGCAATCTACAAAAGAATATGATTTCGGTATTTCGATGAATATTTAAGTTGTAAAGTTCCCCATTTTAATTTTTTAAAAAAAATTGGAATTTTGTCTGTCAATCTGTCTTTCAGTAAAAGTAACAACACAAAAAGCTGGGAATATAGCATTTGATACGTATAATATCTACTTTTATAAATATCTTTTATCCCCACATCCGTAAAAGTGTATATAATTTTGAATTCAGTCCGCCATCTTGGCGACCTTTTCTACCAGGGTAATATAAATCCAACTTGCATTAAGGATGTTTTGAAGAATTGAAATAAAAAGTGTACGTTCGTCCGCAAACGCATGCGCACAATTTGACTCCGAAAGTGGATTTTTTGAGAACAGAATTGAAAATACCAAAAGCAAGTAAATGCACATAAATATAAAGAAAACGAATTTCAGTAATCAATTAAAAATTTATTAGTAGAATCGAAATTTTATTGAAAAATTAAATGCGAAAGTGAAGAGGGAAATAAAAAAAAGTATGGATAGGAGAATCGAAAATACTAAAACTATGATTATTTTTATTTTAATAGTACCAATAATCAGAATGCATATTCAAATATTTTTAACCTACCATCATAAAATACACATTAA
Source organism: Argiope bruennichi (assembly GCF_947563725.1). Classification (NCBI taxonomy): domain Eukaryota; kingdom Metazoa; phylum Arthropoda; class Arachnida; order Araneae; family Araneidae; genus Argiope; species Argiope bruennichi. Next base: position 82,081,121 of record NC_079159.1, on the reverse strand, counting down.
GGAAAAATTTCCCGCTCTGAAATCTTCTGGAATGGAATAAATAAATCGTCTTCCTCATGCTTTCCTTTCCGCTTTGGAGCTATTCCGTACTAAAAATGCTCCAAAGAGCCATAAAAGTTAAAAGAGCATCTAGCCTGGCTGTTTTAAGTCAAGGAAGATGGAATCGATTCAAATGTTCTATCTGAGAGACAGAGAGAAGGCATACCCATCGCAGGAAATAATAATCTTTCCAATAGCTTTCCTTCTATGCCATAATACTGCTGTCTGTATGGGGAGTCGTTTGACTACCTGACTGCATTTCTGTCCACTTTGAATAGCATAATAATCTTTCCTTGTCTCCCATTAGGTTACAAATGACATCTATCAATGATGATTCATTGGTATTCGTTGGGAAAGATAAAATCATAAAATCAATGGGAAATATTTTATGAGAAAGCGGAATCTAATATTTATGAAAGCGCAGTGTTTTTGCTTTATGAAAACGATTTTAATTTTGATAGCAGACGATATTAAAACTTTTATTGTTTTTCGACATTTCACTATTAACTGGGATTTGCAGTGATTGTTTTTCTAAAATAAATTGTCAAATAATAAAATAATTGTAAATAAAAACGGGGAAAATAATATTTATTATCATTTGAAATTATATCACAAATGTGAAACAATGAATGAAGATAAAATTTTTATTAGAGTTAAAAGCATTAAAAATGTTTTCGCAATACCTAAAAATTACTGCCTTAAAAAAACACTTCGTTATTTTGAATCAGTAATTTTCCCTACACTTTTACGTGTGCAATGTGTTTTGTCGTGTACTCTCTCTTTTACCCATAAAATTGCCGAATTAGAATAACTATAAAATTCTCGAGTATTCATATTTGGATTCAAATTTTGATAAGTGTAAATACATTAGATGGTAAATTTGAGTACCAGAATTTAGCCATATTGCTTCTTTCGTTTTATAATTCTCATTTTCAATTCTATTAAGACACTCGGACAGACAGAGTAGCTTCAAATGGATCTCGTTCAAAATTTGACAGAAACCTTCAAATTTGCTGTTAAGTTCCCATATCAAATTTCATTTGTCTAGATCAAAGAGTTTTTTAATTATCTTGTTCACAAACAAGCAGACAGGCGAAGTTCTAAAATCGTGTTTTTCGGATTCAGAGTTGAAGCAACAGAATTTTTCAAACTTGCTAGTTCAAATTTTCGACGATTATAATGTTTCCTTTTATGTACTTCTTATATGATAAAGCAGTAAGTATGCCTTTTTGAAATTCCACCTTTGACAGTGATGAGTAAAAGAAAAAATTAATCCTTTAATAATAAATTTTTCTGAAGTAAATGGGTACATCCGTCTTTTTTTGTCTCATGAGAAACCCGATGCACTATTTTCTTTTATTTTTCCGTTTCGAAAAGAATTCTAAAGCTTCTTGTTAGTGTCCTTCAGTTTTCCATGAAGAGTAGCAATCTCCTTTTTTTATTTCGACGAAAACACACTCGACGTAAGATTTAGTCTAGCATTTTGAACTGCAATTGTAAGAGTTGTGTTGAGTTAGAAATCTTCCTCCTAAAGCATTTAATGAGATGATTTAGTACGTGTTATGTAACTAAAATAAAGAGTTGGTGAAGCAATTTTTTTCAGTTATTCATGTTTCTATAAATTACAGGAAAAAAAGGAAAAACTTAAAAATTCTTCTCGACAAGCTGGAAGGTAAAGGCAGATTCCTTTACATCTGAATTACTACTTGGCAACATATTATTGAAGCTAGAAGCAATCAAAATTAGGGCATGACAATCATTTTTCAGATCTTAACTTCTTAGATATTGCAATTATTGAAAAACTTCAAGCGCAAATGCTTCTCATATTAATGAGGCGATAATTCGTCTAATTGGATTTATTTTTCTATTTTCAATATTAAAAACATTATTATGAAATGAGACCTTCCACCATCTCCACCCGTTTCAGCTAGGTGGGCCATTTAGAACTCGTCCAAGAATTTTACATTTCTAACAACATATTCTAAGCAGTTAAAATCCAAACAAAAATTACTTTAATTATTAGAATTCCAAATCCTGGTAAAATTAAAATATAAATCTCAGGATGTCCAAACAAAAAATCAAAATAAATGCTGAAACAAAATAGGATTTCTTTCCCAGAAAGATAAAACAAAAGAAGTATTAAAATTTCGATCAGTCATTAATATAGTATTAGCTCCAAGTAATACAGGTAAAAAAAGTAGTGAAAGAATGGCAGTAATTAAAACTGACCAAACAAATGAAGGAACCGTTTCCATAGTTATCCCATAGATTCGTACATTAATAAATAATTGAATAATACCATTTATATATAATATAAACTTTTGAACGAAGGATTGTTTTGTGTGCTAGGGACCATGATCGATGAAGAACTGAAGAAATTTTCCCGAAGTCTTGTCATGAGAACCGTTGCAGTATAGAGTCTTCGTATAGGATTCTACTTAAAAATCTCTTTTAATAATAATAGAGAACAGATGCATTTATATGTTGATACTGACCAGAAAAAACTGTTAAGCAGAGAGCTAGCAAATTTCGCAGAGATATATTTTGGAAAGTGAGTTTGTGTACTTTGGAGCGAATGATTTGGAATTTTAAATAGTTAGCAATATTTAGCTTTTTTTCGCGCCATTAGTGCACGAAGCTGATTTTTAACGCCGTTTTCCAAATGTAAAGAATTTTATTTTTGATGAAATAATTTTATTTCTCTTAAAATTTTTTTTCTGAATTTTGATATTTTTAAAAAGTTTTTCCTGCATAATTTTCAAAAGCAGATTTCATTTCTCCAATGAAACTCAGACTTTTTCATCGTTTCATTAAGTATTTTATCCCATAACTTTCTTCTGTTTAATTAGCTGTTCAATTTATATGAGGATTCAGAAAGTGAAATTCCATTACCAGAAGAAACCACTGGCAGTTTTCAATAGAGTACTTAGATACTTTAGATTTTGATGATACTATAATGTCATGAGATTTAATTTTATTAGGAAGATTCATGTATAATAAACAGAATAAGTGTAAGGGCTCTAAGATAACATAGCTTTAATATCTGTCACGATTTGATGTTTAAAACAGAACTTTCGAATGAATAATGAACATCAAGTTTGGTATAAAAGATTAAATTAAAGAAAGCAATATTCCAGCAGTGAAAGGAGACTAATATATGACAAATAGAACATGATTAAATCGCAAAAAATGGAATAGCAATATATTGAGTTCTTTTTCCTTCAAATTGCTCTTTATAACCGTTTTATATCAACTACTTTAAATTCATAGTTTCTCTTCGCTTTTTGAAAATAACAGAAATGTGTCCAAAGATGCATTCATCCAAAAACATTTTTGGACATTTGTTATTTTTCTTGCTGAAAACACAGAAGCACATTTTTGTAAGTGAATTGTTAATATAAATTAAAATGAAATTCATAAAAAGTTTGTATCTATAAAATTCTGAATTACTGAAAGCATTTTATCTGAATTTTGCAAGCAATTGTTATGAAGGTTGAAGATATTTTTAATGAAAGTTTTTATTACTTAAAACATATGCTAATTTTTGTACAGATTTCAAATTTTTGTTACAAGCACAATTAAAATCTATGCAAATATTTAAAGATAAAAAATTTTTAATCTTCCAGTTCTTTTAATCTTCTTAGTTTAATCTAGGAAATTAATTAATTATTATATTGTTATTTAAAATTCTAATTAATACATTTTGTGAAATTAACTTTCAGCAGTTTCTAAAAATTGTTTGGTGCAAGCAATATTTGGATTTTCATTCAAAATAAGACTGCAGAGGATAAGAGAATTTTGTTTATTTTAATATTTTATATAAAAATATACTTTGGAGGTAGAATTATTTTAATCTCAAATAATATCAGACATATATTCTAGTAATAAAAAAAACGATTTTATCAAAAACTTTAAAAACAAACAAACGATTTAGAAATTTCTTCAACAAAAATTTTATTTATGTCTTCGAAGAGGTTTCTATGTAAAGTAAATCAAATTCATTAATTGAATACTTTATTGTGTAATCTATACTTCTATTGGGCAGAAAGTATATGCTCTGGAAAAGCAGCCCTTACTTTGTGATGCTAATATTAATTTTTACCTTCAGAATCAGAAAAATTATAGTTTTCTGAAGAAAATGTATAACAACTAAAAAGAAATTAAATGGAAGTTTAATTTCTTTCAATTTTTTTTTTAGTTTCGAAAATTTTTCTCCCTTAATAACTGAAAAAAAGAATAAATTTAGAATTAAAAAAAAAGAATTTACCTTTTAACTAATGATACCAATAAAGAGTTTCCTTGTTAGTTCAGTTTGGAGAAATGATCAACGCTCATTGTTTTAAAATGACTTTCTTGAATTTGAATTGCAAATTTTGGGAGGTTTTTGGCGAGGGAATTTTATTTTTCATCGCCACCCTGAAGTCATTACTGGAGACTTAACAACACCCTAGGTGAAGTTGATTAACTAGAAATTGAACTTTCGAAGCCACAGGAAAAGAAAAAAAGAAGTTCGCAACTTTGCATAACAACTCCGATTTTAACAACAAATCGCGCAGACGATAATGAGACAGAAAATGGGTTTGTAACACTATACCTACGAGCCAACATTTCAGAAATACAAGAATAATTAATCTCAGAAGGTTTATTTTTTCTAAAGTTCTGAATGTTCTTATATTACTTGCGCTCATTTTTCGAAGATGTTTAAATTTAGAGAAGTTTAAAAAATATGAATTATTCAAATTTATACGTTTTATATTTCCATAATCGTTAGGATTATTATTTAACTATTTTTTTTCCATTTATGTTATAAATTTACATACATGTAGAAAACTAATTTATGATGCGTACTTTATTCAAATTTTATGAGCTTAATCGGCCATTTATATATGGTTATAGACATACTTATTTAAACGTTAAATCTATTTTTAATGAATAAAATAAAAAAAACTTTACTGAAGAAAATAAATATAAAAAATAGCTAATGTACATATAATAGATATACATCGACAGAATAAATAAATTTTATTTGAATTGATTCAATTTCTCCTAAGTAAATCCGTACACTTCTGGAATATTTTATGTTTTATAAGTGGAATTTGAATATTTTAAAGATTAGAAACATAATTTGACTATTTTATTTTTTATAATAATAAAATTTAATGATCTTGAGAGTTTTTATTTCATTATTCTTATTTTGTTTATGGATGCGACAAGACTTTTAGATAAAAAAAAAAGACTAACACTATGGATAGTTATTGAGTGTTGTAAATATGAATGCGTATTCAAATTAAGTTTTTAAAGCAGTTTTAAATATTTTTTGAAAATCTAGAGGGTTAATGAATTCTCATAGATAATCGTTAGATTCTACTTAAATAAACTTAAACAGGATAAACAATGTAATAGGATTTTGTTTTATACAATTCATGATAATCATAAAACTGAAAATCTGGAGGTATGACAGAGCGCAGTTAATGTTAAATCAGATCTTTTTAAATTTTTGAATTTAATCCCCCAGGAATTCTTATTTACTGATATTTTGGTTTGCAGTTATGTCTTAGTTTAAAATGCAACGTCATATAAGAGTTGTAGCGAATTAAAGAAATGTATTTATAAGATGACAAAAATAAACTAAAGAAAAACTTTTATTAATAAATATAATAGAAAATAAAATAAATCCACACAGAAAGAGGTACAAAATTTGATATTAGTTGTTGATGATAATTAAGAAAAGAGGTTTCAAAATTTTAATGATTTTTAATTAGTTAAAAATTAATCAAATTTTAACTTTTCTAACTGTTTTAACTTCTAAGCACATGATTGAGCGAAAAATATCTATATACTTATTTTACTGCTTTGCAGTTCTTTCTTTAATTTTATTGAATTTTCCACAGTTAATTATATATTGGCTTATGCATTTGATTTTTACCTTTTACTTTCTATTGAAATAGTATACTGCTTAATCATTCAGTTTGAACACTCTTTAATAATAAAATAAAATTTATATTTAAAAAAAATTTAATTATCAAGACTTGCTTGTGTATCTTGTTTAAAATTTAAAGAAAACATCCAATATTTTGTCTTATTTTGATACAATTTTGGGATTTTATAAATTTGATTAATAAGTGAAAATAGAATGATATTTTATAAACACAGATGACAAACCAAATAATGCTTTTTATCATAACAGCATTTTTTGGTCAATATTCTTTTTCCAAATAGTATGTTGTTGCTTTTAGGTTGCTCACAGAATTCAAAATATTCAAGTTCAAAATGTTTTCCTACTTTAATATATGGAATTACAACTTCGAAAAATTAGCTGAACTTATATATTACAGATATTTCCAGCGAACCAGCTGGTGGCCTGAGGCGATTAGTTCATAATAATATTTTATAATCAGGAAAAGACTTTACGATCACCCTGTATTATTTAAAAAATTAAATGTCATATATTTATAGCAAAAAAAGACAAATTAAAATATCCATTGATTAGAAATATTTAATAAACATGAGAAGTTTTCAACTCATAAAAGAAAAGAATGGATTTATAAATAATCAAAAATTACGAACAAGAATTATAATGAGATCCTGGAAATAATAAATAAAAATTGCGAATAGCACTTATAAAATTCTTTAAATCCCAATTAAACGAATATCATAAAGCATATTATGCGTATCAAAATGTGCGTAATGGTAAATTATTATGTCGCTGCCAATCTAAATTGAAGAACATATTAAAAATTTAATACTTTCATTGTTGTAATTTAAAAAAAAATATTAACAATATTTTCTTTATAGTGAATTTACACTTCCAAAACTTAAATAGCATATCATTAAACAGAATATATTCCTCTTTAAACATCGTTATTTTATATCTAGAAAGAAATTTTAAATTATCTGTCATAAATGTCTATCTGTTAATGACTTTGGTAATTAGTGACTGACAAGGAATTTCCAGATATGTTTTTTTATTCTCCGTATCGAGTATTCAAAAAAAAATTTAGTTAAAAGTTAAGTACTGTCATTAATGATGACTAGTTAAAATATCTAATATAGACTTCTATCTTTAGTATAAAAATGAAAGAAGATGCAATTTTTGTCACATTATTTTAACTCCTATTTTTGAAATATTTATTAAGAGACAGTTACTGTTACAAATTTCATTCCAAAAAAGTGTTCTAAAAATGTATCAACTGTTTGAATAATTATTAGATATATGAGCTAAAATATTTATTAATCTTTTATAGCTTATATGAATCTCTAAAATAGTAGAATCTAATTAAGGACCAAATTCTTAATCACTATTGCCGAAGTACTGGATATAAAAACCTATGAAATGTAAAAGGAGCTCAGATGCCATTTGGAATTTTGTCATATTATCTTTTGCAAAATTTTTCCAATTGTAGCTAGTGTTGAATTATAAATATGATGTTCCTTTCAATCAGGCAAAGAGATATCCAAATGATTATGATAATATGATTTTAATTGGGAGAATGAATGTTATCACATCTTTTTTCCTACAATCTTACCAATTAACTGTAATTTCGGAGGTTAAGAACCTGAGTTCAATCTCTCCGACAAATCGGCAAAACGGTCGTATTGAAGAAATGTTTCATCCTGATACAAGTACCACTCATTATTCTCGTTTTATCCTGATATAAGTATCACACATTTTTCTAGTTTCATCCTGATACAAGTACCACTCATCAATTTCAAAAATATTTTGAATATATGAAGCAATGTATTCTTCTAGTAATGAAACATTTCGACTTAGAAATATTCAGTAAGAAGAAATATCCAATTACCTCACATGCTGAAAACTGACCTATGCAATGAATACCTGAAACATTGTGCTGGTTTACTAATGTAAAATTAGCATTATTGGTTCCAGTAATGAGATCTGGCTGGGTACTCACCTATGAAAAAGTGTCGTCTCATGTAAATGATATATAATCAGATAGAGTTATGGAGCATCCCACCTCTGAGTGGATTCTATGAATATACATTTGTATACAGAAAGTCCACTCTTAGAGTAAGTCAATAACCAATTTCTAAAAGGTGTGAGATAGACATATAATAGCAGTTGAAAATATGTTTTAATAGATGAGTAGAATTATATTTCACGCTGTTTGTGTCAATAAAAATATCTTGAAAAAGATATGAAAACTAATTTTTTATTTATCTATCCTCCAAATTATATAATTAGTAAAGAATTTTATTTCACTAATTCATTTTTCAAAATAATTAAATATATATAATAATTGAACTAAAATATTTAAAAAATTCATTATTCTTCTATTTAAATTGATTAAGCTATGAAATATCCGTAATAATTTTTAGACAATTTTTCAAGCTAAATTCTTGACCTCGCGTGTTGAAGTGTTTTCAAAATGAAGTTATCCATTGATGTATTAGTAAGTATATATATTTCCGAATATTATATATGAGGGAATATTATTGAGACTTTAAAATTTTTAATATATAATTATTATTCTTAATTTTTTCTATTTCCACAATCTTACTTTTTCATTCATTTTATTTAGAGTACAACTTTCAATCTGTAAAGTTTGCAGTTCACAGAACTATGAGTAGGAGAAATACTATTTTGTTGGTGCTCAATTTAACAAAAAATAAAAATTACACTATGTATTTATTTGAGACTGAAAAATATTTCATATCTGTCGAAAAAAATTAGAATTCAACTATGTACATAGAAGAGACGAGGGAATCAATCATTTGAAGGAAAATATATTTTTTCTTTATTGCATAAAATCTAAAATTTAAATAAGGAAACTGTTTAGTTTTACAGATTCTAACACATCAGGGAAAAACTTTAACAAAAGTTAAACGCGTTTTTAACATTATTTAAAAAGTATTTTTCAAAAATTTGCATAATGAGTTAATTATTCCGGTATCTAGATGATTCCTCTCAGAGTCATGATGAAATCTTCTTGCTAACTATAAGCAATGAATTTCAGGTAAAATTGGAAATAATGAATATCATTTAAACTTATGCTATTTTATTTCACATAGAATAATTTCACATTTTATAACACAATAAGAAACTAAAAGTTTTTCTGATTCCTTAAACATGACAAATTTGTTTTAGATATAGATTACTTTTTTCATACTCGTAAATAAAATTATTTTGTCTGACAAATACCGCATCTATAATTTTCTGTTGAGCCAACAATCTGCACGAGCCCATTTGATACAAAAAGTGTAATAGGTTCATTTGTGGAGAGGAGTATTCCAAATTCTCTTCATAAATTATATCAGCATCTTTTGAAAACCATCTAACGCGTCGTCATCTAAGTTATTATTAATGTCTATTTCATCTAAAATTATCACCAGCAGTAGAAGATATTTCAATTTACGACTGTAAATCTCTTTTTGTAAATACGTTCGCAGAGTGATCCTTTGATTATTAAACTATAAGACGTACTTTTTACAGACTTCAAATCCAACATTTACTTTAGCAATTTTAAGTACGTCCTTTGTACATTTCGACTTTTCAGTAATATTTTTCTTACAAGAGGCATCTGAAAAGCTAAGATATATTGGAGATGAATAGATTTAATGAGTTATGTCTCTACCACGACGATATAGTTCTACTATTGATGGAGTCATTATTACGTATTATTAGAACAATATGGCAAATGATTCTGATTCACGATAAATGAAATGGCTTATTTATAATAATTATGATATAAAAATATAAATTAATATTAATGGAATACGAACACATATTAATTATCGCTGTAAATTCAATATGGAAAGCTATCTCTATTTAAACATAAACAAGAAATTATAAAACAATATTTTCCGCCAATACGAATATCTCTAGTCAGAGTTTTAAGGTAATGAGACAATTTTCCCATTTAATTCCACAAGAGCAATACTTATCGGAACCATCTTACCATTTGTAGTTTAATCTTCATATAACATGTAGGCAGCACTTGTATCACGCCATTTACCAGATCTCTTATACGTAATGAATGAAAAGAAAATATTTAATTTTCTAAATACAAACGATAAATAGATTACAAACCAGCTGTTAACGGGCAGACGAAAATTTAAATACTACTGTTTGGAAAAATCGAAAAGAGTTGTGTGCAGTGAATAATTCTGCGTACAGCTGTTTTTGGTAGAAAAAAGCGCGGGAAAGGTCTTGAACCACCTGCCTACATGATGGAAGGGATATGTGTTTTAACTTCATGTTTGAATAAACTTCCTCATTTTCTTACTTCTAGCTTTTAATAAGGCATTTTTGGATCCTGAAAGATATGGACATTTCCTTTATAATTTCGAACTTCCATATTTTAAGGTGATCCTTTTTCAAAGGAATTAAAAGAATTTTTATCTGCAAATATTATAAGACTCGAAGCTCTTTAATTCAGGTGACTACTTTGTTCGTCAATTTAACAAATTTTGATCAAAACAATACTTCTTGAACGAATGAACGCTTTACATTGTACTAAACGGTATTAGCTTGAACCAACAATATTTTGCTTAATGGGTTACTTGCTTAGTTTATAGATATTTCGAAATATTTTATAGATATTTTCGAAATTTTTTTTGGACCTAAGCTTAACTAAAAACAGTCATTGAAACTGTTTCGCAAGCCGGTTTTTTCAGTTTTTCAATAATTTATTGAACTCCTTCGGAAGCTAACCAGGCTATTTTGTAGATATTCGAAAGTTGCCGAGAATTTTTCTGAACCCGACTAACTATATATGACTTCAATAAATCGAAAAAAAGCTGGTTTGAATTGGATGACATTATATTTTTACGCACTCTGCCTGTGTCATTAAAAAAAATAAGTATACACCGCATCAATGATTTTAACTAAAGAAATCAGGAACTACATAAAAAATTTACAAGCCATTTACGAAAAATGTAAATTAATCAAAATGCGAATCTACACTGTTGACGAATGTGCATAACAACAGTATAAGAGTGTGTGAAAGAATAGGAGCAAAAGGTTGAAATAATTCTGCATCTTAGCATTCTGGAAAAATGTAAATAATGACATAGTATTTTGGAATTTCAGTGCTGTGGAATTTAAGATTTGAAAATTTTAATAATTAAATTAACGAATTTACTTACGCAATTTGTTCCAGTGAAACTCATAAAGATAATAGAAAGTGTGAGAGCTGCGTGAATTTTAACGTTGTTTCCTTAAATTCATTATTTTAGTTTGCTCTTTATTTTTAATAAAATATGTGATTTTTAGATCAAATTGATTAATATTTACATCTATGTTTATAGAATTAATAAACCATAGTGCTTTTATTCCTAATTCACAAAATTTCAATCAAAGCCGTATGCGCAGAAATCTCCCACCCAGAATAATCAATTGAAAAGGGTAGTAACGCGCAGATACACTTTTTAGAAAACATTATTTAAAAGAAGATATGGATTTGAATAATAAAGAGCTTCTCTCACTTTGTATTTAATGGTTGCATTTAATACATTTTGAAAAATGACCATTAAAAAAATCGTTATTTAATTTAATATTACAAAACTCTTTAGATATACGGAATTCCCCCATTCTCCCTTAGGTCAAAATTTTTGCTTTTGGAACAATTCTTAATTTTCTGTTTTTTTTATTTACATGGATAACTTAATTTTCATTTTAGTGTTATTCTTATATTTCAAAATTGTCTTTTTTTAAATACTTTTTTATTGTTATTTACACTTTGTCTGAATGGTTATATATCTGACCAAGAATTCATTACAGAATGAATGCTTGGTAATCAGCCATTACTTTATTATAGATGACTTATTTATCAATCAACTATCAGCTATAAAATGATACATTTATGACGAATCAAATGTCCAAAATGCCGCTTTTGATCTGATAATAGTTCTTGATTCTGTAAGGAATCCTTGACGAGAATGAACTTGAATCGTCATAAATGTATCATTTTATAGTCGATGGCTGAGTTATAATCACAAATTGCTTACAAATAACTATTTTTATGGAATAATATGGTGTTATAGATAGTGCAATTAAAATAGGTTAGAGGGTATTTTGATTGTATTGTTATAATGTTTCAAATTTTTCTGATGGAAGTGATCCATCTGTAAACTTTATTTTCAGAGTTTTTAAATATCTCTGAGAAAATGGCAATGTGAAAAATTGTGTCCAAACTAGACTTCTACTGACACAATTCTATACATTCCCTATAAAACTACTCCCTGGATTATTTTGAAAATAGTTTATAAAATAGTTTACGGGAAATCAGCAGTGATAATGAGAAAAATAATTCATTAATTCTTTTTGTTCTGATTTTTGTATCAAGAAAATGTTTTATTATAGGAGGTAAATTTTTATTTTAAAATCGAGATCCTGAAATTTGAGCAATTGCTTTTGAAAGTCTTAAATCTCATACTAAATAATCTAACGAATCTACTTATTTCAAAATTTTATATTTTTTAGCGTGACATTGCATTTTATATTTAATAATGCCATTTTATTCATAAATGAATCCTAAATCTTAAGAACCATATACATTATTCTATTACATTTGAAATTATATTTTATGAAATACATTTATATCTTTTTTCTGTTTGTAAAAAATCAGTAGTTATTGAAAAATTCACCAAAATTATTGAATGAAGTTATTGAAACAATGTTTTATGATCATTATGCCTGAGTCATTTAAAATTATCCAACATTCTGCAAAACCCTGATAATGTCGACGCATATAAGCCTTCGGTTACTCGGAATCTTAAATTATAAGCCTAACCAAGCAACCTAATAACTTTTTCATTAACATAGGTATTTTTTGGTAGATTACAGAACATTTTATTCCCTGAAGAATTTATCTAAGCAAGATGGAACTTTGGTAAAAGAACGAGCGAAAGAATGCTTAATACAACCTATGTTTATTACTTTTTTCCCCCTCCAGTTTTCCGAAGCGGTATTTATTTGGACTCCGCCAAAGATAAACTATTCGGTGAGATTTTGTCAGCTGCGCATGGAAATATTTGGCTACCTTTCGTCAGATTTGGCGAGAGAAAACTTTTTTTAGTAATTTAATCTCAAGATACTTCTGCTCGATTAAAAATGCGCGCCGTCTTATTCAGACCAGTAAAACATTTTCTTTGAAGTTTAATTAAACTTTGTAGAGCCCAGACATTAAAGATAAGAGAAATTGTTATACAGACTAGACGGACTAAAAGTATCATGAAAAGATGATTATTCTCCTTTCTAAGAAAAAATTAATTATTAAAAAAATCCAATCAAAATTATTCAGAATTTAAAAACTTATTATGGTAATTCCTAATTTATTTATTTTTGAATTATTAAATAATTTTAAAATAAATAAATTTTGAATATTTTCTTGATTCGAATAAGCTTAGAATTTTATTTTCAGGTAGAAGGTAATATGAATAGAGGGAGTATTATAAACGTTAAGAAAAATAGATTATCCAACAAGATTTTGATTAATTTCGACCTTTTATCTATACTTATAATAAAGCTCAATGTGTGTGTGTGTGTGTGTGTGTTGGCGCTCTACAGGCCAGACCATTCAACCTACAGCTACCAAATTTGGTACGTGTATACCTTGGAGGCCGGGAATGTGCACCTCGGGGTTATTTTTTCGAATTTTTAATTAGAATTTTATTTATTTAAAAATTAAGCGAAATTTTGGCGTGTTTCTGCTATAACTTCCGAAAATATTACCACACAAAAAAGATTTTTACATCAAGTTAAAGATAAAAAATTTATCTTTTAAATGATACCAATATTTTAATCTTAAAATTAAGTATCTATTTTTAATTAATTTTTAAACAAATATTTTAACTATATTTTCCAACAGTTTTTTTCGTACAAAATAAAAATAAAATTTTAAATTTCACTTAAGATTTCATAAATCAATCACTTAAACTGACTGATTTATGAAAATTTTAATATCACTATTCAACAAAAAAAATAGATTTTCCATCGATCGTTTCAAAGAAAATACGCCAATCAAAGCGCAGGTTTCTCAAGATTAATTTTCCTAAGATTATGAAAATGTTCAGTTTTTCTAAATTTTTAACATTCAAAGTTTCATAAATCAGTCTTAGTTGATCGTAAAAAATAGAAACATTCATTCATTTATTTAAAATTTGGTGTGTCCAGAATATTTCTCAGAATATGATACCTTCCTGCATTAAATTTAGACTTCATAATTTTTGAAATATATTTATAGGTCGAAACAAAATATTATTATTGATTTCATTTCAATCCTTTTGAAAGCAAAACTAAAAACTGAATTTTATGCTGAATCTGAGAAATTTTTGTTGAATTATTCTTTGAGATATTACATAAATTATGAAAAATATTTTGTAGGTCACATAATATATAAATACCGAGCGATTCTGTTTGCAATACTCATATTCAATAATAATAATAAATAAATAACAATAAAGATGATAAATAAAATAAAACGCTTGGTTTCATTAAAAAATATCTTTACATTAATTGCAATTTCAGCATTTCCACTTTAAATTAAAGTTGAAGTTTTACCAGAAATGACAACAAATTAGGAAAATATACATAGTAAATTGAACGAAACGATCTAAACAACAGTATAAGTTTGGTATGACTATCAAAATTTGAAGATTAAAAATGTTTTGTTTGAGAAGAAGATATAAAAAGACAAGTTATTTGAAATATTTAATTGAAAATTGTAGCGAGCGGTAATACTGGCGAACTGGCTGGTCGCCAAAGGCGGCTAGTATCTTAATAAACAAAAGAAGAGAGTTGTGAAATTGTTTCTCTATATATTTTTTTAGTGTTTGCGTGTCTATTATAAAAAATTACTCATAAGTATCACAAATTTGTAGATAATATATAAAAATATATTTGTTTGAATTATATTTTGGATAAACCCATCAATGAGAAGAAATATTTTTCCTTTACATATATTCGACTTTTTTTTCGATGTTGTAACGTATGAGCAAGACTACTTAGTCAATAGTTCAAATATTTTTAGTGCAAATTATTAAGTTATTACTATTGCACACATCACAAACACTAAACTAATCTCTAAAAAATGTTAAATATTATAATTGAGTTGATATAAATTTTAGAATCATCATTTCGGATCCGTCTGTCATTTCTCATTTTCAACGGTCATGCTCTTCTCTTTCTCTCTGTCTAACAAAAACAGGAAGTTCAACTCATTTTGATATTTCCGTTAGATAACTCTGGTCGGGTTGTTACAGTATGTATAAAAGTGAACATGATTTACAAAAATTTATTAAAATGCACGCTGGACTTCAATTAACTTAACAACTACTATCTGAGAGAAATATTACAGAGGATCTTGGAGGTATTTCACCTGGGTTCCTTTACCTGTCTCTCGTTATGTGCTGTCATATTGTAAAGACCAAATTAATCACTTGAAACAATATTCTCTAATACTTAGTAGAAATTCCTTTTTGGTTGTTATTCATTGTTTTATGAGTTAGTAAAGTAAATGTGATACTCAATGTAAAAAGTAAAATGTTTTAAGAATTATATTTCTGCATTTATAAACTTCAAAAATTGAAAAATTCGATAACCATTGATGGATTAGAGGTTTATGGCTATATTTGAAGAAAAAATCGTGCATTCTAAGAAATCGAATGCATTGTTTAGGACCTAAACTTTAATACATGTGATGCCAGCATAATACTTACATTTTTCAATGCCTTATTGCACTGAATTGGCAGAATTGTACGTTAACTTTTGGATGCTTTGGAGGCTTCAAAATTAATAGTTACCGAGCATTTTTATTTTGTGCATTTTAGCTTTGAAAATAATGTGCCAATTCCAATATTTTCTTCGTACTTAGGACCATACTTCGTGAATAAGTGACATATTTCTAAAGGAATGTGAGGAAATCGGTGGTAGAACATTCTCCAGTTTTTGAAATTAGGTATAAAAGAATGAATTGTGCAGTTTGAAATTTCTTAAAAAATAAAACCTGTTAATGTTAAGTCGCCGTTTAAAGTTTCTACATAATTATGCAAATCAAATTCGAATTTTAATTATTTCTTTGTAACAACTATCCTTTAGGTCCTTCAATAGTCCGTACCTTAAAGCATGGCATGCATATGGAATATAAGAAAGACTATTATGGATTCCACTCTTCGTTTTATTAACTGACATTATTCAAAAACAAATTAGTCAATGCAGTCGGTAGGAAAAATTGTTCATAATTGGCGAGAGCGATGCTTTAATTTCTTTGGTTTTTTTTCTTCGAGACTGGGTCAGTTTCCTCAAAAAGTTTTCCGGGAAAATAAATTCCCCCATGTAGTCAGGAAATACCTCAAATGCATGCTCCGATCTTCAAAATAGATTTAGTAGAAAAAAGACGCCATAATTTTTTTTGATAAAAGTCTTTCATTCATGAGTTTGCTTAAATATATTAAACAGAATCACTACAACTAAGATTTAAACTTCCATTCAGTAAATTATTTAGAGGTAACAAAATACTTGTATGAGTATTTTCGTTTTAAGGAGATTATATATATTGGTGGTTACATACGTATATATTATATTATATACAACAAAATATTGAACCATTTTCTACTATTCTTCAATTCTCATGTGTAATAAGAACAAATCCTCTTTTAGTCCAAATATTTCTGTAGATTTTCATTTTTTAATGAGAAGTGCTGTTATGAATTTAAATCTTAAGATTAAATAAAAAAATAACCTTGATGAGCAAAATGACTTTAGTTCTAATGACAGTTTTGTTCGTATTTCATTAAAAGTACAGAAAAAGAATGAGTCATAAGGATTTTTTTTCATTCCGACTCATTTACGGATTTCTTAAAAAAAACATCCTTAAAACGAATTCATCCCGATAAATTTTTTTCCTTATCTTTCTTAGTGAGACACACAAGACCAAGAAAAGCAAAACTCATTTTGGTTTCTTTCCAAAAACAGTAATTATATTTCAATTTCGCTCTAATGAAAACTAGATTGCGACAATTTAGAAAATTTCTTTTTAATAAATGAGACCGTTTTTTTTTTATGATCAAGTCAAAGTTCTGTCTGGACAATGTTCTTCTAGTTAGTTAACTTCTTTTATTTATATATTTTTCTCGTTTCCTGGTAGATGCACTAATTAGTTAACATATTGACAAGCATGATTTTAGTTGGGCTAATGCAGAAAATCTCGGCCAAAGTTCAGATGATGTGCAATTTCGTTGCTACATAACCAGAGTTAATCAGCTATTTTTTTTGCCTTAAACTGCAGTGAATTATTATCAAAAAATTCTTTCCCTATGAATGGTAATTTCAGCAAATCTTATCATGTGAGAACATGTTGTTTTGGTTTGGGGTTTTTGAAGCCTCAAAATATGAGGGCAGAAAATAAAGGGCATGGTCTTAAGATGTTATCGCCAGCCAGAAGAAGTACAAAGAAGAAAACGGGAATCAACAGAAAATAGCGATGTATATATATATATATATATATATATATAATATTAAACTCTGATTTCAATTCTAATTAATTTACAACGCTTTATCTTAATTTTGCCCATAGTAAGTTCATTCTCTTATTTCTTGATCCAATTCCACTTTCCCTACTTAATTAATTCAAGAGAAGCTTTATAAAATTGCTGTATCACTAAACGCCGACACATTCTCACACTCCGCGTGAAGGGATAGAAAAATGTCCAGTAAGCACATTCTTTTTAAAAGATCCCTGTGTTTCCCTTACTTGTGATTGACATTCGTCAGAAATCCCTATCAAAATCTTATTAATATATTAGCACTATGAAGAAATATTTTCCCTATCAAAATCTCAGGTTATATAAGACGAGGGATAATTTATTTCGCTCTTCTGCCCCACTTCTGCTTTTGTGCCGCACTGTGGCGGACGTGCCTTATCCGCGCTTACTTGTAAATAATGCGTGCTTCTCTCATATGAAATAAAACGACGTCATGAAATCGAAAGTCTCTTTACTGTCTTCAAAACTACATTCTGCTTAACATAAAATAATGCTTATGTATATTAATTATATAACTTTATTTAATTAAGACAAACAATGACTTTAAAAATAATAATGTTCTCACGTGATAACTTGAAATTTGCGATAGCAGATTTTAATTTTATATTTTTTATTTATTAAAACAAATTTTTATGTTGATAAAATATGATAAAAATATTTCATGGAATAATAGAAATCTTGCATATGTATATTTTTCTATCTGCGTGTTATAATTTCGGTATTTTTTTCATCAACATTTTCATTTAAATGGTGCTATTGCTCAAGCTTCAACAGTTTCCCTGGTGAAAGGCTTGTTATATTGGATCGACAAAATAATCGAAACATCTATCCTTGAATGTCTGTGAAAGAATGCTAAATAAATTAATGATTTACAAATATTTCCGCTGTTTTTTATACATAGGTACTACATATATTAGTCTATCATAAGCAACAAGGAGTGATTTCTGCGGGGTTCCTTATTAAAGTAAATAACCTTGTGCTTCTTCATAAAAAAAAAATACTCAAAAAAATTTTGATGTATTTGAGAAGAAGTATCTTTTGATACCAAGATTTTGCAGTTATTTATATTTTTATAAAAAATGTTATACTTTCTACTATATTATAGGAACTAAAAATATTATTGTAAAGCACATTTGGAAGGTCTGAATTCTTTTTATTTATTTAATTCTTTTCAAAATATATTTTATTACTATTTGAAATTTGGAAGAAAATAGAGTTAAGAATATATACAGGCCGATGTCCTTATGAGAATATTCGTTTGAAGTTTCATACAAGAAATTTTAAATTAGAAAATTATAAATAATAATAATAATTTTTGAGGAATATTAATTATTCTAGCAAATATCAAATGAAGATGATTTATAATTTGGTTTAGAACTAGTTAGAAAGGATATATTCTAATGCTAATAATATTTTATATTTACTATATAAATAAAATATTAAAATTCCATACTACAGTACTAAGCACAAGTGTGAAAAAAATTACTCATTGAATCATAATCTTTGCAACTTTAATAAAAAGATTATTTAAAATATATAACACTACAGTTTAATGCTATTCTAAATAAGATCAATTAAAAAGAAACGAATATCAGAATATTACTATAAATAATTGAAGTAAAAAATGCCGAATCTCTCTCTCTCTCTCTCTCTCTATATATATATATATATATATAAACGAATCCAAATATTTACCTTCATTTATGATTGAATGTTTTAGTTTTGATAAACTTCACCAAGTTCAAGATCTTAGCAAAGATTTTACGAAGTTTTGAAGTTTTCGTCACTAGATGGCAGTAAAAGTCCATGTTCATAATTCATGAAAGTTGATCATAAAAAATCAATTCCTCCCCCCCTTTCCCAATAAATTGAACTCGAAAAACTGTAATAAAATTTTAAGCAATATTTATTGAACTTTGAAATTGCAAATTAAGCACTAATTGATTAAATGTTTGCAGGAATTAAACTTGCGGAATACTTTTTTCAAAGAATTCGTTGCTGTAAAGTTAATTGAATCCCGAACATATTTCCTTTTCTAAAGAATATCCCACTAATGTTGCAATTCCAAAAAAATTTCCTCACTCTTTTTGAAAAAAATTAATATTTTCTATTTTAGACACCTTTTATCCATTTCTTTGAGGACTCTTTTTCTTTTCTTTTTTTTGTAGATAGTTTTAGATTTGTTTTCTTATTTTACATTACTTTTTATTATTATCTGAATAGAGTTTATTCAAAATTCGAAAGAATTTTGCAAATTTTATGTAAAGTCCATATACTAAATTTCAATCGTTTAGCTCCAAGGGCTTTTAAGTTATCTTTGTCACAAACAAACAAACAGGCAGACAGATGGAAAAAGATCTGAAAATGCGTTTTTCGAACTAAGGGAATTCTGAAACGTGGATATTCATCAAAATCTCGAGTTCGAATTTTTTGACGATTACTATATTACTATACTTTTTCTAAAAAAATAACTAAATAAATAAGTGGCATGTGTAACATTTGATCAAAACTAGATTACTTTCAACATCGATAAAATGCGAAGTTAAATAAAAATACATTTCAGGATTTTAGAATATTCTTACTATAATACGAACATAATTTTCTTTTTTTCTATATAAATGAACTTCTTGCTGGATTTATCTCTATATTAACTTCTTACATGCGATAAGGAATAATCGATATTGCCCGCACAGCACATCCTTAACTTCTAATCCTCATCCTTAATACTCCAA
Organism: Argiope bruennichi; assembly: GCF_947563725.1. Taxonomy (NCBI): domain Eukaryota; kingdom Metazoa; phylum Arthropoda; class Arachnida; order Araneae; family Araneidae; genus Argiope; species Argiope bruennichi. The sequence continues at coordinate 82,060,848 of NC_079159.1, read as the reverse complement.
TAGCACATTAGCATGTTACATTAAACTTTATCTCCTCCTCCCCCCCTTCTACCTAATAGTTGGCGGTTAAGCTTCCTCTCCTTGGCGACAAAATGACCAGCCAATACTTTTCCACCAACCCTTCTAAATAATCTTCCCGGAGCGAGAGATGTTGAGGATCAGTGGAAAATCATCTCGGATTCCGAGAGGGTGCGAGAAAAGAGTTTTCATTTGGCGAGGAATGGAGTCGCGCAGAAGTATCTTATGAAAGAAGAGCCATGTGCTTTGCCAGGAGGCATGTTGTCTTATTACTGAGAGGAACGACTGCTAGTATTATGTAAGGATGATGGTCCAAATTCGTTGGTTGCTTTTCTACGGGGTAAGTTTCGATTTACTTGCAAATAGTTATTAGTATGCACCGGTCAATAACTTCAATGTTAATGGTTTGGAGAAGGGTCGTGTGGTCGTAGGCAGTTTGCCAGTGCTATGCAATATTCTGTGCTTGTAGATGCTATATATTAGGTGCAGAGACAACAATTTTTGAAATGTTTGAAAATTATGTGGGAATTTGAAATGTGGGAGATCATGTGGGAAACTCAAGCAATGACCATTTCTTTTTGAGTTTCAATGATCACAGCTGAAGAATAGAATTAAGGCTGAGGTATGTTTCAGAATAAAATCAAAAGCTTAAATATGCGAAAAGTTTCATAGAAATAGTTATCAGAATATATTGATCACTAACTTAAGTTTTGATGTTTGAAAAGTGAGGTGAGTTAGAACTGATTAGTTAGAAAGCCGAATACTAGTGGGACATTAATCACTGAGTTAAGTATTGATGGGTTTGAGTTCAAAGACCGAAACTAATTATGAAATGAAGATTAAACAATATTTTTTGGAACTTGTGGATCATACCCTTAATTATTAATAAATCATAGTTTCTTAAAATTTTGATGGTTTGCAGATGGTTGATAGTGGGTAATTATAAGTTGATGATTGGAAAAATCAATTCTTAAAATGATTATATTTTACAATCAAATATCAATAAACAATACTCACTAGATTTAAACCTCTGAGATCTTATAAAGCGATGCAACGTTTGTTTTAGGAAAGCATTCGGGGAAAATAATTTTTACGAATATTATGCTATACAGTCCAATTAATAAAAGAATCATTCTCTAACATGTGATTACGGGGACAGGAGTTCAATAAATGGTAACATCTTACATTTAGAATAGATGTATTTTTAACTATATTCATAAATATAGAATATATTTATGAATTAAATATTAAGCATAAAAAATAAACAACTAAAAGAATTCGACTAAAAAAGCTACACTTTTAAGTAGTACAAATATTCAGTTTAGTACATGTATTTCAATAGCATGAATCGTCATTGGATAATATTTTGTTATTTCTATTATTGATGAATTATTTCTCTATTTGTTTGTAATGTAAATTCATAAACTGAGCCTATAATAAAATAGCATATCATTTTGAATAGCATATTGGCATTTTTATGTTCTTTATCAGCTTGCTTTAAAATAGGGATTCTTTTACTTTTTGAGGTATACGATTTCAAATGACATTGCATGCCTATGAGCAACATAGATTAAAATATATTCAACAATGCATGAAAAGCAAGCAAAGGGGGGGGGACAGTTTTTAACCCACCCAACACCAAAGAGTTAATCAGGTTTTTTCTCATTAAAATATTAAAATTTTCTCTCTGATTTCAACAACTGATCCTTAATCTGGAAGAAAAACTCATGTGACTTATAAAAACCTGCCAATTTCATCTAAAAATTGCAAGAATTGCAAGAATGGTCGGTAAAATAGTTTTCTAAAGCCATAATTTTCTGAAGTTTGATATCACGTGGTAGAATTATAAGCAGCAAAACTGTGGAAATAATAAATTACCTTTTCTACTTTTGTTGTAAATTGCATCAGATCTTCGACTTCATTCTTCTTAGATAGAGTGAAGTGAATAAAAATTTCACTTCTTCTAATAATTTTAAAAAATAACTGTTTAACAGAGATTTTGATTATTAATAAAGGCTTCGTTTCAGTGATGGACTAATAAAGCTTAATTGTAGAAAATAATTTTTTTAACAATAGATTTTTTTTCTCTCAAATGGTTTTGGAATACAAAAAATAGTTTTTGTAATGTTTTTCCCTTTACATGCACATCAACATAGAAGCAAACAGACAATCTACACTTCATGTATATTCTAGACATTGATTTTTTGCAGCCAAAATCATGCACCAATCTCTACCATTTAACTTATTCTATTTCTGATTTATTATGTTAAACGTGCCTACTGATATAGTATATAATTCCCATTAGCAAATTTTATCTAAAATTTATCACAGATGAACAATTTTGGTTTTTAAGTCACATTTTAAATTTTATTGTTTTATCTCTTTTCATTTTTTCAGTTATAATCTTTATAAAAATAGAATGGTTTCATTGGACACAGTAATGTAAAAAAAGCAAAGATTAATCGAAATCTCAAAATAAAAGTTTTTTTAAGATTACAATATTTTTTCTTTGTATATGAAAAAAGGAAATTGCTTCATGTAAATAATTACCTAATCTGAATACGATTCACGTCGAAAATTTGTAGGTAAAAAAATTAGTAGAAAGGAGTGTTAAAAGACAAAATTTCATATTTAAACGAAAATTATTATATGTCTGGTTAATTATTTTAAATTATATAAAGTTAATTAATGTTTAATAAATATATTAAGTTGATTTAATTTGCTGATGATATGTGCATTTTATCAAACATTTACAATGCTATTGGCAGTTTAAAATTTTTTGTAAGTGTTCAGAAGTAACTACAGTACTACTAAGGTCAGTATTTCAGAAGTAACTACAACTCAAAATTTCATTTTCGAAATGATTTATTATAGGCTAACTGTGCCCAATTTTTTAAAATGGTAATACTAAATTTTAGTTCATTTCTTAAATATAAAAACTTTCCGTACCATCGAAATTTAATAATCTGAAATAACTTTTCAAAAATCATATAAAATTCATAGAGATAGGAATTAAATAATAAATATATTATTTAATATATATATATATATATATATATATATATATATATATATACATGGCACATAATATTATACATTTACATAGTTTATATATATTACATGTATATATACATTTTTATTTTATATATATACTACATACACAGACATATATGCATGAATCTTAAAAATTTTTCAGACTTAAATCTCTTTCAATTTTATGTAAAGAAAGTAATGGCAAAAAAATACCAGAAAATAGAAAATAGTGAATAGGTTTGAGAAAAAGGTATTATTGTAAAAATTTGAATTAAAAAAAATTTTCCCCAAAAAGAAATAGGAATAGGGAATCGAAATGAGATTTAAAAAAATTGCATACAATTCCTGAATATACAAGCTTTTTGAACTATATTTTAAAGAAACAATGTTTGGATATGCATAATATGAAATCTTATTTCAAAGCGCCAAAAATTTGAAACATAAATTCATTGGATTTGAATTATCTATCGCCGAACTGCAATAAAAACATTTTCCATCTGTGAATAAGTCGAACAAGCGTTGATAAATCAAACGAAATATTTTTACATTTATTTTATTGCCATATTTTTATTTTGTTATTTTACTTCAAAAAGAACAAGGTCGTTTATGTTATGCTAAATTTATTTAGTAGAAAGGGAAAATCGTTCGTTTTTTTTCCACTCTCTGTGGAAGCTCGCTGCTTTAGTTTATCGTTTGCTTTTTCATTTTATTTTCATTCGAATTCTTTGAAATAAAATTTTGTTAGGCCTGTCTTTAAAGTAATATTCATGGAACATTGAAAACGTGACTTTGGTGATGAATTTTGATACGTGTTGTGAGTTGGGTGATTTCGAATGCAGAATATTTTTTTGGTTTCTATTTCTTTTTTTGAATTTTTATTTGATATAGGCAAATGCCATTAAAAATATTAAACAACGAATTTATATGTACCATATTTGATAATTATATGAAAACTATTTTCAAAAATTGTAATAATTTGTTTTTATGATATATTTATAAAAAATTTTTTTGGAAATTTTAATAATACAAAAAAATTATACAATTTTTCAAACTTGGAACATACAGAAATAAAAATTAGGCTCTATTTTAATAAAGTTGAAAATGAAAACACTCATTGATTATCTAATTATAGTTTTTTGACAGTTGTTTTATTAATATGTTAAAATATCTAACAGAAAAGATTCGAATAATTAAAATCCAGAGAAGAAATTTAATTATTCAATTTTGATTTCATTTCAAATTAAAATAAAATTAACTATAATTTGTAGAAATTATATTGTTTTAGAAATGAAACAATTTTCTTTAAACAATTTACTACTAATTATACTAATAAAGTATTATCTAAAGCGGAAGGAAAAGAAAAAATGATTTAAAGAGGCGAAGTAGTAATTTGATTTTAAATTGAATTTACAAAAGGATTTATTGCATTTAATAATATATTTCTAATATATATTGAAGAGTCAAATTAGATCAATTATAAATAAGATTGTATTTATTAATTAGCTGATGCCCCACCAGTTTGAAAGCCCTGTTCTTTATGTAGGAACCACAAATTTTTGAAGACAAACCTTCACCCATAACATCAAGATGGCACATGATACCATATTGTATTGACGCAAACCATTAGACTTCTTCAACGAACAGCTGATTCGCTGGAGAAAGTGGTTAAATTTTATTTTAATGAGCTCTTTTAGACATAACTGTTTGTTAATGATTCCGTCAAACAGTCAGATATTAAATTCCTGCTAATTTAATTACCTTACATATTGTTGTGGAAAATATCATAAATTCATCCAGTGGGTGTATGGTATCCCAACAGGCTCAACAATGGATAAAGATATTTACTTAAACTTGCATTTTTAGTACTTGCTTTATTCTTCGGGAAAGAAAGAATTCACTAAAGCAAAATACAGATAAAGCATAGAAAAGACAATAATTGCAGTAAACAGCAGCACGCAAGCAGCAAATTAATAATATATTTATTACAGCAAATACTGTAAAATATATTTATTACTTTTACAATTATTTAGCAAATCAGTACTAAATAATTGTAGAAGCGCAAGATGTTTAAAGAGAACTCGCTTAACTACTCGCTTCGACTAGACTCAATGACTCTCAGTTTTGGATTTTTATGGTTTTTGTGACATGGCAAAGAATCTTCTGGAAAAATATCGCAACTCCGTTCTTAATCGATATATCAACAAAATATCAGTAGTTTCAGGAAATTTCGATTTCTTTCTATTGTTAAAGAATTCATTGTCAAGTCCCCAAATGGTCTCCAAGAACGTGAGTCATTAAGTCAGCATCCATTCAGTATTCATTAGAACTATCTAGAATGCTATCTTGCTTACCATGAAACCCTGTATGCTTAAAGAAACAAAATTACAAATTTGTAATAAGACATTCTGTTCATTATGTGCACGAGCTTTTTTTAACAAAGACCAGTTCCATGATAATAGAACGCCATTTAAAACGTAAATATCTGACTCATCTATCATTTACCTTTTGCGGTATTTTAAATACACTTTTTTTATTTGTTTTGTAAAATATACAGATAAGAGATAACATTCTTCAATTTTATATTTCATTAATGAAAGAATATCATATGATTAAATATTTGATGAAACAATAAAAATGGCAGGAATTTCTGGGAAACAATGTAATTTTTTGTTAAAAATTAGTCAAAAATTTTTTAAAAATATCAAAAATTCTTGAAAAATGTGCATGCATATTAATTTGAGCCATTAAAACGATATTTTTTTCAAACTCGGTATGATGTACTATTTTTTTTTCAATAATATTTTCGGAAACGCTTTTTAACAAATCGAATTTAATTTTTTGATTGTCTTACGAAGCCAGAATTATGATATCTGTATTACTTGTGAATAAACTTTTTTTGGAACCGAGAAAACAATTTCAAATATAATAACTTAATTTGCCTTTTTCAATGTAATAGTTTCACTCGCACATGAGAAACAAATTTATTGATTTTATTATTTATTTTTGATTTTATTATTTATTTATTTTTAAATCAATTTTTCCATGTTTCAGTTTAGATTTCGGGTAAAATCCAAAAAATAGACATCTGGAGGTCATGTATTTTTTGCTTGTGATCTGTCTACTATCGTACCATTGTCTTTTATGTTCTTTTTCTAAAGGTGTTCCAAAATTTAAGATTGAACAAGATTTGAATTTACTATCATTCGTGCAGTGAACTTTTGGCAACCCTATTAAAAAAACACTTTATATCTGATAGTTTAGGATTAGTGAAAATGGATTTTGATTTAGTTTAAGGTTAGAGAAAAAGGAAATGATTCCTTATTCCTTTCTGCTGGTGTCCCTGTCATCTTGAATCTTCTAGTAAAGAACTGGCTTAGAGTTTAGAAACATCTGCCTTAAATTGTTCCATCTCCTGTTAAAGACTTTAAGAAGCTCTTTAAATCTTATTCCAAATGCCAGGTTAGTGGAATATAAAAAAGCAAATAAACTTAACTCCGATATATATCTCATTGACATTTAATCTAATTTATGTAACAGAAAGTTCAACATAGTTCTTACTCGGTCACATTAGAATTCTTACCCGTGCATTAGAATTTGTTGTTGAGAAACGCACCTCTCTCTATATAGTATGCCAATGCCTTATATATGTTCTCGGAATTTTAAAAGAGAGCCCGGCTTTAATTACCAACACATCCATTCCTGTTTTCCTGTATATTTTTTCAAAAGACATTCTTCATAAATCTCCTTTTCTTATCTTTTTACTTTCTGTAAAATGATTAGCTTTTCTCTATTTGATTTGGATATCTTTTTAAAGCATACTTTTAAGTCGTATTTTTTATGGTTAGTTTTTTTTTATATTGTAAAAGTTAACAAGCGCTGTGTCTTATGATAGCTTAATTCTCTATTTTATGATATTTAATAATTAAATTTTGTATTACAAACAAGACTCTGAAACGTGGCTCGAATTCACAATGTATTTTTGGCGCAGTATAGTCAAAAATGTTTTTTCCCCTGTAATTACATCAAACCTAAACAATTGTTCAGCTTAATGAATCCTCTTTAATTTTGAATGATTCTTTCCCATTTCTATAGTGGTACAAAAACTGTATCCACAAACTTTCATCCGTTCATCCTCTCTCACTGTTATTTAATACCAGAGAATTTTGACACAGCTTTACTGGTAATCAAGACGCATAGCATCGACACGGATGATTGCGCTAAGCCAAGATGAATGCCCGTCAAAAGAGCGATTAATAATTCGTCTCGGGTTTATTGACCGGTTAAGGACCGGGGGAGGGACTTTCATTTTTCATGCCTGCAAGCCGCACTGTCGGCAGTTGATATAATTCCAGGCGGGGAGGATAATATTTAATGCTGGCAATTGCGTCAACATGCTTGGAGTGTGTTCACTGTATCTGTAATAGAATATGGTTAAGATGACGTGGTATTAGAAACATCCAGTGGTGAATCATTAGATTGGAGTTGGTGCATTCACTCCTTGTAGTATGGTATGATTCAGTTTATTCAAAGAGGCATAAAAACGTATCATGTAATAAAGTTTTATCACAAGAAATATTCCTAAGTCCGTGTTTATTAATTTTGTAAATTTTAAAAATACTTAATTTGCGATTGTAGAGAGTTTTATTTAAAATTTTCGTGATGAAAGAATGAATTATTTTAGAACGATGCAATTGAAGTAGTAAAATAAGTAAAGTACTTAACAGTAAAATAATGAAGAACACCATTGTTTTATTAGAAATCAAATCAAGAATTATAATGCAACTATAGATATTTTAATTGTTTTGAATAAAATTTATTTATGTCCACTTACAACATAAAACTAAAACCAAATGAAAGCTACTGTCTTAAAAAGATAAAGCGCTTTAAATCGAAGCAATGGTATAAAAAATTATTTTTAAGTTCTAGATTCAGAAAACAAAGCTTTTAAAAATAAGTATATTATTATAACTGTGAAGAAAGCATATGATTTTAATTTTCCAAAGAAAAGCACTTGCTGAAAATATATTGAAAATAACCGAAATTCGGTTAAATGGAATATATATATATATATATATATATATATATATATATATATATATATATATATATATATATATATATATATATATATATATATATATATATATATATATATATATATATATATAATATGATTAGTAATAAAAACTAAGTTAATAGGAAAAAATAATCAAAATTAAACAAAACAAAATAAAATAAGAATCCGGCCTGAAGACTTTCTGAAGGGTCACCCTCAGTCAGGGATTAAAAATAAGGGATTTCTTCTATGAGGAATCCAGACTTTTGTCCAACAGTATTGATCCCTCGTGACCCGAAAATTCCCTGAAATTAAGCCTAAGATATACACCATTTTTACAGAAAAGAAATAAAACAATAAATTAAAAGAATACGACCACTAATAAGCAAAAATACAATAACATAAAATAACCATATAATAACACTCATAACCAATTAGGAAAACAAAAAGGAAAGCACATACCAGCAGCAGGAAAAAAATTTTTTTTACATAAGGTGTCCCATTCTTGTTTTCCGCGCCCTAAACTATTTTTGCTAACGTCATGCATGGTAAAAATAATTGGAGGGTCTCAGCGCCATCTATTGAGTTAATTAATATGCAACGGAAAGTCTATTTTTATTTTAGGCACAGGCTTAATCCCAAATCATCTTTTTTTGATTAAAATATTAATATTGCAGAAGTTTCTGGGAAATTCATTATTAGTTAAATTTTTAATGAGATTATTTGTTGCCCCAATATATTAAATTTAGTTATTGCAAACTCTTTTAATCCTGTTAAACTGCGATAAAATAAAATTTTGAAAATTTTAGAGTTTAGATTAGAATGATAATTACAAAGTTTCGTTATTTTAAAGTTGAATTCACTCCTTTTATCGTATATATCATTGATTTATCATTAGCTATTTCGACTTTTAAATCCAGAAAGGTAACTTCAAGTTGATTTTTATTTGTTTCTGTTAGAATTAAATCTTTTGGATAGCAATTAGTCACAATATTATTATAGTCAAAGTTAATCAAAAGTAGGTCATCAATATATCTCCACCCGTTTATTAAATTATATTTAATTATATTTTTCTCATAGTAATGTAGGAAAATATTAGCTAAAGCACTTGAGAAAGCTGTTTCCATTGGAATACCCGTTACTTGTTTATAAAAATTAATTCCATTACAAACGTTATTTTGGATAATATTAAAATTACATAATTCTAGCCAGTAATTTTTAGGAATAACATCTTCATTTAAATATTCATCATATAAAAAAAGTACAGACTTTTATTAATTTTTCATGAGGTAGATTGGTGGATAAATTTTCGAAATCATAAGTATTAATTTTATTAATGTTATCTTTAAGAAAATCCAGTATTTCTTTGTTACTAGAAATTATGAAATTGTCTTCATCTTTGATTTTTTCCAGGATAATTTTTAAGTATTTAAGGAAATGTCTTCCCGTATAGTAATTATAATTGCCTTAATTCGTGACTCATTGCCTGTGCAATGAGTCACGAATCTGAATTTTAATGGTTTTTTTTAATGAAATTTAACTTTTGGGAACAAATAAGGATAGTTTAGAGGGTAAATCTTAATTTTAATTTTTATTTTTTTTAAATTTTTGATTGATTAATTTTGATTTTTGATAGCACTCTTTTATCTAATTCCTTTTCCCCCATGTTCTTTAAAATATAAGTTGCATTAGAGTTATATTCATTAATTAATAGCTCTTTATAATTAAACTAAGAAATTAAACAGAAATTATTTGCTGATTTATTTTAACAAATTTTTTAAAAACTTTTTTTAATGTTTTGCTAAAATAAATCCCGCATTCTTTAGATCTGTCAATACCTGTATTCCTTTTTGTTTTAATTTCCTCAAAAATTCTCACTTTCCGTTCTCCAAAATACAGATATTGAAAATAATTCTTATATTTTTGTTTACTTATATAAAGCATCTGAACTAATATTCCCACTTTGAAAAATAGAAAAAAGTGGAATATTAAACATATATAATTTTGTGCTTAAATCAATTAAGCTTAAGAAATTAAAAAAAATCAATACCGATTGAAGTACTACTGAAATGTACGAAAAAGAAGTAATAAATATCTGTTAATAATATAAAGAAGGATATATGCGGACGTATATATGTGCATATATCTATCTATATGTTAACTTTCTATAGATCAGATCATTTTACTCAGAGGCATTTAATATGTCACTAATAAAATATTTTTACAACCATTAAGTTGGGAAATAGATGGAGAAAACTAGTTAGTGTTTTCTTCTCAAAGAGTATGTATCCATTATGAGTAACGTGACTTGTGGTGTATCTCAGAGTAGAAATACTTTGTTTGGCGATATATCGCAAATCTTAGTATTGTGGTGAAAAGCTTATAAGTCAGATAACAGCTACGAAACACGGGCAATTGCTTTTGTCTTGTGGTCTTGTTACTCGGTTGTGAACCACAACGTCCTAGGTTGTATTCTAGCTCATACCAATCCGCTACATTGGTGACCTTGGACGATGAACTTTCAACCTTCGTACAGCTGTTGTGGCACCATCTACCCACAGCAAACCAAAGTTTTCAGATTCACTTGACGCAGCAACACAAAGCCGTCAGACTCACTTGGCACAACAGCACCAGCAACCACTCCCCTTCACACGCTCGCCATAACGCTTGGCGTTGTTCAAATAGGTATAAGCACATTAAACACAACAGCTAATACCTCACTACTTAACAGCCATATCGTTCGTCTCATCTCCGACTCACTTGTGGTAGAGTACTGTGATGAAAACCTTATAAGCCAGATAACAGTTATGAAACGCGGGCAATTGCTTTTGTCTTGTGGTCTTGTTAATCAGCTGTGAACCACAAGGTCCCAGGTTCTATCCACGCGCATGACAAAACCGCCACAGTATACGCTGAAACTTTTGAACATGCTCTTTCTTCTCGATATTGGATTAGAAAAACATTTCCTAAAGAGAGTTTTCCCTCCTTGTTTAGAGAATATTTTTTGAAAATAATATCTTCTTTTTCATAACATCAATAGCAAATTCTGTTGATTAAAAACATACTTATATTTTTTATTCTTTTTCTGCAATAATTAAGAATGTTTTTTTTCTTTAAGTAAACATTTTGATTCTTTTATTTGATTAACAATAAAGGGAAAAAACTTAGAAAGCAAATCAATCACATTTTAGATATTTTTCTGTTTCTTTTGTTTTGGGTTGCAAATGTTGAGGAAAATAATAATAGGAAAAGTTGATACTGTCGTTATATTTCGCCAAGTGGGCGACAACGGCGTCATTTTTTCCATAGATGGAATAAGGTATAAAGTGCTAGGAGCATATTCTAGTGTGGTTTGACATGGTGTTTTCTTAATTTTGACATCCCCAGTTTTCTTGTCTCTTTATCATAGGGAAATATTTGAAAATCTTTTTAATTTTTTTCATTCATTTTTACAAAGTAAATTATGATTATGAATTACTTTATATTGAAGAAATATTTACAAGTAGAAATAACAAGTGTTTATTAAAATTACATTCATTAATATATCAACAAAATGCCGATACAAACTGCAAATTTGTATGTTATTTTTTATGTATGTATGTGATTAAATAATGAAGATTTTATTACAATTTGATTTTTTTTTATGGTATTACGTTGAGATAATGTATCCTATTTGTTTACTATGACATACAAAAAATGCTTTGCAATATTGAAAGACTGATAGTAAGGTAAAATAATTTGGGATGGCATTTTGGCAACTCAATATAAAGATAAAAATATAATAACTGCATAAAATTTCAATATATTTAGAAAGTTCAAACAAAAAAAATTCTACAAATTTTATAATGACTAAATAAAGTGAGCATAAACGAATTAAATAAACTGCTAATCGGAATAAGAAATCGTAGCCAGAAATGCCTAAAATTATAATAAATAAATAAATGAATACGATCAAACTCTATATCTGAGAAGTAAATTGTACATTTACAAATTTTTTAAGAGTGAAATACCGTACAAACAAAAGTAAAACATTTTTTGTAGACTTAAATCCCTTGGTTTTAATCCAAAAATTAAGCGGAAACAGAGATTTTTGGATACTCATATGTTTTAAATTATTACAAAATTCTTATTTGTAATGAATCTTTATACTTTCTTTATGTATTTTGATTGTATCATAACAAAGTAAACGCTATGTAGGATAATCCGCCAAAACAAGCTATGTTTTAATTGTGTCTTAACAAAGTAAACGCTGCATAAGGTAATCTGTCATAACAAGCTATATTTTGATTGTATCGTAACAATGTAAACGCTGTGTAGGACAATCCGTCAAAACAATCTATATTTTGATAATATCGAAACAAAGTAAAGAATATGTAGGACAGTCAGTCAAAACACGCTATATTTTGATTGTATCTTAACAAAGTAAATGCCGCATAAGGTAATCTGTCAAAACAAGCTATATTTTGATTGTATCTTAACAAAGCAAACGCTGCATAAGGTAATCTGTCAAAACAAGCTATATTTTGATAGTATCGTAACAAAGTAAACTCTATGTATGGTAATCCATTAAAGGAAGCTATATTTCGATAGTGTCGTAACAAAGTAAACACTATGTAGGACAATCTGTCAAAACAAGCTATATTTTGATAGTATTGTAACAAAGTAAACTCTGCATAGGATAATCCATTAAAAGAAGCTATATTTTAATAGTATCGTAACAAAGTAAACGCTATGTAGGATAATTCGTTAAAACAAGCTATATTTTGATAGTATCGAAACAAATTGAACGCTATGTAGGACAATCTGTCAAAACAAGCTATATTTTGATTGTGTCTTAACAAAGTAAACGCTGCATAAGGTAATCCGTCAAAACAAGCTATATATTGATAGTATCGTAACAAAGTAAACACTATGTTGAATAATCCATTAAATCAAGCTATATTTTGATAATATTGTAACAAAGTATACGCTATGTAGGACAATCCGACAAAACAAACTACATTTTGATTGTATCATAATAAAGGATCTAGCTAACAATGTTATGTAGGATGCTACAATCAATTAGATAAGGTTAATAAAGCCAACTCTATACATATATTAACAAATGAACACTGTTTAGGACTGTTATGCTCGATTAGATAAGGCTAATAAAGCATTTGTAGAATTGTTCATGCTAGATTGAATAAAGGTAACAAAGTAAGCCTATATAAAACTCTACGATTGGATAAGAATATACACAAACCGAATAAAAACATAATGCAGGTGTTCTGCTTTACTTGTCTCAAAATATGCTGATAGGCCATTTCATTTCAATCCTCATTCAACCTGCAACGCTTTACACTTTCCTTATAAATAACAATTTATCATAAATACCCATTTATATAATTTATATAAATATTAACTTTTGAGTAAGTTCAGATATTTTTGCAACAAAGCGAATTGCTATTGATATGCAAAACTGTAACAGAATAACTCTTCATATTCTTGGAAATGACTGAAACGGGATTCCTGCATTGCCTGAAGCAAAAGAGTTAAACGAATTTCTCTCATCCTTCATTTTTTTTTTACATTTCTTCCCCTTTTTTAAATGCATCTGATGCAGACATTTTAATTCTATCGCCTGAACGAAAGATATACAACAAACTTATTTGACCAAAAAGTTTTCTTTCAAAGACTTTGACTGCAAACTCGGTACATTCATCGAACTCTGCCTGCTTTTAAATCGAACTTTTCCCTCATCTCTTAGGAATTTAGTTTAAAAAAGATTTTCTAACAGAATGCAGTAGCAGCGAGTTACTACGATTTATTTTTCTGAAAGCTTTTCCTGATTGTCCGCCACAGTTTCCTCGCAAATTTACTTTCCCCGATGCTGGAAGCAATATCGGGTTTTCGTAATTTAAGCATTTAGTTTTCCTTCTAAAAGAATTTTTTCTCTTTCTTTTTTTTAGTGGTAGTATTTGGTGTAGTTCTGTTGTGTATGTCGCTGCTTTGGAGAAAATAATTGGAAAAGTGCACGGCTATTTTTGGAGGTTGGATCCATTTGGAGTGAGTTAACTAACATGGGAGAAAGGTCTTGTGTGGTCTTTTTAAGACTAAAGTTGTCTTTCAAATTGTCGTAACTGCTGGCTGTGAAATCTATTAATTAAATGGAAACAAGTTTGTTTACACAGCTTCTCTGTCTGTCGATACAAGAGTTGTTTCAGTTACGGTTAAAAGCATTGTTAAGATGTCGAAACTAACTGGCTTGAAGAAGGGTTTCATGTTGTTCATTAACTGTTTTAAAAATTACAAACTTGAAGAGCTGCATAAGTTTCAATTACGGCTCATTTGTGAAATACAATCTGTTTGTTTTTTAAATTGTTGGCGTCTCGTTTAAATTCTTTGTATAAAGAATTGCATTTGCTGGTTTCAATTCAAATAAATACTCGTATAATGCAATTTTCAATTTATTATTGGCTTAACTTAGATAGACAAAAGAGCTCACCATTGCAATTTAAAAATAACTTTATTGATGATTTTTTAAAAAATAATCAGATATTCTATATTCTGTACTTCTGATGCTTGCTCCAGGTTTTATTGATATTATTTGTAACTTGCCTGTTTTGATAGTGGTTAGAAAAGAAATACAAATTCGATACATGAGACGAAATTGATTTTTCATATCAAATAAAAAATTATCAGACTACAAGCATCAAAATTAAAAAAAAGCATTCTGAAACAATCAAAAGTCAATGAATCTTCTGATACCAGATTCTGTTTTATACTTTTTGTGAATATTACCAAATTCGTATTAGCACGAAAAATTTGATCGTTCTTTAATTATTTCGAATAATCTATTCACCCACAATTTCATTCACTTGATTGAAGAACAATTTATTTTGTTTTATTAAAGAACATCAATGAGCAATCAATGAGCAATGTCTAACTCTTTCTAATTAAGATAAATTGAAAAAATAATAATAATAAAGTGTATACCATTTGTAGGGAAATATATTTTTTGTTCACCTATCCTTTCTGCATATCAAAATAATTCGAAATCACGATGAAAAATACTTCATATTGATTTTGTTTTTCTTAGTATTTGTATTTATTTGATATCGTTTTTTAAATATTTGTTTTAATTTAAAGAAGTATTAATGAAGTTTATAGTGATTTAACATTTATTATTTTTTATTATTTATTTATTTTATTGTAATTTAATATTTTGATCTTCAGCTAATAAATTATTTAAAAAAAATAAGTTTTTCATTCAGAGCATTAAAATTTGGAAGATTATTAAAATTCAGAACATTAAAATTTCAGAGCTTTAAATTTAGAATTCGAAAATAACGTTTTCCTTCCCTTGGAAAATTAAAAGAAAATTTGATCTCTTGGGTCTCTCAGTGTAAAAGGCACCCTCTGGAATTAGAAAAATCGTTACGCATGGATTTTAAATTCATCTCATTTCTCAAACTATTGGATTCTGATTTGGAACCATATTCTTCTTTCTATGTATTTCAACATCAACACTGAGATATTTCAACTTTAACACTTCATAGATTTGATTTGATTCATTTGATTCTTCTTTTCGTAAAATGAGTTTTTATCGCCTATAATTTATAAAAAACGTTTGAAATTGTAGCTGATTAGTAAAATATTCCTGAGACCAACATTTTAAATAAAAAGATAGCTCCATTCTATTGCGATCAAAACTGAGTGAGTTATAAAAATTTGATAAAAAAAAGCATGATTTTATCCTACATCGATCGTCCCATAGCAGGTACACCAATTAGAACTAGAATTTTCTTTAAAGCTCATTAGTCTAAAATTATGAAAATATTAATTGTTTAAAAATTTAGTATTCAAAACTTCATAAATCAATGGGATTTGGTTGCAGAAGACAAAAAGGGAGTTCTTAAATTTTTTTTCCTTCATTTATAAGTTGGAATGGCAAGAATATTTCACTGAATAAAATTGTTTAGGATCAAAGAACTGTATAAAATTTAGATTTCATAATATTTTCAGACGTAGATTATTGACTGACACAAAATAAAATATTATAATTTTAGGCATTTAAATCCTAATGAAAGTAAAATTAAAAACTGTATTTTATGAAGAAATTTTTGTTGAATTTTTTATTGTATTGCATAAATTAAAAAAAAAAATCTCTGATGTTTATATGACTACAATGTCGAAAGATTCTACTTTTTACATTCACATTTTTAACAAATTATATTTGATTTCAGAAAAAATGTTTTTGTAATAATTGGTTTAATTATTTCTGCCCCAATTCAAAATATAACTTCTACGAGAATTGACAAGAAATTAAAGATATGCATTGCACAATGATCAGAAAGATGTATGGTATGTATAATAATAGTATTAGTTATTTCGCTATCAAAATTTAAAGATTAAAGATATTTTATTAAAAAAACTTTTAAGAGACCAAGTTATATAAAATATTTAATTGAAAATGTTTGCGAACATTAACTTCGGAGAATAAATGCTCGCCAAAGGTGGACAATATATTAAAAAAAAAAAAATTCGGATCAAGCTTGCTACCTTATTATGCTACGATGATTCGGAGAAGAAATTCGAATGTTCTTTATAAATTTTATGATTATAATACTCTTTGGATTTACTTTTAAAGAGAGAAAAAATAATGTATTCTTAAGTATATGTATCCTGTATTTAACATTGCCATTTGTGTTGTAATAAAAGTGTTTCAAAACTACAATTCAAGAAATTGTTTAACAATTTTAATCAACGATCTACATTTTTCATTGATATCTAAAATAAAATGAAGTATAAAAAGTAAATCGAGAGAAAATAATAATAGGAAATGCATACCAACAACATAAAAATATCGAAAATAGATGCAAACTTGAAGAATTTGCAAGCTTCAAGTTTTCACCGTTTGAATAAATAGGACAAATTATTCATAAAAAAAATAATATCATCGACTAAATTTTTCCACTTTATGCATGAATATTTTATATTTGACTATTTTTGGAAATCGATGGCGGGAATTCATTGAATGCATAAAAAAATTGAAAGGAACTTATCAGTCCATTGTGGGGGATCGCTATTACTTAAAATGCATTCGTAGGAATCGGAATTTATTTATTTTTTCGTTAATAATAAAAAAAGAATTTACTTTAGAAGAATTATCATAAAACCAATCTGAAATAGTAGAATTACCGAGTTTTACAAAGGAATTTATAGTGAACAATTGAATATATAGAAATATAGGCTGATATTCTTAGTTTATTATTTACAAAAACGTTAGCAGAAAAAATACTGAGATTGAATTTCTATCAAACAATAATATGATATGGATTATTCGCCATTTAAATTGAATTTTATAACATCGGCAAAATAAAAAAAATCATAAATAATTAGATGAATGTTATAAGAATATCCAAATAAATTCTTAAATATAAAAAAAAGTTTTTTTAACATGATAATTTAATTATACACATGTTATTGTATTCACATTCTCTAATTGTGATTGAATTTAATAATGAGATTAAAATGTATAGCCCTTTAATTGTTAAATGGTGAAAAGTCATGAATATTTCATTGAATACACAAAGAATGATATGTGTAATACATTTACAAGTTAATTATTAACTTTTAAGTAATTAATGCATGTGAAAAGTATGTTAGAGGTAAGCATATATTTTAAATAGGAAAAATGTTCTAAATTATTTAAAAAAAAATATTTTATGTTGTTTGAGACAGTAAAATGCACTTCTGAAAAATCACGATATGTATTACCCCAATAACTTTAAAAAAATCCCGATACCTGTATATTCGAATTTTTCACTGCATTGAAGCTTAAAATGCTCATGCATGGTGTAAGGAAATAAAAAAGTTGGGCATTCATGATGTTCCTGGCCTTGCCTAGGGCTCATATTTTTCATGCAGCAAAACGTTTGACAGCATTTTGTTAAGAAATCTGCTAGCAAGTCTCGAACACATCATTCTCATTTAGAATTCAATAAATTTAAATTGCAAATTCAAAACTCAATAACTTCAGTTTCTGATTCCAATAAATCTCTTAGCGTCTGTATTTTTGACTAGTAATCTTATATTAAATTTAATATGAAAGTAAATCACATGAAATTACATTTATAAATTAGTTTGTTATAAATATCCAATGAAAAAATATTTTAAGAATTTCCTTCATTGCAAATTGAGGACAATTGTGTATTAGTAACATATATGATGTGATTAACTTGCATGGACCAACTGAAAAGTTTTTTTAATCATTGTATTTTAAATATATGCTTTGGCAATTTGTGTTGAAATTAAACAATTTGTTCAAGATCCGATCAGATGCTTTTGATTTGAAAAGACTTAAGTAAACATTTCTACATATGAAACTTCTCATTGTAAAGAATAGAATTTTGCAATTATTTATAAAGAAATGTATTAAAGCGAATTTTTTTTTAAAAAAGTACTCTTAATAATTAAAAAAATATCAGAATCATGAATATTAAAGATTATTGTTTAATAAAAATTCTAATATTGTTTAGTAAAAGTTAAAATTGCGATATAAATTTACTAAAGTTAATTAAACATTTATTACAAGCGCGTTTAAAAAATGTTATTTAAATAATATTAAAATTTGAAAACTGGACTCAAATAAGAGAATGACACACTTTCTTGGAACAATCTATTTTCTAAAAATTGTCACGTGGCATTTAAAAACGATAAGAAACGAATTTTCTTAAATTTATTTTATTATTTTTAAACCTGAAAGTAACTTTCTTCTTTAATAAGAAAAAAAAAAAAAAAAATCCAAGAAAAAAAATTTATAAAAATGCAGATTTTTTTCTTCTGAAAAAGAGATTCCTAAAACGCTCATTAGCTGTCTTGGAGTAAAGCCATTTTAATTTATTTAAGACAGCAATTAAAATAATTCATCTCCCTCTCTCAGCGAAATTCGCAAAAAAGTTGCTTCAAGCGCCGCTAAATGGACGATAAAGTATGTCTTTTTTTATACAAAGTATGTATAAGTCATTTAAGTTGGTAAAAAAGTAAGGAGGAAATACAGTTTTTATTTTATTGCATATTTATTTCCAAAGAAAAAGAAGTTTGAAAAAATAAAATGTCTTCCATTTCAAGATTGGATTTTTAATTTATGAAAATGTATGCAATTTTTTTCCTCTGCCAATATGATCTTGTTTGGAATGAAGTTTGCTGACTTCTAGGAAATTGAGTAGATGATTATTAAAAAATAGTATTATTCTTAAGACAACAAGATTACAGGCCTTTCAGTTGTTGTTTAAAAGAAAGTTAAAGTTCTATCTTTATGTTTAATATACAGTTATCGATCTGTAATATTGCGCTAAATTAAGTTTAGTCATCTTATCATTCCGTTTTAAAGCAACACTAGGGCAATTTTAGGTACGGATATCATAATTTTGAACCGTGGTCTGAGGACACGGACGACACCTGAGCCGGCATCTCCCTCCCCAACCTTTCACATTACACCAGAGGGAGGACGTTTGGGCGCAACTGGTTTAGCGAGATCCGCTTATAATACTGTTGTTTGGTGGTATCTGGTCTCGAACCTGAAACCTTCCGCATCAGAAGCCGAGAATTTGCCACCAGACCACCGCCGTCCTTCCCGCTGCGAAGGGATATAGTAAAGTAGATTTCAATCACACCGGTTTTGATGCTTCATTACAAAACTGCAGAAATGTGTAATTTTGGTTAATTGGATTAAAATGTGACGTTTATTTTGTCGTTTTCAGAAATATATATATAAAAAAAATGTTATAAAATTTTTTAGAGATATTACGTAATATTGTTTCCCTGTGCTGTTAATGTCTCAGTAAAGCATAGATTTGTATATTTTTAAGAAATGCTGAATGTTTGCCAGATCAAGGATCTCTGTAATTGGTGACTTAATGACAAATTTGGTGATAAAAATGTAGATTCTGAAAAGTAGTATTTTGATGTTATCTATATTATGAGTTGACACCCAGGGACTTTTCTGAAAAATTTCATATTATCGTTAAAAAAAACTTCAAAAATGCCAGAGGCTGAAACAAGTTAATCAAGTGGGTTTTCTTAGTAATGTAGATCGTGGCATCGATTCGATTTCTGTGCAATCTAAGTGCTATTAATGATTTGAATTAGTATTTTTCTGTTTGCTTTCGTTGTGATTTTCTACAAGTCTTGTTCTATGCCTCGGCTACACTTTTGAATAAACAAACATATATTAATTCTTAAAATGTTTTTCGCGGATATGCTTTAAATATTAAAATTAAAAAAAATCATGTTGTCAAAAAATCAAATTTTTCATACACTCATGCCCATAAATTAAGGGTAATGCAAGTTCAGGAAAAGAAAGAGTCAGAAGCAAAACAAATGTGGCTTATTTGTAAACCCTATTTATTAAACAAAAGATAAAGAGCAAAAAAAAAAAAAATGCTATATGTTTGATATCATTAATAAAAATTGCAAATTTTTGCTCCCTGGAACAAATTACAAAAAAAAAAACTCTATTTACAAAAACTAATATTACATGGTTGGTATGATGGTACATAGTGTGTCTCCCAGACGATGCAATGCAGTCCATACAATGTCTAGGCATGCTGAGTATCAAATTATCGATCTGATCTTGGGGAATATTACACCACTCATCAAGCAATGCTATCCGAAGTACCGGTAGACATGTAGGAGGGGGTTGACGGGCTGCAACTCGTAGGCCAAGCATGTCCCACACATGCTCTACTGGATTCAAGTCCGGTGAGAATGCTGGCCAGTCCATATGGGTGATATCCTCCGATCGAAGGCATTCTTTTACGATGTTTGCACGGTGAGGACGGGCGTTGTCATCCATAAACACGAATTCTGCGCACATGGCGCTCCAAAACAAACGTACATGTTGTTCCAGAATGACGTCCCGATAGATTTGGTTTGTCATGATTCCAATTTGAACATGCAGGTTAGTTCTGAAACCCAGAATAATTCCTTCCCAAACGAGCAATCCTGCACTACCACAACGGTGTCGTTCAATGATGTTCTTTTGGTGTTAATGGGTACCTGGTGCTCTCCATATGAAAGTCCGGCGAGAATCAGACTGTAAGCTAAACTTGGACTCGTCGAAAAACATCACGAGCCTACGAGCTTATAGACCAATCTGCCCTAATCGTCTGTACACGGTCTGCCTTGAAACTGTCATACCAGTGGCTGAAGAGACCTGACGAAGTAGGTCTGATGCTGTACTTCGTCTGTTTCTTTTGGCAGTAACTGCCAAATTCCAATCCTCATTCGGCGTTGTAATTCGGGGGCGACCTGTGCTATAACGTCTAATCACATTACCATCATCTTGGAATCGTTGCCAAAGCTTGGAGATGACACTCTGGGCGATTCCAAGTTCCTCGGATACTTCCAGCTGGGTATGCCCACATTCCAGACGGCCGGTAATTCTACCACGCAGAAAAATCATCGAAATGCGTCCTTTGTGTCATAACTATGTGGTTCCTGCACTGAAAGGCTTATAAAGCGCTTGCGAACAATTTTACTTCTTTGACTGCATTCCTTATACACCACTCTCTTACACTCACGTCATTGTGACTTGCTATCTGTGTCATCTGTTGGCTTCTTGAAATTTTCATATGATTTTTGAAGATATGTGTAATCATTTTACGGGTGATACATGTATTTTAGAGTTCGATTTCCGCTTGACTCTGAATTATCCTTAATTTATGGACATGAGTGTAAATTTTTTACTCTTAATCCTTGATAATATAAAAAAATTAAATTATTAAATAATTTTTATTAACATAATTATAAAAATTGAAAACTTACTTTCTTGTAAAAATAGTATCAAACGCGACATTTAAATCCATTTTTTTATGAGAGTATTCATTAAACAAAATGCAGTGAACTCTCTCTTTACTAATATTAAAGGAGAATGTTATAAGAAATATGAACGCTTTCTTTAATTATTATTTAATTTATTTAATTACGATCTGAAAATTATAAAATTCGGTATAAATATTTTCAGAAACTTGGGATGTACATATCGGAACTATATTTAAAACCTTAACTGGACAGTTAATTAACAAACAATTTGGCTATAGTTTGGTGTTTTCTTGCAGGAACTCTCGAAAATGTTAATGCACAAAATTCGTTTTTGCAAAATTCTTTTTTCAAATTAAAAAAAATCCGTCTTTAATAATATACATTATCCATCATTCAATTTTTGAAAATTTTTTGTACATATTTTTTGATCTAATTTTAATCAATAGATTCCTTTATTGCAATGATATCAAACCTCTTTTAATTGTTATGAAACCCATGTTTTCATTATTTTCTTCCCTTCTTAAAGAAAAAAAAATATGCATACAATTTGCCTTATTTACATGAGGAATTAAATAGTGAAATTGTACTACCGAATGAAATAATGTGCAATTAGAAGAAGGATTGTAGGAGAGTTTTTGATTGCATGTTTTTTATGAAGGATCTATGATATTATTAGATTGTTATATCCTTATAGAAATGTTCAGGTACACAATAAAGAGAAAGAATGTAAGAGTATTATAACAGCACTACATAATTTCTATCAAAATTTGTTGTCTAGAAATGCTTTATTATAGGAATTTTCAAATTATGCTCTAGATAATTGCTTGAAATTAAATACAATCAATTTTCTAAGAGAATCAATTAATCGTCAAAGGCGGCTAGTGATGAAATAAATTTTTTTCCGCTTTATTGTAGAATGGATACTTATTATTTCCAATCTATATTCCATTCATACAAAGTAATGAAAGGGCAGAAAAGTAAGATGGTTTAACCACAACAAACGAAAAAAAAGTCCTTTTATTTTCTTTCTTCCATTTTTTTTTTCGCTGAGCAACTTTGCTTTAAGCTATTCCTAATTACGAATTTAATTAACTAATTGTGTTACTAATAATTGTAAATATGCAAATTTGCAACTCGCTTAGATATTTTTATCTCCGTGTTATCATTCATTTCCTTAACTTTGTTATGCAATTTCAGAAAATTGGAAAAAAAATTATTAATACTGAATTATTTTTTAAAAATTGAAATCTCTTTTTGGTGGTAAAAATCTTGAGATATCCTTAATGAATCTTCTGGAAAATGAAAAAAAAAAAAAAACTGCATGTTCCGAAGTAATTTGTCCGTTAAGAATTTAAAAAAAAATTTTTTTTTTCTAAAATTTTTCAAAGGCGAATTCCTTTATTTAAAAAGAAAACATCCTATTTAAGAGATTTATTGACTTAGTATCGTTATCTTCTTAAAAAGGATTTGGAATCATTAAAAATTACGATGCTCATTTTTTTAAGTTACTTTATTTCCTGTTTTGCATAAATTTTCGTTAAATAAACTCATAAATTAGGATCATAATTAAGTTAATGAATTAATCTTTTTACAGAATAAAAGTTAAAAAAATTTTTTTAATAAAAAAAGTAGCAATGCTTTTGCCGTTTTCTTAATTTTTTTCTCATTAGTTTTATTTTTAATATTTTCCTCTTACTTGAAAAACTTAAAAAATCCGTGAAAAAAATTTCATTGTGTTTTTCTTTGGAAATATAAGTTATTTATAGATGCATCTCAAAAAGTAACTTTTTAAAAAAGATTAATTAGATAATTCTTTTTTTTTTCATAATTTTCTTTAAGTATTCAAAAGAAAACAACAGCTCTACAGTTACGTCCATAATTTAATTAATCCCATGAAATTCGTCATGAACTGAAACTATTTCAAAAAATTGCTCTGGCAGGCTTGGGATATTCTTGATCAGTTGCTATTGAGGTGTGAGTAATGATCATTTAAGTTGTGTCCGTCGAGAAAGCCATGCCTATGTATCAATTTTACACTTCAGAGGAATAATAAACAGTGAAGGTGGTTTTGCACTCGGTCAGTTATAAGACGGCCAGTAAGACAACGCATGTGCAGAAACTGATATATTTTTACCACAATTTCGTAAGATGGATTGAGGCATTCCATGTTTGGCTATAAATTGTAATTTTAGCGTCCCTGAATTTTCCTTTTTCACTGCGTGTCGTTTCAAAATGATGGATATTTACACAAAGAAACATAGTAAAATTTAAAAAAAAGTTAACATACCTACATTTGGAAAACTATAAAATAAAAAATGGCAAATAAAAGGAAAAAAAAAATGCAATCTTGCATCAGAAAGAACAAAGAGAAAAAAAATGTAGGGAATTAATCTATGATAAGTAATCAATTTTTTAATGCCAAATTCTACAACGCATGCGCAGTAAGAAAAACAATATAATCCAGCGTCATGTTGCTGTCTTGTTAAGACCAAACTGCATTTTCAGCCTTTCTATGCATGCACTGCATACTGGTAGTCTTACAACGCCGAATGTGAACCCATCTTAAATACTTATGATGCTTTTTACATTTATTCTTAAGTGCGTTTTTCCTTTATGCATTCTTTACCAATGATGATTTTTAGTTTCTTTTTGAAACAGGCGATTGTTTGAATTGAAATTTATATATTGTTTCTAAATATTGTGTAGTGTAAAATAAACCTTTAGCCTGTAGTCTATATACTTATAATAAAGCTCAGTGTGTGTGTGTGTGTGTGTGTGTGTTGGCGCTATGCAGGCCAGACCGTTTGACCTACAGCTACCAAATTTGGTACATGTATACCTTGGAGGTTGGGAATGTGAACCTGAGGTTCCTTTTTTCGAATTTTTAATTAGAATTTTAATTATTAATTAAAAACTAACTTTCCCGCCAAAAAAATTTTCCATTTTCCCCACCGCCAACTTTTTTGCCAAAAAAATCTTCCGTTTTCCCCACCGCCAAATGAGTAAGGCTTCAGATTTTTTTTCTCCCAACAGTAATGAGGCTAGAGTTAACATTTTTCGGCGGATTATTTCAAACGATTCTGTTTATTTTCTTAATGTTTGATGCATTTAAAATTAAACATTGTTAATTAATCGATCTTTCAGATTCATTCAGAAGTACTTTTGAATTAAAATAAAACAGAATAAAGAAAATTAAAAATTTCCAATCCGCATAGCGTTACCCCAACTGGCGTAGAAAAAATCACGTATTTGCGTTACGTAACTGGCGTTGAAAATTGATGCATGCGTATTGTGTTCTGAATTCCGCATTGTGTTGACAATTATTATCAACGGATGCGGACTGGATTTAGATTATTTTTAGGTTCGTTGTATGCTTTTGTAATTAAAATGTATTTATGTTAGCTATATATTTTTTGTATATGCTTATAGTTTTAAGTACACCGTTTTTTAAGTAGTTTTTTTAAAACCTGTTTTCAACCGTTTATTTTAAACGATTCGTTTTATTTTCTTAGTGTTTCATGCATTTAAAATTAAACATTGTTAATGAATCGATCTGCTCATAATGAATCTAAGAAAATTTTGTTGACAAATTCTTGAGATATTACATAAATTAAATAAGATATTCTTTAGTGCCCATAAAGTTTAAACGCTGAGTGACTCTATTTTCAGTAATCAGATTATAAAAAAAAATGCTTTGTTTCAGTAAAAAATATTATTATATTAATTGAAGATTAATTCTTTCCACTTTAATTTAAAGCATAAATTCTACGGGTTCTAACAGAAAATTAGAGAGATACATATTACGTTATGACTAAAGGCCTTTATAATATTATGAATGAATTATATGACAATCAAAATTTGAAGTTTTAAAATATTTTGATGAAGAAGTTATTAAAGTAGGAATTGCATAAAATATTTAATTATTAAAATTTTAACGAACATTAAGATTGGCGAACCGGCTGGTTGCCAAAGGCGGCTAGTGTAAAATAAACCTTCTTTCGTCTCATCCCTATTTTGACAAAATGAAAGCCAACCGGCGCATGCGCAAACGCGCATAGGAATTCGGTATCTAAAATTAAACAGTATACTGACACTCATTGTAGGTAGTTTAATATACTAATGCTATTGTAATTTGCTTATTATAAAATTTAAAAGATAATTTAATCCAACAGTGCAGTCAGGAATATATTCTTGTTTGTCTTATCAACGTTCTGACATAATATAAGGGAAAATAAAAGCAAAACTATGCAAACTCAGCTCTTTTTACTATATTTGCTTGTACACTGGTCCAACTGCAAAGAAAAAAAATCAGAAGATTGAGGATTTCGTGTCTTGAATTCTCACACATAAAAATAAAGTGAAACAAATGAAAGAACGAAAAGAAATCTCTGAAGCATTTCTTTCGAATATATATTTTTGATACCTTTTATAGCAGGACGTTTTTCGAAAAATCATACATTAGATCTTTAGTTCTGCAGCGTTTTCATTTGTAACGTTTTGATTCCCTTCCTTCTGAAAAAAAAATATAATACAAGAAAAGACGTATCATTCTTCCGAAAGCTTAGAGCTGACGCTCAAAACTGAAATTGATGATTTTGAAAGATGATTCAGGCTTAAGGTGCGATTTGTTCCATTTTTCTCAATACATATCGAAATATTGAATCCTTTTTGAAAGAACAACATTTTTTTTTTCATTTCAAGTGTTTGTTTTAATATTGGAATCAAAACCTATGCCAGGCATCCACAAAGCTAGAAGGGATAGTTTATGTGAGTGCATACTACCTGATAACCACCAACCATGAGAATGACCCAAGATAATGGGTCGTGAAAGAAAAATTGGAAAGGGCCATTGAGGGATTGAGAAGCAAAATAATCCAACTCTTGATGTTTGGATACTCTGAGCATCATCTCTACCAACAATAAAGATGAAAGTGTGTGTTTGCATTCTATGGGTAGGCCACAGATGTCGAGGTACGACATTTTATATTTTTTTCAGGTTAAAAATGCTTATTTCAGAGTTAAGTCTTCACATTTTAATTAGCTGACATTTACACTAAAGTTTGGCAATTTTGATTAGTAATTTTGAAAAATATTATAATAAAATGAGTTTTACATCACCTTAGGATACAAACAATAACTTTTTCTGTACACCAATGAAGTAGATGTACAATTTTTTTTCTAACATCTTTAGAAATTTAAAATTTATTTTTAATTATATTTTAAAATAATACTTTTTGTTATTGCAATGAAATTCAAATGGTTTTCATTGTTACTACAGATATTTTATTTTGATTTTATCTTTCGCTCTTGTTAGTAAAGACGTAATAATATAGATGTAATGCTGGAAATATTTTTAAAATAAAAAATTAATGATTTTTTTTTTAAATTAATGGTTTAACTTAGAAAATTCACAATTACCGATTTATAATAAATGTATAGAATGTGTCCAAATAAAACCAGGGAATTGGTCTCCGCAAAACTTTCACACATACCCATAACATACATAAACATCACGCATTTCACCCATACCCATAAAGGTGTTATCCAGAGAACGCCTTGCATGGCATTGGCGTACAATAGTTACGAAATATTAACTTCTGGCGTGAATATAGCATTTTTACTGAATCCCTCATGTAATTCTTGTTGAAGTATTTGGCAATTAGTCCTTGGCGTACGATTAATAGTATCCGAAAATCGAATTTGTGTTTCAGACGCGTTTTTCTTAACCGATGAAACAAAAATTTGATATAGAACTACACCACTTGCAGTTACAAAATTCCATACCAAATTTGATATATTTAAGTCATTGTGACTTTTAGCTATCTCGTTCACACGTTTCTGAAAGTACAGACCGACAGGTGGTTGTGAACTTTACTCAAAATTTGAATATAGATGTTAATTCTGTGTACCTAATTTTATCTATCTAGCTCTCTTTATTTTGTAGTTATAGTGTAAAATTATATTTCGAATAACTGGGCTGACGTACCTCTTTAAGTGGATTTTTCTCAAAATGTGTCAGAAATATAAAAATTTGGTATTAAGACTGTATACCAAATTTCAACTATCTAACTCAAAGTATTTTTGAGTTATCTTTATCACAGGCAGACAGAAGGACATTTGACAAAAAAGGAATTTTTACAACTCAGGGGGATTTAAAACGTGGAGATTCTTCAAACTGTCGAGTACGAATATTTTTACGATTACTGTACTTTCTGTATACTTACGTATATAATAAAGTAAAAAAGGATTTTTTGTTGTTGTTGTAGCGTCATTAATCGAAAAGGTAGAACTTTGAGATTTTTTTTGGTAAATGGATATGTATTTCAGGATTCGATTTGGAAAGCGTAATGATAACTAACTTCGAATGAAATAGAAAGGATTAAACACAAAACAGAACCTACATACAGTAATTTAATTTTTGCCGATGAAAAATGTTAACTAAACTGATACTTTCTGTAAAATGTGTATAGGACAATTAAATATCAAGAGATGAAATTTTCTGATGGTATTTTGCTCTAATGATTATGATGGTCTGCAAACCTGTTGGTATCGCAAGTCCATAATTAAAATAAATTTCCCAGCATTAAACTACTCTACAAACTATAAAACCAGTCATCTATACATTTTATTACATTAAGAAAATTCATTGTTTCTGAGAGGACGATATTCTTAGCAGATGTAGTGAACGGCTCATCATTTGAACGATGTTCTTAGCAGATGTATAGTGAATGACTTTTCATTTAAACGATGTTTTTAGCAGATGTATAGTGAATGACTTTTCATTTGAACGATGTTTTTAGCAGATGTATAGTGAATGACTCATCATTTGAACGATGTTCTTATCAGATGTGGTGAACGACTCATCATTTGAACGATGTTCTTAGCAGATGTGGTGAACGACTCATCATTTGAACGATGTTCTTAGCAGATGTGGTGAACGACTCATCATTTGAACGATGTTCTTAGCAGATGATTCTTCATTTGAATGATGTTCTTAGCAGATGTGGTGAACAACTCATCATTTGAACGATGTTCTTAGCAGATGTGGTGAACGACTCATCATTTGAACGATGTTCTTAGCATATGTGGTGAATGACTCATCACTATAAGATTAGACTTGACTGTCGACGACAGATATATTCTACTGAAAAAACGTAATTGGAATCCTTGAATTGAAGGATTCCTTAGCTAAAATCGGAATCGAGAATTTTTGAGTCGAAGCATAAGTTTTTTCTTTGGATACTTGCAAATAAACCAAAGATATATTTATTCATGAATGAACTTTCATGTGTAAAATCTTCACAGTATTTCTTTCATCATGAATAAAACGATTAAGGTAGGTGGGTATTTTAAAAAGTCGATTTTTTTTGCAAAATTATGATTTTTTTTTTAAATTTAATATTCTTAATGTTTGAACAGGTTTGTTTATAAAACTGTTAGAATTTTGTTACTAAGTCTAATGTTTGGATGGTCTATCTACTAAGTCTAGTAGTTAGTGTTTACTCTGATTTTTATATTTTCATTTATATTAGTTTTAATGATATTTGTGTCTTTAGATGCTATTTTCTCAAATTGTAATCTTTGATAGAATTTTCTGAGGGAAGTCCTTATAAACTACATTCTAATGCATATTTTTTGTTCAAACGTGATATAATAATTTCTCAATAAGTTCGGATCCTAAAGTAGAAAATAAGTAATCTATTTATTTAGAAATATTTTATTTCTGCTTTAGTGCTTCGCAATGTGAAAAAATGGAGAATTTCCTGTTATTCATCAATCGGATCTCAATATTTAAAGAAGGGATTGAGTTAAAACTTATTTTTTTTAGTTCAGGAGCTAAATAATATATTCCATAGGCTCTCTATAGCATCATTAGCATGTAATCATTTGATGATCTGTACACTCTGATGATTACAGCTCTGATGATTTTTGATTGTAGCTCTGTAGCATCTTAATCATTTGATTAATGATTAAGCCTTAATCATTAATCATTTGATAAATCTCTAAACTAAAAATTTTTTGCTTTATACCTTTGCTTTTGAGGACAAAACAACAACAAAAAAAACCCAGCTCTTTTTTTCCAATTTTTGAAAAACATTTGGTGTTTTACTGACATATAGGGATTGCAATACCGGACCAAAATTTCAATACCGGTATTCGGTATTTTTTAAATCTTAATACCGGTATTAGAAATTTTAGAAAAAGAAAGAAAACACAGGTGTTTCTTTGTTTTATTTGCCAGTTTTGTTAGAGATTGTAAATATCACAAAAAATAATTTGTAACTTATAAATTATAACAGTATATAAAGAATCACAAAAAGTAAAGGAACATCTTATATATTTAAATCACAAAAAAGTGTAAATATCACTATACAGTCTGTGGTACTATTACAAATTTTTCAAATGTGATCTTAAAAAAACATAATGCATCAATTGTACTGTCATTAAGCCTGAAAACTAATTTTGTGTAAAAATTACCAGCTGTTGAAAACGCTCTTTCGGCATCTACGCTAGATGGTGGTACTGTTAGCAATACGCGATATATTTTTTTCCTCTAAAGTATTATTAAAGAGTATAAGTATTTACCTCTAAATCCCTCATCTTCAAATAAATCGATTTCTCATAGGATGGTTTTGGATATAGCTGATTTCTGTATTGTATTTTGGTTCGTTGAAATTTTTTTATTTATCGCTAATTCTAATTTTTGTTCAAGTGACAATTCCTTTTTACTACCGACAGTAGTGACATCATAATCTTCGATAATTGAACCGAATTCTTCTGAATGTGGATAGGTTTGTGGGTAAAAAATTTTAAGAAAATTTACTCTAAACTTAATCAGATTTGAACTGGTTATTTTCTTTTCTTCTTTTTCATTTTCATTTTTAAAATCATTATAATTATGTAAATACCATTAGACATTTTCTATTTTGGTATGCCTTTCTTCTGTGCGATTTTTCAATGTAATATATAATTCTTCAGATAGTGATGTGTGCTGTTCTTTCACTGTTCTGCAACATAAAATGTATTGTTGCATTATATCGTTATGGATACAATATTTTCTTTCAGGGATAATCCATGTTTCGCCAATTTAGATTTAAGCCATTAATTAAGCCATTAATTTCGTTCGTTAGGGAGATATAAAAGCAAAAACGCATACTATTTTGCTATGTTCGCGATCACTGAACATGTAGTGGAGACCATTTTAAAAATTTCTAGTAAATACCGAAAAACCGGTATTTAAACTTGTGAATACCGGTATTACAAAATTGTGCAAATGGCTCAAAATACCGGTACGCGGGAATTCCGGTATACCGGTATTGCAATCCCTACTGACATATTTTAGCTTCATAGAATGTTTTTTTAAACTTTTTATATGCAAATATTCAAAAATATAGCTAGTTTCGAACATTTAAGAACATTAAAAAAAATTCATCTCGATGTAGGCACATACCTCATATTAAACACACAATGAATACTTTTACTATTTGTTTAATAAATTTTTGATACCTGTATATCAAACGTTTTGATACCTGTGTATCAAACGTTTTGATACAAAGGTATCAAAACGGAGTGAAGGATTTATTTAAATCCATCAGACTCATTGCATCAGTTCCAATAACACCTTTTGACCACAAAAACTATGTTTGCTATGTGCTGACTCAATTTGAAAGAATCCATGGCTAAATGTTTCTTATTTAGTTGTTTAAAATTCCTTGAAAGGCACACCTTTGCTAACCATTTATGCTTGATAACTCCAAACATTAAAAACCATAAAAATCCCAAAGTTCTATCATGCAAAATAATGCCGGTACATCAATCTTTTGCTCTCCATTCTACTACAAGGTATACTAAATAGCTCTACTTCCTTTTAAATAGTTTATCTATATTGAAATATCTCATAATGTTTCATCATTTAATACGAATTTATATAATTTAAGGATAAAATATGATGTATTTTCGAATATTTAGGTAATTGTTTATTCCTATTCTGCTGTTTAATTTTAATCTGCTCTATACATGACTGTATTTAAATATGAAAAATAAAACCTACTTAAGATTCATAGGTTAATTATCAAAAGAGATATTTTTGAAAATCAATTAATCATCACCATCCCAGCACGTGAAGGTATTTGAAATCTATTTATCACAATATAATGACTGAAACTTCCATCTGCAGAGTTAACAAAAGCATTGAAAAAAAAGAGACATCTATCGAAATTCGAATAATCAATGCTTGGAAAACCATATTTTCCACCGCTCCGATATAAAGGTTTCCGATTTTAGAACAGTATAAAAGGGAAAGTGATGATTAATAAAAAAAATAAATAAATTCAATGTGGATAATCAAAATACTTTTTTCTTCTTTCTAAAAGAATCAAACTTCACTTTCTGATACTTTCAAATCGGAAAAATAAAAGATTTTCCCTTGATGAAATTCAAAACACATTAGAGGTTTCTGGAATAACCGAAAGAAACTGGAACCAAAAAATCGATCGCATTGAACAGACAGAAGTATCTTTTTACCACACGAATTTAGATTTATTATGTTTCTTTAAATTTCATTATTTATCGATTTTCAATTTCATAAAAGCCGTTTTCTTAAAATTGCAAAGAAATTTTGAATAATTATAACATAAACAATTAATAGTATATATCAGTATTAACTCACATTTATTTATACAGATTCTGCTAATAGTAAGAGAATTGTTGACCGTAATTTTTCAATATCTGTAACCTGCTTGGACATACAGAACTGATATCGTCTCTTTGCGTATTATTATTTTCTCGTATGGGTTGTATACAGAAAGTAAAGCAAAAGTCAAAAAGTTCGAAGTTGAGAACTTCCCGCATTTTCCCGCTTTAGATCTTGAGTTAGAAAAATACATTTTTTGGAAAATTTATCATAGACAAACAGGTCAGTCAATCTGTCTATGATAAAGCTAACTCAAAAATGCGTTGATCCACAAATATGAAGTTTGGTATACGGTCTTTAAACCAAATTTGCAGATTTCTATCGAATTTTGAGGAAAATCTGTTCAGAAGAAGTACGTCTGTTGGGCTGTTCGAATATAATTTAACACGCTAACTAATGTAGGCACCTGCCAAATTTTGAGCCCAATAAACAACGGGTTGACTATCTGTTGGCTTGTTCTTTAAAAACATGTAAATGAGATAGTTAAAAAACGCAAGGACTTAAATTTAGTAAATTCGGTAAGAGATTTTATGTCTACAAGTGAATCTTTGAGTCAAATTTTTATTCCAAATGGTTGCGAAAAAACGTGTCTACAGCAAAAATTCGATTTTTGGATATCATTAAGACATGCCATGGATTAATCGCGAAATAACTCGCCAAGAATCACCCGACAGATTCAGCAAAGCCAAATTCGCGCCAAAAGCTAATATTTCATTACTTTTCTATGCCAGTGCCATGTAAGGAACTCTCAGATGCGACAAGTTTATTAGAGACTATGCAAGGCAGTTTTGGGGGGACCACTGCCGCTAAGTTTTGTATTTGAGCAAATTCTTTTTTAGTGATTTCTCACGTTTTTGGTGATATTATGTCTTTGAGTTACGTGTATGCTAACATAATACAATAACACAGAGTTCCCAAACTAAGGTTAAGGTCAAGATCTCGAACTTTTATATCTCTTTCCATGATTTGCAAAATTGTGATCTGGACTTAAAATCGTCATCAAGCCACAATTAGACTTTTCACTTTTTTTGTAAAAATCATACTTAATAATAAATACTTTTGTTTTCACAAAAGTTTCTTTCGGGTTCATAAGACTTCTTTCGGAAAGAAAAATGTACTATTCGTGTCTGGAAAAATTTAATGCACCGAGGATATGAAGAGAGTAACTATAGATTCGGTTTCTTAAAAGAGGGCCATAATGATAAAAATTTTCAACAACACATCATAAATACAATAAACGTTTCAAGCATCTGTTGAAAAATAAACAGCTTAATCTGATGAAAGTGGAGAGATAGACTCAAATCCTCTTCACCTAAAAACAATTCTACAGTAGGTTATATCAGCATCACTCTCTTCATGTGATTAATGAAAATGTGCATCATCTGGGAACAATATTTCAAATTGAGAATAAAATTTGATTACCATTTTTTGTCTTTTTTATGCTTCGGGAAACATTACAGCCGTAAATAGATCATCAGGAATCAAAAAGTGAGGAGCTCGGTAGATTTATCTACCTTTATTTTACGGAATACATGATGTTGCATATGTTGTCCAATGCCACCTGAATTTCAAATTGCCTTTTCATTTACTTATTCTTAAAAGTTACTTGAAATTATGTACATTATTTACAATAATTTTGCTTTGGGAGTAAATTATTAAGCTATCCATCCGTACGTTCCGTTGCCTGCCACACAAGTAAGGTAAGGCTTACATCAATTATAAGACGATGCCCAACAGCGTCATTTAGAGGAATAGAAATCTGTAACACAAATCTGACTACACATTATGTACGATTTGTTTACATCGGTATTAATTCCCACTTTATAAAAATTGCACTTTTTGTTACAAGCATTTTTCGTTCATATGAAGAAAACAAACAAACAAACAAACAAAAAAAAAACAGACAAATTTAGGTGGAAGGTTATTTGATGTCACAATTGCAGATATTTGTAGAAAAATTGCCAATAACAATTATTAACGCCAATATTTCTAACAATTTTGTTGGAAGTAACATTATTCTATTCAAAACATTTATCCAACAATTTTAAAACGCATTCCAAACAATGTGTGGAGCAGTAACATGTATGTCAACTAACGGAGTAAACCAGCGGGAGTGGTCTTTTCGAAACTTTTTCACATACACTTCAATAAAGAATTTTATACCTTTTCCTTCGCTACAATTTTGTGTAAAGTTCCTGACATGGCCTTGGTGAACAATAGCTGCAAAATACAGGCGTGAAAGGCGTGAATCTAGCATTTTTACAGAATTTACTGTGATAATATACATTTTGGATGCCTTTTTGGCGGAAATGGCGAATATGGTAATTACCATAATTCGGAAAAGACGAATTACCATTCCATAATTCGGAAAAGATTAATATGGTAATTTGTAATATTAAATTAGAATGTAATTCATCAGTGCACAATGAGTCCTAGTTTTGTAAAGGAAAAAATACTGTTTTTAAAACGTAAATGTTTCGATTTAATTTAAATAACTTTTATTAAAAATATATTTGAAAAAGATTTAAATGATTAATCAGTGAGTTATTGTTAGTGGATTTATCAATGCCTAAAATTAAAATTATCTTAAGCTGCTTCGACATGCATTATCTTAATCTGCTTAGTTTTCAAATAAGCTGTGAAACTAGCGAATAACTTTGTAGACTAGCAAATAAAATAGTAAAAAAACAAAATTTTTAATAAGAAATCTAAAAAAATTTGGAAAAGCAGTCGAAGAATTAAGGTTGAATGTGCGTCTAGACAGGAAATGTAAACAAATGGAGATAAGGAGAAATATGCAGAATTTTTTTTGTCATAAAATTGAATTTATAGTAAAATTCAGATGCTGGAAAAAATTATATTTATTAATTTATTCTGATTTTATCCGCAGATATAGAAGTAATTTTTACCAACAAAAGAAATGGAGATAATTTAAATTGCTCAAATTTCAAGTCAGAATTTAATGAAAATTGGTATGCTTCATTTTAATGGAAGGGGGAAATGAAATTTTTAAGAAAAAAGTCCAAATGAGAAAAAAAGGAAAACGGAGTGAAAAAGAGAATTCTGGACCAACATGTAGATTCTGTAAAAAAAAAAAAAAAAAAAAAAAAGAAAAAGAAAAATGCTTTTTTCTTCCAACTTCCATGCATGCCTGCTTTAACTCTGCCAATATATTGTATTATGGTATAGACGAGAATAATGCCTGAGATAGTACCCAGTTTTTAAGGATCCTCTTCACACTAACAGAAATGCGTTTGGCTCCGATATATTTAGCTTACAATAGACCTGCTTACATGGTGGTTCAGGTTCCGAACCAGTGACACTGCAGTCCTTGAGTTATGATTTAAAAAATAAACTACTGCGGTGGATCTTAATTCTCCCGAACAAAAACGGGTCAATACTTGATTTGAAAATTTTTGTTACAAAATGTATATAATAAGAAATAGTCTATCATTTGCTTGCGTTAATTATAGAAAGTGACTTTTATATTGATTGGTTAAATAATTTTTCTTTATTTAATTGTAAACGATTTGATAGCATTTGTTACCACTATGTTATGTGATAATAATTGCCAAATACCTTATGTACTTGGATTAATGAATGAATGAATGATGAAAGGAAAATAATTTTAAATATTGTTGTTCTTATTGTTTCAATTTATCCCATATCTGGGAGAAAGTTTAGACAGCTGTCAAGTATTAAAAATAATACTTGTGTTAAAATTGCTGGACATGGTATAGATGAACATTATGAATGAATAGTTAAGCTATTAAAAAGTAGTTTTAATCAAGAATTTGCTAATAGATTTAAAAATATAAGCATTTTTCCAGCGCTAGTTGTAACAACGTTTTAAAAAGTTTTGAAACTACTATCGGTTATACCTACCTGCCCGTGAGAATCGGTATTTTTTCATTCATGAAATTTCATGCTTTATGGTCAGATTCACGATCATTGGCGTTCACCTTTGCTCAGTTTGAAAGAAATCATTGTTAAAATAATGATACAAGAGTTGAAATAGATTCTAGAAGAGAAGAAATGCCTATTATCAGATTGAGAACATAACTTTAATATTGAGTTTTCAAAATAAACCTACGTTTCTATGAAAATTGTTCTCTTTTTTAGCATCATAAATATAACACATATTCTTCACATAAATTTATATTTTTTTAATTGGCATTTTAACTTGATAAACTTATTATACATAAACTTCATATTTTTCATATATGCAAACATTTGTAAAGCTTCGGAAAGAAACCCAACTTATATTCACTTTTAATATATTTACATATATTATCACGAACGAACTTTAGGTATGAAATAAAAAAAAGGGCAAAAAACTAACAAACAAACAAACAAACAAAAAAAACTGAGTAGGGAACACTGGCAGAAAAAGAATTAGAACGCTTTTTGAAAATGTTGTAAAATAGTAAGAAATAGAATAATATTCTGAAGACAGGAAATTAGTCTAATAAATTACTGAATGTAATAACTGAATGTATTATTGAATTATTGAAAGGAAAAAAGCAAGCTGGTAATTTTAAAAATTCCATGCTCTAAGAGATATATGGAAAGGCTTAAAGAGAAATGGTAAAAAATATTTGTTTTTTTCTCCCACCATTTTTTTCTATTTGCAAATATTTTTCTAAAATGCAGAGATAAATTCTGTTTCTCAAAACAATTTTCTTGAAGGATTTAGCTTGTTACATTTAACTATTTTCAATTCTTTAAAAAAGGGAACATTTTAGCGTTGGTATTTTTGACTTCGTTTCGAAAAAACAAATTTTTCATATTTTTTTTAAAAGAAAAAAAACTTAACTTTTCGTGTATGTAAATTGTATGATTTTTTGTTGATAATTTTTAGTTTGCTTGTGTCATGCTTCTTAGATTTTTTAAAACTTTCAATTTGTTCTTATTCGTACGAAGAATTTTTTATACTAAAATAGCACATTTGACATGCTGAAAAAATAGATTTTTTTTTAACTAGTGAATTTTAATTTCTCCCTTTTTTTTTGAATGATAGAAAAGGGTGAAGTATGAAACATTACATTCTAAAAAAGAATTTTTAAATGTTTATCTCTTTTTATGGGTAATTTGCATTGGAAGGCAAGAATGTGATATTCTGAAATTTTTTTTGAATGTTCTTAAAAAGAAACTGTCTTTATCCTAAGTTAAATATTGAATAATGAAATGTTTGAAAATAAAAAAAAATCAACGTTTTACACCACAAATATAAATTTATCTGCAGCTGTGAAATGTAATTCACACGTCTACAGTGTTACAAATCATTTCTAGTTTTAATCTTTTGCAGGAAAATAACAGCAAACATACTAGTATTTTAATCTATCAAGTGTATCATTGTTGCTGTTTTGCAATATTTATATTCACAATACTGCCCTCAAATAAATGTAAAAAATATACCTGTCCCCTTGTGCTTATATTTGATTTTTCGAAATCATTCATAGGGAATTTATCTATGTAAAACACTTTTATTTTTATGTAATCCCATATTGTATATGCCTTATTAAGATATTCATCACACTGGAATTCATCGACTTATAAGTATTTAGAGATGCAAGTTGAATTTAATATAATTTGAGCAGGTTTTATAGAATATATTGCTCGGATTCAGGGAACGAATAAATGCTGACACTGCTACTTCGCGCTGATCTATGTATTCACAAATTCAGGCGTACATCAGCGCAGAAAAACAGCATTTTAAAATTTTTAGATTTTGAGTTCTTGTATTTACTTTTTAATCATGATTTGTGGATTTAGAACTGAAGAAATGTTACAAGAAATGTTTCCGCTATTCAGATTTCGTAAATACAATCATTTAACAAATGTATTAAAATATTTAAAAACCAGTACTCTGAAGTTTTTTATTAGAACATTTCGCTTTGTGTTTATTGACAAAAAATTTACTCTTTACTGCTGCAAATTTAATTTTAGTTTCAAATTTCAACGTCATCTTTTTCAATCATTAATTGAGCATAGCATGAAAAAATAAAATATATTTTGTAATTGTTGCATTCTTTATGTTAACACTATTGGTTTTAATAAAACGCACAGGTATATAGTGATCTATGATGCAAATTATGAGTTTTTCCTCAAAAATAGAAGGATTTGGCTATCAGAAGTTTATTTTTGTTACATTTGCGTCTGATTTCGAAACAGCACAACGGCTGTTTCTGACAACTTCATAATTTTGAGCCATGAACAAATAAAAAAGGGCGATAACTAAATCGCAACCATGTTTTTAAAACTCCTTGCCTCATTATCAGAAGAATATTTGAAACCAAGTTACTTAATATAA
This sequence comes from Argiope bruennichi, assembly GCF_947563725.1. Lineage (NCBI taxonomy): Eukaryota > Metazoa > Arthropoda > Arachnida > Araneae > Araneidae > Argiope > Argiope bruennichi. The sequence continues at coordinate 82,021,929 of NC_079159.1, read as the reverse complement.
CATCAAAGCCTCTTATATGGCGGTTCTTTGGTGGGATCTGGTTTTGAATTTAGAGATTCCAGGCTCCGAAGCTGCAACCTTAGTATCAGACTATAATGATCTTTGCTAGTAAGTGGACTTGAAATTCATTCGCCAGAATCCATGTGCAAACATTGTGTGGATCAATAGCTCAGTTTATCATATAAAATCAGAAATCTCAAGAAGGAACATTTGAATAAATTTCACACTAATGGATTGTAATGGCAATTCTTTATTTATCACAAGAAAAATGAGGAAGCCTTCCTTGACCACTGGTCATCTTGCATACAACATCTTTCCGTCTCTATATTTAAATAAATAGAATCATTATTAGACAAATGTCTGCATTTCCTCACAGAAAAAATCCCTTTCTTTGAATCCCTGCCTGAGGGTGACCCTTGAAAAAGTCTTCAAGCCAGATTCTTTTTTTTTATATATTTTTTATAATTTTTTTGGTTTAATTTTATTTGGGTTTTTTCGATTTTCCTATTAACTTGATTCTAATACTTTTGTATCAATTCATCTGTGTTTTAGAAGTAGCTGCAGTTGCGCTTTCTAAATACTATGAAGTTCTTTTTTGGTTTTAGTTTGAATAGGTAATAAATTTTAGTTGCGATTTCGAAACTGTTTTGTTTAGTTTTCATTTTAGTTTCGTTTTCAAACTATTTCTTACTTTAGATTGGTTACTTAAATAAATAGAATATTTTCTGACCAGATTTCATCAATGGAAACCAGCGTAAATAGTCTCCCCAAACCGTTCTCGCACATTTTCAAATACCAGACTTGTAACTTGTCATAACACTGAACGCCTTGCGCGGCTTTGGAGTACATTAGTTACGAAATACTAACTTCCGTCATGAATGTAGCAATTTTACTGAATCTATCGTGTCATATTTGGAGGATTATTTTGCGATTAATCCCTAGCATGATTAAAAATATCCAAAAATAAAATTTGCGTTCTATGCACGTTTTTCTCAGCCCATTGAAAAAACAATCCACACAAAACAGCACTTCTAGTCTCAAAATCCCACACCATATTTGATATTGATATATAATATTTAAGTAATCGTATTTTCTAATTTGAGCGTTTACATGTTTCTGAAAGTACAGACCGAGAGACAGTCAACCTGTAATTTTATTTGGTCCAAAAATTGATAGATGTCTACTCTATAAATGTTAAATCTGTGCACCAAATTTTATCCATCTAGCTTTCTTCGTTTTATGATTATCATATTAGCTTACATTCCAATTGCCGGATAGTTGAACTTTCTCTGAACAGATTTTACTCAACATTTGATTGAAATCTTCAAATTTGGTGTTAAGACCGTATACCAAATTTCAATCATCAAGCTCAAAGTGCTTTTGTGTCATCTTTGTCACAATCAGACGCACATTTTCTGTTTTTTGATTTCAGGGAGTTCAAATTTTTTAAGGATTACTATATTACGTATGCTAGAAAGTAAAAATATATATTTCAATATTATTTAATACTAGAAAGTATAATAAGCAAGCTCATATTTTTTTTTGTTACACCAAATAAATAATACCATTGATATGGGAAGTAAATTATATCTTTTTGTTTTTTCCCCCATTTTATTATTAAAAAACTTAGTCTAAAAATTGCTTATTTTATTATTTTCGGAAATCTGCCAAAATATTCGATATTTTGTCATTTTTAAGAAATTGAATTTAAAAAGATTCTATATCTTTTCCCACAGTTGAACAGGCAATAATGTGACATTATTTTATTTATTCTTAAAGTGTATTAAAAATTCCTTCAGAGAGACTCACTTTTCTTGGAGGAATACGTGAATAAAATTCCTTCTTAGTAAGTAAGTGACCTTCCCTTTCAAGATCAAGAAACTCGACCAAGCAAATAAAACTGGAGGAATGCCAGCGCTCCAACATATTTCACGAGAGGTCGTCTTGAATCTCAAAGAAACGGAGTTGCTTTTCTTTCAGGTGTCTGTAAATTATGAAGGAGAGGTGAAATGAGTAACCTGGAACTTCTTTTTTACCCACACCGGAAACAAAATAAAAAAAAAACTGACAGAAACTAATTCGTATATTTGTAGTGTTGACTTAAAATAAGCATTTAATATTGAAGAGAATGAACTCACAAAGGCAAACTGTTTTCAACATATAATAAGTTACAAATTTTCTAATTTTCATTAAATGAAATATGCAATTTTAAAAAAGGAATTTGTGATAACGCCTTTTAATTGGTTATAAATATTACGCATGATACTTAAAAAATTTTATTTTGAGTTTAAAAAAGTAAACAGACTAAAAATTAGAGAATTACAATTTTTTTTGTATATCAGAATCTAATATTTTCAATAACCGGAAGTGTTTGCCACAGAATAAATAAATGAAAGATGGGATCAGGTATTTGTAAACTTTCTGTTTTTAATTATGTTCATATTGCTTTAATAAACCAGTGGGAGTTGTCTTTCCAAAAATTTCCCGTATACTCTGAAATAAAGGTGTTAACCCAGAGAATTCTTTCCAGGCATTGCGTGCAATAGTCACGAAATATTAATCTTTGACGTGAATTTAGCATTTTTACTGAATCTATCGCGTCATCCTTGGCGAGTTATTTGGCGATTAATCACCCTGGCATGCGGTTAATAGTGCCCGAAAATTAAATTGGTGTTTTAGACACATTTCTCCTAACAGATAGAAATAAACATCTGACACAAAACTACGTTTCCAATCACAGTATCATATACCAAATTTGAAATATTTAAGTCATTGGAATATAAGTCATTAAGTCATCACGTTTACATGTTTCTAACAGCACAGGCCGACAGATGACAGATTATATTCGAAATGCCGGACAGGCAGCCTTTATTTGAGAGGAGTTTGCTCCAAATTTGATAGAAATCTATGAATTTGTTGTAAAGACCGAATACCAAATTTCATCTGTCTATAGCTAAATGTTTTTGAGTTATCTTTGTCACAGACCGACAGACATTTGACAAAAATGTGTTTCTTTGAATTCAGGGAGGTGTGACGCGTGGAGAATGGCTAAAATTTCTAGTTCGAATTTTTTGACCATTACTATATTTTCTATAATCTGCGTATACGAGAAAGTAAAACCGGATTTACTGGGAAAATTCTGCCGGCATGATGGAACAAAGATTTTTTTTCCTAAGTTATGTACAAGGTGTCCCACAAGGGGTGCAGAGTCTAATATTTACAGATTCGGATAGAACACGTCAAGACGAGTATTTTGATTTATAATATGTGGAGTCTCCGAATATAGCGTCATAGTCTAAGTACACAAAGAACGTTAATTATGAATCCAACAGTTTGTATTCCAAATTATGATGCATACGATGATTGCAGAACATGGAAGCTTCCCTAGGTGATTATTGTCACCACAACATAAAAGGCGGTACGACGATCAAAAAAGTACGTACGAAAGATAAGCAATTATTGGTTTATGCAAGATGGTGCTAGACCTCACGGCACACAGCGAAACTTCGATCTCTTAGCGGAACATTTTCTCCATAGATTGATAGGGCTGGATTCCATTGCGAAAACAGACAATGTTATGGAGAGGCCACCTTACTCCCCGGACCTTAACCCATGCGACGTTTGGAAGACACAATGTATTTCAGATAGGCTTCAACATTGGACGACTTGAGAGCAGCATCTGAAACCGAGGTCAAGGAAATTGGAACACATGTTTTGCAGAAAATATCTGGGAATTTCGATTCCAGACTTCGCCATGTCATTTGATTTTCATTTTTTTCTTTCTTGAAATTTTTATAACACAAGCTGCACACATTAATTAGACTATGACGCTATATTCGAGGACCCCACATGTTATACATCAAAGTACTCGTCTTGACGTGTTCTATCCAAATCTGTAAATATTAGAATCTGCACACCCTGTACATGCGTATTATCCGTAAAACTAAGATTCGGTTCCACAATTTCCAGTCAGGTAGCCGAGTATCTATCACGAGGCCATAGTGTCTATACACAACGGAACTTGATAGTATGTCACGATAAGTACTTTTTTTATACTTAATTTTAAAGGAATGACAGATTAAAAAACTTTTACTACAAATATACTTTCATCACCATATCTGCAATATGTTCTTCACTGGCCTATTCACTCCTTGATATCTCGGTAGAAAATAATCTAGATACTATTTATGCTTCTTCATCCTTTCATACTTAATAATTTTTATTATTCGCGAATTTTGATGTTTTCTCATTTTTTTTCTCATATATTTTTAAGAGAGAACTATTCAAAGTTTAGAAAGATCTAGCTGGTAAATTCAAATTTTTTAAGGTAGAAGATACATAGAATATAAAAAATAAAAATAAATCTTCAATAAATAAGTAGACGTCAAAACTTTATAATAACGAGGGAAATGTTTTTAGCTCAGGCACAACAACAACAACAACAACAGAAAAGCAGTTTCTCCAAAGGAATTTTATTAACTTATTCTAGATATCGATTTAATATTTATGGTTTTCTCCTTTCAAAGGTTTTTTTTTCTTTGCGTAGCCTTAAAATGAATTATTTAGTCATAATTACCTTTAAGCACATGCCTGGATCGTTCAGAGACATTTTTAAAAATTTGCTTCACGCCTGGGCAATTCTGTAATACCGCAAGAAAGAAAAAAAAAATAATGAAATAAAACGTATCTTGCTAATTGACAGAGAACGGCTTTTTTTCTTTATTCTGTGTTAAAATGAGTGGAACCACTTTTATACCACACTTATAAAAAATCGTTTGTGCTTTCATAAGAGCTTAAAAAAACAATAACAGCAATTAAAAAAAATGATAAATTTCTTTTTTCTTTTTTTTTTTTTTGTTTTCTTGCTTCATTTGGGTATTAAACAGAAAGGAAAAAAAATTCTTTCTAAAATTAACTGCAGTCTAATTTTTTTTCTTCCAAGAATCTCTGGATCAGCAGGCCTTTTTTGAATTCTTTGCAATCAAAATAGCTTCGAAAATCATATTCTAAGAGAAAGAAGAACACTTAAACAATTAATTAAGGTTGATTGGATGTATAGTGGAGTTATTTCCGTTATGTTTGCATTTTCCGGTAAGATAAACAAAATAGAGTTCGATTGAAAATTAAGGAGCAGCTGTTTCAAAGCGGATGTTGCGCTTAATTAAACCGATTCGAAATTTAATCTCGAGTCAGCTATAAATTTTAAAACAAACTGTGGAATACCGATGTGAGTTTTGATTTGTTCGAGGCAATATGAATAAGTGTATTAAATGAAACTCCGGGATTAATTAAAATTTTAAGATTTAAAAAAAAGTTTTATGAAAGTTTTTGTTTAAGTAATGGGCTATTAAACACATTTTGAAAGTAATATTAAAATTATTTTGATTTAATGATTTTATCGCATTTTTATTTTTTAAGTTGTAGTATGAATCAACAGTTTTTTAAATGAATTTTGATTTATGTTATTGAAATTGATTAACAAATTTCGTTTGCTCTTGCTTTAGCCTTCAGTAGAGGGAGCTGATATTGGATATTGGATGCACCTCAAAAGTTTTTCATTCCATACCGGTTGCCTTTATTTTTAAGAATTTTATTTGGGCTTATACTGACTTATACTTGAGCTTTTACTCTAATTTTATTAGTTTATGATTTTCAAAACTCATTTTATAACCAATTATATGAGTATTAACCAACAGTATAATCCACTTTTGAAATTCTCATTTTATTGAAAGCGATTTCTAATAAGCTTATTTATTCTTATAAAATATGATTTCTTTCTTATGAGGCGAAGCTGTTTTTCATTTATTATGATCAAACTGTAAAATAATATGGCACATTTTTGTTCACGCAGAAGTTATACATTGTTCGACCGTTTCGTTAAAATTGGGAATGAAGTTTTTCTTTATCAATAAATAAATGAAAACATAAAAAAATATTTTATTAATAAACTATTTTTAGTGAAATGAAGCCCTTTTTCCTATGACAACTCAGGGAAAAATGTATACATTTCAATCAGATAATCAAATTTGTCCATTCTTGGTCTCATTTTTTTTAGGTCTGACATTATTTTTTGCCCTTTGGATTTGGCAAAACTGACTACATGTCTTACTATGTGTAAGAATTTACCTTAAAATAATTGTGAAGTATTCGATAATATTGCATTAAATACAGCTACTTGTAATCAAACTCAAACTACTTGTAATCAGTCAGTAACTATCCTAATCTTCACCAAAGAATTTAGAGCATGTTATTGATCAAGCTGAAATATATATATTATAATTTCCATCATCAGGTTTCGATTTTTAGTTGTAGAATTTTAATCTAAGCATGTGCTGGAAAGCGATATTTTTTTTCATTATGCCCAATCAAAGCTGTTTTAAGCTTTATAGGGACTATCAGTGATCTAAGACATGTGTACCCGCTTTCGTTCGAAATAGAATACAAATTTTTCCAGAATCGGATATTTTTTTTTACTATTTTTATTTTATTTTAATATAAATGTTATTTAAGTAACAGTATTATAGCAAACTGACATAACAAGATATTTCATTTTTGATCATTTTCAAAAGTTTCAAAACTTTTTTAGTATAAAAAGAATTAAAACTAAAATTAATTTTTTATAAAAAATTTCTTTGTTTTTGCATATATCAGATAATTCTAACTTCTCTAAAATAATAGTTAGTTGAATATTGTATTTAGCGAAATTCAAAATATGTATCAAATAAATAATTGAAAAAAACATAATTTATTTATATAACAATTTAAGCATTAATTTACTGATTCTATAAAACCAAGCCAAGCATAATATTTCGGATTCAAAATTGTTATAACAGACAAAAAATTGTAATAACAAACTGAAAAATTTGATTCAAAATATATCTGAGAAAGACTTTCGGAGCTTGAAAAAAAATCTGAAGTTACAGAAGAAAAAAAAAAAGATTCTTTTCCTATTTGATGATTCACTAATGTTGTCACTGCAAGAAGACATTACGTTAGATCATTCTCCAATGCACTATTTTTGTATCCATCCAATTGGTACTCAATGCTCACAAAAATATGTAAATATTAGACTCTTTAACATAAATTAATATCTAAATTAATACTCTTTAGAAACCTAAATTAATATCATTAATACGGGATTTTTTTTTCTAATTTTAAGATGGTGTAAATTTCGTTTTCACGTGACAATTGTTTCCGAAATTATTCATGGCAAGCAGTTCAAATGCACCAAATCACTTTTTAACTTTGAATAACTGAAAATTATTTTAACATCTTTCCTGTGAGAATTTAACATTTTCCTTCTGGATTTCAAAAGCTTACGCTGAAATTTTTAACATGATAGTGAAAAAATGAGGACTATTTTTAAACATCTGTCTAGTTAAAAAAACAAGCATGATTTTTAATATAAATTACATATATTTTTATCAAGAAAGGCAGACAATCCTTGTTCGTGTCATTTAACTACTTAAATCCTTGATTACGCTCCGAATCCTTTGGAATAACTCACCAAATCCACAAATACCTTTATCTGTATCTTTTCCATACAAAACTTTCGAGAACACCTTATTTCGCAACAAATCGATCTGTTTCAGCAGACTTTGGAATCTACTTGGAAGAAACTCCGGCTGAGATAAATAAAAATTCGAGTCTAAGGCAATGACGGGAGGTGAAAGACCCTGGAGAAATCGAGAATGTCCTTTGAGCTTTTTTGTGGGCTCTCTAGTGGTAGATTTTAGCGGAGGAGGCTTTTATGGGGAGGTGCCAAGAGAGTAAAAAGGCTGCAATGGATTGTAAATAGTTTGGAAATGTATCGGGCAATCTAGTTTTTGGACTTTGATTTGATGTTTGCTCAGTAGAGAATTAGAAGTTATTGGGAGAATAATCATTCTTTAAAAGCATTTCTGGGTATTTCAAACATCTACCAATCTACACTGGATTTTATATGGCTTTCGACATTTTCAGTTAATAAATTCGTTTTGTTAATTAATCCAGAAAGCCTTGTGAGGATGAATATTTAAATAAACATTTCTGTTTTTTTATCAATTTTTTTTTGTCAAATCTTAATAAATTCAGCAATGTAAATTTTTGTTCTCTCTAATTTTTTCTAAACATCTTAAGCTCTATTGTGTTCTGGAACTTTACGTAGATAAAAACGATTGTTTTTACCATTGTTCTTAACAAAAGGCATGCAAATAAATAGATCATAAACCAATATCGAAGATGAAAAAAATTTTAATTGATTGGAGCAAATTTTCTGATTGTCGTGTACGAACATGAAGTTTGATTGATATGTACTTGGAGTAAGAAATTGGTTAGAATAATATTTATGCCTTCTAGTGATTTGAAAATAGATTCTTATGAAAAAAAACTTTGCTCATGTAATTTTTATCAAGAACTTCCATTTTCTAAATTTTCAATTAAAATTGAATTTATGTTTTTGATTGTCTTCGGCTTGAGTGAATTTTAGATCCTTTCATCTGAAATTTCGACTTCTATAATACTTTATGTGCAAAAATTGAATCAATGATTGTTTTCGCTAATTTAAAATCAATTTTGCTAAGCATTTAAAAATATATTTTATGTTTTCTTTTAGACTAAAAATTATTTTATGGATAAATTTCAAATAAATAAAAATAATTAAGAGCCATTTTGAAATTTATATTTTAACTAAATTTGAAAACACATTATAAGTACTTACTACGCCATGTTCAAGCCAGGTTAGATTATAAAACTAATTGCGTTTCTTGCGTTTCACACTCCCAAAATGTTTTATTTTTGCATTAAGTCAGTAAATAAATATGGACAATAAATCGTGAAAAAGTAAAGCGGCAGACGATTTCTTTTATTTTTCGTCTAGAAGAACTATATCATAAAAGTCATAGATTTTTTTATCTGGAAATATTTTCAATTAATTAGTAAATAATGGCCTTTTCCTCCTCACAAATAACAAAGAAATTCTATAAAATATAGCAAGATCTTGTGAACTAGAAAATAAATTTCCCGTGAGGGGAAAAAATCACCAACTATTTCTATTCTTTACGAACAACTTTATAAAAATATTTAAGCGTCGCATTACATCCATGATCAATCAAAAGATCACAAAAAGTTTAAAAGAAAAGAAGAGGAGGGGAAAACGAATAGGAAAAAGAGAAATACGGCAGCCAAACTCAGCAGACAAAGAAGTATATTAATAAAAATGGGAAAAAGAGAGATAACACATTGATGTAGAGCGAATATGATTGATAATAGAGCTTTAGTAAAGAAGCCAAGATAAAGGATAAAAGTTTTGAAACATTATATTGATGACTATAATAACTAATAAATACTAAATAGTATAAAACTATTGTGAAGAAATCGCATAAATGCATCTGAACTTTGCTATGTTTACTGAATAAGTGTGAGAATCCTTTAGATGGATAAAAAATTTATCCATGTCAAAAATTAAAAGGCTATATAGTTCTAAGAGATGCCAAACCCAATTAAAATTAAAAGTTTAAATAAATTTTATAATTTATTACATGGATTTGCTCTAATCGTGTTACAAATGAAATATATATTTGAATACAATGAGCGAAAAAAGTAAAGAAGTTTCAATCTTTTTGATCGAAAGATAGTAAGTAGTACGATAATGTTTTACGCTTGAATCGCTAGTCTTAATTTTTTTAATTTACTGTAATTTAGATAGAAGCGATAACGTGAATACGCGAAAATGTTTTCGTACATTTAAAAACTTTATTTATTCTATTCGGCAAGTTTCATGGATTTTAGTTAAATATGAAATAAAATGATGCTCCAAGAAATAAGTGAATGCTCAAAGATATGTTCCTGAATATCAATTGAAATTCTAAATTTAGAAACTTCGGACGTAGGAGAAAATTCCTCTTACTCTTCTTTTTTTGTATTTTATCACCAAAATCTATCTCCTTCAGATCTAGAGATAGATGTAAAGTAACATAAACTGACCATCTTGATGTCACACAATGCATGTACTAATTGTTCCAATTGAATAAACAAATTAAATTACTGTTTATTAACATTAATTCGAACAGTGCAATGTCTATGTAATATATGTTCAGTAGCTGAATGTATGATTGTAGAAATAGATTGATTTATTTAAGCATCATTTCAATTCCTCCCAAAATTAGCTGTGTTTTATAAGCCATTGATTCCTCTTCTACATACTGTTATCAAATTTGATTTGTATCCCTTTTGTATAGAAACAATTTTTTATTAAATTTTCTATTACTTCCTTATATTTAGAAAAATTCGTAGTTATGTGTTTCCGATGACATTACCTAGAGTATTTCAGAGCATTATGATTGCTAATATTAGAATTAATTACAGAATTGGAACAATCATTCAGTTTTATTTAGATTCCTTTTAATAAGAGATGTAATTTTTAGAAGTGAATTTCGGAAAAAAATATTTATAATGATGTGTGAAATGATGTATATTAAAATTTAAATTTGGTGAAAGAATCTGTGTGAAAGTTTCACACTTCTGCGATTTTTCAAAGAAAGTCCAAATTTGAATAGAATAGAAAGCTAGTTTCTACATCTTAGTGCACTAGTCAAGGCATACTTCAAAGAAATTTTTATATTTATATGTTTTTATCGGTTAAATTAATACTGAATTTCACATTTAACAATACTTCGAATTAAAATCATAACTATTTTAATCAGTTCAACTTTGAAGAGAAGGGATTAGTCAGCAGCTCATCCCATGTTATTTGTGTTTTTTCAAAATTATTTGAGAAAACGGAACTTCGACGTGATTAAATGTTTCTGGAAATTGACAAATGCAGCGTTTTCATCTTTTCAGAATTTATCGCGTTTCTTCTATTTAAGTAAAATAAAGAAAGATAGAAACTAGCATTGCAACTTCTGTCATAACAGAACATAATTTCTTTTTCTTTTTTTCCCCCGAAAACAAAGGATCGTTATTCAAAAAGTTCGCTTTTCTATCTGCCCAAGGAAGAGAATATTTTAAGTTTATTTACTTGATTTTATACTCTTTTTTACAAACAATGTAAAACACTAATTGCAGTTATTCTAAAGACTTTAAGACGAAAAAAATAACCCAAACTTTGTAAAAAAACACAAAGCTAGACTTGGGAAAAAAAAGTATTTTTTTTTCTCGAATGGTTTTTAGAAACATTTAATTAATTTGATTTGCTTCGTGTTTGGAGAATAGAAATTTTGCAAACGAATTTTTTTTCATTTATTATTCGGTGCACTACAGTTTTGTGTTCTAAATAAAACTACAATATATTAATAATTTTAAACCCATTTGTAAATTAATCCATTAATTTTAATTTAAACTTTATTCTGCCTAAGTGATAATATTTGATAGCAAGCCTTAGAAAAGATATTTAAAAATTTCAAATGTTTAAAATAATGATTATTATTAATTCTATTAAGGATAAAAATTTATGTATAATGAAAATAATCAGGTTTTTATAACGATATTCAAAAATTGAAATAATATTTTTATATAAAAATCTGGAAGTTAAGGCAAAATCCGTAAGAAATATGAAGGATTGAAAACAATGAATATGGGAAGTATGAATATCACTAGAACAAAAAATTCTGAATATTCAGTAAAAATTAAGGTATACTATATTAGTATGTTTAAAGCTTCCATTTATTTAGAGTATATTAGCTACTTTCATATATAATTTTTAAATAAGTTAATAAAACCGTGGTTCAAGAAATATTTTTTTTTATTTTATAATTTTTATGGTCTGAATTTATTCTTTTGTTTCAAATTGTAAGGAAAAGTTTTTTTCCCTTGGTATTTCAAGTTAGGCCTTTCTGATATTTGGGAAGATTTAGAAATTGAGTAAGTTAGTCGAAGGGATCTATTTTTTCCATAATAATATAGAGTAGATAATAAAATATATAATAATTGTACCAAAATCAAAATATTTTTCGATAAAATTATCAATATATCGAAAATGAAGAAAGATTAAATCATTTTAAATTTATTTTATTTAAATATATTTATAAATGGAATTTTTACATTATAATAAATATGCTTTATATCATTGTAAATAATTAGTATCATAATAATACATAATAATATTATTTATTAATGATAGTGATGACAATAAAACAATGTGTTTCACTGTACCATGTTTCATCTTCATTTATTTCAAACGTAAATTTGAGGAGCAATTTGCATTGCATTTGTCTTCTATATTTTTGTTTAATTTATAGCATGACTAGAAATCCAGCTTCTTAAATATATGAGATGAACCGGATTGAAGTTACCAAGTTAAATTTACGAAAAAGTATGCAGATTTAATGCAGATAACTTATTTTAACATTAATAACAGAATAATAATAATAATAATAAAGATGAAAACAAAATGTTGAAAGGGGCATGATATTACATTAATTTCGAACATTTATTTAACTTTTACATAAAAATTGTACTTTCAAAAATAATGTAAAACAATTTAATAGCACGTTTCCCAAAGCTTGAGAAACCCAAAATGCTGATTGTTACAAACTTGTAATTATGTTTCTAGCACGAATAGGGTCATCGTAAGAAAGACCGTTTTAACGATCAACCCTGTGGGTGCTGATCGGGTGACGCGTCAGTGACCTCAAAGCTTGGCGACAAAGTTGGATACCATTTGGCGATTTGGAGAAAAAATGGAAAATGCTCGAAACTTCGAGAATTTTCCCTATCCATCCAATAGATACGCCCTGATTGGCCCAGAAGTTTCTCGGCTCGCCTCCCGGGAACAATAAAAGGATGGTTGCAGGTCTTCGTTGTGAACTGAATTGTAGTCGGAGTCGACGACAATTAATGAGTCTTCGAGAGGATAGCGAAGCAACGAGTGTCAGCGTTGTTTGGAGCTATTGCTGAACTGAGCTGTGAGCATAGAGTTATGTTGTCTGCTGTGGAGGCAGCGTCGCGTCGTGTGTAGTAGCCAGTTGTGTGAAATAGTGAGTCGGCAGCTAAAGCGAGAAGAAACAGAGGAGTGTTTCAGCTGTCTGGAGAGGCTGTAGAACGAAGTTCCGAGGATCCCCCCTCCTGCTGGATTCTGTCTGGCCGCTTTGTGTGCTGAGGTCTATTACTAATTGTGGGTTACTGTGTGTTCGTCTCGGCTGTAAACATTTCTCGTCTTTGTTCTGTCCTGTCTTCGTGTAAATAAACGTCGTCGTTGTTTTCTACTGAGGCCTGTTGATTGTGCTTTCACACCATACACACAATACACAAAGCGAAACCGGCTACGAAAACAGTAACATGAAGTAGTTTTGAAATAATCTGCATGAATATTCTATAATGTGTTGCTAAGAAGTGGAAAAGTTTGTTGTTCTTGTTTTGCAACACAAAAGTTTACCGATAGTTTAAAATTTTTTTTACCCTTCACATATTTTCTGTTTATGTTTATTGTTAAAATATTGAAATTTCTCCTTTTGGAAGTTTTCCTCTGTACTTTTAAGTAGTTAGAGAACCTATCTAGCAGAATTGCTCGAAAGTTAAAAATGTCAGAAAAATAAAAGCCTAAAGATAAAAAAAAAAGTTTTGTCAAATATTTTATCAACTTTATTTTAAAATTTATTTTGGTTATTCTCCTAATGGAAGGTTTAATTTCCTTTTTTGAAACTGATTTGTTTATTTGCTGTTAATAAATATGAGCGTTTTTACATGCTCTCAGACAGTAAACATCTTTATGAATTACAAAAATAGAGAGGTTATTTATTTCAACATGGGATCGAACTGAAAGAAGTGAATGCTATTGCATTCTCATTTTTTTACATCATAATGAGAATGAATCTATGCATCCATGAGAAGGAATTCTAATTGCATTTATCTTGGTAATGTATTAAAAGATCATTTAAAAATTTTAATATCGAAGATCGAATGAATTTTCTGAAAGACATTTAAATAGAAATGATTTGAAAACATAAATGCTTCGATTAAATAAATAATAGAGATTGTTTTAATTTGTGGCTTTGTGGTTATTTATTTGATTGTGATTTGAACTTTTTATATTTATCAGATTTCAATGATACTTTCCAACATTGTTTTGTAAACATTCACTAGAATTAAAAAATAAACTAAGGGAAGTGAATATAAGTTAGAAAAAATTAATTCAATAAAACTGTATAAAATTATTCAATAAAACTATCTGCTGTATCGCCAGCTTTTATTTATTTATTTTACTAAGAAAAAGTAAAGTAAATTAAAATTTAAATCATTCTTATCCCTCAATACATTTTAGCTTCCTAAACTGTAATTTAAGCAGTATCTTTACATAAAAAGTTTGAAAAAAAAATCGATTAAAATTTAGGAAGTCATTGTAAAGAACAGAAATTTATTCCACTGAAATGCCAATTCTTTTAAATTTCAAAATGGTGTAAAATCATTTCTGAGTGATGATAAAGATCTGTACTAAGGCAATAATAGATCTAAAATAATTTTAATCCTGTTTTATTACTTTTAGGGTCACGTAGAAATTTTTTTATTAGCGCAAGTAATCCTTCTATTTGTTACGGAATACGGATTTCATATGATTCTGAAAAGGGCCTGATATTGCATAGTTAATACTAATAAATAAACGGAAGGATACGTGTATATAATTTGTATATACAGTGGTGGCTAAAATTGTGCATTGCATCTTTTACATATCTTTTGTTATCTGCGTACCATGTCTTTTTTGTAAATATAAATCATCGTTCCCCATTATCCAGCTAGTTGGATTTTTTTCCCAATGCACATACCGGAGAATTTCCATGACAGAATTGAATCAAAAATGCTTTCGCTCTCCAATTACTTGAGCCGATTTTATATTACTGACAAATATATATTATTAAGGATTCACTATACAATATAACGAAGAACTTCACTTTATGCTATTTTAGTGCGCTGATTTAAAATTCTATTGAGCATTAAGTTTGTTTTAATAAAATATATCTAAACACTTTCAAATAGTAATATTAAGCTCAAACAAACAATGGCCAAACGATTTTAAAAGATGTATTTAAGTACAGTACACTCCCGATTATCCGCCGAATTGGGTGGCGCGGCCACCGCGGATAACAAAAATCGCGGATAATCCGAAAAAAGCTAAAAACGGGTATAGCGAAAGAGAAAACAGTCATTCCAACTTTGAAAAATCGTTTTATGTACAATAAAACGTAAAATAAACAGCAGGAAATGTTTAACTAACGCTTAATATTTTAGTATATCACTCAAAACTAACCTAAAATGCATTTTGTTAAAGAAAACAAAAAAGTGCTTTGTACTTACGAGACGTCAAGGATACACAGAAAAATTAATACATATGTACTGTTTTAATACTGTAATGTATTATGTAATTACAAAAGCATAACTGTAAAACTACATCTTTTTGAAGAAATCAGTCATTTGAGTTTGCTTCTTGCTTTGGAAACATTTTCTCTTTGCTTGGAAGCAAAAAATAAATAAATAAAAAATATTTAGTGTGGCAGGCGCGGATAACCCGCTCGCGGATAATCGGGAGTCTACTGTATAACAGTTCGGCGCATTTAGATTAATTTAGCCATATGTAAATAATTTAAAAAGTAGTATGAGTAAACTTTCCTAAGCAAAAGATGGCATGTATAGCTAATTTAAGAGAAAAAAAAGAGATAAAATAATAATAAAGAATATTTAGTAAATAAATAAAAAATAAATGCTTTTAGTTTCCTGAAGACAGCAATTTTAGTCCAGATGATAAAGAAAGCGGCAAAAGAACTTTATTAACTCATTCTAGCTATCGATCCAATATTTATAGTTTCGTCCTTTCAAGATTATTTTTTCTTAAGCTTCAAAATGAATTATTTTGTTATAATTACTTTTAAGAACAGTTCTGGATCTTTTCGAGCCATTTTCAAAAATTTCTTTCACGCCTGAATCACTCTGTAATACCGCAGGAAAGTAAAAAAAAAAAAAAAAAAATGTCTAAGAAGTATCTTATTAATTGGCAGAAAAGCGAATTTTTTCTTTACGCTATATTAAAATGAGTGGAATCACTTTTATAATATGGCTTATAAAAAATCGTTTGCACTTTTCCAAGCGTAGAAAAAAAAAAAAAGACACAAAAGTTAAAAAAGGAATTTGATAAATTTATTTCCAGATTTTTTTTTTTTTTTGCTTTCATGGCTTTATAAGCTTAAAAAGTAAAAAGGGACGTTTATTTTTTTCATGGAATAAACCTTAACTTACTTTTTATATATATAAATATAAGAAAGCATTTTTTTTCTGCAGTCTTTGCAACCGATACTGCCTTATGAGGTATATTTTAAAACTAAAAGGAATTTCCAAAACCAATTAATCACAGGGGTGAATAGATGCGGTAGGGGGAGCATTTTGATGTGTTTGTTTTCTAACCGAGAAAAAAACTAAAAAGAAAATTCGAAACGCTTTTTGGTTTAAAATGAAGTTAAGAAACAGCTGTTTCAAAGCATCTGTTACGCTTGATTTAACCGATTCGAAATTAATTTGGGGAATGTACAGTGAAATTGGAAGTCAACTTTAGATTTTTGTCGTTTAGTTTGATGTTTTTGAAATGAAATGATTAAGTTTATTAAATCCAGGAGAAGAACTTAATTTATATTCATCAAAAAAAATTAGTCATGAAGTAAACATCTATAAATACAGAAATTATTTTGAATTATTGGCATTATGAGAAGAAAATGAATATCACCACCAGGAAAACGCAACTTGCAAGTAATTATTTAATGTCCTGTATAACCCTGGTGAACCGAATTAAAGAGCCGGAGAGCAATGTTTTCAATTAAGACATGATTATTTATTATTATTTTATGTCTATTAATACTATGTATGAAATATTTTAACATTGTAAAATACTTATGCTTTTCATTCAATTTAAAATTACAGTTTTTAAGTTACAATAGGAGCATCAATATACATAACGTAGTAATAATAATGTTACGAATCTGTAATGCTGCTTCCCAGCATAGTTGGTTCCACCATCGGAAAGAATGTTTTACAGTCATCGGTATTGGACGGTTTAGTTTAGTTTAGTTATATTAACGTCCCGTATGAAGCAACACTAGGGCTATTTTGGGACGGACCTCGTAATTTTGAACCGCGGTCAGATGACGAGGACGACACCTGAGCTGGCACCCTCCTCTCCACACCGCACCACACCAGCGGTAGGACGTTTGGTCATGACGGATTTAATGTGCAACTGACTCCCTTACACGACGGTTCTTCGGTGGAATCAGGTCTCGAACTTGAAACCCTCCAGTTCCGAAGCCGGGACCTTACCACCAGGCCACCGCGGCCCCTCGGTATTGGACGGAGTCCGGTGTAGCGTCGGAGGGTCCCGGAGCTTGGCGACAAACTTGGCGAAGATTTGGCTACTTGGCGACGAATTTGGTGACTTTGACGCCAAAATAGATTATACCCGAAACATCGAGAATTTTCCCGGCCGTCCAGTAGGAACGGAGATACGCCTCGAACGTTTCTGATTGGTTGAGAGGCGTCTAGCCCCGCCTCCTGAAACCTATAAAAGGAAGCGGCCGCAGCTGCTAGGGCAAAGTAGTCGGAAACGACGATAAAGAACTGGCCTTCCAGAGATAAGCGGAGCCGCGACGGAGTGAAGCTAGTGCTGAACTAAGCTGTGTTCTGCTGTCTGCAGTAGAGTCTGTTGTATGCTTCACGTCTCGGCTGAAGATAATCGTCTTCTGTGCTGTATATAGTTGTCGTCTTTGTGCTGTCCTGTGTGTCTTCGTGTAAATAAACGTCGTTGTTTTATTTTCTACTGCCGCCTGGTGATTGAGCGTTCTTCACACCATATAACTTCCACTATCCAAACGAACCCCGGAAATTCCGTAACAATAACTTAGTAACATATGAATACTCATTCAAAAAACCCAGTATTTTAGAATTTTTCTTGGGTTCCTATCAAAATTTTTTAGTGACAATATCTATCCATCTTTTAATTTGAGAGACGTCAGTCAACATTCATTCACTAAATTATTCGCCAAATCCTAACCCTAAAATAAATAATAATTCAACTACCCTAAAATAAGAACTGAAAACAACAGCAAAACATGCATTATAGTTTATATGTTTTTTTTAAGGAAACACATAAAATATGTAGTTTACAGTAAGCTACAATTGGTAAAACGGAAACTTTTAATTTTCACTCTAAAAAATTAAATTTTGTAATATGTATGCATACATTTAAATACCGCAGAATGTATACGTTATTGAATGACATAACCAAACTTAGATTTCATTTCAGTACTCTAAAATCTTTGTCAGTTGTCAATCTGTTGTCACGCCATCTATTTCGGGTTCTTCGATCTTCTTAGAATGTTTTTGCAAGGCAATTTCAATAAACTCTTAGTCCATGGTTTCTTATGAATGGAGCCACGGCAAAATATTCATTAAATTTGTATTCTCTATGTTGCAGTTATACGTTTACGCCACGGTTAAGTTGAAGTACAATACGCGCATTTTTATAAATGTTATTTCAGAATCATTTCGGATAATCTGAGTTTCGGTTAGTCCGTGTTCGGGTAATTGGTATTTTAGTATAATTTTTGAAAATGTTTTGGCACAATTCATTTTTAATCCCTTATACTAGATTATTTTGATCAAAAAGTCTGTTTGCAAATACAGGATTTGATATTCTATAGAAATTTATGAATCACTGAATTTCAAATTAAACGTGTTTCTTTCTGTAAATCTCAGAACTCAAGGAAAAAGTTAAATAAAATGAAACAAATTTCATTTTCAATCTAGAATTGTATCGTGCATTATTTTTGAGTTGGAGACTGAGTGTTTTTATTATAAAAACAATTTGCTTCTGTTACTCTTAGGTTAAACTATTGACTTACCCTTAAAAATTCGTAAAATTATTGAGACTGATTTATTAAATAAAATTATAATAATTTTACATTAAAATTACGTTTTCAAAAGATCTTAATCTTAATATTTTTTTATTCTGTTTCTTTCATTATTATCTAATCGAGAATACTTCAAATTAATTTTTATAGTAAGCAATTCAATTAATTTTAATTTATAAAATACTAGCCGCCTTTGGCGACCAGCCGGTTCGCCAATCTTAATGTTCGTTTAAATTTTAATAATTAAATAGATTGAACCGGAGTTTAACCCCCTTCTTCGCCAAGTTGCGATAACGCGCCAAAGCTGGCAGTCTTTATTATGCACTATAATTGAACATCTGCTCCTTTGCTTTTGAATATTTCGCAAGGCCGTTGTTGGCGATTTTTAAAAATTGCTCCAAGCAGGGGGTTAAACTCCGGTCGTACCATTAAATATTTTACGCAATTCCAACTTTAATAGATTCTTCAGCAAAATAT
Source organism: Argiope bruennichi (assembly GCF_947563725.1). Classification (NCBI taxonomy): domain Eukaryota; kingdom Metazoa; phylum Arthropoda; class Arachnida; order Araneae; family Araneidae; genus Argiope; species Argiope bruennichi. Next base: position 82,002,592 of record NC_079159.1, on the reverse strand, counting down.
TTTAAAACTTCAAATTTTGATAGTCATATAGAGTGATAGTCATAGAGTGATATGTATCTCTCTCATTTTCTGTTACCCCTCGTAGAATTTATGCTTTAAATTAAAGTGGAAATGATTAATCTGCAATTAATATAATAATATTTTTTACTGAAACAAAGCATTTTTTTTTAATAATATGATTACTGATAATAGAGTCACTGAGCGTTTAAACTTTATGGGCACTAAAGAATATCTTTCTTAATTTATGTAATATCTCAAGAATTTGTCAACAAAATTTTCTCAGATTCATCATGAACAGATCGATTCCTTAACAATGTTTAATTTTAAATGCATCAAACACTAAGAAAATAAAATGAATCGTTTAAAATAATCGGTCGAAAACAGATTTAAAAAAAACTACTTAAAAAACGATGTACTTAAAACTATAAGCATATACAAAAAAGTATATAACTAACATAAATACAATTTAATTACAAAAGCATGCAATTAACCTAAAAATAATTTAAATCATTGAAAACAGCTTAAAAAAACTACTTAAAAAACGATGTACTTAAAACTATAAGCATATATAAAAAATATATAACTAACATAAATACAATTTACGTAAAAAAGCATGCAACTAACCTAAAAATAATTTAAATCATCCGCTCGTTGTCATGTCAACAGTCAGAAAACAATGCGCATGCGTGAATTTTCTTCGCCAGTTACGTTAGCGCAAATGCGTGAATTTTTCTACGCCAGTTGGGGTAACGCTATGCAGATTATACATTTTTAATTTCCTTTATTCTGTGTTATTTTAATTCAAAAGTACTTCAGAATGAATCTGAAACATGGATTAATGAACAATGTTTAATTTTAAATGCATAAAACATGAAGAAAATAAACAGAATCGTTTGAAATAATCCGCCGAAAAATGTTAACCCTAGCCTCAATTCTGTTGGTAGAAAAAAATAACTGAAGCCTTACTCCTTTGGCGGTGTGGAAAATGGAAGATTTTTTGGCGGGAAAGTTAGTTTTTAACTAATAATTAAAATTCTAATTAAAATTTCAAAAAAGGGACCCCAGGTGCACATTCCCGACCTCTAAGGTATACATGTACCAAATTTGATAGCTGTATGTCAAATGACCTGGCCTGTAGAGCGCCAACACACACACACACACACACGCACACACACACACACACACACACACACACACACACACACACACACACACACACACACACACACACACACACACACACACACACACACACACATTGACACACAAAGACACACATTATAAGTATAGATATAGATATAGATTTCGAAGAACAATCATATTTTGAAAAAGTTCATCATAAAAATCCTTTTTTTAAATAAAATAATATGATAGATGCTCTTAAAGAAAAAATATTCATTAACAGAAGCGCAGTTCCATCACTTTTTAGTTTGAATGTATCATTTTTTAAAATCAAATATTTGGAAACAAGCTTAAATTTACTGTCAAAATCATAAATAAACATACTCTGTATGACGATATCTGATGAGCTGTCTCAATTATAGCAAAGCCATGTAATATTAAATAATAAGTATTTATTTATTCATTAATCGTTTATTTATCGTTTTAATTGTTTATTTAATCATTTATATGATTGTACAGACATCAAAAAATAAGAACAATGATCATGGCCTTTTAATCTTAAATTTTATTAATATTCATTAGGGCAATTTTTACTTTCATTTTGAATTTTCTTTTGCCTAAAATTGATTCAACTACAGACTTAAAAAAAGTTATCAGTGAAAAATATAAAGATAATTCTTTGCTGTTTAATCGCAAAAATAAAAGTATTGTATCTGTATAAGCACTCCAAAATTTCTCAGTCTGTTGCAAAATACCGATCTTTATTGTATCATAAATAGCGTAAGCAATACGGAGAAACAGTATTTAATTTGATGAATAAAAATTAAAAAAAAAATTTTTTCAAGGAATATAATATATCTAAAATGTTTATTTTATTAAAAAGTGAGCCTTATAAAGGCTTTAAGCGTAGCATATATCCATGATCGATCAAATAAATTATAACGGATAAAAGGCAAAAAAAAAAAAAAAAAAAAAAATTGTGAGAAAAAAAAAAAGAGAGAAACACTGACAAGAAACTCACGTCGAGAAACAAGTATGTTAGTGAAGAAGAGCTGGGACAAAGACACCGCAATTGGTGCATAAAGAGCTGGATTACTCTGATCAAGTAAAAAAAATCACACCGTTATATAGATTATTATAACTATTACAAGTAACTATTGTGAGAAAATTATCATGAATTACTTTCGATTTCCTAGTGTTTGTTGAAAACGATTAAGGATCAATTCTTTTCAGACAAAACAATTGAGAATGAAATCTATTTGTATATAAATACAAACAAGTTTGCGCATAAAAAGAAATAAAATTATCTCTAAGCTAGTGAAGTGTAATATATACGAAACTGTATTTGAAACAAATTCAAATAATATATATATATATATATATATATATATATATATAATTATTAAAATATTAAACTAAGCAAAAAGAATAAAAAAAAAGAAAAGAAATGATGAATCCTGAAGACTTTCTCAAGTGTCACCCTCAGGCAGGGATTCCAACAAGAGATTTTTCTATGAGGGGTCTGACTTTCGTCCAAAAATGATGACCCCTCGTGAGCCGCAAATCCTCTGAAATTGAAGCCTTAGAGATAAACTAGTTTTATAGAAACCACATTTTTGGATGAAAGTCAGACCCCTCACAGAAAAAATCCTTTGTTTGAATCCCTGTCTGAGGGGGACACTTGAGAAAGTCTTCAGGATTCATCATTTCTTTTTTTTATTCGTTTTGCTTAACTTAATATTTTTACTAATTTGGTTAAATTCATCTGTGTTTTAGTAGTAACAGCATTAGCGCTTTCTAAATACATTTGCTTTTTTAGTTATTTAGTTATTTATTTAGTTATTTTAGTTATTTATCTTTTTTAGTTTCATTCAGGAATAATTTTTTTAATTGAAATTTCATAATGTTCCTATTTATGATTAATTTCTTATATATTTTGAAAGATTAACTAACATACTTTCAACAATGGCGAATACAAACTAACATTTTAGAGGAGAGGGTTATGCTCAAGAATATAGTAGTGAAAACAATCAACTATCAAACCATCATCATTTTTTTTCTTTGAATGTTCTATAAAAAGACAACGCTTGTATCTTATTGTCAAATCTAGATAAGCGCTGTTTTACATTCCATTGAAAAAGATTATGAGATAGAATCTTGATTGAGGTTTATGTTGATTTAAATGTAATATGGAAAGTTCGAAAGCCCAAGATATAGTATAATGGAGAAATTAAATTAAATTTATATAACTTTTTTATTCTAAACTCTGTTTTTGATAAGAATCGAAATCTTATATGAATTAATGACCACGGATGTGTGAGAAAAGTTTTAAAAAATGCCCAGAAAATTTGTATTTATTTCGAATTTTATTGTCATGAAAATATATTTTATTTAATTGAATTTTATTATGATACATAATGTTTAGATACTTTAGATACTCACTCTAACAAAAAATAAAAATTATTTAAGAAATTAATGAAAATAAACCACTCTGAAGGAAAAAAATACAACTTTCATCTGGACCGAATGTAAACTTCTAACGACAATGAATTCTCTATAAATTCAGATTTCAAACAAGTTAAACAGTATACTGATTTCAACATTTACTTTTATTAATTAAGAAATCTGTGATTAAATACAGAGAAAATTGTTAGATATTTCTAATTGCAACTTTTAATGCAAGCATACCCAGCAAAAACAATTAATTAACAGCTAGGTTCAAATAACCAACTTTAATCTTATATGTGCGTTAAATATCAACCGAGAGACGAGGCACTTTTCAGAATCCACTGTATTTAAATTTAAGCCCACCTCTCTTCAGAATAAAGGCCAACGCTTAAATTACTCTCCGCTATTAATCATGGCAGGTGTCTCACGAGGGACGAAAATTACTTCTGCACGCCAGATTATGCAAATCCCGCCGACTCTTTTAATCTCGCCAAAAACAAGAATCACAATCCCCTAAGCATCTTGGATTTGGCGCGTTATAAACAGATAAAAGACAGCGAGAGAGATAAAAATTCAATTAACATTCAGCCAACGCCTGAAGAGAGAAACCGCTTTTCTAAATAAACCCTTACTAAATTTCGTAACTCATTTTAATATAATTATTTTAATGGGTCGACTAAATTGCGCGATACAATGGCCAAACATATTTTTTCATGGCGACAGCTCGCTGAATGTGGTAACCGTTTAATGGTTCTAGAAAGAGCTTTGGCGATTTTTTAATGCCTGGTATAATTTTGGCGACATTCGTGAAGAATTCATGCCCTATAATTAGATTTTAATCTGTTTGGTTTTCATTGAACACTTTGTTTGGCGTTCATTCTACTTTAGTGTATTTTAAAAGGATAGAATACTGAATCTATTTATAGTGGATTAAGTAAGTTAATTAAGTAAAATTAATATAATTTAAAACCACAATACCAATATTTTAAAACAGAACTCATAATTTTGAGTAGTGATCAGACGATGAAAACAGTATTTGATATGGCATCACATTTCCTTGATTTTATCTTCATACTTTTGAGAGAATATCTGTTTATCTTGGAATCAGGGGAAAAAAAGTTCAATAGTCTTCTAATGAGTGATTTCTTGAATAATTTGTGTGTTTGTGAATTAATCAGAAATTACATAGCTTAAAAATACGTCCATAAATGCATATATAGTTAATTGAAGATTGATTTGGTAATTTTCTGTCTTTTTCTGTTGTTTCATAATTTTTGCCTCAATTCATCAGAAAGAAATTCTAGTTTAGGAATTAATCAACAAATTCTGAAACTTTTCAAGATGAATTTTAGAATTAACTTTTATACAAGAAATAAAAGTATTTTTTATTCTGTTAATAATTTGTACGAATTCAACGCTTCGCATCCTATTGAAAGATGAAATAAAACAGTTCTTCATTATTCGAGTAAAAAATAAATATATACTACAGAAATTTCACATGTATCGAAAAAGATTTAAAAGATTTTGTGCAAAAGATAAAATTGTTTCTTCCTTTTTTTCTGTTATATTTAATCTCTATAAATCTCTTTACCAGAACAAAAAGTAAAGTAAACATTATCGAATATTCTCTATGTCATTACGAATATACAGGGTGTTTATAAAGTCCCGAACCCATTTTGATGTTTAATAACTCATAAAATGATAAAGATATAAACAAACTTATGGCATTTATTGATGGAATAACACATATATTTTCCTTTTCAGGTTTGAATATTTTTACTTTTGTAAATATCGTCTGCGCGTGTGGTTAATTTCAGATAATTTCATTTTCCAGTCTAAATATCTGTACTTTTCTAAATATTGTCTGCTTATTAATTGCATTTTTCTCTCTTTTGTTTTTGGCAACTATTGCAATGTTATGTTTACTTTTGGTGTGTTTGTTCTATGTAGTACTTTTGTATGTGATGTTTTATTCGAGCGGATATTAAGGAGAATGCATACACCACAAGAGAAAGCACAGATTTTATGGTGGTTCATAGAAATGAAATCGATAGTGCAAGCACAGAGAAATTTCAGAAGAATTTACCAAAAAGATCTTCCATCCAAAAACAGCATCTTGCGGTGGAAAAAGAATTTTCTAGAAATTGGAAGTATCGAAGATAAGAAACGTTCCAGAGGTCCTTGCACAAGTGATTTTGATGTTGAGCGTGTCAGAGAGACATTTTTACACAATCTTAGAATATCTGTGAGATCAGCGGCAACAGAATTGGATATGCCAATTTCGACGGTGTACAAGGTTATTAAGAAAAAATTAAGACTGCATGCATACAAAGTTCAAATTGTTCAAGTTTTGGAACCGAACGATAGGCCTAGGAGGATGGCCTTTGCAACAGATATGCTAAGAAGGATAGAAGATGCTGCTGATTTTCTGAAGAGCATAATGTTCTCCGATGAAGCATCCTTTCAAGTTTGTGGCATTGTTAATCGCCATAATGTGCGCAAATGGCTCTGTGGATGCCGACATGCTTGTCGCTACCTGGCGTGAAATTGACTATCGACTTGATATTCTCCGGGCGACGAAGTGGGCACACGTGGAAGTTCATTGACAAGGGTCATGAAACTTTTTGAGTCTATTTAACCATTTATGTTATTAATTTAAATCTATCTTTATTATTTTATGAGTTATTAAACATCAAAATGGGTCCAGGACTTTATAAACACCGTGTATTGTATATCCTTATATTCCTTCTTCAATAAAAATACATGCCTCTTATTGTTTAACACATTTTAACGAACTCCAGAATGTTTTGGGAAATGAAAGATTCTATGCTGCTTCTCAATATGTAATCTTCAACAAAATAGATTCAATTCTTCTGAAGTTTTATTAAGATTTATTATTCTTAAGAGAAAGATTTTCTTTTTTTCGACAATGCTTTATACTTAACAGTTTTAAAAATTACTATTCAATCAGTTTTCTGTTTATGAAATACAGTACGCTCCCGAGAATCCTGTTCTCGACTATCCGGCTTATTTTTCTTTTATCGTAATTCACTGAGGGAGGCAAGGCGTTGCATTGGCAACATTGCCAAGGCATTGGAAGTGGGCGTCTGCTACGATCCTGTAACGTGTACTGTGCAAAATACAAGTCGTGACATGAAGAGAGCCGCGAGCAATGCTCATTGTTCATTGCTATCTATTAAGGACTTTCTAGAAAATCAAACACTAAGTTTTGACTCTTAATCACAGGGTTACCTTTTCATATTTTAACAGTTTTAAAAATTACTATTCAATCAGTTTTCTGTTTATGAAATACAGTACGCTCCCGAGAATCCTGTTCTCGACTATACGGTTTATTTTTCTTTTATCGTAATTCACTGAGGGAGGCAAGGCGTTGCATTGGCAACATTGCCAAGTCATTGGAAGTGGGCGTCTGCTACGATCCTGTAACGTGTACTGTGCAAAATACAAGTTGTGACATGAAGAGAGCCGCGAGCAATGCTCATTGTTCATTGCTATCTATTAAGGACTTTCTCGAAAATTAAACACTAAGTTTTGACTCTTAATCACAGGATTACTTTTTCATATCTGTGAAAAATGAAATTAGTTTGAGTCAATTCTCTTAAGAATTAGACCTACGACTTACTTAAATGTTTTGTTTATGTTTCCTGCATTTAAGTTAGGCATTGCGGAATTTATGTAAAAATGCAACAATCAATATCTTTTAATTAATTTTTTTTCTGATAAATTCTTGCAACGTGCAGTGCAGTACATAAACATATATGAAGTGCCAGTACAGAGTCTTCAATTTTAACTCGACACGTTACCGACAACTTCTTCTATGATTCAATGGGCCGCGGCGTATTTCACTTTCTACTTGGCTTGAGATAAAAGGAAGGCTTAGTACTCAATAAGAATTGAGAAAATACTTATTATAACAGTGAATTGTGGTATAAAAATTTTGTCTTTTCATAATGGTGGGCAAATAAATGATTTCATAGAATTCCAGCTTTTTTGTTATCCGGCCTGTCCTTCCGCCACATTAAGCCAGAAATTCTGAAGTGTACTGTATATAATTTTTAGAAATATAAAGGATATTTAAATTAGCTTCCACAAAAAAAATATTGTACTGTGTTTCCGTTTACTTCATTTGTTTAAAAATATCCTAGAGTGAGAAGGCTTAGAACTTTTTTGAAACCTCTAGTATCCAAAGATAGGTGAAAAATTTCATTTAGAATTTATAAATTCTTTTTTTTATCTCTGTATTGCATTTCGTTTGAGACTAGGAAGTAAAATGAGTTAAAAAAAGCCTCAAATAAACAAGAAATTGTAAAAAAAAAAAAGAGCTTTTTGCTTAGGAAACAAAAATTTTCTTTTAGAAATTTTGAATTGGTATTCACTACAAATAACATTCTCTTTCGGCTGGGAGAGAGAAAGAAAATTCCATTTATTTTCATTTTATTCCTTAAATGATATGTTTTTTATATAGCATTTAAGGAAGGGATTTTTTCTTGGATTAGACAAGAGAGCCAAGATTTTGGATTCTTCGTCTAGGATTGGGATAAATGTTTGGGTTTTATTTCGAATTGTCCCTTTGTATAAATGTCTCCTTTCTTATTCATCTTAAAAATAAATTCGTCACATGGGAATAAATATTTTCTATGCAAGCATTTTAATGTGATATTAAAAGCCGGGTTAACATTATGATAAGCGCATGACTAGTTAAGATCATGTAGCAATAAATTTAAGAGATTATGTTCTGAATGGAAATATTATAATTCAATTTGTATATCAATAAAAATGCAAACGTCACCACAGAAAAATCAAATATTTTTTTTTAAGGAAAAAGGAATGCACAAAACATTCATTTCTCTTCTTCTTCTTAAAATAGTCTTCCTTAAACTAAATCGCATCTTTAATTTTAGCAAGATAAACCCATCAATTATGCTTAATGTAATTATCAATTGGCATATGAGCACCGTATATAAATATTTTTTTTCTTTATTGCCATTTCATTCGCCCAAAACTATTGTAAACAACCAATAAAAAGAAAAAATAATTTTATTCTCTTAATGGCTGCTTCGGATAAGCGGGAAAAAGCTTATTTATTTTTTTAAAATTGAAGGTTACTTTTATAACCAAATCGATTTTAAAATTATCTTAATTAAGTTTTAGGAAGAATACAAACATATATCTCTTGCCATTTACTTAAAAGAAATTAAATAATCATGTGAAAAAATAAGGAAATAATAGTAATAGCTGTATATTTAATGGCCGTCAATTTTTCTCTCCAAAAATATAAAATAAGAATATTCCATTTTAAATATTAACTGATTTAAATAATATAATCTATTTGAACAAGAATGTTTAGCAGTAAAAATTCCGATTCTCGTTATTTATTAACATTTCTTTACCTGTTTCGTATTCTTTAAAATAAATTAATAAATAAAAATAATAAAAAATAACATTGGAATCATATATTGGTTCTTGCTGATTATTATTCAGTTCACTCTACAATTAGCTTTCGATTTTATTTAATAACTAGCCGCCTTTGGCGACCAGCCGGTTCGCCAATCTTAATGTTCGTTAAAATTTTAATAATTAAATATTTTATGCAATTTCTACTTTAATAGCTTCTTCATCAAAATATTTTAAAACTTTAAATTTTGATTATCATATAATTCATTCATAATATTATAAAGGCCTTCAGTCATAAGGTAATATGTATCTCTCTCATTTTCTGTTAGCACCCGTAGAATTTATGCTTTAAATTAAAGTGGAAAGAATTTATCTTCAATTAATATAATAATATTTTTTACTGAAACAAAGCATTTTTTTATAATCTGATTACTGAAAATAGAGTCACTCAGCGTTTAAACTTTATGGGCACTAAAGAATATCTTTTTAAATTTATGTAATATCTCAAGAGTTGGTCAACAAAATTTTCTTAGATTCATTATGAGCAGATCGATTAATTAACAATGTTTAAATTTAAATGCATCAAACACTAAGAAAATAAAACGAATCGTTTAAAATAAACGGTTGAAAACGGTAGAATTTATGCTTTAAATTAAAGTGAAAAGTATTTATCTTCAATTAATATAATAATATTTTTTACTGAAACAAAGCATTTTTTTATATTCTGATTACTGAAAATAGAGTCACTCAGCGTTTAAACTTTATGGGCACTAAAGAATATCTTTTTAAATTTATGTAATATCTCAAGAGTTGGTCAACAAAATTTTCTTAGATTCATTATGAGCAGATCGATTAATTAACAATGTTTAAATTTAAATGCATCAAACACTAAGAAAATAAAACGAATCGCTTAAAATAAACGGTTGAAAACAGGTTTTAAAAAAACTACTTAAAAAACGATGTACTTAAAACTATAAGCATATACAAAAAATATATAACTAACATAAATACAATTTACTTACAACAGCATGCAACTAACCCAAAAATAATTTAAATCATCCATTGATAACGTTGTCATGGCAACAATCAGAACAGAATGCCCATGCGTGAATTTTCTTCGCCGGTTACGTAACGCAAATACGTGATTTTTTCTACGCCAGTTGGGGTAACGCTATGCGGATTAGAAATTTTTAATTTCCTTTATTCTGTTTTATTTTAATTCAAAAGTACTTAAGAATGAATCTGAAAGATTGATTCATTAACAATGTTTAATTTTAAATGCATCAAACATTAAGAAAATAAACAGAACCGATTGAAATAATCCGCCGAAAAATTTTAACCCTAGCCTCATTACTGTTGGGAGAAAAAAAAACTGAAGCCTTTCTCGTTTGGCGCTGGGGATAATGGAAGATTTTTTGGCGGAAAAGTTGGCGGTGGGGAAAATGGAAGATTTTTTTGGCGGGAAAGTTAGTTTTTAATTAATAATTAAAATTCTAATTAAAAATTCGAAAAAAGAAACCCCAGGTGCACATTCCCAACCTCCAAGGTATACATGTACCAAATTTGGTAGCTGTAAGTCAAACGGTCTGGCCTGTAGAGCGCCAACACACACACACACACACACATTGAGCTTTATTATAAGTATAGATTACTACATCATTCATGACGAAAAGTAATTCGTAGAAGTTAAAAGTTTGTAAGCTTTTTAGATGAATCTTCGAGGTTAATTTCCTTAGTAAAATAATACAAAGATCATTTTTTTTCACAATACCTTTTTTTAGCGAAACTGATCTCAATTTTTGTTGGATATTATCGGTCTTAATAGCTTGTGATAGCATTAAAGTTAAGAATTATCCTTTCTTTCTTTGGTTGAAAAAAGATAAGATTCTTTTACCTCAAATGATTGCATAAATCAGAGAAAGGAAAATAGTCGTTTTCATTTTTTTGATCTTCATATTCTGCCATCTGCTATTTTTTTTTTCTCTTCTAATGAACAAAAAGATTTTCTTTGAAAGTAGATTTCTTAAATTGCTCAAATACGTTAGATTTAAATTAAACTAAAATAGTTTTCCAGTATTGCAAGATTCTAACTTGGTATATTATTGGATTATTTTTTATTGCTATATTACTTATATTATTTAATTGTTTTTACAGTTGTGGGTTTAATTCTATTCAATTTGCTAATTGTCTCTTGATGTTCTCTTTTTTTTTCTCCTTAAACATCATTTAAGTTATTCTAACACTAATTATTAAATACTTCAAATGGTGAAAAATTAATTTATTGTTTTATAGTTAATGTAATCTAATTCCCTTTTTTAAAGATATGCGTAGAATTTTTTTTTTTTTTGAAATATGCTATTAAAGTCTTTACATAAAATAGATAGAAAAAAACCTATGAACCAAAAATATGTCGATTAAAAGCGGAAAGAGTTATTAAATTTGTAGAAATATGGCGTTTTTTACTAAATAGAGCTTTAGAGCAAATAAACTCTAGTTCAAAAACCTTTGAAATTCATTAAGTGAAAATTGCGCTGGTAAGTTAAGAAACAAACATATCATCGTTTCGAATGATAAGTGACATGGAATTTTGTGTTCTTTTACATTCTGGAGATTTAAAATAATTGTGAAATTTTTTTAAGTGAATAAGTAATTTATTCTGTTACTCAAAAATTACAAAACTGTGATATTATTATGCCAAATTTGAACAAGAAATGTGCATTGGTTTCTTTCATTATGAGATGTTATTTAGGACGAATTTATCAACATTTAGAAACGGGAAATAAAATTTATGTAAAATAGCAAAGATAAAAATCATTCAACTGCCCTTAACATCTTTAATCACCTTTACTTATAATTAAGATGAATGTGCTGTATATTGGCTCTCTACATAGCTTTACTGTTTGATATTGTTACGGATCACAGGGTTCATTTTGTAGTGGCTGTATAGTGTGAAAACCCAATCAGCAGGCCTCAGTAGAAAACAACAATGACGTTTATTAAACATAAAGACATAGACGACGAATACTAAGACGACAACTATATACAGCCGAGACGTCGACATAGGACAGTATACTACAGCAAATAGTAGTCCACAAGCAGTAATAGACCACAGCAAATAGTAGCCCACAAGCAGTAATCGACCACAGCACACAAAGCGGCCGGACAGAATGCAGCAGGAGAGGGCCAAACGGCTGAAGTTCTCACTGTCTCCTCGCTTTAGCTGTGCCCAACTGCCAACTCACTACTAAACGACTGGCTACTCCACGACATGACACTGCTTCCACAATAGACAACAGGACTCGGCACACAGCTCAGTTCAGCAATAGCTTGGGCTCCACACAACGCTGGCCCTCCGCCGTTGCCTCTCTATCCTCTCGAAGACTCGATACTTGACTACGACTCTAACTACGACTACTACCAGCTTGAGACTGCTGTGCTTTTATAGTTACCGAGAGGCGGGCCGAGAATCTTCTAGGCCAATCAGGCGTATCTCGGTTCCTACTGGACGGATCGTTAAAATTCTCAAAGTTTCAGGCATTATCTATTTTGTCGCTAAAGTCGCCATATTTGTCGCCAAATGTTCGCCAAGTTTGTGATCACTGGCTCAGCACCCGAGCAGCATCCAATACAGATGAATGTAAATCAGTCTTTCCGGTTATAAAACTAATCGTGCTGCGATGCAACTTTACAGGCTTGTAAAAATATAAAACTACAAGACTTGATATATATATATATATATATATATATATATATATATATATATATATATATATATATATATATATATATATATATATATTAACACTATTCCGTTGCATATATACATTTCCAATAGTTATATGCATGTTTACGTTTTAACTATATAATTTATTGAATGTTTTTCTGAAAGATTTTAATGTTGTTGACAAATCTCTGTGAAATGATCTTAAGAACAGAGAATAGAGAATCCATTATGAGAAAATATACTGCATATTTAAACGAATTCCCTATATAACATTTAGTGCGCTTTTATTTTTTCTTGAAATTTGAGTTACGGATGGCTTGAAATATGATTTTACTTTTCCATTGTGATAGGTAGTTTCGATGAGTTTACTCTAAAAACGAATAATTTTTTAAATGCTAAAAATTTATTAAAAACTCTTGAACGATAATAAATTATTCAAAACGATTTTAAAAAAGCTACCTGGATGTTCAAATATTTCATTTGAGTGATCAGGAACTTAGCCTGGTAGTATGAAAAGACAATTTTTTTGATAATTTTGATTGTAAGAAAGATAATGTTTAAAATTTTCCTTATACATAGTTTAGACCCTCGGGGGGGGGGACCTCGAAATGAGGATGAGATGCTTCCGGCATGGTGGTTGGATCTCGCCACCCTGGAGGGTACACTAATAGGTGGGGGATCTGGCTCCTCCCATCGATGACGGGACGTACTTCCTTCGGAGAGGGTTGTACCGTGGCCGGTGACGGCCCTTAGGATTCAACCACAGTTCCCGCCAATGTTGCTGTTGCGGCGGTCCGGTCATTCAGTTTTTTGGTTTAAATCCGATTGCCTTCGGGCGGGTCGGAGAGTTAGATGGTTGACTTATACATAGTTTATAACATTGACTTATACATACCACACCAGTTCCTGCGGATTTAAAGCAAAATTGTTTTTTACTTTCTCATTTACGTAGTATGGAGAAAGTATTGTGATCGTTAAAAAAATTCGAACGAGAGATTTTGAGGAGAGAATCTCAACTTTTAGCTGTTCCTGAGTTCGAAAAATACATTTTTGGAAGATGTTAGTCTGTCTCTGTGTGTGTTTGGTTTGCAATTTTGTTACTACAAGAGTAACTTTGTGTCAAATTTTTAATTCCGTCTGTTGTGAAAAACGTGTCTAAAAGACAAATTCGATTATCGGATACTATTAACCACATTCCGCCATAGTTTAATTTTGATTAGTTATATTAACACCACATTTTAAATCAACACTGAGGCTATTTTGGGACGGACCTCATAATTTTGAACCGAGAAGTTGACGAGGATAGCACCTGAACTGACAACCCCTCTTCAAATTTCTACACCACACCAGCGGAGGACGTTTGGCTCTGACGGATTTAACGTGCACCAGATCCACTTACACGACGGTTCTTCGGTGGAATCTATTCTTGAACCTGAAACTTACCGATTCTGACACCGAGACCTTACCAACAGGTCACCAAGGCCTATTAATTGCCCCCAAAAAATCGATAAGGAAAACACGATAGGTTTTGTAAAATCGGCAAATTTAAGCCCACGCTTTGTATTTTATAAATATTGCATACAAATTTCAAGCAAGGTGTTCTCCGAAATAACATCATTATTAGAATGTACACAAGAAAGTTTTGGGATGATCATTGCTTCTGGTTTATACCAGTTTTGAGAGTTTTGAATCGTATTATAAAACATTATCTCAATTTTTATTTTAGTTTTGGATGCCTATCTGAATGAATAATAAATAAATTGTTAGAAAAATTATCTATTAAATCATCGAAACCTGAAAATTAAGCCCTTGATAATCAAAGTATGTATTGCTTAGAATTCCAAAATTTTTCCTCTAAAGGAAAATGTGAGCGAAAATCAGGGATTTGCTTTTAGGTGAATGATATCACTTCATTTTTCTTTGTTGTAATAGATTCCTATTACTTTTTTGTTAAACGTAATAGGAATAAGTAATTTTTTAATTTTTCCCACTTTTTTTTGTCATTCAAAAGGTTTTTCTGATGAAAGAGAATTTTATAATTTACTAAATCTCATTTTGATTTTCTGTATTTTATTCTAATTAAACTTTATCCAAAAATATATCCCGAATACAATATTAGATTATTCAATTTAATATGTAAGTTTATTGACTAAACGTAAAATTTTATTTAGTTTCAAAAACGGAGAAAATTTGGAATTACCTAAAGTTTTTATTCAATATTTCTTCTATTACCATTCTGCTTATAAAATGTTCATGCCGCTAAAGTGAAACTCAAATTCAAGCATAGTGTAAGTTCATTTACATTTCATTTTTTGAATGACATTCTAGCAGGAAATACATATTTATTCATACATTCTGATGTGTCAAATTTGAATCTTACTGTTTTGAATAATTCATGAATTTATAAATATATATAGAAATATTAAAATCTTAAATCTAATTTTTTAGCATGCAGAATTGAAAATGTTGACGTTGAAAAGACCTTGGGTATGAGTTGATATACAGATTCATACATGCATAAGGCATTAATATTAAAAACCACAAAGAGACTAAATTCTAAATTGTAAATTATCTCCATATTTGACATTTAAAAATTGTGTTTTTTTCTTCTTTTTTTTCTTTTCGGTAGGGAAAATAAATCACTGAATTTCCTGTAAAGTCATGATTTTTTTTTCTCTTGCTGTAATCATAAAAAGTATTGTAAATGTATATATATATATATATATATATATATATATATATATATATATATATATATATATATATATATATATATATATATATATATATACACATAAACCATTCTTTTAGCATAGAAAAATTTACTGTTAGCTGTTTTTTTAGAGATTCTTTGAAAGAATTTCCCAAACAACTTTAACTATTTTTACTATATAACACTATTCTAATGAATATATATAATTTAATGTTTTGTAACTATCTACTGTTATTCAACAAGGAATTTTGTTTTATAATAATTCTATAAGTATTTATATTGTATAAAAATTCTAGCAGTATTTATAATGTATAATAATTCTAGCAGTATTTATATTGTATAATAATTCTAGCAGTATTTATATTGTATAATAATTCTAGCAGTATTTATATTTTATAATAATCCAATTATTCTATAAGTATTGTATGAGCAAATTATTTTAATAAATTATTTACATAAATTTATTTTAAAGCAAATCCATGCAAAATAAATGAAGCAAACATCTGAAAACTGAAGATAAAATTTGCAAATGTTGGAAAAGAGGCTATATGTAGAAGTGAAAATAAAAAAAAAGTTTTTAATATAAAAGGAAAATCTAGTGCTTTTATATTACATGATATTCAATAAGACTCTGTAAGAGTATTTTCAGCTCAGTGTACGAAAAAAAATTGGCGATAACATAATTTTATTAACTTATTTCTAAACAACCATTCAATATTTATTTTTCAAAGTATATTTTTTTCGAAACATCAAAAAAAAAAAAAGTTATTTCGGCATAACTTTAAGCACAGTTCTAGATCGCTCAGAGTAAGTTTTAAATATTCTATTTCATGCTTGAGTGACTCTGTAATACTATAAGAAAGAAAAAATGAAATGTGTCTTATTAATTAGTATAATTGCATTTTTTATTAAATATATTAAGCAAGCAAATTTACTTTGCAGCGAATGAGAAAAGAGCTTTTATCTAGAAAAAATATGGAAAAAAAATAAGAGCTTTCATAAATTTATTTTTTGTAATACTTACTCCCTGTGGTGTTAAAAGAACGTTAAAAATGCGACATTTTTTTCTCAACTAAACCTCAATTCCCTTTCTTCCGCATCAGCATTTTTTTTTTCATCAACATTTCCTAAAACTGTAGACATCAATACAACTATATAAGTAAAATGAAAAATTGGCAAAAAATAATAAATTTTTTTAGCATTTCTGCTATGTTTGTATTTTTAATTGAAGGCAAAAAAGAAACATATTAAAATATTTCTTAAAAATATATTTTAGAAACAGCTGCTTAGGAGCATCAGTTTTGTTCGAGTTAACAGATCAGAAATTAATTTTGACAGTCTTTGATATAGTTTGAAAAAAAAGTGAAATACGGATATTTATTTCTATTTAATTTAAACAATATGATTAAATTTTATTAAATTCATATATTTTTTTAATAAATAACAAACAAAGCTAGAAGTAATCACTTATAAAAATATTTAACTTGAAAAACTGAAAACACACTGAGTTATTGCAATCAATTGATATGAACTACTAAATATTTATTTTATTATTAATTTCTCCCTCTACTAATAATAGCATTTTTTCCAGAAATTCTCAAAAATAGATTGTAGAATTGAAATGAAATTTAGGCCTTTTTTAAATTGTTTCATGAAATATTTTATTGATTTCTTGAATATTGTTTATTTCTGAGAAGAAAGGAAAAAGGATTCTAAATTCTCAATAACTTACTTGAGAAATAAGAAAATGAAGTTACAGCACGACCAATGTTCGAAAATAGATTATTCTGAAAATAACATTTTAAATCGCACTAAAATGTTATAGGCTTAAATGTTAAATGTTATAATGCTCCACAACTAGGGTATATGCACATAAAATAAAAAAAGTAAATATTTCGAAACAAGACAGTTTTAATATTTGTCAGTATTTAATGCTTACTTTGTTGAAGAAAGCATGCGCATCAAGTAAAGATATACGCAGGGAATATTTAAATCAAAGTAAACACAGCAAATATTCTCTTCCCAGTAGCACACACTTATTGTACAATATTGTACGAAAGAGGCAAATTACTAATTAAATAACAAGTTATAATAGCATTCAAGCTGCAGCTAGAGAGCACACTTTGCGATCAACATACAAAAGAGAGACTACACCCGACGCACTAAGATCCCTTCCTTAAATGATTTCCAAAATAAGGCATAGAACATGCAAGAAGGACCGCTGAATTTCGAGCCTTGATAGGGATAAATAATTCTTTAACTGATTTACTCAGGAATATTAATCTCTGATTCTGCAATCATCAATATTCTCTAAAATTTCTTTAAAACAACCTTCTTTATTATGAGACTAAATATGCAGAAAACCAGTATTATAGATTATACAATATGTCTTGAGATATAAGTGGGATATATTAAATCGCATCGCTCTATTTTCTCATAAATAAATTTGTAAAACATATTTAACTTATTTAACGAATTAATATAGTTTATTGTTAATTTATAATTGACTTTTTGATGGTATTTTTATATTTCCACATACCAAAGGCCATAATGGATGAGAGAATGTTAAATTGGGTTTATGTTTGGTTTTGTACTGGCGGTTGAATTGAAAAAGAAAACAACAACATGAAAATATTCTGCACGTCTAAATATTAATCTTAAAAATAACATATTGCTGCAAAAGTATATATTTATCAATTTTATTTATTTAAAAGTATATATTATCGCTGCAAAACTGTATTTAAATTTATGGAAAGTCGACCTATTCCCTTAATCGTCTTTCCAAAATAATATAACTTACATAACCGCCATATATATATATATATATACAGGGTGTTTATAAAGTCCCGGACCCATTTTGATGTTTAATAACTCATAAAATAATAAAGATATAAACAAACTTATGGCATTTATTGATGGAATAACTCATATATTTTCCTTTTCAGGTTTGAATATTTTTACTTTTGTAAATATCGTCTGCGCGTGCAGTTAATTTCAGATAATTTCATTTTCCAGTCTAAATATCTGTACTTTTCTAAATATTGTCTGCTTATTAATTGCATTTTTCTCTCTTTTGTTTTTGGCAACTATTGCAATGTTATGTTTACTTTTGTTGTGTCTGTTCTATGTAGTACTTTTGTATGTGATGTTTTATTAGAGCGGATATTAAGGAGAATGCATACACCACAAGAGAAAGCACAGATTTTATGGTGGTTCATAGAAATGAAATCGATAGTGCAAGCACAGAGAAATTTCAGAAGAATTTACCAAAAAGATCCTCCATCCCAAAACAGCATCTTGCGGTGGAAAAAGAATTTTCTAGAAATTGGAAGTATCGAAGATCAGAAACGTTCCAGACGTCCTGGCACAAGTGATTTTGATGTTCAGCGTGTCAGAGAGACATTTTTACACAATTATAGAATATCTGTGAGATCAGCGGCAACAGAATTGGATATGACAATTTCGACGGTGTACAAGGTTATTAAGAAAAAATTAAGACTGCATGCATACAAAGTTCAAATTGTTCAAGTTTTGGAACCGAACGATAGGCCTAGGAGGATGGCCTTTGCAACAGATATGCTAAGAAGGATAGAAGATGCTGCTGATTTTCTGAAGAGCATAATGTTCTCCGATGAAGCATCCTTTCATGTTTCTGGCATTGTTAATCGCCATAATGTGCGCAAATGGCTCTGTGGATGCCGACATGCTTGTCGCTACCTGGCGTGAAATTGACTATCGACTTGATATTCTCCGTGCGACGAAGTGGGCACACGTGGAAGTTCATTGACAAGGGTCATGAAACTTTTTGAGTCTATTTAACCATTTATGTTATTAATTTAAATCTATCTTTATAATTTTATGAGTTATTAAACATCAAAATGGGTCCAGGACTTTATAAACACCCTGTATATATATATATATATATATATATATATATTGAAATTTGAGTATTTCATGTAACCATTTAATCAATCATAAACATTTCGTTAATATTAACTTGCGTTTATAAGGCGAATTATTTTAAGAACCATTTTTGATTCAAAAGTAATATGTCATTTTATGTTCATTACTATTTCTGCAGAACTGTTTTCCTTTCCAAGATACTGACTACTCAGGGAGAGAAATATCCCAAATTCACCACAGTATAATGATAAATCATAACTAAAAAGTAATATTTCTTACTTATATTTTTCTTTTGACCGGAATCAATTGTACATAGTTCAATTTCTTTAGGATAATACAGACTTCCCCTGAATTAAAAGGAAGTAATGTAATTTATTTTCAGGTAGGATTTTTTCAGCAGATTTTAGTCTTTGGAAATGAAATTTTTGTGGATAAATAAAAGTATAATTCTAAGTACAATGATGAAAAGTGGAAGATTTCGGAGAAATCGGAAATGCCCTACAAGATCTTTTGTGCATTCTTCAGAGAAGCGGTGGTACCCTTTATGAGATTTTGAAACGTCAAGATTCTGCTAAGTGGGCGATATAAACAGTTCGAAATATACAATGGTTATTCGGAAAATAAGTTTCTTCATTTTATTTCACAGAGAAGCCGTATAATAAAAAAAAAAAAAACTTACTATAACAAAAGACAACCTTCAGCTGTTTTCCAAGAAAGTCGGCACTGGCACTGATACTTTTGTTGTACAGTGAAATTAATTTTGAAGAAACCCTCTAACAAAAGAGAGTGATGTGTTATTCCAGTAAGGTCTTCACAGTTTGTTGCACCTATTTATTTTTTTCGATAAGATACCCCACAGTAATTTCAACACAAAGAAAAAGTGGAAGTGCAACTGGGCAATATTGGGAGTATACACATTAGATGATTTAATCCTAGAATGCATGACTTTTTATTTATTTTACAAAAAAATGTATATGTTTTGAATAGCTGTATATAATTTAGAAAAATTATTAAAAAAATTAATAATTTTTTTGTAAATTTTTTAAAAATTAAAATTTACTAAATGGCTGCATTATAAATTAAACAATATCCTAGTGGCCCAAATTACATTATAAAAATTCTACAATAAAAATAAGAGCCCCTTTTTACTAATATATTTTTTTACAATGCAAAAAAATGACTTAGGTAGTATTTTTAATGCTAGAAATTTTTGTAAAATTCTATTTCTCCAAATGTCTAGTTTAAATCTAATTCTTGTACCGCTGTTACTATACATAGGATTTCACTACATATGTTTATCAAAAAATAAAAAATGATTCCCTAACACTTACTGTTGTTCTTTGGACAATCACATGAAGCTTATAAATGGAAATAAAAACGCATGCCAAATGGCTACATGATTTACTGTAGGGTTAACTTCTCCCATTCTAGCGCTTCTTGTTGTGTGCGGTTATGCATCGTTGTGTAAGCGCATTATCGTCTCTCAGGTTTAAATGCCTTGGGCTCTTGCATTTGTTATCTTGCAATGTTAAACATCTATTTGTTTAATGTAAGGCACCTTTTTTTCTCATCTTTATTTTCGCCTATCTGCCGTTCTTTTTCTATTTTCGCACTCAGCGCATGCGCCATTGCTCCTCAGCTGTCAATTTGCCCAATGAAAATTCAGGAAAGATTGACAAGCTATGACAATGTGTTTTCTCGCTTTCTAACGCAGCTACCCAATTAAATAAAATTGAGAAACTTATTTTCAAAACATTTTTCGTATATGGTATTCTAGCTCATTTTTTAAATATAAAACTACTGTAATGGATTGCCATTCAAATCAGTGGTAAACATCATTTGCTCACTTTTTATTTTACTCAATCATTAATGAACTTTATGTTTTGTACCGTTATTGATAACCTATTCTTATAACAGGAAGTGCTTGCGTGGATGGGTAATGAATCAATCGAGCTTAGAAACTAGAAAGACAAAAAGACAAATTGATCAGCTGTGTCAACTTTTCCCTTGATTTTCAGAATTTTAGACATTTCTAACTTCTAGTTTCTCTTTGAAGAGTTATCCTTTCAAAGAAGTTGAGCAAATGTAAATTTTCTATTTTTATTTACTATTTTACGTCCATCTACTTTTGAACTTTTGAATTCCTTTTGATATTGGCTTTGTTCTTTAATGTAGATTATTTACATTATTTATTGCATTTTATTTCTTCGGATGCTCAAATATTTGAATATTACACTGAGTGACGGATTTAAACACTTCGCGGATCTAAATAGTGCATATTATATGATAAGATATATATATATATATATATATATATATATATTATCATATATATATTGTATATATTGTCATATAATAGTGCACATTATATGATAAGATAGACTATTCGATATCAGATTTCAACATATTTTTAATTTAATAAATATGTTAATCTTTTATCTTAAACTAAGTTTTTATTTTAATGTATTTGCTAAAAATATATAAGCTTTTAATAATTTGTTATAACTACCTTAAAAACTGCACCAATTGTAAACTCAGCGATAGCTAAGCGAATATAATGAAGTATATAAGAAAATTGTCAATTGTAATTAACAACGTGTTAATATTATCGTTATATTTATAATTCATAGAACTTGAATTTATTACGTTTTATTCAGCAACTAGACAAATAATGGTTTTTTTAATCTCTCATATCTGAGCAGTTCTAGACAGCTCCCAAGTCGGAAATCCGCCAATGGCCATACTGATAGGGGAAATGAAAGAATTCTTCCGAGAAAAATAAAAGGAAGTCGTAAAACCGTATCTGTCCCATGAGATATCATCTCAATTTTAATCTCAAATTTTGGAAGGAAAAAAAGTTTTTACTATTTTATCGGAATAAAAAACGATCATAACCAAATATTTGTAAACCTTGTTCTTTGGAAAATAAAACATGCCTTTCCATTCTGCAAATAAAAATCCTTTCAAAAGTATTCTGCCATCAGTATAGGAATTGCAGTATCTTACTGTAAGATAGAACAATATATAATTTAACGAGAAAAAGCGTATTCTGATATTCAATGTTCGAATTCTTTATTTCTAATAGTTTCGAATTCTTTTATTTCTAATAGTTTCGAATTCTTTATTTCTAATAGTTACGAATTCTTTATTTCTGATAACTTCGAACTCTTTATTTATAATAGTTCGAATGATTTCAATTCTTTATTTCAATGCCAGTAGAGTTTCATTAGTCATTCGTAAAAAAAATATTTTCTTTTATTTACTTTTTTTCCTTATCAAAGTGAAAGCCGAACTTATACAGTTTCATATGATAAAGATTTGCTTTATGAAGATACTGCTTTGTGAAGAATGTAATTTATTTTTTCATACATTAAGTTATAAGAAACTAGACAGTTCCACTTTCTATTTACTTCATTGATTCGATATTTTTCGAGAAAGCGAGGGTTTCAAAGCCATTAAATATCTCTGGGAACCAACAGATGTTGAACTTACATCCACACAGAATTGAGTTGATAATTTTAGTTCTGTGTAGCAAATTCCACATTATACCGTCATTACTTTCTTAAATCATTGAAATAAAAACTACTAGAGAACGAAATATAAAAAAGAAACTTCTTTACTCACACAAGTAGCTTCTTCTTCGATTCGATATGCAAAACAGCCAAGATGTTCTTACGTATGGGAAAGTGCATTTTTCAGAAATCTTGTTTATACTTTTTTTTTTTTTTTCACAAGACGCAACCTAAAGTAGCGATGAGAGTTATTTTAACGATTTGAAAGAAGAATCTTCCAATGCTGTAACTGTAACTGTCAAAAGAAAGTTTGAAGAGTTTCAAAGGGATGGCAAACTTTCTCATGTTTTTTTTCCCCACAAAACTTTTACTTGTCGCAAATCGTCAAGAAAAGCAAGATCGGTTTTTTTTTGAGATTTCCAATGTTGCTTCCAGATGGCAGCAAAACTCCTAGCTGCAAGTGAGCCGGACCAACTGCTGACATGCTTTCCAGGAAAAGGAACACCCGTTTTGGAGAGTATTCCCCGGTGAATGCAGTGAAGAAATGGGAAAGTTTGTTCTGTTTTTGTTGGAACACGAAGTTGATCGATAGCTTTCTATTTCGGAAGGATTTTCGATTTTTTTTTTATTTTGGGTTCGGGTTCATTGTAAGGATATTGAACTTTTCTCTTTCCAAGTTCTTCCCTCTCTTTTGTATAAAATGTAGCTAAATAATTTCATTTAGAGGTGAGTTCGAAAGCTGCAAATAATTTTCTTTATATTTGAATCTAGTCGCCTTTGGCAACTGGTTATTCAATCAAGATTGAATAACCAATTGATTGTATTTTATTTCAACTAAATCTCATAAGAAAAGATTCCTATCATGATTCTAACAACAAACTATTTTTAAACATCAAATCGTTATCGATGTACATGAACCTTTCTCATGGAAATCTATCTTATGAGATCATAAAGCTGTTAAAAATTTACTTGTCGGGTCCATTTATGTTCTAACTTTCGCGGTATTACAGCTGGTAACAGCTTTAAAAGAAATTAAAAATAATCTTTCTGCTTTTGCTTTATACAAACTGTCAAATTTGAAGAAAACATTTAACAAATTATTAATTCTCTATCATTAAATAACAATATTTTTTTTTAAATTTTCAAACTGTGCAAAAATAATTTTTTGTACAATCGCGTCTTCAAGAGTTATCGCTTAAAAATGCCAAAAGTGCTACATATTTCCATCCGCCCTATTCCGAATTTGGAAGCTCTAAGTTAAAGAATCTATTTTGCTGAGCGTCAATACACACACACACATACGCGCACACACACACACCATCACCACTTCCTCCTCCTCCACTACCACCACCACCACCACCACCACCAACAACAACAACAACAACAGCAACAATAACAACAAACTTTCTTTCATAACAAGTATAATGATTTGAGTTGAATCTACCTTTGTAAGAAAAATAGAGAAATCTTTATCATAGCTCTAAATACATAAGTGTAAAATATAATTATTATTTCTACAAATATGGCAGAACAAAAGTATATTTTAAAGCTTAGAACAATCTTTAATTTGAAGTTAATTAGCTTTAAGTTTCGTAATCTTATTTATTTGAGTTTCTTGAAGTTTTATATAAATTTCTAAATTATAAATGGAAAATTTGCGCTTCTCATAACATATACTATTTATTTTTGTACAATTCACATTTTCCTTGCTTAGTTAAATCACATCTTGAAGTTTATAAATAAAACTTGAAATTAGAAAAAAAATGTTGGAATTTCATAATTTTAATTAATCTAATTTTTTATTCTGAATGTTTTATCTTCGAAGAATATTTTTTATGATATCTTATGCAAAGTTTCTCACGTGATTTCAAACATTTGATAGATTCTCGCATTTTTCGTTTTTTTAACATTTTCAAGGAAACCTGCATTCGTTTAATGAGAATTTTCTTTAAAATAAGAATTTTAAAGAAAAATATTTTGAGTTTTATTCTGTTTTGTGTCCTTTGTCAATGACGAATATTATTTGAATAATTACGGTGACTGCCTACATTCGAAACAATTTTTAAAGGCTATTTTTTATCAGTTAACACAGCAATTAGAAAGCGAAGAGAGTTAAATAGATGAAATTTGTTGCACGTATTTAACATCGCACTTATAGTGTAGGCATCTATCAAATTTTCAGCCAAATTCAACAAGCGGTTGAACGTATACTAGTCTGTTCTTTTAGAAAAAAACATGCAAACCCGATAACAAAAACATACAGCAATCTAAATATATCAAATTTGGTATAAACTTTTGTGACTGCAAGTGCAGGTTTTTTTTTTTTTTTTTTTTTTTTTTTTTTTTTTTTTTGTAAAATTTCTATTTTAGTCAGTAAAAGCGTGTCTAAAACAACAATTAAATTCTCAGGAACTATTAATCGCATGCCAGGGATTAAACTTTAAGCCTAGTTTAGTGTCGAATTTTTGTTTCAATCGGTTAGATAAAAAAGTGTCTAAAACAAAAATTCGATTTTTGGATAATATTAATGCCAAGGTTAAATCTCCAAGAATGACAAGAAAGATTCAGTAAAATTGCTAAATTCAGGCGAAAAGTTGCTATGCAAAGCGTTATCTTGGATAACACCATTATTAGAGATTATAAGACAAAGTTTTGGAGTGACAACTCCAGTTGGCTAATTTGCAGTAAGTTGATTCAATTAAATTCATGTTTTTCATTTTGTATCAAATAACAAAGGAAATTTTAAAATAAATACATCCTCTATTAGTCACTTACAGTCTAAAATGTCAATAATTTAGGCGAACAAGTTGGTAGGCCAAAGGCTGTTATCATGATATAAAGCATTTCAACGTATATCATAAAATTTATTCAACATGTTTTCCGAAGTAACTATTTTAAAGTATCTGCATTCAAGTAATCACTTTCTTTTATCAAAATTTTAACCTTCTTTTTGCTTGTACAAAAACTCATTTTATTCTAGATTTAAAGTTACTGAATAATGGAAATGCTAAGAGAAAATGAAATACTCGGAAAACATGAGTTTTAATTATGCATTTCCATTTTCTCGAGTTCGTTCAAAGAAAAAAGAAACAAATATTTGAAATCTCTGACATAAAAAAGAGAGGAACACCATTCTCCAGAATGTCAGATAAATTACTTCATTTCCTTTGCTACACAGAACAACAAATAGAATAATTTTGCTTCTCTGAATAATAGAAATGGTCGCATTTGTCATATTATTTTCTTTAAACCGAATCAACTTCGGTTCATGTTAAAAAATTCTATTCGAAGGAATATTTCTGCAGAATACTACTGATAATATTTCCAAGATTTATTTAAGAAGGCATTTTCATTTTTTTTTTGTATTTGCATTCTGAACAGCAACGGCATTCTTATTGTCACATTCAATAATAAATATCGGTTTTATTATTGTTATTGTCATCTCTACATTTTGCAAACAAAATAAGCTACCGAAACTAATACATGCTATAGTTGATTTCGCATTTATTTAATAGGGTATTTTTTTATACTGCAGTTTAAAAACATCTGGCGGGAGGTTCATCCATAAAAATTTCTATGTGTATTATCAGTAATAGGTTTCGTTTATTTAGTTTGCATATAATAAAGAAAATACTTGGCATTGTTAAAAGCACAGAATGCTTTAAAAATAAAATAGAATGCTTATGCAAACGAATGTTACAAATATCCCTTGAAATGCCAACATAAAGTGTTTGTAGTTATGGATTTATATGCTTTAAATATTTTCAGTCTTAATCGTATTTAGTTACATTTTTTAAGAAGTATAAAAAACATTTTACTCCTCTTTGTAGATGTATAAAAGAAGAGATGAATATACATGACGGAATATCTGTTGGGATATGAAAAAAAGCGATCCCTATTTCTGGAAAATCAGCTTTTCCATCCTAAATTAATCAATTGGGAAGATTCCCAAAAAATGCGTGCTATAGCTTTGCAAAGAAAAAATGAAAATGTTAAATGATTTTTGCGATACACTCAAAGAAATCTGCATATCTGTTTCATTATATGGCTTCTAGTGCTTTCATTTTATTTGATTTCAAGAAATAATTCTATCTCATGAAAACTGCTTTTCCTAGTTTTTATTTTCTGAATTCTATTCGGAACATTAGGGCTTTAAAGAATAGATGAACGTTATTCTAATGGAAAATCGTCTGTGCGGTGAAAGGTGATACATGAGTATACAGCGAAAGAAGTCCAGCAAAATTACGATTTTAAGGATAAAATGATAATTTAACCTTCAAATACATTCTAAATACATAAAGGTGAAGCGCTCACAAATCAGTTATTTTTAAAAATAAGTTACATACTAACAGATAACAAATTGCTAATTAAATAGCAACATAGCGCAAGTGTTCTCTGTTTAAAGTAACTAGACAGCTCGCTCTGTTATCAACATTATAAATAGAGAATTCATTTGACCGGTTTTGTATGAAGTTCTCACGTTTATATAGGATTTCTCATCGAACATAACATTTTCTCTCTCGAACATAGAAGAATCTCTGGATTTCGTATCCTCATAAAGATATCGTCAAATTTCCTACATTTCTAGAACCTTTATTTTTGATGATACGTTTCCAAATGACAATAATTTTTCTGGCTATTTTAAGTAAAAAAATAGATAAATAACTAAAAAACTATTACTAACTCATACTATCAAAACAAAAATATAAAAGATTAAAAATTCTGTATACTTTCCGAGATTCTTGTTTCATATTTTAGCAAATTCTAAGAAAAAATTCCATTGAACGCTAAAATTCTTAAAAAAAAATAAAAGGTGGCTATAAAGCAGTTTTTCTACTTAGAGATGGTTGCAGTTGAAATGAATGAACAATATGAAATCTAATTTTGTATGCACATCATTGGAGATAGAAAGAGATGAATTGAAAAAAAAAAAGAATATACCAAAAACTTTTCATATTTTCTTCATCGGATAAGTAGCACATTGTTGATCAGGGCATTCTAAAGATGCCTGACTATTAATCTCTGCTAATTTAATGCTCTTATCATTCAGCTCACTAAGCACATTTTTTATCATTCCAAAACCAATAAAATTTTGCATAATTCACTTTCATTGCATTCTATATAATTACCAAAGGGGTTTCGTTACGACGTCATCAAAATTTCTATTTTTGTTATTAATTTTTTTGAAGGAAATTCATCTTCTAATACCATTTGCAATCTTTAAATGAAAGTTGTGGCTCTTGTATAAAATCTTGGGATTTCGAAAACTTTTATAAAAAAAGAACTTTTCGAAAAATGTTTTATGATTATTCTGGATTTGAAAGTAATACTAGAAAAAAAGTACTAGAAAATAATAGGAAAAACGCTTTGTAGATAATAGCAGAGAAATGTCCCTTCATTTACTCTTTCTCTTCTCTTTTTGTCGTTGCTATTCTTTTGGTAAAAGACATAGAAATCATCATCGAAGGAAAATTTTTTCTTCCTTTAGTATTGAAGGCTTCCGTCAATAAACTGGCGACACTGTCTGAGAAATAACAGAAGATAATATGAAACTGGACATCACCCGTTTCATTGACTTTTCTGAACGAAAGACGCAACTTTAGAAATTTAAGCCGACTTACATTAAACGTTTCGCAAAAAAAAAAAAAACATTTATATTACAGATACAAAAAAAGATGAAATAGAAAAATCTAGGGGATATTGATTGCTATCACTAATGCCATATGTGTTAAAAAGTCATTCTTAATATTGAATGCTTATTACAATGAAACATTCTTAATTTTGCGTAATGATTTTCAGAAATACAATAATCAATAAAAACAAAATAATTTCATTTATAAGAAATATTTCCAAAAATAGATTTCAATAATGAAATTTATACCTGCGAAATTTCTCATATTCATATCGCGAATCTATTTTATTATTTTTAGCCGTGTTCCATAATTAGAAAGGGAGATTTCCAGATAGATCCGACACCTATTCATGGACACTGAATGGACATCGAATGGTCCTACAACAGGGAAATTCATAGGAAATTTATATAAAAAAATTGAAATGAAACACAATATTTCTTTAATGGCTTAATAAATGAATAATTTATGTCAAAAATTAATTGAATCATGTAAAATGTAATATCAAAATTTTACAGATTTTTAATTTGAAATGAGAAATTTTTATTTGATAATACATTAGATATAATCTAATTCTCAGATTAGATTATATCTAATACTATAAATAACACATTAGATTATATCTGATCTCTCTATATAAATTTGTATTATATATAATCTAATTCTCAGATAATTTTAGTAATAAGTATCGCTTAGTTTGAGAATCATCTGCTGAAAATAACGAGATGTTAAATTTAATCTCCGAAAAATGTTTTCTTAAAATAAATGCGGTTTTCGCATTGCTATAAAAATTTCTAATTATGAAAAAAAGGAAACTATATAAAAATCTGTAACTTAATTTAAAAAACTGTGACAATATTATATTAGATAAAGGAAAAAAAAATACTATTTTAGGGAAACAGTTTAACCATTTAATAGTGTAAACGTTTTATCGTGAAATAGGGATAGATATCGATAGAAAGGTCTCGTGATTGTTAAACTGGTAAATGACTTAAATTAATTAAGACAAATAATGACTTAAAAATAATAATGTTCTCACATGATAACTTGAAATTTGCTATCGTAGACTTCATTTTATTTTTATTTTTATTAATTTTACATTCTGTATGGAAGATAATCATTTCAAAATGTCAATTAATTTCTTCAAACATGAGCTTATATTGTTCCTTTATTGTATAAAAAAAGTTTAGGTTCAAAAATTGAAATACTTTGTTCATTTACATGTTATTTTTTAATGATACGTCATTTAAAAAAATCAAATAAGAAAATATTTTTATAAATGGTTATAAAAGAATAAAAAACATATTAGTTATTTTAAAGAGTGTTAGGTTTTCAGAGTAAGAGTTTATTTGTAAGAATTGTCCTATTGTGAAGTCATTTGTTAATAGGTAGGGACATCTGCTTCGACCGCCAAACAATAGAAATTAGTATAAACTTATTTGCCATCAAACTATTCCAATATCAATCGGTAAGAAAACTTTTCCTCGTTGTTTGAATTTTAACTGTATTATGAAAAATACGAATAATTGCATTTACGATTCTTACAAAACTTATTTCAATAGAAAACCATTTCCTATCTCCGACTTCTGTTATTTAGTCAAACATTTTCCGATTCTTCTGAAATAGGCAAATTTAGCTTCTACTATCTTCCAAATTTCCATTTCCCTTTTTTAGTGTTGGCAATGAAAGACAATTTCCTTTCCCGCTCCTTCAGTTTTCAGGGACAATCATTTTACCCATGAGCACTTGCTCCATTGCCACTAACAGAAGACGATATGAGCTTACAGAAAATAGGTTCAAAAAACAAAGTTTTGTTTCCCCATCTCAACCTTCTTTTCTCTCTTTTTTTAAAGTTTCTTTTCACCTGAAAATTGAGGTTCTGTTGTCATTGGGTGCTGGAAAGTGGGTAGAAAATTGAATTTGAAGTTCTCGAGGTTCTTGCGGATGCCGCCATTGAGGTGGCACTCTTCTTTTGTGAAAACTTTTTTTCCTGTTTTCAGATGCAGAGTGGAAAAAAAGTAAAAGAAGAAAGATGTTGAGCCATGATATTAGGTCCTTGTTTCTGCGGTTATATTTGTACAGACATGGAGAAGATAAAACTTTTTTGGAAATTTTTTATGACATCTTTGCCTGAAGTTAGAATTAAATGATTTAGATAAGAACTCGGAAGTTATTTAAATGTTGGAAATACTCATGAGCCCTCTGTATCGAAATGCTAGAGTATTTTTCATTTATATTTTGAAACTAAGAAAAGTTTAAAGTTGACGGAACATTTTTATCTATAGTTTCTTCTTTTTCAACGAATAAAAAACGAATGTAATAATAACTAATATTCTCATTAAAACAATAAAATATTTTCGAAATAATTAGATTTAAAAAAAGAATTAGTGAAATGATGTTTTGAATAAAAAAGATATATATATATATAGTCCAAAATACATCACATTTTAAAGTAAAGGATGTGTTTTGAAGCCCCAGTACCCATGTGTAAAACATTATTTGCAACTATATTGTATACAAGAACTATCTGTAATTTGCATGTTTTGTTAAATGCTTTCGCAAGCATTTTGAAATTTCTGGACTTAAGTTTATTTATGATAATATTAAAAGAAAGATTAATGTTACTTTGAATTTTCAGTGTTTCATCGGGTATATGTGATGAATTTCGTTTCTATTTAATTTGGTCTTATGAGTCGGTTTTCTTTTTATTTAATTTAATTTTGTGATACAATATTGTTACGAAAATTGGATAGGGAATATTGCAAACAAGGAATGTAAGCTGTCTAAAAAGTTTGATAACTAAAAACGACACTTTATTCCACGAAACCCTATGAGACACATGTACCAAAAACTTGTTTTGGCATGAAAAAATAAAATAATAGGTTTTGTAAAGATTGGAACATAAGTAGATAACAAATCGCTAAATAGGACACAGCTAAAAAAAAGTAGAAAGTTCGATTTGTAATTACTTAAAGCGAGAATCGACTCATCATATAAGTGTTTCGCTTTTTTTTCGCTTTCCAATATGAGATGGAGTTTTCCGGAAGGACCTCTGCATCTCAGCTCTTAATGAAGATATTGTCATAATCTTAACATTTTCCTAAACTTACATGTTTCCAAACTCAAGCTCTGTGACCTGGTATACATTTAGCTTCCATTAAGAATTTATGAAAATAACATTTAAGGAAAGAAAGATCTGTACCAATATATTTGCTGAATTTATCTTAGTTAAACTTCTTGGTAAGGTAGAGATCAAAATCATATTTACCTTTCTGACGACTCCATAAAAAATGTCTTACGAAATCTTAAACTTTTCTTCATCTTAACTTTCTTGTCGGGAAATAAGAAGTCAATAGTATAAATATATTTATAGCAACATTCACAAAAACAAAATCTCTACGTCACACAATGTGACAGTTGAATGATATGGTCCTAAAATGCCTGTTTTCGGATTTGAAGTCCTTTAGCTAGAATCCTTAAGGAACTTTAATGCCTTTCCCTCTCAGAAGTTGTACGACTATTCAGTAGAAGAATTAGGATTTTTTACCTAATCATTATAAAATTCAATATTATGCAATTTACTTGTTCTATTCAAATCCAGTTAATTTTCAGACATATTTAAAATAACTGTGTTCTTATTTTTTCAAATAAAATTTAAAACTAAATATATTGGAAAATTAATTAACAACAAAATAAACAGATAAAAAATTTCTTGAAGTCTCCAACAAATTGTAAACATACTTTTTAATAAAAAAGTTATTTTATGATACAAGATGGTCTTATCTTTATGTTTAAACTATGTAAGATAGAATATAAATACAGCAATCTCAATAATACACTTTAATAAAAGCGGAACTAGAAATATAAGCACGGAAATGAGCAATTTTTTCTATTTAACAAAATTTTTTTTTTTGGAAATGTCATTTAAATTATTTATATTAAATATCTAACTATTCAGGCACAATTGGCCGACTTCAGATAATTTTTAAAAAAAAAAAAATCTTGTAAATGGAATTTGTTTCTTCTGCATTTACATAAGTTAACAAGCAACTGTATTTTTAACTGCATTTTCTGAAGAACAGTTTTTTCAATCTGATTTCTTGAAAATTAAAAATTGAATGAATGAATGAATTTTGAAATTTTATAAACAATTCATAAAATTTAATGAAATTTGTTTTGAATGTGCAATATCTCTCAAATTTAAAAACGGCTTCATTTAGTCATGTTTTATTTTCGTTTCCAATTGAAAGCATAGAGTAATTTTAGTAAATAAAAATTATTAATGAGAAATTTCAAAATTTCCAAAAGTATTTATTTTTCAAATATTTTTAAAATAAATTTTATTTTGTGATATATTACATTCTAGGTTATTTGAGAAGCACATTTGAGAAATATAAATTTGATCATTATATCTTATCTTAGCTGCTTAACATCGATAATTTTCCTAAATTTTTATTAATAAAACAATTTTTTTCAAAAAAAATTTATTAATAAATTTTTTATTATATATATGCTACCGCTAAAGTGCAAAAGTCATTTAATCTGCAGATTAGCTAGTTAATATGCACATAAACTAGAGTCATCCGTTAAAATTGTTTCTTTTCTCAAATTACCTAGATAATCTGCGAATTACCTAAGTAATCTGGACATTACGTACTCGGCATCATTGAAGTGAAAATAAGATTTTTATTGGAACAGCTGCAACGTTTCTGTATGCATAAATTAAACGCTGTTTATTAATTTTTTTGATATCGAAATAACCAAATTAATACAATCGAAAAATTAATATATCAGTTGATATAATCAAATACCAATTAACTGAAAAACTTCCTAATTAAAAATCAAAAGGTTTAAAATATTATTGCATTTAAGGAAATGGACATCATGTCATTTATTTATTTTTGAATACCTAAAGAATCAAGATAATACAATCAAGCGAATAACAAATTAACTGATAAAATCAAACATCAGTTAATTGAAAAGCGATAATACAAAGTATCAAAAGGCTTAACATATTATTGAAAACAGAATTAGCGATGCTATACACTGGCAACCACTACAAATTATGAAAAATGAAATCAATCTGAGACGACCAAACGCCAAATTAATAGAGGGAGGGGAGTAGGAAGGAGTAGGTAAAAGAAACGAGGGGATCAAAAATTTGAACTTTAAAGATACAGAAGACGTTAATATGCACATTACCTAGTTTATATGCAGAAAATCTCGATTCCGCACTTTAACGAAGAAATCAGTTAATCTGCAGATAAATCTGAAACTGCAATAAAAATAAAATTAAATAGAGGTGAAATATCAAATATTTTAAAAAGACAGAGGAATCTTTCATAGATATTAAGTAAAGATTCACTTTTAGAACACTTAATTCCTTGAAACACGAAAAAACAAGCATTTCGTAGCAAATGTTAAATAAATAAATAAATAAGAAGGAATTCGACCTCTCTCCAAAGGGATAATAGGGTTCGGATCCGTCAAATTCGAGTGAAAGAAGATTAAAAGAAGGACAAGAGAGAAAAGAAATCTGATAGATATGGAAGACAGGCCTCAAATAAAGGAGAAGACTTGGACATAAAAGAAGAGGAGAGCGTGATGGGCGGGGAAAAGAGAGTTGAAATAGCTTTGGACGGATTCTGGAGGCAATGTTCGTATTTTTACTCATCAAAGAGAAAGAGGCTAAGTATTTCGAAAGAATGTGTGTCATAGAGAATGGAGAAAGTTTTCAGCAAATATATATTAGAAATGGTACTGAAATAAATTTTGAGCCATGCTGAAAATTATGTATTTGTTATCCTGCCAAAGAATACATTTTATGTCTTAAAATTGTATTTAAATTCGATTGATTTTGATTAATTGATTGCGAATGAATTTTAATACTGTCTTTTTTTTTATCGATTTGACATCATTCATACATTTAAGAAAATTGGACAAAAAAAATTGGATCTTTTAAGCTTTTATGAATATAGTAAAGTTTCTCTTTCAAATTCCTGGTTCAAAGTAGAATATGTCTAAATTTTATTATCACGAGATCATCAAACATGTAAAAAAAAAAAAATGTGTTTTTAGTATTGATTGTAAGCGTGGTTTGGTTTAGTTATATTAACGTCCAGTTTAAAGCAACACTAGGCCTATTTTGGGACGGACCTCGTAATTTTGAACTGCTGCCGGATGACGAGGACGACACCAGAGCAGGCACCCCCTCTCCACATTACACCAGCGGGAGGACGTTTGGTCATGACGGATTTAACGTGCAACAGACCTCCTTACACGGCGGTTCTTCGGTGGAATCGGGTGACGAACCTGAAACTTTCCGGTTCCGAATCTGAGATCTAACCACCAGGCCACCACGGCCCCTATCGGTTATAAGCATTTCTGCTGATCTATAACAGTAATGCAAGGTTTGTTACTGATCACAAAGCTTTGCAGACAAATTATAATATTCTAGCCGACAATGGCGACAATTTCGCCAAAAATCGATAGAGTTTTATTTTAAAATCCTTTTCTCGTAATTTATTCCCTCAGCAAAATAGTTTTAACATCACATCCTGATAGGCATAAGTAATTATTGTAATAGTTTTGCATACTTTCTTTTTATTATGTATATTTACCTTTCTAATGAATTCAATATCGATCACCTCATAATATCACTGAAAATAAAACTTTATTGGGTATTTATTTTCTAATTGAAAATTGTCCGTGGTCCGTTTTCTGAATCTTCATGCAAAATACGAATATTAAATATAACTAGATGCATGTGGCGATCTGCTTGTTCATCCAGATTGACTTATTAAGCAGCTAAATAAAAAGCAGTTTTCTTTTTTTTTTTGAGAAAATTATCCTGTTAATTGATAAAATTAATAAATATTATTTATATTTGAACAATTTGCTATAAATGAATGTGACGCTGCCTGGAATATTTATCCATTTATCTATTATATATAAAAAAATTATAACAATTACACTTTATTCACTTTGTGATTGATAGATAGCGAGTCACCTGACCAATCTCATTTGAGATTTGTTTTGCTGGTATTGTTTGAAATATTGAATGGAAATTATCATTACGTCTTAGTATTTATATTGCACTTGACGGTGAAATAGTGACAGGAAAAGAAAAGTAAAGCTTTAATTAACACCAAATTAGCGACAAATGAGTTTAAAACAATATTTTTTAATTCTACTTCTAGAACACATCGTTTGTGGCAACACTTATGAATTACCTTCCGATTTTTTTCTCTTTTTCAAGTAATGGAATGGGGTACTGCGAGCGAAAGTGAGGTACTTGACAATTGAAATTCCCTAATATGTATGTATGTATATACACACATTTATACATACTAGGGGTTATATATATATGTATATTGCAAGTTTGAGAAATTTCACGTTTTTCCGAGAATAAGCCCCCAAAAGTAATATTTTTTTTCATTTAAAGTGATATTTTTTATGGCAACAACTTAAATTATTCTAAAAAATATAATTGTTATTGAACAAAAGAATATTTAATTTCAAAAAGAATAAAATGCACACAAAATGTATAGGTTTTCAAAATCGGAATCCATTTTGGTTTCCCCGGAAAAATTAAAGTAAAGAAAACATTTCAAGTTCTTTTGAGAAGAAAAGATAATAAAAGAGTTCAAGTTAATTGAAAAGCATTTAATATTTGGTGGGGCCGCCTCTGGTTTCGATCACAGCAGCCACTCTGTTAGGAATGAAATCCACAAGGTTTTACAACACTTCTTTTGGTATTTCATGGTACCAAACTTTAATTATTGTTTCCTGAAATTCTAGTTTTGTTCTGGGATGATTCTCAGTTATTTTCTTTCCCATTATACTCCAGAAAATCTCAATGGGGTGAGAATTTATGAAGTGTAATTAATCCTTCAAAACAACTTGCGATTTCTTGACAGTGTGAGAACATTAATACCGTGTTTTGCAAATGTAGCCTTAACTTAAAATGACGAATGCTTCTATATAGAGGCCAGAAATAAACTTAAATAAAACTTAAAATTAATTGTAAGTTTTGTCTTACTATTTTCCATGTATGTCAGAATGCTAGATCATGTTGAAATATCCATTTCTGCCTTGGGAACATGTCACGAGAACTACGAACCAATTAATCCTTCAGCACACTTGCATACTGTCACCATGCATGGTTCCCTGTACAAAGTCATCCATTTGACTGATATGACATGCACCACCACACCATTACGCGTTCTGTGTGTTTTGATGTACGACCCAGGCATTCTGGTCTAGTGCTCACCATTGCTTTACGCGAAACGTGGCCAGTCTTGTCAGACATTAAAGAAAAGCGACTTTGGTAGCTGAATGTAATTTGTCTCCATTCCGAAATTCTCTAATTTTGGTGCACCTTGACTCTCTTCAATCATTTTTTCCGCATTGCTTTCCTCAGTACTGGTTCTTGTCTAGGCACTTGTGCCTTGTAACCAGTTTCACAGATCCTCCTGCGAACTGTTCTGGGACTGGCATTGACAGCCGTGGACTCATTCCATTCTTTTGCAAGTGTAGCAGAACTTGCAAATCTACTTTTTATGGCATAATCGTGTCAATGTAACATCAGCACGTTTAGAAGATAACCTCTGAGTACAACTTCTAGGCTGTTTTATATATGGTTCCTTCGTTTTGAATCTCTTTATGAGGCATGAATCAGTCGACTCACTACAGTCGCACCAATGAGCAATCCTAACATTTGAAATGTTTTCTTGATGCATTAAAATAACAGCTTGGGCCTTCTCAAGAGTTAATTCATACATTTTAAAAAGGAACGAACAGTTTAAATTGAAAAGTAATGCACGGCGAACGCACTTCTAAACCTTTACAAACGAAATGAAATCCATCGCAGTCGGAGGGACTTCATAATAAACTACCGGGATGACAGAATCCTTGCAGACGATTGCTTCACAATGGATGACTCAATAGCTTCAAACTTCTCCACCACATTTATACTAGAAAATATCACTCTAAATGAATAAATCTTACTTTTGAGGGCTTAATTT
Source organism: Argiope bruennichi (assembly GCF_947563725.1). NCBI lineage: Eukaryota > Metazoa > Arthropoda > Arachnida > Araneae > Araneidae > Argiope > Argiope bruennichi. Next base: position 81,965,099 of record NC_079159.1, on the reverse strand, counting down.
TGAAAAAAAATTATATATATATATATATATATATATATATATATATATATATATATATATATATATATATATATATATATATATATATATATAATATAAATTAGAGATTGTAATTTGCGGTTTTATTTCTGTGAAAAAAAAGGTTTATCTCTAAGGCCTCAATGTCAGGGGATTTTCGGGTCACGAGGGGTCAATATTGTTGGACAAAGTCAGACCCCTCACAGAAAAAATCCCTTGTTTGAATTCCTGATGGTGAAGGGTTGTTTGATCCTGAATGAGGGTGACCCTTGAGAAAGTCTTCAGGACAGATTCTTAATTTCTACCTTTTTGATTATATATTTATTCTTTTCGCTAATATTGACTTAGAATTTCTATTGATTTGATTAAGTTCATCTGTGTTTTAGTAGTAGCAGCATTAGAGCTCTCGAAATAGAATTATATCTTTTTTAGTTTTATTCAGAAATAATCCTTAATTTTTTTAGTTTGTTTTCAGAAATAAATTTTAATTTTAATTTCATAATGCATATATTTTTGATTTTCTTATATATATATATATATATATATATATATATATATATATATATATATATATATATGAACTGACAACTGTTTCATTGCAAATTGGTTCCATAACATTTGAAAACCTTTTGAATGCATTTTAAAGAAAAAAAGAAATTATAAATTAAGAAGTTCCAAGTAAAGGCAAAAGGAAACATTAATTTTTAGCAAACAGATATTCGGTGACAAAAGAAAAATATTTGAAATACGAAAAATACTTTATGTATTCAGGAAAAAGCACGCTTTAAGGAGGAAAGAATGACTCTGCTGGAGCTTTTATTTGCACTTCATTCTTCCATTTGGTGTTTTAATTAAGATTGGCACCATAAAATTTATCCTTCACTGAAAGTTCTGAAAGGTTTCTTCATTTAATCTTATTAACTAGAAAACTTTTCCAGTTCACATTTATCCGAATTCAATCTTCATTTCACCTTCTGCACCATTTTGTTTTTCTAATCAATTTTTTACCATTTTTTATTAAGTTTGTAAGTTGTGATTCAGAATAAAATTTTAAGTCCAAGTTCTAAAATAAATGAAATGTCGTTAAGAAATTTTAAATTTGATTAATTTAAAGTCATTTAATTAAAAAAAAAATCTATTTCTTTCAGAAAATCTGATTAAAAGTTTTCTTGAATTCTTTAAAATTTCTCGGAATATTCTGAAGAAATAATTATAAATTAATTTTTAAGAATGAGTTGTGTCTTAATGGAAACACGGATTTATTAAAAAATGTTTCTGTTTGTACTCAAATTTTGGAAATAATTATAGTCATTAGATTTCGGAAGATTCACCAGATCGAAATTAATACATCTTGAAATGGAAAGAAATGTATTCAGTATCCATACAGATCGTAATAAATATAGAGAGAATAAATTTATTACAGGCAAAATTATTTATATATCCCCTTTTTTTGTCTTAAATTATTTATTTTGGAAGTCTCCCAGACAAAGATAAAGGAATATATAAGTGAAATGCTTTTTAAGATGAAAATAGATAAGGAAATAATACTTTTTATTTATCTTATATCATTATTATTTGATTTGATCGAAAACATCAATTCTACCCCCAAATAACTATTTTTTTCCTTTTCTATAAATATATATGCCTTCAATCAATAAACGGACGACCTTGTTCGTTCTAATCTAGCTCGCGTTGACCAGTTCTCAGTGTCATCTTGGGAATGCCATGTCATTTTTTTTTCTATTTGCTAAACAATCTTTTTTTTTCTTTTTTTCTTTACGATGACTTTGTTTTGACTAGTCATGGGAAAAGTAGTAAAAGAACAATATGCAAGATAAATTGACACAGATATTGTGAAAAGAGCGGTGAAGATGAAAATCATGAAAAACAATGTTTGTTAGCCACAAGTTACTAGTATTAGATTCCCATGATTGATATGAATGTTTTTTTCTGTTATTACTTTACTAGCCGCTTTTGGCGATGGTTTGCTGGAAATAATGGTAGCTGAAAATGTCAATGAAATATTTCATTTATCTTCGTCCTAATGTCTTTCTCCGGAAAATATTTTTAATTTCAAAGTTTTTTAGACATGACGTAATTTTTACTATTTCAGAAACATTACATCATTTTGTTATCAAATTACGTTTTTATTCATTTTTTTTCTGCCTTTTGCCTATATATATATATATATATATATCCACGTAATTATATGAGAGGAAAGTGCAATAGGTTTAAAAATGCGTTGACTTTAAAATATTTCCCCCATTTATATGATTATGAAATAAAATATTGATTCTGTAATTAAAATTTAATTGTAAGTGCAACAAATGTCAATGCTTTTATTAAAAGCAAGCATTATTTTATTCACTATGGAAATATAAATTTATTATTCATAAGTTGAATATTTCCAGTATAAAAACCATCAGTACTACTACCAAATACTACTAGTTGAAATACAAAAAATAGTTGAAATATTAGTACCAAAAATTAAATCTTCTTAAGTTTCACTTCATCAATGAAATGTATTGATGAAAAATAATTTTTAAATATTAATTACAAATGTAAAAAAAGACATATGGCTAATGTTTTGGAATCACTGATAAGATATATTTTTTATGTTGTTTTAAGATGATGGAAAAAATTATGTTTGTGCTGCTACAGTTTTGAAAGTTACCACGGAAAAACACCAAAATTTCTCTTTCTTTTTACTTAATTAAAACCATAGCTAAAATCCTGTAGAATTCAGAAAGAAAAAATAATAATTTCCTTCAAATTGTGTTTTTGCTTTTTAAGACGGCAAGTGGGAAGTTAATCAGAGATTGTTTAAAATATCTATACACCCTCATTTAATTTAAAAGAGACTTTAATTAAAGACCACTCTGATAAGTGAATATTGATTTCAAAGTAAAATTAAATAATCTGTTTGGAAGAAGGCAGTGAATTAATGCTTAAGCTATATTAATAAATGATTATAACTATTTGGCCTAATGATTATATACTTCTGTTCAGTACCCAATTTTCATTTAAACAAAAGACTTTATGGAAGAGTTCAAAACCCCTACTTTCATTTGATAAAACTATGGTAGAAGTTTATTATGATAAAAGGAAATTACCGCTATTTCAAGAAAAATTAAATCATTTACTAATTTAATCCGTTAACTCCCAGTTTCATTTGGATCATAAATATCGGTAAAATTCATTTAACTTATTAAAATCACAAATTAAGCGATGCAAAATTAAATTTTGAAAATATCTTTCTTAAAAAATTTATTCATTAAAATTATTGAAAAATTAGACAAAAAATCCCATTAACAAACTTATTTCATTATACTCATTTAAAGTTTTCAAAAAAATAGCAAAATTTCAAAACAGCAGGATTATTTTTGAATTCTTCGTATTAGTTTGAAAATACATGAGAGCAAAACGCAAAAAATTTCAAACAGACGCCATTTTTATGTCAGAGTCTAACTAATTAATAGTACATACCAGTTAAAATTAATTAGGAACGCAAATCAGAACAATGGAATAAATTGGTTTTTGTTATGGAAATTAAATATCAACTGTCCTAAAACATACTTTAGGTCGGTATAGCCTGTGTGGTAGGACGTTGGATTCGCGTCCCTTGAGTTACGAGCTCAAACCTCGTCGGCTGAAGACTCTCCGTGTGTGTGGCGGCTGGCGAACGTATAAATCTGTTCTGATCACAATGTCCTCCATGTCTAGAGTAATACCTCTGGGGGTACTGAATCAGGGACTATCGTTCTCTGATTCAGGTCTAAATTACAATATGTGGATGAGTGAATGAAATGCATGAATGAAGTCCGCCTCGTAAAAACGGTTGTGACGTGTATGTAGCTAAGTCGTACTCTTGGTCCTGGCCCTAGATGGAACTGCTGAAAAACAAGAGACGCAGACGCACTCTTGGCTTAAAGTCACTGACTTCTAAAGTCAGTTAACTTGCCTATGACGTGCCATTAGAAACAACAACAACAACAAAACATACTTGACATTAACAGGCTGAATTATTATTAAGTTAAATATTCTGTACGGACAATTCTATTCAAATTGCTCATGAAGTTTTTTTTCATTTAAACTTTTGCGGTTTATATGAAACCCACACAAAGAAAATATGAAATGGCAACTATGCCAGAGAAAAAATCAAAGCGCTTTTCTATATTTTTTCTTTTAAATGAAGTCTGACAATCCGCAATAATTGAAATTCATGATAAAGATTAAAAAAAAAGTTACAAAGTCCATGATTTAAAAAAAAAGCCTTTTGAACTCTCCTTCTATAAGCATAAAAAAAATCTACTGAAAAAATAAAGATTTTTTTGCACGAGTTTTAGAATTTTAGAGTTTTTTTTTTATATTTGTTAATTCTGTTCCTACTCTATTAATTCGTTAAAAACATTTGTTTGAATTTCAACATAGCAAAAACAAGTGATACACAAAATTCAATGAACTCACACCAACTTATTTTTTTTCCCTCATTTACTTTCAGTCCGAAGTGTAAAAATAATTGCTTTAAAAATTTTTTTTTGTTAAATCAGTTCCTTTCAAAAACGTTTTTTTTTTCCTATTAACTGCCATTGTTCAGCAAAACACATTCCATGAAATTCAAATTTTTTTGCTTCTACCAACTATTTTCCTTCTTAGTTTAGGTTAAGAGAGGCATTTTCCTTTCCCGCTTATCTAGTTTCCACGAACAATCGTTTTACCCAAGAGCACCCGCGCCATTTCCGCTAACAGAAGATATGAGCTTCTAGAAATAAATCCGAAAAACAATTTTTTTGTTTCATTGCCTCAATCTTTTTTTTTTAACCTTCTCTTCTAAACTTTCCTTTTACTGTAAGATTGCGGTATTGTTACTACAGGGTGTTTGAAAAGTGGGAGGTAGATTCAATTTCGAATGTTCGGAGTTCTTAAATCGGCTGCCATTGTGTTGCCACTCTCTTTTGTATCTAAACTTTTTCTTATTTATCAGGTACAGTGTGGGATTACAAAAGGGTAAACTAAAATCGCAAGTCCTCTTTTTTTCTGGAATGCTTTGAGGATAAGCGAAAAAGACAATATTTCTTTGGAATTAATTTATTTCAATTTTCCTGGAACATGACTTAGAATTATTTTAATTAAAACTTATAGTTCAGTACACAATAAAATAAATCTGACTATTAGACCAGAAAAAATTATTTAGACCTTTCATATATTAGTGTGAGACTAAAAAAAAATGTAAACTGAAGTTCTTTCTTTTTTTTCTGGAATACTTCTGGGATAGATGAATAAAATGCGATTTCTTTGGACTTTATTTCAATTTTCCTGGAACACAGAATTGAATTATTTTAACTAAAATTTATAGTTTATAACACAAAATAAATCTGACAATCTACATTTAAATGCAAGAGAAAAGCGTTTAGACCTTTCATGTGTTAGATTTTTCTTTTTTCATATTAATTACGAAGAAACAGAACTACTTTTGATGTCACTTATACAAACTACGATATAAAAGAAAGTAAATATTGTAACAATAAATGATAAAAACGACATAATTAGTAAAATAATCATGTTTTTTAGTCTTTGAGAAACTAACAAATGAGAAGGTAACTAGTAGTAGATAAAATAAGAAGAAATCAAGATTGACATTTTACAAATTCTAATTCGTACTTATGGTTTAAGTATTCAAATCTCTCTACATACAATGTATTTTTACCTTAGATTTTTGACAGAATCGCACGCACGCACGTACGCACGCACGCACACACACACACACACACACACACACACACACACACACACACACACACACACACACACACACCTGGACATAAAATATATAGAACATTTTATACCATTTTTGAACCTTAATAATCACACTTTTTATTAGCTCTGAAATATATATACTTAGTACAATTTTTTTTTCTTAAAATTTAGTTTCAATTTACAAACGGCAGACATATTTTTATATGCATTCGTTCAAACATTTAATTACATCTTTTCCGTCTTACAAAAGCTTACAATTTTTTATGTAAACCATTAAAAAAAAGCATACACTAAGAAAAATGACCGGATATTAACAAGATTTAGTTTTACTTATATTAATCAATTCATCAGACTTCATTTTATAGAATACCAAACAAATAGTAGAAATCGTCTGGTAAAATAGAAGATATGAAATCTCACGAATGGCAGATAAATTGCTTCATTTCCATTTCTTTACAGAAGAAATAAGCATAATCAATTTATCTGCTGCAAATAATAGAAACTGGAACATTCGTTAATGCTCTCCTTTAGGCAGCATCAGCTTTGATTTGTTTTTGAAAAAAAAAAAATGCAAAAGGAAATGCTTCTACTTATCATAAGTTCCATCAGCAACATTTTTATGATTATTTTTTCCTACTTCCATAGCGAATTATACTTTAATTCATGAGATAAACATGAATATATTATATCATCGTAGATAACAAGAGATGCTTGAGTTTATTTTTAAATGAAAATCATTCATAATCTGGATGAAATCTTCAGTGTATTTTATTCGAAAATAATCTGCAATGTTCGTCATTACTTTCGCATATTTTTGTTTCATATTTTGTTAAATGATTCGACGGAAATTACCTCCTAAATCTCACTTCTAAAGGCTTAGGATACTCTTAAAATGATACTCAATCTCTCTCTCTCTCTCTCTGTACATATCATCAACAACAATATATAAGTGCATAAAAACGGAGCAAATTACCTATTTCTACATTTGCTACAAATGTTCCTTCAAAAACTATATAAATGCTGCTTCTTGTAGTGTGAATTTATGCTCATTACTTAAATTCTACGAACGGCTTCTAAACCCATTTTATTTTGAAACTATGAAAATATAAATAATAGTCTCTAGAAAATATATTTTATGAAAGGGGATGTTTGCTTTAAAAAATACAGGCAGTATAAGATATCTATACAGATTAAAAAAAATCTAGACAAGTTTGTCCTGTTTTAAAATTAATAGATTTGGAAGATCCGCAAACAAATGATTGCCACAATTGTTATAGAAAAGAAGAATAAGATTTCTTTTGAGTTGAAAGCAGAATAGCGTGTTTGATTTTTTCTACTATTTTTCTCGATCTTTATTATTTCACTTGAGGAAAGACATTAATTCTAGCTCCGAAGAACTACTTTTTTCTTTGTTGATTCTACTCCAAGTACTCAGGGCTTCAATCAATAAAAGGATGACCCTGTTTAGGAAACAGAGAAGGGGTGGTCGTCACTGTTCCGTCTCCAGTGTCATTTTGGTAATGTCATGTGACCTGCCAAACTGAAAAAATCCACCAGCACAATTCGTAACAGCTTTGATTTGAGGATTCGCAGGAAAGGCAACAGAGGAATAACTTTTTAGATTTGAGATCATACAATTAAATCTGAGAAAAAGAAAGCAATTGGAAATATTCTTAATTTCTAATAAGGTTGTATTAAATAATAATGAATTTCATTTTAAAATTCATGATTATTTAATACAACTAATTCAACCAAATAAAATCCATGATTATTTAATAATTATGATGAAAGCTGTCAATATATGGAATTATAAAATTTTTTGTCATTAAGATGTAACTCCAATTTTTTTATTTTTCTATTTACTATTCCTTTTTTTTTTGATAATAATTTGAGTACTGCCGGATTTTGTGTTAATTTTTTCTAACATTATTTAAGAATCTCGGAAACCATGTAATGATTACGGTTTTGATTTCAGCAAAGCCTGTACCGATCAGAAACTTTGCTTGTTTTCTTTTAAATATCAAATTGATTTTTTATGGAAAAGAATTTGATGATTTGACTTTTTTCAAAACATTTTTGCTTAAAACTTGCTACCAACGACTGAATCAATAATTATAGTAAATAGAAGATATACAAGCACTTTTTAAAACAAAATATCCCGTAGAAGATTAAAATGAATTAATATATTTTAAGATGAGTTTTTTTTCTTCATATAATTCAATTTGAAATTTGCCAAACAAGTGATATATATATATATATATATATATATATATATATATATATATATATATATATATATATATATATATATATATATATATATAAATTACGCGTCACGTTGTTTGTCCGCGATGGACTCCTAAACTACTTAACCGATTTTAATCAAATTTGCTCACCGTGTGCAGTTTGATCTAACTTAAAAGATAGGATAGCCTTTTTTTTGAATTTTTAATTAGAATTTTAATTATTAATTAAAAACTAACTTTCCCGCAAAAAAATCTTTTCATTTTCTCCACTGCCAAATGAGTACGGCTTCAGTTTTTTTCCCCAACAGTCATGAGGCTAGGCTTAAGATTTTTCGGCTGATTATTTGAAAGGATTCTATTTATTTTCTTAATGTTTGATGCATTTAAAATTAAACATTGTTAATGAATCGATCTTTCAGATCCATTCTGAAGTATCCGCATAGCGTTACCCCAACTGGCGCAGAAAAACTCACGCATTTGCGTTACCGTAACTGGCGTCGAAAATTCACGCATGTGCATTGTGTTCTGATTGTTGACATGGCAACCATTATCAACGGATGATTTAAATTATTTTTAGGTTAGTTACATGTTTTTGTAATTAAATTGCATTTATATTAGTTATATATTTTTTGTATACGCTTATAGTTTTAAGTATATCGTTTTTTTTTAGTTTTTTTAACCTGTTTTCAACCGATTATTTTAAACGATTCGTTTTATTTTCTTAGTGTTTGATGCATTTAAAATTAAACATTGTTAATTAATAGTTCTGGTCATAATGAATGTGAGAATATTTTGTTGACAAATTCTTGAAATATTACATAAATTAGGAAAGATATTCTTTAGTGCCCATAAATTTTAAACGCTTCGGGACTCTGTTATCAGTTATCATATTATAAAAAAAAATACTTTGTTTCAGTAAAAAATATTATTATATTAATTGCAGATTAATCCTTTCCACTTTAATTTATAGTATAAATTCTACGGGAACTAACAGAAAATTAGTGAGATACATATTACGTTATGACTGAAGGCGTTTATAATATTATGAGAGAACTATATGACTATCAAAATTTGAAGTTTTAAAATATTTTGATGAAGAAGCTATTAAAGTAGGAATTGCATAAAATATTTAATTATTAAAATTTTAACGAACATTATATATATATATATATATATATATATATATATATATATATATATATATATATATATATATATATATATATATATATATATATGCATATATATATGCATAGAGAAAGAGACAGAAATATATATATATATATATATGTATTTACGAAGTCCCGTTGTCCTCAAAGTAAATTCAAATGCTTTCAGGCAAAAACAGTCTTTGCTTTTAATGGTATTTTCATTTCAACGAGTAAACATGATTGCTTTAACTTTCTTGTTAAACAGGTTTCTTTCCAAAACTTTCCTCAATTCCTAACTTTCATTGTTTAGTAAAACTCATTTCACCATTATACGAGCAAATTTCAGCTTATTTCGTTTTTTCGAATCCACTATTTCCTTTCTAAATGTTGGCAATAAAAGACAATTTCCTTTCTCTCTCTCGGAGATTTCATGGACAATCGCTTTACCCATGAGCACTTGCTCGAGCGGCAGTAACAGACGATATGAGCTTACAAAAACAGATTCGCTTTTTTTTTGTTTCGCTTTATCTGTCATTAAAATTGTTTTTAGAATCTTTCTTTGAATCTTAAGATTGTGGTGCTATCGCCGCCGGATGTTAGGATGTGGAAGGAAAATTCAATTTCGAGTTCTCGAACTTCTTGCAGTGGACGCAGTTGTGCTGAATTCGTCTTTTGTGTCTTATCATTTCCCTCGCTCTTTAGATGTAGAGTGAGTGAAAAAGAAAGCAAACTTTTATAATAAGATACATGTGTCTTCGTCAATTTTTGTACAGGCAGATAAAACAATTTTTTTTATGAATTTTTGGCTGAATTGTTGGAAGATGGATGTAAATTATTTTAATAAAAACTTCGGAGGAAAAAAAACTGGAACAATAAAAACAAGGGGCGTGTTTTTCTAAAAACTTTCTCAAATTCTCTCTTATGAACATGTCATTCGAAGAACGCCTTGCATGCTACTCTGGCATACAATAGTTTCGAAATAATAGTTTTTGGATTAATTTGGCATTTTTTACTGTATCAATCATGCCAACTTTGTCTACTTTTTTGGCGATTAATAGTATCCGAATAGTATTTAGCAAGCAGTTAATAGTATCCGAAAATCAAATTTGTGCTTTTGACATGTTTTTCTGAAGATTAAAACAAATATTTGACATAAAAATACTTTTGTCATAAAATCCCATACCAAATTTGATACATTTAAATCATTAATTTTTCCAATTATCGCTTTCATGTTTCTGAAAGTATAAAACGATGGACAATCAACCCATAGTAGGATTTGACTCAAATTTTGATAGGTGTTTACATTGTTTATTTTATGTCTGTGTATCGAATCCTATTTATATCGCTCTCTTCGTTTTGTAGTTATTTTGTTAACTTATATTCGAACAGATGGACAGACGAACTTCTTCTTAACAAATTTTACTCAAAATTCGAGAGATATCTGCAAATTTGGTGTAAAGATCGCATACTAAATTTCAACCGCCTAGCTCAAAGCATTGTTGCGTTATCTTTGTCAAAGACAGTCAAACGAACACGTTTCAAAAATGTATTTTAAGAATTCAGAGATATCTAAAACGTGGAGATTCGTCAGAATCTCGATTTCGAATTTTTTTGGAGATTCCTATACTTTCTCCATACTATGTATGCAAGAAAATAAAAATAAAGACTTCCCAAGATTTGCCTTAAAATATGAAAGAATGTAATTCGTAATACAAAACACACACACACACACACACACACACACACACACACACACACACACACACACACACACACACACACACACACACACACACACACACACACACACACACACACACACACATATTACTTTAAGAATATGAATTATTTTATTTCAGAAGATATTTATGAGAAGCGTGTTTTCTAAATGGGCATCTTATTCTTTATGTTTCCCTTAATTAAAAACTCTTCAATGATACATTCATACATAAAAGAAAGACGTCTATCGAGTAGAATCTCGAGTAGGACATTTCTAAGTACCTGAAGTTATCTTAATTATAGCTTATTTCCCTTTTATTTGTGCAAATCTGATGTGAAAAAATAATTTTATCGCATTGACAATAAAATGGAACTACAAGTAATTTTTTTATATAGTTTTCAAATTTTTATAATTTCTTTTCTGACTGATTATTTTGATTTTCATCTCTAATAATAATTTTAATACTTTAGTCAGTGAATATTTTTTTACTTCAGATCACAGCATAAATACTTGCCCCATATATAAAGACAATGTTTATTGACCAAAAATCTTTCTCCAAGCTGAATCTACATGCAATTTCATATTCCACTATGCATCTTTGATGGCAACCGGAGACATGAATAACAAAAAGAAAGGAACATGCAATACAACTCTGATTACTATTCCAATTTTCTATCAAAAATTTTCAGCATTTTTTACTTTCTGGTATACGTAGTACAGAGAAAGTATAGTAATCACAAAAGTAATAATTATAGTAATCAGTAAAATCAGCAATTTATAACCCCTCATCAATGCTATACAATCGTATTTGCTTTTCACTTTCTCGTATATGTAGTATAGAGAAAGTATAGTAACCGCCAAAAAATTCAAATTTTGACGAATCTTTAGATTTTAGATCTCCCTAAGTTTAAAAACACATTTTTTGAAAATGTCCATCTGTCTGTCTGTGACAAAGATTACTCAAAACAGATTTGAGCTAGATGGTTGAAATTTAGTATATGATATTTACACTAAATTTACAAATTTCTATCAAATTTTGAATAAAATCTGTTTAGAGGAAATCCGTCTGTCCAGCTGTTCAAATGCAAGTTACACGATAGCTACAAAAGATCAAGATCTAAATTGATAAGACCCAGTACACATATTTAAAATCTATAGTGTAGACTCTTGCAAAATTTTGAGCCAAATCCAAGTACGGGTTGGCTGCCTGTTGATTTGTACTTTAAGAAATCATTAAATGCGATAATTGAAAAAAGCAATGATTTAAATACAGGGTGTTCATTAATTATTGTCGGGGTTTCCGTACCTCATAACTTTCGAATAAAAAATATTACGCAAAACCCGATTACGTATTCGTAAATTACAACTCAAAGAATTTTATTAATGATATTAAAGTGTAAAGCTTGCGCAATTTGCACTTTGTAGGCATTCAGTTGAAGGAGATTATGTATTCGTAAATTACAACTCAAAGAATTATGAATACGTAAATTACAACTCAAAGAATTATATATTCGTAAATTACAACTCAAAGAATTATGAATACGTAAATTACAACTCAAAGAATTATGTATTCGTAAAGTACAACTCAAAGAATAGCCTTCAGCTGAATACCTACAAAGTGCAAATTGTGCAAGCTTTACACTTTAATATCATTAATGAAATTCTTTGAGATGTAATTTACGAATACGTAATCGGTTTTTGCGTAATATTTTTTATTCGAAAGTTATGAGGTACGAAAACCCCGACAATAATTAATGAACACCGTGTATATTATATTTGGTATGAAAATATCTGACTATAAGTGCAGTTTTGTGCCAAAGGTTTTCTTCAATCGGTTGAGAAAAATGTGTCTAAAATACAAATTCGATTTTCGAATACTATTAATTTCATGCCAGGTGTTAATCGGCAATTAACTCTACAAGGATGACACGATGAATTCAGCAAAAATACTGCATTCGAGCCAAAAGTTAATATTTCGTAACTATTGTACACCCGTGCCCTGTAATGTGTTCTCTGACATGGCAAGTTTATTAAAGAGTATGCGAGAAAGTTTTGGAAAGACCATTCCCACTGGTTTAAAATTAAACAAGAATATCCTCATAATTTGCATAGAAAATTTAAAAAGAATTTAGAAAGAATTTCCCAAAGGAATCTGTTCTAAACGTTCGCACCATAAATTTTCAAAGTAATACACGTCAAAAAAGTTCCTCCGGGCACTGATGAAAGTTCCACAGCACTGAAAAAGTTCCACAGCTCTGATGAAAGAGCAAGTCCTTATTTCTCTTTTAATGGTGGCATCATTTGTTACTGAATTGCTTTCAGATGTCAAACGATTGTTGTGGACACAAAATGCTCGAAGTCTGAGTAATGACATTCAATTTTCCCGCCATTTATTTTTTTGATTCTGGAAGAAGAGAAAAAAAAATCGAATTTCTTTTAATTTTTATTATAGAATGCAAAGAACAGGTCTGCCTTCATTGATGCATATTTTCTGTATTATTGTAATTATAAGCAGTTATGTCATATATTAGTTTACTTTTTTGAGAAAAATTCAATTTTTAAATTATTGAAGGACTATAATTAGTGCAACAGCAAAATAGGATTGCAAAATTGAAAACTGATTCAACTTCCAACGATATTTTCCATTTAAGTTGTTTCTTCACAAAAAGCTGTAAAATACTCACTCACAAGGTCATATTTATTAGTGGATTTTGCTGTGATAGTTTTAATTATTTTGCAGTGGTTTGATAAATTTGTATTGCTTCAGATTGATGAGATAATATTTTTAATATAAGCTGGAATATATAAATCTTATTTCATTTTTGCTTTAAAATGATGAATATTTATCTAATTTGCCGCGTTTAATGTTAATCAGTTCGCTGGAAATACAGGTTATGTTTACTGTCAATTAAATCTTTAATGCATGACTTGATGAATAATTTTTGAGCACCGAATTATAAGAATTTAAAACCATATTATTTTAATGGTCTTACACCTATTCTATAAATTATTCGAATGGACCATCATACTGAAAATCCTATGACATTGTAGTGTTATTAAAGCATGAATGTCCATTTAGCTTTTGCTTTACTATAACTTCAATTTTTAATTCCTTATAAACAACAGACATTCTTCTTTAGATTACAGCTACGACAGAAGCGAATCAAACAACTAATTATTTGAAGAAATGATTGAAACGATTCGAAATTTAGTGCAAAAAAAATCTATTATTGAATGAATTTTCTTTTTTGAAAGCTGCCAAAACTCCAGGGAAATTTGCATTATAATCAAAGTTTTGAATCAAGTTTTGAAATGAGAGTGTAAAAATCAATTTTGTGGAATAACACAGGTTATGTTTACAATCAATTACATCTTTTATGTATGATTTCATGAAAAAGTTTCTAAGCACCAAATGATGAGAGGTTTTGAAACCATTTTATTTTAATAATCTTACACTTATTCTATAAATTATGCATATGAACAAACATGCTGAAATCCTGTTATATCGTAGTGTGGTACTAACATTATTGTCTGTTTATCAGTTAATTTTGTTTTACTGTAACTTCATTTTTTAAATCCTTATAAATAAGAGAATTCTTAAAAAGGAATCTTCCTTCTTAAGCTTACAAAAACAATGGAAGAAAATTACGCAATTAAATATTTGTAGAAATGTCTAAATGATGTGAAATTTAGTGCAAAAAATATCTATCGTTGAAAGAAAAAAATATTTTTCAAAGATTGCTAAAATTCAGGAAAAATTTGTATCATAATAAACAGGTGTCAGTGAAAAGAGAAATGTTTTGAGCTTTAAAATGGTGTAAAAAGCAATTTTGACAATGGTGACAACAATTTTTCCTATACCTGATGAAAATATTGTGGAATAATAGTTTCATTAGTTATCATGGAAAAACATTAAAGTTCTTTCAAATATTAAATAATTAAAATAAAAAAAATGATACCCATTCCCACTATTCACAAAATATCTATGCCTATCTTTTCAAACGCTTTATTTTATAGACAACATTTTAGACCATATTATATTAAATTGAATTAAAAATGTGTGAATTTTAATTTTTCATACTTTTTAGTATAATGAAAAAGGATTTACAAAAATATTAGAAAATAATTCTGTAAAATAGTTTTATTATTAAGAACGGAGCACAGCATAAAATATTGGAAGTAAACATTAAAGTAAATTACATAAGTACTAAAAAATTAACAAATCCTCTTATCTCAGCGAAGAAATTGGGCAATTAGAATATTTAGAAATTAGAAATTTTTTAAGAGCTACATTCTTATGAAAAAAAGCCCCGCATACATGCATCTTTCAGTCATTTGAGATATGTTAAAAATGGATAATATAGGGACCATATATTAAATTAGTAGTATATGAACGTTTAGACTTTTTCTCGAATAGACTTTTAAATTTTTCTTCCAACTCCAAACTTTTTCTTCCAACGGAGATAAAAATTTTCGTTGATTGAAATATTTATTTTTCTTCCATCATACCCTCTACAGTAATTTCATTTCATCTGCATATAACAGCACATAAAAATTTTAAATAAGATTGGTGGTCATTTATTGGTTCTCAATTTTTAAAGAAATCGTTTTCACAACGTTGTTTCGTTTATGTTAGAATTATCAGCATCATTTTCATCATTATAGTCTGATTTAAATAACATTGGAATTTTTTTAATTAATAATATTTTTCGCTTTTTTTAAATAAATTTTTAATTGTCTAATTTTTTTAATGTAAATAAATTTCACAACAGTTTGCTTGTTAGTATTATTATATTTAGTCTAGAAGTTATTGTCTGTTGAATGTTTATTCAGTTTTCTTGGAAATATCTCAGCCCATATTAACTTAAGGTTGTTGAATGGGAATATGAAATGCTTTGTTTTTGTAAATGCAAAGCGAAACTGTACAATGCAAAAATTTATATTAAATATGAGTTTTTTTTAATGTACTGAATATACTAGGAATAATTTTTTATATAATATAATAAATATAATTTTTTTGTTGCAATTTTTTAAAAATATATTTGCAATTTAACTTTGAAAGAGATAATCTCTACTCCAGGATGCAATTCTAAATTTAAAAAAAGATAGGGAATTAAGGAAAGATATAATCAATGTAGATTATATAAATGCAAGAAAAAAATTAAAAACTAAATGATAAAATTTAATTAGGAGGATAGCCTAAAAGTTTAAAGAGGGTTAATTCAATTTTTGTACAAAAATAATATATATACTTCCATAACATAATTTTTTACATAAGTTTCTAAAATTTCTGAAATTTACAGTACCTCAGATTTTTTATGGTTTTCATTATATAATTAATTAAATTTAATAGCATTTTTATAATTAATTCTTTTTAAAAGTTCACATTAAAAAATAACTGCTATTTCCGAGTTGTAGAGATTTCTAGTTTTCCTCACAAATCTTTTTTGAAAGTACATAATCTCGAAGGGAATTCACAAGCCCTCATTAATTTGGTCTTCTTATTGGTGCTGTAAGAACACCAACCGTGTTTCTTGTCATGGTTAAAAATTAAAACGATCTTTGGAATTATCTCAAGTATGACACTCTGACTGGAGATGAAGAAAAAGAAATGAGTAATGACTTAAAAAATAACATTAATCTTCATTTAATAGACTTTATGTATAGACGTTTTGCAAATTTTAGTATCAGAGTAATAAGAATACGAAATTATTTTCTCTAAAAATGATTCAATTGGATATGTACTCATCAAGCATGTCATATCAAATAATTTATTTCATTAATATGTATGAAAAATTAAAACGCCGCTTTTCAAATGCATATAAAATGACACTTAAATGCCATTTTCTCCATATTAAAAAATGATCGATGTGTTTCAGCTTAAGATATTTATAATCTTGAGACAATTTTAAAAATCAATCATTTTTTTAATTATTTTGTTAATAGAATATTGGGGAAAATACGGAATGGTCGATTTCTCAGCCTTTTATGCCAATAATAACTTAAGCTCAAATCTTCGAATCTATCAATTTATTATCTTAATAATAACATTATTCGACAAAAAATATCTACTTCTTTTTACTGGTATACCATTGTATCAAATAACATACAAAGAAAGTTTCATTAAAAGTCATGAAAAGTAAAGTAAGCGATGAAAAGTCCTTTTTTTACCCATTGTGACAATTTTTAGAAAAGAAAGTAGATTAAAGAAAAATAAATATCATTTGGATTTTGTTTTCTTTATGGATTTTGTATGTATACTGAAAGTTGATGCAGATGGCGCTGTTAGCACCCTTCTAAAGATAATTAATCAATTGTAAATGAATTCTAAGAGATTTTTGTATTGCTTGTGCTTCAATAACAACTGTAATAATACCGCTGCCTTTAAAATAAATAAGAAATTTTTTTTTTCAGAAAGACGGAAAATAGAGAAAGGAGATAAATGTTTTTATCGCCAAATTTAATATTTCTATGTTTCAAATTTGATAAGCATTTGCGAAAGAATCAAAGCAGTCAAATATAAATAATCGAAAAAATATAGACATTCGCACCGATATTGGTAAAAATGAAATTAAAATTTAGATTTTTTACTAATACTGTTGAAAAGAGGAGAAAAGTGCCTTTTAAATGGATATTTTTGCTTTTTAGTGTTTCTGCTATAATAAGCCCGTCCCGATGTAGTAAATCAAATAAAAAAGTAAAATTACTGCTGCTGCGTACTTTTAATCATGCCATAGTGCTGTTCAGTGTATACATCAACATGTTGTTAATAATTATTATGATCAAGAGACATACGTTTTTTTCGAGTATATTCTGCTATCATGCGCTGTCCTTTTTTCTACGAAACTCTTTGTCAGATCATTTGAAATATTTTTACTACATCTTTAAACGTATAGACTATTTATCAAAGATTTACAAATTTAGAACTCGAAATAGCAAAAATAAATGGATCTATTTTTGGGCTATTTGTGGAATTCTAGCTTACATTCCTATTGGCATTTGCAATTTTATCTCATTGTTTAAAATGAATGAAATTTTATTGTTTACTTACATCATTTCAAAACCTTATTCTAAAATTATGCATGTATTGCTGACTGTCCTTATAGAAATAACATTCATATTGCTGCCTTTTCACACATTTGCAGTTTATTACACATTATTGTGCCATCAAATATATTGCATGAATAAGAGCTTCAAAGAACAGCTGTCATCAAAAATAGTTTTGCAGGATGGGGATATTGAAGTTTACAAAGTTATTAGAGAATTAATTGAAGATATTGATTCTCAATTGTCTTACTCAATGTTTCTGTGCACTCTTTTCAATTCTTGTACTATGTACTATGGCATAGATAGTTACATGCAAAAATCGGAGTTTTGGTTATTCAATACTCAGTATATATCTATATGGTTTCTATTTGGAGTCAGTTGTTCAGCTTTTTTTGCTATGAGTATGACGGGTACTTTGGTGTGTGAATCCACTGAAAGCATTTTAAAGAAACTAAAAGAATTAGCATGCAAGAAAGAAGATCTCCTACTTTCCCATAAACGAATTCTATTCGATGACAATAGATACATATTTTTAACTGTCTGGAAAATTGCACCAATTCAAAGAAGTTTTATCATTGGAACTTTGGGAACTGTACTCACATATTGCATGCTTTTCAACGGAATGCGATAAAATTCAACAATATTCGCCTCTGAACAGTGAATTAAAAGCAAAGCGTAGAACACAATTACCATAGAATATCGTTTGCATATTAGTCATATTGCATTAATTTCTTGCAAGCCACGTAATTCTGTTTGCTATATGCTATTTATCGCTATCTGATTTTGAATAATATTCTACAATTTAACTATAAATTCGACTGTTAACTAAACATTTATTTGATGGTATTGAATCTTTATGAATTTAAAATTTCTCTATGCAACAACCAGATACTAGAAGCATGTTGGAAGTAACTGGATTCTTATAATTTTGTTATACATAGATTTAACAAAACATATTTTAGTCTTTTTGTTAAAAAATACACACACCTTTTTTGCGAGTTTGTACAGCATCATCTTGTGTATCAGTAGTTACTTTGACTTGGAATCTGTGAAAGAATGCACATTGGAAGAGTTATTTTTTTATGTTATTCTTGTTGTATGGGATTTTATTAAAATAGTAGAAATAAAAGAGTTTAATATCAGCACTTCTTTTCATAAATTATTTTAATAACAACTAGCAAGTTCTAAATTAATCATGCTGTCGGGGAATATAAATAGCATATAATTAACTATAAACTTCTGCTTGGCTATATAGTTTTTAAATAATTTATTCAGATATTAGTGATAAATAATCGATATTAAATACTAATGAAAGTTTTGCAAATTTTGAACAGAATTGATATTTAAAACAGGAATTGATATGTCATAGGATATTTCAGAATGTTCCTATCATTTTCAAATGAACAGCAATTAAAAAAAAATGTTATTATTGAATTTCTAAAAGAAATTGGAAACTGCGTTTCATAAAAATAAGAAATTGAATTTACAATGGTAAGGAAGCATGAAGAAAATATTATAATAATTCAATATTTGTGTTTGTTTTTCTGTATCATTTGTTTCTTTCGTATTTTGTAACTACTGTCTAATAAATTTTATACTCGTTCCTTTATTAATCCAAGCAATTTTTATTTTTCAGATATTTTGTACAGCTCTTTCTTTTACTGTCTTGGCTTACAAGAAACCTTCATTTTGTGACCAAGTGAGTATGTTTATGTATTTTCATTAATAAATATTTCTAGAATTAAATAAGAAAGGGTATAGTTCTAGAAAATTTGTTTAAAAAGTAACACAGAGTTTTAAAAATAAATTTAAAAAAAAATTCGCTTTGATAAATATAACATTTAGATTTAAAGTATCTTCTTTTCCAAATAACTGGATAATGCTTCTGAACACTTTAGCAATGCGAAATCTTATTTATTTAAATGGAGATTGCTTGAGATGGCCTTTGTAATTTTGAATCATGAAAGATGGCAAAGTAACCAGTACGATGACTGGCCACTTATTCATCAAAACTCTAAAATATATGTATCATTTAAGAATGATTTAACTTCATTAAGAAAACATCAAAGATCTTTTAATTTCTTAATTTCATTTAAAATCGGATTTAAATACTTTAAAGCAAATACAAACAATATTAACTATACTTTATCCTTCTAAAATATCTGGCAGATACTGATTTATTATTCTTGTATTAATAAGCATAATTCTTTTTTAGTAGCCAGATGGTTTGCTAGAAATATTGTTCTATTCAATTTAAATCAAATATCATATTATAGATTCATGATTCTTTCAACAAAGAAGGCATTCATATAATGAGTTCGAGCCCCCATAGCATGATATTGCCAATAAAATCGTATATGTCTAGATAATCTATCGACTTTATGATTCCTTAAATAAACTGAGCAAATAATTAGCGGAATCTATCTTTACATTTTCGTAATAAAAAAATCACGTGATTCAATATATAATGAAACACTGAAAGCTTGAAATGCGTTACAACAATGGAATACATTGCCGAAAATCGTCCAAAAAAATTAAAAATGTTTCAAACTTCATGAAAAAAATAAACAATAAAATAATTGGTACTAAAGACAATCGTTTTTTAAAATTTTAAAATTGTATGAAAATCAAACTTTTTCTGAAATTTAGGCAGAGAACTGAGAATTTTGTGTCTTATCTTCTGAATTACGTCAGAATTGAATATGGGAACTCGAAGTACAATAACCTGTCAAGTAGATCATAGTTAACACACATACAAACGCACTATCATTAATAGTTTCTAAGATAAAGACTTAACATTTAAAAGAATTAAGACAGTTAAAAGTATTAAATAAAAATTAAAATGCATTATAATATATCACCGATATGCAATATTTCCTTTATACTGTGCCTCATGCTATCAATAGTTATACATGTAATTAAATTTACACATTTTTTTAGTTATATCTTGCGACAAATTTCAACATATATTCTATAAAAATAATTATACTTTTTTCATAAAAAAATATTTATGTTTTTATATTTATTATATTTTTCCGATTTAAAAAATCACAGTTTTTTTTTTAACTGTAATCATTCTTTCAGATATAAACACCTTTTTAATAAACCAAATAATATCGATACATAAGAAGTATTTACCGAGGAGATTCTATAAATAAGCATACTCTGTTGTTCCAAACCTTTGATATAAAGCATGTGACTTATTCGAAGTAAGCACTCCATAAAGATTAAGTACAACTCTTAACTTCCTGAGTGCTGTTTCGTGTCAGAGTGAAGGATGGGTCCAATTTATGTCCAAGCAGCAATAGTTCATAATGTTTGTGGAGCAGTAATTTTCATGTTGCTGCGCTAATTTGATTGAATCAGACTTTTAACGAGATTCTTTTCCAGGTAACGAATTCTTATAATAATTCTTGGTGAAAATTTTTGTTATCAATAATCGAAGTTTAATTAACGTAATGTCTTCAAACAATGCTTTCTAACTTCAGTTCATTTAAGGGTGAATTTAATTAATAAATATACTGTATCAATAAAATTTTATACTGTGGTCGTATAAAAGATAGTTTCAGATCCAAACTCTCTTTTTCATCATCAAAATATGCAATCTATTTCTTAGAATCTTAATTATTTGACTAATTGCCGCCATTCGAGATATTGGCTATACTGACTGTTATATTATTTTTATATAAAGCATTTATCTGAAACTTCACTTTATTATTTGACAAGTCTTAAAATATTAATTTAATAGAATCATTCTACAACAAATTATTGGTCGTTCAAATTAAGAATTGCACATATATGTAACAAAATAAAAGCTTAATTGAAACTCTTACTTCGAAGCTAATGACTACATAAAAGAATTTTTTTAAATCTTAATTCTAACACTGGCGAAAGCAAGTACCTAGCTAGTTTGATAAAATATTGAAATCAGTTTGTATTACAACGTGATAATAAAAACATAATTATAGATTATGTATCAAAGAAATTATTATGTAGAAATAATTTTTTGAGATAATATCTTCCTCAAGTATCTAAGAAATATATAAAATAAAACTTTCTTAGTTTTTAAATTATTTTATTTAAATTTTGACTTCCAGAAATCAAAATCGAATTGTCAATGCTTTCACAGTTTTTACCAAAACACGAGAGATTTCATAAAAATACCGAAAGGAAATAAGGACATTGGTTGCTTTATAAATTGCTATTATCATTTTAAAATTCAATAATATCCTCCTTAAATGCATATTCTGATGTCTCTTGCTGTGTTTTTAATGACATTGTCAAATGTTTTAAAAGATTTTGGGAAGGTTTTTTTTTTGTCTTTAGAATGCAAATTGTAATCACACGGATTGTCTAGAAAACATTTTTTTTCCTCATTTTTAAAAAGAAAGAAATATATTCATTAATTGCGAAGAAATGACATTGGTATTAGATAATCAATTCTGTTATGATCTCAAATGAAATTTACTTATTAACATACAAATCAGCTAATATGAAATCGAATTAATGTTAATACATGTTAAGCATTTAACATTTATTTTAAAGGAGGTAAATTTTTTTTTCGTAATTCATTCGTATTCAAGAGGTAAATGCCAAGTTACCCCTCATTATTTGGAAAATTCACAAAATTTGTTAAAAATATCGTTGGAATAATGATTTTTTAAAATTCAATTGTTATTGAAAACTACTGATGAACGATATATAATAAGTGCATGACAGTTTTGGTCGATAAAAATTGCAAATATGTCAAACAGTAAATATTATATATGAAAGCAAAAAAAAAAAAAATATTTACAAAGAAAATTATGTCTAATTCCTGAAAAATTAAAATGAATCATAAAAAATTTCTATAACTAGGTTGTCCAATCGCCTAGTATTTATTAAGATGCTTGTTATAGTATACAAAAATAAATAATACAAAACTCACCTTCAACTAAAATTTATAAATTGCAATATTCTTAACTTTGTACAAAATCATAATAACCGTTGAAATGAAAATATACTGATGTGTTTTATCACTACCGAAAACTGGATATTCCTTCTGTTAAGAAACTTATTTCCTAGGGATAAATTTTTTTTCGAATCTGAGTCATGAATAAATCATGAGTTGAAAATTGTGAATGCGAAATGTTTTTCAGTGGTTTCCAGAGAATTGTGGAATCAAGCATATGCTTAAGGTGTACGTACACACTTGAAACTTCGAAAATCGTTCAAAATATCGAATATTTTTTTAGTGCTTCAAAATGTTCTCCGGTCCTTTAGCTTTCAAACGATACCAAGATGTTGTCAATATTCGGAATATTTCTCGAGTTATAATTACTTTTCTTGAGGTACTTTCACTAAAAACTCTAGTTTCGGTTTGTCTTAAACTCATTTTATGAAGAATGATATTTTTCCTCTATGTTGCTTCATTCAAACAATCATAACTCAACAAGAAATTAACCAAATACAATTATTTATACATAAAAATAATCTGTATGAAACAGTGGATGTTTTGTGTCTTAATCAAAGTTATATTCATAGAAATAAATTTTTAATGGCTTTTTAAAAGTTAAAATTACAGAAAAAAAATCTTCTCGAAAAAATTGGCAAAAAAAAAAAAAAAAAAAAACTCTATACTTTTATAACTTGATTGAGGCAGACAATATGAAGACTTATATTAAACATAATTTCCAACTAGAATTGTGTGTCTGTACAAACTAGAATTTAAAATATCATGTTTTAAAAAATATGCTAATTAGCTGATTAAATATTATTTAATTAATTAATAAGTGTAATATGGTTTTTTTCTCACTGAAATGAGTTTAAACATATATTAATGACCTACTGTAAAAAAATTGGATTTTAAAAGTTAGAATTTAAAAAAAAATCTTCTAGTGTGTACGTACACCTTAAATGAAATAAATAATAAAAAAAGCTTTCAAAGTTCTTTTTTTTAAAGTTTATTTCTATTTTGCATAGAGAGTAAATGCACCATACATTTGTTTAAATAAGTTATTACCTGCTCTAAAATCCGAGAAAAAGATGCTTAGCGAATGACTTTATAAATACATTTGAGTACCAAATCAGCAAGAAACTGATTAATTTTTCAGAAAGCTAAATCGTTGAATAGTTAGGATTAAAATATTTGCAGTGGAAACTAATTAACGGCCATTAATAGCTTAACTGAACTAATTAAATTTTCTACTAATTCACTGAGGCGGTAAATACTTTAATAGTTAGAAGAATAATTCAACAGATGCGTGGCCCAATACAGAACCAAAAACTGCAGAATTAAAATACGTTCATAAGATTTAATAGATATTCATTATATTTAAAATTAATTTTGTTGACTATGTTTATACTTTGTGTACATTTATTTTTTATTAATTAACTAAGTCACTGAGAATTTTTCATTTGATGCACAAGTTAGTAATTTAATTTAACCTATGTGTGGTTGAAGCGATGAATGATTGGATGGAATATTTAGTATATATATTACCTATTTAAAAGTATTCCTCAGTATTCAAGTGATAATCTAAATATTGAATTGATTTTACTTGCCTCTTGTGTATTCCTATTTTATGTGTTTCTGGTAATGGCATTTGATTACTTCGTGTCCATTCACTCTTGAATCATTTTAATTCCATTTCATTTCATTTTTTTTAGAATTTCTCAAAACTTGTTATTTTTTTTAAAAACAGAGAGTTTGGGGTTATATTTTTACTTATTTAAATAAGCGTTTTATATTTATATTTAACAACTTGATTATTGAAGAAAAAAGTCAATAAAATATAAAATAGTGATTTTTGAATAAAATTTTAAAAATAATTTCTTTCTCAGTTGTCAAGTCAGTTCTAAACGGCTTTAGGGATATCTTACAGCTGTTTACTTCAAAATTGATTACTAATTTTGTTGAATTTCTTTCTAAGTTTTGAAAAATTAACTATTTTAAAAATTTGAAGGGTATGTGCTGCTACTAATGTATATAGCTAATTTTACTTACTTCTTTAATTCACTTTGTTATTTCTTATATACTTATATTACCATCATAGAGATGATGTGAATTAATGATTTCATTCAAGAATTTGATTTGTGAAGGTAAAATTTAGAAGTTTTAAGAGGCCGGGATAGCCTGGTTGGTAGAGCGCTGGATTCGCGTCCCTTAGGTTGCGAGTTCGAACCCCGCCGGCCGAAGATTCCCCCCGTGCTTGGTGGCTGACGCGCGCATAAATCTGTCTGGTTGAGAGTAATACCACTGGGGGTACTGGATCAGGGGCTATCGTTCTCTGATTCAGGTCTCAATTACGGTCTATGGATGAGTGAATGAAATGCGTAAATGAAGTCCGCCCCGTAAAAAGGGTTGTGATGTGTGTGTGTAGCTAAGTCGTTCTCTTCGCCCTATATGGCGCTACTATAAAAACAAGCGACGCTCCCACGACGCTCCACAACAGCGGGTTTCTACATGACAAGTGCCATAAGAAACAACAACATCAGTTTTATTATATAAATTAAAAAGGAAAAATCTGATATTAAATAACAAGTTGCGGAAAGAGAAGAGTGAAAGTTCTTTCATGCTTTAATCCGGATGTAGATCTTGTCTATAGAAATTATGTTTTTCTATTTCTTTTTTACATGGGGATAATAGGTTGAAGGTTTGCTTTTCCTGCCTTTGTTCTGCTTTATCCATCTCTGTTAATTGATTTAATAAAATTTAAAAAAGAGCCTCAAAATGTTGAAGTACTATTGTAGGAATTCCAGTGATCTATTTGTTTTAATCTAAAAATTGTTAACTTCCTACTTTGACAACAAACTTTTAGCCCTAATCCTATTTCATTTGCTTGTGGAGTATTAAGGCACTCGAGGTTCATTGAAAGAAAAGTGAAATGGATTAAAAGAAAAGCTGAATGTGCATGAAGTGAATATTATATAGTTGTAGGTGATAGATATAAGGTAATATTGCCATTGCTTCACATAAAAGCTATGCATGATGAAAATTCCTTAGGGCTCTTAGTAAAAATGGAAACTCTACCCAATACATTTCTAAAACCTTTCATGTACTGCGCAATAAAATGTTACAAACAAGGATTTACTTAGGTTCTAAAATTCATAGGCACATTAAAAATTCAAAATTTTCAGCATTTTTGACAATATTTAGTTTCCTGATGTTTTGAGAGTATCACAAAGCAAAAAACTACGTAGAATAAGTTAAAAACTTCTTGATATTTTTTTCAAAATTGTGTGTGTCAGATGACGAGGACGACACCTGAGCTGGCACCCACCTCTCCACACCAGCTAGTAGTTTGCAGAATATCACATATATTGCTACGGTACTTATTTTTAGCATAAAATTACTATTTTATTGCATAATTACAGCTCATATATTCTGTTTTATTAAAATTTGTTTCTCTACTAGACGCCCGTGGGGACCATTTGTTCCTCGAGATTTCTGATTACATTTAATTTCAGTTAAATCTTTTAGATTTAACTTTATATCCATAATTTCACTAAATTTTCAAACATTAAAACCAAGTTTTTTTAATTATTTTATTTCATTTTCGTTAATCTTTTGCATTAACCTTTTTATTGAAGACAATGTTATCATTATTTTTCTAAGAACAATAATGTCTGGTTCATCTGTTATCTAAATTTCGTTATATTATATCATGCTTTTCTATTTGTTTTTTGCACTGCACAGATTTTAAACAGGATTTTTATTCTTTGGATTTCACGAGGTAAAATATTTGATGAAACAATGAAAACGGTTTGAATTTGAGGGCAACGAACAATGTATTACTGGAATATCTAGAGAAATAATATTTTAAAAATTGGCCCCCCAAACAAAATTGGACAAAAAATATGTAATATACACATTTATATCATATTTGAATCTTGAAATATTTGTTGTGGGCTCTAAAATAATATACTTACTACATTATTTAAAAAAATAATTACAAAAGCTATATATATTTTTATATGCATTTGTTCAAACGCTTAATCACATTTTTTTCTTTCTTAAAAATACTTTTTTTTTTGCCTAATCCATTGAAAAATAATCGGATCTAGGCAAAATGCTGGGATTCTAACAAGGTTAGATTTACTTATATTAATCCCTTCACCAGAGTTCATTTTACAAAATATGAAACAAATATCAGGAAGCTTCTGGTAAAAAGAGAAGATATAAAATCTCAAGAATAGCAGATAAATTGCTATTTCCATTTTTTACAGAAGAAATAAGCATAATCAATTTATCTGCTACAAATAATAGAAACTGGAACATTCGTTAATGCTCTCCTTTAGGCAGCATCAGCTTTGATTTGTGTTTCAACAGAACTGCATAGGGAAGTTCTTCTACGTATCATGAGTTCCATCAACATATCAAACGATTTTTGGATTTATTGTTATCGCAAAATCTTTAGCAAATAAATCACATTGTATAATTTAGAATGCTTCGTCATTACTTTCGCATATATTTGTTTTGCATTTTCTTGAACTATTCAATGTAAATTACCACCCAAAATGTCCAACCCCACCTATGTCAAAATAACTTTAAATTCATTGGAAAATCATTGTCCAAGTAATAGCTATTAATATTATGATCAGATTAAATATTTTTATTCAGAAAAAAATATTAATTTAATATAAGACACTGTTTAGAAGAATACGATGGATAAAAAAAAAGTGTGAAAGATAGAAAAAGTTGCAAATAAGTGAGGACAAATTAAACGTATCTCCGTCTTTAAGAAAATTCCATTTATATCTGAAATTTAATTTATATGTATGAAAAAGTATCCAAATATTAAGGACAAAATCTTTGTTTGTAAATAGGGAGTTTTGTCTAACAATTTGGCATGAAAACACCTTGCGTGCACATTATCTATACTTATAATAAAGCTCAATGTGTGTGTGTGTGTGTGTGTGTGCGTTGGCGCTCTACAGGCCAGAACATTCAACTTACAGCTACCAAATTTGGTACATGTATACCTTAGAGGTCGGGAATGTGCACCTGGGGTCCCTTTTCTCGAATTTTTAATTAGAATTTTAATTATTAATTAAAAACTAACTTTTCCGCCAAAAAAATCTTCCATTTTCCCCACCGCCAACTTTTCTGCCAAAATAATCTTCCATTTTCCCCACCGCCAAATGAGTAAGGCTTCAGGTTTTTTTTCTCCCAACAGTAATGAGGCTAGGGTTAACATTTTTCGGCGGATTATTTCAAACGATTCTGTTTATTTTCTTAATGTTTTATGCATTTAAAATTAAACATTGTTAATTAATCCATGTTTCAGATTCATTCTGAAGTACTTTTGAATTAAAATAACACAGAATAAAGGAAATTAAAAATGTATAATCTGCATAGCGTTACCCCAACTGGCGTAGAAAAATTCACGCATTTGCGTTAGCATAACTGGCGAAGAAAATTCACGCATGTGTAGTGTATTCTGATTGTTGCCATGACAACCATTCTCAACTGATGATTTAAATTATTTTTCGGTTAGTTGCATGCTTTTGTAATTAAATTGTATTTGTGTTAGTTATATTTTTTTTTGTATATACTTATAGTTTTAAGTACATCGTTTTTTAAGTAGTTTTTTTAAACCCGTTTTAGACCGATTATTTTAAACGATTCATTTTATTTTCTTAGTGTTTGATGCATTTAAAATTAAACATTGTTAATGAATCGATCTGTTCATGATGAATCTGAGAAAATTTTGTTGACAAATTCTTGAGAGATTACATAAATTAAGAAAGATATTCTTTAGTGCCCATAAAGTTTAAACGCTCAGTGACTCTATTATCAGTAATCATATTATTAAAAAAATGCTTTGTTTCAGTAAAAAAATATTATTATATTAATCGCAGATTAATCATTTACACTTTAATTTAAAGCATAAATTCTACGAGGGGTAACAGAAAATTAGAGAGATACATATCACATTATGACTGAAGGCCTTTATAATATTATGAGTGAATTATATGACTATCAAAATTTGAAATTTAAAATATTTTGCTGAAGAATCTATTAAAGTTAGAATTGCATAAAATATTTAATTATTAAAATTTTAACGAACATTAAGATTGGCGAACTGGCTGGTCGCCAAAGGCGGCTAGTTATTCCATAAACGTTTGCGTTGGTTGAATGACTGAAAGTTTTTTTTGTTGTTGTTTCTGTATCTAAATGATTTCTTGAGTTAAAGTAACCATAATATATGCAATAAGAGGTGGAAACATGAGTGAAGAATTTATTTTTCGAGGTTAAAAAAATTCTTCTAAATTGGAAAAAATGTTCAATTTCTTAACTAGTAGAATTATGTTTTACTTCCTGATTAAATTACAGATTTTTACATTTATTTTAATCCAATAAGAACTTAAAATATATCTTTAATATTAATTCGCGGCGAATGATATATTTTTCTTTAAAATTAGTTGATAATTTAATTTGATTGTAAGTTTAAATATCAAAAATTTTATAATGTGATTCACAAATCTATTCTGCCACACTATAATACTGTGACGTTATGAATGATGTCTACAAATATCAAGAAGATAAGCATGTATGTATAGCATTGATGGCTGCTATAAATTACTCACAGCTTGATATGTGATCTTTTTGACTGGGTAAGAGTTTCTTATATCATGCTACAGAATACGAAAGCTTGTGAGACAGATGGTTGACATCGAGAATTTCTTTGAAATATCGATTTTTCTGCGAAAAAAATGCAGAGAAACAGTACTTTCGTGAAAGATGCGATAAGCACATGAAACAAATTCGATAAATGTATTTTATAGATTGATAAGGACAGCATTTCTACAGCCAGAGTTTATAGATAAATTGAAGTGAAGCTATTGGGTGAAAAGCTATTTAAACTACTTGCGAGTTTAGCATATTGTGCTACTGTTGTTTAGTTTTGGCGCATTTGTATAGTTCCAACAGTAATTCTTTGTAATCTATCATTTTAATCCATATTTTCAGTCGTATACAAACAATTAGAAAATAGATTATCTTGATGCAACTATAATTTTAGTGGTCCCTAAATCTGGATATGAAGTTGATAATTTTATCTTGTACATCATTTAAATGATTTCAAAACTATCCTAATAAATGCGATGCAACTAAACTCCTTTTGTCTAGCCTATCTCGTCAAGATTTGGAGTATCTTATCCCTCTCTGACTGTATATTCTAGTTCTTTTCATATCTCAATTTTCTCTTTATAGGAGACATTAATATCTCTTTGGATCGATTTTTTCTGATAAATCTTTTGTGATGTAATTTCAATTCCCGTATATTTGTCTCTATTTTTTATTATTTTATATATATCCTTTATTCAAAATTCGCATCATTATTGTTATAAAACTTTTGCTCTAATTTTTCTATATTATGTATCACTCACGTAACAGCACTAGCGTGATTTTTTTTCCTTTTTGCGTAGTTATATTCTAAATTGAAGAATTTCAAGTTCGCTACCTTCCCACAAACTGGCAAGATCAGGAGAAATTCCATTAGCTTACAGTATTACAATCAGTATTCTGAATGTGACACAATATCGTGAAGATCCCATAATGATGCAGTTAAGGATTTTGCACCAATACTACTAATGATTTCGATTTCATCCAATTATTTCTATATTTACGACAGAAGTTCTACTTATTGATGATAAACTGTCATTAATGGTTTCCTATCAAACTGTTAATGAACTTTCAGTTCCAGAAAAAGGCATTATTGTTGACAGACAATTTCTCTATTCTTCTTAAAAAGTTTATGTTTCAATTTGGAGAGTTAGTGATTGCATAATTCAAACACTCTTAATATGAGCAAACGTAAATCAAAAAGATCGTATTGATTTGGACCCCAGAACATTTAAATACTTCTTGGAATGAGAAGGTGAATTTCCTTGTATAAATAGGCAGGCAGTGTTATCTATAGTTTGAATAGATACCGTTGAAGATATAATCATATAGTTTCAAAAGATGCATAAAAATAGGCAGTATCAAGAAACTTTGGGAATGTTCCTTTCAATTTATTCCCTATTCCATGGCTTGGATATTAAAGTTAGGATCGAATTGTAATACGCCTAATTACTGGAATGATTGTTATTATGATCCTACTGAATAAATCTAGACTTTATGAGAACTTCTTGTTAATTCCTGTAAGCTATAACCTCTTACAAACGCCAATTTGGCACTAGAGAATCTATGTTCATCTATGGTCAATAAGTGTAGCTAAATCTTAACACGTATGCTCCAAACACTGACACTGAAACGTTTTTTATCCTGATACTTCAGAGTAAAAGTTATTTAGGGTGCATGTTAAATTCTGATATGGCTTGAATATAAAAAAAATATACGACTACAACTATATGTTTTTGATTTATATATATAGAATAAATAGATGCGAGGGGAGTTGCAAATATAGCGGCTATTAATATAGAAGTGAAAGAATTCAGTATAAATAAGAGAATAAATGATACTATTTTATAATATATCTAAATGATCCTATTCTATAAAATATCTAAATGATGCTATTCTATAATGTATCTAAGATACTATTTTATAATGTATCTAAATGATACTATTCTATTAAAATATCTAACTGATGCTATTCTATAATGTATCTAAGATACTATTTTATAATGTATCTAAATGATACTATTCTATTAAAATATCTAAATGATGCTATTCTATAATGTATCTAAGATACTATTTTATAATGTATCTAAATGATACTATTCTATTAAAATATCTAACTGATGCTATTCTATAATGTATCTAAGATACTATTTATTCTATAATGTAACTAAATGATACTATTTTATAATGTATCTAAATGATCCTATTCTATAATGTATCTAAGATACTATTCTATAATGTAACTAAATGATACTATTTTATAATGTATCTAAATAATACTATTCTATAATGCATCTAAATGATACTATTCTACAATGTATATAAATTTTCTATAAGTAAGGGAATAAATGATAAAAAATACTAATCATAAGCCAATTTCAAGAAGTGTAATTCAATTTCTCGGTGTTTTATACAAAGAGACAGTATAAAAACTCCAGCATGAAATATATTTATAAAAAAAGGAAAAATATTATTTATAAAAAAAGGTGGAAAAATATTTATAAAAAAGCTACATATACATTTCTGATCCCTTGTAAAAGAAATCTCTAGAGTGACTATGAACTCTTATTCTTCTACAGCACAATGGGCTCAAAAAAGAGGAGCCTCTTCAAAATACTTTATCTAATAATTTACATTCTAATTGCTTCTAATTAATTTACATTCTAAGTTTGCTTCTTAAACATCAGACGCTTTTCGAAAAGTTCTTCAAATTTTTTTCACCGTCTCATTTTTTACATATTCTTATTTTGCTCTTGCTTGAAAAAAAATGATAAGTTAAAAAAAAAATCAAAGATTTTTTTCAAAAACTTTAAAGAATTTTGAAATTATATTCGAAATTGGTAGTAAGCTATGTAAGATGATGGACTTTAAAATATCTGATTTTAGCAATGACATATTTTCAATACGAAAGATATATAATCCGAGAAGTGGGATAAGTTTTTCAACTGTGATGTCATGATTTAAAATTTATGAACATAATTTAAAGAGATTATATAATATTAAATATATAGAATATTGGTAATAGAACTATGCCTAAAAATCTCATTTTATAGCGGTTGCATAACTTTACCACCTTCTTTTTTGATACAACAGATGGCGTTATCTTATTAACATCAAGGTATATTTCCTATGAACCCTCTTGAGGGTCATTATCAGATTGTATTTTAATTGAGTGTCGTGCATTTTCGCGTTTGTTTTGTCTTGTGAAATGTGGAACTTAGAAAACAATTGAATAACTGTTCCTGAAACTCGTCTATTATTTTCATCTACCCCAGAATGAAGTTATCAAAAGTCTCGTCCCTCTACAATTTTACATTCTATTGATGACTTACACCAGATAGAATCTGAAACTATCTCCTATACATATGTGTTTCCCATTCCTTTTAGGTCAGCATTTTCCATCGCATTTGCACGTTTGCGAATTCAAGTATCAGTTTTTCGAAAACTCTTCTCCCCTATCTCCATAAATCTGAAGCTCCTTTTTGTAGTTTCCTGGAGCGACGTAATGGCAGCATCGTCCCGCATGCATAAAGACTTTCCCCATTGAAGATCACACTACATTTCCTTTTCTCACTTTCAAAACATGTTTGGTTCTGAGAAAAGGAAACCAGCCTCGAGGAGTCTTAAAGCAAATATCTAGGCTTTCAGTTTCTAAGACGTTTGCGACTTTAGATGGAGTTTTTTTATTGTTGCTTATTTTGTATTTTTGTTCTGATATGTGTTGTTGGAAGTTGACATGAAATGGAAGTAAATTAAAAAATAAATACCTTTATCAAAACTATGATAAATATAACTATTAAATATGAAGTATTTTTAAATGCATCATGATACTTATACGTTCAGATAAAAAAGTCAATTAAAAACAATTCCTTTATAAAAATACAAGCCGCTTCTGTTACACGATTATTAATCCTCCAATGTCATTATAATATTTTATTATAGATTTGGTCATATCTTTTATTCCTTCTAAACCTCACAAGAATATTAAAATTTGTTAATCATATGAGTTTTTCCAACAGGCTTATTCTAGACATCTGCGTAAGTATTTCAATTATGAAATGTTGTCAAGAGGGCTTTACATTTTTATATTATGCAATTAAAAGTTTGATACGTATCAATATTTCATTAATTCGTAAATAATTTATATGTTTTCATAAATATTTGAAAGAAAAACATCCGGACAAAACGATTTTTTCCTCAACTTCAAATTAAAGGGAAAAAAATCAGTTGATTTACATTACTATTTTTTTATTCCTTTTCTACAATGTTTGAAAAAATCTTATTTCATTAAAACGACCGTAATTTGCAATTAAAATGAAGACATTTTTTTTTCTTCAGGGGACACATTTTCTAGGCGATTCCGAATAAATGTAAATATTAAAAATGTAACAAGATATATTCCTTCCAAGCTAGTATTCGTTTAAATGCAACTTAAAAATTGCCAATTAAATTTTTTTTAATTATTGAATGTTAAAGATTATTCAAGAATTAAAAGCAGTGTTTCTCATTTTAGTCTTTCTAATATAACAATAAATTACGAAGTGTTTATATTAGATTTGAAAGAAAAGGATTTAAAAATTAATTTATATATTAGAAACATGGCTCATTGAGAATTATTTTATTTAATCAACTCATAAGAAAATTCAGCTCAAAAAGGGTATTTAGTTAATTTAGATTCTGTTCATTAATGATAAATATCTGGAAACTAAGCTTAGCTCAGATTTTTTTTTTTTATAAAATTGTGTTTTTTGGAGGAAATATTTAGATACGAATCTATCGCATACTGATTACATATGAATATATTTACTTATGAAATGGTCATTAAAATACAAAAAAAATCATGAATGCACTCAGTTTAACATGTTATTCGAAACATACCGTTATATTATTACATTCATTTCACAGCTCATCTATCATTACTTATATTTTTGAACCTATATTCAGTTTCAAAATGATGAAATCAGGTTCGAGATGACGCTGTATGACATCGTCAGCATGAGAACAGATAGAAAAAGACTCTAATAATTATTATAAAAAATGTTTTTTGTGTGCGTAAAATCACATTTCTTCAGGAAAGATTCCTAGATAGAGAAACTTAACAAGAAAAACCCTTATCTAAATATAAAACTGTATCTAAAAAAACAGAATAATTTCCCATATATATATATATATATATATATATATATATATATATATATATATATATATATATATATATATATATATATATATATATATATATATGTGTGTGTGTGTGTGTGTGTGTGTGTGTGTGTGTGTGTGTGTGTGTGTGTGTGTGTGTGTGTGTGTGTGTGTGTGTGTGTATGTATATATCCAAAAGTATTAAAATCAAGTTAATAGGAAAATCAAATAAACCAAATAAAAAAAGAATTCGGCCTGAAGACATTTTCAAGGGTCACTCTCAGGCAGGGATTCAAAAAAAAGGGATTTTTTTCTGTGAGGGAATGCAGACAAAATGTCTAATAATGATTTATCGTGACCTGAAAATCCCCTGAAATTAGGCCTAAGAGATATACGATTTTAACAGGGAGAACAATACAAAACAACAAATTAGGATAAAATAACCACTAATAAGTAAAAATACAATAACAAAATAACAATAAACACTAAAACACTTAAACCATTAAAGCAAAACAAAAGGCAAAGCACATACCAGCAGCAGCAAGGAAACTTTAAACTATCGATTGTGATTCCCGCTTTTTAAAATCACAAAGCTAACGTATTAAAGGTAAATAATAATTGTAGTTACCCAGCGCCATCTATTGAGTGATCTAATATGCAAGTAAAGTTCTATTTTAACTTTGTTTAATCAAAAAGTTGATATTACAGTAGTTTCTTGGAAATTCATTATTAATTAAATTTTTTATGAGGTTATTTGATGCTTCAATATAGGAATTTTTATTATTGCAAACCCTTTTGATCCTGTTGAATTGTGAAAAAAATTAGATTTTTGAAAATTTTAGAGTTTAGATTGGAATGATAATTGCAATATATATATATATATATATATATATATATATATATATATATATATATATATATATATATATATATATATATAAATTTTTATATGGACCCCATACAAAAAATTTTTAATGAGTAAAATGTGCCCCATCCTCTAATAAGGTCATGTACGAAACTTCAAAATTTTATCACAAAAAGTCTCAAAGATATGAAACTACATAAATACTGACTTAAACCACTTTTCAATGCTTGGATATGAGTTCGCAAAGAGAAAAAATCATGTTGGTTGTTCGTGTTTTAGGGGTCATACACAAATTAACAAAGAAAGTAATGATTGAATAAATAAATAATAATTCTACTATTTATTTGTTCAAAAGTATTAAAAATGTATAGAAATAATTACTTAAAGGAAAGATTATTTTAATGAAAGATTACATAAGATTTTTTACAAGTTCACTGACTGTGGTATTTTTAAGTTATATTCTGTAATTCATGATATAAAATTTTATAGTAAAGTAAGTTTTTCAAAAAACATAGATTTTAAAATTTTTATTTGAAACTAAAGATATGAAGCGTATTTAATTTTCTTATGATACATTCTTGCGTCGCGTCATCTGCACTGAAGCTGTAAACATTTGCGTTTTAATTTGTGATTGATCCTTCTCCAACTTTATTTTAAAACATATTTGAGAATTTTCATGATAAAATTCTGAAATTTTATGCATGACCTTATTAGAGGATGGGGCACATTTCACTCAATGGGAATTGTTTTCTACGGTGTCCGCATAAAAATTTAAATTTTGTATTTTTTAAATATTAATTTTTTTAAATATTAATATAGTAAATAATGATTCAACGGATTTTTTAACTTTTGCACTTTTATTTTTAAAAGATATATATTTTAATATTATTTTTTTTTAAATAGGATGTTGCAAATCTAAATATGTTTCATTTTCAATTGAACAGTTAGAAATTGTTTTTTTTATGTTCATTTTAATCTGTTAAACAATCTTTTAGAACGATGAAATAACATTTCAATGCCTTTTCATTAAGAAAAAAAAGTTATTACAAAGAATATTAGGTTTTGTTGATGGTTAAATTTGCTGTTTGTTAAAGATTTGTTTAAAACATTTAATTTTTTTATTGATTGAACAATATAAAGAATACTGATAACTGCAGTTTTAGCATGTGATAATTCTAGTAAAGCAAAGTTTAGTTATATTAACGTCCCGTTTATAAGTCAAACTAGAGCTATTTTGGGACTGACCTCGTAATTTTGAACCGTGGTCCGATGACAAGGAAGACACCTGAGCTGGCATGCTCCTCTCCAAATTTCCACACCACACCAGCGGAAGGACGTTTGGCCCCGACGGATTTAATGTGTACTAGACCAGATTGCACGACGTTTCTTCGGTAGAATCACAGCCTGAACATTGCGATTCTAAAGCCAAGACCTTACCACCAGGCCCCCGCGGCCTTCTAGTTACGCAAAAGCTGTTAATTAAAGATTTAGGGCTAATTTACCAAAAATTTAAGTAAAAAATTGATCTATCTATTTTCCTTCTGTTTTTTTTTGTATATTTTAATATGAGTTTGTTCTTTAAATGGTTTAAATGGAATGTCATTATGTTACGATGTACACTTCATAAAAATAGTTCCTCTTCAAAGTGTTCTATATAATTTTTATATGAATAATTACAGATATCAGTAATAATAGTTGTCATTGATCTATTTTGCAGGATGTTGATCCGTTTTCATTTTTGTGGACCATCAAAAGAAATCCTCCCTCCTACCTTTTTGGCACTATCCATGTACCTTACACCAAAGTGTGGGACTCGATCCCAGTCAACGCCAAACAAGCCTTTGCCACTTCCACTCAAGTTTTCTTCGAACTGGACCTAGTGGACCCGACCACTGTGTCCGCCCTGTCTTCCTGCCAGCTGTTGCCACAAGGCAAGAATCTATCTGATGTCCTCCCGGGAGATCTGTACACTCGTCTCAAGAGACATTTGGAGTACGTGCGAGGTATGATGCCTCAATGGATGACCAAAGAGGACCAGAGGGGGAGAGGATTGTATGCGGACTACCTGTTCAATGCCATTGCAGGAAACTGGGAGAGGAAGAGGCCAGTGTGGGTCATGTTGATGGTGAACTCTCTGACGGAAAGTGACGTGAGATCCAGAGGCGTGCCTGTTTTGGATTTGTACTTGGCGCAGGAAGCAGAGCGGTTAAAGAAAAAGACAGCGGCTGTCGAAAAGGTGGAAGAGCAGTGTTTGCCATTGAACGGACTAAACTTTTCGCAGGTAAATTTATTACAAATCCTTGTTTGTTCCTTTTGAAAATTAGAGAAAACTAGAGTTTGTTTGATATTTTTAATTAAAAAAAAATTAAACATCATTTTGCAAGGCATAAAATAGTTGTCACAAACACACAAATAAAAAAAAAAAAGATTGTAGTATTATAATAATTGTAATTGTAATTGCAGTATTACAATAAAATTTCAATTTATAATTGTCGAGCTAAGCAGATCAGAGTTTGTTTTTATTTTAGCCACTAAAGAAATGCCAGAAAACAAAAACATGCCACATTGACAGATGTTGGACAGATTAATTTTGGCAACAAACTAATGTGAATTCTGTTTTCTTTCAGAGTTAAACTTATGAATCACTGGATTAAAGAGAAAGTTTTGTGAATTTTAATTAAAATAAACTCATTTACAGTAATATCAGTCATTTCCGTGAATATATGCTATATGTAATTTATAGTTACTTTTTAAAAACATTTCTGAAGAAAATCCTAATTGTACGCTTTTCTACATTAATAATTACAATAAGGATGTCTGCTCAGCAAAAGTTAATATTGTTTGAGTTTGAATAACAAACTATCCAAGGTAAATAGCAAGAACATACTAACATTATTTATGAAAAAGGAATGACATTTAAAAAAAATCTATTTTCTTTCTCATTAATTTCATTCTAATTTTTTTCATATGGGTTTGACTAACTTGTTAAAATTTTTTAGTTATTTTTATTTATTGTTTTGTATCGCAAACTTGCATTTGAAAAAATTCCAACAACACAATGACCAGTAAAAAATGGCATGTTTTTGTATTTTATGTGCAAGAATAAATCAGTAACAAATGGAAGTAATTAATCTTCTATTGCAGCTATAAAAGTTTTTTTTCAAAAAAAGTGGAAAATTACATGAATAAATCTTTTAGTAGATCAGAATGAGAATTCGGTTTGTTCACAGAATGATCATTCATACATTCATTTTTCCAATATTCAGAAATGTTTCATGATTTTTTTTATATAAATGAAACATATTATGCTTTCCGAAATTCGTAAATTGAGAAATTTTTTTTATCAAAATCGTAATGCATATTCATATAGTAAATATACAACTATTTCACATTGCAAACGATAATGCAAATGAAAGCAATTTTTTTTTAATAATCGTCTGCTTCAAAATATTTGAGATTTCATCAGACAGCCAGTTTAGCATGCATTCTACATTTTATTTTATCTTGTTTCTTCACATTCTAAATAATATTTCCCCCAAGAGAATATTTTTACCAATAATATGTTTATCTACTTCTTCTTATAAACAAAACTGGCCCTGAAGAAGGAATCAAAATAGAGTAAAAAAGGTGTAGCTTCCGACAAATAAAAGAACTTATCCTTTCGACCAAATATTATTTTTATTATCTTTTATTGCGGATGCTTAGAATATAGTTTCCCTCTAAACTATATTCTAATGAAATATTTAAGTCACTCATCTTCGTGCATGTGCAGGAAGGTTAGAATTCGCAAATAATTCTTATTTATATTTTTTTAAATTCTCATTATTTTCTATCAGTAGAACGATGTTATTTTATTTTATAAATATTCATTGAATACATAAATTCTGAAATTTTAAAAAATTCTATTAATTTTTATTGTGTACTATGAAAAGTCTCGATTACAAAAGGGCAACAGCAACAACAAAAATAACAAAAAACCAGTATAGAATTGGTATGCTCTGTTTTTGACTATTTGTCTTGAATTTATTCCTACTCTTCCTCCAAAATCAAATCAAATAAAACTGGTATGAGATAAAGAATAATAAAAAAAATCTTAGACATTAATCTGCTTTCATCTGAAAAGACATTTCTCTCTCCTCAGCTTTCTTTAAAAGCTGTAGCAATCATTTGTTTGGAAGTCTTCCAAAACCATTCATTTTGGACAAGATAGACAAATGGAATATACGAATCTTTTTATCTGTAGTACATCTGTTCTTTCTATATCACTTATTACATTTATTTGCTTGCTGAGAGTACATATTAATAGAAATAAAAGATTTTTCATAGTTCTTAAATCAAGTTGACTTAAAGTCAGTTTATAGAAACTGATTTTGGGTAACGGTTATAAATCAGAAACATAGAATTACATTTTGTTGTCTTTTTAGAAATATGTTTTACATATGTATGTAATGCTTTTCGAATCCTGTCGGCTAAATAGTATGTAACATATTTTGGTTTAAGTAGAATGCAGGTTCGAAGCAGTAAAGAGAATTTGTAGTTTTAATTTCGTTTTATTCTATTCCGAGTGGCAGGCATGATTTTTTACAAGAAGACGCAACGAGGCACAAAAGCGGAAGGAAAGAAGGGCGAAAAAGGGCGAAACAAATGATCACTAGCCTTATATAACATAGGATTTCCGGCCTTGCGCCAGTGGAATATATGTGTTGACCTTTGACACCTTTTAAAGGGTACCGAAGTATCACTTTCATTTAAAACGTAGTTCTGATGCCGCATTATTTTTTTTACAGAGGGATTAATTAAACCGAAAGTGGAATTGGATCTCGAAATAAGAGTATATTTTGCTATGGTCTAAATTAAGATAAAATCTTGAAAATTAATTAAATTGAAATTAGAATTAAAATATCATTACATGTATGTCTGGATGGATATCCTATTTATGTATGAATGGGTGGAAGTTTTACATAATAATTTTTTTACTATGCAGATAAAAGAAATAAAAAAAGGATTTTCTATGTTAAGAGATTTTAGAAGGATGTGTGTAGAAGATTGCATTGAATAGTATAGTAAAAACACATAGTATCACGATATCGGAGGCAATAGCATTGCATATAAGCTTATGCAGGATGTTTAATTTTTAATATAATAATATTTATAAGTTCTTCAGCTATATCTACCTGCTAAATGCGAATTGCATGATTAATAAGTCGCTACAGTGGTTTAAGAGATTTTTCAAAAACTTAAATTATTTGCTTTTTGCAATCATGGGGTTATCACTAAACATATTGTTACGGAATTTCCGGGGTTCGTTTGGATAGTGGGGGTTATATGGTGTGAAGAATGCTCAATCACCAGGCGGCAGTAGAAAACAAAACAACGTCGTTTATTTACACGAAGACACACAGGACAGCACAAACTATATACAGCACAGAAGATGGTTATCTTAAGCCGAGACGTGCAGCATACAAAACTCTACTACAGACAGTAGCACACAGCTTAGTTCAGCAGTAGCTTGACTCTGTCGCTGCTCCGCTAATCTCTGGAAAGCCAGTTCTTTACTGTCGGTTCCGAATACTCTTCGACTCCACTGGTCCACGACGGCGCACTCTTTCGCTTCCTACTATTCTCGCACTCCACTGGCTCGCGACTACTCAATTCACCCTCGACTCACCAATGGCTGGCAGCTGCGGGTGCTTCCTTTTATAGGTCTCAGGAGGCGGGGCTAGAAGCCTCTCAACCAATCAGGAACTTTCGAGGCGCATCTCCGTTCCTACTGAACGGATCGGGAAAATTCTCAATGTTTCGGGTATAATCTATTTTGGCACCAAAGTCGCCAAATTCGTCGCCAAGTCGCCAAATTCGTCGTCAAGTCGCCAAATGGTCGCCACGTTTGTCGCCAAGCTCTGGGACCTCCTATGGAACCACTATGCTGGGAAGCCGCATCACAGGCTAATAACAATATTGTGCTAAAAAGAAATAAATGTGTACAATAATGCAGAATGAATTTTATTTTTTGTTTGGAAATTAATACAATTCCCTTTACGGTGCCATCGAATATGAAATTTCATTAACAAAATTGTTCAATAAACACAAGGCTGTCGCACAATAAAAAATTGCAGGTTTTTATCTTCCTAATTTTTTTAGGAAATGTGAAATGAATTTCAAAGTCTTCTGTAAAAATAATTTTTTTTAATCATGTGTATCAATTTTTATTAAAAATAAATTTTATCAACTACAAATTATGGTTATTAATAAATATCATGAAGTCGAAAAGTTTAAGAATACATGACAAATATATGTTTTGAATTTATTCCAAAAGTAATTACATCATCAATAAACATAAAAATAATGACCACTTATTAATATCCAAATAATTATAACCAAATAATTTTCAAATAAAATATTTTACAAATCTAATCACAAAGTCATGCGCTAGCTTATGAAATATAAAATTTCACAAGCTGATCTTGTTGCAAAATTAACTATTATAACAACTTAAAGAGGAAATTAATTTTTTGCATTTAGTAAAAGTTTTAATTTTCACTAACTATTATTCAAAATTGCATTATCACTTATTAGCTATGTTGATATATCCCGTATCTTCCAATTATTTATTTTTTGATTTTTCATCGCCTTCTCTTTTATCATCCAGAACAAATTTCAATAAAATTGATTGCTTTAATGGAATATAAATTTAACGAATGGGGGAAAATTCGATGAATATAATGAGAATATCTTTAATTTTTGATGTCTATATCCAGAGATATTTCCTTAGTACTTTTAAACTTTTATTTATTTTTTATAGCTTTCGTAAGATTTTTATGAAGCACGTTTTATGTTATGATGAAGTATGCATTGCATAAAATTAAATTAAGTTTATTAATAGAAAGACTGAAAAAAAAATTAATTTATTACACAGCTCGTATAGTTTTAAAAACAAATGTGCTGTATTCTGTGTAAATGAAGATTGTACAGTGACGAGAATATTTATAACTTCATTAAGAGGGAAAAAAAATACACGAGTTTCAGGAACAGTTATTTAATTATTTTCTAAGTTCCACATTTCACAAGACAAAACAAAAACGAACACGAAAAATACAACTGTCTCTTAGAATACAATCTAATAATCTCAAGACAGATCATGGGAATTATGCCCTGATATTAATAAGATAACGCCATCTGTTGTATCAAAAGAAAAGGCAGTAGTGTCATGCAATTGCTATAAGGTAACATTATTTTGCATAACATACATTTTATAAATTCTTTGAAAAAATAATTCAAAAAGATTCATAAGTGAAAATGAAAATCGTTTTCAGTTGATCAAAATAAAACAGGAGATTTCGCGATTCTTAATATCGTCTAATATAGTATTTATAATACATTATTCAGAATAGTCAAAGGATCTTTGATTAAAATAGTGAGACATTTCTACTATTCATATTTTTGAATTTTTTTCTATAACAGATAGAGCAAGTAATGCAGAAATAGGGATTTTACATCCGATTATTATTAAAATGGTGTCAAGGAAAAAAAAGTTTAATGTGTTCTTTGAATCCATAAATTCAAATCCACCATTGCTGCTCAATGCCAATTTTAGGGTTACATAAATAACTGATTGCTTGTAAAGCAAATTGAAAATATTGATTTGCATTCAAAGGTAGGATCCTAAATGATGCATCTAATATGACAGCCCAAATGGGGGATATTTTTTGGTGATATCTGGATTACTAAGTGAACTCACATTGAAATTTACTGACATAAGTAATTTATTATAAAGTTTATAAATGTCTTTATAATTTGTCGAAACAATCATATGTAAAAATGTACAAAACAAGTTTTCACAACCAGGAAAGACTTTGTATTCACTTTATGCATTGTAAATGTGGTATTTTTTTAATACTTTTCAATCTGCATCTCATGTTTTTGAATTTTTGTTCGAATTTCAGTTTTGTGCTAGAGCATTCTTTTCCTTTCTAATAAAATGGTAATTTTTTTCAATAAAAGTGATTTTTGCTTATTAATTTTTATTTTTATACTCATAATGTTTCTCCACGATTTATTTTCGTATTTGATGTAACCAATTAGCTTCCTTTCTTTATAAGCATTTACTGGGAAACATTTGAAAAAATGGAAAAAATTGAGTTTCTACTATTTTTAGAACGAAAATACATGTCTGTTGATCTGTTTAACATTTTATGTTTTTGGATTTGAATTGATTTTTTTTCTGTCAAATAATTGTTTTTAGCATTTTTTATGTCATGTCTTTTGCAAGAGAATATGTTTGTGAACATTTTTCATTTTAGCAGTTTATTATAAAAATAAAAGAATTACATTCGCATATTCAGACACAGTACCTAAATACATGAGTTTTTAAATGAGGAGTTTTTGCATTAAAACATCTTCTTGTTTGCTGCTTACCAATTTATTGTTAGATCTAAAGAATTTCACTTCAGATAAGATATCGTTTGTTATTTTTTTATCGATTCCAGTTAAGGAAAAATGTTAAATATAATTATAAGATGGCTGGGTGAAATATTTCTTCTTGAATTCTTTGACAGCCTTTCTTTGTCACTTAGTCTTTTTGGCGCTTTATATTTTTCCAGAACTTTGACAATTCTACTAATTTCTGCTATAAAAGTGTCGTCGTTTTCAATTGAGAAACTTTCTAAGAGTATTTTTGTCGTGCTTTTTTATTGGAAACGTCTGAAATTAATAACAAACTTTTCAAAGTGTTATTTGGCAGCTGGAATTGTTTGATTCTGGAGAAGTAAAAGAAATGACAAAACTAAGTCTTCTGTTATATTTTTTTCTTCCATTTCATAGTTTCTTTTCTAACATCGAGAGA
This sequence comes from Argiope bruennichi, assembly GCF_947563725.1. Taxonomy (NCBI): domain Eukaryota; kingdom Metazoa; phylum Arthropoda; class Arachnida; order Araneae; family Araneidae; genus Argiope; species Argiope bruennichi. Next base: position 81,920,703 of record NC_079159.1, on the reverse strand, counting down.
AACAGGAAACTAATGGAAAGAGTGAGCTGGCTGTAAAAGAAATAATTGAATGATCCGATTAGAGTTTTTGAGTTGGTATTTGTATCTCCAGGCATTACATGAAAAACTTTGTTCTATGCAATAAAAATTTCTTTAAATTTGTGTTAAGCGGTTTTATTAAGCCTTAACGTCAATTCAATGAAGCAAGAAAGTAATTTATAAAAAAACTGTTAATCAGGCATCATGTATAACATATCATTGCTGCCATTTTCCTGCTCTAAATTTTGTATTAATTTATCTATCTAAAATTAATATGAATCATAGGGAGATTCATATGTGGTTTGTCTTTAACAACTTGTTTGTGCGTTTAGAAACTATACTGTTTTCTTACTTTTATAATTTTTTTTTCATATTTGAAAAAAAAATATTACCTGTTTATTTGTAAACCCACCAAAATGGGTTATAATTGCAGATAAATACGTTTTCCTTTATTTAAACTTAATTAGGCATCTACAACATTATTGAAAGTACCCTAGAATCGTAGAGGCAAGCATGTATATAAATAAAATGCTTATTGCTCTTTACTTTATCTACAAATGGTCTGAAGGGAAATCCAAAAATTACAAGAACAACGACTAAATATATTTATTCACAGACTTTATTTAAACTTAATTAGGCATATACAATAATATTTTTTATGTTAAACCCGGAGATTGCTGAAAAAAGATCTTATAAATCTGCAAATGTTTTAATCTTTGAATTTCTTTTTTAATTACCAAAATATTATTACTTTTTTAAACTCTTAAACTTAGTAACTATGCTTCGTGTTGAAGGTTTTATCTCAATAGGATGATTACTCATTAAAAAGGTTTGTTTAAACGGGCGATTTACTTCTTGATAGTTCAGTTATGAACAGCCAATATTAAAATTTGATGTCTTGATAAGGTTTTAAATAATAACATTTCGAATGTAAAAGAAAAAATCAAGTATATAAATAAGCTCATTAATAATAAAAAGTTTTAATGCCATTAAACCCAACATTATTGAAAGTACCGTAGAATCGTAGAGCCAAGCATGTACATGAATAAAATGCTTATTGCACTCTACTTTATCTACAAATGATTTGAAAGGAAATCCAAAAATTACCAGAACAGCAACTAAATATATTTATTTACGGACTTTCAAATAAATAAAAAGAATGTTTTTAAGATTTAAATTTCTTAGAATGCTTTATTTTCTTCTACCATCGAAAGTTTAAAATTTGGCTTCATATTTTAATGGAATCGTTCTAATATTTATTTGTCTTCATATTTCATAATAATTTATATCCTATTTAATAACATTAAAGCATCTCATCTGAGAAAAATAAATACTAAGCAGTATATTTGAAAGTATGTAATTATATTTTCTTTTGTAGAATTTTGTTAAAAACGAACGTATTTAATATTCAGTACTGGATGACATTAAGAATTCGAAAATGTTTAAATTCTTATTGTCTATATTCATGTAGCCTCATTCTATTAAAATGCGAAGTATTTGTCCAGAAGCTTAAACTTTTTATTTGATTACACAAATGGTGAAATTTTTGAAAACATATCTAGTTGCCTCGAATAATCCTAATATTAAAGGCAAAATAATATAATATAAAATTTGAGTGTTCGTTTTGATACTTTGTTAATTTTTAAAAAAAATTGTTTGTGTATCAAAGCTCAAGAAAAAAAAAGAGATGTCTCAATATTTATACTCAAAATTGTTTTTTTTTCTTTTATAAACAATCATTTTTGAGTAAACTACAAATAAAAAAATATGTTACAATATTTATACTCAAAACAGTGTTTTTTTCCTTATATAAACAATCATTTTTGTGTAAATTACAAATAAAAAAAAGTTTGATAACATTTAAATTTTTTCAAAACAGTAAATGGAAATAAATGAAATTTATTATCAAATAAATGTGTTTAAATAAAAAAAAAACATTTTGTAAAAGAGTAAAGAACATAAATGCGAGAATTTCAACTCAACAAAAACACTGCTGCATTCTTTCTGAATTCGTAATACAATTTAAATAATATATTGGAATCCTCGAATTCAGCAAGCGAAAGAATTATTTATTCTTAAGCAACGGCGCAAAGAATTTTACATTTTTTTTAGTGTGTGATATTCTTTTTTTAGCGTCCACGTTTATTATCTACGAATGACACTATGCAAAGTGCAGTTTTTGAGATAAGAATCGCTGCGATCTCTGGGACATGATTTTAATGACTGAAAGAATGAATAATGCATAATCTTTTAAGAATTGTCTTTGATTTGCTCGTATGCAGAATTATAAACCAATATTTGTTTAAAGGAAAATAAAAGAATGTTCTTTTGTAAAAACGAGTTTCATAGGTTAAGCTAAAAGAATTGAGTCAAATTTGTAAGTAGATCTAGCATATAGTTATTTTTTATTTTGCATAGGAACATAGACCCCAAAAGTAATGGCAAATATATGTCAAAACGTTCTTCTGCGACCATTTTCCCTAAAAATATTTTATTTATTACTTTTGATGAATAGTTCTGCCAACAGGTATGAACAAAGCTAAAATATATCACCAAAAATATTGATGAGGTGTTGTGTCTCTTGTCGCTTTGTTGCTTGTGGGATTTCCTAAAAATGATAAAATTTGCCGTTCTTAAAAATGTTAGTTATTTTCATTTACCTATTATCCTTTAAAATGAAGCTTCATGACTGTGTTTGGAATTCTTCAAGAAAAGAACAAAAAGCAAAGATGTCATATTTATGCATGACATGCTTGGTTTGCAATCGATTCTTTACTACCTAATGGATTCTTCTAATGTCACATATTGCTTTTGTAACAACAGGTGTCCGATTAAAAATGTATCTTTTGAGTATTTCTGAACTATTCTTAAAGCTGTTTTTAAGATTTTTGGCATGTCTTTTGTGTGTGGGTGTTTCGGTGGTGGCTGTCAAATCTTCACTCTGAGTTTCCGCGTAAGTTGATGCAATGATGTTCATTCTGATCATTCTAGATACCTTGGTTGGAAGGGTAATTCAGTCCTGGTTATACCTATAAACTAAAACAATTACATTAAAATGATTTGAATAAATTATTGTTTTAGTTTAGAATTTCAGAATATAATCGTTGCATAAAAATTTAGAATATAGAAAAAAAAAATACAGTAGCGTTTAAATTATCTGACATAGATTGAAATTGTATATGCAGATAAAAATGAAGTTGTAGAATAGGGAATGAGAAAGATGTAAAGTTCTTTTAAATAATGTTCTATACCATCTGCAGCTTATTTTTTTATTTATTGCGTTTCAAGTCAAGAAATATATCTAATCTCAAAACATTATCGAACCTCATTTAGGTGTATCTTTAGAAAGGGCAGCACAATTTGATGTTATGAAAAGAAATTGTGATTGTAAATTGCTTCCAGTAGCTCAATGTATTCTAGCTGCTGTATCATCCCATCTCATTAAACGTATTGTATGCACTTTAACCTTTGTCTTTGCCGTTAAATGTACTTAAAGGATTTTTTATTAGCTTTGAAGTATATTTAACAAAAGAATAACTTTATACCGGCTATAGCTTTATAATATAATAAAGCTATAATATAATATAAGATATAAAAGATTTGTATATGTGATATATATAACAAGTCACTTAAGTCTTTATACGCGATTCCAATACATCAAATATATATACAAAAATTAATAAAATATCAATATTATGAAAGAAATATCAAAACCTTGAGTCATATATAGACTTCTTAATAGGTTTCAGCGCAAAAAAAAAAAAAAAAAAAAAAAAAAAAAAGGCCTGAAAATTAGCAGTTGAGAAAGTTTTCTTTAATAATTTAAATCTTTAACTGATTTTAAAAAATCAGTAATTCCGAGGAAATGGCGTTTTTATCTTATCGGAATGTTATTACTTTAAATCACTAACTCATTAGCAAATCGTCAGCTTTAAAGATAAAGAAAAAAATAACTTAGTTAATTTTTGCAGTTAAGAAAGCTTAAAATCTGCGTGTTCTTTATGATTGTAAAACTAATTACCTGAATGTAATTAAAAGCAGTGAAGAAACGTTCTCATCTTTTTTTTTTTTCAAAACTCTGAAACTCAATCAAAATTTTATATCTCAAAGCTAGTCAAGATTACATGAACCTTTTTATTTATTTATATTAGAGATGTAATTTACCTGAAATCTTGGAAAAGGTTAGAATATAGCGCAATTCATTTTCTTTGCTTGATTGAGTCTCACAAGAAGTAAAACAAAATTCTGCTGGAACAGATGTGCATGATCTGGGTTTCATAATCCAAGATAACTTTTATTAGTTCTGTCAAAAATTGCTTGATTTAGACTGACGCAATTTGAAATTGATAGCTAAAATTTCCTTTATGTTATTCTTGAGTTGAAGTATTGAAATAAAAATTGAAAGAAAGCATGATTATTTACAGCATAATGTGGTTCAGTGTTCAAAACTGCAACCAGTCACTCGTTGAAGTGCTCCAAAACAATTATTCATTCTAAAACTCAATAATTGAAACTAAAAAAAAGTTTTTAGAAGTATGCTTTGACAAAATTTCTTTTTATTATTGTTATTTAATAATATGTTATTTATTCCCGGTCTAATAAAAGTCTATAAATAGATATGGTTTGAAAAATTTTTTAACTGTAGTAATTTTTTAAAATTTGCTTAATGAGTTTTGCTGGTTTTATGTTTGGTATTGTTTCCAAATATGGAATCTATCATTTTTTTAATCAAGGATTTCATATTTAGATTCTCGTCATAGCATGATTCCATATTTGGAAGAAAATATGGAATCATGCTATAAATATTTTATGATAATTATTTTTATTTTGCTTATCAAATTTCTTTTTATTATTGTTAATGAATGGAATCATGCTATAAATATTTTATGATAATTATTTTTATTTTGCTTATCAAATTTCTTTTTATTATTGTTAATGAATAATGTGTTATTTATTCCCGGTCTAATAAAAGTCTATAAATAGACATTGTTTGCAAAATGTTTTAACTTTAGTAATTTTTTTAAATTTGTTTAATGCGTTTTGCTGGTTTTATTTTCGGTATTGTTTCCAAATATGAAATCCATTATTTTTTTTTAATCAAGGATTTTATATTTAGATTCTCGTCATAGCATTATTCCATATTTGGAAGAAAATAACTCAAATTAAAATATTTTATGAAAATTATTTTTATTTTATCATAAAATAATGTACATTCTAGCACGATTTGAATCACTATTTAAATATTAAACGATTTTATGAAAAAGGTTAAAATTTATTATATTACTGTGTTATTTTTTTCAAAAAATATTCCGAGATTTTTTTTTAGGGAAATTGCCATGAATCATACCTTTTCATAGTTTAATAATAATATACTGACCACCTCCTTTCATGCCTTTTTTAATGTAATTAAAAAATTTCAGCTTGTTCCTTAATGAATATATGTGAATTTTCAGAATAATAATTCAGATGTGAATGAAAAGTAATGAACTTCTAAATTCTTTATAAATCCTAACAACAAGAAATTTGTTAAAATCTCGTCAGCAAAGGGATGTAAACATCTTGTTAACATTTCTTCTGAAAATTGAGTCTCAGTCATTTTTATTAAAGTTTGTAAATGAAAATGTAAAGTATTTTCAAGATTTTCTCTCATTTGTTTTCTTTTTGAGCTCAAACTTTTCCTTTCCCCACATTTTTGCTATTGTCAAATCCTTGACATCCATTCAAATTTACTTGAGACAAATCTACGAACTGTATGCAAAGATATTTGACAAAGTTTCCCCATTCTGGTGAAGTTATAACTATTGTTTTATGAGTCTTAATTTTATATGAAATGGTAGAAGTAAAATCTATTTAAGTTTGATTAAATTTTCCAAATACATGAATTATATTTTGTGTGGGGTTCTAGATTTTTCTTGATAACTTCAGTTTGATGCCAGAATAACTAAATACCACAAAATTTGAAATGCGCCTTGGCTGTTGTCTATTTATATACAGTTGCCACAATTATAGGAGAAGAAGTCCAGTCTAAATTAAATATCCACTCGCATCTTGAAATTAAAATATCGGCAGTAATGTACTGAGAAAAACCTGTATGAGAGAGTAAGAAAAAATGGCACAACGTGGAAGAATATAGATAAAAGGAGAAGGGGGGACCAGAAAATCACTAGAGACCCAGGCTTACTTAAGTTAGTTTCGCTAGTTTCACTATTATGTTTAACAGACTTTTTAGTAATCTAGAAAAATCCTAATAAATATTCATTTATTCTCTCTTGGATAGAGATCTCGAGTATACTCTTATAGTATATTTTATACTATATATCTTATATAGAGTAATGAAGTAAGTCGTATATAGAGTATAAAATATACTCTTATGTAGAGTATATTTTATACTCTTATTTAGAGTAAAATATACTCTTATATAGAGTATATTTTATTTAAAATCTATGCATTTATATAATAAATTCATTTAAATAATATTACATTGCATTTAAATTAATGAAATTTGTATGTATTAAAATGTGATTTGTGATAAAATTGTACATGATGAAAATTTTAATTTATGTTTTTCCAATAATCAGCAACCAAACAACTACAGCACATATATTCCGTTCTAATCAAGATCCATATATGATAACATGATCTCAGTTTATTAACATCAATAATAAGTCAGAAGAACGTCTTATAAGAAAAACATGATTTTTATATAAAATATATAATAAGCGAAAGGGAAAAAAATCAAATAAAGCAATATATAAAATTAAATAAGTCAGTGCATTGCATTTTATTGCATTGTAATAATATAAACTTTTATGTATAAGAGTTGTCCGTCCTTTTACATTTTGACAAGAATTGTAATTTCTTTTGTTTTTGCTACACATTCAATAAAAGTTTTCTCTTTCACCAATTTATGAACATGTAGAGAGACGAGGCTCTTTATAACTTCATTATGATGCAGATGAAAATAATAGATGAGTTTCAGTTATTTAATTATTTTCTAAGTTCCCTATTTCATAAGACAAAAAAAAAAAAAAAACCAATAATGGAAATACACGACACTCACTAGAATACAACTTAATAATGAAACTCAAAAAGGATCATGTGAAACATACCTTAATGTTTATAAAGTAACGCCATCTGTCGTATCAAAAGAGAAAGTAATAGAGTTATATAACCGCTACAAACACTAATTTATACTAGAATATTTTTCAGCACCCTGCTCTTTCAGTGAAACCTCTCTCATTAATTAGTGTCATATAGAATTTCTTATGACTCCTTTTGTTGCCCTTATATAATTTTTAGATAAGATTTCTTCTCAAGCAGCCAACATTTTTTCCCATCTTAAACAACTGAATAAGTCCCTCATTAAAGAGTGGACAAATTTGAGCACGCTTCCATCCAGGGAAAAAAAATGGAGAATGGATTTTCACAAATTCTCGACTTATCTGCAATTGCATTGCCATTAGGAAAAATGAAAAATTGTCTTCTGAAATTAATGATTCAGTTATTGATTTTTGTGATAAAAGCAGCAATAACCGTCTGCATAACGAGAGAAATGTAGGCAAGTACTTTGATTTATGTTCACTTCGAATTCTATCACCTTTTTCTCATTAATAAGGCTGTAATGAGAAAAGTCATTGTATTTTATCGCTAAGACACTACACTGTCATATTCTTACGGAGAGAGTAAAGTAGAATTTGAACAAAGTGAAACAATTTAAAGTTTCTGGAAACTAATGATGAAGCATGTACAGATCTACTGAAATATTATAATCTCTGTTGAAATATTATATAATAATAAAAGATGCACTTTATTTAAAAACCAGAATTAAATAAAAAAAATTGCTTAAAATCAAATTTAAAATAAAAATGCTGCATTTCTTTGAATGGCTACTTAAGAAAAAGTGTCAAAGAGAATAAATTGAAACATTTTTCATCTGCATAAACTTATTTTTTGCAATGTTTATATTATTTATATTAACACCAGTATCATTATTAATATTAACAGTATATATACTATTAATATTTATGCACTGTTATTATATATATATATATATAGTATATATGCTATTAGTGTTAATATAAATAATATATACTGATACAGTATATATTATTTATATTAACACTGTCTTGGAATGAAAGATGAAATTTTGTCCCTTTCTCTGTTGCTTTACAAAAAACTGTAAAAAAATTGTCTGTAAAAATTGTTTGTTAAATTATTCTTTTGCTTCTTTTATTGTCAAGGCAGCAAAAGCTTTTAAAGCCTATGAAAAAAAAATGAAAACTAAGCATACGAACCACATAAAATGCAAATTGCCAATTTTATAGGAGAGTGAAGTACCAATTTTAGATCAATTTCGGCATTTATTGCCTTTTTTAACCAGTGATTCGCAATTCGTTTTCAGTTCTATTCCCAGATAGCACAGCATGTTGCACAATATTGTGTGATATTATATTATTCTATATTCAATAATACTATATAATGTTGCGAATATTACCTAATATTATGCAATATTATTCAATATTGTTACGTATCTGTGAGGCGGCTTCCCAGCATAGTCGGTTCCATAGGAGGTCCCAGAGCTTGGCGATGAATTTGGCGACTTTGGCGCCAAAATAGATTATAACCGAAACATTGAGAATTTTCCCAACCCGTCCAGTAGGAACGGAGATACGCCTCGAACGTTCCTGATTGGTTGAGAGGCTTCTAGCCCTGCCTCCTGAGACCTATAAAAGGTTGCAGCCGCAGCTGCCGGAGAGACGGTGAGTCGAGTGGTGAACCAGTGGTGAATTGAATAGTCGTGGACCAGTGGAGTCGAAGAGCAGTTGTGAACCGACGTTGAATTGAGTCGTGGACCAGTGGAGTCGAATAGTAGTCGGAATCGACGGTAAAAAACTATCCTTCCAGAGACAAGCGGAGCAGCGACGGAGTGAAGCTAGTGCTGAACTAAGCTGTGCGCTACTGTCTGTCTATCTTGTTATATTGTTATATGCTGCTGTGTATGCTGTTGTTCCTGCACGTCTCGGCTGAAGATAATCGTCTTCTGTGCTGTATATAGTTGTCGTCTTTGTGCTGTCCTGAGTGTCTTCGTGTAAATAAACGTCGTTGTTTTATTTTCTACTGCCGCCTGGTGATTGAGCGTTCTCCACATCATATAACTCCCACTATCCAAATGAACTCGGAAATTTCGTAACAATATATATGTTCCACTAGAGTTCTGATAATAATTAGGAGGGTCCACAGGTCACATTGCGATACTTGTGTCACTGACAAAATACACAGAATATTCTTAAACAGCTGATAGTCTATTAATTAATTTCATTATTTTAAATATTGAAACCTTTGTGTTAATTAATTTTTAATTGCTCATTGCGTTTTATTTTCAGCTTCCATTTGTGTATGTGATTTCTTTTCGGAGTACAAAGGGTAGTTAAATTATGTTATTTAGGGTGGATCCTAGCACAGCCCATCTCTCGGCGTCTTTTTGAATTCTCGCCAAACAAGTGGTGATAACGTCGCCAATGTGGCAACCTAGACGGATTTTTTTATTATATTTATTTTATTATTATTTATTTATTTTATTTATTTATTTTTATTTTTATTATATTTATTTATTATATTTGTTATTTATTTATTATATTTTATTTATTATTATTTCTGAACTTCAAGTATCGATTTTTAATTGAAAAATAATAATAATAACAAATATTGAATTAGTTGTCAACTTGGCGAGATTTCAAATAAGTCGCCAAGAGGTGGGTCCATCTAGGATTTTACCTGTTATTTAAGCATACATATATTTATACTTCAGGTATGAAAAGATGTCCGTATAAAATGATCAATAAGATAAAATCGGCAAAAATATTATTACAAATGGAATTTTAATTTTCAAGTTTGAATATAAAATTAGGACACAGGCTTAATTATCATATTCTCTGTAGCTGAAACTGTCTCGTGGCATAATATCGGCTCCAATACCTAAATCTATGGACAATCTGAAGTGTATACTGGCTAAGTGTACGCTGAATTCATTGTAAGTATTAATAATTTTTTGACGGTGTTCATTTCGAAAGTTCATTCAAAGATGGTGATTTCAGCTAATGTTTTGTTCCAGTCATTCAATCGTAGTTCAAAGCAAGAGTTTCGTTCTAAAATATAAAGTGTGTTCAAAAGAAAAGGTACGAAACGTTATAACAACATAACCCTTAAAATATTTGCCTATGTCGCTATGGGAGAATGTAGCGAGACATCTAGAAATGGGATTGGAGTCTCCGGGGTAGGTCGGAGCATGCCCGGGCGTTCGCATGCGAAGAAGAGAGCAGAGGTTCTTATAAAGAGGGCAATCAAAGGTCCACTACTTGTTGAATTTCTGGAACACAGAAGAATCATCAACTTCCGATGTGTACTATGAGACATTCCGAAGGCTATGCAGGGAACAGGGGTTACTCACGGAGGATTCCATGATAACACGCGTCCACACGTCTCCTGGGTCACACACGTGGAACTGGCCAAGTTCAAGTAGGAGCAACTTGCCCTACAGCCCGGGCATGTCACCTTGTGATTTTCATGTGTTCTGTCCCCTGAAAAAACATCTGAAAGGGAAGCGCTTCAACTCGGACGGCGAACTCAAGGACGCTCTGAAGAACTGGGTATCGTCACAGCCACAGGAATTTTAGGAACAAGCAATCCTTCGGCTCGTTAATCAATGGGATCGTTGTCCTCAGGTCTATAGTATATACTTTAAATAAAGTCTTCATTTATATCCACACTGTTATTTCGTACCTTTTTATTTGAACACTTTGCATTCTTCATTTACCTTTAAAGGTAATCGAATAGGTAAGTAATATTTGTCTGAAATTATTGTTTTTTTTTCACTATATAATCAAATTAAGTCGGTGAACCAAAGATGTTTAATAAAGAATAAATATAGCTGCTTCTGCTAGTAAAATCCATCTTGAAGCATTTCTGCATTATCTGAGGTAAAGGTCTGGTTTTATCTTTTAACAAAGAATAAATATAGCAGCTTCTGCTAGTAAAAGCTATCTTGAAAGATTTATGAATCATCTGAGGTAAAGGTCTGGTTATATCTGTTTTCTTAAAGGACATTCAGGAGAAATTTATACACATTTCTGCGTTGTTGGCAGGAAAATTCCCTAAGCTAAAACTTAATTCGGTTAGTTTTTCGGTACTATAGAGTATGTTATTTTAAAAGTTTTTAAATATTAATTTTTAAATATCGTTAATTAATACTATAGCTGGGATAGATTTTTCTATGACTTTGTTCCTATTATTCTAATTTCACATTACTTTAATCCTGTAGACCACTTTTTGATTTATATATATAAAAACTGAACTATTACAGATGGGAAAGTTGTTTTTCAGCGTTTTTTCAGCTTGGATTTGACAAGTGAATGAATGGTCTGGATATATCTTGTTTGATAATGATATAAGATGAAAATCTATAAATTATCTTGGAAAAGTTTATTTATAAAATGCAATAACCGCGGTCACAATAAATTGCTATGTAGATTTTAATATTATATAATAATTATTAAAATTATCTGTGTTAATTTTTTTTCTCTAAAAACAGAGTTAGTTAATTATCTCTGTTAGTTTATGTCTGTTTTGTAGATCATTTCGAGTTTAAAACGTCCTTTTTACCCAATAAATGATTTGATTTAAAAGCCATATGCAATTTTTTTGTCTTACAAATGAGTATTTTTTGCAGAATTTAATATACAATTATTTCATTGAAATTGACATCAGAGGGGTTATAAAATCATTTCATCTTAAAAAGTGCCTCAAAAAACTAAATTCCTTTTGAGTTTCTTTGTTCTACAAAGCCTAAGTTTTGCTTCTTTTTTTTAAAGAAATTAAAGAAGTAGATTGTATTTTGTTTTTATACGTATCTAGGAATGACAGCCCTTTGTGATGGTTTTGTTAAATTCTTTAGAAAATACAGGAACGATTTTTATGTAAGAATAAAGAAATTGGAATGATATTTTTAACAAAAAGGCTTCATTTTGTTGGAAAGAATAAACTTTTTTCTTAAGTGAAGGAATTGTTTTTCTCATCTCTAAAAAGTATATGTATGTCTATTGTAACTGCTTTTTTAAGGCTAAAGGCAAGTTCTTTTGTATAATATATTACAACCTGTAAATTTCTTTGAAATGACGCAGAAAAAACTTCTTTGAAATGACGCAGTGTTGTGTTTTTATGAAAGATTCACATTTTTTGCTCCTACGATTAAAAACTCTTTCTTTCTAAGTAAAGTCAGTTTCACAATTTTATAGAAAAGCTTTCTAATTATCACATGTGAAGAAATTTGTATTAAATGTAAATGTATATGGAAAATATATCTATTAAAGAAAATGGCATTCTCTCAATTACTACCAGAAATATCTAAATTTTATGAAGTTGGTATATGTGCATGTTTCCAAAGATGAAAGTTGCTTATGGCTACAATAAATACTGGATTTCTTTTGGATTCTTTACCTGTGTACTCAAAATTTTCTGTGCTTGTTCATAGGTTACTGTTTTATGTTGCAAATAATGTCACTAATAAATTATAGTATCTAAAAAATGAGTAGTTTTTGCAAAAAATTAACTTGTATTTAAAACGCGGCAAGCGGCACTATTTTTTCAAAGTAATTAATCATTTTTCAAAATAAATTCTCGTAAAAAGTAAGAATGCTTTAGAAGATAATTTACAAAATGTAAGTAAAATTATATTTATTTATAATTTGGAACATTTTGTGACTTTTGCAAATAGAAAGACAAATATCTTTTTTTTTCATAAAATTATGATTATTAGGATTTAGACAAGAGTTTCTTTTTACATATAAGAAGAAAACTTTATTAAAGCTTCCTAGCAATTAATTGAATTAATGCCGAAGAAAATTGAATTCCTATATCGAGGCAAATTTTGATTCTTCGAAAAATAGCTTTATGTCATATTAAAAAAAAAAACTATTAACATATTATTTTTTTAAAAAAATAGAGATATAAATACAAATTTCATGTATAAGAATTCTAATGCAATGCAGCTTCACTTATACAAACTTAGGAGAATAAGAAATTTATTAATATGAATGTATAAAAAAGTATGTTTTAGTAGTTTCGCTGGGAAACAAGATGATGTTTTTACAACTAATTGTTTCATGTTCCTCTAACTAACACAAATGTGATAACACAATAATATAATTCAATAATACGATAATAGAGTAAGGAAATATTTTATGCAATATTTAGAGTGACATTAAGATACAAAAATTTTGCATAAATTCAAAGCCCTGATATCCATAAATTAACACAAAACATCCATAATTGTTCTTTGCAAGAATTTAAAAATCACCAGAACTACAACTTGCATCCTTTTGTCTGTACAATATTTTTTTTGCTGTACTACTTTTTTATGAATTTCAACTCTTATCACCTTTTTTAGCAGTGTCTAATGAAAAAACTTTCATTTGGATGAAGGTCATCTTTCATTTGTAAATATTTAACGAAACTGGAATTCTGGTTTTCTACGGCATCTGTCACCGTTAGTTCAATTTCCCCTCCCTACATTTTCTTAGGTAAATATTTTTTAAACAATTCTACTAAATGCAACTTATAATTTAAGAACGAAAAAAATCCCAAAATTATTCCATAAATAAAACAAATTCATACAATTTTTTTTTATGTATGATGGAGTAATTAATAATAGCATGAAAATAAGTGAAATCCTTATGCGATATTTTAGGCTATTTACACTTTTTCAAAGTTTATTGTAGCCTTAAAAACTATTAATTAACGTGTAGGTAAAAGATTTTTGAAAGGAGAGTGATATTAATTTTTTTAACAATAATAATAGCTTCTTTTTTAGAAGTTTGTAAATGAACAGCGTGAACTTCATTTTGTACTAAATTATTATTTTTTTATTTTTGACTATGGATGTAATTTAAACACATACCTTAATAACAACAAAAACCCATTTTAATTCACATTGTTAAGATGTATGTCATTTTGGGTATATCCTCAAATAGATTCAAATCCGAAATTGTTTATATAGGTTCATTTTGTCAGTGCCAATGACAAATATTTTCGAAACACATCCGAGTTTAAATACATTTTCACTCAATTTTCCAAATAAATAGAAATTCTCACTCTATTTATAAAGAGGATATATTACATAGGAGTCAACTGATTGACAGTTTGGAGCGATGGCTGTGTTTGAATTCAAACAGTCTGTCTCGACATAGTTTGAAAATGATTAATCCTATCTGTAGCTGCGATTTGAACAACTGGGAACAGTGTAAAATTGGAGAGGTAGAGTTGCTAGAACACAATATCTACTAATTTATTTCACAGTGTTACAAAATCTCGATAGAATGTGATATGGTTGTTGCATATTTAGTAGTATTATTTAAATCAACGACATTTTGTGAGTAGCTGAGTTAGGAAATATGATTTTTTTTTGTCAAGGAGAAAAATGTGATATGTTTTTAAATTCGATGAGGAATATTGGGAAATTGTTGAATCAAACAAAAGCTGTTGAATGAAATGATGAAATTAAATTTATTAAAATATGTGTATGATTGAACAAACCCTTAATCTTTTTTTTTACATTTTTCTTACTCAACATGCAGAGAAAGTATTTTAATCTTTAAAAAAATGGAACGCGAGATTTTCACAAATTTCCCAAGTTTCAGAAATCCATGAAGACAAAAAGCACATTTTATTTGTCCTTATGCCTGTCCTTGCGCTTGGACGTCCGTGCATACTGTCTCTGTGTCTATTCCTGAGCGCAATATTTCAAAAACGGTTTGAAATTGTATATAAAGACCAAATGTGTAGATGTCATTATGTTTGGAGCAAAATACATTCAAAGAAAGTTGATAAGTCTGGCTGCTCGAATATAAGCGAATATGAAAGCTACAAAACGTAAATATGTAGAATAAAATTCAACATGCAGGTTTAGCATTTAAATGAAGATTTTCGTTTAATTCTTTACAAAATATGTTGAAGGAAGTATCATATATTTATCTATACTTTCGCAAATCTGTAGACATAATAACTTTTTAATGCAACGATTCAAATAATTTAAATTCGGTATGTTGTTGTTTCTTATGGCACTTGCCATTGCCAAGCCCGCTGTTACGTAGACAGCGATTTTAAGCTCAAGGGGGAGCGTCTCTGGTTTTCATAGTAGCGCCATCTAGGGCCAAGAGTGCGACTTTGCTACTCACGAACCATTCATTCGCTTGCGCAACTCCTTTTTACAACAGGAGGGAACATTCCCACATCTCACAGATAGAACAACGGAACAACAACCATGCCCAAATCGGGACTCGAACCCAGGACGCCCAGTCACAGGGAAGACCCGCTACCCCTACGCCTGGACGCCGGTCGGTATGTAATCGTGTGAATACAGCTGTAGTTCCGGGTGAAATTTTGCTTTCAGTTGGTTTGAAAAATGCTTCCAGAATACACATTCGAACAATAGAGTCTGTAAAAGAGCCAGATTCATGCCAAAAATCGCATTTCGTAACCAATGTTTAAATGTCTTACAATACCGTGTAAGACGCTTGCGGCCTTATTCAAAGTTCACATTTTGTACAGTGGAAAGATAATACCTTTATTGGAGAATATGTGAAAAATGTTTCAGGGTGACCCTTCCCACTGGTTGCGAAATCATACGTGATTTTTCATTTCCGTTAAAAACAAACAAAATGCATTTTGAAAGCCTTTTCTCTTGTAAGACGTTTGAAGAGACTTTCCCGAAATTCTTTAGAGAATAGTGGGGGATTTTAGATCTGGGAAAAATGTTTTGCATCAACCTGTTCAAACCCTTCACAGTAATCCAACAGGATGACAATTTATTTACTCAGGAAAAAAAGTTCTAAAAATTCCCATTCTGAAGGTGAAAGACGTTAAAAAGTATTCTGAACTTTTCTGAAAAAAGTTGCTAAATATATATCAACGCAACAATGCGTTTGTCTTTTTTTTAAATAATTTTATAAAAGAGTAAAATATTTTAATTTGTAATATTTTATTCACTGAAGTAAATTCCACATTATATAAACGAATTTCATACCCATGTTTTGAATTTTTTGCTTCCAAAATAAGCTTGTTAACAGTCAATTCTATGAATATAACCTCTCATGAGTAAAGATAGATCAATGATTAAGGTGTTACAATTTTATATTTCCCTCAAAATTCTTTCAAAATGGTTTCTTTTTTTTTTCAATTTGCCAATATTATTTAAATATAAGTACGTTGTATTCTTTTCAAAGAACATTGTTTGAAGTTACTAGAAACTCATTTGAAGAAATAATAGAATGAAATGTTTTTGAATTTTTGCTATAATTTTTAGTTGATTTGAATTGAAGGTACCATAATATGAAATACGATCGTAAATAATTTTAAATTATGAAGAAAAATATAAATTATTTTATTAGTGGACTCTGAGAGATAGTAATAAAACTGAAGAATCTATTTTACAAATGCTATTTTAACTTTTATAACCTCATTTGAAAAAAAAAAATCAACATTTTTGTTCCTGAAAATTTTTTATGTATTAAAAATTTAATATAAAGTTATTTAATAAATAAGATTTTTATACTGCCCCAATCTCAAAACATAATATAAAAAATAATATGCATGAATTTTGAAAATAATATGCCATTAAAATATGCATTAAATTTTTATTGAATTTATGGTAAGGAATTTACAATATTCCATGAGCTTTTTAATACATTTAGTGCATTAGATAGTTTGGAAAATGGTAATTCGATTCGATTCTATTCTATTCAAAGAATTTGTTCCAGTTACTAGTTTGAAAAACTGCGACACTTTTTTAAATTATTCTCTAGACAATGTATTCTTATTATGATTGAAAAAAATCCAATTTTGCAACCGTGCTTGTTAATTATAAGAAGTAGAAAGAAAGCTCTAAAAAACTCATTATAATTTTCTTTTATAAAATCATTTTATTACTCCATTCAATAACGTTTCTTTATGCACAATTTATTCAGATACAAAGAGATTAAATTGTTTATAAAGGAATCAGCTAATGCGATTAAATGACACTGGAAAATGAAATCGAGGGAGAGCAATTTAAGCTAACACTAGTGACTGCTTTACAATTTAACATTTTAAATGTCACTTTCGAGTTATCCGAGAAAATCCAAGCGTTTCTTGGACTACTTCAAATGTCCAAAAAGGAATTGAAGTTCTTTAATGAACTGAGTTGGGCTCAAATCTTTATGCGTATGCAATGTCGAGGGCATTTTCAACAATTTTAGAGCACGTTAATATAATGCTACATTGGAGATGATTTTATATTGATTAAACAAATTAAGCGTGACTTTTAAACTTATAACAATGCTTGATTTTTGCCTTGTATTAATCTTTATGATTTGATTCATAATTTTGATTAATTTTGTTGAATTTGTAGCGATCTTTAATGATCAAATAATTCGTCGAAATTGTAATTAATATTCAATTCCAATTAATTTTTATAAATTTTATAATTTCTTTTCCATGAATCCTACAAGTTGTCCGATACTAAAATAATGTTATTTTAATAATTCTATGTATGTTTTATTCATTACCTAACTGAACTTTCTTAATGAAGAGCAGTCCCATGACATCATAGTGCTATAAAAGATTCATGTTTGATTTATCTTTCATTTTCGCAGTATTGCTTACCTGTTAGAACGCAAGTTTACACGATAATTACAAACCGAAGAGTGCTAGATAGATAACATTCGGTACATAGATTTATTATATATAGTGTAGACATATTACAAATTTCGAACCAAATCCAGCAAGGGAATGACCGCCTGTCGGTCTGTACTTTCAGAAGCATGTAAACCCGATTCTCAAAAACGCATTGACTTAAATATATCAGATTTGGCAAGGGATTTTATGACTACAATAGTAGTTCTAGGTTAAATTTTGGCTTCAGTCAGTTAGGAGAAATGAGTCTAAAACACAAATTCGATTTTCAGATAATATTTATTCCTTGCCAGGTATTAATATCCAAAACACTCTCTAGTGCAGCATGATAGATCTAATAAAAATTCGTTTTATTTTTTGTTTTCTGAGGCGTTTTCTGAGATAACACATTTATTACCAAGTCTGAGGGAAAATTTAGGGGAGACAACTCCCATTGGTTTATTTTAATGAAAGATCTTAAAATAAGTTTGTATAAAAATATTTTTTAGCTCTTTCTATTCATTATCTATGAAATACTTAAACTTTTTAATACCATTTTAATATTTACCATTCGATCACAAGTTATATATACACTGCAAGGTTGGGATCATTTTGGGATAACTAACAATTTTATGCCTGAAATAAATCCAATAAAAAGATATGAAGCATTCAATCTAAATTAGCATGTATATTACTTATCATCTATAACTATCCAAGAATTTTATCATATGATTATTTTAGCTGCCGAAACCCTTTAGATTACAATTTTAACAAAATCAGCTTAAATCTCCTGCAAGGACTAATTCTTATGTTTATTCCATTGAGCTGAGATTAAGCTATCGACTTTTGATAGTCAATAATTCTCTTCACACAGATTTGGATTTCAAGACGCTTATTATGCAAAGTTTCCAGACGTAATTCTTCAGTTAAATCACCAACGCCTCAGTTTGACCGAAGACGACTCGAATTCAGGACATACATCGGAGAATATTATTAAATTCTTCCCAGCCTCTAGCTCGGCATTTATCTCATACCTTCAGAATTAATCTTGGAACAGTGATGGAACAATTCCACAATACATATGTCCATAGACTGGCGCAAATCTATCGTCTGTGCAATTTGAGGGTAATTTGTAAAATCTGACTGAATAGTTCCGATGTTCTCAGGATAAATTAATGGATAAGTTTGAATTATGTTGTGAGATATTGCTCATATATTTGAGAGATATATTTTCAAAAAAATTTTTCATGCATTTTGTCCTTAAATTGTAACCAAGTGTGAGTAGATAAATAGTTATTTAAACTTAATGAATAGCAAGTATTAAATGAAAATTAATTATGGAGGCAGTTTCTTTTGTTCAAAAAAAGGATGGAGTTCAAATTACGTTAATTTGTTCAAATTATGAAGACAATTCAATTTGTTCGTGAAAGAATTTTATTATTTGGGTTATCTTCGATTTATTCATGGATTTTATTAAAGTGTCAAATGAGGATAAGAATTATATAAAATGAAACGAAGGAGAAAAATTTGTTCAATTGATGAGTGTTTAAAAATACTCTTTATATTATTTAATTAAGTTTAATAATTCCTTGATTTCTGAACGCTTAATGTTTTTTTTTAATGTGAAAATATTTAAAGCATTCTTTAACATGAGAGTGTTAATTTTTTCCTTAATGTTAGAAAGTTTAACGTATTTTCAAGAATACTTTTCTTAAATGTTTTTTTGAACGTGAGAACGTTTAACATTTTCTTTAATGTGAGAATATTTAATAAATTCGTTAACACGAGATTGTTTACTTTTTTTCTTTGTGAGAAATTTAACGTGTTTTCCTGAATACTTGTCTTAAATATTATTTTGAACATGGAAATGTTGAACGTATTTTCTTGAATACTTTTGTTAAATATTTTTTCAAAATAAGAACATTTATCGTTTTCTTTAATGTGAGAATATTTAACGTATCCATTAACATGAGAGTGCTTACCTATTTTTCTTTAATGTGAGAAAGTTTAACATATTTTCTTTAATACGGTTTTTAAATATTTTCTTGAACGTGAGAACGTTTAACGTTTTCTTTAGCATATTTACTTTATGTTCACAGTATTAACTAAAGGGGGGGCTATCTGGTAAAATAGTTTGAAAAATCGTTTTTCTCAATTAATCGTTAAAACACCCTCTCATAATTTAATTTTTTTTCAACTGAGAATTCTAAGATAAGCCACGAAATAAGTTTTTTCAACTAGTTAGACAGACAAATGAAGCTATATTTTTTACGACGTATGTTCGAGACATAAAAAATTTAAACATTCCATAAAGTATTTCTTATACAACTATACAAATTCTGTTCTACCTCGCTGTTCAAAATAGCAAGTGATTTGTAAACCATAAAAAAAGAGAATTTTTATTTCTTTTAATAAATATTAAAAGCCATATAAAAGTTCTTTCATCCAGTTCCCCGCGAAAGAAAATGTTCAAGGATGTCTATAAAGGCATGCAAGTTTATTTCAACAAGAAATTATTCAGCTCGTAGTAGAATTTATATAAATTTATACATAATATAGAATGTGAAAATTGGCTCATAAATCAAAACGTCTAGTAAAATTTCTGCTCTTGGAAAATTCATGACTTCAGTTTATGCCTTCTCGTTTCAAATTTGTGTTACAATACTTTTCAGGATTCTTTTTATTTGTTTTGTGATGAAATGTTTCAGTCCGTATATGTTCATGTTTACATATGGAAATGGAATGAAACATTTCATCATAAAACATGGCGATTGCCTGTTCGAGATTTATTTTGGAGCTGTAAAATTTTATAGTATAAAACTTGGCAACGGAACCCAATGTTTCAATTTGGTTTGAAAGAGGATTTACAAACAGTTTACTATAATACGATTAAGATTGGATTTATATCTCCTAGAATTTGTTCACTTTATATCATGAACAACATAACGTTAAAGAAATATTTCATTTCACAATATTAGGTACAACTTTGCTTTGTATTTATGAATATAGGTAATTTTTATGCTAAAATCTCTTAATTTCTTTGCGAATATATCCATATCCATCCATGACATCAGAGCTTATTTATCTTTCAGTTTGCAGATAAAAAAATAATTTTTCTTTCTTAACCCTCGTGTAGCCATTTTGCTACACATTTTATTTTCAATTATGAGATTCACCTGACTGTTCCAAAGGTCAACAATGAATGTTTCGAAATTATGTTTTAAATGCTTTTTGATAAAAAAAAATAGTAGAAAAGACCGATGTATATCAATACCGGTACTAGAATTAGATTTAAACCAGAAACATGGAAAATACCAAGATGGCTTTTGTATGAATAGTTCTACCATTAAAAAATAGTATCGACATATTTTTCTTTTTTTGCATTGTAAAAAGTATATTGATGAAAAGGCACTTTTATTTTTATTGTAGAGCTATTATAATATTGTGTCATTGGGTATAGTTTAATTTGTAATGCAACCACTTGGCAATTTTTAATTTAAAAAAAAATTCGAAAAAATAATCAAATGATTTTTAAATATCCTTTTCTAATTATATGTATCTATTCAAAGTACATATATTTCTTTTGGAAAAAAATAAAACATCATGCATTATAGGGTTAAAATTTTTATTAAATTTATTTTTTCAAATATTTTATACTAATAAGCACTGTATTGCTGGAAAGAATGGGAATTTTTGATAATATATTTTTTAAACAGTCAATTCTTTAAAATCGCTAATACAAAAACACATATAATAGCCACCTGGCGTAAGTATTCTTTATCATTAGTAGAAACAAATAGAATTCGGTTATCGTTTAAAAAAAACCTCATCAAAAATGCCATTATAATTTCTTGAGAGTTTCATTTGAAAAATATTAATCAATAATATTACATTTCACTAACTAAATCCTTTTCGTCTCCAGACTCTTTCTAAAAAATAGGATCAGAATAGGATGACGATAGAAAGATAACGAAAAGCTTATTAATAATATTCTCTGTTTCACTTTTGATAATACAGAAAAAAATTAAGTATCATTTCGCTTTTGACATTCGTTATTTTTCTGATATTCCCTCTGACAACTATTTCTGAAAGAATTCATCTTTATAATTCTTAAAACAAGATCTTGTTCCGAAATGAAATGTTCTCGATTCAGTTAAGAAAACAAACAGAACGAAATAAACTCAAAAGCGTTGCCATAGCAACCAGTTCATTTGTATGCCATGGGAGATAACACTCAGAAATGGATTAAATGAGGAAATGACAAAACAATATAAAGTGCAGGAACTTTTCTAATGGCAAGTGAATTTTATTTTACTAAAACAAACAAGAACGCTATTAGCAAGGATATATGAAAGGAAGTAACATAATTATTTTCACAAAAATAATTGAAAAGGAAATAAAAAAATTCTAGAAATTTTGATAAAGTTAAAAGTATCTGTCGTTTTATTATTAATAGTACTATTTTATTGTTTCGTTACTGCCTAATTTTAAAAATTCAGTGTTTCCTTAAATAAAGAACTGTAAACGTCAACAACTATAGTACGTATCACTAATTTCGTTCGAAAAGATGAATTCTGAAAACAAAAGTTTTGCTTACGACATAAATGGAGGTGGTAGGTTTTCAAAAATGTTAGAAAGGTAAATGGTTATAAAAGTGACTTAGCGATATTAACGATATAAATATTTATGAATATTATATATGTAATTCCAGTCTATGAAACGGAATTTTATCTTGAAGTACTTAATCATATATCATCATAGGAACTGAATTATATTCAACATTTTTATAGGCATGCTATTGATAATTTCAAAGAAATCTATCGTCTACCTGATACACAAATTTATTGTAAAAAAATAGATAATTTTAAATTTTATCGAAGAGATGAATTTTGAAAACTAGTTAAATGAAGATCATTATCAATTTTATGGTTCAATTAATTAAAAAAAGTCTAATTTGAAGCTTTTAAATAATTATTTTCTTCTTTACAAATATATAAATCAAATGTGAATAATTTTGTCACAAGGCTTACAGTTCGATGTACAAACCCTTTATATAGAACTTTGAACTATTTCGGGTATAACAGCTATTAATTAGTTGAAACCCATACCAACGATTATCCTTATTATGATTACTGTGATCCAGTTTATGTGGCAGAGCAAAATAATAAAACTCTTTTTTTTTGAAATAAAACAAAAATTTAATTTATGAATGAGATATAGATGTATCACTGTAACTCGAGTACGGTAATGTGCAAATTTTGATAATAATCAATAAATCTAATTCTAATAAAACTAATAATAACAATCTAATAACACAATTTGAAGATATAAGACCTGAACTGCAAATCTTGTAACATCTTTGTTCTCAAACTCAATGTCTATCAAAGACCTCTTATTTTAGAATATGACATTATGTTTTAAGTGATGGAAAATAAAGCAATTGTTCAATGAAAGTCCGTATAAATTCAAATATTTTTAGAGATATATTATGTGTGATAAATAAGAATATACAGTGCCAGAGCTCATAGCATAAGCGCAGCATAGGTTTAACAAGGTGTGACATTATTTCCTATTTTTGTTTGCTAATTAGTTTAGATACATTAACGTCCTTTTTTTAAAGTAACGCCAGGGCTATTTCGGGACGGACCTCGTAAATTAAACCATGGTCAGGCAACGAGCAGGACACTTGAGCTAGTACCTCCTCTCTACCTTCCGCACCACGCAAGCGAGAAGTCAATAGTCTTCGACGAATGCCCCGTGCATCAAACCCATTTATACGACAGATCCTCGAACCGAGTCCCGAACCTGGAGCTTCCCCCTCTCGATGACTTGACCTTACCACTAGACCACCGCAGTCTTCGAATGTCTAATAGAAACAATGATTTATAATTTAGCTTCTTGAATGAATATATCAGATTATAAATCTAAAGTAAATAATATTTTTGGACTCAAAGGTAAAAATTAAACCAATGGGACAGAAAAATCGTAATTTTGTGTTTTCCTTTCATACAATTACTTTGAGTAAACGTAATTGTGGAACACGTATGAAAAGTAATAAATAATTCATACTCATTATACTTTCAGTGTGAAAATACATAGTTAAAAGGCCGATTTATACATGAGCAAACCGAATGCTATTATGGAACGAAGAAATATCCTAAACATATTCTTATTTCGAATTTTTATCAAAAACAGTTTTAGGAAAATTCTAAAATGTTTTTATGGATATACTTCTATAGAATTGTATTTAGTAAAATTTTATTGCAGTATTTTATGAAATTAAATTTGCTGCTATTTTTAATATTTACTATACTATAAATACGAGTATATACTATTTAATAACTACTATACTATAAAATATTTACTATAAATTTGCAGTTTGCTACTCAGTACCTTTGAGTAGTGATTTACTTATGCTTTATAAACTTAGCTACGGTTTACACTAATGAAACATAAAAACATCTCCAAAATTGTTGTAGTTCAGTTTATTTAAATGTAAGTTCAATTTTGAAGCACTCATAATAACTCAGTAAAAAATCTCAAACGTTTGTTAAATCAATCTAGAGAATTGAATTTCTTTCCAAATTTAGTTAAAGATAAGCATAAATAGTTAGAACTAAGTATATTTAATAAGTTTCCAATCGTTTTAGCATACGAATGCAATTGCAAAAACTCTTTCGTAAACTTGTTCGTTTTTTTTATGTTTAGGAAAAGAAATATCACTTTAATTTTAATAAATTTTAGAGAATATTAAAGAAAAAAAAATCTTCTCTGAACAAAAAAGTCAGACGACCTTCTTAACAAGATCTTGAAATTGTTTCTTAGGGATTCGTTTCCAATTAGGTTTCTGTTATTAATTAGGTTTCTGTTCTGTTAATAACAAACAAACGAAAAATCAATTATCAGACGATATCTCTTTCGTCATTTTACTTTTTACTTTAGATTATAAAGAAATTGAAATTGTATAGATATATTTTTTAATTTTGTTATTAATTTTAAATGTTTCTTCTAAAAGAACAACAAAAAGAAATAAAAGTGTGAATTCTTTTCAATTTAAATGGATGATATTTTCATAAGAGAAATAGTTGATGGCAATATTCTGAAAACCAGGCAAATTCTAACCAAGAAATCAATGACAAAAATAGTTTGCAAAATATTTAAAATCTTATTTTCATAACGATTTCCGATGAAAATATTCATCGGTCTTAGTGTAACATGTTGTTCTAAAAAATAATTTGTTGGATGTCTGAAAGGGTAATTTTTGTACTTTCATTAATAAACTTCTTTAAAGTTATTGGAAAATTACGTTTAACAAAATTATTTACTGTGAATATTATTTTTTAAAATTTAATGACAGAGATTATATTTTGTCATACATTTTTCTGCACTCTTTATTAGTATCAAATTTCTGAATAATACATATATTTTCTTTTAAAGGATATGAAATAATTAAAGGAATAAAAATAAATCCATAATAATCATAAGATGTAAAAAAAAAATAATATTTAACTATTTTCACATCAATAATGGTTTAAATAAATCAAGCAGATACAAGTAAGAATGATATTTTATCATTTTTAAAAAAATGTAATTAATAATTTTCCTAACTTTTTTTAAAATTAATAATTTAAAATCGCGTTTTTCATAAAAGGCAAACTCTAAAAGCAAAACCTTATCTAAATACAAACATTGACCCAAATCGTTTGAGTCCTTTCTGAGCTACAAGAAATAAATAAATTTATATATATACAAGAATTGCTCGTTTAAAGCTGTGAGATTTGTTGATATGATTAAATAAATACTATCAACATGATATATTTAGGTTTAGTTACGTTGATTCCTGTTTGAAAGCAACCTCTAAGACTATTTAGGGGCAGACCTTAATTTTTTAACCCTGGTCAAATAAAGTGAAAGAAACTCATCCCCTCGACTTCCATGTCGCATCAATTAGGGAACATTTGACTCCTCCCATTCAGACATTCGTACTACATCAATGTGAGAGCGTATGACCCATGACTTAAGAATAAATATGCACCCGGGTCCTCATAGAGAATGAGCCATTAGTGGAACAGTCTCGAACTTGAAGACCTTCAATCCTGAAGCCGATATCTTATTACTAGGCTACCATGGAAGTAAATAACGCCATTTCTGAATTGCTGGAAGAACAGCAAACAGGTGCCTTAAATTTATGCTAATCTTTCGTTTCTTCAATTCTTGATTACTCTGTAGTCTTGTGCCTTATAGCACTTTACAAGCCCGCTGACATTGAATTACACTTAAATATTGAAATGAGAATATATAAGTGTTCATTAGCGAATATTCTGTTACTTATTAGTTTACCTTTACTGTTGTTGCCACATTTGTATATATTGATACGAGAATTTATATATTGATATGAGAATATTTGTCAGCCATGCTCATTAGTGAATAAATTGTAACTTATTCGTTTACCATTACTGTTGTTACTTGCCACATTTGTATATATTGATACGAGAATTCATATATTGATATGAGAATATTTGTCAGCCATGCTCATTAGTGAATAGTTTGTAACTTATTCGTTTACCTTTACTGTTGTTACTTGCCACATTTGTATATATTGATACGAGAATTCATATATTGATATGAGAATATTTGTCAGCCATGCTCATTAGTGAATAGTTTGTAACTTATTCGCTTACCTTTACTGTTGTTACCTGCCACATTTTTATATATTGATATGAGAATTTATACATTGATATGAGAATTTATATATTGATATGAGAATATTTGTCAGCCATGCTCATTAGTGAATAGATTGTAACTTATTCGTTTACCATTACTGTTGTTACTTGCCACATTTGTGTATATTGATACGAGAATTCATATATTGATATGAGAATATTTGTCAGCCATGCTCATTAGTGAATAGTTTGTAACTTATTCGTTTACCTTTACTGTTGTTACTTGCCACATTTGTATATATTGATACGAGAATTCATATATTGATATGAGAATATTTGTCAGCCATGCTCATTAGTGAATAGTTTGTAACTTATTCGCTTACCTTTACTGTTGTTACCTGCCACATTTTTATATATTGATATGAGAATTTATATATTGATATGAGAATATTTGTCAGCCATGTTCATTAGTGAATAGTTTGTAACTTATTCTTATACCTTTACTGTTGTTACCTGCCACATTTTTATATATTGATATGAGAATATTTATCAGCCATGCTCATTAGTGAATAGTTTGTAACTAATTCGTTTACCTTTACTGTTGCTCCATGCCTCATTTTTATTCTTTTTCATTCCAACGATTTTAACAGCATCTTTCAAAGATTCCCATTCAATACACAAATACAGAAAATACGAAATTGAGGCCAAAAGTTTAATAAGAATAGAAGTTTCCTAACATGTTAACTCCAATTTCCCAAATCTTTTCAGAATACATTCTAGTAAACTGAAACATGATTGCGATGTTTGCAGTGCGAGGGAGAAATTCAAACTTCTCCCGAAAGCAATTATCGGTTTTCAGATTCTGTGTTTCCCTTCGCAGCTGAAAATGATGTAACCAGTTCCCTTTTCGCCCAAATGTAGAACATCAGATATGTAGAACAAGTTCCCGGCAAGGGATCTTTAGATTTAACAAAGAAAGCGGGAGTGGGGGAGGGAGGAATTCGGTGGTTTCCTGTGCAAGGCCAAATGTAGTGAGAATATTTTTCTACATGTTGTTGCTTAGTATTTATCTCTCTTGTTCTCGCATATTTATATCTATGCTTGCTTAAGAATGTGTTTTTAATTAGAATCGAACTCATTCCTTTTGTCAGTATTAAAGACAAATGCATTTCCCTAGCTTCACAGCAGATAAATTTAGTAAGTAATGCTTTGAGGAAGAACAAGAGTGTGTTTTGTTTGAGGAAGGAACGATAATATTTGTTTCTGTCTTATTCGTTACATGACTACGTTAAAGAAAAGTTCGAAAATTAATTGTTGAGTTACTGTCAATTCAAGAAGGCTGAAATTATCTCGTTGACTATTTGGTTGTATTTTATTTTTCAAAATTATACTATAGGGGTAACTATTTAAACATGCAATGAAAATGTATCTACATAAAAGATAGTTCTGTGAGCTGTTTGTTGCAGTAATTTTCTCAAAATTAAGGTTTTTATTATGGGAATTAACTTATTCATTGTTGTAGCATATTTCCAAAATAGCAATTTAATATATAATTTATTATCATCTTTGAGAATGGATGTTTGAAATTTTATTAACTAGGGGACAAGGATTTTTCTTTATTATAAAGCGATATTGTTTGTGAAAATTGAAATTGAAACTAAGTTTCATATTTTTAACTATTCAAACGTATGCCCTACTTCATTATTTAACATAGTCGTAGTACATTAATGAAACGAAGCTCTACATTTGACTGAAATTGCTGTTCTAAGTTGGATTAGTAAAAAGGATTTCTTAATTCGATTACCTGTCAATCACAAAGCTTTGCAATACGATTAGTTTTTTTCATTTTTTCAATTCCCCTATTTTCTGATTTTATTTATTTTATAAAGAAAAAAAAATTACAGATATAATTGTTGAGAAAATTTAGTAAAAAACTCTACAACCAGATTTGAGCATGAGCAAACAATCATCACTTGTGGAATATATTTCACGACTCCATAAATATTTGTTATATTTCATATTTACTTTCATTAAGTCTATTAAATAATACTTAAAAGTAAGAACTATGGAATCTTTCCTGTAATTTGTCTAACGAATCTACTGATCATGCTGAAAGAAGTATCACTATTGCAAAGAAGCAATAATAAGAGTCTTGCTAATCGCTAAAAAACACTTATTGAATAAATTTCTTCAAAATTATTTTTAAGATATTATGAAAATCCTGAGTTATATTATTACAGCATGTAAAACAATTTAATACTGTAAATTGGGATTTTTCATGTGTTATATACATTTTAATATCACTGACTTCTGAAATCAGTAGGCTTGTATATGACAAGTGCCATTAGAAACAAGAACAACATTTTAATGGCAGTAAATTAGTTTTTTTCTTGTAATATTTTTCCATATGACCAATGCAATTTTCTTTAAGAAAGAAAGTAAATATTATATATATTTTTAACTCAGCAAAGTTCTTCATGAATTGATATTCCCAAAAATTTCTAAAATTCAAAAGGGTGAAAAAATTTAAATCAGTAATCATATTGCCGCATTGAAGAAAGTCACTCGAATCACCATGGCCTAATGGTCATGGCACTGGTCTCATGATCAAGAGACCTGGGTTCGAATCCCGCTAGAGGCAATGCGATTAATAGTATATGTAAATACTTAATTGTTTGATTTTATGTTTTCCTTTATTTCATGTTCCAGAAGATACTGGACATTTCTTTAGTTTACCAGACAAGTGTTCTGGACTTTTCTTACTGTCTCCAGAAGAGTATTCTGGAACTTTCTCTGCTAGTATGAAAGCAGAAGATTTGTCAGTTACTGTGTTCTGAGTTCAGTTAATAAATTGGTTTAGCTCTACCTCTTGTGTGTGTGTCATTGAGTTCTATACTATAGTTCTACGTGACAATATTAATATTAAAACCTTACAGAAAAATAATATATTTCAGACGATCTCTTTTACTACCACTTTACTAAAATTCAGTGCAGATTTTTGATATTTCCTAGGAATAAAATAATGATAATATAGTCAAGAAGGGGTATTTCATGGAAATAATAATCTAAGATATACATTCTTTATATTTCTTGAAAAATCCTAAATTGAATTTGATTCCATAACGATGGTGATGAGGAAAAAAAAGTAAAAGGATTCATTTTTTATACGGGATGCTCCAAAAAAGTAGAATAAGCAATTATTTCTCTAAATAATGCGATTAAATATGTGTTTTTAGCTACAAAGTTTCATTCAAATATGCGCAGTTGTGAATTCATATTTACGCACTTCGAATTCTATGGAAGTTCATAAAAAAAGTTTAAAATGTTTAATTTTTATATGGGCAGTATCATATAACAATATCAGTTACCAAAATATTTTTTTTTACATCATCTATGTGCAAATGATTTGCCACGCTTTCTTTTGTAAATTTAACATATGTGTTTATTTTTTTTTTAATTAAGAGGATTTTTTCACATATTTTGGATAAAAAACAATTTATTATACCAACCTATGAATAAGCGTCTTTGTAAACTTTCATTTAAGATTAATTGTTTTGGAAATATAAAAATTTAAATAGAGATTTCATTTAAGTGTTACAAACTTATCTTCCGAATAAATTTAGATTGGTATCTTCCCCTATTCACCCACCAACAGTCGATGAAATGATTCATTTCAACAAGGAAATTGCTTAAAATTCTATCAATGTTATTTCATTGATTGGGTTTTAAATCAGAAAATAGCTTTGTGCCTAGTACCGAACAATTCAATCATGCGAATAATGAAGGATTACTCTGAATGTAAAATTCCACATTAATTCTTTCTCGGAAAACCCAGAGAAGTGTTTCCTACCAGAAAGCAAACATCAGTAAAGCAAATTCGGCGGCGAGATTTCAGTCAAGTAGAAATATCCGTTAACTGCTACTCACAGAGGTGGAAGTGAACGTCATCGGCTTATCGAAATTCCGGGAAGAGAATTAAAAGGGATTAAATAGAACTTCGAGATCAAATTTTGTGATGTACAAGTTTGTGGAGTGCACATTCCTCTGAGACACTTGAGAAAGCAATGCTGCTCATTACTTTAATTTGCGTTGGTTACTTTTGCTGGAATTGTGGAATCTTGATTGGATAAGCGTAAAGAAAAAAAAAAAAAACTGGCAACAACTAACGTGAAATCTGGAAATCAGCATGGTAATTATGCTGAAAAAGAATTATTTGTAGTTGTAATGATATATTAAACATTTATTTGAAAGTAGAAAAGTCGCTTAAGAAGGACTCTGTTCTATCGAATGATCGTTTGAAATGTACGATCATGGTTATAATTCCTAATAAAATAATAAACATGATTTTTTAAATGTGAGATTTTGTAAGAAATAGATGATAAGTCTGTCATAAAAAAAACTGCGAGCCAAAGCAAATGTGTTAAGTGCTGTTAGAACTATTCTAAATTGCATTTTGTATTATAATCGCACAATATTTGTAATTTTAATAAATGCCTAGATTCTTCTTTTCATTAAATTTGTTGTGGTTTTATTTCAATGTAATATAATGTTTAGCACTTATCCTTTTTATCTTTTTATTTTGCTTTCAAGTTCATTGATCAAAACCACTATTTTCTGATTTTAAAGATGAAATATAAAGTCCTACATTTAAGAATCTTTATAATAAAATATGGTCACTTTTTTTAGATGCTATCGTAATTTTCATTTCATGATTTTAGCCTTTGTGAAATAAAGTATTTATTAGATTTAAGTCTATTTAACTTCATCATGTATGATAATTAAAATTTTTTAAAGTGAATCATCCTAATACCTTAGGTCTAATGTATGCATAGGTTACGTATTTTGAAAAGGAGTAATATTATTTCTATTTGTCTGGATAATAGAACAGTTAATAGAAATATAGTTTTATAATTTAGATTCTTGAATGAAAATATCTTTATCAAACTGCAAACCAAAAGTGAATAATATTTTTGGATTCAAAGGTAAAAACTGAAATTAATTGAGACTGGAAAGTCTTAATTTAGTGTTTTCAATTTATATAAACACTTAGTTTAAACGCAATGGCGCATCACGTATAAAGAGTGAATAATAATTTATATTCGTTATACTTTCAGTGTGTAAAGACACAGTAAAATAGTCAATTTATATGGGAGAAAAACCGAATGGTTTTAACATAACCGAACATAACATGTGGCCATAACCGAAGAAATATATCTTACGAAAAAACTATAACGAAAAAATATCTCTTGCACATTGTTACTTCGAATTGTACACAAAAACATTTTTAGTAAAATTATATTGCATTATTTTATGAAATTAAATTTATTAATTTAATCAGTCTGCTGTTCAGTGGTTTTGAGGTGCGGTTTACTTATGCTTTGTATACATAGGTACGATTTACATTAATGAAACATAAAATTAATCTTCAAAATTTAGTTCAGTTTGGTTAAATGTAGGTTCAATTTTTAACACTCATAATAACTCAGTACAAAATTCTCAAACTTAAGTTGAAGCATCATAGAGAATTGAATTTCTTTTCAAATTTAGCTAAAGATAATTGTATATTGTTTGAGCTAAGCATATTTAATAAATTTCCAATTGTTTCAGCAAGAGAATGCAATTAAAAAAATCTTCAATAAACTTCTTTGTTTTATTATGTTTCTAAAAAAGAAGGAAAGCTACAATTTTGATAAGTTTGAGAGAATTTCAAAGAATAAAACATCTTAAGTGCTCCTTTAAGCAAAAAAGTCAGACGACCTTCTTAACAAGATCTTACAATTGTTACATGGAGATTCGTTTCTAGTTAGGTTTCTTTTATTCAAAAATAAATAAATAAACGAAAAATCAATTATCAGACGATATCTCTTTCGCAATTCTTCTTCTTTTTTTGGGATTATAAATATATTGAAAGTGTAATGATAATTTTTAAAAGCTTGTTATTGATTTTAAATGTTTATTCTAAAAGAATACGAAAGACAACCGACAATAAACCGAAAACCGAGTTTGGATTCTTTTAATTTTAAATGCATGACATTTTTATAAGAGAAATAATTGATATCAATATTTAAAAAAAACTTAAAGCAAGGAAATAAATGACAAAAATAGTTTCTAAAAGATTTAAAATCTTTTCTTAAAGATTTCCGATAAAGATATTTATAAGTAACATGTTATAGATATAAACAGCAAATCAAAATTTGTTGGAATGTTATAAATGGCAATTTTTTATACTTTTATTAATAAACTTTAAAGATATTTGAAAACTGCGTTTAACAAAAGTATTTAAAGTGAATAATCTAATAGAAGAGATGAATTTTTGCTATACATTTTTCTGAACTCTTTATTAGTTCCAAATTTCTAAATAAATTCGCACATACTGTCGTTTAAAGTATATGAAATAATTAAAGGTAATTAAAAATAAAATTTTGGTAATCATAAGATGTCAAACAAAATAATTTTGAATTATTTCCACATCAATAATGGTTTAAATAAATCAAGCAGACACAAGTAGGATTGGAATTTTATCATGAACGACATTTGAAAAATGTATAATTAATAAACAAATTTCTGTAACAAAAATATAATTATCAGGAAATATTCAATTTCTCAAGTTTTCAGAAAAATGAAAAAAAAAAAAAAAAAATCAAGAAATAGTTTGAAAGACGGATCAACGAACTTTGATCTTGAACAATAGTACTTATTTCAAAAATTAAATTGTTCTTTATTTCCTAATATTTTAATCATCATGAATTAAATTTCTGCATATTTTTCTTTAAAAATACTCCATTCCTCGGGTTGAAATTATAACAATCCCATCTCTATCTCATTTTTACTTGATAAAAAAAAGAATTTTAAATTCTTCAGACAAAACGTTTGAAGCAAAAAAAATAGCAAATAAATAATAAATCTATTTTGTATTCTTACAAGATATGCAATACTTATAAACGTAATGCAAAATGTATGATAACTAATTCAATAAAAAGTCCTTGACATATTAATTTGCTTTCAAATTGAGTTTCCGTTCGAGATGTAAACACAGTAGAAATTGCTGATAGCAAAGCATTTTTGTTACTTAATTTTATTTTGTGGAAAATACTTTCATTTATAAAAATAATGAAGAGATTAATAAAGTTGTAGCACATTATTTTTTAAACATCTAATATGGAAATTTTTCTTGCTATCAAATAAAATAAGACTTTATTAAAATGTGCATACAGTGTTTAACATGAGCAGAATGTCGAACAATTATGTTCTTTTGAATGTTTCGTAGTTTTGCTTTTATTTTAAGGTTATTATTCTCTTAGGTATTATCATTTTGTTTCAATTAAATGTTTAGATACTATTAAAGTTCTAAAATAATTTATTTTTAACATGTTTTAATTTATTGTTTAAATATTTATTGTTCCATTTTAATTCATTTTTGAAATATAATTTCAATAAAATTAAAAAATCTTAACACATATAGCATAAAGAAAACTTTTAATTAAAGCTTGAATAATGTGGGGAAAAAAAGTAGCAAATGGAGCTATCATGCTATTATATTCCTTTAATTCGTAAAGCAACATTCTCAGATAAAGGATTTTGGGAATAATATCTATATGAACACTGTATTTAAGGATGTTTCTGCAATTTATACCACTTTTTATAAAAGTATATATTAACCCATTAAACGCCAAAATTCAAAATCATTATTTGTTTTCGATGCAAACAATACAAGTTATTATTTTGACCCCTTATAATAGTGATTTAATGTAAAAATAAGGAAATTGCACTTACTTTTAAAAATATAGGGTGTTGCGTTGGCGCAACGTCAGCGGCAAAGAAATACGAATGTTGATCATTATCACCGAGCACTATGCCACATTTTTTTCACGTTTTAAAAACTAGAAATTTTTGTGAGCTTATTAAAGGGTTAAAATAGTCAAAAAACTTCTTGGAAAATTTTAATTTATTAAAAACTAACAAATAAATGTAATTAAAAAGCTTATTATGTAAGAATAAGGTGATATACATTTCAAGTATGATATGCTTCACTACAATTGTGGCATAAAGCAACTTCACAAACATTGCAGCGATAAATAGTTTGGCTGTGGCAATACTTGCAACGTAGTCTTCTACTGTCTGTAGAATAAACAATAAAATGTTCTTTGGATATTGGTTTTGTAAGGCTGAATTTGCTCGAACGTCCTGTAGCTGATCTTTTCTTATTTATCTCACTATCCAAGGGCGTCTGTAACAGATGAAGCACAACCTCTCATCTAAAATCCAACAGTGACTTTTTACTTCTTTCTTCAAAAAATCTTGATATTCTCCAAGCATTTGTTAGTGCAACATCAATGAAATTTGAAAATATCGGCCACCACCATCTTTTGCCACGGACTCTAATTCTGTAATTGGAAACAAAATTGTCACACAAATCTACAGCACCTATTTTCTGATTATATTGCTCAATGCAGTGAAGTTGGGCTGCTAATATTTTCTTCTTCTGATTTTTAGAGTATCGAGAAACATTTTTTAGTGGTTCAGTTTTTCCAAACGTTGACCCTATTGTCACAATAGAGTTGTCGTTCCACTGAACAACAAGTATCATTTTGTTTTCTTCATATTGAAAAAAAAAGAAAAAAAGAAAAAAGGATTGAAAATATCTGCACTAGTTTTATCTTCTACGATTTGTTTGATACGATCAATTGAAGCTTTTTCTTCATTTTTTAGTTCAGGCCTATCAATTGGTTCCTTTCTTGTCCATCGTAATTCTTCCTTTTTCCGTTTTCTTTTTTTTAGCAGAACTTTTGGGAGGATCTAACTTCTTCTTTATATGAACTTCCACTTCCCCTGCAGTATCTCTAGGTAAAACTTCATTATCTTTATTTAAAATATTTTCATTACCTTCTTCATTATCACTAGCATCTGCTGTTTCTGGAGGTATGACAACAATATTGGTCTCATCTGCATCTTTGTCATCGGAATTTTGTTCGGAAATTTTTTCCAAAGCTTCTTCTAACGTAAGATATCTTGTTCTACGCATTTTAAACCACAGAGGATAAAAAAAGTTGCTACCAATAAGACGCACAGTGCTGAAATAAAATCTTTCAAGAAGGATAACAGTCTACCCCCTTTCCACCGACGTTGCGCGAACGCAACACCGGTTTTTACATTCCCCTCCTCCCCCATAGAAAAATCTGCTTTGTGGAATGTACAGATAAAGAGTGACCATGGATAATGTATTTCACAACCCACCCCCAATTTGTTTTTAATTTTTATTTTTTCTAAGAAAAAATGAGTTTGGAAATTTGAACAAAAAAAAATGCTTAAAGTAAAACATCGAATATTAGGTGTAAAATAATTTATTTAAGTCCATTTTTTCACTGCTTTGTTAGTAGTGCTATTCTTTAATATAAAACTGTAATTTATTCAAAAATTTGTTTAATCGTTATTTTTTTATGTTTATTTATATTGACCGTTGCGTCAACGCAACACCAGCGGTTAATGGGTTAAATATGATATCGGTAAATTTAGGTCCTTTTACGTATTATAGGTAAACATATGGAAGACAAAGCTTTTTTTTAATTATAAAATCGTGTTTTTTTGAGAAAATATCTGGATACGAATCACATACTGATTACATATGAGTAATTCTCATTTTTACCTACATATGAACTGGTATTTTAAATAAAAAAACATAATTGCACTTAATTTAAAATGTTATTCGAAACGACCTGCTATATTACAGTGTTCATTTTTCGGTTTATCTATCATTACTTATATTTTGGAACATAATTCAGTTTTACCATGGTGAAGTGGGTCCGAGATTACATTGTCAGTATGAGTGCAGACAGAAAGAGATTCTAATAGTTAGCTATCAAAAAAGTTTTTCTTTTGTCTTTTTTCAGGAAAGACACTGATATAGTTAAACTTACAAAGCAAAAATATTAAATATAAATGCATATAAAAAAAAGAAGAAGAAGAAAAGATTTGAACACAAACTCCACACAGCGTCATTCAGTTTATTTTGACCACACTATTGCACTGTTCACACTTCGAAGCGGGAGCTGAATATACTTTTTCTATTAGTTAGTTATAACTTTTTTTTAGGAAATTGGGTTTTTTTCAGGAAATACATTTATATAGATAAACTTAAAAACCAAAGCCTTAACAAAATATAAAATTTGATCCAAATCGTTAGAGCCGCTTCCGAGATACACGAAATAAATAAATTTATATATATAGACAAGTATTGTTCGGTTAAAGTTATAAGATCGGTTGATATGGTTTAATCAATACTAGTATCATGGTATATTTAGTTTAGATATGTTAACCACCGTTTGAAAGTTAACTGTTGGACTATTTGAGGACAAACCTCTTGATTTTTAACTCTGGTCAAATGAAGAGAACGAGACACATCTCCTTCTTCTGACTTTCACTTCACTTAAATTAGAAAATATTTGACGTCTCCTATTCACACTACCGCACTGCATCAACAGGACCTATGACATAAGGCTTAACATGCGCAGTGTCCTCATTCATGGTGGGTCATTAATGGAATCGAGGTTCGAATTTGAAGAACTTCAGGCCCGAGGCCGAGACCTTACTACTAGATTAATGCGGAAGTAAATAATATCCATCCTTCTCTTCAAACTTCCATACCACAGCAAGTAGAGAACATGTAACACCTCCTCTTTAGACTGTCTCATTACATCAACAGGAGAGCGTATGGCCCATGACATGGTATTTAATATGCCCCGGGTCTTCATATATGACGAATCGTTAGTAGAATCCAGTCTCGAATTGAACACATTTATCTCTATGCTTACTTAAGAATGAATTTTTAATTAGACTCAAACTTTTGTCAGTATTAAAGACAAACGCATGTACTTCCCTAGGTTGTTTCGCAGGATATTAATTTAGTAAGCAATTTTCTAGAGAAGAGCAGGAGTGTTTTGTTTGAGGAAGAAAACGAGAATACTTGTTTCTGTCTTATTCGTAACATGATTCTATTTTTTACTAACCCTAAACTACCAACTTTCTTTCTTTCTTTCGCCACAGATTATCTCCAAACTTGGAATCTTTAGGATTCCCTGTCAGTTGAAAGGATATACATGGGAGTATTTATTAAGATTTTTTTTTTAGTTTACATATATAAGACACATAAAAAGTAATTATATACAATATTATAATGATAAAGGAAGTGTTCGGTGGGAAGTATGAGTAGATGAAATCTATTGAAGTTAAATTATTCTGGAGAAGAGCTTGGTTGAGAAATGAAACGAAAATTTATACTGGGCTTGGGTCTGGAGAAATCAATTCCTCGTTCTCTTGTAGGAACCGCACAAGATTTCTAATTTTAACCTTGGACATCTTGTTTCTCAAAACGTTGGTCCACCAGATATTTTCTAGTTCGTGGGTGGGTTTTTTGAGATGAAAGGATGTGGTGAGAGTGCAGCTAGTGGCGTAATGAAGGGGATCGCCCACTTCGCCGCAGCCACATTGATCCGATCCTTTAATTTTGAATCTGAAATATGAAACGAAAGGGCCATGGCCAGTTGTAAAGATAATGTCAAGCCTATATCTAAACTACCAACTGTCAAATGGTTTTTTTAATCAGGTTTCCAGCATTTTATGCACTAATGGCGGTACATTCAAATCTTGCGTTTATTTTGGGACATCCACCATAAAAATTTCTTAGATATTTTATTTAATAAAGACAAATTATCTTTCGAATAAATTTAGATTGCTCTCTTCCACTATTCAACACTCAATGATCAATGAAATGATTCATTTTAACAATTAAATTGCTTAAAAGTCTCTCCATGTTATTTCGTTGATTGAATTTTAAATCAGAAAATTGCTTTGGGCCTATTTCGAACAATTCAATCGTGCAAGCAATGAAGGATTACTCTGAATGTAAAATTCCACATTAATTATTTCTCGGAAAACCCAGAGAAGTATTTCCTACCACGAACCAAACATCAGCAAATCAAATCCGGCGGCGAGATTTCACTCAAGTAGAAATTTCCGTTAACTGCTAATCGCAGAGGTGGAAGTAAACGTCACCAGCTTCTCGAAATTTCGAGAAAAGAATTAAAAGGGATTAAATAAGACCTCAGCATCAATTTTTGTGATGTTCTAGGAGATGGAGTGAACATTCCTGGGTGACGCATGGTAAAGCACCGCTGCTCATTTCTCTAGTTTGCATTGGTTACTTTTATTTGAATTGTGGGTTCTTGATTGGAAAAAAAAATCTTGCTTCGAATGACTTGAAACTGGATGAGAATTATACTGATAAAGAATTATTTGTAGTAGAAATGAAAGGCGATGTTAAACATTCATTTGAAAGGCAGAAAAATTACTGAAGAAGCCCTCTATTTTACCGAATGAGTTTTTGAAATGTACGATGTGGTTATGATTCATAATAAAATAATAAATATGATTTTTAATGTGAAATTGTGTAATAAAAGATAATTTTTATAACAAAAAACCATGTTAGGTTCCATTAAAAGTATTCTAAATTCTATTTTTTATTAATTATTTTTAATTTTATTGAATGGCAAGATTTTTTTTCTTGCCAAATTTGTTCTAGCTTTATTTTTATGTAATATTATCTTGAGCAAATAATGATTATATCTTTATATTTTTCTTCCATGTTTATTGAATAAAACCCCCATTTTCTATTTTCAAGCTCATTTAAAAGTCAAACATTTAACGATTTTGATAAAAAAAAAAAGTATGGCCAAATGCCATATATGGTAACAAAGTATGATAAAAAAATGTGTTTTTTTAAGTTATTATAATTTTTAATTTATAATTTCAGCCTTTTTGTAATCTTATAATCAATGTCTTCTTTGAAGATGTGCCATTTACACAGAAACAAATTGAAATATACTACAACTGCAATATGAAACAATTCATCATTAATAATTAAAGTTTGAAAATACTAAAATATTATATTGGGATAAGGATAAGTTTGCAGAACTTCAGTGCAGCAAATTATGAGTAAAAAATCGATTGATGAAGTTGAAGCACATCAAAAATCAAATATTGTGAAATGAAAAATTGCCATCCCCTTTTCTGTATTTTCAAATATTTTTTTGTTTGGATCTTAGACTCGAAGAGCAGCAATTATTATTTATTTACCCAATATGAAATTTTTGAATTCAATCATTGCCGAATATCGTTACCGTAAATTTTTTAAACCTAAATAAACTTATCATTACCTAAATCTATATCACAGAATCATATATTTTAATAATTATTAATACACTTTGTTAATTGCCATCCTTCAGAAACACGTATATTTATTGAGATTATGGATAACGCTTCCGTAACAACTTAAGGAAAAAAAAGGCTTAGCTAAAATATTTTTAATAATGACATGTCGGCGTCATTATTATTTACTCTCAGCAGGTCATTTCATTAAAATCACTTTCTATACTATATACTTTCTATACTATACCGATATTATACGAGACATCGTTTGAGTATAAGAAGAAAAAATGATAGTAAGAATACTTACATTATCTCAGTCATATATTTAAAATGCCAGTTTTATAGTTAATCTATGTTAGAATCGGCAAACATGTTTGTAGATGATATTTTTCTGTTTGGTAAATGATTTGTAAGTATAATTTTAAAAATTGTGTTCAAAATCTAATTTAATTCCGCTTATTTTTGTAAATGGAATTTTTTTCCGGAATCTACTGTAATAATTACATAATCTAAATGCAAGTTACGATATATTTACTTTTATTAAAATATTTCAAACTATAATAGGCACAAAAAATCATTTGAAAGTATCTTTAAATGTCTGATTTATTAATTTGTAGGAAAATATCTGATTAAATTGAATCGATTGTAAGATGGGGTTTAGTTATGAAACCAAATTCAATATCGGTATTGTATACTTATCTGAATGATTAAAATTAATTATTCTAATCCATTATTCATTCGACGAATTTTAATTAATTTTCTAGATTTATTTTAATGAATACTGCTTTGAATGAATCATATCGATTCAATGATTTGTGAAGAGAGCATTATGTTCATTAAAAGCATTCACTGAATTTTAACTGAAAAGGAGCATATGGAATTAACATTCGATAAAATTGCTCAAAACAATATTTATTAAAATGAGTCATGTACATCTTCAGTAATTAGTAAATTTGTTGAAGATATTGATTGAATAATTTCAATAAAATCGGGAATTAAAACTGTCATAAAACTGCACATGTTTAACAAAGAATTTAACCCTATTTAATGTTTTGTTTTTCCTTTTTTTTTCTTGTAATTTAAAAATATATATATAATTTCTAATATTAATCCACTTAGTCAAAACCAAAAGAATGATCAATTTTTAGATTTTAATGTTTGAAATCAATAAATGGACAGCCGTAGAAAGTAAAGTTCATTTGTTGGTTTATTTTCTGTAAGCAGAAAATCCGTAATTTTAAATAATCTAAAACTGATATGAATGCATTCAAAATATGTCTGTTTGAAGCTTGAAGCTTTGAATTTTAATATTTTAGACCAATAAATGGGCATTTGGAGAAAGTAAATTTCATTCGTTGGATTCATTATCTTCTGAAGGCAATCATTCCAGAATTGCTGCCAGAGAGACAAATAAGTGCCTTAAATTTGATCTAAACTTTCGTTTCGTAAAATGCTGAATGCATTTTAAACAATTCATATATTGACATGAGAATATTTGTCAGTCGTACTCATTAGCGAATATTTTCTAATTTATCCATTTACCTTCACTGTTGTTACATGCTACATTTTTATTTTTATTCATTCAAACCATCGCAACAGCAACTTTTAAAGAATTCCATCCAATACACAAATACAGAAAATTTGAAGTTGCGCCAAAAGTTTAAGAAGAATAGATGTTTCCCAACATGTTAACTCCAATTTCCTAAATCTTTTCAAAATACATTCTTGCGAACTCGAACATGATTGTGATGTTTGCAGCGCGAGGGAACTCATAATCCCCCCCCCCCCTGAAAACAATTATCGGTTTTCAGATTATGTGTTTCCCTTTGCAGCTGAAAATGATGTAACCAGTTCTCCTCTCAACCAAATGTAAAATTATCATAAACTTACAAGTTCTCAGCAAGGGATCTTTAGATTAACAAAGAAAGCGGTTGCTTCCTGTGCAAGGCCAAATGTAGTGAGAATATTTATTCCTCATGTTGTTACTTAGTATTTATTTCTGTTGTTCTTGCATATTTATCTCAATGCTCACTTAAGAATGTATTTTTAATTAGAATCGAACTCATTCCTTTTGTCATTATTAAAGACAAGTTCATGTGTTTTCCCAGGTTGTTACATTCACCAGCTTCGCAGTAGATTAATTTAGTAAGCAATGCTCAGAGCAAGAGCAGAATGCTTTGTTTGTGGAAGAAACTTGTATATTTGTTTCTGCCTTATTCGTTACATGACTAGGATAAAGACAAATACGAAAATTAATTGTTGCGTTACTGTCAATTCAAGCAGGTTGAAATTATCAGGATGACCAAGTATTTTGTTGTTCAAAGGTTAGA
Organism: Argiope bruennichi; assembly: GCF_947563725.1. Taxonomy (NCBI): domain Eukaryota; kingdom Metazoa; phylum Arthropoda; class Arachnida; order Araneae; family Araneidae; genus Argiope; species Argiope bruennichi. The sequence goes on along the minus strand of NC_079159.1, from coordinate 81,878,792 downwards.
CTATAGGAGTGGCTAGTTAAACAATGGAAAATGTATCTACATAAAACAGTTTTGTGAGTTGTTTGTTGCAGTGATTTTCTCAAAATTAATGTTTTTATTATAGAAATGAAACCCATTGTTGTAGCAAATATAATTAAATTTTCTAAATAGCAATTTAACTTCAATTTATTACAACTTTTGAGAACTTGGATATTTGCCAATTTTTGATTACAATGATTTTACTATATTACAATCTATATATAAAGAGTAATTGTTTGTGAAAATTGTAACTGGAACTAAGTTTCATATTTTTGACCTATTTAAACGTACCATCTGCTTCGTTACTAAGCACATTTTAATACAACAGGAAAACGAAGGTCTACACTTGACTGAAATTGTTTTTCTGCGGTGGATTAGTGAAAGTGATTTATTTGAATATCTCTTAACAAGATGAACTATTAATCACTGCGTTTTGCAAAGAGATTAGTTTCAGTATTTTTCAACTCATCTTTTTCCCTTTTTTATTTGTTTTATAACAAAAATATTATCGATTGATTTGTTGAGAAAATATAAAAAAGTATTCTACAAAGAGATTTCAGCACGAGCACTTGTGGAATATATTTCACAATTACATAAATATATATTATTATTTATATTTATTTTAATTAAGTCTATCAAATAATACTAAAAGGAAGAAATTTGGAATATTATCTATAATCTGTATTACAAATGTACTGATTATGCTGAAAGAAGGCTCAGTATTGAAATGGAGCAATGACAGACATTTTGCTAATCACTAAAAATATTTACCGAATAATTTTTAAAAAATTGTTTTTAGGTATTAAGAAAATCATATATCAAGAGATCAATTGAAATTTCATTATTATTATTACATTCTGCATGTAAAACAATTTATTACTGCAAACTAAGCTTTTTTCAAGTGTCATATATAGTGGCAGTAAATTAGTTTTATTTCCTTGTAATATTTTCCATATGTCCAACGCAATTTTTTTTTCAGAAGGAAAGTAAATAAAAGTATTATATATAACTCTAACTCTGTGAATTCTTTTTAAATCGATAATTTCAAAGATTTCTAAAATCCAATAGAACTAAAAAATTGAAATCAGTAACTTTATTGATATTAAAACCTACCGAAAATAATATAGTTTGGAAGATGTCATTTATTGCCCCAAGCTAAAGTTCAATGCAGGTTTGTGATATTTCCGAAAAATTAAGTAACGCATGCAGGAATATTTCAAGGGGGAAAAAAATCTAAATTTGTTTTTTACATTTGTTATAAAATATAAAATGTAATCTTATTCCATACTGATGCCGATGAAAAATAGAAAAATAAAAGGATTTACATTTAATACAAAATGTACAAAAAAGTATAATAAGCTCTTATTTTCCTAAATAATGCATTTAAACATATACCCTTAGTAATGAAGTTTTATTAAGAAAAATACACAATTGTAGAACTACGTTTTGAACTCCGTGGAAGTTCATACTAAAGGTAAAAGAAAATTAATTTTTATACAGGTCCTACGATATAAAAATACTTTCTTTACGTCAACAGTGCGCAAACAAAAGGCTCCATCTGTAAACATGGTATTTGTTTGTTTTTAAAATTAGAAGATTTTCGTCACTTAGTTTGGATAAAAATAATATATTATACAATATATTATTACAAGCTATGAATATGCTTTTACTCACTTTCATTTAAGCTTGCTTTTTTAGAAATAAAGGGTGCCCCAAAATTAACGCAATATTTGAATTGGCCGCCATTCGTGCAATGTATTGGCAACCCTATTTGAAAAACTATTTGATAGCCGATAGTTTAGGGTTAAAAAAATGGAGCGTTTTACCCTATGGATAGAAAAATGGAGTTGTTTTACCCTATAAAACTACGGATTTTCATTGTTGAACCATATTTCAAAAATAATGTAGGTATGGCAGCCATAGTTCGAAAATTTGAGAATTAGCCCTCTATATCGTGCGATTTAACGCCATTGGATTTCTTTTTATTGGGCTTTTGAAGTCAAAGGTTTATGCCAACAGGCCTACAAGCACGCGTGCATTGAAGGAGGAAATTCAATGTTGCATCAAAGAAATTCAGCCATATTTATTCAAAATGGTCATAGAAAATTTTGGCAAAAGAGTCGCATGTGCCAGCAAAGCCGTAGTGGCTATTAGGCTTATGTGTTATTCCATATATAACCTTTTCCTTTGTACTTTCAGATTCAATAAAAAAAAAAAAAAAAAAAAATTAAAGGAAGAAAATGCTGCACTTTTTATTTAGTTCAAATTTTTCTTTAACTCATAAAAAGAAATCCAGTGGTGTTGTTTGTTGTTTGTTTGTTTCTTATGGCACTTGCCACTGACAAGCCCGCTGTTACGAAGACAGCGATTTAAGCCTGAGGGGGGCGTCTCTTATTTTTTATAGCAGCGCCAACTAGGGCCAAGAGTACGACTTTGCTACTCACGCATCACTCATTCGCTTGCACAACCCCTTTTTACAGGAGGGCACATTCACACATCTCACAGATAGAACAACAGAAGAACAACCATGCCCAAACCGGGACTCGAACCCGGGACGCCCAGATCACGGGGAAGACGCGCTACCCCTATGCCAGGACGCCGGCCCAGTGGTGTTAAATCACATGATCTAGGGGGCTAATTCTCAAAATTTTGAACTGTAGTCGCCAGATTTTCCTTATTTATGAAATATTTTTTAACAATGAAAACATTTGTTCTATCGTATAACTCTCCATTTTTACTAATCCTAAACCATCAACTGCTAAATGGTTTTTCTATTAGTGTTGCTAACATTTTTTTGCACAAATGGTGGCAGATTGAAATCTTGCGTTCATTTTGAAACACCATTTATAAAAAAAAATATAGACATTTCATTTAAGAAATACAAAATTATATTCCGAATAAATTTAGATTGCTATCTTCCACTATTCACGTCTCAATAGTCAATAAAATGATTCATTTCAACAATTAAATTGCTTACAAATCTCTAGATGTTATTTCATGGATTGAATTTTAAACCGGAAAATTGCTTTGTGCCCAATTCCGAGCAATTCAATCATGCGAATAATGAAGGATTAATCCGAAAGTAAAATTCCACATTAATTCTTTCTCGGAACTCTAAGTCGAGTAAACCCAGAGAAGTGTTTCTCACCAGAAAGCAAACATCAGAAAATCAAATCCGGCGGCGAGATTTCAGTCAAGTAGAAATTTCCGTTAACTGCTAATCACAGAGGTAGAAGTGAACGTCATCGGCTTATCGAAATTCCGGGAAGAGAATTAAAAGGGATTAAATCAGACCACGAGATCAAATTTTGTGATGTATAAAGAGGCGGGGATGCACATTCCACGGAGACGCATGAGAAAACACCGCCGTTCGTTTCTCTAATTTGCATCGGTTACTTTTGCTTGAGTTATGGAATTTTGGTTGGATAACGCACACAAAAAAACTCGCAATGAATTAAGGGAAGCTGGATGAGAATTATGCTGATAAAGAATTGCTTATAGTAGAAAAGAAAGGAGATATCAAGCATTCATTTTAAAAGCAGAAAAATTGCTGAATATCACTTTATTCTAACGAATGATTGTTTCAAAAATTCCATTATGATTGTAATTCATAATAAAGTAATAAATGTAATGTTTTTAAATGCGAGATTATGTAAGAAATACAAGATTTTATTATCAGAATAAATGAGTTAGGGGCTGTTAGAATTATACTAAATTGTATTTTTTCATTACAAACAAAAATATATTTAATTTTAATAAATGCCAGGATTTTTTCCTAATCAAATTTATTCTGGCTTTATTTCTATTTAATATTATTTTTAATACTTAATTCATCTATCTTTATATTTTGCTTTTAAGTTTATTGATCAAAAACTCCATTTTTTATGTTAAAGTTCAATTATAAAGTCATACATTTAACAATCTTCATAATAATATATGGTCAAGTTTTTTTATATTATCGCATTTTTTAATTCATAATTTTAGCTACTGTAATATTTTGTAATCAGCGTTTCCTTTGAGGGCCTATAAGATGCGCCATTTACACAAAAACAATGAATGAATTGATCATTAACAACTAAATTCTGGAATTATTAAAATATTGCAGGGTGATGAGGATTATTTTCAGAACAACAGTGCAGCATGATGTGACTGAAAGAATCGCTTGATCAACAATCTCATATAACGCATTGTCATATAATGCGATGAAAACATTGAGTCTAGATCACATATGACACGATGGACATTGTAGTATTTCGCTTAAAATAAATTTAACTTTTTTCATAAATTTTGATATTTTTGTTTAGAAAAAAAAATTACACATTTCTCTACTATTTATATATGAGTACTGAAGGCGACAGTTAAAAAAGTAATATATTATTAGTAATAAGCATAACCGCAAATTAGACATATTTGAAATTGAATTTATCTGATCAATAATTCATAAAATGAACAACACGATTTTCTCCTCTGCGCAAGCAATTTCATTCATTTACAGATATTTTATTGATCAGGAGTCTGATAACAATATATTCCCTATACATTAATGTACTTTTTATCATCTGACATACGAAGTAAACAAACAAAAAAAATATTGCAATGATTAAAAACTTCGAGATTTTAAAGAATCCACTCCTTTTAGATCTCATTTATGGTGAAAAGCATGTGTTTGGAATTATGTATGCCTGTTTGATGGTCTGCCTATTCGTTTATATATATATGAAAGATAGTCAAAAATTCTTTAAATTAAACTCATGAAATTTGATATATAGTCCGTACTCCAATTTTTTTTGAATTTTTGTCGAATTTTGAAGGAAAGCTGTTTAGAAAAAGATTGTCTATTTCTCTATAAAATTTAAATCAGTAACATCACTTTAAACAAACTGTTCACTGAAATTGCTGCAACTTTGATAAATAAAATTTGGTAATTTATACTTATATTAAAATTTCTGTGATATAATAGATTTTGAATAAAATCTGACGGTGAGTCGAGTGTTTGTCGTTCTGTGCATTCGTATATAAATACCACAAAAAACTACAACTTACATAAACAAAATTTCGCACATATTCCTAAAATGTAGTTATCTATCAATGCTTGAGCGAAATCTTTTAACAGGTTGACTAATTGTCGGCCTGCATATGGATAATTAAAAAACGAAAATCCTTAAATAATAAAGTTTGTTATACACTAATGTTACACAAATTGCAGCTGTGTATAAAATTTTACTTTTAATCGATTGACGAAAAAGCGTTAAAAATTCGTTTATTTCATTATATATCGAATTTATTTCTTCTATATTATACGAAGAACAAAATGCGCATATCCAGAAATTTAAGGGGGAAAAACATAAGTATTTTGGTATTTACAGCCTCGCCCAAGGTTTAAAATGTTTATGAGAGGGACATGAACATCTTTATTAAAGATATACTAGACATTTTCTATAGATCACTCCCGTTTTCTTTCATTCTACTGTAAAAAATTGCTAAAGGTAGTCTCATTATATATATAATTTTTTTTATCATTTTTTCATTCTTTGATTTTAAATGTGGGTGATCCTAAAAATATTGTTACGAAATTTCCGGGGTGCGTTTGGATAGTGGGGGTTATATGGTGTGAAGAACGCTCAATCACCAGGCGGCAGTAGAAAACAAAACAACGACGTTTATTTACGCGAAGACACACAGGACAGCACAAAGACGACAACTATATACAGCACAGAAAACGATTATCTTCAGCCGAGATCTGCAGCATACAACAGCAGCATACAAAACAGCATAAACAGCAGCGTACAACAGACTCTACTACAGCCAGTAGCACTCCGTCGCTGCTCCGCTTATCTCTGTAAGGCCGGTTCCGACTACTCTGCCCTAGCAGCAGCGTCCGCTTCCTTTTATAGGTCTCAGGAGGCAGGGCTAGACGCCTCTCAACCAATCAGGAACGTTCGAGGCGTATCTCGGTTCCCACTGGACGGTTCGGGAAAATTCTCGATGTTTCGGGTATAATCTATTTTCGCGCCAAAGTCGCCAAATTTCGTCGTCAAGTCGCCAAATGGTCGCCAATCTCTGGAACCTCCGACGCGACCACGGACTCCGTCCAGTACAGATGATTGTAAAACATTCTTTCCGAGGGTGTAACCAACTATGCTGGGAAGCAGCATTACAGATTCGTATCAATATTAAACTCTTGTCATAAAACTAAATGCATGGCTTGAATGTTTGAGACTGATATATCAACTTAAGAACCATTCTCGTTTTTTATTCAAAATTCGAAATTTTAAACATAATGTCCTTTTGACCTTGGCATGCTATTGAATTTAACTAACATAGTTAATTAAGGAGTATGGATTTTATGGTAAAGGTTTTTATTAGGTATACCAATTTTTGAATATTAATTCAAATTTAATTAATTATTAATAATTTTTTAAAACTTTCAATATTTCGGAAATTTAAAAAATTGAACTTACAAACTACGAATAAGCAAATTTATTAACATTGCAATAATGCATCACCAGAATTTTAGTTTATTCTATTATATTTATTCCATAAAAAATATCAAAGTTATGAAAATATAGATTTTTTTTTCTGATTATCCAATAAGTGTCTGAATTAATTGCAACTTTCTTAATGGTTTACTTACTTTTCTGTTGACAAGTTGTAGTTTTACTTCCACACGTCAACGATATTAAAAAAAATGGCGCATTTTGTAACATTAATCTGAAAAAGAATTTTAAATATATTATTGTTTTTTACAATATTTTAATAACATTTTTAAATTCAGTCATTGTCGAATATCGTTGCTTAAGAATTTTAAAGACTATATTACAGAATCGTGTATTTTGATAATTATCACCACTAATAAGAATTGAGTTCGTGCTTTACCTGAAATAATTGTATAGTTTCTTCTATCTCCTTAAACCAACAGCCATTACATTGAACAAACATTATTATTTCAGAGAAATAAATTTTGTTAATTCTCATCCTTTAGGAAATTGTATGTTTGTTTGGATTATGAATAATGTTTCCAAAACAACTTATAAAAAAATAGTTTAACTAAAACATTTATATTAATCGAATGTCTCTGCCATTATCGTTTACTCTCAGCAGATCATTTCATTAAAATCTCTTTCACATGCCGATACTATGCAAAACGTAGTTCGTTAAATTATAGGACAAAAAAATTAGAATAATCGAAATTATGTTATCGGAATCATTAATTTAAATTAACTCTTTTGATAGTTAATAAATGCTGGTATCACAAACTAGCTTTTAGATAATATTTTCTGTGTTGTAAATGAGTTGAGAAAATAATTTAACAAATTGTATTCAAAAGGAAACTTCACGTGGACTATTCTGTAACTGGAATTCATCCTCCCAACCCCCCACTAAATCTATAAAAATAATTACAGAAGTACAAACAGCACTACATTTGCTTTTGCTAAAATATTTCAAACTTTTATAAGCATAAATCAATTATTTGTAAGTACTTTTCATTTACGGAATCGAAAATTCTCTGCGCTTTTACGCTTACAGGACACGTTTATTTAGTGGAAAAAGGGGTGGGTGAAAGGAAATATAGAAGGACGGAGATGTTTGTATTTAACTAAAGGGTCAACTTGTATTATTCGTGAGGTTGAGAAGCTTAAAAACTTCAGATAGTTTGTAATAATGTCGGAAAAATTACTAATTCACAATAAATGTCTTTAGAGAAGTTTTATTTTCTAAACATTAAATTATTATGAATAAATGAAAGGTTTCTATTCTTTAAATTTGGTAAAATCTCTTTTTTTGTTATTGAGATTTTTGATATTAACAACAGTAGATCATTTCAATCATATTTGATGATATTACATAAAATATTTTCATGCTACTCCTAAAGCTTTTTCTCTACTTGAACTTACCATATATAAAATAAAAACACAATTTTGAGTTCAAATAAAATAGTATGGTTAAAAAACGACACGACATGCACATACATGTTGAAAAAAAATTGAAATATATCGAATGGAGCGAAAACCAAAATCAAAGGATTCCGGTAATGTACTCATCCTTTTGTATATCACATCCCTTAGCAAAGTAGAATCGTCGAAAAGTGATAATTTTGGGATACTGAAACGAGAAGTATCTAGTAAGGAAATGCTTGATTGATTGATCTGTTGGGAAATATCTGATTAAATTGAATCGATAGTTAGATAGGTTTAAGCTATGAGACATTGTATATTTCAGCATTGCATATTTATCATGAATTTATTTCAATGAGAGCTATTAATTAATCCAATCAGTTATTCATTCGAAGAATTTTAATTAATTTTCCGGATTTATTTTAATGAATGCTGCTTTCAAGGAATCATATCGATTCAATGATTTGTGTTGAAAGCAGTATGTCCATTACTGAATTTTAACTCGCTGAATTTTAACAGAAGGGAGGCATTCGAAATCAGCGTTCGATAAAATTGCTGAAACCAATATTAATTAAATTGAGTAATGTATGTTTTCAATAATTATTTAATTTGTTGAAAATATTGATTGAATAATGTCTATAAAACCGGAAATTCAAATTGCCAAAAATGATTAGATTTCATAAAGAAAACAAATCTATTGAATGATTTCGCTTCTTCTTTTTTATTTTAATTATTGAAATTTAATATTTGATATTAATTCACTTGGACAAAAAAAACGAGAGTTATCAGGCTTCGAATTTTAATATTTTAGATCAATAAAGGACATCTGAAGAAAGCAGATTTCATTTGTCGGATTATTTACTCTAAACAGAAAATATGAAGTTTTCAATAATCTAAAAATGACTGTATATTTTCGAAATATGTCTGAAAATTTTTGCTACTGTCTTAGCAGAACTTTAGAATGAATCTTTTAATTTCAATATTGTAGACCAATAAATGGATATTCGGTGGAAGTAAATTTTATTCGTTAGATTTGTTGTCTCTAGATGGCAATCATCAAATTAATCTAAAATTTATAAAATATTTTTTTTAAAAAATATACCTGAAAGTAATTAATGTTTAAGCAAAATTTAAAAATGAAGCAGATCAACCTTGGTGTGGCGTATTCCCTCGTTGTTTCACCCCGATTCAAATTACGTCTGTTGCTTTTATATAAGACGTAATAATAATAAAACTAAAGTAAAATAATAATAATAAAAAAAAACTCTGTTTCTTGCATTCTATTTTTGTTTCTGTGTTTCTGTCTTTGACATTGCAACATGATTATCCTATACAATTGGGTTGTTGTTTTATTATACTTTTATATTCCATTAAATCTTTCTGTAATATTATCTGGGATATAGCTTGTAGCGACTTCTTTGCGTTTCTGTAAATGACTCAAGGGAGTCACTACACTTTATAATGAAAATTGCAAAAATGATTTGTTTTAATGTTCTTGACCTGTCATTAATGCTCATAAGGGAACTGTTGGAACATTGAACACAATATTTTTATGATACTGCTTAATATTTACAATCCTTACAATACTATAAAACCATCGTGACACTATTATGAAACAACTTGTGTGATTTAGAATAAATAAATAATGTGTAATATTATAAAATGCGAATTATTATACTTAGAATATATTTTTGTTAGAGCATTGAAATGCGTTGTAATTTCATAATAATATATTTGAAATTAATAGTATATTCTTTTGAAATTAAATGAAATTCTTTTGAAATTAAATGAAATTCTTTTGAAATTATATTCTTTTGAAATTAATAATATATTAATAATATATTTTTCTTAATATAATAATCTATTCTTTTTACCATTTTTACATAATAGATTTTGCTCAAAATTGGTGAGTCAAAACATTAGTATTCAGGTTATAATAGAAACTAATTAAGAATATTTAAGGCTTGGTAATAAACTAATGAAACTGTGTGCCCATGTTTATGGAAAAGTAAATTGTAATTTTACCGCAAGTGCATGATATTTTACAAACAGCTTATTAAATAAGATATAGTTTGTAGAGCATATTTATATTAATAACAGAAAATTAGAACAAAAGCTATTCGTAAATATTAGACGATGGAACGAAAGTTTATATGATTTTGTAAAAGAAAGAATTTTGTCGTTAATGGAAAATTTATAATGCCTTTGACGAACAGATTTATCTTGTTTTTTTTTTAAAAATATGAGCGGATTTAAAATGTAACCTCTAAATAAATAGCTAAAAAGACGACATTCAGACGAATAAGAATTTCACCTAAATTTTAGCAAAATTTATTAGATGTTTAAATATTACATTATTCTGTTATCATCACGTAGCGAATATAGGTGAATTTAGCTCTTGAATTGAGTCCTTAATTAATATGTTAATTAAAAATTGTGCCCTATGTTAAAGAATTAAAACCTTAGTCAACAAGAGCTGAGTTATAGTTAATTTATTATAAATGAAATAAATATTTAAAAGCAAAGACTTAGTCTTAGATATAAACTTTATTCGTGAAATCTATTAATATTTATTTGATTTATTCAGGATATTAAATCAAAATGCAGAGATAATTAAAAATTAGATTCTTCAATAATATTATTATAGGGGCAAATAAAAACTCTTCAGAATATATAACCTGTAATCTAATTTTAAATTAAAATCCCGCAATACATTCGAAATAATAGGGATAAATTATAGTGGCGTTAAATTCAAGATGCAGAATAATTTGATTAACATTAATTTTGTTTCAAAAATGTAAAAGAAATGAGCATATATTACTTACTTAAAAAATTACTTGAAGTAAAGTAAGTCAAAGTTACTTAAATTTCTCATTACTTAAAAATTTTTCAATATTATGCCTGTTGCTGATTTTCTTTCTTAGTTTTATACTGCAAGCGACATACCGTAAAAAATATGTTATTTTTTATAAAATATTTTTGGATTTTTAATAAATCTAAGTAAGAGCCTTTTCTTTGTTCAATTATCTGTCGTATGAACCACCTGATTCACTTTGTATAGACATACATATCCTGTCATATTTTCATAAACTAAATTTATTTAACTAAATTGATTTTAGATGAAATATTCCTTTGATAAATGTAAGTTTTTATATATGTAGTGTAATATTAATCTAAGATGAGCATTTCAATAATTTGACCTCTATTTAAATAGACGTACTTCTGAACACTAAAGCGAACTTAATGTAATTCTTCTCCATAAATAAATTTACTTTTAATTAATTAAAAACTACATCCAATTACTTCATTAACTGCATTTTTAACTTTGTAGATTTGAAACATCTGAATAACTTAAACGTCTCTCATTCATTTTACTTTTTATACTCTAATGTGCTAAAAATATCAGCATTTTTTAGTAGAAATTGAATACTATAAGAAATTATCGCGAAAGACTTATTTAACTCAAAAACAAGATAATAATTCTCCCAGTGCTAATAAAGATAATATATTCAACCATCGATGAGTTAATTACCAGCGAATGTTTCATTACGATGAAAAAATCTGTAATACAAGCATGTGCTACAAATAAAGGGATTTCTTTTTTAAAAGAAAGCTATTTTTTAGCCTTATTATATATTCTTAGCTCACTGGATAAATTTTAACTTTTCATTTTCATATGGTACTTTCTAAGATCATTTGGCAGTGAATATATTAATACGTTTTTATAATTTTGAAGGATTAAATTTAATGAATTCAGTTATCTCAAATTAGGTATTTTGTGAACACAGTATATTTATGAAGCTTTTATTAATTTCATTCAAAAATAGACAACAGTATAATATAAAATCGAATTTAATTGCAGAATAAACTATTACACTTTCTAAATTTAATGTAGCTATCGAGTTATGTTACTTTCCAAAAGTTACTTTATTTTTTAAAAAATGACTAGAGAGACATCTTAAATTCTTCCAAATGTTTTTTTTTTCTTTTCTTTTTTTTGTTGCCACTCCAGAGGGAGGACATTAGACACTTCCAAATTTAATCGGTACGAGCACCGCTCATCAGTTTCAAAAGCAGCTGCTTCCCCTATTTGTTCTAATTTTGAAAATTCATATGGATCTGAAACTAAGTTCTAAGTGTTCTAAGTTTTCTTTTCTGTTAAGGTATTTTTAACAAAAAAAAAGTTAAATCGAATACATTTTCTTATATTTAGTCTTCAACAAGATCCATACATTTTTATGCATTGCAAGGAAGGTAAATTGAAATTATAGATAGATAACTAAAAGGAAATGTGAGACGTTACTCTGCATTCAATTTTATTTTTCACGACAGCTGGAAGATATTTGACACTAGATTCAACCCTAAACATGAGTTTGAACTTGCAACAAATCCATATACATAGTGAATTTTGGGTGGAACCATGTTTTATGCATCGATCCCCCTCCTATTGCCAAGGCCAGAGTTTTAGATCAAACCACAGTAGCTATACCAATGCTTTTAGAATGGCTTAGTGCAGTTTAAGTACATGAATTGAAACATCGAAATACATGCATTATTCTCTAAATAGTGGGAGCTGCTAACAGATCTCATATCATGTATGGCGCCATGTTGCATCATTGATCAAATGATGCTTTCCCGCCATAAGTGGCAGACGAGAGCTTGACGATGAGTGGGTAAGACGTATCACTCACGCTCATTTATAGTTTTATGTATCCAATGTTAGTTTAGTGATGTTTTGTCCTTGTAATCTTAATAAATATATTTTACATATCAATGCTGATCGTTGCCTTTCCCCACATTTTTGGGGGCTCGACCTTTCTCGTGAATACCCGTAGCAAATCCCGCCACATAGGTGAAATTCTGCGGACGTTAGCACAATTTATTTAAGACTTTAAATTGATGTTAAAAATTTTCAGAAGAGTAGATTTTTGCTGTGGATAATTTACTGGATTGATGATTGGACGTTATACATGTTTTAGATGGATATGACTCACGTAAAACTTTCAAGGTTCAATTACTTCGTGTTCTTGAGCAACTATTATAACATATACTGACTACTTGAACAAAAAATGAACATCATTAACTTCGAAACGAAATACCAATCAAATTAATTAATAATTGTAACTCATAACCGTTATAATTGCTGTACCATAGCGAAATGCAGCTTCGTGACAAAAATTTCAATCAACATGCACACAAACATATGGAATTTCATAACTTTTATTATTTACGATTAACCGAGTTCTAATGATTTATCATTCTTCCATCCCTAGGTGCTGTTTGCTCTCAATCACACACTTCTTCAACATGAATTGCGTGAAAGTGAGATGCAGTCTTCTTACACCACCGAAGACCTTATTCGGCATTACAATTGTGGTGACCTCAACTCGGAAGTGTTTGGACAAGACACTGCGCCTGTACCGAATCTCTCGAATAATTCTTTATCGGAGGAGGACGCCACTCTAGCACGAAACATCGATCTTTACTTTCGACAGGAGCTCATCTACAACCGAAATAAGAGGATGGGAAGTAGAGTGGTGCAACTTATGCAGCAAAATCCCGACCAGAGTCTGTTCTTCGCCTTTGGAGCAGGTTTGTTTTGTTTTGTTCCCTTCTGATAAAATGGCATCATGTCCAGTTAATATTTTTGAAGTATTTGCTTTACTTAACTTCCATAATTCTTTAAACATGTAAAAAATATATAAGTAGACTGATTGGTAAATTGCTAATGAATATTGTTAAAGACTTTTCATTGTTTTATTTGAGTTAATTGCTTTGAACAGAGGTATTATTCGATTCACATATGAAAAATAGTTTCAGCGGAAACAGTACTGAAATGCTTCCATCTGAAAATTTTGGTAGCTTTTAAATTCGTATTGTTGTAGCATCTGAAGAAATTTCAGTAAATATTGTGAAGATTATATGAAGCCATTTTGACCTACTCATTAAATTCGATTGCTCATTTTTATAACATAGTTCTGCAATAGGAAAATCCAAAGCAAACGATTTTGAGGTAATAATAAATTGAAAATTGGCCAGACTTTGCAGATGAAATGGAATGTTTAGAAACAGTTTTTTTTCTTATCCACAGAATAAGATCTGTTGAATGTCAACTTGAAATTATAAATCATAAGATATATTGCTAAATATCACATAGGTTTGGATAATAAGTAGGAAGCGCATAAGTAGCCAGGGCAAACCATTATTAGCAACTTTTGTATGTATGATAGGGATCTGAGTTTGATTACCAAATATATAAGTATGAATGGTAGTTTTGTTGCTATAGCTGAGGAATTGTTTTATGAGTCCTGTTTGTTTTGCATATTTTGATAAAGTATATTTTCAGTTATAGAGAAATTATTACAAATCCATCTATTTTAACGTTATTTCTAAGGTTTCTGTATAATGTTTATATATTTATGCAAAAACTTAATTAATCTTACTATTGTGAACTCCCAATTTCTATTTGAGTTGGCAAGAAGAAGAAAATTTTGATATACTCTTCTGTACGGGAAGAGATGCACGCAAGATGATTGCATAGAGACCATGAACGATAATTCAATTGCCATGGCACAAAATTCACCTTCAACTAATAATTGCTGCACATATGACGATTGCTAAGAGCCCATGAATGGTCACTCAATTGTAATGGCACGAAATGCCCAATCACAAAATGATACTCATTTAGAAAGCAATCTATATAAACGATTTAAATTTATGGCTGATAGCTATCTTTGTTGGCCATTAATACATTCTGAGTCCACTTTTTATTTCATATGCCAACTGCTTTTTGTCTTACTGGAGCTTGAAGTGACACTTACTGGCGAATTAAATTTGCCTCCTCTGACGTTGAAAGAACTGCCATATTTAGTGAATTCAAATCGCTTAAAAAATATGGTTCCAGTCTCATTACAAAAGGAAGTGAATCATTAAAACTTACACTTGTTACTTGATGCAGATTTTGCTGCAAAAATATTTCATAAAATCGGAATCAACTTACAGATATTTAAAAAACAGATAGAATTTATAAAAATTACATTTAGGAGAAAAAGAAAAGTTTATTGAGAATACAGAAAATATAAGTGTCATATTTTAATTTAATTAAGATATTATTATTAATTATTTATTAGATTATTGGAGAGACTATTTTAATTTAATTAATTAGAGCTGTCATATGTTAGAAGTGATATAGATTAAATTTAATATTAATGCGAAGTTCATCATCCCCGTAATTTTAAGGAGAATTCCGCTTAAACATTTATTAGAAAAATTAATTTTTCACAATTTATGAGTTAAATTTAGAAAAAAAATGTTTCAATAGAATAATCTTTTATGATTTAAAGATAACATATTCGTGTAAAAATTAAGAAATATTCCTTTAATAATTTGACAGAAATAATCAGGAAATTTAAGAGAGCTTTACTAAGTAGTCAATACTTTCGATTAAGTAACCATGTTTATTTAAAAATGAAATGATACACACTTTTCTTTTCAATATGCATAATTTTTATGATATGCATTTTATCAGAATAAATATGGCATTAATTGAAGCATTTCTAAGCAAATCTGCTTCAAATTATTCGAATTTTGCATTAAGTATCATTTATTTATATATTTAAAAAGGCGTAGTAAATGTTCTATAAAGCGGAGAAATAAATTGTTACAAATTACAGTAACTTTCATCTGGTTTTGACAAACTCGGTTTTTCTTTTCATTTTAAAATCATATCAAAGACAAAAATCATCAGAACCAATTGAGAAACGGAAAACATTCATAATTAATCGAAAGCCGCTTTTATATCAATAATTGAAAGTGGCTTTCTAAAATCACTAGAAAACTCAAAGCAAATTGATTCAAATTAAGAAACAACTAACATCTCAACTTCTGGGCGATTAATTTGGAAAGAAGCACTTCTGTTATTCGATAGATAGTTAAGAAAATAAGATTCGTTAGTAAACAAATGTAATCAATTTTTCAGATATCAAACAGTATGTTCCATCTCATCATTTTCTAACCATTAACGAAGTATTTTTCCAATAAACAACAATATAAGACAGAATGTTAATCGCCCAGAAAATAACTCTTGAAGAATAGTAGAATCAAATCGAATTGCACTCCAAGGAGAAAGAAAATTAATCTACCTTCGCTTTCGCATGTTTACGGAATATAAAGCTGACTAATGTCTTTTGATTTTCTAATCAAATTATCCTTTTATTTGGTTATTCCAAATGATCTCGTTGTTCTAAGAGTGAATTCAATTATATTTGGATGAGTAGTCTTATTCGCTTATTTCAGTTTTCCTTCTTTCTTCTTCTTGTAAGAGATTTTTTTATACTTCATTTCATTTCATTAAAATTCCTGTTTGTGAAAATGGCAAAAGAAAAAATTTCAGGCTCAAATCTCAGAATAGTTAATTAAAAAAAATCAATTATATTTCATATTTGACTGCATTTTTGAAATTTGTATGTCTCTTTGCAACATAATGCAGTGTAATTTTTCTTAATTTTTGTAATAATATTTAATTACATCTGTAGCAAAACGGAAAGGGAACATTTGATCTTTAGAAACGAAAATGTGGAGTAGTTATAAGACGTTAGGATGTAATCTTTTTTTTTTATAGTTTTCCTCGATTTGCTACAAGATGGCGCCACTGATATGAATTAAAACGTAAAAAAAATTAAGCAATTTGCTGATAATAAAAATTTTGAAAATATAAATGAATTGTTGCAATAAATTCCAAAATTCTAGCTTTCCTGAAACTGAATTATAATCTGCTAAAATGTTTAATTTTTATTACTATGAAAAAAATGAAATTAATTAAAAGCATGTGACATCTTCTGTATAAATTAAACTATATAGATGCAAAATAATCAGAAAAGGGAAATAATAACGTATTTCGTATGCATAAACACGAACGAGATGTATTACAAGCTTTCCGTATTATAATAAGCATAAAATTAATGTAAAGAATTATTCTTAAGTTTATTTTAGCTTAGTTGTATTAGCAGCGAAATTTTAAGAATCATTAAAGCTATTTTGTGACAGATCTCATAATTCTGAGTGTCGTCTCGATGACGAGGATGATGCCTGAGTTAGCAGCCCCTTTTCCAAGCTTTTGCTTCACACTGTTGGAAAAATATTTGGTTCGGTCAACTTTTTTCAACTTCAACTTCATATTTCATTTTTTCTATCAAATCAAAGGAGGACTAATTGAAACGTCTGCCGTTCTGTAATTTCAAAAGCATGTAAAAACGATAACACAAAAACACAATAAATTTATCATTTACTTTCCAAAATTCTTTAGTCGCTAATGGGCGACTTTAAATTTGCTTGCTCTGATGATAGACTATCGTTTTATATGATCAGTCTTTTCATAAATTTTAGCTTTGTGTTTTATGACACATAAGGAGAAATTTAATGTGCTATGATATTGAGAGTAATATTTTAACAAATTTCTTAATTGCACTCTTTGTTTGATATTATTACACAGCTGTGAAAATATCTAGTTTTATATCAGTGAAACAGAAAGATGTTCTTTAAGCAATAGGATAATGGAAAGTAAATATTATTAACTCTGTGAAGATGTGATAGTTTTCGCACCGTTTTAAATGCATGCGATATCTAGGCTATTATATAGCTACAATTACGAACAAATTCTTTGCTTACTTATTTAAAAAATATTTTTATGAAATTTTCCCATTAATTTATTCAGCCTCTTAAGAGGAAATCATTATTTTTATTTCTAAAATTTCTAATTTTAGTGCAAGAGTGAGAAATTAAATTTTGCAGCTCAATTATTATCAAAACATGTTCCAATGTTTAATTAATTATAAAGTTTGGATTTTCATAAAACTTCGTAAGATAAAATCAAATTAAGTAGCAACGTAAAATATGAATAAGAATTCTGAGATCATATTAATAATAATTTATTCAAAACTTTGAGTAATTTGAAACAAACTTTTATATTAATTAAAGTTTTCCAAATATATAAGAGTTATTGAAAGAAAATAAAATAATCGGGAGGTAACCATAGAAAGATTGTAAGAGATATTGATATCTTTTAAACATCTAGGAAATCTTATAAAAAATTAAAACTTGCAATAAAAAAAAATCTTCTTTGAAGAATGCATTAATACTGAGATCAGGTTTGGAGATAAAGATTCTTTAAAATACTGAAAGAAGATATTAAAATTTCGTCGTCTACATTTAAATCTCATGAAATCAATAAAAAAAATACAATGTAAACCGGTAATTTTATTCGATAATGGTAATTATTAGGAGATATCAACAGCAACAACCTGAAATTATTTCATGAAAGAAACTTTAAAATAGAACATTAATTTATTCAAGGGTATTTCGAAAGATATTTCGCATATGCAAGAAAAAAGCATTAAACGTGTTAATTTTTCATTAAAATCCAAAGTAAATAAATTCAAATAATTATAATTTAACTTAATAATTTATAAATAACAACGATAATCAATTTCGCCTTCTTACAATTAGTTGATTATAGAGTTCGTAACAAAATTTCAAACAAAGCGGGAGAAATTTCCCTAAAATTTTGTCTTATATTCTCTATTAAAGTTATTATCCCCCTCCCGACAATAAACTGACCATGTTAGAGGAAGCTTTAGGAGCTCCAAATACTCAGATTTTTATTTTCCGAGCTCCTACATAGGACTTGCAGTATAGTAAATAAAACTGTTATGATAAGTTACGAAAGAACCTGTGCAATGAGAAAGGTTGTGCCTTTCTCTTCACATTAAATTTAAATGTAAATTTCTTGTCAGAAACAATGTTTTTTTATTTTAAATTTAGTAATTTAAAATGTTTGCAACTTAATGGGGTAATTTCGAATGAAACAGGAGTCATTCGAATGTAAACGTATCACCTCTGGAAATACTTTTTTTGTCAAATTACATAATCAAATTACATTACTGAAAGAGCTTGCAAATTAATTTATATTAATAATAAATACTGATACAGTAATAAAATATGATACGGTTTTATTTGATAATTTGCGATTATCATATTTCCCGGTTAATATTTAATTAAATAACGTAACCACAGATCAAACAATGAAAATGACTTTCAGAAGTAGAATGGAATGGGTATTTTAAATTCATATATGCTATTCCTTCATTACCAATTTGCATGATCCCTTTGGAAGGCTATTACTGCTTCTTTCAAATCATGGATTTCAAAACCTTGTTTCTAGAATGAGCTCATTAATACATGAAGTCCGGAGATAATCTATATTGTTACAAAATTTGCGGGTTCGTTTGGATAGTGGAAGTGATATAGTGTGGAGAACGCTCAATCAGCAGTAAAAAAAAAAAAAAAAAAAAAAAAAAAAACGACGTTTATTTACACGAAGACAGGACAGCACAAAGACGACAACTATGTACAGCAGAGACGAACACAGTAGACGGCAGTAGCACACTTCAGTAGACAGCAGCACACGAAGCGGATAGACAGAATCCAGAAGGAGAGGGGTTCCTGGGAGCTTCGCACTACCGTCTCTCCAACGGCTGACCGTCTCGCTACTTCTCACACGACTTCACTAACAACACCACGACTTCTTCGCAGCTTCAGTTCCGGGAGGCTTCAGACCAATCAGGACGTCTCTGGGCGTATCTCGGTTCCTACTGGATGGATCGTGAAACTTCTCGAACTTTCCAGTATGATCCATTTTGTCGCCAAAGTCCCCAAATTCATCGCCAAGTCACCAAATTGTCGCCAAGCTCTGAATTCATCGACGCTCAGCACGCACAGATCGTGCATCCTGTCTTTTTTACGATGACACTGGTCGTACTGGGAAGTAAAATAACAGGTTTGTAACAATATATATAGAAAAAGCTAATGTAGGTAGCACAGAAATCGTTCTTATTACTTGTTTTCGTATAGCAACAGTCAAATATAAAGAAACTATTATACGAATTTCATACTGTTTCATTGAATGCTTTTACAGCTGCATTGAATTCAAAGCTTAACTTTGGTAATTAATGGAGGTGTAAATGAAAGAAGAACAAGACATGTTCTAGAGTGTGCACGTCGTGTCACTAAAAAGTCCATAAAGTTCGAGGAAAGAGGATATAAAAATAAAACAAGAACAAGAAAGAGGTTTCAAACAGAAAGCTTAATTGAGCACAAAAATAGACTTACCCCTTGCCTAATGGATAACTGCTATGATTTGTCTACATAAATTAATGTTAATATCTTCCAAAACAATTATCTTATCAAAAATATCTTTTAATTGTCTTAAAACTCAAAAAACTAAATCATACCATCCTGAAATAAACAGTACCCATATACTGATAAACTTCAGTTTAAATCTGAACAATATATTTGCAGCTAAAAAATTTCTTATCCAATAACTGAAATCAAAGCAGTCATCTTTCAACATAGTTCATCAAAACATTCTAATTATGCATTTAACTATATTCCACCACACATTTTAGTAATTAGTGATCGTAGCATCCAGCGATTCCAGCTGTTAATCTCCAATAATATTCAATTAAATTTCCTGCCATTGGGCAGTAAATGGGACATTCCTGTGGGTGGACAATTACATTTGTTAATGGACGCCGCGGTTCAGCTAGGGGTACATTAAGCCAACATGTTAGGTCGGTAATGAAGTCCGTTTCAGCAACTGTAAAATTTACTGTTTTGTGGGCAATAATTAGCGAAACATTCGCTAAAGGGATTGTTTGACACGGATTTGGGTTCAATGCACTGAATTGTGAACTGGAAGATATTGGTGATTTTAAGGTTCATACTGATTAAATCAGCACTTTTAAGAAGGAAATTAGGTGCAATTAGGTTTTAATGGCGACCAAAAAGCGCCAAGAAAAAGAAATCGCCAAATTATAAAAAAATATATTCAAGTACCAAATATTAAGTTATATAATCACGTTATATATTATATAGTTAAATATATCAGTTTGACGATTGCAATCGCCAAGTTGGCGACATTTTTTCTTGGCGTTTTTTGATCGCCGTTGCAACCGACAAGTACCGAACACGAAAACAAAAACTCATTTCTGGAAAAAATAAATAAATAAAAGGACAAAAAGTTGCTATTTTTTCCTAATTTTACTATTTTAACTAAAATTTATTACCTTAATGATTTATTTAATAGTTTTTGTTTCTTCTTTAATATTGAGAAAGGATATATATATGATAATATATATTTGAAAAAAAAATGAATTCTTGGTACAAATTCCCATCTTCGAACGCTTGGTTCAGTGACTACTCGTGGGACTTTATTAAATTACGATGTCATTTATTGGTACTTGATATAATTATAACATATACATTTTTATGTTATAAACAATTTAACAGTTCTTATACGAACAATTCTTGTTGGATCAGTTTTTAAATTTCGTTCTAATGCATTCTCTTTCTTTTGTAATTCATCCTATTATTAAGATTATAACAAATATACATAGTTTTATGGAAAGGAAGAAAAATAAGTATTTTAAATAAGTAATATTTTCCGTTTACTAAAACATTTATTTCTAAATAATACTTCAAAACAGCAAATTTGTTTCCGGTGATGATTGTTGTATTCGTTGATTTTTTTAATGATCTGCAATAAATCATTTTATACGACAATGTTATCAGAAAAACTTAAAGTTTTCCCAACACTGCGTTGTTTCAGTCTCCTTTAAGGTTAAGTGGATTATACTCAAGATTTCAAGTATAATCCACTTGGATTATAATCTCAAGGTTCCAAATATAATCCACTTAAGAACTTTAATAATTTAAGATTATTAAAAAAAAATTCATCACATTTTCTAATTTTGGAAACTGCAAACCTTTGCAACATTTTATATTCGTTTTACATTGCCAATATTGGTAATGCTTTTATTTACTTTTTTATGCATTAAATTTTATAAATCTAATAAACTTTTTAAAGTATTAATTCGCCCAATTTTTGAGTATCTAGTTCCATTATTAAACAGTAAATTAAAAATTGCCGAAAATAATTGTTTTAATCAATATGAAAAGGCAATTCCACTCTACATATTAAACTTGGAAATGAAAGAATAATTTCAATTTTCGTATTTTTCATATTTCACATTTTAATTTTCGTATTTTTTACGATACGAATATTGACTGCGAGGATTGAAGATTCTTTTGTATGTTATCGACCGGATTAAATTTTAAATAATTAAAAAAATTCAGTTACGAGAAATTCATTTATTATTCGGTTTTAGAAAAGAAAGCATTTGGCCAAAATGTAGATTTGTTCCATAGATTGAATTATTTCAGAAAAAAAATACCGTTGTGCAAAAATGATTATAATAATTTTGTTATTACTATTGATTTTCAAGTATTTTAATACTATAGTAAATTGAAATGAAACTGAATTGATTTCATTTAGTAATATGTACGATTCAGATCAGCTATAAATGTTAAAGATAAAAAAAATTGTCTATTATGATGTTTTCTCCTACCTTTAATTCCTTCTTCTTCAAAATGTAGATTTTTAACTTGATAATATTTGTATTTTAGTATACTGTCTATTAATTCCAATAAACATGATTAAATTTAATTCAAAAATTCTCTAACTTTGTAACTTTCTTTTATTATAGTTGGTCATTAAGAAAAAGATTTCCAAAGCCTTCAAATAGATTTTTTTATTAAAAATTAATTGAAATTTGATTGTAAAATTTGTTCAGTCACATTGAAGAATATTATTAATGAAACATCTATATACCACATTAAAATTCCAAATACTATAATTGTTCATGTACAGTATTTTCATTAATTTCGATATAAAATTTAAAATATTTTACTACATCGCTTTTAATTGTTTCAGAAATTGTATTTATATTCACGTGTGTTCTGAGGATATTAAACATTTTTTTACGCAATTTAACCCAAAACTCCTCAATCACATTTTATTAAATGAATAGAAGTAATTTACGTACTTAATACTTATTATTATACGTATGTGTAAATTAATATAAAATCGAAATTTATATTGAGTCAGCGTACTATTACATTTAATATTTAAATTAAAAATACATTCTTTTCAGATACAGTATTTCATTTTCTAAGTCTTGGCTTCCTTTTTCAAATACAAGTAAAACTGATAAAAATTTGAATGGCATATCCTTATCTTCCAAATGGAGCAATAATATGATAAATTTGATAATCGAAATTCCTTTTAGTACCTCCATTTCCATATTTACGACTAGTAAAGAAATGCTTAGAGTAGCGTATACTGTTATTTTTAATGCATTTTTAATTTTATATTTTAGTTTTATTAATTTTAGAACATTTATGAGATATAGTTAAAAATTTACTTGTCAATTCAAGCATCAATCAGATAAATAAATTCAAAGGTGATTGAAAATAAAAAAGCCGTTGGTGTTGTAGCTATAAAAAAAAGAGAAAAACAAACTTTTTACTGTTTAAACAAGAAAGATACATTCAACAACAGAATACTGATACAATAGTTTTCATGAACTTTATCGTAAAGATAAATAAAAATCATTCATTTTGTAAATTTATTCTTTTGTTTTTCAATAAATATATTTAAATTACAAATGAAAAAGGGATTTTACGAAGAAATTAGAATGTTGAGAAAGAATGTCTCAATGTGATGAAGACAAAATGTTTTGCTAATAAAAAATTAATTTATGTTAATATTTACATTTTCAAATAATAATTCAAAATTAATTAATTTGTTATTGACGTTGCTTACGTTTTATACTATACTTTTGTGTACACTTAACAATGCTTTAATATATTGTTTCTCTTTTGTAAATATAAATTTGCTGATGACATAAATATGAGCACATAATAGAAAATAGCTTTTATATTTTTGAAGTGTGATCTTTGAATTTACTTCAGCACGTCAGCTTTCTTCTTTCAAAACCAGAACAATCTCCTTTCATATTCATAGTAAGATTTCCACCATGGAAAAATTATTAAAAAAAACAACCTTATTCATCTTTTGATCATTGAAAAGGTTACATTTTTTCAATGCAACTTTTCTCCGTACTTCTAAGATAGTAAAATAAACAAGAAACATCAATGGTTCTTCTGAAAGATGTTTGCTTTCTTTAAATATATATATAGAATATGATCGCTTGTTTTTTAATCAGGGAGGAAGAACTGACATGGCGTCTGTTATATTTTTCTTTTGATGGAGCATCGTGAAGCACAGATTGAAAGCTTGAGTTACAAAGTCTTAAAAATTTTTTACTTTTACAAATGCACTTTGAACAAAAAAAGAATCATTAATTTATTGTTGAGTATAGTAAGGCAGTTCAGGAAATTTGCTTTCTCCACTTGTTTAGTAACTATGTGTTATTAAACAGATTCAGGGACTTCCCCCCCCCCATTCATTGTTTCTTCTAAACTAAAATACTTTTATTTCTAGTTTTGGTTGATCCTTCCTTAATAATCAGAATGACTTCAAATGTCTTATTTTTAGAGTGATTGTTTAGATTTTATTTCAGTCATAGATATCATTAAATCCATAATGCATGCTGGGATACATCACGAATCATCACGATACATCACGTATCGTGATGTTCGGCATGAAATGTGATTTATTATCAACTTTATTAATCCCTTAAAGCTTTTAATTTCATTCAAGCTTTTCTTTATATGAGACCTTATCTAAAGATAATTGGACTTGAAATGATGATGAATCATGGATTCAGAATTTTCGTGTAAAATCAACTTTGTTTGTATGTTTTTATATGAAACTCAAATAGAAGATGTGGTAAGTATCAATAATGTATTTTTATTTTTGTAAGCAATGGCAAGATTGACTACATAAAATATCAATAATCGACTGTAGCCTAATTATTCAAAAATCAAAATTCTGGATTTCAATATTTCAATCTAGAATTCTTGTAATGTCCGTTATGTCTTTCAAAAATTATTTTAAATGTGAAAATAATGAATATTAAAAAGAGCAGAAAAAGATATAACCGCGCTAATTAAAGTTTTATTTGAAAAGCAATATTTATTCTTTAAGATTGAATGAAATATTTAAATCTCCCTGAATGATATTTGGCTTTAAATTAAATTTCATTTTTTAGACCATTTATAAGAAAATATAATATTTGTTTATTAAATTTTCTGTAACTTCTAGTTTTAACATAAGGGAGAAAATGTTGGCTATTTTATTTTTAGTATGACATCTACTATTACTTTATTTTTCCATAAATAACTCGTATTCAGGATCTGAGTAGACGAAGAGAATTTTAAAACAATTATTTATGAATATAATTATTTTTCAATATTCCTTTTTTTTGCTGTATTTCTTTACAAAATTATCCATTGAAAAATTATTATTCTAAAACTTATTACTTATGTTGTTTATTGCAGAAAACCAGGGAAAGCAACAACTGCAATATGCTGGCATCCTTAAACTCGCTATAAAATTATAAGAAGTACATCAAACTGTTTAAAATGCCCTAAAATTATACCTGTTTTTATTTCAATTTAATCCCCGCTTGAGCAAAAAATTAACGGGGAGATTTATGCAGTATATTTGAGAATCGAGAATGAGTTAGATAGCATTCATGGTCATCATATCATTTCTTCAAACCATTTATTACATTTTCAAATTAGATTTTAAAGCCAATTTAGATTATGACTTTAAATATTGTATTAAAACATGAATGGAAATATTTTAATTATTTTCTAGGTGTAATTTTAACGATATTCTTTATTTAAAAAATGAAAGAAAATGTTAATGCTTGCTACAATTTCACAACAGGGAAAAATAATAAAATAATGAATTTTTAAAAGTTTTGTATATACATGTATCTATGTATATAGAAGAGTTCTGCCCGGACATAATATATATTGTAATCGAAATACAATAGATTAGAAATCCGACTGTAAATCTCCTGGTTGCCCAAATGTCCTGAAAGTGGTATGTCGTATGGCAAGTCGTTTGAAACAAGGCTAATATTTAACGGATTATTTCCTTTTCTTTATATACTAGCATTTTCTACTTAACGGGAAAACTTTTATATTAATTTATTATAAAGATCTAAACTGCTGGCAATCAACTATAACCATATCTATTGATGTCAAGTAGCACAATAAAAGAAAAATAATATGTATAAAGAAATATTCTTCAAACAATTGAACTTTTAACATTTAACTGGGAGGTGCTCTCTCAGACCTCTAAAGATGGACTTTCGCTCATCCCTATTCTATTTTATCTCACTCGAATAGATTGACCTTGTAGCTTCTTGTTTCCTGAGCTTCACTACACGTGCTTTTTTTAAATCGGTTTCTACGAATGCTTTTAAAATTATTTCATCTATTTCTTTGCGCGACGTTTGTGAGACCACACCTCCCTTTTAATGTTCTACTATTATACAAGGCTTAGCAAATGACTCTAAAACTTGATCCTCGAAATATCATGCAACCTGTTGATCCTCGTTATGAAGCAGAGCTTAAGGGACTTTTAAATGAAGCAGAAAGTGATTTTAATGATGATGATAATTGTACGGATTTTTTCGATGAAAGTTCGAATGATTCTGTACGTATGCTCAAATGTAATTACTTTTTATAGTAATAATGTATTTTGAAAAATTTCGAAAATATATTAATATATCAAGCGAAATATTTACAGAATTTAGAGGCTGGTTTTTATATTAGTACTTAATCTGTATGTTTACAATGCCCTCAAAAATGGTGCTTTCAACTGCGTTGAAGTGATGTCGATAAAAAAAATGTCCATTTTACACATTGCATTTTTTTCCCGTTATAATTGTTGAATTTCACATTATATTGTTTTTTATATACTTTTGAATTATGGAAAAATAAATATGATTTAAAAAGTAAAAAGTAATATGTTTTTTTCAAGAATATTATTTGTTGTAACATTTAATTTGCGAAGAAAATGTATGTTCAAACGAAATGACTTTTTTCAATGGTAATATATTTTGAAAAATTTCTAAAACATATTTATTTACATATCAGTAAAAATATATGTAGAATATATTGACTGATTTTCGTACTAATATTTTCGGTAGAAAATTTAATTTGTGTGTAAATAATATGCGGTCTCGTAGACCGCACCTCCCTAGTTAAGTCCCAAATTTTCCCCTCCCCAGTTAAGTGTTCATTTTTTCCAAATTTTTCACTGTTTGTAGGGGTCTTATTTGCTTTAGAAAACTCTTAAAGGATGTAGAAATAAAAAATAAAGTATCTTTAGCTTGGATCCTTCTATTCCAATCCGTTGGCAGCACTCAGGTATGAACGAAACCATGATAAATGATTCTTTGGAAAGTAGAGCTCCTTTCTTCGATGTGGTGTGAAAACTGGCTGATTAATGACATATTCCAGCTGTCCTGAGTTCACTCAGAAGTCGGCCCTGGTCACTTGTTGAAGATATTGACACTTCTATTTATAGATTTCACAATCACTGGATTGTTTAGGTTTTTTGTCTCTTTCTTTTTGAAAATACCGAGGAGTAAAAAGCAGTTTTATGCTTCACTTTCCGTGATCGTCAAAGATTCGAAATGGAGATTTTGACGAATCTCTACGTTTTAGATGTAACTGAGTCCGAAAAACACATTTCTGGCCCTACATGTGCCTATGAACAAGTTAACTCCCAAACGCTTTGAGCAAGATTGCTGGTATTTGGTATATGGAATTACAATAAAATTGGATATTTGATATTTATCAAATTTTGAAAGAAATCAATCCTCAGGAAGTCTGTCTATCAAGCTGTTCGAGTACAAACGAATTTAATAACTACAAAACATAGAAGGCCAGGACAATAAAATTTAGATGGTGTTGTTTCTAATGGCACTTGTCATAGGCAACACCACTGACTTTAGAAGTCAGTGATTTTAAACCAAGTGTGCTTCTCTTGTTTTTTCAATAGCTCTATCTAGGGCTAAGCGTACGACTTAGCTACACACACGTCACAGCCCTTTTTACGGGGTGGACTTCATTCATGCATTTCATTCACTCATCCACAGATCGCAATTTAGACCTGAATCAGAGAATGACCAGTACTACCGGATCCAGGTACCCCCAGTGGTATTACTTTAGACATGGATGATTTGTGACCACGATAGATTTATACGTGCTCCAGCCACCACACACGCAGTGAGTCTGCGGCCGGCTGGGTTCGAACTCGCAACTCAAGGGACGCGAATCCAACGCTCTACGAACCAGGCTATACCGGCCTGTAAAATTTAGTACACATTTGTAGTGTCTCAAAAATCGACACTTTTAACATTTGAACTAAATTCATCAAACAGTTGATTACTTTTCAGTCTGTACTTTCGCAAGATGTAAACTAAATCAATCATAAACCCAAAATTTAAATCGATGAAATTCGGTTTGTTACAGCTGTAGTTTTGTGACAAGTTTTGGTGCCATTCGGCCAGTAAAAAACGTCCAAAATACGTGTTATCGTAATAGATTCAGTAAAAATGCTAGATTCATCCTATAGGTCTATATTTCATAACTACTGTTCACCAGTGTCACTCTAGGTATCCGGTGTCTGTCAAGTCCCACAATTTTATGTGGAGACAAAAAGATAGAATCTTTATTTAAAAGTATAGGTGAAAGATTCAGGAAGACCGTTTCCGCTTTTTTTGGTAGCTTTTATATTTCCATAGGCAATATGAATGTAATTTAAATAAAAAACTTGTATCCAAATAAACTTAATTTACGTTATTAAACGATAAGAGTTGCATATAAGACATCTTATATTAAAAATAGAGTATGTAATCTGAGATATGCTGTTTAATATATGTTCATTCATTTTGGCTTCAATCGCCGAAATCTTACGGTTGAAAACAACCATCCAACATCGGAATTCTCCATACTAATAGTTGCAATCATTTTTCCTATGCTTTATATATATTTTTTATTTATTTACTTTAATTTGTATTTATTGTGATTGCTTAAGGGAAAATATATGTAATATGTTGAATAAATTCCCTTTAAAAATTATAAATTATGTCTGCAAACGGCATGAACATTCCTAGTTCTTTTTTCTAATTTCATGATGACGTCTAGAGAATACCATTATGGAAATATAAATATTTGGCACGAAAATGAGATGCCCTTTCAACAAAGTTTAAATGAAATAAGTTTTCCCAAAATAAACATGCTTCATGTATCAAACGATGAAAATTGCAGATGAAGACATTGTAGATTAAAAATAGGGCATGCGATCTGAGATATGCAATATTATATAGTTGCTATATAATATAGTTGAAAAAATGTGTTTGTTATTCACATGTTACTTATATACCATTGCAATTTCTCAGGAAAAATATCTTTAATATGACGAATGTATTCTCTAAAAAAATATTGAGTAAAATCTGTTTGGCTGTTGCTATTTTTTTTCAAATTTTGGATCAAAATGTCCAGACATTTTTTTCAGCAAACGTCTGTAAAATATTTGTATGAAAGCAATTATAATAATTATAATTTATTAAGAAATATCGAAACTACATATTTATAAATTGTCTCGGAAATAAATTAAAATGGCATCACAAATGAAAAACAAATCTCTTGATCTGAGATACAACATGAGGTCTATTATATAATGACAATCTTTTATCGTTATGATTTATTTTGTTTTTATTCACATAATGTAGCTTATATGCCATTGTTCTTGCTTAACCTTTAAAAGGCCATTTTTTTTCTAGTCATGGTATATTAAAATAATTTTAGTATTAATATTGGCTTAAGTAAAGTGATTCATTTAGCTTATTAAATAAATTAAATTGATTAATTTATTAATATGGTTAATTAGTAATTAAGAAACAAATCAAAATACACCATTGTATGTGAGATGAGGAACTGAAACGTCTAAGTTTTTGTTTAATCGCAAAATTTGTCAGAACCTGGGCCAGTCTACATAATTTCATTCAAAAACTGAAAAATTTGGTGGGAAGCATACTTCCCACGGCCCCTGAAAGGGCTAAAACAGAATACATATAATGTGGTGAGTATACAATCTTTAAAAATTTTGAATAATTATGCACAATAGGCGTAACTATTGAAAATATTTTTTTTTCTAGTTTCTTGATAACCCTTTTGAAGTAAATACAATTCTTAAAATAAGAGAGATTTACCATTAATTAAAATAGATGTCCAACAATGTGTAAGTTAATTAACATTCCTAAAATTATTTAAAATGTAAGTATTTTTGAAACGATTGTTGGAAACTAATGAAAATCATTCAGGTAATTTATCTTTGTTTTCAATTTTTTTATACAATGAATAAAAAAAAATGACTGATAATCAGGCATATTTAAAAAAAAAAAATTATTACACACTTCTGCAAAACCTTTTCTTTATCTTTTGTTTCATAGAAAACCTCTTGGACAATAATTTTTAAAGATTTCTCTATAACAACGTGCAAAAGTCTCTATTTTCTTTGATGAAATCCTATTTCAACAAATCTACTGGCAAATAGAAATATTCTTTCTGATACTTCTTTTAGAAGCTCACTACTTATTTTAAATATGTACAAATAACCAAACTGTGTAATCCTTGCTTCATGCAATATCAAATTCAAAATTTTGAAAATACTTCGAGAAAGAAAATATTACTATTTTTATTATATATTATTAAATAGAATACTGTTGAATAGAAAATATTACTATTCAATACTATTACTATTCTTTGTATCAAGTGCATAAATGCTTATTGATTCAAAGTAGTCAAACCTCTCTGGATTCAGAAAAGAAGATACAAGTTCTTTGCAATGGATCTTTTACTTAGAGCTTACAATGTTTGAATTAATGTCTAAGATTTTTAGAATAAGATATTGAAATTTGAGATGGAACATGGCATATATGAGTGTGTTTTCGACGGATTTTCAGATAAATTCTAATAAAAAAGAGAGTCTTTTATAAAGAATATTGAATTCTGTTTCTTTAGCATGTCTCCTGCTAGGAAATAAGATGCCCTTAAAAAATAGATGGCTCTATGCAAAGATGACACATTTCGATACAAGTTCAGAGATGCTGTCAGGAGATATTATAAAAAGCTGCATTGATTTTTCGATTGAAAAATGGAGAAAATAAAGGATGGCGTTTAAGATTAGAGTTTATAAACCAGAAACATCTTTTTTTTTTATTTTGTGTTTGCAAATCATTATATGTGGTTTATTTTTGCTTACTCTTCATTAGAAGTATCATTTTTTGGAACATTATTGGAATGTCTGGGGCATTTTTATAATTGTTTTACTTATCAATTCATGTAATGAAAAAAATATGTTGCACAATATACGTACATGTAATGATATCTCTTAATTTAATTTAAATTTTAATTAATTTCCTATATTTTAATATTAAATTAGTTTATAACTTTATTCTAAAATGTTCTCTTATTTCCTGATCTAATTCCCACTTTTTTATTTAATTAATTCTACACGCGCCCTATAAATCTGCGAAACTTAATATTTTCTCACGCACCAAGTGAAATGATAAGAAACCCTTCACTTCCCAACATTCTTTTAAAGATATCTAAGAGTCCCTTTCTTAAGACTACATGTATCAAAGTAATCCCTATCAAAATGTCATAGTAAAATCACTGAAAGGAATAACATCTGCCTCTTTTACTCTTATGGCTCGATGTAATAGATATATGTCTTATCGCTTTTTATATGTATAAATTATGCATTTAGGGATGAAATAAATCGCAATTAAAACACAAAAGCTTCTTCTCTTCGGCCACTCATCTGTTAAAATATGCTTAAATATATGTAAACATAAATATAATATAATACCTTTCTATTAAGTGTGCTGCTTCTCTTTTCTCTGTTATGTATTATATTGGTGGTTTTGTCTGGTTAACGGGTCCATCATTCATGTACTATTTTGAATTAAAAAGAGCCACAGTGTAATGAAGTTATATCACGTACTCCACCATGGTACTAGTATTATAAAATACAGCCACAGGTTATTTAAGCATTTTACATATCAATGCTATTTGGGGAGAATCACTGAAAATATCTGCTACTTCTTTGTTTTTTGACCTTTTAAAGAGTACGGCGAATAAAAATTCCTGATTCAGTATGCTGATTCTTTCTTTCTCTAGGAGTAATGTGATGGCGATACCATATTGCTTAGGGCCACCACCGATGATGGGACATACGTCTTTAGAGTTTATGCATTAGATGAAGATGACAATTTATTTTCTTGCTCATGCTTTATTTGCAAAAACACCGAATTTTAGTTTTCTCGTTAGATTAGTCACAAAGTATGCTTCGTAAGTATAGTCAGTCTTCAATCTGTTTTTTTCAGATGCATTCGTGTTCTTACTCATTCCATTCGTATAAAAATATAGAAGAAAAACCTTCTCTGCCCAAAAATAATTAAATTAGGATAGAAATTCTTATTATTATACTTTTTCTCATAGCTATAATATAGATCAGTCTGAAGCTCTATCACACGAATGGAAATAAACTCCATTTTTTTTCTGAAAAGAGAAGTACCATTTTGTTTATCTGTATGTACTATTCAAATTTATTCCAACTAAACTTCTTCTAGAAGTCGAAATATTTACTTCTTGTTTTGAAAAATTCCTAGAATTTTTTTTGGATGAAAGAAAAACAGTGGTGTCTGAAAGATTAATGTATGGATTTATGAAGAACCATTTGTAAATCTGTCAATAAATAGAAAAGAGAATTTATTTGAATATACCTTTGGCAATCATGTTATTTCATGGAATCTTTTTAATTGTTTCAAATTACTGAATGTTCGATTATCAAAATAACGGTTGTCTTTACTAGTCAAATTTGGCCACCAGTTAGCCTTCCGGAAGAATTGTTCGTGTTTTATGTCATCCGATTTCCAAATTCATACCTTGCCTTTCATGATTTCTTCAACAAAATATTTTTGGGAAACATATTGTGACAACATTAATGTCATGTTATTTAAATAGCTTTATATTTCTTCCGCTTGTTTTGCATTCCTTCCTAATAGAGTCAGATCTCCATGACTACATAATACCAATAGAAACTTAACTATCCAGTTATCTAATTGCACATTGCACATGAAATTATGAAAAAGGATTTATTGCAATAATGAAATATATTGCTAAGACTTATGTTTAAAAAATATCAAATTCAAAAAGAAATTACATGGTAAATAAACAATATTAATAAAAGGAAAATTTAAAAAAAGCAAATATGATGGCATGAAAATTAACTTTATGTAATATTATTTTGGGAATAAGTCATGAAAAAAATGAGAAAATTTTGTTTTATCTTCTTTGAAGTAGTTTCCAATAAAAATACAACTAATTGCTTTTTAAATTTTCTAAGAAATTATGAACACATTTCCGTCTTTCAAATTTTATTTATGATAATTTTGTTTCCTCTAGATCTGCCGCTCTAATCTACAGAAAGAGTAAAGATCATATGAAAAGATAAGAAACTTAAATATAAGAAAGGTCGTGGAAGTTTCAAAATTTTAATAAATGCACTATGTAAAATTATCATATGATTTATTTAGAATATTTTTATTGAGACATTTGTTTGGATAAAATATAGTTTCAAAAACATATATTTTCATTAATACTATTAACTGGATGTTTCTATTTGAAATTTCATAGAGCATCATTGTTAAAATCATGATTCTTTTTGGATCTGTTGGTTGTTGGAGAAATAATAATTTAAAAAATAACAAATTAGAACTAAGAAATAATGATTTCTACTTCATTTCAATTTTGTTTTAACAATTTCATTGACTGAAACTGATGAAAATGCACGAATATAGTTAATAAAATTGGAAATTTTAAGCATTTTTTGTGTGTGTTTTTCATGTTTTTTAATTTAAGAATGAACAAAATTGAAATAAAATTAATTTACTGAATAAGAATATATACATGTACAATATCCATATTTAAATAAAAGCAAGTCGATTATTATTAAGGATTTAAAATGGTTTCATGTAATATAATCAGATGATACAGGAATCTATATTCTGTAAATCAACAATTTCCTACTAAGATTTGGAAAACTATTTCTTTAAAAAAAATGTTTTTCGAAATTATTGAATATTTTGTGTAAAGGGGGGGGGGATAATCAATAAATAAAATTCAAACCATTTGGATTTAAATTATTTTACTTTTATGTATATATATTGAAATTTGATTACATTATTGAAACACAAAATCTGCATCAATATTTTTTTGAAAACTTGCTATCAATTCTTATAGATATTATTTTAGAAAACTATTTTATTAAATTATTTGGCTTTTGAATTAAGATAAAAAAATTCTGTATTGATTACATCTTTCATCTTGTTATAAAAAACGTTTCGCTCTTTGCAGGCCATTTCCTCGGTAATAACACAATTCTGGACTTCGTACAGGACCATGGATTCGAAGTGGAGCATGTATCAGTTTATACTGAAATTGAAAAAAGGTATAAATATTAGAGTATAATTTATAACTCTATTTAAAATGCCTAGTTGGTTTAACATAAAAAGAATATCCTTCTAAATGTTTCAAATAAATTGGCTGGTTGATTTAACCTTTTTGTCCCAAGTATTTATTCATTAATATTATGTATAATATATATACAAAAATCGCCATGATGTATTAATATTTAAAAAATGAATACTGGATTGAATAATATAATTTTCAAGAATTATTGAATTATTTTTTTCGGAATTTTGTTTATATTCATTATATTTTCTATTTATTCTTTTTCTCCGTGCTCTCTTTTGTATTTGTTAAGTACCAATTAATATTTTTAATATTAATTTTGTTTTATTATCAACACGTTTTGAAAGTTTACTGGAAGGAGAAATGCCGTTCATATAATGCACATAGTTCTGATATATGTTAATTAATAGCTGTTATTTTATTTCCTGGAATTCCTGATTCTTTACTTCAGATACGGCATCTATTTCAATTAATTTATTCGATTGTTTACTTCTTTATGTTGCAAAACTTTATTTTTCTTTTTATTTCAGAGTATTTAAAACTTTTTTTTCCAATCCGGCATTATGATTTATTGAGAAAGTATTTCTTCAATAAATAGTGAAGCTTTAAATAAATATAATAAAATGCCTGAAATGCCAATGATGCGTATGCTTAAAACGTGCTTAAATGAATCCTCATTATAAAAAGAAAGTACATCAAAATAGAGAAATTGTAAAGAAAACAAATAACAACAAACAACATAACTTAATAGGAAACAAATTATATAATTTAATAGGAAAGGGTCGAAACGTATCATAACATTTCTTTTTATTTATTTCTTCAATAGATAGCAAAGCTTTAAATAAATATAATTTTTTTTTAGAAATCCCAAAAAATAATGCATATACTTAAAACGTGTTTAAACAAATCCTCATTAGAAAAAAAATATTCCAAAATGGTAAAATTATAAAGAATCCAAATGACTATATCTTAATAAAATAGGATTAAAAAAATGCAATATAACATTTCCTGTTATCTGTTACATATGAATTCCTTTTATTTGCAGATATAGAAATATTTCTGTTGATTAAAAGAAAAGAAAAGAACTTTTTAGTTTAGAAAGGAATTTACGTGTTATTTCAATGAATTGGAATAGCATATCATAAAATATTTTTAATCGCAGTTTTGCTAGGCTTCAAAAAAATCATTGTGTTGGAATCTTCGAGAGAAATTACTTTTGATAGTTTATATTTCTTTAAATCTTTAATTAATAACATTAAATAAAGAATAGATACATTTTTTTCTACACTTCTTTTTTCCATAGCCAGAAACTAAAATTCGATATTCCCTTATATTCAAAAATATTTTTAATCGCAGTTTTGCTAGGCTTCAAAAAAATCATTGTGTTGGAATCTTCGAGAGAAATTACTTTTGATAGTTTATATTTCTTTAAATCTTTAATTAATAACATTAAATAAAGAATAGATACATTTTTTTCTACACTTCTTTATTCCATAGCCAGAAACTAAAATTCGATATCCCCTTATATTCAGTACTGGTGCTTTAACTGTGATATATTTACTTTCTAAATATGTTTTTCTATTAACTATTATCTAATTGAAATTTGCCAAAAATATATCTTAATAAGATAGGATAAAAAAATGCAATATAACATTTCCTGTTATCTGTTACATATGAATTCCTTTTATTTGCAGATATAGAAATATTTCTGTTGATTAAAAGAAAAGAAAAGAACTTTTTAGTTTAGAAAGGAATTTACGTGTTATTTCAATGAATTGGAATAGCATATCATAAAATATTTTTAATCGCAGTTTTGCTAGGCTTCAAAAAAATCATTGTGTTGGAATCTTCGAGAGAAATTACTTTTGATAGTTTATATTTCTTTAAATCTTAAATGAATAATTTTAAATAAAGAATAGATACATTTTTTTACACTTCCTTAATCCATAGCATGAAACTTAAATTCAGTATCAGCTTATATTCAGTACTGGTGCTTTAATTGTGATATCTTAACTTTCTAAATATGTTTTTCTATTAACTATTATCTAATTGAAACTTGCCAAAATTATATTTAGTATCGTCTGTAACAACACAATCTATAAGAGACTCATAACTCATTACACACATGCCATACCATTTATCATCCTTCGCCTGAAATATCTGCTGACAACTATTGCAGAAAATCAGTTAACGAAACATTTTTTCATATTCAAAACATGGATATTAGATTGAACGCAGTACGCCTTGCCATGCTTCCATTTACCTGCATATATCATAATCAATCATGGCGTCCATCAATCATCGGCTTTTTCCCGTATCACCTTCCAAGAGATACGTGAAAAAGAACTTCACTCTTGATACGGATAAGAACATCTTGTTAGAAAGATATCTAAACACCTTGAAGTATTTCTGTTGTAGTTTCCATGCAGAATAAGTTTTCTCCAGGCATGGCAGGCTTAAAGCGATACAGAATATGAATTATTAACCAGATGAGGTTTTAGTTTAGATTCAGAGTAACCAAATTAATATTACTGTCTAAAGTAATCTTATAAGATATTATTTGATTGATTTGAAAATGTTCTTCAGCTTTGAGATTTTTCCATTCCGTATACAGTATTTTTTCTATACAATGTGTTTTTTTATCAATCTATTCAAACTATTTATGGAATTATTAATAACATCACAGTTTGAAATATTTTAAAAATATTTAAGCATATTAAATTGAAATATATTATATCGTATTAAATTTAATAATTATAAATATATTATATTGAAGTATTTTGCCAGCGTCCTGGCATAGAGTTGGAGCCCTGATTCAGGCATGGTTGTTCTTCATCCTATGTTCTATCTGTGAGGTGTTTGAAAGAGCCCCCCTGTAAAAACAAAAAGGGGTTGTAAAAGTGAGTGTGTGAGTGTCATCTTCATAAGAGTTAGAAGTCAGGCTTCTGCCTTTGAGTGCTGAGGGGTTTTAACCCTCAGAAGCTGTTGCACCTCCTTTTCGGGGTAACGTGGACACGACATCGTCATTGAAGTATTTTTAAATATTTAAAACTATTCTTAAGAATAATAATTTATATTGTTTTCTCTAAATTATTTTTTAGTTAAGATAATTTTTTGATGTTTTACAAATTGAGATTTGAATTAAATTATGCATTTATGCAAAAGTTAAAAAAAAAATATTCAAAACTTATGAAGGGGAAAAAAATCTATATTTTATTGTTTTAGAATTAAAAAATTTTCTGTAAGAAAATATAGTGCTTATTTAATTAAATATCCTATTTGTGAAATTTGAAATCAATAATAAGAAAAAGAAAGCATGTTAATTATAAAAGTCAGAAATATTTATCCTATTTTTATCCATTTAAATCTATTCAAATATCATTTAAACAAATTTCTGCAAAAATTATAGTGTATACATATAGTTTTTTCACAAGAAAAGAAAACATTACAATTTGTTTCATAAATTGAATAATTTGTTTTAAATAATAAATAAGCTAATGTGGTTATAGTGATATACTTTAGTTTAGCTTAATACTGAATGGGAAGGAATTACTGCAGCCTTACCGAAAAAATAGACAACATATTTATTGTTGTAGTCTTAAGTATTTTTTTAAATATAATGTACTTCAGAATAAACTGTATGCAAAAAAAAAAAAAAAAAAATGTACCTCATATATAATCAAAATCTGCATGCATATTTTTTTTTTTTTTTTTTTTTACGCTTGTCAAAAATATTGCTAAAAAGTAGGCAACAGTTTTAAAATAAAGAACAAATTTTACGCTTTCTACATATTTGCCCATTAGTAATTTAATCATTTTTAATTTAATAATTTCAATTAAAAGAAGAAACATTCTCCATTTAAGATGTAGAAGTCTTATTTCATTAAAAAATAATTTATAATTACGGTATTCTTTAGCATATCCTACATTTCTATTTTAAGGGGAAATGTTTTTTGCTTTCAAATAAGCTGTTTTAAATAAAATTTGTTACTGAATTTTAATTAATTTGCCTATCAATTCAGCTCTTTAAGCAAAAGTAAATTAAATTTTCAATTTTAATTTTTTAGCTAAAAAAAGCTTAACGTTCATTACTAGCATGAAATTACAAGAAACCAAGTTACATATTTTAAAAATATTCTCAGAAAATCTGAAATTCTGATCGATATAATTGATCAGAATCTGAAATGAATTTTTTAAAACAAACTCCCACAGAAAAAGCAAAATTTATACTATGGGACCTTATATATATATTGGATATATTGCACCATGAATGAGCTAGTGAATATAAAACCTCCTGATTAAATGGAGTTTGTAAAGAATTCCTGGTGCAATAATCAGCCGATAAGACCTGCAGGCGACTAAAGGTTCCCGAACAACTCAACTTATTCTAAGTGATGTTGTTTCTTTACTCCTAGATAGGCGCATGGCCTTGTCCTCTTCGTCTATTCCCCGATAGACATTATTCCCATGTAGCTGATTCCGAGAGGAAATTGATCCGATGACTTTTCTTTCTTTTTTTTATATCCTTCCGACCAGACTCTTAATTCTTCTGTTCCCTATAGACTGAGAAGGAAAAGTTTCTTTGCAAATAAATAGAAAAGGCAATCATCTGTGTGGTTTGAATCTCTTCATTCTGCAATTTAATTAGAAATTGAGCATATGGCAAAAATAATTTTAATTCGAAAATTAGCAGCTTTTGTCCTATGTTTGTTCTGACGGTTATTTTAAAACAATTCTTGGTGAACTAAACTTCAAATTTTGGAAACTTATGAATTTGCTATAGCAGTACATACATTTCTTTTTTTTTAAACAAATTTATGAAGTAATTAAGTAATTTTATTAAATTTTGATTCTACATCAGTGGCGCCATCTCTTATCAAATTCGAGAAGAATTTGATTTAAAAATTCCATAAAATATTCATTTTTCAAATGAAGATTGAATAGCAGAAAATAATTAACATTTTAAAATTTTTTTCCAAGCCAATAAATGTATTTTTTTAAAAAATGATTTCCATTAATTTATTTATAAGAATTTTTTTTATTTCATTCAATGTATTAAAGTTTCAAATTTCAAAATGAAATGTTTATTAATTCATTTGAATTTGAAGTCCTTGAAAATATTGTTCCGTCATTTTATAGTACAATTTTTAAAAGTTAGAATAATTTATATTTCTCTGTTTTCAGATCCGTCTCTTTCACAAAACTACAGAATATCTTTATTTTTCCAAAAATAAATAATTTCTAAATCATTATTCAAAATGTCTATTTTCTACTTCGAACCCCAATATGAAGAATGGATTCTTTGTATTCTATTTATTTTTTTCTCTCTAATTTTTTTTACCTTTTCAACCCTCTACTCTGTGGATACTTTATTTCTCTAAATTTCAAAGTCATCCCCTTTCTTTTCGTCCCTCTAATAGTTTGCTATGGTTTTTAAACAGCTGAAGTCTCCAAATTTAGACAAATAATATAATTATGATTCCATAAGCCATTGGAAAGATACATTAGTTGAGATATAAGCATTTCTGGTCACATTTGATGAATATTTTTTGAATTAAAGGTATTTCTCTGAAATAACTCAAGTTATTTCACTGAAATAACTCAAGTTATTTCTCTGAAATAACAGAAAATGTTCCAAAAAGAGAGAAGAAACTTTAACTGGTCTTCGCCAGGAAATTTGGTGGTTCTCAAATAATTAAAGTTTTTTATCTATTTCATTACATATTTCAATACTCTATAAGGTTTAACTGAAATTGAACTTCTGTTCTTCCTTTTCGGATTGGACTTTTAAAAAAAATGACGCAAACATGATACATCCAATTTTCTCACATGTCTTCATATAATGGCCTTCTCCTGCTTCCATTGCTCCCATGAAATATTGTGTATTCTAAGCAAGGCAGCGAATGTTTGCAAGGCGTTGGCGAAAAATAATTGTAAAATAAACATCTTTGGCTCAAATCTAGCATTTTTGCTGAATCTATCGTGAGAAATGCACATTTTGAACCAGCTTTTTTCTGATGATTGCAAACAAAATTTGATAAGAAATTACAGTTGTAGTCACAAAATTATATACCGAATTTAATTGATTTAAGGTCATTGCTTTTATGAATTATTGCGTTTAGAAACTTGTCAAAATATACATGATTAACCCTTTGGCGGATTTGGTAAAAAATTTCAAACCTTTGTCACATTTGTCAAAAAATATATCTTTGAACAAAATTAATGCATTTTAGCTGTTAAATTCTTCCGCCAAATTTTATTTGTCCAGCTCTTTACATTTCGAAGTTGAAGAATTCACCTGTGATCGAATAAGTAAGTAGGCGAGTTTCTTTTGAATAGATTATGTTTAATATTTATTAAAAGCCTACAAATTCATTCTTAATTCTATATACCTGTCTAATTCAAAGTATTTATGCATTGTCGCGTTGATAGTAAACAAAAATAATACAAAAAATGTGTTTTTTTAAAATTGAATTCAGGAAGATTTGAAGGACGGAGATTCGTCAAAAATCCCAAGAAGATTACGCTTCCATTTTTAAGATTACGATGTCTTTTCATACTTCATTCTCGAGAAAGTGATAACATGAATAGAACAGACTTGAGAAATTTTACTTTCTTGGTTGTTTTTGTATTATATTCTTTCTACACTTTATCTAAGAAATACTATAAAGATGCATGTAGTCGCAAATATAGGTTCGAAGAATTTTCTTAGTTGTATAAGGAAAAAATTATGACGAGGATGAAAGATAATTCCAGTTGTTACTTAAACAAAAATAACGCAGCATGGAAATTCATAAAATGATATTGTTATCTGCTTATTCCCCAAGACAAAATAAAAATATTATTAAGGAAGAAAATATTTGAAGGGACAGAGTTTGTTTATGAAATTTTAAAAATAAACAAACAGGCCATGAAGAGAAAAGAAAATTACCAGGATCAAGCTTTCATGATTCGTACATTTTTCTCGTTAAATTAATGTTTAAAGTACAGTACACTCACGAGTATCCGACCTAATGTGGAGGAAGGGCAGACCGGTTAACAAAAAAGCCGGATAGGTCGGGGCTCTATGGACTCACATCTTTGCCCACCAATACTACAAGACAAAGTTTTTATACCAAATTTACTATGTAATACCTATTTTCTCACTTCTTATTAAGTACTAAGACCATTTATCTCAAGCTGTGCCGAATGTGAACACGGCCGAGTCAATATGTCGATTTAAAATAGAAAATTATATACTTGAAGTTTATATACTCAATTCAAGTTCAAGTTTTTATCAAGAATTTGTTTCAAAAATTTATCATAGAAAAAGTAAGTTAATATATATTTAAACTGTTCACACTTTAATATAAATTCTGCAATGTCTAATTTAAATGTAGGAAACATAAACAAAGCATTAAAGTACATCTTAGGCTTAGTTTTTAAAAAAATTGACTCAAATTGGTTTTATTTTTTACTGATAAATGATTACTCAGATATGAAAAGGTAATCCTAGATAAGAGTAATTAATTTAAAAAAAGTTCTTAATAGATTACTGCTTCTGCAATGCCTTGCCTTCTTTAATTAATTACGATAAAGAAAACTAGGCCGGATAGTATGAAAGCCGGATTGTCGCGAACAGGATACTCAGGAGTGTACTGTATTTCTAATATTTTCATTAAAAAATTAAGTTTTGTTTATTTAATATCCATGAATTGTGAAGGAAATACGCATTTATTAAAGAAAACAAAAATTACATTTAAAAATAGAAATCAAAATTTCTTTGCAACGAAAATGAATGTTTATCAACAAGAAATTCATATCGAAACCAAATATCATTGTTAGAATTTCTATTAACGCATGTAATATTTGATTTCCTTTAAAAGATAAAAATATAGACTTCGTATAATTTTTATCTTGTTAACAAAGCAAAAATGTATACTTAAAATTATTTCTTTCTACTGAATATAGTCAGATAGTTATTTCTGAAATATCGTTTGGTAACGAAAATTTTCAATGCACAAAATGAAAATAAAATTACAGCTTATTTCAGATACAAAAATGTTAAAAAAGATTTGTTTCAGCATTTGAATACTGAATATTTCATCGGATTCCTTTGTATGAAATTCACCAGAATGACAAGCCATCTACTTAATTCATCTTTTTGATTTATTGTCTCGTATAAATATTGAAAGCTTACAGCAGAATTTATCTCACTTTTGTATGTAGAAATAATTTTTGAATAGAACATATTTTAATATTTAAAGAGATTATTTGAAATACCAAAATGCGAAAATAATTTCTATTGGAAAGTGATCTTTATCTCGTTTAAAAAAATCGTTTGAAATATCAAAAGTTAAAATATCACTAATTGAAATGGATGATTTAAACAATCAAATGTTTATTCTAAGATATATTCATCAAGAATTTTGTTGAGAATTTTTCTTTTCTAAATATTCTCTTCTTTGTTAGCATAATCACATTTTTATCTTAAAAGTTTGGAATATATCTTTAACATAACAATTTGAAATTCCTTAATCGAATTTAGCATATTTCGACGGAGTTTGAAAAAAAAATTGTATTCATTTTATTTTTCCTTTTATTAATTTATCTGCATACGAAATATGGGTAGAAGTTATTAGCATATGAGCCAAGAAAGTAAAAATTTCACGAAATGATGGTTTATTCATAATGTTTAAATGCAATATTTTTAAGAAAAAAAGCTAATTTTAAGTAAACAATTTTATTTATTTCAAAATGTAAAGCAAAGCAAAAATCAAAAACTCTCGAATTTCATTTTAAACGTAAAAAATTTAATGACATAGGTTCAAAGAAAATTGAAACAGGTGCTTAAATTTATGCACTATATAGAAGCTCCTGGAATTTTCTAAAAACAATCATCTGGCTCACCTATCTACTGATTTTCATGATATTATATTTCCTATTTTTTATGTCTTGAAAGCCTACATAAATAAAACAGAAACTTTTTTTTGTTTACAACATTAAAAAGAAAATCGCGCGATTAAATATTTGATGAAACACTGAAAATGATTTGAACTCCAATATAAGAAAGTAATCTAGTATAGAAAATAAATAAAAAAATATTATTAAAAATGGCCAAAATTCAGAAACGGTTTTCTTTATTATTAAAATGGTATTTGGATAAAATTTGACACAGTGTAAAATTCATTTCCACATACTAATAATTTTTGCAGGTATATTTATTAAGTAAGTTTTTCTAGCACAACGTCAAAATTCAGCATAATTTATAATTCAATATAAGATTGAAAACAATCGATACCTAAGGCAGATTATCTCCTCCAGGTATAAATGTGCCAAATTTGTCAACTATTACTCACATGGTCTCATCTTCAGAAACCCGAAACACACGCATGCACTCATCTTTATTATTATTAGAGATTGACACGTATTCAATAACTATTGTTAAAAGCTATCCTGGATGTCTAGCATTAGCAATATAATTCCTTGCTTACTATGAGGAGATATGCATTTTCGTAGGAACACTCTATAGACCGAGGAATCTTATTTCCATCAGGATGTCGTAGTGAATAAATATATTTGTCATATATGGGCCGATATAAATCCTCCTTCTGTCTTTCAAGATGCATTACACTCTGAGAGAATTACCGAATAGTAAGGATTCACTGTAATATGTGATCGATCCGTTATCCTTCAAAGAATGAATCCATGGAGGCAATGCGGCACGCTTCATAACCGGACAATATTATGATTTCTGTTTTAAGAGTAAAATTTTCCGTCCTTGTAAATCTAGAAGTGCCTTAACAGATCCATTTTTTGCAGGATGATGGGCCTTACGCATTTCTATTTGAGTTAATATTCTGTCTAGAAAATATTTTACTATAAATAAATGGCAAATTACTATTTTTTTCATGTTTTGTCAGCACACTTCCCCAGACTTGGATCACAGTAAACTTTACCATTAAAGTTATATAAAAAAAATCGTTGGTAGGTATAGTTAAAAAAAAATTCTAGAAATCAATGAGAGTATTTCTCATCATGTCAGCATTATTTACAAGATCTCGCTACACATGACTATTAAACATTTGATCTTAAAAATTTTCGGAGTTTTTGAGAATAATGGACAACATATTTGATGCAGTTTGACTTCATTAATCCGTTCTGCCTGTTTAGTTTAGTTTAGTTATATTAACGTCCCATTTGAAGCAACACTAGGGCTATTTTGGGATGGACCTCGTCATTTTGAACCGCGATCAGAAGACGAGGACGACACCTGAGCTGCCACCCTCCTCTCCTCTCACACCAGCGGG
The DNA here is from genome assembly GCF_947563725.1 of Argiope bruennichi. NCBI lineage: Eukaryota > Metazoa > Arthropoda > Arachnida > Araneae > Araneidae > Argiope > Argiope bruennichi. Next base: position 81,834,166 of record NC_079159.1, on the reverse strand, counting down.
AAAACGTTTGGTCATGACGGATTTAACGTGCAACAGACCCACTTACACGACGATTCTTCGGTGGAATTGGGTCAAGAACCTGAAACCCACCAGTTCCGAAGCCGAGACCTTACCACCAGGCCACCGTAGCCCTCCATTCTGCCTGTAACTTTATAGAAGATTGCTATAATACGCTCTCTTGTGGCAATTTTTATAGTTTATTTTATTTTATTTATTAAATAGTTTACAAATCTTTACTTTGACAAGCTTGCCAAATTTCATAATTTTCAATGAATAATCACGGATGTGTACAGTTCTGAATAGGTTAATTTCATTCGTAAAAATCTTTCATATTATAAACCATTTATAAAGTTTATAAATAAAGATAGTTCACGATACTATTGATCTATTTGCAATTGGTTTATCAACTTCCAAGAATTGTTTATGTTTTCACACTATATTTGAATCAATCAAAAGAAATATCTTACTATCTTCTTAGCATATTTGACAATTTATTACGTTTTATAATTTTATTTACGATAAATTAAACAAAATTCAATGATAGTTCTTTTAGATATCATGATGATAACAGAAGAATACACCTTTTGAAAGAACGACAGAATTTGTATAAATTATTCAAATCTGTAAAAAGTTAAGATAAGATAAGATTTGTTTAATACCTGAGATTTAAAATTTGAATTGATTCTTCACTTATAATTAGATGTTTTACTACGGTCTGAATATAATTGAATGTTTGCTTAATATTTACAATTTTTTTTGTAAATGTTGGTAGGTAGGTTATGATAAAAGAGTTTTCAATGGTATTACTCATATTAAACTACTTTGGCAATTTCCAATTTTTTATTTAGATTTTTGCTCCAATTTTTACTTCAAATCAATTAAATGTACTCTTATTTAAATTTTCATTTATTTTGGCATTTCTTCATCACCAGCTATGAAATAAGGAATTTTATTAAAAGACCATATATTAAACAATAAAAACTGCATTAACAAGAAAACAATTAAAAATGTTTTATTAAAAAGAAGTCTTCTAATCTATAAATTTTCCTATTTAATGAAGACCAGCGAAATATTTCTAATGGCACATTTGTTTAAAATATTTTCAGGGAATCTCCCAAGCCCACTTCCAGTTTAGATGAAATGACACCAGGATCGAGGCTTCCAAGTTTATTAGAAACAAGCTCTATTAAAAGCCAGGATTCCCGCTTCAATCATCGACGATATACGACGAGTACTTCTGACAGCGTTTTATGGAGATCTGGATCTCTTCTGGAGCATATTCTGTACAGTAGCAGTCCCTCCCCTGTGACCACTTACACACCGAAGCGCTTCAATGATCTCTGGGTACACCTGAATACATACGGGAAGTACGCTGAAAGTTTTTGTTAATATTCGTTTTTATGACACTTGGTTACACTCATTTTATGATATCGAAAGAGTAAGAAAGCGTTTTAATCTTATTCTTAGCGTGAAGAAGAAAGAAAGAAACTGTGTAAGCCTTACAATCTGTTAAATAATGCTTACAGTTTTCACGATAGAATGTCCCAGAGACTATTTGATTTTTTTTCTGTTATGACCGCTGGATATGATTGTACTGCATTTAAGATACTTTAATAAGAGGTCTGCATGGTTTGCAGTTTTGATTGAAAGGAATGAGAAACTCCATAGGCATAGGTGATTTATGAGAATTCTCGATCATATTGCATTTTGCATAATTGCTTGAAGTGAGTTGACAAATGGCACCTTCGGCTTTTATAAAATTTAAAAAGAACTTGATTCATTAAGTTTCAGCTTCAGAAATTGAGACATCTATCCGAAAGACAGAAAATTTCAATTCAGACCGAATTGTTAGATTTGAAGTCACAAGTCCCTTCTCCAGCTCTATTACTATTCGCTATTTTTCACTTTATATTTATTCTAAATTTTTGTGGTTATAACAGTAAGTTATGCATGTATGGTTATGTTAATAAAGCTAACGTTAGTACGTTTTTCTAGAATCACATTACCACAAAAAATTACAGTTTTTACAGTATATAAAATAAACAAACAAAATCAGAATATTACTAATCAATAAAAAATTTAATATGTAGTGAAATAAATAAAATTTAAATATATGTTTTAACATTTGAAAATTAAAATATATTTCATTAAAACGACCATGTGATTCGATCGATGGTCCAAATGTTTTAATCTAATATGGTTACTAAACTGACATAATCACTAATTTAATATAACAAATGTAGTAATACATCATCTTTTTAATGCTTTAGAAAAATATCGAAGAAATCTTATCATTATTTCTGTACGAATATTACTAAAAGACTTATGCTTATATTACTGTATGGGGTCGAGGAAAACATTTTGTACGTTGATAGCTTTGGCTAACTGTATCTACAACCAGTGTAATTTTAATAATTAGATGATTTTTCCTTTTTCGTGATGCTGTTTTTTTTTCCAGGAAGCTCATTCAAGTTGGAGAAATCTCTGCAAGAAGCAGCCATGTTCAGCCACATCAACAAGCTTTCCAAGCTCGGTTCGCGAAAAATAAAGAGAATGATCAAATGGTATCTGAGAGCTCTAGGATTCAAATTGCACAACCTCTGCTACGGATGATGCTTCTTCTATTATTCATTCATTACAGTATTGCATTCCAGATCCCTTCCCAAGTTGTTTGTTTGACTGGCATAACCTGAGTTACTCAAAGGATTTATTTGTCATAACCTTGAAAACATGCAAAGAAATTTCTCCATCTGTTGATATAAAAACATAATAACTTTTCATCCCCCTGGAGAGATGCATTAATTAGAATTCAGCGATGTATTTTTATAAAGCAAAGTTGTATCTGAATATTTGTTTTTCAAACTTTAATTCCAAAAAAAGCATAATGTCTTAATGCAAAATATTGATATAGCAATGAGCGACTTGCTTAATTGAAACTGAATTCATAGCAAAAATCATTGAAATTGAATAAATAGAGAATGATTATTCATTTGATGGAACTTGCCTTTATTATTCCAATGTGATTCTGTAATAATTTTATGATAATATTTGGTTATAAATGATTGATATAATTTAATGGTACTATTTTATTCGCTATGTTTATATTGAACTATTTTATAGATATTGCTTGTATTGTGCTATTTTATTTGCAATGCTAATACCGCACCGTTTTCATCAATATTTAATTTATAGTTATTGTTTAAATTATTAATTTTATTTTTACTCTCATATAAGCATATTCAAGCTTTTAAACAACACAGTATTATGTTATTGCTGCAAACATTTATTTGATTTTTTTTCAACAAATATTATTTTACACTATTTTTTTTATTGTTTTTTTCTATCATTTTCCAAATACATTCAAGCAATGAAATGTTTTCAATTAAAATATTTCTTGGATAATTTTGTATTGTATTTATTTTAATTATTTTGAAAACATTATGTCTTCATTTTGAAAGTATGATAACATTAAGATTATATGTTAATTCAATTTGTATTTCAATTTTATTTTAGCACATTCCTTTGATGATAATTAACGAAGCACAAAATATGAAAATATTTCTTACTATTGAAAAATTGTGACTTTCATTTAGAATAATAAAAGAAAATTGTTTCTTTTGTAAGTATTTTTCGAAGAAATGAACTATATGTTTTTGTACCATAATTGATGTTTTTTCGAACATCGTATTGTATATTATAAAGTAAATAAATTGATATTTTCCCCCGAAATAATTCTGAATTTTGTTATTTCGAAAATTCTATTCAATTACATTAGAATGTAATATACAGAAAAAAAATTCATTCAATATATCTAAATTTAACAATGAAATACTGATTTTCAGATGTTTTTATTTAAAAAAAAATGTATGTTAATATGTTTTTTCATCTATATACGACAGTTTTATTAATTGTTTGGTGATAGTTTATATTAGCTAGTATTAATAACTGTTGTGTTATAATATTAACGAATCACTGAAAATAGAGCAAATGAATATGATATATTTTAAAATAGATATATTATTCGAAGAGAACTCGAAAAAGAACAAAAATATCAATCTTATCTTGGCCCTGAATAATGAAGCACATTAAAAATGTTTCGAATTTTTCTTATTTAATTCGTTCTTTTGAAACTTCATACTTAAAATAATTTCAATTTAATTAATTCATAAAATACTAATTAAATATATTTTAAAGTTTAGCACAATTTCACATTGAAATTGGATGAAACTTTATTTCTCCCTTAGCTGTATAACTACTTTTGCAACCAGTTGTTTCACCCTCATAAAGTATAAAACATTTCAATTGTGAATTTAATTTCCAATATTTTGCTTCACTTGGTCTTAATGGCCTCCTTAACAGAATGTTTTTAACCTTCAAGTTTTGATAAACATTCTACTCATACTATTTTAAACGCCTTACATAATTCTGTATATTATGCTTGAATTTCTCTGATTTAATTATTTGTATCTTTATACATTCAATTATATCTCAGAAAAGACTAACAATGTTTGAAAATGGGCGTAATTAAAAAAAATTTGATAGCACCGAAATTATTCAAATATTTTTAAAAAAAACATACTTTATACTGAAACCTTCTCATCATAGTAAATTGTGTGTCTCATAATCACGCACATTCACTCACACAGATATCCCCCACACACGCGCGCACACACTTCTTCATTGTTCGTAAAGATGTATAACACAGACACGCGTATGCACACACGCACACTCACTCACACATATACTCGCTCATACACATGCACATTCACTCATTCACTCTCACATACATCTCACACACCCTCGCACGCACACACACACGCTTCTTCATTATTAGTAAAGATGTAGGTATTTATTTTTGCTTCATTTCTGTCAGACAGTCAGATTCTGTTTAGAAATTAAATAACTTTGAAGCTTATAGAGAACTTTACTTCAGCAAACGTGATTTTTGATTTCTACGACTTTAAATTGCTCCAGAGTCCTCCCTTCATATTCACAGATGGCAATTCTTTGAAGCAACAAGGCAAGAATCTCAATATCGAATCTTTCACTGGCTACCGTAGTATGTATTGGAATGTTAGCGTCTCAAGTTTTGAAGAAAAACTTTCTGTTTGAGTAAAATTTCACACTTGCACCACATTTAAAGGACACGATAAAGTACTATTAAATGTTGCTAAAATATTAAAAATACTTTCTCCAATGTGCAGTATATATTTGATTGCTATATTAGTAAAAGAAAATAAATGGTTAAATTAATGACCGCAAAAATATAAACTAATTTTTGTGCCTTACTTTAAATACTATAAACGTTCGATAACCTATTTTTTTTTTTTTTTTTGCCTTATCAAGTTCGTTAGTAAAATATTAAAATGGTTATACTAGTCCGAAAGAATCGATACTATTTTGATGATTGCAATTAAGTAAATTATATTAATTCGGGAATGAATGACTAAATGCTATTACACATATTATCAGAAGATCAGAAAAAAGATCAATCTAGACTATGATGTGATGAATAATACATTGGCTTCTCTTTTTGCATTCGTATGGCGCCAAATCCTTCATTCCTTGGCGATAAATAATCTAGCCAATCTTCCCAGAAACCCCTCTTTCTCGGTCGAAGAAAAGACTTAAATAAGAGAGATAACAGATACTGACTGGGTTTGGAAAGATGAGGGCGGTTAATCTAGCTGCAACGAAAGATTTTGAGAGAATGGTAACTGGCTGGAGATAATTAACTGGTGGATATGATCCACTGGCTTTTCTCTATGTGGTAATTTAGTTTATTAATTAAATTTAAATTAGTAGATATGTTCTTCAGAGGCGGGGATGACTTCTTCATTTGTGTATGATAGAAAGTATAGAAAATTCTTTCTTTGGATCCGTGATGCTGGTTATAGTTAAGAGTAATTCCCAGTTATCTTATCTTTATGAACGATATTGTTCGATATTTATAATATTGCATTACAAAATTGAGAATCTCATTTAATATTATAAAACACTATCATACTTTTTATATAGTTATTGGGGTATGTTATAATTTATTCATAAAGTATTTCGCATTAAAAATCAATTGCATTAAGAATAAAGCATTTTGATGAAAAGCGAAACGAAATTTAAAACAAAATTTCTCATGAAAATGCCTTTTAAAAATGGCATTTAAACATGGTTTATATAATTTCTAATACTTTTATTACAAAATGTTGACAAAAATTGCAAATCTTTTACAATAAAAGTATTCATGTAGGGATTCAGGAAAAAAAATTCATTCCAGGTATATTTGATACAAACCACTTCTTGTAATGTAATATATATGTATACTTGTAATGTATGTATGTATATATATATATATATATATATATATATATATATATATATATATATATATATATATATATATATATATATATATATATATACAAAAGTATTAGAATCAAGTTAATAGGAAAAACAAAAACCAAATAAAAATTAAACCAAAAAAAATTATTAAAAAATATTAAAAAAGAATCCGGCCTGAAGACTTTTTCAAGGGTCACCCTCAGGCAGGGATTCAAATAAAGGGATTTTTTCTGTGAGGACATACAGACATTAAGTCTAACAATGATTCCTCGTGACCCGAAAATCCCCCGAAATTATGCTCAAGAGATATACCATTTTAACAGAAAGGAAATACAAAATAACAAATTAGAAAAAAAACCACAAAGTAAAAATACAATAAAAACAATAACAATAAAAACAAAAACAGCATTAAAATTAAAATTAAAATTAAAAACGAAAAGGCCAAGACATACCATCCAACAGTGAACGAAACTTTAAACAATCGATTGTGATTTCCTGTTTTTGAAAGTTAACGGTAAATTATGTAAACAGAGGTAGGCACCCAGCGCCATCTATTGAGTTTACATAATTTACCGTTAACTTTCAAAAACAGGAAATCACAATCGATTGTTTAAAGTTTCGTTCACTGTTGGATGGTATGTCTTGGCCTTTTCGTTTTTAATTTTAATTTTAATTTTAATGCTGTTTTTGTTTTTATTGTTATTGTTTTTATTGTATTTTTACTTTGTGGTTTTTTTCTAATTTGTTATTTTGTATTTCCTTTCTGTTAAAATGGTATATCTCTTGAGCATAATTTCGGGGGATTTTCGGGTCACGAGGAATCATTGTTAGACTTAATGTCTGTATGTTCTCACAGAAAAAATCCCTTTATTTGAATCCCTGCCTGAGGGTGACCCTTGAAAAAGTCTTCAGGCCGGATTCTTTTTTAATATTTTTTAATAATTTTTTTGGTTTAATTTTTATTTGGTTTTTGTTTTTCCTATTAACTTGATTCTAATACTTTTGTATCAATTCATCTGTGTTTTAGAAGTAGCTGCAATTGCGCTCTCTAAATACTATGAAGTTCCTTTTTGGTTTTAGTTTAAATAGGTAATAAATTTTAGTTGCGATTTCGAAACTGTTTTGTTTCGTTTTCATTTTAGTTTCGTTTTCAAACTTTTTCTTACTTTAGATTGGTTACTTATATATATATATATATATATATATATATATATATATATATATATATATATATATATAATTATATATAAATAATATTTTATATATATAAAAATATATATATTAAATATATATAAATTATATATATATAAAATTTTAACTTGCGTTGAAATTTACTGTTCAACATAAACCAAATAGATTGTATAGTACTTTCATTTACATTGTAACTTGGAATTAAAATTAACATGTATTAAACTATCTGCTATTGACATTTGCCATTGAATTACGAAGAACATTTTAGCAGGACATTAAAAGTCGACATACGAACGCTAATGAAACAGCATTAAAAATTCAATAATTCAATTCTCGAAATACAAGAAAAGATACTCAACAAATATTTATTGCTAAGAGTAAGAAATACCATTCAGTTCAGTGGTTTTTAATCTGCAGTGTAATTATATAATATTGAATATTCGTTGCGCAATAATAATCAATTCATTTTAGAAAAACATTGAATCAACATTCTTGACTATACAAAAGTAGTAACAATAATCTGAAATCATTCGAATCTGTTGAATGAGAAAAGTCATACATCTGACCTCCGACCCGCTACGAAGGCAAACGGAAAAATTACTGGATGACAATACCGCCGCAACCGCAACACTGGCGGGAACTACGGTTGAGTCCTAAGAGCCCTCACCGGCCACGGTACAACCTCCCCCCCCCGAAGAAAGTATGTCCCGTCATCGATGACAGAAGCCAGATCCCTCACCCATTTGTGTATCCTCCAGGGTGGCGATATCCAACCACCATGCCGGAAGCATCTCATCCTCATTTCGAGGTGCCCTCCCGGGGATTTGTTGAATGAGAAAAATAAAATGCTTCTTATTTTAAGATTGATCATGTTGTAACAAGTGAATTCTCAATTTCTGCCATATTACATTTTCCATTTCATGTCTCAATTATGGGATATGAAAAAGAAATGCCGATATAGGATAGAAAGGAAAACATTGGAAGGAACACTTTTTAATAAATAATGCAATTTTTTTATTAAATGCAATTCTAAAATTTGTTTCTGTATTTCTAAACTCATACCAGTTTTGCTTCTATCGCGGTTAAAATGTAATGAAAAAAAATCTTGTCAATATGAATCAACTTTTTCAAAAAAAAAAAGTATTTCATATAGAGATTTACCTTCGTGCAACTGAAAAGCGAATAAAGATTCTCAATTAAAAAAATAGTGGAAACAAGACGACGATGTCCAAAGAACATCAAAATTCGAAACTGTATTTTATTCTCGAATTCCGGTTGGTATTCTCGAAAGTTGGTACACTAAACTTTGAAATTGAAAAAAAGGTAGTGGGGAAAAAAAAGGAAAAAGGGTGAAAAAAAAAGGAAATTATAAAAGTGAAACAAAAACTTGTTTTTCCAATCTATGTTTGCAAACTCACATTTTCTATTAGTGGCGGCAATGGCGCAAGAGCTCATGAGTAAAGCGATTGTCCATGAGAACTGGAGAACGAGAAAGGAATTGTGTTTCTTTGCCAACACTAAAAAAAGAAAATGATGGGATGGAAAAAAAGAAATAAGTTGAAATTTGCTCGTACAAAAGAATGAAATGTACTTTAACTTTTTAAAGAACTACAGAAATTCTGAGATGAAAAGATTTCCCCCTTTCTCTCCCCACACACACATAAAAAAAATTTGGAAAAAAAGCCAAATGCAATTATTCTCACTTTTCGAGAATGAAGACGCCATCGAAATAAAAATACATTTTCTGCTTGAATGATACACTAATAATTTACTGTGAAGTGTATTTTTTTTTTTTTTTTTTTTTTTTGCTTTGAGCTTGGAGTTTGGATTTAATGTCTATCAAGTAACAAGAAGTTTGTGAGTTCAGAAGTTTTGGAATTGAAGCTTCATTCTTAATTTTCCAGAATGTTCCACATTTCTTAAAGCATAAAGTCGAAAGGATCAATTTTCGTTCTTGGAATGCAGCATCAGGAATTTTCTTAATGGGATTATGGATTTTTTGAGCTTTTGTAAAGAATTAGTTTGACTATTTTTCATACTAACTGCATATAATTTATAATGTTAATAGGGATAGAAGTTTGGAATTAATGCATCTCAAGTAGCAATAGTTTATAAGAACTTTAGAAATTTTGTTGTAAGTTTCTTCTCGCGATAGATCATTTTCGACTCTTTTACATATTAATTGCATATAATTCGTAATCTTAATGTGGTTTCAAATATTTACTCTAATTTATTTAATATTACTATATAATAAATGAAAAATGCAATTTATGTACCCATAAACTATTTATTTTGATGCTTCAGACAGTTTGAAACAGACAATTTTGAATAATTACTTCTTTAAATACTATATATACAATTATTAGCAGCTATGTGACGGGATAGCCTGGTTGGTAGAGCGTTGGATTCGCGTCTGTTAAATCTGTCGTGGTCGCAAAGTCGTCCATGTCGAGAGTAATACCACTGTGGGCACAGAATCAGGGGTGATCGTTCTCTGATTTAGATCTGAATTACGATCTATGGATGAGTGAATGAAATGCGTTAATTAAGTCCGCCCCGTAAAAAGGGTTGTGACGCGTGTGTAGCTCAGTCGTTCTCTTGGCCCCAGATGGCGCTACTATATAAAAAAGAGACGCTCCGCCACCGGCTTAAAATCGCTGTCTTCGTAACAGCGGGTTTGTGCATGGCAAGTGCCATAAGGAACAACATTAGCAGCCATTTTAATATTACAAGTTAAAACAAACCTATTTACGGACTATTAAAACGTATTATTAAACGTAACTATTAAAATCCTTTTTTAAAATACTGATTTTTATACATTTTTAAAATTTCTTGTCTGGAGATTAAATAATGGTTAGTGTTTATGATAAAGAATAGTTAATTAAAAACTAAATTATAGACCAGTTGGAGTGGTTCTTCCCCAAATTTTCTGGAATACACTATAATAAATTTGTCACATCAAAAAGCGCCTTACACGACACTTATAGTAGTTACGAAATATTAACTTTTGCCGTGAACTTAGAATTTTTGCTGAATCTATCGTTGATACTTGGCTAGTTATTTGGCGATTAATCCCTAGTATGAGGTTAATAGAATACGATAGTAAAATTTCTGTTTCAGATATGTTTTTCCAGTCGATTGAAACAAAAATTTGACACAAAATTATGCTTGTAGTCACAAAATGTCAAACCAAGTTTGATATATTTAAGAGTTTGCGTTTTTGAGTTATCAATTTATATATTTCTGAAAATACAGATGAATATACGATCTATCCTTTATTGGATTTGGGTCAAAATTTGATAGTTGTGTAAACGTTAAATCTTACCGAATCTTATCTCTCTTCGTTTTGTAGTTATAGTGCTAACTTATAACCGAATAGCCGGACAGACGGACTTCCTCTGAGCAGATTTTACTTAAAATTGAATAGTAATTTGCAAATTTGGTGTAAAGACTGCGTACCAAATATCAACCGTTTAGCTCGAATCATTTTTGAGTTATCTTTGTCAGAGGCAGACGGACATTTTTCAAAAATGTTCTTTATGTAGTAAGGGGGGTCTATAATGTGGAAATTCATCAAAATCCCGAGTTCGAATTTTGTTATGGTTATTATGGTTTATCTATACTATGCATACGAGAAAGTAAATATGGCTAATATAAAATCACTTTCTTTTAAATAAGCAAATTTCATTTAGATTAAAAAAAATTATCTTGTTCTTTCTTAAGTAGATTAATCGAAGTGTTTCCTATCATAATATATCTAAAATAAATATTTCATTATAAACATACTTTATTAACCCTCATTTCATTACTTTCTCTCTCCTCTGAATAATTACTGACCAACATCTATGGCAAAGGGCGATGTCATCTTAATTATAGCTTTTATTAAGAGTCATCAAAACAAAACCGTCACGAGTCACCGAAAGGCTATCAATTCATTAAAAAAAATGCCACAGCCATCGCCCAAACAGCATCTGGAGACAGGTCAAACATCCGGCTATCTTGAGTAAAGCCCTCTTTGTTATTGATTGAGGCTTCTAATACTAGGAACATGCTCTGCGAAAGGAGATTAAAGAAAATATATCTTAAGAATTAAATTGAATGCCTTTTGTCAGTTGAAATAATTATTTCAGAGGAGAAATAAAACGATGCGCTTTTTGATTGTAAAATCCTCAAAGTGATCTCACATTTTTTTTTCTTTTGCTTAGGTCTGTATCAAACATTTCTTTGGGATTCTTCCCAATGAATTAAATTACGAAGTGATAAAGGCAAATCTCCTAACACAGTTTAAAATGGTTCTTTTTTCCCATAGCATACTTTATATATATAAAGTATTTGCTATAAATCATGACACGTATAAGGCAGTGCTCTACCTGTAAGAAATTTGAATTCTGGATTACCAAATTCGGCATACAGTCATGTCATGAATCGCAGATAATAACTAAGGAAAGATTCCTCAAAAATTCATTTTAATATTTTAATTAATGAAAAAATAATCTGAATTGTTACATTTTTCTTCATTTAGTAGGAAGTATATTACTATTCAAAGACGCATAAACATTTCTTTAAAATTAATAAAAGGCGATTCACTGATAACAATTTGATCTCTGAATTTTTCTTTTATTTTAGGAAATTTACGAAAGTTTTTTTAACTTTATTTTGTAACAATGTTTTTAGTTATTGTGAGTAAATACCAAGCACTTTTATTATTCCATGAATGTTTCCACTCTCGTTCTATTATTTGTGATCTGTTTGAAAAAAAAAATTCTTCATTTTGACATTAATCTCCAAGCAAAATTCTCGCTTCCACTTTCATTAGATTTATATTCTTTCTTAGGCATTCTTATCATACTTTCCGATATTTAAAAATCATTAAGCACATAATATAACGGCTAATGCAATCAAATCAAATAAAGGCCAGCTTATAATATGTATTATTAAACTATGATCTTTTGAGCTAGAAATTCGAATCGTGTTCTCATTTTTCTTTCCCTTATACGTAGAATACAAAGAGAAATATTTGTAATTATTAGAAAAAATTGAAATCAACATTTTGACTAATTTCTACGTTTCAGATCACTATGAGTACAAAGAATGTATTTTTGGGATTATGTCTGTCTTTGGGATTATGTCGGTCTTCCATAAAATCCATTCAAAAGTTGTATGCTTGCTCGGCTGCCCGATTGTACGTTATCAAGATATGTATCAGATTTGAAACCAAATTCGTCAAAGGATTGACCGTATTTCAATTTGTATTTTCACAATCAAGTAAACTAGAAATTTCGAAAACGCATTAAGTATGGGAGATTTTGTATGTAATTTTGTGAATACATTCTTAATTCTATGTAAAAATTTGGGTACAGTTCTAGGGACGAGTACCATTTGGCGATTTTCCAACAAATTTTTCTCGTTAAGCCCCGTGGACGCAGTAATTTTCAGAATTTTATTTCTCAATATTATGACTATTTTCAAGTGATGCTGGCGATTTTATCTTTAAAGTTTGGCGCCAAATTTGGCGTTACCCGTCCCTAGGATTTAGCCAAAATTTGATTTTTGTTTGTCACTAAAGAGAGTCTAAAATACACATGCGGCTTTTTGGTACTTGTGCTTTTACAACATTCCAGCGACTAATCATCAAAGAGCATACTCTAACAGTCATTTCTGTAATTACGGTTTGCCAAAAGCATATAGTTAATAATACACAAACACATTTTATTAGAGAACTCGCGAGAAAGTTTCAGGGCAAACCAATTCAGCTGGTTATTTGTCAGTGATTGTTGTCATACTTATTATTTTTTTCAGGTACGAAACCTCTACGCACTTTTACACATGGTCCAATCGACTTTCTCTTTAGAAAAATAGGTGGAAGTTGAAAGTAATTTTATATTTATGTTGTTTTTGCCTGTCTCCAAGAGCAGGAGGGATAGATCAGGTCCATGATATTGTGCACCCTAAAAAAGTCCAAAAGCATCAGTGAACTGTTTGTCATATCCCGTCTGGTAAGCCCCACGCAGGCAAGGATGTGTTCAGGTGAAGCCTGCACCTTAAATAAGCAGCTTCTGTGATCAAAGACCGGAGCACCAAGGGTAGAAGACTGACTCAGCTCTGAAGCCTGCAGACTTTAGCTGGGTATAATGGAATGACTTTCACCCCTAGGGTGGCCCTACCAGGAGTAAAAATCCCGACGTACATCACCCATTCCACCCAGGAACACCCCCTCCACGTGATGAGCGCTGTCTGCAGGACTTGAGGGAGATTTTATATTTATAATTATACGTGTGTGAAAGCAATTTTATATTTTATTAAATCATGTATTAAATTGTATTATACGATTGAAAGGAAACATAAAATATGCTTTAGAAAAAAACTTAAAGGAAAACGTGCTTAATAAAGAATTTCCAAAAAAAAGTGTTCTTCTTACTCACTGCGTATCACCCTTTTGCGACATAAAATAACTAAGAAGAAGAAAACACTGATTTCCGAAACAGACATGATTTATTTTTTTATAATATTAATTTACAATAATAACGTATATACACAAAAAGTATAGATTTATATATGTATATTTTTATGGTACACTAAGCAACTTTTGCAATAACACTCGTTTAGAAGATTCTGTATTGAATGGATTAGAACAACCTAGAGAATATTGACAGAAGAGCAATGCTATATAATAGACAATTTGTTTTATTTATAAAAGATATATATGTATGTGGCAATAAAAGCCATGAATTCTCATATTATTATTTGTAACGATACAATATAAGAATGAAAGTAATATTCCCACCATAAATATGAAAGAAATAATCACGGAAATATATTCGGAAACTAATCATAAATTTGTTTCTGTGATACTGATGATTTAGAACTTACGTTGAGTTTCTTCTATTGGCTATTTCCTCAGTGATAAATCAAAGCTATTATTGGGTAAAGAAAAATGTAACAAATATAGGAATACTTATGAGAAACAATAAATAAGCTGCTTCTATTTGTTGATTCCTATAAACCTAAGAAGGACGCAATGTATCATTGTTATGAAACGGAATTCGCCCTTTTAATGGAGGTTTTCATTGTAATATTTTATGTTTTGTTGAAAAGTATTAATTCTTAAAAATTACAATTCTTTGAGAATTTTAGGAACAAAATAGTTTGGCGTATGTATATAATAATTACTTTTTGTATTGATTAAATTAGATAGATAGTTTTTGAAAAATGTAACATTGCTTTTGAAAATGAGGCTTTAAAAAGTAACAAGGTAAATAAAAGAAAATCGACAAGTAGCCTGAACTCAAAAACTATAGAATTGTATGAAATTCCTGAACTAAAGGAAATGTGAAAAGGTAGCAAATAAAGTTTCTTCATATTAAAATAAGACCAAAAAAGGACTATATTAGTGTAAAAAATCAGCATGTTTATAGTCATCAAAATTGAATGAATGACTAGTATTTGAGGATCTTATTGGTCAGTACATTGCCAAGTTGCCAAGAATATAAAGAAAATATTTTTTTTTTTTTGTAAATTGGTGAGAAAAAATTGTATACATGATACAGTGTTTCACATCAAAATGTTTTGAGCTGATTCTTCACTTTTTTATATGGTAAAAAATTCGTTTAAATGGATTATACGTTTTGAAAAATTTTGATCAGGAAACAACTGATTTACAGCAATTGAAATCAGCAATAAGAAAACGCAATTATTAAAAGTTTTTTTTATTATTATTTTAGAGAATTTCGAAAATATTTGCATATAAAACATATATTTAATGTCAATTTTGGTCACACAATGAAGTGAAATCCTTATTCGAAAGATATAGGAAACAGTATAAGAAAATCATTTTTTATATGAAACATTGCTGTAAATTGATAACAAAATAATGACTGAATCTCTCAAATTTCTTGAAACAAGAATAACTGAATTCTTTGTAGAATGGTTGGAGATAATATAACCAAAACCCTAACAGCTCTTTTTTCTAAATTAGTAACAAAATTCATAGTGAACACTGATAAGTAAAAATAAGATCATTAAAAAAAATGATGGGATCAATAGAAAGAATAGCAAATATGAAAGAATATTTTAATTAATTAAAAACTTTATTTAATCTGATTAACCTGGATCATATTTTTTCAGTAATCGTTTTTGTTGATCTTCTATCAATATGTTGAAAAATATGAAATAGTCGATATGCATTCACATAAATTTTTATGGGACTTACATTTTCAAAGTCGGCAAGCAATCCTTTATGGTATCTGTTTATAATGACAAGTATTTTACTGGATGGACTAAATATCAAAGAGATGGAACAAAAGTTCTCTCGAATATTTTGAGAGATTATAGAAATATAAAAAAATGACCCTCATAAGTTGGGAATTAAAGCACTTTTCAAATAAAGAACGTATTTAATTTTCTAGAATTCATGTCAAAATTCTAAATACAAATGACAAATAAAAATGTGGTAGGCCACATTCGTATGATTTTTCTTCCTCTTAAAGTCAATATATGAGTTATTCTTTAAAAATTATTTCGAAGTTAGATACATTGAAAAAGAATACATTTATCATGATATATTGAAAAAGAATAGTTAGGAAGGTCAGTGCTATTATAAGTTTTCCTATACTTACGTCCCAGATGGTTGCTAATGACATTTTCATTGATCTTCCACAGTAGACACAAATAAGGTTTTCAAACCAAAAAAATTGCAAATAGGCCCCTTGACAAGACGATAAATTTATAGAAATGATAGCGATATCAAGAAAAATACTTGCCGAAGAACACGGTACTGCAAACTGCATTTAGTCCCTGAAAACTTTTGCAAAATATAGTAACAAGATGGTATAACATATAGAAAACCAATAGGAACCAAAAACATTCAATTGAAATAGTAATTGCAACATATCCTTGACGTAAAAGTCATTATTAGAAGTAGTAGAAAGAAAATTTAGTACTGGAACTGTTCCACATTGCAATTATGAATGCCATTATACTACAGACTTTCAGACCCATTCCGTGATTCAGCAATCAGATACGAAGAAATAATGATCGCGGCAGCGATGATTATCCATGCTTGAAATTCTTTAGTATTTTTAGAAATGCTACAACCATGAACGGTTAAAGACGATCTTAAAACAGGAAGGTCATACTTGCTTCAAGGACAATGAATTCTACATAACATAACAATAGGCCAATGCATCTTCCAGAATGTGTGGCAAAGAGATAATTATTCATTTCAAATTTCCAGCAACATGAATATTCTCACTTCATCTTACTCGTATACTAAGACAAAGAATGACTTTCCTTTCTGTTCTACTTTTGTACTCTCAAAGTTTTTCTGAACGCATAATAAGGGTTAGTTGGTGTCATGGTAGTACGCAGCTTTGAATCTTCTTTTCTTAACTTCCGCCTCATGTTATGGCGCGTTTCGTGCTTCTTAATGAGCTGAGTATCCACCGATTGGATTCAAAAGTTGCCTACGCATGTCTACTTTGACTACAAGGCGATATACTTTTTCTACAGTATATAATACCAAACTTCATCATTTATTTCGTTTTGCTCTTGATATGTTCAAATCACGCGAGTAGATAGACCAATGCACACACAATCTGTCGAATTCGATCCAAAATTTTAATATGAAACTATCACAACAAATGAAAACTGTCACAACAAATTTAATATATTGTGATAATTAATAGCATGTACATAGGTCTTTCGATTTTTCAGTTATTAGGGTTATGTAGTGAATAGCTTACAAGCCAGTTAAGAGCTACGCTACCGGATAAATTGCTTTTGTATTGTGGTCATGTTACTGGCCTGCGAACCACAAAGTTCCAGGTTCTATCCTCGCTCATCACAGTCCTCTACAGTTTTATAACTAAAAGCAGACAGATAGACTTCGATGGATTTCGCCCATATATTTTTAAATGCATTAATTTGGTCTTAGGACTAATAAAAATTTTATTTCACTAATTTAAAATGCTTCTTACTTACCATATTTAAAGATATATATAATTCAAAATAAGATATCTCTATCACTCTTTATATATATATATATATATATATATATATATATATATATATATATATACAGAGAGAGAGATTATTTTTCACTTTTTCTATGAGAATGTAAAAAAATGTGCAGCAGCAGATTCATATTGCTGTTTTAATCGATTTAACTTATTTTGCGATTGATCCTATATTCTATTACAATTTTTGTTCCTTTTGACATTCGTATCAGTTCTCTCACTTTTTTCCCGAATTCAAGGCTCACATTCTTTGCAAATTTTGCTTTAGAGGCTTTCAGAACGAAGAATACTTAGGCTCGATACTTCAAATACAGAATTCTGAATTCTCATATAGTTGTGCAGGTATTTATTTACAGATTCATTCCACGATTAAACATACGGATTCTAAACGCAAGCTTACCTGCAAATTCCGCTTAAATCCAAAATGAATTCACTTTCAGGAAATCTCACACAGACGAATTTAAAAGTTAAAAGCACTCTCTTTTATTTTACTGTTGATAGATTTCGTTCAATGCACAGAAAGGTTTTTGCTACTTGTAATACAAAACGGGTGACTTCCGTAGAAAAATGCTGATATCCATTCGAAATGGAATACCATCGATCAATTTTGTCTTGCTAAAAAACATCATTTCCTCACTTCATCCCCTCCCGGGGTGCTTTTTTCCAAATGAGTGTTTCTTTCTTCGGGAAACATGACAGCGTCTGGATCAGTCTCGTGTTCCACTTCTTCTATACGAAGAGCTTTTCTTCTACAGAAATTCAAATTACAGTGCTTGGACATAATTCTTTTTTTTTGATACTTTGAAACAAGTAAAAGTCTGTGATATTAGTATTAAAGTCTATTAGTTAGTATTTGTAAAATTCTCTACTTAAACTGTCAAATTTTTATCTACACATTTCTAGATAGAGCGGGGAAATATTTTCTTTCTTTATTAGAATTTTTAGTTATTCAATTGTATGCTTTAAATTGTTTATAAGGAACCGAACAAAAGAGTAAATAAAATTTTAATTTAGAACGTTCTATTTTGCTCTTATATGAATGATAATTTTTGCTTTTTAAAAATATAACTAATATTTTGTAAAACTTTTCTCTCCGTTAAAAATGATTTTAAACAAATACACTTACCTATTGATTATTTCATTTTAAAGGTAGCATTTAAAATCCAAAAATGTTGAAAATTGAAAAACATTATTTAAAAATAATCGATAAACCTGAAAACATGATTGATTTACAGTTTTTGGTCGTTAAAGACACAATAAATTCCTAGCGATTTTTTTATTCTTATTAAACAAAGCAAGAAATAGAAAGTTCTTTTATATGTAGCGAAACGGATTATGATATATAGAAAATATAGAAATAAAATAAGAAATATTATGTTTCGATATACACATATTCAAAAAATAAAACAATTATGCTTGGAAATAGAATATAAGAAAATATATAAATTTTCAGAATTTATTAAAAAAAATAGCAAGGTTTATGCTTTGTTAGTTGCAGTCGATTTAAATAAAAAAATATATATACAGTCTTCTGACTTTTTTAATATTCCAAATGCAAATCTTTCGCTGTCTTTTTTTAGTAAATTTTTCCTATTATTTTAAACAGATATGAATATGTGCAATAAACAAACGTTTTGATAGAACTGTTATGTCTAGATCAGATTTTTGGCATTCTAGTATACGAAATAGAAAACAAAAATACTATAATTATCGAAAAATTCAAAATAAATTGAAAAACTCATATTTGGAATTATGTTTATCTGTCAGTCTATGAAAACTATAACTGAAAATAGCTTTTAGCTAGATAGTTGACATTTGATATATGTTCTTTAGACCAAATTTGTAGCTATCTTTACATTTTAAAAGAAATGCATTGAGAAAACGTTTGTTTGCCTAGGTGTCCGAATGCAAAAAAAGATCCACTCCATAGTAAATCATATTCATAAATACCAAGACCTCTTCAAGATTGTACAATAACTGAGACCAAAATGTCACTTGTCAAAATCAATTAAATTATTCATTCAAAAGTGCAATTCTCACGAAGTAAATCGAAACACAGGATCCAGGCGGACGCTACAGATTTCTGACTCTACAATGTTTGTTTATATGCTTCAATTTTTCCTCTTCAGTTAGTAATCTCATTGCCCTGTAAGTTCACCTCATAGACATAATTTGTTTATGTATTCTTGCCCCCTCCATTTAGTTATTACTTAACCAAAAATTGAATACAGTCGTGTAGGATTCTCTCTGGATGATTTGTCGTCTCTTTTTTCTTTTAACATTTTTCTTTCTTTCCTTTTTTCTTCTTCCTTCCATCTTGAGGGCATCCAACTGGTTAGAAACTTAGTGTTATAGTTATGGCGTTGTGTTATGTCCGAATACAAATTAACAAGATAACTACAAATCGAAGAGAGCTAGAGGGACAAATTTGGGTCACATATTTACATCTGAAGTGTACTAGTTACCTATCACATTTGGAATCAAATCAGTCAAAATTTGACTGTTTCACAAGTATGAACGTGCGATGAATTAAATATGTGAAATTTGGTAAATGATTTTGGGATTAATATAACTATTGTTCTGTTATAAATTTTGTTTTAAATCGGTCTGAAACTAAGCTTCCTAAGTATTTATTCGGTTTAATGATACTTGTGTATGAAACGCATCATAGAGATTCATCGCTAAACATCGTGAACTAATAGTCTATTTCTTAACTATTGTTTGTCAATACGATTAATAATGCACAGTAACTTTTATTAGAGAGGGAACGATAAAGATTTGGGTACACCCATTCGGCTGGTTTCAATTTTCTGTTGTTTAATAATTGTTGCTAAAAAAAGATTAAATGTTTTACAATAATGTTTGCACATTCTACAGTCACATTAGAAAACAATATAAAACTCTATATCACTTATCGTAATTGATGTAATAAATTAAACCAGGAGGAGTGGTCATCCATAAACTTTCTCGCATACTCTGTAATAAACTAGTCAAGAAAAGAATGCTTTACATGTCATTGTTGTGCATTAGTCACGAAACATTTTTTGGCGTGAATTTGGCATTTTTACTGAATCCATCGTATCATCCTTGGCGAATTATTTGGCGATTAATCACTGGCATGCTATAATAGTGTCCAAAAATCGAATTTGTATTTTTGACAAGTTTTTTTTGACCGATTGAAATAAAAATTTAACACAAAACTGCAAATGTAGTCAAAAATTCCATGCCAAATTTGATATATATAATTCAATGTGTTTTTGAATTATCACGTTTATAGGTGTCTGAAAGTACAAACCGACAAACTGTTAGTCCATATTTGGATTGGGTTCAGAATTTGACATTTGTCTATACTATAGATATTAAATCTATGGACCAAATTGATCTAGATTTCTTTGTTTTCTAGTAAACGTGCTTACTTATATTCGGACAGCCAGATAGACGGACTTCCTCTGAAGAGATTTTACTCAAAATTTGACAGAAATCTGATAATTTGACGTAAAGACTTTTAGTGAAAGCTTATAAGCCAGTTAACTGCTACGCTGCATGATCAATTGCTTTTGCATCATGGTCATGTTACTGGCCTGCGAACCACAAGGTCCCAGATTCTATCCCCCCACATCTCAATAAGTTACATTGGTAACCTCGGACGATGAACCTTCAACCTTTGTACAGCTGTTGTGGCGCCATCTACCCACAGCAACCAAAGTCGTCAGATTCACTTGACGCAGCAACCCAAAATCGTCAGACTCACTTGACGCAGTAGCAGCAACTGCTCGCCATAACGACTGGAGCTACTCAAATGGGTACAGGCGCATTAGAATCAATAGCTAATACATCACCACTCAACAACCATATCGTTCGTCTCACCTCCGACTCACTGGAGGGAGGGTCTGTAGTGAAAGCTTATAGGCCAGTTAACTGTTATGCTGCACGAGCAATTGCTTTTATATCATTGTCCTGTAACTGGCCGGCGAACCACAAGGTCCCAGGTTCTATCCTCTCGCATCACAATCCGCCACAGACTATATACCAAATTTTAACCATCTAATTGAAATAGTTTTTGAATTATCTTTGCCATAGACAGACAGGCGAACATTTTCCAAAAATGTATTTTTCAAACTTGGAGATTGGTCAAAATCTCTAGTTCGAATTGTTTGACTAATACCATAAGTTTGGCGCAGCATAATCAAAATTGGTTTTTGAGCTACAAAACTCCACTAAATCAAATCGAATTGTTTGACGATTACTGTACTTTCTCTACACTACGTACACTAGTTGCAGTATTCATTGCTTAAAAATTTTTTTAATAGTGTTATATATTCAACATTTGCTTACTACAAAATCAATTAAGTATAAGAAAAAAAAAAAAAACCACATTTCTGCACGTCAACAATGGATAATTGGAAAAGACTTTTTATTTTCATTCGCTTGTTTGAAAGTAAATAGAAACGGACTTTTCTGACCGCAAGTGACATTCTCACTTGAAAATAAATATTGAAGTCGTGAAAGAACATTTCGGATTTAATTAACATTCGATCGACACTACAAAAAAAAATACATATTTTATTAGTTTTTTTCTTTCTTATTCTTACTAGTACATTTTGATATTTTTGTTATTCAGAATCGAATTTCGAATCTATAACTAATAATTTTATACATTTAATGAAGGTAAAATATCTTTCCCCATATTTTTTGCTTCTTATATTTTTAAAGTAGTATATGTATTTTTTTTTTTTTATTCATTCGTTTTGTTCGAACACTCAGAAATTTCACAGAATTTGCTCCATTCTAAGATTATTGCGTAATACCTGTTTCAAATTAAATGAATTAACAATTTTTCTTATATTAATTAAGTTAAGTTACGAGATAAATTTAATTAATTATTAATAATATTACTATGTGGAAAAGAAGAGATAAACAAAATGAAAACTGATGATTAATTTTTTGAATGGTAAGCTAAAAGGAATGCTCAAATGAAAAGGCACAAAACGACATTGTGAATATAAATGAAGACTTTATTCAAAGTATAAACCATAGTCCTAACACAACGATCCCACTGATTAACGAGCCGAAGGATTCCTTGTTCCCAGAATTCCTGTGGCCGTGGCGGGACCCAGTCCTTCATAGCGTCCTTGAGTTCGCCGTCCGAATTGAATCGCTTCCCGTCAGATGTGTTTTTAAAACTATAAATTCCTATGTGTACTGTGAGACACTCCGAAGACTACGCAGGTCCATCAAGAACAAAAGACCGGAACTACTCACAGATCACAGATGATGTGTTTCTGCTCCATGATAACGCGTGTTCACACGTTTCCAGGTTCACACAAGCGGAATTGACCAAGTTCAAGTGGAAGCAGCTCGACCATTCGCCATAGAGCCCGGACACGTCGTCCTGCTATTTTCATGTGTTTGGTCCCCTGAAAAGGGAAGCACTTCAACTCGGCGAACTCAAGGACGCTGTGAAGGACTGGGTCTCGTCACGGTCACATGAATTCTGGGAACAAGGAATCCTTCAGCTCGTTAATCAATGGGATCGTTATGCCCAGACTTATGGTGTATACTGTGAATAAAGTCTTCATTTGTACCCACAGTGTCGTTTCGTATCTTTTCATTTGAACACTCCTTGTACTTTGCGACGATGTGGTAACAAAATTTCACTTATTTTGGCATTTTAATAAAACAATTTTCAGGATATAAATCATAAAAATATTAATTCCAGTCAGTCTTTTAATTTAATAAAATTTAACAATATAATTACTTTTTCAATTATAAAGTTGAATTTGCATTTGATAATGCAACTTTTCTTAGTTCTGCTGGATTTCAGATACGTGTGACGAGTTTTTATTGTAATTTCCTGCGCATTGAAATTTCTTCAAACACTATATGTACAATATGAAATAACTGAATCTATCATCAGTTTGAAATAATTGCATCCATCCTTAAAATAGCGACGATTTTAATTACGAAATATCAATGAAACAAATCTCAAATAAATTATGCTTTACTTTTTCATATATGAGAAAAATTCGAAATCGAAATTTTGACGTATCGCCTGGTTTCAGATCTTCTGGATTTCGAAAAACACATTTACATCCGTAGCGCTTCGATCTAAATTTCTGAAATTCAGTGCATGTGACGACGATCAAATTTGTAGACTTCTGTCAAATT
The DNA here is from genome assembly GCF_947563725.1 of Argiope bruennichi. Lineage (NCBI taxonomy): Eukaryota > Metazoa > Arthropoda > Arachnida > Araneae > Araneidae > Argiope > Argiope bruennichi. The sequence goes on along the minus strand of NC_079159.1, from coordinate 81,810,458 downwards.
TTGAACGAAGTCCATTCTCAGGAAGTCTGTTTGCCAGGTTGTACAAGTACAAGCGAAATCGATAACTACAAAACGTAGATAGAAATGTAGATACAACTTGAACCAAATGTTTAGTATATAAAATATAAATACTTATCAAATTTTGAAACAAATCCTTCCATCAATTGACCGTCTGTACTTTTGCATGTGTAAATACTATGAGTAGAAAATGCAATCAATGACTTAAATCAATGAAATTCGGTATATGATCTTGCAACTACAACTGTAACTTGGTGTCAGTTGGCAAGAAAACGAGAGTAAGAAATGCTTATTTTCTCGGTGATGATGATGTCTTGTCCGCATTACACCAGAAAGGGGATGTAGTAGTTTCTGAGGGTAAAGACTCTTGAGTACCCGATGGCAGAAGTCTGACTTTTAGCTCACATGAAGATGATACTCACACACTCGCTTGCACAACCCCTTTTTACAGGGGGCAGGGGGCTCTTTCACACACCTCACAGATAGAACAAGAGTAAAGAACAAGCACGCCCGAGCCAGGACTCGAACCCGAGATGCTGAGTTCACAGCGAAGACACCACCGTAGGCGAAGAAGCCGGCTGTTCTCATGGTAAATTTAGTATATATGCTAGATTCACGCCAATGATTTACATTTTGTAACTATAATTTACTAATGCCATGCAAGGTATTCGTTGCCTTACCCAAAGTCCCCGATTTTATGCAGTGAAAAGAGAAATAAGACTTTTATTGGAGAATATGCGAGAAAGTTTCAAGGAGATCACTCCCTCTGATTTTATTTGCTTCCCAAAATATAATAAATTATTTTGAAAGGTTGATAATTTTTTTTTATTGCACGGAAATTATAGGGAACACTTCTTTCCTTTCAGAACTCTTTATACTGAACTATAATCATCTAATGAAAGTGAATATGGATTAAAGTCCGCAACTCTTAATAGTAATTAAATAAAATATTAAAAATTAAATTAAAAAATGGTAACTGAATTTTAAATGAATTGCCAGAACAATTTACGCAGCCGAAGGTACAGGATTAAAAATTACTGGAGCTCTACAACTCACATTTTTCTTTCATTCACTTTCTACAATTGTTTAAATAAATTTAAACTTCCCACCAAAAAGTAGTAGTCTCACTTTATATATTATATGTCTCATGTAAAACTTGAAATTTAATGTTAGTTCAAACAGTAGAAAAAAGAACCCATGATAAAAATTACTGGAGCTCTACAACTCACATTTTTCTTTCATTCACTTTCTACAATTGTTTAAATAAATTTAAACTTCCCCCCCAAAAGTAGTAGTCTCACTTTATATATTATATGTCTCATGTAAAACTTGAAATTTAATGTTAGTTCAAACAGTAGAAAAAAGAACCCATGATAAAAATTACTGGAGCTCTACAACTCACATTTTTCTTTCATTCACTTTCTACAATTGTTTAAATAAATTTAAACTTCCCACCAAAAAGTAGTAGTCTCACTTTATATATTATATGTCTCATGTAAAACTTGAAATTTAATGTTAGTTCAAACAGTGGAAAAAAGAACCCATGATAAAAATTACTGGACCTCTACAACTCACATTTTTCTTTCATTCACTTTCTACAATTGTTTAAATAAATTTAAACTTCCCCCCCCCAAAAGTAGTAGTCTCACTTTATATATTATATGTCTCATGTAAAACTTGAAATTTAATGTTAGTTCAAACAGTGGGAAAAAGAACCCATGATAAAAATTACTGGAGCTCTACAACTCACATTCTTCTTTCATTCACTTTCTACAATTGTTTAAATAAATTTAAACTTCCCCCCAAAAGTAGTAGTCTAACTTTATATATTATATGTCTGATGTAAAACTTGAAATTTAATGTTAGTTCAAACAGTAGAAAAAAGAACCCATGATAAAAATTACTGGAGCTCTACAACTCACATTTTTCTTTCATTCACTTTCTACAATTGTTTAAATAAATTTAAACTTCCCACCAAAAAGTAGTAGTCTCACTTTATATATTATATGTCTGATGTAAAACTTGAAATTTAATGTTAGTTCAAACAGTAGAAAAAAGAACCCATGATAAAAATTACTGGAGCTCTACAACTCACATTTTTCTTTCATTCACTTTCTACAATTGTTTAAATAAATTTAAACTTCCCCCCCAAAAGTAGTAGTCTCACTTTATATATTATATGTCTGATGTAAAACTTGAAATTTAATGTTAGTTCAAACAGTAGAAAAAAGAACCCATGATAAAAATTACTGGAGCTCTACAACTCACATTTTTCTTTCATTCACTTTCTACAATTGTTTAAATAAATTTAAACTTCCCACCAAAAAGTAGTAGTCTCACTTTATATATTATATGTCTGATGTAAAACTTGAAATTTAATGTTAGTTCAAACAGTAGAAAAAAGAACCCATGATAAAAATTACTGGAGCTCTACAACTCACATTTTTCTTTCATTCACTTTCTACAATTGTTTAAATAAATTTAAACTTCCCACCAAAAAGTAGTAGTCTCACTTTATATATTATATGTCTGATGTAAAACTTGAAATTTAATGTTAGTTCAAACAGTAGAAAAAAGAACCCATGATAAAAATTACTGGAGCTCTACAACTCACATTTTTCTTTCATTCACTTTCTACAATTGTTTAAATAAATTTAAACTTCCCCCCCAAAAGTAGTAGTCTCACTTTATATATTATATGTCTGATGTAAAACTTGAAATTTAATGTTAGTTCAAACAGTAGAAAAAAGAACCCATGATAAAAATTACTGGAGCTCTACAACTCACATTTTTCTTTCATTCACTTTCTGCAATTGTTTAAATAAATTTAAACTTCCCACCAAAAAGTAGTAGTCTCACTTTATATATTATATGTCTGATGTAAAACTTGAAATTTAATGTTAGTTCAAACAGTAGAAAAAAGAACCCATGATAAAAATTACTGGAGCTCTACAACTCACATTTTTCTTTCATTCACTTTCTACAATTGTTTAAATAAATTTAAACTTCCCCCCCAAAAGTAGTAGTCTCACTTTATATATTATATGTCTGATGTAAAACTTGAAATTTAATGTTAGTTCAAACAGTAGAAAAAAGAACCCATGATAAAAATTACTGGAGCTCTACAACTCACATTTTTCTTTCATTCACTTTCTACAATTGTTTAAATAAATTTAAACTTCCCACCAAAAAGTAGTAGTCTCACTTTATATATTATATATCTGATGTAAAACTTGAAATTTAATGTTAGTTCAAACAGTAGAAAAAAGAACCCATGATAAAAATTACTGGAGCTCTACAACTCACATTTTTCTTTCATTCACTTTCTACAATTGTTTAAATAAATTTAAACTTCCCACCAAAAAGTAGTAGTCTCACTTTATATATTATATGTCTGATGTAAAACTTGAAATTTAATGTTAGTTCAAACAGTAGAAAAAAGAACCCATGATAAAAATTACTGGAGCTCTACAACTCACATTTTTCTTTCATTCACTTTCTACAATTGTTTAAATAAATTTAAACTTCCCCCCCAAAAGTAGTAGTCTAACTTTATATATTATATGTCTGATGTAAAACTTGAAATTTAATGTTAGTTCAAACAGTAGAAAAAAGAACCCATGATAAAAATTACTGGAGCTCTACAACTCACATTTTTCTTTCATTCACTTTCTACAATTGTTTAAATAAATTTTAAACTTCCCACCAAAAAGTAGTAGTCTCACTTTATATATTATATGTCTCATGTAAAACTTGAAATTTAATGTTAGTTCAAACAGTAGAAAAAAGAACCCATGATAAAAATTACTGGAGCTCTACAACTCACATTTTTCTTTCATTCACTTTCTACAATTGTTTAAATAAATTTAAACTTCCCACCAAAAAGTAGTAGTCTCACTTTATATATTATATGTCTGATGTAAAACTTGAAATTTAATGTTAGTTCAAACAGTAGAAAAAAGAACCCATGATAAAAATTACTGGAGCTCTACAACTCACATTTTTCTTTCATTCACTTTCTACAATTGTTTAAATAAATTTAAACTCCCCCCCCCCAAAAGTAGTAGTCTCACTTTATATATTATATGTCTCATGTAAAACTTGAAATTTAATGTTAGTTCAAACAGTGGGAAAAAGAACCCATGATAAAAATTACTGGAGCTCTACAACTCACATTTTTCTTTCATTCACTTTCTACAATTGTTTAAATAAATTTAAACTTCCCCCCCAAAAGTAGTAGTCTCACTTTATATATTATATGTCTCATGTAAAACTTGAAATTTAATGTTAGTTCAAACAGTAGAAAAAAGAACCCATGATAAAAATTACTGGAGCTCTACAACTCACATTTTTCTTTCATTCACTTTCTACAATTGTTTAAATAAATTTAAACTTCCCACCAAAAAGTAGTAGTCTCACTCTATATATTATATGTCTCATGTAAAACTTGAAATTTAATGTTAGTTCAAACAGTAGAAAAAAGAACCCATGTTAAAAATTACTGGAGCTCTACAACTCACATTTTTCTTTCATTCACTTTCTACAATTGTTTAAATAAATTTAAACTTCCCACCAAAAAGTAGTAGTCTCACTTTATATATTATATGTCTCATGTAAAACTTGAAATTTAATGTTAGTTCAAACAGTAGAAAAAAGAACCCATGATAAAAATTACTGGAGCTCTACAACTCACATTTTTCTTTCATTCACTTTCTACAATTGTTTAAATAAATTTAAACTTCCCACCAAAAAGTAGTAGTCTCACTTTATATATTATATGTCTCATGTAAAACTTGAAATTTAATGTTAGTTCAAACAGTAGAAAAAAGAACCCATGATAAAAATTACTGGAGCTCTACAACTCACATTTTTCTTTCATTCACTTTCTACAATTGTTTAAATAAATTTAAACTTCCCCCCCAAAAGTAGTAGTCTAACTTTATATATTATATGTCTGATGTAAAACTTGAAATTTAATGTTAGTTCAAACAGTAGAAAAAAGAACCCATGATAAAAATTACTGGAGCTCTACAACTCACATTTTTCTTTCATTCACTTTCTACAATTGTTTAAATAAATTTTAAACTTCCCACCAAAAAGTAGTAGTCTCACTTTATATATTATATGTCTCATGTAAAACTTGAAATTTAATGTTAGTTCAAACAGTAGAAAAAAGAACCCATGATAAAAATTACTGGAGCTCTACAACTCACATTTTTCTTTCATTCACTTTCTACAATTGTTTAAATAAATTTAAACTTCCCCCCCAAAAGTAGTAGTCTCACTTTATATATTATATGTCTCATGTAAAACTTGAAATTTAATGTTAGTTCAAACAGTAGAAAAAAGAACCCATGATAAAAATTACTGGAGCTCTACAACTCACATTTTTCTTTCATTCACTTTCTACAATTGTTTAAATAAATTTAAACTTCCCACCAAAAAGTAGTAGTCTCACTCTATATATTATATGTCTCATGTAAAACTTGAAATTTAATGTTAGTTCAAACAGTAGAAAAAAGAACCCATGATAAAAATTACTGGAGCTCTACAACTCACATTTTTCTTTCATTCACTTTCTACAATTGTTTAAATAAATTTAAACTTCCCACCAAAAAGTAGTAGTCTCACTTTATATATTATATGTCTCATGTAAAACTTGAAATTTAATGTTAGTTCAAACAGTAGAAAAAAGAACCCATGATAAAAATTACTGGAGCTCTACAACTCACATTTTTCTTTCATTCACTTTCTACAATTGTTTAAATAAATTTAAACTTCCCCCCCAAAAGTAGTAGTCTAACTTTATATATTATATGTCTGATGTAAAACTTGAAATTTAATGTTAGTTCAAACAGTAGAAAAAAGAACCCATGATAAAAATTACTGGAGCTCTACAACTCACATTTTTCTTTCATTCACTTTCTACAATTGTTTAAATAAATTTTAAACTTCCCACCAAAAAGTAGTAGTCTCACTTTATATATTATATGTCTCATGTAAAACTTGAAATTTAATGTTAGTTCAAACAGTGGAAAAAAGAACCCATGATAAAAATTACTGGACCTCTACAACTCACATTTTTCTTTCATTCACTTTCTACAATTGTTTAAATAAATTTAAACTCCCCCCCCAAAAGTAGTAGTCTCACTTTATATATTATATGTCTCATGTAAAACTTGAAATTTAATGTTAGTTCAAACAGTAGAAAAAAGAACCCATGATAAAAATTACTGGAGCTCTACAACTCACATTTTTCTTTCATTCACTTTCTACAATTGTTTAAATAAATTTAAACTTCCCCCCCAAAAGTAGTAGTCTAACTTTATATATTATATGTCTGATGTAAAACTTGAAATTTAATGTTAGTTCAAACAGTAGAAAAAAGAACCCATGATAAAAATTACTGGAGCTCTACAACTCACATTTTTCTTTCATTCACTTTCTACAATTGTTTAAATAAATTTTAAACTTCCCACCAAAAAGTAGTAGTCTCACTTTATATATTATATGTCTCATGTAAAACTTGAAATTTAATGTTAGTTCAAACAGTAGAAAAAAGAACCCATGATAAAAATTACTGGAGCTCTACAACTCACATTTTTCTTTCATTCACTTTCTACAATTGTTTAAATAAATTTAAACTTCCCCCCCAAAAGTAGTAGTCTCACTTTATATATTATATGTCTCATGTAAAACTTGAAATTTAATGTTAGTTCAAACAGTAGAAAAAAGAACCCATGATAAAAATTACTGGAGCTCTACAACTCACATTTTTCTTTCATTCACTTTCTACAATTGTTCAAATAAATTTAAACTTCCCACCAAAAAGTAGTAGTCTCACTCTATATATTATATGTCTCATGTAAAACTTGAAATTTAATGTTAGTTCAAACAGTAGAAAAAAGAACCCATGATAAAAATTACTGGAGCTCTACAACTCACATTTTTCTTTCATTCACTTTCTACAATTGTTTAAATAAATTTAAACTTCCCACCAAAAAGTAGTAGTCTCACTTTATATATTATATGTCTCATGTAAAACTTGAAATTTAATGTTAGTTCAAACAGTAGAAAAAAGAACCCATGATAAAAATTACTGGAGCTCTACAACTCACATTTTTCTTTCATTCACTTTCTACAATTGTTTAAATAAATTTAAACTTCCCCCCCAAAAGTAGTAGTCTAACTTTATATATTATATGTCTGATGTAAAACTTGAAATTTAATGTTAGTTCAAACAGTAGAAAAAAGAACCCATGATAAAAATTACTGGAGCTCTACAACTCACATTTTTCTTTCATTCACTTTCTACAATTGTTTAAATAAATTTTAAACTTCCCACCAAAAAGTAGTAGTCTCACTTTATATATTATATGTCTCATGTAAAACTTGAAATTTAATGTTAGTTCAAACAGTGGAAAAAAGAACCCATGATAAAAATTACTGGACCTCTACAACTCACATTTTTCTTTCATTCACTTTCTACAATTGTTTAAATAAATTTAAACTCCCCCCCCCAAAAGTAGTAGTCTCACTTTATATATTATATGTCTCATGTAAAACTTGAAATTTAATGTTAGTTCAAACAGTGGGAAAAAGAACCCATGATAAAAATTACTGGAGCTCTACAACTCACATTCTTCTTTCATTCGCTTTCTACAATTGTTTAAATAAATTTAAACTTCCCCCCCAAAAGTAGTAGTCTCACTTTATATATTATATGTCTCATGTAAAACTTGAAATTTAATGTTAGTTCAAACAGTGGAAAAAAGAACCCATGATAAAAATTACTGGAGCTCTACAACTCACATTTTTCTTTCATTCACTTTCTACAATTGCTTAAATAAATTTAAACTTCCCCCCCAAAAGTAGTAGTCTCACTTTATATATTATATGTCTCATGTAAAACTTGAAATTTAATGTTAGTTCAAACAGTAGAAAAAAGAACCCATGATAAAAATTACTGGAGCTCTACAACTCACATTTTTCTTTCATTCACTTTCTACAATTGTTTAAATAAATTTAAACTTCCCCCCCAAAAGTAGTAGTCTCACTTTATATATTATATGTCTCATGTAAAACTTGAAATTTAATGTTAGTTCAAACAGTAGAAAAAAGAACCCATGATAAAAATTACTGGAGCTCTACAACTCACATTTTTCTTTCATTCACTTTCTACAATTGTTTAAATAAATTTAAACTTCCCCCCCAAAAGTAGTAGTCTAACTTTATATATTATATGTCTGATGTAAAACTTGAAATTTAATGTTAGTTCAAACAGTAGAAAAAAGAACCCATGATAAAAATTACTGGAGCTCTACAACTCACATTTTTCTTTCATTCACTTTCTACAATTGTTTAAATAAATTTTAAACTTCCCACCAAAAAGTAGTAGTCTCACTTTATATATTATATGTCTCATGTAAAACTTGAAATTTAATGTTAGTTCAAACAGTAGAAAAAAGAACCCATGATAAAAATTACTGGAGCTCTACAACTCACATTTTTCTTTCATTCACTTTCTACAATTGTTTAAATAAATTTAAACTTCCCCCCCAAAAGTAGTAGTCTCACTTTATATATTATATGTCTCATGTAAAACTTGAAATTTAATGTTAGTTCAAACAGTAGAAAAAAGAACCCATGATAAAAATTACTGGAGCTCTACAACTCACATTTTTCTTTCATTCACTTTCTACAATTGTTTAAATAAATTTAAACTTCCCACCAAAAAGTAGTAGTCTCACTTTATATATTATATGTCTCATGTAAAACTTGAAATTTAATGTTAGTTCAAACAGTGGAAAAAAGAACCCATGATAAAAATTACTGGACCTCTACAACTCACATTTTTCTTTCATTCACTTTCTACAATTGTTTAAATAAATTTAAACTTCCCCCCCCCAAAAGTAGTAGTCTCACTTTATATATTATATGTCTCATGTAAAACTTGAAATTTAATGTTAGTTCAAACAGTGGGAAAAAGAACCCATGATAAAAATTACTGGAGCTCTACAACTCACATTCTTCTTTCATTCACTTTCTACAATTGTTTAAATAAATTTAAACTTCCCCCCAAAAGTAGTAGTCTAACTTTATATATTATATGTCTGATGTAAAACTTGAAATTTAATGTTAGTTCAAACAGTAGAAAAAAGAACCCATGATAAAAATTACTGGAGCTCTACAACTCACATTTTTCTTTCATTCACTTTCTACAATTGTTTAAATAAATTTAAACTTCCCACCAAAAAGTAGTAGTCTCACTTTATATATTATATGTCTGATGTAAAACTTGAAATTTAATGTTAGTTCAAACAGTAGAAAAAAGAACCCATGATAAAAATTACTGGAGCTCTACAACTCACATTTTTCTTTCATTCACTTTCTACAATTGTTTAAATAAATTTAAACTTCCCCCCCAAAAGTAGTAGTCTCACTTTATATATTATATGTCTGATGTAAAACTTGAAATTTAATGTTAGTTCAAACAGTAGAAAAAAGAACCCATGATAAAAATTACTGGAGCTCTACAACTCACATTTTTCTTTCATTCACTTTCTACAATTGTTTAAATAAATTTAAACTTCCCACCAAAAAGTAGTAGTCTCACTTTATATATTATATGTCTGATGTAAAACTTGAAATTTAATGTTAGTTCAAACAGTAGAAAAAAGAACCCATGATAAAAATTACTGGAGCTCTACAACTCACATTTTTCTTTCATTCACTTTCTACAATTGTTTAAATAAATTTAAACTTCCCACCAAAAAGTAGTAGTCTCACTTTATATATTATATGTCTGATGTAAAACTTGAAATTTAATGTTAGTTCAAACAGTAGAAAAAAGAACCCATGATAAAAATTACTGGAGCTCTACAACTCACATTTTTCTTTCATTCACTTTCTACAATTGTTTAAATAAATTTAAACTTCCCCCCCAAAAGTAGTAGTCTCACTTTATATATTATATGTCTGATGTAAAACTTGAAATTTAATGTTAGTTCAAACAGTAGAAAAAAGAACCCATGATAAAAATTACTGGAGCTCTACAACTCACATTTTTCTTTCATTCACTTTCTGCAATTGTTTAAATAAATTTAAACTTCCCACCAAAAAGTAGTAGTCTCACTTTATATATTATATGTCTGATGTAAAACTTGAAATTTAATGTTAGTTCAAACAGTAGAAAAAAGAACCCATGATAAAAATTACTGGAGCTCTACAACTCACATTTTTCTTTCATTCACTTTCTACAATTGTTTAAATAAATTTAAACTTCCCCCCCAAAAGTAGTAGTCTCACTTTATATATTATATGTCTGATGTAAAACTTGAAATTTAATGTTAGTTCAAACAGTAGAAAAAAGAACCCATGATAAAAATTACTGGAGCTCTACAACTCACATTTTTCTTTCATTCACTTTCTACAATTGTTTAAATAAATTTAAACTTCCCACCAAAAAGTAGTAGTCTCACTTTATATATTATATATCTGATGTAAAACTTGAAATTTAATGTTAGTTCAAACAGTAGAAAAAAGAACCCATGATAAAAATTACTGGAGCTCTACAACTCACATTTTTCTTTCATTCACTTTCTACAATTGTTTAAATAAATTTAAACTTCCCACCAAAAAGTAGTAGTCTCACTTTATATATTATATGTCTGATGTAAAACTTGAAATTTAATGTTAGTTCAAACAGTAGAAAAAAGAACCCATGATAAAAATTACTGGAGCTCTACAACTCACATTTTTCTTTCATTCACTTTCTACAATTGTTTAAATAAATTTAAACTTCCCCCCCAAAAGTAGTAGTCTAACTTTATATATTATATGTCTGATGTAAAACTTGAAATTTAATGTTAGTTCAAACAGTAGAAAAAAGAACCCATGATAAAAATTACTGGAGCTCTACAACTCACATTTTTCTTTCATTCACTTTCTACAATTGTTTAAATAAATTTTAAACTTCCCACCAAAAAGTAGTAGTCTCACTTTATATATTATATGTCTCATGTAAAACTTGAAATTTAATGTTAGTTCAAACAGTAGAAAAAAGAACCCATGATAAAAATTACTGGAGCTCTACAACTCACATTTTTCTTTCATTCACTTTCTACAATTGTTTAAATAAATTTAAACTTCCCACCAAAAAGTAGTAGTCTCACTTTATATATTATATGTCTGATGTAAAACTTGAAATTTAATGTTAGTTCAAACAGTAGAAAAAAGAACCCATGATAAAAATTACTGGAGCTCTACAACTCACATTTTTCTTTCATTCACTTTCTACAATTGTTTAAATAAATTTAAACTTCCCCCCCCCAAAAGTAGTAGTCTCACTTTATATATTATATGTCTCATGTAAAACTTGAAATTTAATGTTAGTTCAAACAGTGGGAAAAAGAACCCATGATAAAAATTACTGGAGCTCTACAACTCACATTTTTCTTTCATTCACTTTCTACAATTGTTTAAATAAATTTAAACTTCCCCCCCAAAAGTAGTAGTCTCACTTTATATATTATATGTCTCATGTAAAACTTGAAATTTAATGTTAGTTCAAACAGTAGAAAAAAGAACCCATGATAAAAATTACTGGAGCTCTACAACTCACATTTTTCTTTCATTCACTTTCTACAATTGTTTAAATAAATTTAAACTTCCCACCAAAAAGTAGTAGTCTCACTCTATATATTATATGTCTCATGTAAAACTTGAAATTTAATGTTAGTTCAAACAGTAGAAAAAAGAACCCATGTTAAAAATTACTGGAGCTCTACAACTCACATTTTTCTTTCATTCACTTTCTACAATTGTTTAAATAAATTTAAACTTCCCACCAAAAAGTAGTAGTCTCACTTTATATATTATATGTCTCATGTAAAACTTGAAATTTAATGTTAGTTCAAACAGTAGAAAAAAGAACCCATGATAAAAATTACTGGAGCTCTACAACTCACATTTTTCTTTCATTCACTTTCTACAATTGTTTAAATAAATTTAAACTTCCCACCAAAAAGTAGTAGTCTCACTTTATATATTATATGTCTCATGTAAAACTTGAAATTTAATGTTAGTTCAAACAGTAGAAAAAAGAACCCATGATAAAAATTACTGGAGCTCTACAACTCACATTTTTCTTTCATTCACTTTCTACAATTGTTTAAATAAATTTAAACTTCCCCCCCAAAAGTAGTAGTCTAACTTTATATATTATATGTCTGATGTAAAACTTGAAATTTAATGTTAGTTCAAACAGTAGAAAAAAGAACCCATGATAAAAATTACTGGAGCTCTACAACTCACATTTTTCTTTCATTCACTTTCTACAATTGTTTAAATAAATTTTAAACTTCCCACCAAAAAGTAGTAGTCTCACTTTATATATTATATGTCTCATGTAAAACTTGAAATTTAATGTTAGTTCAAACAGTAGAAAAAAGAACCCATGATAAAAATTACTGGAGCTCTACAACTCACATTTTTCTTTCATTCACTTTCTACAATTGTTTAAATAAATTTAAACTTCCCCCCCAAAAGTAGTAGTCTCACTTTATATATTATATGTCTCATGTAAAACTTGAAATTTAATGTTAGTTCAAACAGTAGAAAAAAGAACCCATGATAAAAATTACTGGAGCTCTACAACTCACATTTTTCTTTCATTCACTTTCTACAATTGTTTAAATAAATTTAAACTTCCCACCAAAAAGTAGTAGTCTCACTCTATATATTATATGTCTCATGTAAAACTTGAAATTTAATGTTAGTTCAAACAGTAGAAAAAAGAACCCATGATAAAAATTACTGGAGCTCTACAACTCACATTTTTCTTTCATTCACTTTCTACAATTGTTTAAATAAATTTAAACTTCCCACCAAAAAGTAGTAGTCTCACTTTATATATTATATGTCTCATGTAAAACTTGAAATTTAATGTTAGTTCAAACAGTAGAAAAAAGAACCCATGATAAAAATTACTGGAGCTCTACAACTCACATTTTTCTTTCATTCACTTTCTACAATTGTTTAAATAAATTTAAACTTCCCCCCCAAAAGTAGTAGTCTAACTTTATATATTATATGTCTGATGTAAAACTTGAAATTTAATGTTAGTTCAAACAGTAGAAAAAAGAACCCATGATAAAAATTACTGGAGCTCTACAACTCACATTTTTCTTTCATTCACTTTCTACAATTGTTTAAATAAATTTTAAACTTCCCACCAAAAAGTAGTAGTCTCACTTTATATATTATATGTCTCATGTAAAACTTGAAATTTAATGTTAGTTCAAACAGTGGAAAAAAGAACCCATGATAAAAATTACTGGACCTCTACAACTCACATTTTTCTTTCATTCACTTTCTACAATTGTTTAAATAAATTTAAACTCCCCCCCCCAAAAGTAGTAGTCTCACTTTATATATTATATGTCTCATGTAAAACTTGAAATTTAATGTTAGTTCAAACAGTAGAAAAAAGAACCCATGATAAAAATTACTGGAGCTCTACAACTCACATTTTTCTTTCATTCACTTTCTACAATTGTTTAAATAAATTTAAACTTCCCCCCCAAAAGTAGTAGTCTAACTTTATATATTATATGTCTGATGTAAAACTTGAAATTTAATGTTAGTTCAAACAGTAGAAAAAAGAACCCATGATAAAAATTACTGGAGCTCTACAACTCACATTTTTCTTTCATTCACTTTCTACAATTGTTTAAATAAATTTTAAACTTCCCACCAAAAAGTAGTAGTCTCACTTTATATATTATATGTCTCATGTAAAACTTGAAATTTAATGTTAGTTCAAACAGTAGAAAAAAGAACCCATGATAAAAATTACTGGAGCTCTACAACTCACATTTTTCTTTCATTCACTTTCTACAATTGTTTAAATAAATTTAAACTTCCCCCCCAAAAGTAGTAGTCTCACTTTATATATTATATGTCTCATGTAAAACTTGAAATTTAATGTTAGTTCAAACAGTAGAAAAAAGAACCCATGATAAAAATTACTGGAGCTCTACAACTCACATTTTTCTTTCATTCACTTTCTACAATTGTTTAAATAAATTTAAACTTCCCACCAAAAAGTAGTAGTCTCACTCTATATATTATATGTCTCATGTAAAACTTGAAATTTAATGTTAGTTCAAACAGTAGAAAAAAGAACCCATGATAAAAATTACTGGAGCTCTACAACTCACATTTTTCTTTCATTCACTTTCTACAATTGTTTAAATAAATTTAAACTTCCCACCAAAAAGTAGTAGTCTCACTTTATATATTATATGTCTCATGTAAAACTTGAAATTTAATGTTAGTTCAAACAGTAGAAAAAAGAACCCATGATAAAAATTACTGGAGCTCTACAACTCACATTTTTCTTTCATTCACTTTCTACAATTGTTTAAATAAATTTAAACTTCCCCCCCAAAAGTAGTAGTCTAACTTTATATATTATATGTCTGATGTAAAACTTGAAATTTAATGTTAGTTCAAACAGTAGAAAAAAGAACCCATGATAAAAATTACTGGAGCTCTACAACTCACATTTTTCTTTCATTCACTTTCTACAATTGTTTAAATAAATTTTAAACTTCCCACCAAAAAGTAGTAGTCTCACTTTATATATTATATGTCTCATGTAAAACTTGAAATTTAATGTTAGTTCAAACAGTGGAAAAAAGAACCCATGATAAAAATTACTGGACCTCTACAACTCACATTTTTCTTTCATTCACTTTCTACAATTGTTTAAATAAATTTAAACTCCCCCCCCCAAAAGTAGTAGTCTCACTTTATATATTATATGTCTCATGTAAAACTTGAAATTTAATGTTAGTTCAAACAGTGGGAAAAAGAACCCATGATAAAAATTACTGGAGCTCTACAACTCACATTCTTCTTTCATTCGCTTTCTACAATTGTTTAAATAAATTTAAACTTCCCCCCCAAAAGTAGTAGTCTCACTTTATATATTATATGTCTCATGTAAAACTTGAAATTTAATGTTAGTTCAAACAGTGGAAAAAAGAACCCATGATAAAAATTACTGGAGCTCTACAACTCACATTTTTCTTTCATTCACTTTCTACAATTGCTTAAATAAATTTAAACTTCCCCCCCAAAAGTAGTAGTCTCACTTTATATATTATATGTCTCATGTAAAACTTGAAATTTAATGTTAGTTCAAACAGTAGAAAAAAGAACCCATGATAAAAATTACTGGAGCTCTACAACTCACATTTTTCTTTCATTCACTTTCTACAATTGTTTAAATAAATTTAAACTTCCCCCCCAAAAGTAGTAGTCTCACTTTATATATTATATGTCTCATGTAAAACTTGAAATTTAATGTTAGTTCAAACAGTAGAAAAAAGAACCCATGATAAAAATTACTGGAGCTCTACAACTCACATTTTTCTTTCATTCACTTTCTACAATTGTTTAAATAAATTTAAACTTCCCCCCCAAAAGTAGTAGTCTAACTTTATATATTATATGTCTGATGTAAAACTTGAAATTTAATGTTAGTTCAAACAGTAGAAAAAAGAACCCATGATAAAAATTACTGGAGCTCTACAACTCACATTTTTCTTTCATTCACTTTCTACAATTGTTTAAATAAATTTTAAACTTCCCACCAAAAAGTAGTAGTCTCACTTTATATATTATATGTCTCATGTAAAACTTGAAATTTAATGTTAGTTCAAACAGTAGAAAAAAGAACCCATGATAAAAATTACTGGAGCTCTACAACTCACATTTTTCTTTCATTCACTTTCTACAATTGTTTAAATAAATTTAAACTTCCCCCCCAAAAGTAGTAGTCTCACTTTATATATTATATGTCTCATGTAAAACTTGAAATTTAATGTTAGTTCAAACAGTAGAAAAAAGAACCCATGATAAAAATTACTGGAGCTCTACAACTCACATTTTTCTTTCATTCACTTTCTACAATTGTTTAAATAAATTTAAACTTCCCACCAAAAAGTAGTAGTCTCACTTTATATATTATATGTCTCATGTAAAACTTGAAATTTAATGTTAGTTCAAACAGTAGAAAAAAGAACCCATGATAAAAATTACTGGAGCTCTACAACTCACATTTTTCTTTCATTCACTTTCTACAATTGTTTAAATAAATTTAAACTTCCCCCCCAAAAGTAGTAGTCTAACTTTATATATTATATGTCTGATGTAAAACTTGAAATTTAATGTTAGTTCAAACAGTAGAAAAAAGAACCCATGATAAAAATTACTGGAGCTCTACAACTCACATTTTTCTTTCATTCACTTTCTACAATTGTTTAAATAAATTTAAACTCCCCCCCCCCAAAAGTAGTAGTCTCACTTTATATATTATATGTCTCATGTAAAACTTGAAATTTAATGTTAGTTCAAACAGTGGGAAAAAGAACCCATGATAAAAATTACTGGAGCTCTACAACTCACATTCTTCTTTCATTCGCTTTCTACAATTGTTTAAGGTATCCGAATACGTTGAAATGGCTATTTTTTTCAAAAAATCGTATTTTTAGTTTTTGGTTTTATTGAATAAAGCAGTTATTTAGCTTTACAAAACAGCTTGTACTTTGTTTCTACGTCAATTACAAGCCGAGATATTAGCAAATTAGTAAAGCTCGGTAAACCGGAAGTGGGTGTTCAAGTAACCGGAAGTAAGCATTTAAATGCCCATAAAACTGTCAAATTTGATTGAAATTCCGCGATTTTTTTAAAAAATAATTTTAGTATATTATTAATTTAATATTTAAAATAATTCTGCACCTTAAGGATATGTGGCAACGTAAAATTTAAGGAAATCTGGCAACATTAGTTTGTTTACATTTGTAGCGTGCGTTGCGATTTTGTTGTGATCTTCTTGTTTAGTTTTTACAAAAATAATAGTAATCTGCATTAATTTGATAGATTATTAGTGAAATTTTAGAAAGTGTTAGTGTTTTTAACAGTGCTAGTAATGGGTAATAATAAAAACAAGTGTTACTCTCGCAAACGGAAATTCGGAGGGAACAGATACTCCAGTAAAGCTACAAAAAGTAGTAAGTTAGATGCTTCACTGTTAACAGTCAGTGAAACAAAATTAAAACAATCTTCGAAACCTTCAGATATTCCTATAAACAACGAAAAGAATGTGCTTATTAATTTCCAAATCCTCAATGACATTATTTCATCATTATGTTGTCCTGTGTGTTTTAAAAGTGGAGTTAGCATTATCCAGGAGTCTGTATTTGGCTTAGCGATGAATATGACATTAAAGTGTAAAAATTGTGACTATTCAATATCTTTCTGCACCTCTCAAAAGGTAAATAAAATGCATACCATAAATCTTGCATTTGTTTTTGGTATGAGAGTTATTGGCAGGGGACATTCTGCAGCGAAAAAACTGTGTTCTGCGATGAATGTGAATGTGCCTTCGAAAAAGTCATTTGGCTATCTCGAAAAAAAACTGGAAGCTGCTGCTAGTAACGTGGCATCCAAAACAATTAAGGAAGCTGCATTAGAAATTAGAGGTGACTCAGTAACTGAAGAAATAGCTCAGTGCGGTGTGTCAGTTGATGGCACATGGCAACGAAGAGGGTATTCATCTCTGAATGGATGTGTCACGGTCATTTCAATAGACACTGGAAAGGTGTTAGACATTGAAGTGATGTCGAAAGTGTGTAGAATTTGTGACAAAAAAAACAGCGAAGCAATAAACTCTAGTCATACCTGTACAAAACATACAGGTTCGTCTGGTGCTATGGAACCTCTTGGTGCTTATCGTATTTTTGAAAGGTCTGCTGACATGAGGAAACTACAATATATAAAATTCTATGGCGACGGGGATTCAAAAGGATATGATGCTGTGAAAGATGTTTATGGGAAGGATAGCGTTACAAAATATGAGTGTATTGGACATATACAGAAGCGTGTTGGCACAAGGCTAAGAAAATTAAAATCGAAGCAAAAAGGTCTTGGAGGTCGAGGAAAACTTACAGACACCTTCATCGATAAATTGCAAAATTACTACGGAATTGCTATCCGTAGTAATGTGAATGATTTGGAAGGCATGCAAAAGGCAGTAATTGCAGCATTTTTTCACTGCTGTTCCAGTGCAAAACAACCAATGCATGGTCAATGTCCAGTTGGGCCCGAGAGCTGGTGTAGATATCAGCAAGCCATATCGAACGGAAAAAAATACAAGGAAAAATCAAAAGGGCTTCCAAAAAATGTCCTCAATAGCATCAAGCCTGTATACATGCAATTATGTGACAAAAATTTGCTACAAAAATGCTTGCATGGGAAAACCCAAAATGCAAATGAATCGTTCAATGGAATTCTTTGGAAATTTATTCCAAAAGAAATTTTCGTTGAGTTGTCAACATTGCGGTTGGGTGCATACATGGCAGTGATTCAATTTAATAAAGGATTTGAAGGACTGCTAGATATTTTAAGGCATTTTGGTGTAAGTTTGGGGGTGTTTACCCTCAAAGGTTTTGCTGAACTCGACGAAGTGCGAGTTAACGAATCCAAGCGACATTCTTTGCCCGGAGTTAAAGTTGCCAGAAAAAAAAATCGGGCAGCTAAAAAGAAAAAATTAGTTAAAAATGAGCAAGCAGAAGGTTTAACTTATAAATCTGGGACATTTTAGGTTAGTAGTCACATGTATATAGCATATATGTGGTAAGTTGTAATAAAAATGCATTTTTCTCAAAATCACTTTTTTTGCATATTTTGCCAGCGATAAAAATGATAACTTGAATTATTCTAAAGCAATTGCTTTGAAACTTGGTATAATCTTTCCTTATAATGTTTTCTAGAGCGTGACCTAAAAGAATGTTCATAATAGGAATATTTTTTAAATTATGGTATGTTATTTGAATAATGGTGTTATAAAATATGCAAAATACCCTGTGATGGTTCTTCGACTAGCTCTAGAAGTTTTATTTATTGGGGTAGCCTTAAAATTTTAGGTCATTCCCTAGGTAATTGCATAAGGATTATTTAAATACTAAATTTATTGAATTTGGTTAAATAGAATTTCGTGTACCATTTTTGAAGTTTTCCTAAAATTTCTTCAAAATTCACCATATATCTACCAATTTTCTAAAACTAAAAAAAATTATTGCAAATTTTAACTTATAATAGCTTATGTACACATAAACTGAAGTCAAAAAACATGTTAATTTGTTTCTATATGATAATTTTCAAAAAAAGTGCTCCGAACGTATTCGGATACCTTAAATAAATTTAAACTTCCCCCCCAAAAGTAGTAGTCTCACTTTATATATTATATGTCTCATGTAAAACTTGAAATTTAATGTTAGTTCAAACAGTGGAAAAAAGAACCCATGATAAAAATTACTGGAGCTCTACAACTCACATTTTTCTTTCATTCACTTTCTACAATTGCTTAAATAAATTTAAACTTCCCCCCCAAAAGTAGTAGTCTCACTTTATATATTATATGTCTCATGTAAAACTTGAAATTTAATGTTAGTTCAAACAGTAGAAAAAAGAACCCATGATAAAAATTACTGGAGCTCTACAACTCACATTTTTCTTTCATTCACTTTCTACAATTGTTTAAATAAATTTAAACTTCCCCCCCAAAAGTAGTAGTCTCACTTTATATATTATATGTCTCATGTAAAACTTGAAATTTAATGTTAGTTCAAACAGTAGAAAAAAGAACCCATGATAAAAATTACTGGAGCTCTACAACTCACATTTTTCTTTCATTCACTTTCTACAATTGTTTAAATAAATTTAAACTTCCCACCAAAAAGTAGTAGTCTCACTCTATATATTATATGTCTCATGTAAAACTTGAAATTTAATGTTAGTTCAAACAGTAGAAAAAAGAACCCATGATAAAAATTACTGGAGCTCTACAACTCACATTTTTCTTTCATTCACTTTCTACAATTGTTTAAATAAATTTAAACTTCCCACCAAAAAGTAGTAGTCTCACTTTATATATTATATGTCTCATGTAAAACTTGAAATTTAATGTTAGTTCAAACAGTAGAAAAAAGAACCCATGATAAAAATTACTGGAGCTCTACAACTCACATTTTTCTTTCATTCACTTTCTACAATTGTTTAAATAAATTTAAACTTCCCCCCCAAAAGTAGTAGTCTAACTTTATATATTATATGTCCGATGTAAAACTTGAAATTTAATGTTAGTTCAAACAGTAGAAAAAAGAACCCATGATAAAAATTACTGGAGCTCTACAACTCACATTTTTCTTTCATTCACTTTCTACAATTGTTTAAATAAATTTTAAACTTCCCACCAAAAAGTAGTAGTCTCACTTTATATATTATATGTCTCATGTAAAACTTGAAATTTAATGTTAGTTCAAACAGTAGAAAAAAGAACCCATGATAAAAATTACTGGAGCTCTACAACTCACATTTTTCTTTCATTCACTTTCTACAATTGTTTAAATAAATTTAAACTTCCCCCCCAAAAGTAGTAGTCTCACTTTATATATTATATGTCTCATGTAAAACTTGAAATTTAATGTTAGTTCAAACAGTAGAAAAAAGAACCCATGATAAAAATTACTGGAGCTCTACAACTCACATTTTTCTTTCATTCACTTTCTACAATTGTTTAAATAAATTTAAACTTCCCACCAAAAAGTAGTAGTCTCACTTTATATATTATATGTCTCATGTAAAACTTGAAATTTAATGTTAGTTCAAACAGTAGAAAAAAGAACCCATGATAAAAATTACTGGAGCTCTACAACTCACATTTTTCTTTCATTCACTTTCTACAATTGTTTAAATAAATTTAAACTTCCCCCCCAAAAGTAGTAGTCTCACTTTATATATTATATGTCTCATGTAAAACTTGAAATTTAATGTTAGTTCAAACAGTGGAAAAAAGAACCCATGATAAAAATTACTGGAGCTCTACAACTCACATTTTTCTTTCATTCACTTTCTACAATTGTTTAAATAAATTTAAACTTCCCACCAAAAAGTAGTAGTCTCACTTTATATATTATATGTCTCATGTAAAACTTGAAATTTAATGTTAGTTCAAACAGTAGAAAAAAGAACCCATGATAAAAATTACTGGAGCTCTACAACTCACATTTTTCTTTCATTCACTTTCTACAATTGTTTAAATAAATTTAAACTTCCCACCAAAAAGTAGTAGTCTCACTTTATATATTATATGTCTCATGTAAAACTTGAAATTTAATGTTAGTTCAAACAGTGGAAAAAAGAACCCATGATAAAAATTACTGGACCTCTACAACTCACATTTTTCTTTCATTCACTTTCTACAATTGTTTAAATAAATTTAAACTCCCCCCCCCAAAAGTAGTAGTCTCACTTTATATATTATATGTCTCATGTAAAACTTGAAATTTAATGTTAGTTCAAACAGTGGGAAAAAGAACCCATGATAAAAATTACTGGAGCTCTACAACTCACATTCTTCTTTCATTCGCTTTCTACAATTGTTTAAATAAATTTAAACTTCCCCCCCAAAAGTAGTAGTCTCACTTTATATATTATATGTCTCATGTAAAACTTGAAATTTAATGTTAGTTCAAACAGTGGAAAAAAGAACCCATGATAAAAATTACTGGAGCTCTACAACTCACATTTTTCTTTCATTCACTTTCTACAATTGCTTAAATAAATTTAAACTTCCCCCCCAAAAGTAGTAGTCTCACTTTATATATTATATGTCTCATGTAAAACTTGAAATTTAATGTTAGTTCAAACAGTAGAAAAAAGAACCCATGATAAAAATTACTGGAGCTCTACAACTCACATTTTTCTTTCATTCACTTTCTACAATTGTTTAAATAAATTTAAACTTCCCCCCCAAAAGTAGTAGTCTCACTTTATATATTATATGTCTCATGTAAAACTTGAAATTTAATGTTAGTTCAAACAGTAGAAAAAAGAACCCATGATAAAAATTACTGGAGCTCTACAACTCACATTTTTCTTTCATTCACTTTCTACAATTGTTTAAATAAATTTAAACTTCCCCCCCAAAAGTAGTAGTCTCACTTTATATATTATATGTCTCATGTAAAACTTGAAATTTAATGTTAGTTCAAACAGTAGAAAAAAGAACCCATGATAAAAATTACTGGAGCTCTACAACTCACATTTTTCTTTCATTCACTTTCTACAATTGTTTAAATAAATTTAAACTTCCCACCAAAAAGTAGTAGTCTCACTCTATATATTATATGTCTCATGTAAAACTTGAAATTTAATGTTAGTTCAAACAGTAGAAAAAAGAACCCATGATAAAAATTACTGGAGCTCTACAACTCACATTTTTCTTTCATTCACTTTCTACAATTGTTTAAATAAATTTAAACTTCCCACCAAAAAGTAGTAGTCTCACTTTATATATTATATGTCTCATGTAAAACTTGAAATTTAATGTTAGTTCAAACAGTAGAAAAAAGAACCCATGATAAAAATTACTGGAGCTCTACAACTCACATTTTTCTTTCATTCACTTTCTACAATTGTTTAAATAAATTTAAACTTCCCCCCCAAAAGTAGTAGTCTAACTTTATATATTATATGTCTGATGTAAAACTTGAAATTTAATGTTAGTTCAAACAGTAGAAAAAAGAACCCATGATAAAAATTACTGGAGCTCTACAACTCACATTTTTCTTTCATTCACTTTCTACAATTGTTTAAATAAATTTTAAACTTCCCACCAAAAAGTAGTAGTCTCACTTTATATATTATATGTCTCATGTAAAACTTGAAATTTAATGTTAGTTCAAACAGTGGAAAAAAGAACCCATGATAAAAATTACTGGACCTCTACAACTCACATTTTTCTTTCATTCACTTTCTACAATTGTTTAAATAAATTTAAACTCCCCCCCCCCCAAAAGTAGTAGTCTCACTTTATATATTATATGTCTCATGTAAAACTTGAAATTTAATGTTAGTTCAAACAGTGGGAAAAAGAACCCATGATAAAAATTACTGGAGCTCTACAACTCACATTCTTCTTTCATTCGCTTTCTACAATTGTTTAAATAAATTTAAACTTCCCCCCCAAAAGTAGTAGTCTCACTTTATATATTATATGTCTCATGTAAAACTTGAAATTTAATGTTAGTTCAAACAGTGGAAAAAAGAACCCATGATAAAAATTACTGGAGCTCTACAACTCACATTTTTCTTTCATTCACTTTCTACAATTGCTTAAATAAATTTAAACTTCCCCCCCAAAAGTAGTAGTCTCACTTTATATATTATATGTCTCATGTAAAACTTGAAATTTAATGTTAGTTCAAACAGTAGAAAAAAGAACCCATGATAAAAATTACTGGAGCTCTACAACTCACATTTTTCTTTCATTCACTTTCTACAATTGTTTAAATAAATTTAAACTTCCCCCCCAAAAGTAGTAGTCTCACTTTATATATTATATGTCTCATGTAAAACTTGAAATTTAATGTTAGTTCAAACAGTAGAAAAAAGAACCCATGATAAAAATTACTGGAGCTCTACAACTCACATTTTTCTTTCATTCACTTTCTACAATTGTTTAAATAAATTTAAACTTCCCACCAAAAAGTAGTAGTCTCACTCTATATATTATATGTCTCATGTAAAACTTGAAATTTAATGTTAGTTCAAACAGTAGAAAAAAGAACCCATGATAAAAATTACTGGAGCTCTACAACTCACATTTTTCTTTCATTCACTTTCTACAATTGTTTAAATAAATTTAAACTTCCCACCAAAAAGTAGTAGTCTCACTTTATATATTATATGTCTCATGTAAAACTTGAAATTTAATGTTAGTTCAAACAGTAGAAAAAAGAACCCATGATAAAAATTACTGGAGCTCTACAACTCACATTTTTCTTTCATTCACTTTCTACAATTGTTTAAATAAATTTAAACTTCCCCCCCAAAAGTAGTAGTCTAACTTTATATATTATATGTCCGATGTAAAACTTGAAATTTAATGTTAGTTCAAACAGTAGAAAAAAGAACCCATGATAAAAATTACTGGAGCTCTACAACTCACATTTTTCTTTCATTCACTTTCTACAATTGTTTAAATAAATTTTAAACTTCCCACCAAAAAGTAGTAGTCTCACTTTATATATTATATGTCTCATGTAAAACTTGAAATTTAATGTTAGTTCAAACAGTAGAAAAAAGAACCCATGATAAAAATTACTGGAGCTCTACAACTCACATTTTTCTTTCATTCACTTTCTACAATTGTTTAAATAAATTTAAACTTCCCCCCCAAAAGTAGTAGTCTCACTTTATATATTATATGTCTCATGTAAAACTTGAAATTTAATGTTAGTTCAAACAGTAGAAAAAAGAACCCATGATAAAAATTACTGGAGCTCTACAACTCACATTTTTCTTTCATTCACTTTCTACAATTGTTTAAATAAATTTAAACTTCCCACCAAAAAGTAGTAGTCTCACTTTATATATTATATGTCTCATGTAAAACTTGAAATTTAATGTTAGTTCAAACAGTAGAAAAAAGAACCCATGATAAAAATTACTGGAGCTCTACAACTCACATTTTTCTTTCATTCACTTTCTACAATTGTTTAAATAAATTTAAACTTCCCCCCCAAAAGTAGTAGTCTCACTTTATATATTATATGTCTCATGTAAAACTTGAAATTTAATGTTAGTTCAAACAGTAGAAAAAAGAACCCATGATAAAAATTACTGGAGCTCTACAACTCACATTTTTCTTTCATTCACTTTCTACAATTGTTTAAATAAATTTAAACTTCCCACCAAAAAGTAGTAGTCTCACTTTATATATTATATGTCTCATGTAAAACTTGAAATTTAATGTTAGTTCAAACAGTGGAAAAAAGAACCCATGATAAAAATTACTGGAGCTCTACAACTCACATTTTTCTTTCATTCACTTTCTACAATTGTTTAAATAAATTTAAACTTCCCACCAAAAAGTAGTAGTCTCACTT
Organism: Argiope bruennichi; assembly: GCF_947563725.1. Classification (NCBI taxonomy): domain Eukaryota; kingdom Metazoa; phylum Arthropoda; class Arachnida; order Araneae; family Araneidae; genus Argiope; species Argiope bruennichi. Next base: position 81,785,418 of record NC_079159.1, on the reverse strand, counting down.
TATATATTATATGTCTCATGTAAAACTTGAAATTTAATGTTAGTTCAAACAGTAGAAAAAAGAACCCATGATAAAAATTACTGGAGCTCTACAACTCACATTTTTCTTTCATTCACTTTCTACAATTGTTTAAATAAATTTAAACTTCCCACCAAAAAGTAGTAGTCTCACTTTATATATTATATGTCTCATGTAAAACTTGAAATTTAATGTTAGTTCAAACAGTGGAAAAAAGAACCCATGATAAAAATTACTGGACCTCTACAACTCACATTTTTCTTTCATTCACTTTCTACAATTGTTTAAATAAATTTAAACTTCCCCCCCCAAAAGTAGTAGTCTCACTTTATATATTATATGTCTCATGTAAAACTTGAAATTTAATGTTAGTTCAAACAGTGGGAAAAAGAACCCATGATAAAAATTACTGGAGCTCTACAACTCACATTCTTCTTTCATTCGCTTTCTACAATTGTTTAAATAAATTTAAACTTCCCCCCCAAAAGTAGTAGTCTCACTTTATATATTATATGTCTCATGTAAAACTTGAAATTTAATGTTAGTTCAAACAGTGGAAAAAAGAACCCATGATAAAAATTACTGGAGCTCTACAACTCACATTTTTCTTTCATTCACTTTCTACAATTGCTTAAATAAATTTAAACTTCCCCCCCAAAAGTAGTAGTCTCACTTTATATATTATATGTCTCATGTAAAACTTGAAATTTAATGTTAGTTCAAACAGTAGAAAAAAGAACCCATGATAAAAATTACTGGAGCTCTACAACTCACATTTTTCTTTCATTCACTTTCTACAATTGTTTAAATAAATTTAAACTTCCCCCCCAAAAGTAGTAGTCTCACTTTATATATTATATGTCTCATGTAAAACTTGAAATTTAATGTTAGTTCAAACAGTAGAAAAAAGAACCCATGATAAAAATTACTGGAGCTCTACAACTCACATTTTTCTTTCATTCACTTTCTACAATTGTTTAAATAAATTTAAACTTCCCACCAAAAAGTAGTAGTCTCACTTTATATATTATATGTCTCATGTAAAACTTGAAATTTAATGTTTGTTCAAACAGTAGAAAAAAGAACCCATGATAAAAATTACTGGAGCTCTACAACTCACATTTTTCTTTCATTCACTTTCTACAATTGTTTAAATAAATTTAAACTTCCCCCCCAAAAGTAGTAGTCTCACTTTATATATTATATGTCTCATGTAAAACTTGAAATTTAATGTTAGTTCAAACAGTAGAAAAAAGAACCCATGATAAAAATTACTGGAGCTCTACAACTCACATTTTTCTTTCATTCACTTTCTACAATTGTTTAAATAAATTTAAACTTCCCACCAAAAAGTAGTAGTCTCACTCTATATATTATATGTCTCATGTAAAACTTGAAATTTAATGTTAGTTCAAACAGTAGAAAAAAGAACCCATGATAAAAATTACTGGAGCTCTACAACTCACATTTTTCTTTCATTCACTTTCTACAATTGTTTAAATAAATTTAAACTTCCCACCAAAAAGTAGTAGTCTCACTTTATATATTATATGTCTCATGTAAAACTTGAAATTTAATGTTAGTTCAAACAGTAGAAAAAAGAACCCATGATAAAAATTACTGGAGCTCTACAACTCACATTTTTCTTTCATTCACTTTCTACAATTGTTTAAATAAATTTAAACTTCCCCCCCAAAAGTAGTAGTCTAACTTTATATATTATATGTCTGATGTAAAACTTGAAATTTAATGTTAGTTCAAACAGTAGAAAAAAGAACCCATGATAAAAATTACTGGAGCTCTACAACTCACATTTTTCTTTCATTCACTTTCTACAATTGTTTAAATAAATTTTAAACTTCCCACCAAAAAGTAGTAGTCTCACTTTATATATTATATGTCTCATGTAAAACTTGAAATTTAATGTTAGTTCAAACAGTGGAAAAAAGAACCCATGATAAAAATTACTGGACCTCTACAACTCACATTTTTCTTTCATTCACTTTCTACAATTGTTTAAATAAATTTAAACTCCCCCCCCCCAAAAGTAGTAGTCTCACTTTATATATTATATGTCTCATGTAAAACTTGAAATTTAATGTTAGTTCAAACAGTGGGAAAAAGAACCCATGATAAAAATTACTGGAGCTCTACAACTCACATTCTTCTTTCATTCGCTTTCTACAATTGTTTAAATAAATTTAAACTTCCCCCCCAAAAGTAGTAGTCTCACTTTATATATTATATGTCTCATGTAAAACTTGAAATTTAATGTTAGTTCAAACAGTGGAAAAAAGAACCCATGATAAAAATTACTGGAGCTCTACAACTCACATTTTTCTTTCATTCACTTTCTACAATTGCTTAAATAAATTTAAACTTCCCCCCCAAAAGTAGTAGTCTCACTTTATATATTATATGTCTCATGTAAAACTTGAAATTTAATGTTAGTTCAAACAGTAGAAAAAAGAACCCATGATAAAAATTACTGGAGCTCTACAACTCACATTTTTCTTTCATTCACTTTCTACAATTGTTTAAATAAATTTAAACTTCCCCCCCAAAAGTAGTAGTCTCACTTTATATATTATATGTCTCATGTAAAACTTGAAATTTAATGTTAGTTCAAACAGTAGAAAAAAGAACCCATGATAAAAATTACTGGAGCTCTACAACTCACATTTTTCTTTCATTCACTTTCTACAATTGTTTAAATAAATTTAAACTTCCCACCAAAAAGTAGTAGTCTCACTCTATATATTATATGTCTCATGTAAAACTTGAAATTTAATGTTAGTTCAAACAGTAGAAAAAAGAACCCATGATAAAAATTACTGGAGCTCTACAACTCACATTTTTCTTTCATTCACTTTCTACAATTGTTTAAATAAATTTAAACTTCCCACCAAAAAGTAGTAGTCTCACTTTATATATTATATGTCTCATGTAAAACTTGAAATTTAATGTTAGTTCAAACAGTAGAAAAAAGAACCCATGATAAAAATTACTGGAGCTCTACAACTCACATTTTTCTTTCATTCACTTTCTACAATTGTTTAAATAAATTTAAACTTCCCCCCCAAAAGTAGTAGTCTAACTTTATATATTATATGTCCGATGTAAAACTTGAAATTTAATGTTAGTTCAAACAGTAGAAAAAAGAACCCATGATAAAAATTACTGGAGCTCTACAACTCACATTTTTCTTTCATTCACTTTCTACAATTGTTTAAATAAATTTAAACTCCCCCCCCCCAAAAGTAGTAGTCTCACTTTATATATTATATGTCTCATGTAAAACTTGAAATTTAATGTTAGTTCAAACAGTGGGAAAAAGAACCCATGATAAAAATTACTGGAGCTCTACAACTCACATTCTTCTTTCATTCGCTTTCTACAATTGTTTAAATAAATTTAAACTTCCCCCCCAAAAGTAGTAGTCTCACTTTATATATTATATGTCTCATGTAAAACTTGAAATTTAATGTTAGTTCAAACAGTGGAAAAAAGAACCCATGATAAAAATTACTGGAGCTCTACAACTCACATTTTTCTTTCATTCACTTTCTACAATTGCTTAAATAAATTTAAACTTCCCCCCCAAAAGTAGTAGTCTCACTTTATATATTATATGTCTCATGTAAAACTTGAAATTTAATGTTAGTTCAAACAGTAGAAAAAAGAACCCATGATAAAAATTACTGGAGCTCTACAACTCACATTTTTCTTTCATTCACTTTCTACAATTGTTTAAATAAATTTAAACTTCCACCCCAAAAGTAGTAGTCTCACTTTATATATTATATGTCTCATGTAAAACTTGAAATTTAATGTTAGTTCAAACAGTAGAAAAAAGAACCCATGATAAAAATTACTGGAGCTCTACAACTCACATTTTTCTTTCATTCACTTTCTACAATTGTTTAAATAAATTTAAACTTCCCACCAAAAAGTAGTAGTCTCACTCTATATATTATATGTCTCATGTAAAACTTGAAATTTAATGTTAGTTCAAACAGTAGAAAAAAGAACCCATGATAAAAATTACTGGAGCTCTACAACTCACATTTTTCTTTCATTCACTTTCTACAATTGTTTAAATAAATTTAAACTTCCCACCAAAAAGTAGTAGTCTCACTTTATATATTATATGTCTCATGTAAAACTTGAAATTTAATGTTAGTTCAAACAGTAGAAAAAAGAACCCATGATAAAAATTACTGGAGCTCTACAACTCACATTTTTCTTTCATTCACTTTCTACAATTGTTTAAATAAATTTAAACTTCCCCCCCAAAAGTAGTAGTCTAACTTTATATATTATATGTCCGATGTAAAACTTGAAATTTAATGTTAGTTCAAACAGTAGAAAAAAGAACCCATGATAAAAATTACTGGAGCTCTACAACTCACATTTTTCTTTCATTCACTTTCTACAATTGTTTAAATAAATTTTAAACTTCCCACCAAAAAGTAGTAGTCTCACTTTATATATTATATGTCTCATGTAAAACTTGAAATTTAATGTTAGTTCAAACAGTAGAAAAAAGAACCCATGATAAAAATTACTGGAGCTCTACAACTCACATTTTTCTTTCATTCACTTTCTACAATTGTTTAAATAAATTTAAACTTCCCCCCCAAAAGTAGTAGTCTCACTTTATATATTATATGTCTCATGTAAAACTTGAAATTTAATGTTAGTTCAAACAGTAGAAAAAAGAACCCATGATAAAAATTACTGGAGCTCTACAACTCACATTTTTCTTTCATTCACTTTCTACAATTGTTTAAATAAATTTAAACTTCCCACCAAAAAGTAGTAGTCTCACTTTATATATTATATGTCTCATGTAAAACTTGAAATTTAATGTTAGTTCAAACAGTAGAAAAAAGAACCCATGATAAAAATTACTGGAGCTCTACAACTCACATTTTTCTTTCATTCACTTTCTACAATTGTTTAAATAAATTTAAACTTCCCCCCCAAAAGTAGTAGTCTCACTTTATATATTATATGTCTCATGTAAAACTTGAAATTTAATGTTAGTTCAAACAGTAGAAAAAAGAACCCATGATAAAAATTACTGGAGCTCTACAACTCACATTTTTCTTTCATTCACTTTCTACAATTGTTTAAATAAATTTAAACTTCCCACCAAAAAGTAGTAGTCTCACTTTATATATTATATGTCTCATGTAAAACTTGAAATTTAATGTTAGTTCAAACAGTGGAAAAAAGAACCCATGATAAAAATTACTGGAGCTCTACAACTCACATTTTTCTTTCATTCACTTTCTACAATTGTTTAAATAAATTTAAACTTCCCACCAAAAAGTAGTAGTCTCACTTTATATATTATATGTCTCATGTAAAACTTGAAATTTAATGTTAGTTCAAACAGTAGAAAAAAGAACCCATGATAAAAATTACTGGAGCTCTACAACTCACATTTTTCTTTCATTCACTTTCTACAATTGTTTAAATAAATTTAAACTTCCCACCAAAAAGTAGTAGTCTCACTTTATATATTATATGTCTCATGTAAAACTTGAAATTTAATGTTAGTTCAAACAGTGGAAAAAAGAACCCATGATAAAAATTACTGGACCTCTACAACTCACATTTTTCTTTCATTCACTTTCTACAATTGTTTAAATAAATTTAAACTTCCCCCCCCAAAAGTAGTAGTCTCACTTTATATATTATATGTCTCATGTAAAACTTGAAATTTAATGTTAGTTCAAACAGTGGGAAAAAGAACCCATGATAAAAATTACTGGAGCTCTACAACTCACATTCTTCTTTCATTCGCTTTCTACAATTGTTTAAATAAATTTAAACTTCCCCCCCAAAAGTAGTAGTCTCACTTTATATATTATATGTCTCATGTAAAACTTGAAATTTAATGTTAGTTCAAACAGTGGAAAAAAGAACCCATGATAAAAATTACTGGAGCTCTACAACTCACATTTTTCTTTCATTCACTTTCTACAATTGCTTAAATAAATTTAAACTTCCCCCCCAAAAGTAGTAGTCTCACTTTATATATTATATGTCTCATGTAAAACTTGAAATTTAATGTTAGTTCAAACAGTGGAAAAAAGAACCCATGATATCACACAATCAGAGAAGGATGAAGTTGAATTGGCACTTGAAAGAACTAAGCATATAGTGACAGAGCAAACTCACTCCTCTCAGAACACGACACTGTTTGATTTTCTGATAAAGGAAATCTTCTGTTTGTTGAAGAAGTGTTCTCTTCTATTGCCTGATATAAAGGAGACGTGAGTTCTTGTTTGATATCTTTTGTTCCAGTGAGACAAAATATTTAAAAGAGGCTCAGATAACCGTCTTTATTTCTTACTAAAACGTTGGGCCGAATTCTCTGTTCAGTCAGTTGTTACTCTATAAAGATTCGTTGGTTTTATCAAAGAGAATTGTTCCATTTGGATCAACAAATTTTGTGTAGATGACAAAGACTTCGAATTACATGGCGAAAAAAAGAAAATGTTGAAAATTAAAACGCATTTTTTTGGTCAAAGAATGACAAAGTTAATAGTGAAAACTGGTTTTATAACAAAAATCCAAGAGTTGAAACAAAAACATAGAATTTTATGTGTCTCAAATAAAATACAGCTTGAATCAGATTTATAGCATATTTTTTATTTTTAAAAATTTAATTTTCCTTCCTTTGAACATTCACTATTCCTTAGTTTTTAAAATCTTCCAGATTTAATGTCTCTTTTTATTTTTCCGAGACATTTTGAAATAAAATTTATTTTGTACTTTTAACGTGTCGTTAAAGCTTTCTTAATTTTCACTCTCTTCTAATTTTATTAATTAATATATTTCATAATTCCTGATTATACTTACGGTCAAATTATTAATCGTTGATTTTCTAAATCCGTTATCAGATGGCATATTTTATATGGACTAAAGTTTCATTAAATTGATTGAATAAGAAAATTTAGATGTGGAAATATTAAGCTATTATAGTATCAGACAGATATGCAAAATTTTAAAGCTCTATTCTATCAAAAATTATGTGAGCGACAGATTACAAATCTTCGTTTTTACAAGAATATAATTTAAAAACAAGAAAGAATTCAAGTTAAGTAAAAGTTTCGAAGGAAACGCCATATAAATGAAATGCAATCTCAATAAAACACGAGGGATATAACGCGTACAAAGTAATTATTGTACCTGGAAATCTACTATAATTTAGAAATGAACTAACAATACAGCGAAAAAAAAAAGCAGCAGAAATGGTCCCCACGAAACTTTCTCTTATGCTCACCAATAAAAGTTTTTATTATTTTTCATCCTCATAACATTGTGTTACAAATTTTTTTTTCTACAAATACCGTCAATCAATTTATTATAACGCAGCGCATTTAATCGATAGTTCGGCAGTTTGCTTGCTGTATAAACCTCCAATTTCTGTTACCTGTCGACCAATCCGACTACTCTCCCACACGGCTTCTCTGCATCTTCAGAGTGCCTGTCTTTTATAGTTCCGGGAGGAGGGGCTAGAATCTTCCAGACCAATCAGGACGTATCTGGATGTATCTTGGTTATTAGTGGATGGATCGTGAAAGTTCTCGAACTTTCCAGTATTGTCCATTTAGTCGCCAAATTCGTTGCCAAGTCGCCAAGCTCAGCACGCACAAGACAGATCTTACAACGGTTTTTACCACGATAACACTATTCGTGCAGGGTAGCAAAATTACAGATTTGTAACAATTGTATGACTTTATTAGAATTGCGAATACCTTACATGAGATTGGAACGTATTAGTTTCGAAATAATGATCTTTGGCATAAATCTAACGTTTACACTGAATGTATCAAGCGAATATTTATTTTGGGCGCCATTTTTTCAGAGAGGTAGTAACTGAAACTTGATAGGGAACTACAGTTGCATTCTCAAGACGTCATATCGAATTTTAGAACGCCATGGAGTTTATGAGTTATTGGGTTTAACATGCATGCGAAAGTACATACCGACAGATGGTCAACACTCTGACAGATTTAGTTACAAATTTTTATACGAATCCTTATTTTAGATGCTAAATCTGAATACATAATTTTATTCATTAGCTCCTTACAGTTTGAAGTAACGGAGTTCACTTGCATTTGAATCGCCAAGACAGGCGAAATTCCTCTGTATAGATATAGTTCAAAATTTATAGATGCAGAAACATTTGGTTTAAATTCGATATATAAAGTTTTATTAGTTCAAAACGATTTTGAGTAATTGTGTTCATATATAGACATATTGCTAAAATTGGATTTTTTGAATTCTGAAATGTGAAAATCTCAAGTTCGAATTATGTTGTGATTACAATAATTTCTTTATACTTCATATACCAATGACCGGAAGTAAATATATTATTTCTTAGAATTTTTAACTTTACATTTGCTAAAATGGTTTCTATCCTAAAATAATAATCGCTTGAATTTATAAAAAAAAATGTTTGAATAATACTTGTATATCTTATCTCATTCAGCAAAAGTCCATATAAAGAACTGAAATTTGGTTGAAATTCAACATCTGTTCCATTTTTATAGCAATCAATTTTATAAAGAAAGACAGCATTAGAGATTGGTTAATATAAAAGTATTTAATATTTATTTTTACATATGATCTATTCTTTTTTTGTGAAAAAATTGGAGTAATCGTCGCTATAATTATTAAAATATGTAATTACAGGCAAAAGTGTGCTCCAAATTTATAAACTTGCAAACAGAAATTGGGCTTTAACAAAAAGATGATATATTCTAAATGTAATAAATATTTTTCAACTTTTAAGTTTTAAAGACCTTCTAACGATATGAACGATAACAATATATATTCAATAATATACAAAACTTTTGATTATCATAAAGTAATTTTATTCTTTATATTAAATAACAAATAGTCAAATCAATAGACAGAAATATAATTTCTGTCTATCAATTGGTGGCAGATTGTTAAATGAATTCCACTCGTTCTGCCTTTTGACTGCTTAAAACGCGCCAAGATTGTCACACTCTTAGTACCATTGTCTTTGCTTTTGACAATGTTAAAGAGCCTAGAGTATGTACATAATTTGGCATACAAAAGACAACTTTCAACCTTCTTCTTGTTTACATTGCTGGATTAATACAGAAGTGTAGTTTATATGCCAGCTTTTGTTCCAGAGAGGATGAGCTTAAATTTAAATGCTAGGGGGTTTAGTGAAGGAGACGGCGTTAATTTAAATGCAAATGTATGCATTTAGGTGAAGTAGCTCATTCAACTGTCACAAAGCAGCAGTTGGCGAAATTTTGCTACATAGCTTTGTTTCTACTTGTAGCAAGCAAAATTTTAAAAAGGAATATCTTATTTTCTTAAAGAACAGTTTACTGAAATTTATTATTGTTTTCATAATTTTTAGAAAAACCAAAAGATTTCGCATTAGTGGGTAATAAGAGTTTGAACTAACTGAAGTGGTTTCCTCTAAACTTTTCATATAATTTCTAATAAAAGTATTAACCCAGAGAATGTCTTTCTTGTTCTTGGTGTACGATGGTCACGAAATATTAATTTTTGGCATGATTTCAGAATCTTTATTGAATCCATCGAGTGCTCCTTGACGATTAATCCCTGACATAAAATTAATAGCATCCGAAAATGGAAAAGGTTAATATTTTACTTCTTTTCGGTACTTCCATTTATAGGCTTAAAGTTAGTTATTAAAAACGCGTTTTTTCTGATAAATCACTAAAAAATTACCATCTGGCTAAAAAATTCTTATAAAGGTTATTTTGAAAGAAAATTTCTGCTTTCTTTCAAAATCATCCCTGGTATTCATATGTTAAAAGAGGAAATTAATGGAAAAAACGTAAGATATAGCTATGCATCTGAAAATAATTAAGGCGAAATAATAATTCTAATATATATTTTTTTATCATAATAATCCTACTTAATGGATTATAAACGATTGACATCAATACTAAAATAATCATTCTAATATATATTTTTAATCCGAATAATTTTTGCTTAATGGACTAAAAACAGCTAATTAATTAAAATCCTGTAATCCTACAGGATTAATATAATCCTAATTAATTTCCTATAATCTTATAGGAAAATTAAAAACCTATAAAACAATTTACGAAATGCAACATTTCTTCCCTTCAAAACTGTTTTTAGCAATTGTTTTAAATATCTAATTTACGCCTAATTTATTACAAGTGATTAATGTTTTTATTCCCGTTTTCGATTTGGAAATGCATATCAACCACATACTTAAAAAACTTGCTTTTTAAGTTGTGCAAATTGTTTAAAAAACTTAAGAGCAGATGACATCATATATTCTAAAATTTTTATTCTCATTACGCGCGCGTGCAAAAAAAAAAAAAAAAAAAAAAAAAAAAAAAAAAAAAAAAAAACTCAGAAATAATCTGGAATCAATTAAAGAAAAAAAACAATTTGAAACAGTTGTTTCTGAAATTAATTTTGAAGCCGATTGTTCCTATTTCTCTTTGACTAAAAATACAAATACTTAAAGAAAAAGAATTTTTTCTCTTGCATCTTTTCATACTCTGATGGATTTTTTTCTATTAACTTACCCCTCCCCCCCCTCTCTCTAAAATACAGCTTAGTAGAAAATACTGAACGCAAAGTCTTAGAAGAAAGTTATCTGATTGAAAAAAAAAAATAAATTTAATCTAAGCAAACAATCTAACGTCGCATTGGAAATCTTGCATCTTTTTTTAGATGCCCTATAAAATTGTAAAAATAATAATAAATAAATAAATAATAGCAATAAAAATAAAATAAATAAATATTACGTTTTTTTATGTACATTATGTATGCACAGAATGAAATGGGTGATTTTGTTTTTGAAAAGTAATAAAAGGTTATAAAAAATCAGTTAAATCACCTTAAATCAAATACGTTAAACAAATTTTTTTAAAACATAATACTGATTTAATGCATTTTAATATAGTATAAATAAAGTCTTGTTCTAACAAAAATTTGACGGTATTTTTTTTATTTCCCTTTTTTTCTTGTGGCAGCATGATAACAGTAGTTTTAAAAAGCAGTAGTTCTGTCTAAAAATATGTTCACATGTTATTATACAAAAAGTAACTCCTTCTGGGGCAATGAAAAACTATCCTTGGCGAGAAGGTATTTTAAATACTGGTTTGAGTAGTATACTAAATCCATAAAAAAACAATTCGAATTAATTTTTTCACTTACAATCTAAAAATATTCACTTCATTGCAAAATATCCAAAATAAGAATTTTAGTTTAATTTTGTTAAATAATATTTCAATAATTGAAGTTCCAAATTATTTACACTTTTCTTCTCCACAAACGGGTGAACATAACACTTCAGTTGTAAAATAATAGACTGTATACCAAAATTTGTTAATATTATGACAGAGAGCATTATCACTAAGTGAAAAATGTCATTATTTTGTAGAGCAAACCATGTCACTTAAAAGTATGAAATAAGGAAAAGAACATGAGTCCAAATTTCAGATCAGAAATATTTGTTGAGTTAGTTTTATTTTTGAGTTAATGTTTATTCTCCATGTGTATAATCTTGTGTTTTGCAAAAGTAATAAATTGAAATAATTTTTTACAATTCGCTCAATAACACAAAACTATGAGTTTAATGATTTGCAGTAAAAACAATGTTTGAGACATGTTTTATAAATTAAAATCAGTTTCAGTTTCTTTGCTAAAATTATGACGTTAATCTAATAAAAATAACATGCATAAAATATAAAATTCTCTAAAAAGCTTAATGATTTTTTAAAATTCAAAACAAATTTATATTTGATCATGTAAAATTAGATCATGTTATTATTTATAATCGTAATTGATTTCCAAAAACGGGCCAAGATTCATTTGCAAAAGAAGTTGTAATTTTATCGAGCTTTCCATTTATGGAAGGGACAAATGATAAAAGTTAGAAAGACCTTCATCGAAAAGAATTAATTTCTTTCTTTATAAGGTCAGTCAATGACAAAATCTGCTTCCAGATGAAAATGGAAATTTTTCAATTTTGCATTGTCTTTCTAGTGTAATGTCCTGATCTAGACTGATCAAATAACGAAGCAGAATTTCCAAAAATTCTTTATTTTACAGCCCTATATATACAAAGAACAACTTGTTCTAATCTTGGTTAAATAAATAGTTATTTACACCTGTAGTAGGAGATACAACAGTCAAAGTCGAAGGTTGTTCTTGAAATTCAGTTCTCTATCACGTCAACACGACCCCTCCAGGGGTAGTTTCTCAGACTCCGAACTCATGGGCGTAGTCCAACCGTCTACTGCAATTTGTTTCTTCTCTCTCAAAAAAAAAAAAAAAAATCTCCAAGCTTTATTTCGGCGACAATCTCCACCTCTTAATTTACATTGGTCATTTGAGCTCTCTTTCGGACAATCGGGGTTCAGTAATATGCTCTCTCAGTGGCGCCAATGGGTTCGTAGGAAGGTCCTTTCACAAAGAGAAACATCTAGCATCCAGATGTTTGGACACCTCTTTTCTCTTTGAAGGTATTATCAATGCCTCTTGGACGAGGAATTCCACATGTGATCTGTCATTGTAGTCGATAATGAACAGATGCGAGACCACCCAGGTGAAAAGATCGACCATGGGGCTATCTCGTGGGGTTTAGTAAGTAAAAGCGACGACACAGCTGGCTGTAAATATCTTATCAGTACTGGGAAACGGGGAATGTTACACTAGCAATGATGTATAAGTTTTGTAATAAGATTTATAGAGAGAGCTAAGCCTACATTTATGAATGACAGATTGAACACAAAATCGTAATTGGAATTCGAACTGAAATTAATTCTTGCAAGGCTAACTAATAAATTTCCAAGAAATTCCACTGCATTTAGAAAAAATTCCTCTTGGGAAGCTGGAAGATAATGGTAGATTCCTTTACATTTGAGTTACTATCTGGCAACATAAATTGTTGATGTTAGAAGCAGTCAAAATTAGGGCATTAAAATCACTTTTCAGGTACTAACTTCTAAGATATGGTAGTTATCATAAAGCTTTAAATGCAAAAGTTGTTTGTCTTAATGATTTTTCTATCTTTAAAAAGTTATGGCCAAATGAAAATTTCAACACCCCACTATTCCCACCTGCTTTAATCTAGATGGGCAATATACGAACTCGTCAGTGATTTTTACATTTCTAGCAATATATTTCAAGCCAGTTAACATTCCAAACAAAATTACTCTAGTGGTCCTGTTCATGAGATAACATGGACGAAACTTTTTAACGAAATGTGGTTTTGGGCTCTAGAGACCATGATCGGTGAAGAACTGAAGAAATTTTCCCGAAATCTTGTCATGAGGACCATTGCAATAGGCAGTCTTCCTATGTGAATCTATCTAAAAAACTGGTAACCTGGTACGAATTCACTGACACAGTGTCGCATTATTTGTGGGTATAAATATAAACTATAATCTGTTGTTAGCGTACTGACAATGACTTCTGTCAAGTAGCTCCACTTCGTATAAAAGATAAGATCTAGATTTTTCTTTTATGACAGCATCGTGATTTACAGTGTTTCTTGAAAAAAGTAACCTAGCTATGTTTCTTGGTGATTTATTATGAATTCTGGTGAATTATGATGTGAGCTGGCATTCTTCCAAGTTTATTTGTTTGGTCGCATCCGTCGCCTAGAAAGTTGACCTTATCTTAATCTCTGCGTATTTTATTCCCGTAACCCAACAATGAAAAATGAGTCACATTTAAATCATTTTAAACGGAATTTCATAACAAATAAAATACTGCATACCTGTCTGTTGCACTTTGAGAAAAGTTACATTTTTATGTTTCTTTTTGTAAGGATAATAGGGAAACGTCTCAGAGATAAATGGTTTAAACAGTTTTCAGATAATATCTAAATAAATTCTTTATCTTATGTTGAGTAAGGTATGTGCCTACCTTTTTTTTAAATATTTAAATTTTCAATAAAAAAACATGTTTATATTTAAAATAGGGCATAAAACTTTAAATTTAAATGTAATTTGTTTGAAATTATTATTAATTTTTGAAATATTGGTCATTTTTAGTCAAATTTTAGCGAAAAATTACACTTACGGTAAACTTTCTACTATAAATTCTAATAATTATATTTCAATAATTTTTATACACTAAATAAATAACACCCTTATCTGTGTTATGAACTAAAAAATTTGCAAAATTTTGAAAAGTTTTTGAAATATTTGAAATTTTGTGTCAAAACTCATTTTTTTTTAAAAAAAAGACTCATGTTTTTTTCACAAAAAAAGTAATAAAATGAAAAAAAATGAAGATGGAGATTAGATTTTAGTTCATAACACAGATAAAATATATTTAAACATTTTCGCAAAATTTCAAATCAATATCTTAAAAAGATGTGTTTTGGTGATGCTCAGCGTAAAGCAAAATATTGAAAAAGACAGTTTTTCAGAAAACACATTTAAAGATTTTAATGCACCATAAAAATTTTTTTACTCCTTTTTTATTCTTAAAATTCACCATATTTGTCGGCCAAACCCTCTTTAACTTCATTTTTAACTGATTTTGATTATTTTTTAGCTTTTACCTTTTTTCTGGTCAATTTAGTGGCAATGATTGACGTCTCGATTTCTGAATGCGCTCATCATCGATTCCCATATAGATTTTTAAAGTCAGAGGATTAATTGGAATTTCCAATTGTTTAAAAATAGGTAATAATCCTATATAGCCAGAATTAAACAATATGGCTGTCACATATGCACCTAAAAACAAAGTTTCTTGTCCCACAAAATGATCTTTAGGTAAAATTGACCACAAGATACTGTTGAAACTTTCATTATTGTTCTGTGTCATACCATGCAAGCATATTTTTAATACCTCTCTATTACAGAGTTCTAAATATGTTGATTTTACCATTTTCATGACAGAACTAGGAAGACCTGGTGATTTTTCTGAATATTCTGATCCGTTGCTCATAGCTTGCTGATATCGACACCAGCTGTCACTCCCTTCTGGACATTGCATTAAGTTTCTACTTCTAGAACAACAGTCAAAGAAAGCAGCTATAACAGCAGATTGCATTTTTTCAATATCTCCAACATTACTACGGATAGCATTTCCATAGTAATTTTGAAATGTATCGATAAATTTCTCAGTTAATTTTCCTTTTCCACCGAGTCCTTTGGTCTTCATTTTTAATTTCCTAAGTCGTGACACTACTCTTTTTTGAACGTGATCTATACATTGAAGTTTTGTGACTGTATCTTTTGCATAGACATCCTTTACGTTCAGAAATGCCTTAGAGTCACCATCACCAAAATATTCGGTGTATTATAACTCACGTTTCAATACTGATCTTTCAAAAATTCTGTAAGCCCCAACAGCTTCAATATTTCCTGATAACCCCTTGTATAAAAAGAATTATGCCAAAATGTTGAACAAATCCATTGAAAACAAGAAAAACGGTTTGAATTACGAGTGTAAACAAGTTACAAACAATAATAGTATTGTCGTTCAGTTACTGAAACTTGAATTAAAAAAAATTGCTGCCAAATTTTAAAAAATAATTAAAAAATGAAAAAAGAAACGTTTATTTATATTTTTAAAAAATATTTTTTCATTTATATCGATTAAAAATTACAAAATAGACGCGTAAATGTATTGTTCACATTTTTGCGCCCCTTTAAATTCCCACTTCCGGTTGCAAAAAATCAACTTCCGGTTTATTAATTAGGCTGTAACGTTGCTTCTAATTAACGTAAGGACAAAAATGAAACAGTTCTGGAATCGCAAACGTATGGGCTATAAAATGAGCACATAATAAAAATTTCGATAATTTTCACGAAGACGCTTATTTTAGGGTAGGCACATAAGTTAGAAATTAAATGTGGCAAACATGACAATGTACAAGGTGGATGTAAAACAAGTTGACTTATTCTAGATGCTCTTAAGTTTTACTGCCGTATTCGCAGTAAATTATTGTGTTGAATAATTCTTGAAAACTCAGCTCCAAGGCCATGGCATAGAAGGTGATTTTACAGTTATGTACAGAGAAAATATATTTATTTCACTTATATGCAGAAATCAACCTTAGAAATGTTATATTATACAAATTTGTGCGTAATGAAATTACAGTTAACTCGTTAAAAATTCATATAAATTAAAATGAATGATGCCGCCTTGGCCAGTGCATGTGATAATGCATTATATTTCGTGCATGTAGTATAATACATTCTAAATTTAAATATCTTAGATATATAGATAAATAGCATATAAAATCCATAGCCTTACATAATGTATGCAGCGTTTAACAATCCATACAAAATTCTACAAGAATTCTAAAACTGTTTACTAAAAAAGATACCTTTAACTTTTATTGCTCCAAAGGCACTTTCTGTTGGAATAATTGGTCCAGGACCCTATTAGCTAAGCCGTGCATTGAAACACGTTCTAAATACTTGTATTTGAACACATATTTCTTCCCGCTATAAAATTTTTCTCTTTTGTATTTAAGAAATTATGTGGTTTTATTATGAAATTTCTTCTTATTTAAATCCGTTGTTTGACACTCTTTAATTTTAAAAAATTGATCTAGATTCTAGAAAATTGATCAATTTAAATGAAATTGCATTTTACCTGTCAAATGGGATTTTTATATCAGGAAGAATATTAATTTATTACGTTATCTTTCAGAAAGCCTTATTTCTTATTAAATTTTGATCATCCAATATTCATCTTCTAGCGCACAAAATGAAATTTTAAATGTCAAAAAAATTTCTAAATACTCCATCATCACCTTAATAGTTATCTCCAAAAATATTAAAATTTAAGCATATTTAAAGTTTTTCTCCTGCCAAAAATTAGGATGTTGCTACTCTGAAAAGTTAATTTCTGAAGAGGATGTTTCTTTCTGCTTGAATCATGAATGAATCAAGAGTTGGGAAATTCGCGAATGAGAAATATTTTGCAATCGACTGTTAAAAGTGTGAAATCTAGTATCTATTTAAATGGAAAAAAATAGAAACTAATTCTGTATGTCGTTAAACTTTATTTTATTTACCATTTTGCCGAGGTTTAAAGTATCAGTAATTTAGTTAAAATAAATGTATTTCATAAGATTTTCATTAGAATAAAAATCTTAGGTTATTATTAAAATATTTATATCTATTAAAGAATATGAATGAAACAACACAAAAAGAAATGAACAATCTATGGAAAAATCTAAAATTAAGAATTTGAACTACCAAAAAGGGTTGTAAAATATTATAAAAAATTAGATAACCTTGAATGACAAATGGATAAGTATTGACATGACGACATAAAATTATACAGCAAATTCTGTTTCCCTAATATCCGTGACAACAGCTTATTAATTAATTAATAAATGAAGTTAATAAAGATCTTTGGCTGCAAAAAATATGTTAATTAAAAAAATATTGTTAGCATTTATAAATGAATATTTAAACAAAGAAAATAAAGCAAAAATGGAAAATATTTAATGAAAAGTCTGAAAACTAATTCTTTAAATTAAACGTTTATGAACGTTGTATTATATCTTAGTACGATTAGAGAAAAGGTAATCTTGTGAATTAAAAAAGAATAAATACATCCGAGTCAAGCAATATTCAGTCTTTGAAAGTAATTTGTCCTCAAGATTTTGATAAATATCCATATTTTAGAACATCTTTTTTCTCAGAAAACATTTGTTTATTTCTGCCTGTCCGTAACAAAAACAAAAGTTTCTAAAGGCTTGAAATTTAGAATATGATTTTACCATCAGGATCAAGAACATTTCCTTCAGCAGATTGGAGATTTGTGAGTCTGTATGTCCAAGTGTATTTAAACTGGGAATTTCAAATAAAGAATAATTTAACTAAACAAAATTTGGTGTGTAGTTCTGTTACAAAAATTGTAGGTTATTTATTAAATTTCAACCTGATTTGTGAAAAACACAATTTTTTTTTTCAATGAGAAGCACAAATGAGTCCCATTTTAATTAGTATGTAAAAATACTAAGTTCACAACACTTTTGTTCGTAATATCATTTTGCCACTTTTGATGAAATGTTTATTTTTAAATATAATTTACCTTTTAAAAAAATCGAGAAACTCATCATGATCGTACTATTGTAGTGAATTTTAACTGAAAATAGGTGAATCAATAATTATCTTCATGATTATAAGCTGATAAAACATTAAAACAACCAAAAGGAAATAACTTTGTTAAAGAAAATATTAATTTATTTTCTTCCTGGTGACGCGACACTTGTTTAAAATCCTAATTTTCCGTTTGTATCTCTTCAGAATTTCAAATATGCTTTGTCTTGTAGCATAATTCGAAACATTTTAAACCAATTACACAAGGCATCCTTTCCTACCAAACCTTGCTTCAGATGGCTGAAAGGTTTATATTAAACTTCATTTAAATTGGCTGGAATTAAATTGCTAACCATTTACAATTCCTCAACACGTAATCAGGACAGTTTCGTGCCCCAGCTGTTTCATGAGGGATTGAAATAGTCGATTTGTAATTAGATTTTCGATTACTTTAACAGAACTCATTCTCAATCAGCCGGTACAGTTACAGTGAGTGAAATCCATCAGGAGTAATCTAATTTCTGTGTTGCACAGCATTTAAGTCAATATCAGTTCAGAGACGTCCGTTTGAGTATTCAGCATTTAAGGAGAAAATTTGGAAAACAAATTGGCTTCATACTTGGCATGGTTGATTATATTATTTTTTAAAAAACATGAAAAGTATATATTGTATAAAAATGAATTTTAATTAAAATAAATCCTTCATTAAAAATTACAGGGTTGATAAATGATTTATTAGCCATTTTAGCAAACTTCAATAAAAAATAATATGTTTAATGTTTATGAAGACAGGATGATTTGATTTCGGATTGTCCATTCTCTTTCTGATGTATTGGAATTTTTAAATCCTGAGCAGTAGTGTGTTATCGATGGTATTGCACTATTTCAATATTTTCATAACTTATTGCTCATTTATTAATTTCTGAGCAATAATAGAGCAATAAGATGTGAAATTTAGGAAAACTAGTTACAAGACCCTATAATATTTGTAATGATGAATCAACTCTTATTAAATGCTAGAAAACGATAAAAAGAGGAAAATGTTTTAGAAGCACGTGATTAGTATTCATAAAAAATCTTAACTAGTGAAATATTAAAAAAAATATTTTTGTAATAAATCATAACGTCGATAAGCACTAAAAAGATGATGAAATTAGAAAAAGTCTAGAAATTTTGAAAAATATTACTTAAATTTAATTAAAGGCAATTCAATAGAGTAATTAAATCAGCTTCTCATGCTTTTATCATTCGTGCTCTGATTTTTAATAAAAATATCCCATCAGGGAAGCGAGAACCAGTCTCTGCATGAGAAGCCTTGCATCTCCATGTTTGAGGTACTGAAATGAACTGATAATGGCATATTAAGAAAAGTGTGTTTTGACGTGTTTTCTTTGACCTAGACATTTTATTTGACGAAAAATTATTAGTATGGTGTGCTAATTGATCATACCATAATTTTTTTTTCAAAACATCCACTTTCCACGGTGCTATTCATCTATCCGTTGAAGATCGCCATCGTGATAGCAAGTCAATTGGAACTAAGATTGAGGCTTAATTGCCATGACCAATCATGGTGCTACTTTTCCTGTATCTTACGTCATGTCATTGAAGTAGAGATTTTTAAATCCCATAGCATTTATGTACTCACCAAAGGCACGAGAACCAGCCAGAAAAACTGAAGCTTAACTAAAGTTCCACAAGGTGATGCTACATGGTTATATGTGTGCCTTTTTAAGACTTTCTTTCGTTTTTTATTATTTAGACCTTACTTGCAATATTCTTTGATATTACTGTGGCTTTTATTTCTACCAAATTTCGAAATTGTAGAGACATGATGGTAAGTTTTCGAATTCAAGACCTGGGAAATCTCTGTTCGAATCAGGATTCCATGAAATCTAATTTATACATGGTTCTGCTTTATATTAATAATAATGATGAATATGAGATACCTAAACACTGGTGTGGTAAAGGAACTATGGAGAAGTTTTAAAAGCTTCTCATGTCATCCGACTATTGTTGAAATTAATGACTTATAGAGCAAAATTTCTCTCATGTTGGTTCAAAAATGGAATGCTAATATGATCGGTAGAAATCTGTGGATCCATACCCAAACGGATCTACAATTTGAGTTCTAAGATCATATGCCAAATTTTATTCCTGATTCTTATTACGTTTTTCAGTTATTGAAATTATAAACTCATGAATAGAAAGACGGATTGAGAGTAATTTGCTTGGACACATTTCATTCAAACTGTTATAATTGTTTACTATAAAAGTTCTACGATAATTGATTTCATTTTATGCTTCATGTACTTCCATTTACCGATTTTATATAAAAGTTAATAGAAATGATCAGTTTTTATGTTAAGACTAAGTAGAGACTTTCAAATATCTGTTTTATTGCTCTCGCAAACAAATTGACATATTAATATAATTTCAGAAACGACCATTTCATTATAGAGTTTACAGCTCAGGGCTTTTTAAAACGTGAAGATTAATGCAAATTCGATGTCACGTTTTTACTTTTGTGGCGAGTTGAAATGAGAGAGGATAGAACCTGGGACCTTGTGGTTCGCAGTCCAGTAACATGACCATGATACAAAAGCAATTGCTCGTGCAGCGTAGTTGTTAACTGGCTTATAAGCTATTCACCACAGACTCTCCCTCCAGTGAGTTGGAGGTGAGACGAACGATATGACTGTTGAGTGATGATGTATTAGCTGTTGTCTAATGGGCCTGTATCCAGTTGAGTAGCGCCAAGCGTTATGGCTCGTGTGTGAGTGAGTGGTTGCTGCGTCAAGTGAGTCTGACGACTTTGGTTGAGGGTAGATGGCGCCACGACAGCTGTTACGAAAATTGATGTTCATCGTCCGAGGTCATCAATTTGTCGGGTTGTGATGTGCGAGGATAGAACCTGAGACCTTGTGGTTCGCAATCCAGCAACATGACCATGAAACAAAAGCAATTGCTCGTGCAGAGTAGTTGTTAACTGGCTTATAAGCTATTTACTACACTTTCTTATATACGTGGTATAGAGAAAGTTTAGTCATCGTCAAATAATTTGAACACGAGATTTTGACGAATCTCCACGCTTTAAACCTCCCTGGGTTAGAAAAACACATTTTTAGAAAATATTCGTCTCTCTGTCTGTGACATAGATAATTCTAAACGAATTGAGCCAGACAGTTGAAATTTGGCATTCAGTCTTTCCACCAAATTTGTAAATTTCTGTCTAATTTGGAGCAAAATCCGTTCTGATAAAGTCCGTTTGTGTGGCTGTTCGAATAAGAATTAACACAATTACACAAAGAAGACAGCTAGATGGATAAGATTCGTTACATATTTTTACGCCGGCGTCATGGCATAGGGGTAGCTCGTCTTCCCGTGATCTGGGCGTGCTGGGTTCGAGTCCCGATTCGGGCATTGTTGTTCTTCATCTGTTCTATCTGTGAGATGTGTGAATGTGCCCCCTTGTAAAATGGGATTGTGCAGGCGAATGTGATGCGCGAGTAGCTAAGACGTACTCTTGGCCCTAGTTGGTGTTAATAAAACAAGCGACGCTCCCTTGGCTTAAAATCGCTGGTTTCGTCAGCAAGCTTGTCCATGGCAAGTGCCATTATAGGCAACAACAACAATATATGTTTACATCTATAGTCTAGATATTTCTCAAATTTTAAGAGAAATTCAACAGCGGATTCACCATCTGTTGGTTTATACTTTCAGAAACATCTACTCGAAGATGCTATGACTTAAATATAACAAATTTGGCATGAAGTTTTCTGACTACAGTTGTAATTATATGCTAGATTTTTGCTTAATTAATCGCAGTGTCATGGATTAATCAACATATAATTCGCCAAAGATTACATGATAGATTCAATTAAAATCCTATATTCTTGCCAAAAGGTTAATAGTTCGTAATTATTGTACAGCAATGCCAAGCAAGGCGTTCTCTGGGATTACATCTTTATTAGATAGAGCATGAGACAGTTTGGGGGAGACAACTCCTTTTGGTTTTGATTGTGAGAATACGGTTATTTCGAATATTTCATATAAGAGAGAATCAGAAGCCTCAAATCAGCATCAATGCAAATCTATACTTTTCAAGGAAAAAAAGCTATACCTACCTCGGAATACTTCTTAATATCTAAACCCATCACTCAAGCATTAAATTTATCCCCAAAAATCATTCAAACTTTCTACTACTACATTTTCACCAGAATGTCTTACCTTTCTCCTTTCTGAGGCAGTATAAGCAAGAAAGATTGGAAAACTATTCTCATAAGCTTGAAATTTCTTGACTTGACATTTCGTTTTAGGTCCAAACTAATATGATGGTGCTGGATTTCAAAGATTTCCCTTTCCTACGTTTGAAAATATTCTACAAAAGTAAAAACATATAATCTTGAAAATAGACCTACACCGGACAGAATCCGAAACGATTTCTTATATATGTACTTACCATTCCTTTTAGTTCAGCTTTTCCCATCACATTTGCACGTTTTAGGATCCTTTTTCAAAAAAAACCCTTCTCGTCTATCTTCAAAGATCCAAGATTCTTTTTAAATTTCCAAAAATATCGTCAGAGTGAATACACCCGTATATGCTGAGATTTGTAAATTCCATATAACATTCCTTCTCCCAAAATACATTTGCTTTTAAAATAGGAAAGAGCCTTCAAAAATGTTTTTACGAAAATGGAGGGTATCCTTTTTTAAAGAGGCAATGGATGTAACAACCTACAGATGAATTATAAAGGAAGAAAAAATAAATAAGAAATGGCAAAGGAATGGAATAAGAAATGAAATAAGGAATGAATAAGAATGAATAAAATAAATGGAAATAAGAAATTTGTCACTATGAAATGTCATTCCGACTTTTCACAGACACAGGATGAAGGAGATTAAAATACCTACATTAAAACATTGTAGCTAAATGATTAAAATATTTACTAGAAAACATTGTAACATGACAGCTATAATTGTATAGCCTGTAATATGAAGCATTTAGGCTTGACTCTTAATTAAATTAGCAGCAGCATGGACCCCCCCCCCCATTGAGAACACACACACACACACACACATATATATATATATACACACACATCCATTTTGGTATTATATATATATATATATATATATATATATATATATATATATATATATATATATATAATACCAAAATGGATGTGTATGTAGAATCTGCAATTAAAATATTACAAAATTTTAAAGCATTTTGTAATGTCTTAAATACTTATAATTTAAAAATATTAAAGTATTTTTAAAAATAATAAATATTAAAGGACATATTGCTTGAAAATGAAAATAGCATTAGTAAAATTTTGTATTTTAAAGTGGTTTTAGAAATGTTTTTTTGTGCAAGGAAACACTATGATGTTGTCAAGAAGAAACATTTAGCTTTCGATTAATTTTTAATCAAAACTCATAGAAATATTTCCATAGTGAACATCTACTACCCAAGAAGTAACTAAGTGTTAAATTTGGAAATATACGTCCTATAGTTTATCTTATAAATCTTTTCAAGTAAATTTTGTAATTATGCGCATATGATTATAAAGAAAAACTTAAAAGCAATAATCTGCTGACCAATATTATTCTGCTAAAGAGATATATTTCTTTTAATTCCAAGTCTTTTAAAATACCATTCATGTGCTATATGCCAACATATTTAGAACTTTTATAAATTATTTAAATATTTAAAATTATAAATACAGTTTAGGAAATGGCAAATTTTCAAATATTCTTTATATTTTATAAATACTTAGAAAAATTGAATAATAAATTTAGTTTTACAGAAATTCCTTTCTTAAAAAACTTTCTAAGTAATACGGAGAAAATAAAGACAAATGAAATTCTTTCTTCAGTATTGTGTCAATGACGTAGTTACGTATTTAATGAATATAAGATATATCAAGTATATACCTACTTAATTTATTTCCGAACTTTTGACAGAAGAATATATATATATATATATATAGAGAGAGAGAGAGAGAGTAATTTAAAGTTAAAGTTTATATATATATATATATATATATATATATATATATATATATATATATATATATATATATTGAAATGAGTTAAAATTCGATTTCGTAAAAAAATTTAATTTTAAATTACTCTTTTCCTTTTTAAGTGTTCATATTTTTAGAGCTATTTCATAATTCTTCCTACACTCTTTTATGTTTGTTCCTTCCTATCCTTAACTTTTGCCAAATTTGGAAAAAAAATGTGTAATTGATTTTCATTCGTTTTCTGATTCGTCAGAAATGTTGTATATTTATGTGTTTTCGCTTTCAGTATAAAATTTTAATATTTTTCAAAATTTCATAATCAGTTTAAGAGCAATTATTATCGCCATCTGGTACTGAATATGTGAAAAACTGAGACAATAGATTGAGATAATTTTTGAATAAATAAGAAATTAAATGCTAAAGTGCAGAACATATCTAAAATGAAATATTTTTTTTTTTGGTTCAAAATACTTTTATTTTCAGGTATAGCAAGATACAATTTTTCCACTTCAGAGGGTTCTAGAATGCCTTTTATTGGTTCAAATGTGATAAAATAGTGAACTGTAGATAATTCAATTGATGCTCTAGACATTTATTCAATTAAGAAAAATAGAACAAAAATCCACCAGTAGATAGTTCTCTAAGATACTCAAAACATTTATTATGATTTTTAAATGTTCAAAAATATGAAGAAAGTAGCCTTAAAACTATTCAAATTTTATGCTTAACAATGTTCAGCTGACCGACATAATTCTACCGGAATATCAAGAACCGAACGCTATCCTTAAATACTCAAATGTTGGTCTTTGACGGTAGAAATTTCGTTATAGGGAACTCCACAACCAAATTCACAGGCAATGGTATCCAACAAAAAAGCAGTCCATTCTATTAAAAAGGACGGTTCATAATCCGTGCAGCCATAAAATGCTGTCTTAGCACGGTAATCAATGTGAGGAGGTATGACATCCTGAAAATGATGTAACATAATGTCTTGAAGACAGTCACGCTGTTGAAATAGTGGAATTACAAACTCTTTCAGCGTTGTCCTGTCAGGGAGCAGGGTTGGATTTTACTTGCAGTTATCTCTACATTAAAATCCAGTGATAAATGTATCCGTAAAATAGTATCATATTGTCATTTCTTCAGACTGCAAGAGTTGTCCCTGGATAGCGTGAGGGATTTTTGCTGGAAAATTCTTCAATTGCGAGTATTAATTCGGCAGTTGTTGGATCTTATTCCCATTAATATAGGGAGACTGACTGACTAACTTCAATAATCGCGGTAGCTACATTTTGGAGAGCAGAAGACGGGATTTGCTTTCTTATTTTACCTAGAAGAATGCCAAATTGCAGAGTTGTCCCAAATTTCTGCATTATCATGCGTAAAGTCCATAGAAATATTAGACAAATTCGTATCCGCTTTATAGAATGAAATGATTTTACATTTACAACGGAATTTTGCAGATTCTGGTAGAACAGTTTTACTAGTTGTACTTTCTCTTGCTACGTAGGCATGATGTACAGAGAAATAATTCTTGTGCAGAATCTGCCTTCTTTTTAACCAAAGAATAATGCATATACCATAAGCTATAACGAAACGATGTTTCAGATTTTCGATAAATGTACATACACGTAGTTTGCATTATGGCGCCATCTGATGTTAAATTGTGGCACTAATTTTTTATTTAATAAATATTTTTTGTCCTTTCTTTTGTATAATCTTTCAGAATTTTTATTGTTTGAATCAACATAGCCTTCTGAAATGTAAAACGTATTTCTTGCTAATCTGTATTTAATTTATTAACTATTTGAAATAAATTTGCGAATTATACAAATAAAATTTGTAACTATATTTGTATAATTTACAAAGCCTTTCCAATTAAACTATGTATTTATACTAATTAGATATCCAAGAAAGAAGAGAGCTATTAGTTCTCTCTTAGTTCATATTTGATAATGTGATTGATTATTAAATTTTTTTCGCATTTTTAATTTCAATTATATTCTCTATTTTGTTTATATATCTATTAAAATAAGGAGATAAATTCTTTGTTCTGAGTATTGACATTCTTCAAATTAAGTTTTGTATGATATGCTCTTAAATATTTTAAACGAATTTAAAACTTCCATTATGGGGCTTATTTAGTTTACCATAATTTATGAAAAAAAAAAAAGATTAAATCTTATTGTGGATCTCTGATGGCTTCTATCCTCGAGGAAAATGACACGTTTTGAGAATAGCTTACTTACCATGATGAAAAGGATTTTTTCAGATAGATAAGAACACATTTTTTCAAAACATTTTAAAGTACAGATTTCAAGGATTCATTCAGCAAGAACTTAAATTAGCACACATCACTTTATATTTCATCGATGGAGTGGAGTGAAGTAATTCTAAAAACCTTTTTAAAGCGCCGAAATTTTAGTATAAGTCTTAATTTATCTAGAACAAGTAATAGAGTTCAAATTTACCGACCTGCATTTTTAATTAAATCTTTCATAAAAAGTGGTATATGCTTCAGAAACTTCCTTAAGTAGAATGTTTATGTGGTATTATTCCCAAAGCCACTGTTCGGAAAATAATGCTTTAGCGATTTGAAGAAGATAATTGTAGAAATTGTCATTCACTGCTTCCCATGTTATTAAAGCTATGTTTTAGTGCTTTTCTTTATGTTTTAGTGTTTTTCTTTATGTTTTAGTGCTTTTCTTTATGTTATACGTATACAATGTTTTATTTTGTTGTATTAAATTTCGAAATTGAAATAAAATTCAATAAATATACATTCTTATATTTAAACAAATAAATAAAAAAAAACATGTTAAATGCAAATTATATTAGAACTTTAATTATAAT
The DNA here is from genome assembly GCF_947563725.1 of Argiope bruennichi. Lineage (NCBI taxonomy): Eukaryota > Metazoa > Arthropoda > Arachnida > Araneae > Araneidae > Argiope > Argiope bruennichi. Next base: position 81,758,412 of record NC_079159.1, on the reverse strand, counting down.
GAGACATTTAATTGAAATAAAATGAAAATACCTAATGAAATAAGAGCCTTAAAATAAAAGTAAAAGTATCAAATATTCAAAAGATCCTAATTGTTCGGTATTTTGTTCATGTTAAAAACTATTTGTACATTTTAATGAAGTCTTATTTTGATAGTAAGAAAAATATACATATTAGATGTTTAAAAAATAATTTAATACAATATTAATTACTAGATATGCTTTATAAAAGAATATATTTTACACAAAATAAAAATAAGTATTAAATATGCTCTTTTATAAAGCAATTTGTATTGTTTTTACATCTCGGACCGAATATCTTAATTTGAATGCAAATTAATATGTCTAGTGTGTTTTATTGAATAAAATTATCATAAATTGTCCATTATAAGTGTTGTATCGTGTAAGAATATTAAGTAGACTTATCAGTTATTTATGAATTTTATTTTACTTCAAATGCACTGTCTGGAGAATTTAAAAATCTTATTTTTTTGTATTAAGTAAAAAATGAGTTAGAAATGAGGTTGTTATAATTTTAACTTGAGAAATGAAGTACTTTTAAAATTTGATTTGCAGAAACTTGTTTTATAATGAATAAATGGTAGCGTGTATAAGAACATTTTAATTTTTGAAATAAAAGTCATCGTGCAAATATTTTTTGCAAGATCAAAGTTCTGCGTACGTCACTCCCATTTTAAAATTATTTACTTATATTTACTCATTTTGCATTTTCCTGAGAACTTCAGCTATTGCATATTTCCTAATAATTATATTTTTATTACAGGAAGTTTTTTATTCATTGGTTAAACTGAATTCTTAATTATACATGGTTTAAAATATCGTTCATGATAAAATGCCATTCCTTCTTATGTCTGATGATTAGTTTAAACCATAATTGATACGAAAATACTTAAAAATTACTTTGTTTAACATCTTATGATTTTCATAGTTTTATTTTTAACTGTCTTTAATTAGTTCATATCACATTAAAAGATAATATATATGGAATTAATTTGGCTCTAATAGAGTACGGAAAAATGTAGGACAAAATTAATCTCTGCTATTAAGTTTTTTTTTTAAATATTCACAGTAAACACTTTTGTTAAACCCCATTTTCAAACAAATCAAAAGTTTGTTAATATAAGCAGAAAAATTACCTTTTAAAACATCCCACAAATCTTGATTTGCTGTTTTCTTTATGGCATTATCATATTTTATTTTAATAAAAATATTCATTTTGGTCATTTATTTCTTGTTTAGAATTTCGTCGTTTTTCAGAATATTGCCATAAAGCTTTTCTCTTATAAAAATGCCATCCATTTAAATGGAAAAGAATTCAAACTTTGAATCTTTTTACGTCCTTTTAGAATAAATATTTAAAATTAATATGAGACATTTAAAAAAATAGCAAGGCAGTTTCAATTTATTTGTAATCTTTAAGAAAAAAAATGACGAAAAATATATCGTATGATTATTGATTTTTCTTTTGTTTATTGTTATTTTGAATAACAGAAATCCAACTGATGACGAATCTCAAAATAATAATTGAAAGATCTTGTTAAGAAACTCTCCTGAACTTTTTGCTTTAAGGCGTACTTAGTTTGTTTTATTATTAGAAATTCTCTCAAACTTATTAAAATTGTAGCGATTTTCCTTTTTTTCAAACATAAGAAGGCAAGGAAGTTTATTCAAGATTTTAGCAATTGCATTTGTATTCTAAAACAATTGGAAACTTATTAAATGTGCTTAGTTTTAACAATGTACTTTTATCTTTAACTAAATTTGGAAAAACATTCAGTTTTCTAGGGTGACTAGTTTAACTTTTTCATTGGTTTATTAAACAATGGAATTATAAAATGTCAAAATGGATTTATAAAATGTCGCTTGGGTATTTATTATTCCCATATTTATTACTTCTCTATACCATTTGTGATTTGTAATTAATATTCATCGCACCTATAAATAATTGCATACTGACTTTATTTGCTTACACGCTAAAAAGGGAATGTCTCTTACCTTTCATTATGAAACATATTTTATGTCATTTGTTTTCTCGTACTTTGAAATGCATGCTATCGAAATTTATTTAACTGATTTTAGTTCTATTCTGATCGAGGCTTAATACTCGGAACTTATTTAAAAATTACCTGACATTGCAAAAGATCTCGTGTACAACGTCAATCATCTCACGGACATTTTCACGATCTAAATTTTGGTTTTAGAATAATAATGTTTAATTTCAAGGACATTGATCAATAAACTTATTAACATCATTTTGCTTAGTTAAATATAAATAAGTGCGGATGGTTGTCACTTTTTATAAGCTGGATGTTCATAGTGCCTTAACCATTTTTAGTATCATATTAATAATAAAGAAATGTCGGCTTTTATCATGATATTTCACTATCAGCTATTTAATGGTATCTAGCATGTGTATGTATACAACATCTTTGCATTAAAATGGTTATGATTCCAGATTTTCTTTTTGGGATTTAACTTTTGGGCACATGCTTATTGAGGAATGATTCCTCATCACCAAAAGAGATCAAACATTTATATACAGGAAATATAAAATGTGTGTGAGTTTAACAAAAAAAAAAACTATTTGTTATAATTCTAAAAACTAATAAAATACAGAATATTACAACGGAAATAACATATATTATCCTGACAAAAAAAAAGTATCTTTAGGTATAATTACCTAAGAAAATTCAGATTATGTTTCTTCAGATTCTGATTTCAAATCCTCCGATTTTGTTAATAGCATCTTCATTCACTTTCCTGAAAAATTTCTTCCGATTCCCAATAAAATTCATTGATGGTCATTAAAACTTTCTAGTTTTCTTTTAACCCCTCAACTTAGATAAAACTCTGAGCTTCTCATTACACAGCGGACTCATTTACAAAATGTCGGTTTTCGGAGAAATCGGGGTTAAATTCCGCAGAAAGATTTAGCTTATCTGCCATTCTGTTGTCATTTGGAGAGATGAAAAATGGGTTCCGGTTGAAAAATTAATGATATGATTATCGATTATTAAAACCAGAGCTGGAATAAACTTTAGCATAATGAAAGAGAAGTATTGGGAAATTTTCTCATTGGTGATTATTTTAACACTCCTTTTTATAATTATTAAGTTTTAATGAGCATTAATAATTTTTGTTATCATTTAAATATTACACATTTGAAATAATTTCTAGAGTCGGAAAGTGGATACTTAGCTTTAGAAGTTACAAATTCTCCAGACTTTCATAATAAATCATATATATTTATTTGAAACATTTTATTTTTATTCTGTATAGAAATTTAACTATTTAAAAATAAATACAAATATTTGCTTTTTATTATGCTTATTTTTAAATATGCAACAGAGAACAGAAGATCATGAGAAATTTACGATCAGAGCTATGTCATGCCCTCAAAACTTTTTAACAAAATTTGTTTATATAATTAACATTTTTAATAGAATAAATAGTCATGGTTCATAATTTATTCATTGATAGTAATAATTATAAGGAATGAATTAATACATTTTCGAACTATTTGCTGATTTTCTTAAAAAAATGATAATTTTAGAAAAAGCATTATTAACTTCAGAATTAGAAGAAAGAGCATTAATGAAAGAAATAATTATTGCCTTCTAACAGTTTAATTGCTTTTTTTCAGCATCTATAAGAGATTCATTTAATGAATATAGACTATAGAAACATAGCAACCTTTGCATCTAAATATAATTAAAAAAACAAAAACTCTGTTTGGATTTATTTTTTAAATCGTTTTACATTATCTTAGAAAAAATCAGTGTCTTGTTTTTCTTGTTATATTAATCGTTGCAAAATATAAAAAATGATAAGTTTAACTGGAAATACACTTTGAAGCAAACAAGAAAACAATCGTTACAGCTGCTACAAAATTGCTTAAAATATATTTTCTTTAGATAAACTGTTGCTATTTCAAAATCTAATTTAATAAATATAAAAACTGGTTTTAATATTCCTTGAAAATCTTCCTACGATACTTGTCGTGCAATGCTAAATAGAAGGGGCTTTAAATTCTTATTACCGTAAATGTTTTCAAAGAATAAAGAAAGTTTTATGATGTCACTTTTGAAGATTAAATTTACTATACGTCATTTTTACTTTGTTCGTTTTTTAATGTACTCGGTTTTAACGACATCGAATTTCTTTTTTAATTGTTTTTTCAAATATACAAGGTTATTTGAAAGGTTACCATATGTTTTTGGCAATTTAGGCAAAATTAGATTAGGCATTACAATTCTGCAAAATATTCAAATACTTGAGAATCGTTATTTTTTGAGAATTTTGGCACAATTTTGGTGAGGTTTGTACTCCAATCGAGAGTAAAATAATGTATGATAATTTGAAATATATAACAAGATTTATAATTTTATGAAATATATAAGCAAATGCAATCGTGCGTGATCAATTGAAGACATCACATCAACAGTTAAATATTTTGGATTTTGTCTCCTTAAATGTGAATCTGTTATTTATTCAACAAAATATGTCACCTCATGAAATGAAATGGGGTGAAATTGGATATGTTAATTGGACTGTTTGTTCCATCAGCTTCCAACTCTTAAACATCCTGTAAAAGAAAAATATATCCTTCAATATCGATACTAAATATTCATGATATTGTAGAACATTAAAAATATTAACCTATCTATCTATCTATTTATCTCTCTCTCTCTCTCTCTCTCTCTCTCTCTCTCTCTCTCTCTCTCTCTCTCTCTATATATATATATATATATATATATATATATATATATATATATATATATATATATATATATATATATATATATATATATATATATATATATATATATATATATATATAGTATTTTCAAATATAGTGAATTTGGCATTTGACCTGTGCAGAGAATTTACAATTTAGATGTACAGAGAGACTCTACCTCTGAACCTATTTTTCATACCCAAAGTGGGCGGCAGATTCTTGTAGCCAAAAGACTCTCTTATTGACTCTATTAGACTCTCCTTTTTGGACCATTCTGTATATACGCAACTATTTCTTCATTTAAATTTTCCCATAGTGCTTGTACATTATTTTGTATCTTATAATTCCAGTCAGCATGCAAAGAAATGGCAAAATTGTTTGTTCAGTGATAAGAAATTCCATAAGTAAGTGAATATATATTTATATTTGGCATTTGACCTGTATATCTGAGATTTGATATGAGCCTCTGCAGCTCCAAATCCCTGATCTGTACAAGAAGTCTCTGAAGAATAAGATATCCTGACATACATCAGTCTACCTGGCAAATCATCTCATCAGCATATTCAGCAGCTAGAGTCAAGAAGAGCCTCTCCATTTTCATCCTAATTGCTTTCCGAAGGAAATTTCGGCCGACGATGTAAGTAGATTTTGATGGACATATCTGTTTAGAGTGGAAATCAGTGCCGTCTATATTCACTGTGAGATATCTTACGTGATGACAGAATCTAAAAATTGGAACACATGATGTTGAGTTCAGAGATTTAGGAGGAGTAAGCGAAAGGAGTGAATTTAAATATTTTTAGATTTAGATTAATTTAAATATTTTAGATTTCAGATCATATCTACATGAAACAAATATTAAATAGAAGTACACATAATCAATGGATACTTGGAGATATACATATACATACACGCTTAGATATTCATAATGAATAAAAAAATAGTTAATCTTTTTAAAAAAAGAATATATTTTTTCTGTGAATTTGATATTTACCTATGACTATGGGTGTATGTAGAAAAGCAAACGTGAACAATCTCAGGTAATTCTCTTGTTGTTTCAAAATAAAATAATAATATATGATGAAACTAATTATTCTGATTACTAAATTGGAAAATCCAGAAATGTTTCTCGAAATATTTACTAAATTTCAATCAAGAGATTTAATGATAAAACAGTGGTTCTTAACCTTTTTAAGCCGCGACCCAAATTTGAGAAATATCTTCACCACTACTACTTGGTGCATCCAAACGTTGTCTTTTTAAACGGGCTTCTTTTCTTTCGAAAAAAGTACGATCTTTTCCCTCAAAGGAAAAATTTTTATGTTTTGCATCAAAATGTCTTTTAAGTTTGTTCGGTTTCATTGATTCATTACTTAATATTTCACTGCACAACACGCATTGCGGCTTGTTCACTCCTCGATCATAAATGCAAGTAAAACCTAATTCTAAAAATGCTTCCTTGTATTCACGTTTTGCCATTATTAGGGTGATTATTATATCATAAATTACAGATATAGTTTTTTTATCAGCATGTATTTAAAATTATTCTCAAGTTAGAAGTGCTTACCTGTTAAATATTTTGTAAATAAAGCGAACGAATAAAACCAAAAGATTGACATAATGAATTCCACTTTGTAGAACCGGTCTCCAAGGTCAAATATTTGGCGCGCTTTTCTTGTACGCCCTCGCCAGCTTTGCTCCATTTAGTTCTCACCGTTATTATCATCACACGTACTTTTTTTGCTCTCGCTTTTTAATCAGCTGATATTTTTTGATCTGGTCAATCACATTCATTTTCGATTGTTGATATTTATTCAAGTCGTCATTTCTAAAATGTCTGAAATTTGGTGTATTACTAACTTTTTTGGTTCGACTCAGCGCGACCCAAGAAATATGCTTCGCGACCCATAGGTTAAGAACCGCTGTGATAAAAGAAGCATATATAAGAATTATTTATAGGAAATTCTCATTCTTGATTTTAGGATACATAGAATTGTTTCTATAGTTGAATAGATTGTAATTTGATTTGCAAACATTATAATGAATAAATTAAAATATGCATAACTTTTCACATCAACATGCATCATTAATAAAGTTTTTCAAAACAAAATTGAAGAGATTTTATATTTTTCAAAATAAAAACTTTATAATGACTTAAGTTTTAATTTTAACTGTCTGTATGAAATTCATCAAAACATAAAGGTTCCAAATAAAAACAATGTAAAGAAAGTAATGTTCGTCAGTCTACGTAGTAGAAAACTAGTTTCGACAATCCCTAAAAAGGACTTCTTTCGTAGATTCGAGATACATCGGCTTTCATTTGTGCTTGTGTATATGTATTACTTCCACGTATTTTCAAAACTGTTTTTACGTGGACATAATCAGACCCGAATTTCAGCTCACATCTATCATAACCCATTGGCGAAGATAGTTATAACCAGCAGGATTTGTCTTCCCAAATCTTTCTTCCATACTCTCTAATAAACTTTTCATGCCAGAGAACGCCTTAGATAGAAATGGAGTGCAATAGTTACGAAATATTAAACTTTGGCCTGAATCACCTGAATCTATTGTGTGATCCTTGGCGAGATGTTTGGCCATTGAGCCCTATCATGAGTTACTAGTATCAAAAATCGAATTTGTCTTTTAGAAATGTTTTTTTCATCAGATTGAAACATACATTTGACACAAAATTGTATTTGTAGTCTCAAACTTCTGATACCAAATTTGATATATTTAAGTCAGAGCGTTTTGGATGATCGAGTTTACTTATTTCTGATAGTACAGGCCGAAAGACAGACCTCCTTCGCTGGATTTGTCTCAAATTTTGATAGGTATCCACATTATAGATGTTAGAACTGTGTACCGAATTTTATCTATCTAGCTACGGTCATTTAGTAATAATCGTGCTAACACTTATATCTGGACTGACGGACTTCCTATAAACAGATTTTACTCAACATGTGATAGAAATCTGCAAATTTGGTCTGAAGTCAGCCAAATTTTGGCCATATATTGCCGCGTAGGTACTTTAGTGTAGAACTCATTGACACACATAAGATGTAGAGCTAAACCAGTTTATTAACTCAACTCTGAACTCAGAGCACAGTGACTGACAGATCTTCTGCTTTTATACTAAGGAAAGTTCCAGAACACTTTTCTGGAGACAGTAAGAAAAGTCCAGAACACTTGTCTGGTAAATTAAAGAAAGATCCAAAACCTGTTGGAACATGTTATAAAGGAAAACATAAAATCAAGGAATTAAATATTTACACAGACTGTGAATGACATTTTCTCTAGCGAGATTCGAACTTATGATCTCTTGATTATGAGATTAGTGCTATGACCATTCGGCCATGGAGAGTCGATTGCCTCTATTCAATGCGGCAATATCTCAAAGCTTTTTTTAGTTATCTTTGTTACAGAACAGACGGATAAATTCCAAAAATGTGCTTTTCTAGCTCAGGGATATATGAAATGCGGAGATCCGTTAAAATCACAATTTCTTCTTCTTTTTTTTTTTTTTTGACAATTACTATATTTTTTCTATACTACATATACGAGAAAGTAATTTATTATTAAAAAAGAAAGCTTTAAAAATACTATACCTTTCATTTAAATTGGAAAAATTCGCCTTGTTTTTGACGGCAAAAATCTTACATGTAGTCAATTTTAGTTTTATATCGAATGCCACCGGAAGAATAAAATGGAAGTTCCATTTTACTCTGCATTATTAGAGAAAGGCTTAAGTAGAAATAATCTGGAAGAAACTTCAGAAACCTAAATGTTCATGAGGCCAAATGAATGAACGAAAGTGATTACTGGGATTAAGCAACAAAGAAGGACATGAACAAGAAAGAATTCAATCTAGGCAGAGTGGAACTATTAAGAAAATTGTGATCATTTAGCTTTCAGATAAGTTGTTCATCACAGTTTTCAGATTTGTATGAATGAGATGATTTCGTTCTGAGAAATCATTGAGCATTTTATATTAATTATGACTCCATTAGAAGATATGAAATTAGAAATGAAACGTGTGGATTTTTCTTTGAATTATTTTATTCAAATTTTATATTTAGTATGGAATAAAATGTTGTCGTAAATATTGAAAGCAACATTACGAAAAGGCTTGGATAGTTTTCATTTTTAAGGTATTTAGGAAGGTGACTACGTTAATTTTTTTTTTTTTTTTTTTTGCAAAATTATGATTTATTTTATTAACATTTTTAGACTTAACAAAGGTTTCTTTTTAACACTTTTAGAATTTTGTTTCTAAGTCTATTTTTTTTGGGGGGGGGGGAAAGATACACGAATCTTTATATTCGGATTTATATACATTGTAATGCTATTTCAATCTTTAGATGCCATTTTTTCAAATTCTTATCTTTGATACAAGTTTCTAACGACAAAACTCATAATTTAAAATTAATGCATATTGTTCATTCAAATTTAGTATTATAGTTTTTAAATATGCTTTGTAGTTCCTGAACAAGAAAATAAGCAATCTATTCATTAAAAAATGTTTTATAATTTTTTTGGTGTTTTATAATGCGAAAAAATTTAAAACGTTGTGTTATTTATAAATCGAACCGGGATATTTAAAGAATGGTTAGAAATACAACTTATTTGTAGTTGAATTAGATAATATTATCTTGCTTAGTTGTCAACACATGACTACATGGATTTCCATTTCTTTTTGTTTGGAAAATCTTGTGAAATTGCTATTTTTAAATCCGATTTTCATTAATAAGTGCTTCATCTTAAACTATCTCAGTGTCGGATTTCAAAATCTATTTTATCCCAAATCATAAATTTCCTCATTAATCCTTTCAAAAGCGTGACGGAAACCAAATACATTGAAGCAGATAATTCGCTGTTTTTCCTATTATATTGCCAAGGATTGAGACATGGAAGACGTCTGGACAAGGAGAAATTCAAACAACCAAGTAATTATCAGTTTTCGAGTTTCGAAGCTTTTGGGTGCAGCTCGAGAATAATGGAACCGTCTACCCTTTCTATCCCAAAATGCAGGTCAAAATGCGTAACAACTTTTCTGCAACGCCTCTTTAGATTCGGCTTAAGAGATGAGAAAATTCCATTGTTTCTTTGGGGTCACTTGCTGTGGAAATGTATTTGTGCTTGTTGTTCTTGAAGATTTATTGATGTTGTTCTCAGAAATCTTTGTTACCTCTCATCTAAGAAGCTTTATAATTAGTGCCGAAGATATCAAAAGAGTTTCTGTTCTACTTTAAGGTAAGATTAGGAACACGATTTCTCTCTAATTTTACAGCATTTTAGAATTACGTACAGAGTTAAACACTTTGTTATAAATTCTAGAGAAAGGGATAGAAACATTTTATTAATGGAACTAAATAATAACTTTGTTATTATAACTAATTGTAACTTTAATAATTGTAACTTTGTTATTTGTAACTATAATAATCTTAATAGCTTAATCACTGCTTTAAAATATTTTTCTGTTGTGCTTGACGGGAAAAGTATTCATTTCTTTGTTACTTACTTAATAACTAATATTCAGAATATAATGCCAAAAAAGTAATTTAATGCATAATGATATAAAACAGAATTATTTCTTGGATGGACTTTCATTCAAATTTTCTTTTCAATATCAATTTTCTCTATTTGATGATGGTAATTATACAGTGAGTCACTATTATGTTTCCTATCATTAATAAGATTAAGTATCGTATTTAAGACCAACAATTAAATGCCAGAAGAATTTTCTTTCCTAATATTCCCTTAATCAAGCAAAATTAAGAAAATAGTTAGAAAAGAATAAACTGAAGTATTTCTTACAGCTGTTAATGTATCTAAACAATACAGAACTAATACTGAGCAATACAGTACATCAATGCATCATAACAATTATTGTCAGTATCAATACTATGCTACTGACGCCTTAAAATAAGATGCAATGGGGATAATATTTTTAAAAACAGATTCATAAATGGTATATTTATCGGCTATTGCATTTTACTTGAATAAAAGCACGATCATCGTAGAACCAGTAGGAGATTTAGTAAATTGATAATATCTTTGATTGGAGTTTACTATTTAAAAGGAACAGAATTACAAAATTTATATCAACGAAGAATGTTTCAATCTTTCCAAGTTAAAAGTTAAATAAATCTATTTTTTTGTCTATTTAAATAATAGAAAACCTTTTTGAGAGACCTTTTAAAGATTTAACAAAGACTGAGAATGTTAAAAATATCAGGTCTAATTTTCAGAAGAATATTGGCTCTGAAAATGCATTTCTGTTTGTTATTGATACAGATTTGTGTTGTGCTCCTTAGAGACAATTGTGTTTTCATTCATTAAAGAAGGTTACCTATAAAGTTACTCATTTTACTTCTTAACTAATTGACTGCATCGACAACATACTTGAAGAATACTTTTTGATATAATTTGTTTTAAGAGTAAGCAGTAAATAATCTTCAGCTATCTTTGCAAGTACGTCAAATCCATGTCCGGTATACTGGATGTAGGATGGAACTGTCAAACAGGCTCAATAAGAAATAAAGTTACTTTACTCTGCACGAACATATTGACAACAATACCAAGTTGAAATGTACATAAGAGCAACACTCTCGGTAATAGTAACACGCAATCAGCAAGTCAACAATAAATAACCATACTAAGACCAACCCCTCAAAGAGAGATTTCGATCAAATACTCACATCTCTCGAATCATCTACTATTGTCCACTGACTTATTGACTGTCAGTTTTGTTTCTCTAACTTTTGTAGTTTTCTTGACAAGGTAGAGAAAAGTTTAGAAAATTTTTTTAATCTCTCTTAATAGACATATCGCCAAAATTCCAGCAATTTCAACATTTTTTGGTTTTGTCACCAAAGGCACCAAATTTGTAGTCAATTTGCAAATGGTCACCACTCTCGGTTGTCATTGATCAGCATCCATTCAGTATACATTAGAACTATCTGTAAAACTCTATTCCTTATCATGAAAGTAACTGCACAAGGAAACAATTTTATACATTTGTAACAGTGTTGATGCCAAGGAATATAAACAATTTGTGCACCTTTTAAATTTCCTTAAATTTCTATATTTGATAGGCAACTTTTGATATGCAAAATTCTTCATGAATAAATTACTTCTACACATAAAGGACAAATCATAAAGTATTTTATAAAGAACAAATCAAAAAGTTTTATTCCAGATGAAATATCCTTTCTTAAAAACATAATCACGTCAAATCCGTGCAAAACAAGATCGAGAAAACCTTGTTAAGCATTTCCTTTCAGAAAACAAATTTTGCTGATTTAGTCAAAATGGAAATTGCAGTTAATTTTTAAGGAAACAGGCAGAAATTAACTTCAATGGCTTATTGAAATTCCAATCAGAGGAAGACTCATATAATTTAAAAGGAATGAATTGTATCTCAACAGCAAATTTTGTGTTGCTCATGGACAACAAAGATGAAGCATTTCAAAGAATTACCCCAGTAAGGATTATCGTTTCATTCTTTCATTCATCTTTTGCCCTTTTGTTTGAATCAAGTAATCGAAAGGTAAAATAAAATGGATTAGATTTTATTTTGGAGTGTTAATTCTTTTGATGTTAAAAAATAATTAAGATAAATGTTCTGCCTGACAAACGTTGATAAGAATTTAATTGCAAAAATACGTTTTAGTTCGAGTACAATTTTTTTATGCTGCCGAATTTTGCGCAACTCTACAGATGAAATTTTCATAAACGTTTAGAAAAAGTTTGTATTAAAAGATTTTAATTCTTTTTAGACTTTTATATGAGACAAATAATAAACAAACTAGAAATTATTTTTTTTAATTTTTTTTTCTTATGTATTTATTTATGTATCCTGTTGTTTGCAAAAATGTTTCTTTAAGAGCAAATGTTTGCAGAAAATTTGCTCCACCAATACTTTCAAAAATCGTAATAATAATAATAACTGCGTGTTTGAAGTAAAAATATTTACAGGCAATGTCTCCTGAATAATTTTTCTCTGGCTTAAATGAATTGGATTTCTTATGCCACCGAAAGCCGTAGTGTGCAAATATATCTTATATGCAACTCTAATAGAGAATCAAATCGCTACACATTTATGCTTTGTAATGAATTGCTTAGAAATATTTGTTATTTGATGGCATACGGTACACATTTACGAAATCTTCCTGAGCGTATCTTTTTTTTTCACAGGATTCTTTCTCCCATTTGCGCTTATTTTTGGGTTTTAGTAATTCATCTTGAATGTTCCTGAAGAGGAAGTATTCTAATCGACAAAAAAACTACAAAACATTTTGACATATTTAAAATTATTTTATTATTATTTTAACTATTGTATATAATTTAATTATATTATTATTTTAACTCTATTTTATTATCATTTATATTTATATTACTATTATTATAATTATATGCATTTTTATTATATACTTTTTGGAATTTTTTAAATTTAAATCTCGCTAAATAAATAAAAAATATTTTTTTTTCAATTTTGTCTTTATCTATTTGCCTATGAACGCAGTAACTGAAAAACGAAACGTCTTAATTAATGAAATTATCAATGTAATCATTCATATCAACGAGCCATATGAACTTTTGAACAATATTTGCCAATTGGTTGACTTTCTGTCTATTTATTCATGCTAAGATGAATGGTATAACCCCAATAAACCAGCTCCAAAAATGCATTTTAGCGTGTGATTTTTACAAAGATGATTATAAATTTGATCTATTCTATCACACGTAATGCTTCAAAAATTATTATCAATAAAATTGTAATAAGAATGAACAATAAAATAATTTTCTTAATGATTCTTGCAAACAAAGCACAAAATGTGCCATGCTATGCTAATACATAGTAATATCGAAGAACGGACATTCAATTTAGGCTTCTGTTAGAAAACTTTATTGGATCTAATTAAGTTTCACATATTTTATTTCAGCAATCATTATTTGAAAATCTGGTTTAGAAAATTTTTATTTGAAAATTTGGTTTCATTTTTTATTAAAAACGACTATATCTGAGGCCCAGCAGATAGTAATTTATACTACTGAGAATAAAAGAAATATGAAAAAAAAAAATGAATGTAACTGCATACATGCCAGGAGTCTCTATTGATAGCTATAAAACAGAAAAAAATTCCATTATATTACAAAATGTTTATTTTTTTAGAATTTCATAATATTCATTTCACCGTGTTCCTAACATTAGGATATTTTTTAATAACATGTTGAACTCTTTTTACTTCACCGCTTATTTTAAATGTTGCTAATTCAAAATAACTAACGTACTTATTTAAATCTTCGTTTTATTTTCGAGAAAAGTACATGAAATTTTTATGTTTTACATGCGAGACTATTTTCGCATTTAGTTGTGTTTACTTGCAATAACACCTAGTTTTGAAGCAACTCCGTAGTTTCCTGGGACGAACCGCAGAATTTTGAGATCCATTCAAATGGAGGAGACGACACCTGGATACTTATTGTGTCTTCAAGCTGTTAAGCTATTAGCGTGACGATTTTGATTATTCCTTTAAATGTTCCTGTTCATCATATAGGAATGTATTTGATGGAATCGGGTTTCAAACCTGGAACCTTCTAGCGTCGAAGCGGAGAACAGCCAGTTTCTATCCACTTCATTTTACTCAAGGAAGACCATCCACACAAGGGTAGTGTTTTGTTTCCTATATTCAATTTCGATTATTTTCAGATTAATTGAATCTAACTTCATTATATCTGCTTTACTATCTAGGAGGGTCTTTATGAATTTAATTGGTGATTTAAAAATCTTTTTGAATTTTATAAATTTTCATACATATTTTTTAAAAAAAATATCTATACTTTAATTTTTGTTTTCTGATTGCAAACCTTTAAATACCGATACCGATATTATTGCAAAGAAAGTTTCCATTGCATTTGTAGCTACACTTCTTGACAGACATCCAAATTCATAGCTCATTTAGCTATGTAAATCCGTCGCTCCAACACTTCCTCATACACATCTATATTATTATTCATAGTAAAATATGATATAATGCGATATAACAATAGGTAAACAAATGCTGTTTCCTGAGGTATATCCTAATGTTTAATAGGGACGATTCTTATACATCTAATCACAAGTGATTGGTGAAATGACTGGGCCGTGCATACTTACTGATAGTGATCACAACTAGATAGAACTTCATTGGCTATCCCTAGCTCATAAAGTACCGATGACCGATGATGATGACAAATTTGGGAACATTGTCTGGTTAGGACAAATTATCAGAATGTTCTCTCGATGTCTACCATAAGATAAGTGATGGTTATTGTTTGTACCAGGAACACAATAGGTTGGCTATAGTACAGCTATATAATAATATTACTAAACGTTTTATAATTTTAAGGAGAAAAAGAAATTTATTTTGAAGACAACAATTTTATTAAATGCAAAAGAAAAGATAAACTTTCCTGCTGTTTAGACTAAAGAAAATAAAGAAAGATTACCAAAACATAGACTAGTTTTTCAAATTATTCTTCAGTTTGATGGGGAATATCAAGTGCATAGACTCATCAGCACTTTATTTTTGGTTGAAACAGTATTTTGCATTTTTCAACTATATTTCAGATGATAGGTAAAGTTAATTTAACTGTGCGATCAAAGTTATTTCAGAATGACACATTTTTCCGAATGTCTCCAGAAAGATTCGAAAAATTTCTGCTGAACTTCCACTATGCACTATGTATATTTACTGTTAAATTTAGAGATGTTTAAGTTACAAAATTTTGCCGTACCGTATCTTGCACTAGCGATTTTAAAACTAATTAAAGCATGAATGAACAAAAATAATTCCTCTGCACTTGTATTGAAAAGTTTGTGTGGAGTATAACACAGAATTCATTGTAATTTTTTCACATTTTCAGTAATACCAATTTTTTTTAAATGGCACGGACATCGATGGAAGGCAAATTCCAAGTCTTCATCAACTAGGAAAACTTTGCAAGATCATAAAATTAACTTTCCCCAAAAAATTCAGAGTATATTTTTACACAAACGTCATTTATACACCATATTAAACTCCATATGGCACATCGTTGATCCTTGAGTTAAAAAATATGGGTGGCAATTACTTCTTAGATAA
Source organism: Argiope bruennichi (assembly GCF_947563725.1). Taxonomy (NCBI): domain Eukaryota; kingdom Metazoa; phylum Arthropoda; class Arachnida; order Araneae; family Araneidae; genus Argiope; species Argiope bruennichi. The sequence continues at coordinate 81,742,527 of NC_079159.1, read as the reverse complement.
CAGAAACTCACTGCGAGAGAGTCATTAAAATTTTAATGACATGTTTGATTAAAATTATAAGGATATTTTTAAAAAAAATTGGAGTATATTATTGTATAAAATTCATGTACTTCCATTTTAAAATTAAAAAAAAATACAGATTTTTAATGAGAATAAATTTATTTCAGTATGATTTTGTTTCTAATTTAATGAATTTTCCAAATTATTTTAAGAATGTTTTACAACAATACTTCTATTATTTTAGCTGCTTTCTATAGCTTTTAGTGCATTATCGTTATCGTTATTATAATTAAGGGGATATTTGCCGGCGACGTGGCATAGGGGTAGCGCGTCTTCCCCCTGAGCTGGCGTCTCGGTTCGGGCATAGTTGTTGTTCTGTGATGTGCGTGAATGTGCCCCCCTGTAGAAAGGGGTTGTGCAAGCGAATGTGGGGCATGAAGTAGCTAAGTCGTATTATTGGCACTAGTTGGCGCTACTGAAAAAATAAGAGAAGCTCACTCGGCTTAAATATCAGCGGGCTTGTAAAGGGACATAAGTCACAACACAGCAAGGGGATATATACTGTTGAATTAAAAACTACATGAAATAAGACGATTCAATCATAAAACATTATCATTTTTACACGCATCGAATCGGAGAGCCAATCTTTTTCCTGTTATTTAAATTTCCGAAATAAGAATTTATCACAATATTGTTATATATATATATATATATATATATATATATATATATATATATATTTTAATTACATAACCGTGTATAAGTAAATATGGCAATTGTTAATAGTTTAACAGCTCATATGACTGAGAAAAAAAAATGAATGTAAGAAATAATTTTCCATTTTATTAGTAATTGATGCTTTTCCCATCATGAAAGATTTAATAATTTTTGACAACATAATGCTTCTAGATTTTTTTATTTGTTCTGAGAAGTGCGTAACATAAAATTCATTACTCACAAAATGCAATTGCTGATTTAATCAAGACCGAAATTTCAATTCTTAAACATTATCAAGCTACGATATTCGATTAAGATTTCCAAATCATCTCCAAATTTGTAATTGTTATATTTCAGAAAAAAATGTCAAGTCAACGAAACTAGTTTAGTTATACAATTTTTTTCATTGATGTTTACTTACAGTCACCATTTTTTTGGTTGATATTTTATGAAGTTCACTAGTTAAAAATTTGGAATTAAAATATATAATGAAATGGCAGTTACACGCAATCACTGCAGAATAAAGTATGACGCCTTTTAAACAATTTTATTGACAGAAACAGATGTTAGTAGAAGAAACAAATTTGTAGGACAGAAATGCTAGAATATAATTTTAACGCCAACCGACTGAGATGGGTAAATTTTCCATGAATGGAAATCCTGCTCTAAAAGTGTAGAGCCTCAAACATGTTCATATCAAACATGTTCATACACGCTCAAAGTGTAGAGCGTGTTCCAAACTTTTAAGATTAATTAGTTTTTATTTACTCCGACAACATGGAGTAATTACTTCATTTCGCAGACCCATAAGCCACATTACATAAGGGATTCGCGAAAGTTCCGGAAAGTTCGCTAACAACATGAATAGAATAATAACTATGAATAACTATAATATATGAATAAGTATAATAGCTTTAAGTAACTATGATTAGTGAAGTTTCTAAAACATATTTCATTTTCAAGATAGTATCTAAAGAGAGAATGCGTATTTTCTAGTAGCTATGAAACATTGGGTTTGTGTAAAGACTGTGCTACAGAAATGGTCTTTATATGAAAACAAGAGAGTATATATTAAAAGAAATTTAAGATTTCAATAGATAAGAAGGCTGCGATTATAAAATATCTATCAAAACAAAGTTTCGGCTCAGATTCTTAGTTTCAGATTAAAAACAATTTTTGAAAGACAAAAAGGATTTGTCGTCTATAACAGGGCCCTAGTAGCTTAATGACAAATTTTCTGTCTCGGCAATTGAATGTAGTAGTTTAATAACAGATTTTCTGTCTTGGTAATTGAATGTGGTAGCTTAATGACAAATTTTCTGTCTCGGCAATTGAATGTAGTAGCTTAATAACAGATTTTCTGTCTTGGTAATTGAATGTAGTAGTTTAATGACAAATTCTCTGTCTCGGCAATTGAATGTAGTAGCTTAATAACAGATTTTCTGTCTTGGTAATTGAATGTAGTAGCTTAATGACAAATTCTCTGTCTCGGCAATTGAATGTAGTAGCTTAATAACAGATTTCTGTCTTGGTAATTGAATGTAGTAGCTTAATGACAAATTTTCTGTCTTTCTATGTTTGAAACCCAATGCCACCTAAGATCCGTCCTATATGCGGGTCTGGCGTACGCAAACTTTGAAGACTTGACTCAGGTGCTCTTACGTTAGTGTGATATGGATAGTTGTAGAAGGAGTACCAGTTTGTCTGCCTGCTTGTCATTGGACAACGGTTCAGAATTATGTGATCCTTGCCAAAAGCGCCCTAATATTGTTTTCAAGTGGGACGCTAAAATAATTAAACTAATTTAAAACAGGAATATGAGAATGACAGCCTAATTGTTAATATAGCAGGGGCTCTCCTTTGAAACCTTGGTCCACTGAATTCTATTCTAACAAATAATACAATGAACAATCTAACACAAACCTTAGAAAATTTACTTAGCTTGATCTGACTTTATGAAAATTCCAGCAATGATATCAATGCAGATATCATAAAAAAATCATCTTCGCTTTGAATTAACTTCTTTAGTTTTCTTTTTATTGCAAAATGTGTTTAATGGGCAATAACTTTTGGCTAGTCCACAGTAATTTTTCTGCCTCCAGCAGAGGATAGTAAAAAAAAAATGATGCATTCAAATTACAGAATCGAGATTTGAATCTCTCCTTTATCATCGGATAATCTAATTTTAGATATAATAAGAACTTTTGGAAATGTTATTCAGCATGGACCCTTAATCTTGATACTAGATATTGTGATATTCTAAACTAGTGAAATGCAGTGTCTAGTAAAAATTTCATTGTATTCTGAAAAAATTGCTATTTCTAATCCATGTTTTATTAGAGTAATTGTTTTCGTTTGCAGTTGATGTTAAAACCTAACAGAAAAAATAAGTCAATTAGATACAATTAAGTAAACCATACAAGACGAAATTTCCTTAAACGAATACGTTTATATAATAGAAATTAATATCCTGTAAATATGTAATCAATAAACCAATGATCAATTCCAAATTCCAAATGATCAATTGATTTTTGTAAAATTAATTTTCATTAAAAGTGGCTACATCGTATATATTTGAAACAGATATTTAATTTAGTATTGAAAAGTATTTATGCATTTGATGTATTAATACATATAAAAGTATGCATTTTGATGTATTAATTTATGTTAGAACTATTCACTTCAAAAGTAAACATAGACTTTTCAGGAATTTTTTCAGGAAAACATGGCAATTTTAAAATTAAATTCATTTTATTTCAAAATATAAAGAAAACGAAAAACAGAACGTTCATATGTTTGATTCAAAGATAAAGATAGTGGTAAAAATATATTCATGAATTTGAGTATACGATTTAATATATAAATTATGCAGACTATTCTTCAAATTTCAGAAAAGGATAATTTTACACAAAGTTGCGAATAAAACTTTAACAGTTAAGAAAAAAAAATTAATTGAATAAAAGGTAAGCAAACTTTCCAATGCTTATCATTTTCGCAATTCAAAATTAAGAAAAATAAAACAGGTTTAATTCTTTTAAATGTGGCAAGAAAATTTAAATTTAAAATAATTGAAGGTAACTATTACAAAAACAATATATTTCCCCTAAATAATTTATATTATTATGTTTTATTCTTTAATTTTTTTTCATTATATGAAAACGCTTTCAAGGAACTTTTGTAGTGTGTTTTATTTTTTATTTTAAAATGATGCTAACTTTGTAAGTAATATATATATATATATATATATATATATATATATATATATATATATATATATATATATATATATATATATATATATATATATATATATATATATATATCTTTTTTTTTCATAATTATTCGCATTTAATTCCTTAGAATAATTGTGCATATTCTGAATACAATTCAATCTAAGATTGGAAGCAACAAATAAGCTTTTGGTGTTAACTTCGAAAGAGGAAATTCTTCGACTCAGTAAATAACTTCAGTCCAAACTACTTATTAAATTACTTTAGCATAATTCGATTTTAAGCTAAGAAAATGAAACTCAATCGTGGGTACCAAATAACAGCAGTTTTGTCCCATCATTTCTCTACCATAAACAAATCACTTTTCCGATAAACAACACCATAATAGAAAATGTTAATGATGCTGAAAATAGCGCGAAAAGAATTCGAGAGTGATATCGAATTACATCATTAAGAATGAGAAAAGTAATCTGTTCTAATATAAAGAAGGAAAGTAAATTAATGGGATTTGCTATCTTATTTAAATTATTCATTTGATATATTTTTGTTATAATTGAAAACTGATACTGTTGCAGAAATCTCATTTATGAAATTAAATTTTCCTGAAACTATCTGCTTAATACTTTCTTAGCTTATTTTATTCCTCAAATTATATGTTTTCGTTCCTATCCTAAAACATATTTCGCTCCTTATCTTTCTTTCTTATATTCACTACATTAGTCTTTGCTTTATATATTCTTCCTTATATTCCTTAATTTATTTGTTTGCAGCCAGTTTTATTTTAATTCGATAGGGAGCAATAGTAAAGTTGGAGTTAATATTATTTGCTTGTTGCCAGTTTTCATTTTAATTCGTCTGAGAGCAGTAATAAGTTTGGAGCTAATATTATTTACTTTTTGCTAGCTTTAATTTCAATTAGACTGAGAGCAGTAGTAAGTTTGGAGCTAATATTATTTGCTTGTTGTCAGCTTTCATTTCAATTCGACTGAGAGCAGTAGTAAGTTTGGTGTTAATGTTATTTGCTTATTGCCAGTTTTCATTTCAATTCGATCGAGAGCAGTAGTAAGTTTGGTGTTAATAGTATTTGCTTGTTGCCAGTTTTCATTTCAATTCGACCGATAGCAGTAGTAAGTTTTGAGTTCTATATACAAAATATAACGTCTTTGGAGTCTTATATAATTACAAACTTGTAGCCAGTAAAAACTTTCCTCTAGTTAAAAAAAAAAAAAAAAACTTTTGGCTTTATTTGTATTATCTCGATTTTAGTAATCTCTGAACCACTTCAAATAAACCCATTTCGACTAAAACAAATATTGGATTTTTTACAAATGACCCCTTTTATGCAGACTACCACTTACATATATCAGGATAGTTGAGTTCATATGTTGCTGTAGCCTATAATTTATTCTAATGTCATATGATTATTTCATTTCGTAATGTTTATGGAATAATTAATTAAAGTTCTATATGGTTTGTATAATGTTGTCTGAGGTTTAGATAACTCACCAGGTTCATTAAAAACTTTCCGAGTAATTAACTTGAGACTTTGGAATTTTTTAAATTCGTTTACGTCTTAACAAACTTGCATCTTCATATGCCCTGTTTTTATTTTCATAATCATTTGATATTTCCCACAATGAATCAAACGTTTTCTCTACAACGTTCTCGCAGATCTCATAACCGCTCTCTCTATCCTTGAATTTATAATTTTTAGCTCCCATCTGCACTTTTTTCTGAAAATATCAAAGCATTCGTCTAATTTTGTCTTTCTCATGTACTGTATGTATATCATGTCAGAAAAATTAATAAAATTAATCCTAATATATAATATAATGACTTATTATAGAAATTCTTGAATAGAATTAACGTGAAGATGTATATTACGGTTGTGCTCTTTATTTTTCTTATCAGTGTACTATTATAAGTCATCAACTTAAATTTTGTATAGTTCAAGATTTTTCTTTATCTAAATAAAATTTTGATTTAAAAGATTTTTAAATGTTGACGTAAGTTAATAATAAGTTAATCGATCTAAAATAATAGAAATTATACAAGCATTCTCAACGGCGACTTCAATTCTTTCTTGCATATATGTTTTTAAAAAAATTGAAACTTTATAGAAAATTCAAATTCTCATACAAAATGTGTATGGGATTTTATACTAACGATTATATAGGCTAGTTTGCCTCCATTTGCAGAAAACCTGAAAGATTAAAGACCATTTATTGTATGATATTCTGTGAGTCAGTTCTTGAAATGTTTTATTATTGACTAAAACAGTAATATTCAATTTCTGTTTCTTAATCAATTTTGATTGCAAAGGAGTGGAAATTTTTTTGATGTTTAAATACTGGACCCATAAAAATATCTGCATGAATATGACTAAAGATCAGAAAGAGTGTAAATATTTGCGAATATGACTAAATATCAGAAAGAGTGCAAATATTTGCGAATATGACTAAAGATCAGAAAGAGTGCAAATATTTGCGAATATGACTAAAGATCAGAAAGAGTACAAATATTTGCTTCATTCAAATCATTGCTCCAAATTAAGCTATATGTCTATCTTTAACAATTGAAAAATATCTATTAGGGCGCTTTTAAAGTGCGCTCTTTGTATAATCTACTCATCCTAACTAAATCTGCAGAATTAGACTAACAATAGACAATCGAAGGCAACATTTGCTATAATTGATTAAGCATTCTTTGAAATCCACAGATTGTTTATTTGTATAGATTTTACGCAGTTGGTATTTCTTTCTTAGAAATTAAAATTGCTTTTCAGCGCAATTCAAAGAAAGTATTGTCTATCACTGGTTTATAGAACCTTTGATAAATTAAAAGGAACTAGTATTTTAAAAATAAGCTTATTCAATTTAAGTAATTGGATTGAAATAAAGGATTTAAATTTAATTGCAAAAATCTCTCACAGATCTGTTGTAAAACTCTTGAAATAGTCTTCTATTAAATTAAAGGCAGATTAAGCTCTGTTCCTGAACATTTCATTCCTAATACCATTTCTATCGAATACAAATGTTTGTAGTAATTTTATATTTTAATTTAGGATTTATTTTTAATATTATTCCATTTTGAACGATTTCATTCTTCTGATGCCGTTAATGAAATAATAGATAATTCTGTTTTGCATTATTAAAATAAGTATCTAGCCTTTTTAATTCAATGAAAATCCAAGCTCTCTGAATGTTCAAGTCTGTAGAAAATCAAATCTGCGATATTAACTATGCAGCCCTCCTGAATCTAGTAATAACTGTTGTAAAATAGTAAACTTTTGTAACTATTGTAAAATAATATATAGGATTAAATGATTATAAAATAATATATGGTATTAAATGATTATAAAATAATATATGGTATTAAATGATTATAAAATAATATATGGTATTAAACGATTATAAAATAATATATGGGATTAAATGATTATAAAATAATATATGGGATTAAATGATTATAAAATAATATATGGAATTATAGATTTGAAAGGCAAGAAATTGATGCATGCATAAATAATTGCATACAGAATACATCAATTAACAGTTGCTTCTAAATATTTAATGAGTAAAGGAATAATTGTTTTGCACATGAAAATATCGCAATGAATTTCCATAAATAATCTTCAATTTTAAATTTCAAATATCGTTAATATGTTTTATATCAATTTCTAAGTTGAGGTAGTTTATAAATTGATTAATATTAAAACATTCATTATGGGAATAGCAGAATACATGCTGCACAATCTACGGTAACCTACTTATACATGAGGATTTCCAATTGGGGGATTCTCAGACATAAGAATGAGAAGCTACCGGTATGGTAGTTGATTCTCGTCACCCGAATGAATACAAAAACTGGGTGGGGTCGGCTATCCTCTACCGATAATGGGACGTGCCTCACACGGGTCCTTATGAATTTTTGACGTTGACTACTTTTTAAATGGAAAGTGTGCATATCTTGCTTAGTCGCTTTTAATGTGCTTGTGTCATAATAAAATAAGTTTGCTATTATTATTTTACAGTTTATTAATTTGTTTAAATAACCCTGCAAAATTATTAAAAAAGACTATTTTTTTATATTTTTGAAAGCAAAATTATTATTTTAAATAATATAAAAATGTAAAAAAATATATAAATATAAAAATTATAAAATAATTCTTAATAATATTAATATTAAAAATATAAAAAAATAGTCTTTTTTAATAATTTTGCATGGTTAATTTGTTTAAATAACCATGCAAAATTATTAAAAAAGACTATTTTTTTATATTTTTGAAAGCAAAATTATAATTTTAAATAAGGTTTCAATCATATTTAAATCAAACTTCCAACCTTTATCCCATTTTTTGTACAGCGAATTCCTAATTTATCAATGTTCTTTAATTGCATATTTGTAATTATATTTTTAAGTGCCTATAGTTTCTGATGTAGTTAAAAGGTCAATCCCTAATGAAGACATTTCAAAAGCGGCCACAGAAGTAATTTGGGAAAATCGAGTTCCAGTTTTAATTGTCGCAAAATAATTTGGAGTACACATAATAATACTGCATTAATATATTTTTGGAAGACTAATTCTAAAAATACTGAATTTAATTGCACATAATCTAACCGATGTACACTATTTAGACGGTAATCTCTAAAAGTGAAGAGAATGCATATGTGCAGTATCTTGTCGCTGCGTGTTTGTCGAAACGGCCGAAAATCCAGGAGATATAGATTACTGACAAATAACCCAGAGGAGAAAGAAATTAAAGAACAACCAATTAAAACGAAAAAAAAGAAATTAAGAATTATATTACCTGAAGAGGCATTCCCAAGAAGAATCAAAATAGATTCTTCTGGTTCCACTGAAGACATTACTGAAGAAGTTTTACAGTCGCTGTTATAAGTAATACTATTAAAAAAGAAGATTTTTGGCTATCAAGATTACAATGCAAAATAATTCGCTATTTCAATTTATTACCATTTCTTTTCTGTGCTTCTTCGGGCGATAACTTCTTACGACACTATCCTTTATTGGTCCGACAGGAGAATCAGGTATATGGCGGATATTCGCTCCAAGTCGTAACTTTTTGTTGCCGATAAGTCACTAAGTGCGATATTTTTTTAATATAACTTTTTAATAATCCTAAATCGAAAAATGTATGCCTCAAAAATCGCTAATTTCGCCTGACAATAAATCCGGTTTTGCCCGTGCATTTTGTGGCTTCAAAAACCTCGAACCAAAACAAAATCATGGTCTCACATGATAGAAAAAAAATATTTTTATGTAGTAGGAATAGTAGATATTAAAAAGAAAAAAAAATAGTAATGAATATCTAAAAACAATATAGTGTTCAAATTGCACAAAAAATCGATAGTGCTTCAAAGGTGCAACATATATATCTGACATATCGGTTCAATTTTTTAAATTATAGTATTAAATAACTTTTGAAAATACTTGTAATTTACTGATAATTTGGCTCATTAAATATTTATTTTATGATAAATAAATTCATTTCCTAATATTGCTCTTTTATATTACTTTTCTAATCATTACTGAGTAAAATCTGACTTTCATAGTGTAATCTTAGATAAAATGAGTTCTTGTACCTAGTTCCAACTCATTGTATTTGTAGTATTTCTTAAAAACTCCTTTATTAGACAGAATATATTATTTTAAGTATTTGTAATGATGTCAATAGATATTAATTAATATATTTATGTGTACATGCCACTTTCATAATTTTAAACAGGTCAGTGATTGAGTTTTTGCAAATTGAAAAAAAAAATGGTTTTTGGTGCACAATTCTCTCCAAATATTTTCAGGAGTTACTTCGTAACTTTGTGTCCATGTTATATCGTACCATTCTCCTCACGCAATTATATGTTTTCATCTCCATTTTTGTTTTTAGCAACTGTCGTCATAATATATATTCAACATCAAGTTTTCAAAAAAAAAAAAAAAAAAGTTGAACATTTTTGTTGAAGACTTACTTTCTCGACATTTTCTTTTATGAAGAAATTTAAGTCTTCTTTACTTAAAAAAAGTGAGTTTTCAAAACATTTTTTTCATCACTAGCGTGATGGATGTTGCTGTCTGGAAATTCGTTAAAAAACCCGATAGTGTGGTGTTAATATCTTTAAGTGAATAAAGTTGCGGCTTTAGAGTGAAATTTAAATCCGTTCTGTCAAGATCTTAGCAGGCTGCAATAACAAATGACCTTTCATCATTGATTTATGACCCAATTTAGTCGAAATTTTCGGAAACACAATTAGAATATTAAAATTTATAAAATTATTATTTATAGATTTTAAAATTATAATAACTGATCTTGCTATTTCAAACATGCCAATATAAGAGATGTGATAAACTTTTTGTAATTGTTTTTTGTATCCATTTCTCTGAAGAATGCACTCCATTAATTTTCAAAATCTTAGCTTAAAGTATTATAATAAAAACATAATCATATGGTGTTAGTTATGACTTTGTTTCATTGAAAATTTTAACAGTACAATAAGAATACAAAATTATTAAAAACTATAAATAAGAAATTAGAAACAAATTATAAATATTCCAAACTTTTTAAAAATGACGAAATATTGGTATATTTTCGTCTTCTATTTGTTCTCATTTTCCGAAGAAGGTACTTCTTTCTTTTTTAAAGTCTTATTTTAAAAAACTATAATAAAAATCTATCATGTGATACTGTGCTATGATTATACTTAGACGAAAACTTTGGACCCACTATATGTTTATCAAAATATTCAAAAATATTTAACACAGTTGAAATTAATTTAATTGTTCATTTGAAACGTTCAAAAATGAGTAAGACTAATTTACTGTTTTTTTGTACTACTTTCTTTGAAAAATCTATTACGTTAGTTTCGTCATTTTGGACAAATTTTTGAATTTGTTCGATGTTGCTGAGAATTTGACAAAACTGTAACTTGACAAAACTGTAACTGTAACAAAAAAGTGTTTGAAGAAAGCTTGATGTTTAGTAAGGTAGTTTCCAAGTAAGGTAGTGCACGAGTTCTACAATCAAAAAAAGACATAAAGTTAAGAGCACATTTAATGACCCGAATTACAATTAGTATTGCACAAAACTTATTTTCAAAGGAAATAATATATTAAATAAAATATATTTTATATATAAATAAATACATCCTTCATCTTCAATGAGTCGAATGAAATTTAAAACAAGAGTGAAAAATGAACAACAATTCTTCACAGAATATTCTTATTTAATTAAATGTTTCTTTATAAAGTGAAGCGTGATGAAAGTTCTACTTAAAGAAAATAATTAAATTTAGAGAAAGTAATTGAATTAGAGAAAGCAAATAATTAATTTTTTATTTAAAGAAGGAAATAGTTTTTAATTTAAAAGTTTGAAGCAACAAAAAAGGATTTAATTCCAAGATGGAAACTTAAAAAAATAAAATAGGTTGAGGAATACTTAAACAATAAAATAAAAAATGGGCATTCTCTTTCAATAAGACAAATTTCAATTAAATGTATTCATCTTTCGATAATGTTTCTTTTCCTTTTTCTTGTAATTTAAAAATGCGTCGAAACACAAAATTAAAATTGCTGCGTTTTATGGTTATTTCCTTCAGTTTTACTGAACAATGTTTAATTTACTTTGCCTTTTGAAGCCATGTAGAACTGAATATATATTTCACTGAATTTTTTCTTCTTCCTTATCAAAGTATAAAATTTTTTCTTTATTTTTTTAAAAGCAATGAAGTACATTTCTGCATTACGTATGTAATTAATTCTGGCCTCTTTATAAGTTTATATAATCACACCTCTTGGTATGATCACATTTTTATTTGCGACACACAAGGTATTTCAGAACTTTAGCGAGCTACATCAAGAAAACTGAATTTATAACCTTCAGAAAAAATGCCGTTCTATTCTAAATTTGGTATCTAATAAATCAATAGAGACAACATCAAAATGCATTTATTATTTTTTTCTAGAATCTAACTTAAAAATTAAAGTCTCATGATGTTTCCTACAGTGCAAATTGCTCTGGATATATTAATATTGCTGGAATTCCTGGCTTAACCATAATATCATGTAACCCTTTTGCGCTAGCGCTGGTGACGTCAAAAAATGACATGGTCCCACAGAGTAGCAGATGTAAGTTTCAGTTTGGTTGATGTGTAAGAACGGAACCGAAGATGGTTGCATGCTATATAAAGAATTCTTGCAAGTGAAATGTAATATATATAAATATTTGTATATAATTATCTGTGCCTCTATCGTCGTCTGCAAATAAAAATAATGATAAAAATAAGAATGCCTGGATTAATGATTTCGATGTTTATGTCATCTAATTCATGTTGGAATACTTCGATTCTTCTGATTTAGAAGTTCCAGGAATGACAAGTAAGACTGAATTTTCTTTTACATTTCTATATATTTGAAAGTCGTACTCTTGGCCCTGGTTGGCGCTGCTATAAAAAAAATAAGAGACGCTCCCCTCAGGCTTAAATCGCTGTCTTCGTAACAGCGGGCTTGTCAGTGGCAAGTGCCATAAGAAACAAACAAACAAAACAATATATTTGAATTTATGGAATAGAAATCCCAATAAATATGATTAGAGTGAAAATGAAGATGTGTTGGTTGGTTTGTTTTTTCTTTCTAGAAAATAAAGTATTGTGATCGTCAAGAAATTTGTTCTGCTGTTTCTGATTTGCTGGAGTCCAAAAAAACAACAATTATAACATTATATTTGTCTGTCTGTTTGGGAAAAGACAATTCAAAATTGCTTTAAATTACACAAAGTGAATTTGGAGAATGGGTTTTAAATGAAATTTATAGATGTATATCGAATTTTTTAAATTTATCAATAGGAAGTTCACCTGTCTCCCTTGATAAGGGGATACGATGACTAAAAGAGTTAGATAAATAAATCATGGTACATATTTCAGATAGGAGATATAAATCCGTATCGCTTCTTAAATTAAATAACTCAAAATTTTGACCATCTGCTATTCTATGCAATCGATTGTTTGTTAAAGGAATAATTCGAAAATGAAACGGATAATGTATCGATGTATGATTCTTCTATAAATTATTGGAGGCAATCACCGAAAACCTTTCTTTTCAAATTTCTTAATAAATGCCCTCGCATATTATCATTAGCATGAAATTAGCGAACAGTTGTTATGTAAAAGACCAATAGCGCGTGATCATTGGAAGTTTTTAAGCGATTATTAACTGGGATGTGGTTCATAAACAAGTAACGAAAGACCGAATACGTATTTTGCATATTTTTTTCCAACCAATCGAAACATAATTTGACACAGAAGTACAAATTTACACACAAAATCACATTTCAAATTTCATGTATTTAAATCCTTCGTTGTGGAACTATTACATTTAAATGCTTTAGAAATTACAGACCGCTAGGCGGTCAATTCCTTGACGCATTTGGTTTCAATGAATGATATGAATTTTTGTTTTAAATAAAAATTACTATGTACGAAATTTTATCTATCTAACTTTCTTAGTTGTGTAGCATTCATGCTAACAAACAGGCAAACAGCAGAGCAGGCAGACTTTCTCTGAATCGATTTCATTGAAATCTTGAAAGAAATCTTTAAATTTCGGGTAGATATGTTAAATTTCACCCATCTACATCAAAGCGTTTTTTAGTTATAATCTTCATAAAAAGACAGACCAACAATGTCCAAAAATGTTCTCCTACTCAGGGAGTATAAAAGATTGAGACTTGTGGCGGATTTGTTAGCGTGAGGATAGAACCTGCTACCTTGTGGTTCACAGTTCAGTAACATGACCATGATACAAAAGCCATTGCTCGGGTAGCGTAGCTGTTAACTGGCTTATAAGCTTTCATCACCCACCCTCCCTCCAGTGAGTCGGAGGTGAGACGAACGATATGGCTGTTGAGTGGTGATGTATGAGCTGTTGATTCTAATGCGCCTGTACCCATTTGAGTAGCGATAAGCGTTATGGTGAGCGTGTGCGGGTGAGTGGTTGCTGAGTATTGATGTGAGTCTGATGACTTTGGTTTGCTGCGTCAAGTGAATCTGACGACTTTGGTTTGCTGAGGGTAGATGGCGCGACAACAGCTGTACGAAGGTTGATGGTTCATCTTCCGAGGTCACCAATGTAGCGAATTGGTATGAGTGAAGATAGAACCTGATACCTTGTGGCTCGCTGTCCAGTAACATGACCATGATACAAAAGCAACTGCTAGGGTAGCGTAGCTGGTAACTGGCATATAAGCTTTCACCACAGATTCGTCAAACTTTCGAATTCGAATTTTTAAACTGTTATAATAATTTATCTTTTTATAAAATTTAGGGAAGACCACTAATTGTGGGATTCAAAATTAAATTTTATGAATAGGAAATAATAAGAATAAATCCATAAACTTGATTGGAATATAAATGAAAAGAGCAGAATAAATGTTTTCAACATTTGGATTCTGAGAAATGCTGCAACAATTATTGCTGAACAAACTTTCCATATATTTTTCCTTTGGTAAATTATTATATTCGTGAATATTTATAGGAATTCCAAAAATAAGTCATTTTCATTAATTACTAATGACAAATTTTTCATTTAACTTCCTATAAACTCATTTAACTTCCTAAAATTATATGCATTAAAAGGCGAAGGAAAACAATCGATGTGGCAATTTAATTTAGAAAAATATTTGCAATATAATTCGACACATATTTTTGTAAAAAAAAAAAAAAAAAAAAAAAACCTAAAATAATTAGAAGCTTAATTATGATGATTAACATTTATTCTTTAATTTTTAGGAAATAATTAAAATACATTTTTCGTTCTTTGATTATTTCAGAAATAACTCGCATAAACATGTGATGCAATCAAAACAATTAATGCAATTAATAATCTCATTCTGGCTTTTAGATTTCGAAACGTAAATCCAATTATACTTGTTAATGTCTAATTTACGTTGTCGTTTTCGAAAATGTATTTCTTTCTTTTGTGTACATAGTTACAGAAAATAATGTGTGTTTAATTATTTTATGTCACGCTAATTTGTTCCACATCTCTGAAGCAAGCAGTTAAAATTTTAAGGAAATTGTGAGGGAATATTTAATTAATTGAAATCAAGAAACCACGCGACTATTCCCTGCTTCATTCTATATAAGTTTAAAAAAATAAATTTAATTTAAACAGGAAAGATGCGTTGTTTGTTTTTAATTAATTTGTTTTATAAATTCTGACGTTCCGTAATTAAAGATAATTGATAAGCAATTTAATATATTCTGTTATGGATAATGAGTCTTATTAAACTTTAATTGTGTAAGATCAGTCATAAGAATTAATTAATTCTTTTTTTTTTTTTCGAAAGAAGCGAATACATTTAGATTGAAACTCAGAGCTTGAATTATGTTGAAAGGCTGAACATCTCGATTCTCATGTGTATATCAAACTTGAAATTTGTAAATATCATAGGTGTAAAAATGTGAAACAGTGTTTTTATACACACTTTTATACATACAGAATTTATTATACACACAAAATCCAATTATAATGATATGGAAGCCAATCACTTCGAAATTTTAGGAAAAAAATATATTGCAGTTATGCACGTAACCCCACAAAACGACAATGCCAAATTATTATAGAGTTATTCACGAAGAATTTGTGAGTTTAATGTGTACATTCTTTTCTCACCTTTGTTTGTCTTCTTCACAATTTTATTCATTTGAGTATGATAATGTAGTAATTAATAAAAAAATTAGTAAAATATTTGGTAAATTATTTACAGTATTTATAAGTTTGTGTTTTATAGAATAGTTATTTGGGATTCAATTATCACTGAGCGTGGAACATTTTGAATAGTTATGGAAAAATTTTCAGTTTGGAGCATTGTTTCGAATCTCTATAATTATTCAGTAAATTACTTTCAGTGTTAAGTTTATGATTATTTATAAATTGGCAAGTTATAGTGGGTAACTATTATATTCTTAATTAATATTGCGATAATTTCAGTAATTGCGGATATCATAATTATTTTGATCAAAAATTATATAGATTTTTTTGTATAATTGAGAACAAAATGTAAGCTAAGCAATCATTACTATCATTAATCGTTTATTTGCATACAGTCGATATATATCTTGATGGATCGATATATATATATATATATATATATATATATATATATATATATATATATATATATATATATATATATATATATATATATATATATATATATATATATATATATATATATATATATATATATATATATATATATATGTATATATGTATATACACTTCATGAAGATTGTGCAATTTTTGATACTCGATATTTGTATTTCTTCTGAAATAAATTATAGGGCTTTCTCTTCTAAAAATAATAATTAAATAAAATTGTATCCTCCTTTTCTGACTTTCTGTTTAGGTTGTTTTGTAACAACACCCATATAAGTTTTTAAATATATATTTACTCAGATTCGGGAGCTTTTGCGTTGTTTTTTCATGCGTGCATAAGAATATATAGTATAATGCTTAAATTTAAATTAATATTTTTTTAATGAAATGAAGAAAAAAAAAAGAAAATAAAAAAACTTTTATTTTTTTCTTATTAAAAGTTGTGTTTTTAAAGTTTAAAAAAATAATTTATAGAATTTATCAATTTTCAAACAATTTTTTATATGCTTTGAGTACACATTCTTCATTGGAATATCGTGAAAATAGAATAAAGGAAAAATTTACAAAAAATGATTAAATGGAATACTTTATTTTCTATGTTCAGCTATTTTTTGTATAATTGTATTTAACATCTAAGAACAAAATTCTCTCCTTTCTTAATTATCTTTTCTATTACTACTTTTGGCTTAGCCATCTACAATACCATGCAATTTGTAAAAAAAAAAAAAAAAAAAAAAAACATTATTTGGGACCAAATTTCCTATTTTCAGCTATATACTTTGATTATTAGTTTTTTTTTTCCCTCTGAAAAGCATTGCAATAAATATATTCGCTGTTTCCTCCTCTGTTATGGAACAGAAAGCAATATGGAAAAAAATACTTGTTTGATTTTCTTCAATCAATTTAGAAATTGCAAATACCAAGAGTACTTTAAAAGGAAAGAGAAGGAAATATTTGTTGAAGAACATGGCGAAAATTCTAACTAAATAGTAAATATGATCCTTCTTTTCTGAACTACATTTATTGACTGAAAATAATGTGCTCCACTTTTTAAATAGTCATGTGACATACATATTTCGTATTTAGGAGTATGTCACACGAATATTCAAAAAGCAGATGTTTTTCAATCGAAATGCTAACAAAATTTTTTGACAGTTTTTGTTTTATTTACTTTTTTTTGGAAGTATTATACAAGGATTATTCCGGAGAAATGTAGAAAATGGCCATCTTTAAAACATAATGATTTATATTCTTTATTCATGTAATCTATTTATAAATGCATACAGAATGATCCATCTTTTTTATAAAAATACTGGTTCAAAGTGAATATAAGTGAGAAGATACTGAAATAATTTCTTGAATTAGATTCTTCTTGAGTTGATGTATATTTAATAAATGATAATTTCCCCAATATTTACGAGATGCTATATAATAATCGAAATCTTATACTGAATTATCCTTATCTCAATTTACAGTGTTCCATGCATCGGATAACTAAAACTATTTTATAAATAGTGAAGGCTTATGTCATATAGAATGTGTATGAAAAGCATGATTACCGATTGCAATAAGATGCAAATTGAGGTATGTGTCATTTCTCAAAAACACATTCGCAAATTTGCATGCATTTTTGTCCAAATCATGGTGTCAGAAGAAAATTAAATCAATGATGAATACTTACAACTTTTACTTGTTTCGAAATAAATCTCAGTCGAGACACTTTAGAATAATTTCGCAATATATTTTTCTTTCACCAATTGACCTGCATAACAGAAGATATTTAATTAGAGTTTGCATCTGCAGGAGGAAAGACCCCGCAAAATATTTTGAATGTTAATATATTAACTTATCAAATGCAGTAGTTTTATTATCATTTTATTATTTGTATTCCCAGAAAATTTCCATTGCCTTCGTTGGAATTCATCTAATTTGTTTTATAATTGAGCAAGCCGAAAGCCCTATATGCAATTTTAATTTGTATCCTTTATATAAACATTAGCATTTGAATATTTTTACTAAGGATAATTTTACATTCTAAGTGTAAAATTATCAATTATTGCAAGTCCCGACATCAGTCTGGAATTTACTTTCTTTTTTGAGCATATTTTTAAAATAATTTCAAAATAAAGTGTAAAGTTGTGAAATGTTAGAATACGAAACTTAAGGTATGAACTCACTATGAATGTTCTCAGGCATTTTAAAAGCTAAAATATTAGTATATTGAAAAATACTCTTTACAGACTCATTTATACATGACTGAAATATAAAATATAATAGTGCACTCGATTCGGCTCCTAGGTAAGCAATATTTTCATAAAATATTGCGTTTCATTGTGACAGCAGTATAATTAACATTTATTAGATGAAATACTAATTTTATCCAAAAATATATATAACGAAATTTTGGAAGCGAGATGTTTTTTTTCTTATTACTGTAATATTACGTATATATTCATATTACGATTATATTACGATATATAATATATCATATTATAACTTTGATTAAATAAAATATAATTATTCAAAGCATGAAAAGGTTCTAACCTTTTCATGCTTTGAATAATTATATTTTATTTAATCAAAGTTAAAAAATCATATTATAATGGATATACATTATGTGATCAAAAGTATTCAGTACAAAATTTTTTCGTATACCTTCAGAAATGTTGTACGAACTGACTATAATTTATTTCTTATGAAGAATATGTTTGGAATATGTTCTTAAAAAATTCGCTTACGTTGACAATTAAGGGATTGACGTGAAATTAATGAAGAATGAAATAACTAAGATTTATCCCATTCCACAAATCAAAAACCTGTGCAAAATATCAGCACAAAATATCTTTAACACTTAATAATCACAAATGACTAGTCTTATGTGCCAATAGTGATTCCGAATTGAATCGAATGTACGGAGCTCCATAACCTGAAACTAACCACGATTGATCGACATCTGTAGGAGGTATATCTTGTCATCGGTGAAGTACAGCTTATTCCAACATCCTTTTTTCTCTCATTATGGCAGCGAGAACCAACCACCATGGCGGAGCTTCCCATTTCCATATTTGAAGTACTACTGGAAGTTGAGAAACCGAATATAAACACCAACGAGCTCAATAAAACTCATTAAATAATATTCCATTGTTTCGGACCTCTGTAAAAGCTGCGGGAAGAAAAAGAGCCAGGTAAGAGAATAAGAGTTTTGCTTAAACCACTTAAAAGGTTTATAAATATCATTCATTTTAGTGTCCTTGTATATGCTATCAAATATTTCACTAGTTTTACAATATTCAAATAAGCAGGCCATTTTTTTCCAATACAGAAAGCATACAAACAGAGAAATCATAAAAATAAAATCCGTATTCAAAATATCACATTTTTATATGCTGTATAAATTTCAAACTTTCACCTTGTTGTGAAATTTGGGAGAAGACCCAGTTAAACGGGTTCTTTAACAACGGCTTAAATTTTTGAAGACAATTATAACTTTCATGCAGTTTCTGAAAGAAATGATCAAATTAATTAATCTGAACCAAGCATGTTCCAGACAAACTAAACAATTGCACTATTATTTTTTACATTTGAAGACTTTTTTGTGTGTGTGTGCCCTCGCGCGTTTTTGTGTGTGTGTGAGAGAGAGAGCGTGTATGTGTGTTTTATATTTTTAGTCAGCATTCACTGTATTTTATTCAAAAACAAAAAATCTTTTTTTTTAGTTTTTTTTTTAACCTTTTTTTGAAATAAATAGCGATAAATTGATATTTTGATTAGCGGATGTGGATGAATGAAAAATATATAATAAATAATACGAAAAAAAGTTTCATGATTATATCCGAAAAACTGAAAAAGAAAAAGCGTCAACGGTTTCCTTTATTAGCAATCAAGCAGTTTCTTTTATAGACTCCTATATAACCGTGTGCTCCAAAATACGAGCGCCAAAATGGGCTATAGGCAGCTTAGCATCCTGATTGGCTGCTAAGGATTCCTTGCAATTATCCTAGAAGACCCGCATGCATTGGAAGTATCCCGAACCATTTAACATATTATAAGGGTTGTTCATGTACTTCTACATGGATGCTTACTCTTGTCCTGCTCGTTTATTCCTTAATAGACATTATCCCTGCTTGGCTGATTGCGGGAGGAAATTACTCCAAGGAGTTTTACTTTTTTTCTGTACCAATAAGATCTCTTTTTTGTCTATTGCAAGAACTAAATAAAAAAGGTTTCAACATAAATTATTTAGATAACCTTAGAAGCAAGATATTCATTTTTTAGGCTTAAGGCCAAGCGGTAACAACAGAAAAATTAATTTATATTTAACTTTTAAAATTGCTTTGTATAATAGATTTAGGCTTGTTTATTGCAATCTTTATTTTAATGATTCAAAAAGAGAAATTTAAAACAAAATCTAAAAAAATTAAGACAGAAAGAAAGAAAAAGAAAAAAAGAAAGAAATGTCTATTTAGTGTCGACAAAATAAGGCTGTTCTTTAAAGCTGAGGATATAATCTTTATATTCATTATATAAGTAGATAAATTTAGGTATTAAAATTAGCACTATTACACTTGTATATTCGATAGTTTTTTAATGTATGAATTTTTCCTTCCATATGCACCATTTTCACTTTAAAAAGTGTTGACGTGAGATATGTAGAGATGGTTTTATCCCACCAATTATTCATGAAAATCTACTGTAGTATTAACTGTATATTAAAGCCACTGTAGAAACACTAATGAAGATCTAAATAATGTCTATTTAGTGTCGACAAAATAAGGCTGTTCTTTATAGCTGAGGATATAATCTTTATATTCATTATATAAGTAGATAAATTTAGGTATTAAAATTAGCACTATTACACTTGTATATTCGATAGTTTTTTAATGTATGGATTTATCCTTCCATATACATCATTTTCACTTTAAAAAGTGTTGACGTGAGATATGTAGAGATGGTTTTATCCCACCAATTATTCATGAAAATCTACTGTAGTATTAACTGTATATTAAAGCCACTGTAGAAACACTAATGAAGATCTAAATAATGTCTATTTAGTGTCGACAAAATAAGGCTGTTCTTTATAGCTGAGGATATAATCTTTATATTCATTATATAAGTAGATAAATTTAGGTATTAAAATTAGCACTATTACACTTGTATATTCGATAGTTTTTTAATGTATGAATTTTTCCTTCCATATGCACCATTTTCACTTTAAAAAGTGTTGACGTGAGATATGTAGAGATGGTTTTATCCCACCAATTATTCATGAAAATCTACTGTAGTATTAACTGTATATTAAAGCCACTGTAGAAACACTAATGAAGATCTAAATAATGTCTATTTAGTGTCGACAAAATAAGGCTGTTCTTTATAGCTGAGGATATAATCTTTATATTCATTATATAAGTAGATAAATTTAGGTATTAAAATTAGCACTATTACACTTGTATATTCGATAGTTTTTTAATGTATGGATTTATCCTTCCATATACATCATTTTCACTTTAAAAAGTGTTGACGTGAGATATGTAGAGATGGTTTTATCCCACCAATTATTCATGAAAAGCTACTGTAGTATTAACTGTATATTAAAGCCACTGTAGAAACACTAATGAAGATCTAAATAATGTCTATTTAGTGTCGACAAAATAATGCTGTTCTTTAAAGCTGAGGATATAATCTTTATATTCATTATATAAGTAGATAAATTTAGGTATTAAAATTAGCACTATTACACTTGTATATTTGATAGTTTTTTAATGTATGGATTTTTCCTTCCATATGCACCATTTTCACTTTAAAAAGTGTTGACGTGAGATATGTAGAGATGGTTTTATCCCACCAATTATTCATGAAAATCTACTGTAGTATTAACTGTATATTAAAGCCACTGTAGAAACACTAATGAAGATCTAAATAATGTCTATTTAGTGTCGACAAAATAAGGCTGTTCTTTATAGCTGAGGATATAATCTTTATATTCATTATATAAGTAGATAAATTTATATTCATTATATAAGTAGATAAATTTATATTCATTATATAAGTATAAAAATTCTTTAAAGCTGAGGATATAATCTTTATATTCATTATATAAGTAGATAAATTTAGGTATTAAAATTAGCACTATTACACTTGTATATTTGATAGTTTTTTAATGTATGGATTTTTCCTTCCATATGCACCATTTTCACTTTAAAAAGTGTTGATGTGAGATATGTAGAGATGGTTTTATCCCACCAATTATTCATGAAAATCTACTGTAGTATTAACTGTATATTAAAGCCACTGTAGAAACACTAATGAAGATCTAATTAATGTCTATTTAGTGTCGACAAAATAAGGCTGTTCTTTATAGCTGAGGATATAATCTTTATATTCATTATATAAGTAGATAAATTTATATTCATTATATAAGTATAAAAATTCTTTAAAGCTGAGGATATAATCTTTATATTCATTATATAAGTAGATAAATTTATATTCATTATATAAGTATAAAAATTCTTTAAAGCTGAGGATATAATCTTTATATTCATTATATAAGTAGATAAATTTAGGTATTAAAATTAGCACTATTACATTTGTATATTTGATAGTTTTTTAATGTATGGATTTTTCCTTCCATATGCACCATTTTCACTTTAAAAAGTGTTGACGTGAGATATGTAGAGATGGTTTTATCCTACGAATTATTCATGAAAAGCTACTGTAGTATTAACTGTATATTAAAGCCACTGTAGAAACACTAATGAAGATCTAAAATTTTTCAATAATCCCTACAAAATTTTTAAGGATTTGCCAAATATATTTATCTAGAACTGAAATATATCTTAAAAACAGTCAAATAAAATTATACGTATTTATAAAAATAATGTAGACATGAAACACATGAAATTGTTTTTTGATAACTTTTATTAAATTGATAAAAACCAATTTTGGTTAAAATGTCGTATGCTTATACAACATAAATCTTTCATCCTTAATAAAAAATATTTTTATAAATTCTATAAATTTTAATTAATTATAATAAATCTTCAGTTTTAAAATAATTTGTGTTTAAAAAAAACAGAAATATCTACTTAAGTCCATATTGATACACTATTAAAAAAGTTTTTATAAACTTATTTTATTAGCGTGTTTAATATTAAATCCATTTTTTAATTTAATTTTTAAATCAATTAGATTTATGTATTACAAATAAATTGTGACATGTTTTATGGGATCGTTGTTAAATAGTTTATTAAAATATAATCAATCTATTAGAAATTATTTTCAATTCATTTTATTTTCGGTTTCTTTCTTATAGACAATATATTATTTTATTTAATACAATATAATATTTAATTATTTTAATAAATAAAGCGCACCGAAATCTTTCAAATGAAATATTATTTGGCTTTAAATATATCCATTAATTTTAATAAAAAATATCTTTTATTATTTTATTTCTATTCATTGCTTTATTTCAGTCCAAAATTTAAATTAAATGAAACAATTATTTTTCATAATCGAAGAATATTTGAATAAAATATTTTGAAATACTTTTTTTTAGTAAAATATTTTAAAGGCTTTATGTTTGTGACATGGGTTGATGCACTAATGCGAGTTTGTATTCCATTGTATATTATTTATGCCACACACTTTATTTGGTGCATCTTTTTGATGATGATGCCGTGTCCATGTTAAAACGGAAAGAGGGGTGCAGCAACCTCTGAGGGTAAAGACCCCTGAGCACCCGAAGGCAGAAGTCGGACTTCTAACTCGTATGAATATAACATTCACTCACTTGCTCACCCCTTTTTTACAGGGCAGTTCTTTCACACACACACAACACTGAGGGAAGAACAACCATATCCCAATCAGGACGTGAACTCGGGTCGCCCAGGCCGCAAGGAAGAAGCGCTGCACCTAGGCCAGGGAGCCAGAGGTGCATTCTTTTGTATTTTTTAATGCACAATCAACAAGTCGTTACTATCATTCCTGCACTACTTTTGCTTCGTCATGTTCTATTTTAAAAAAATTCTGCAAGTCTAGTGTAGCATGCTTTATATATTCTGGAAGACAGTATATCGTCTTTACATTCATTGACATTCCAAGCACTAAAGCTTGGAGTACAAAATATGGATTTAAAAATATCAAAGAGAATTAATATTTACAGCAAAATGAATAAATAATGGTAAGATAAAAAAAATGCTATTCACTTCCAATTTCTCAATAAGGAATTGTAATTTTTTAAAAAAAGATTTTTTAAACCATTTATTTGTTGAGAAAATTCGCACATACAGAATACATTAAATTCTTAGATGTTTATATTTTATGTAGACCACATCATATGTAGTTTAAATTATAACTACATCCATTGTTGTTAAAAAAAACTCCTACTTATAATACAAATAGGGAGTCATTCAAAACAAAAAAGTATTTTTTTTTCGGCAAAGACACAAGCATTTCAAACTGAAAATAAAAAATGAAAGAGACACATTTGAAACGGAACGCTATCTATCTACTTTGCGTTCTAACAAAAACACAGGAAACTTTTTTCCATTTCCTCACTTCATTCACCTGGGAATAGTTTCCGAAAAGAAGAATGTTTCCTTTTTTTCTTGGTACTTTGGAGAAGATGTTGGCATCTGTTCTGGTTCACTTGCGCAATAGTCTCTGCTTCAGGTGATCCAGGATTTCTAGTGAGATTGCTTGAACATCAAGGGACATTTTTAATTTCCTGATGACTTCCGACACGAAAAAATGTTTAAAAAAAATCTAGGAAAAATTTGTTTTCTATTTTACGCATAAGACTCCAACAGATAGATTTATCATTTATTAAAATTATTAATAAAAAAATAACTTGGAAAACTACTGTAGAATGAAAAATATGGAATAAAAAATAATAAAATAAAAAATAGCAAATTTTATTATTCTTTTTCTTTGTTTCTTACAATTAAAAAACTGTCTATTATTTAAAATTCTAGCCCACATACGAAAACTTGTTTGTTTATTCAAACGTGATGTTTTTTATGTTATTTATTTATTCCTTTATTTAAATACATCGCTAATGTTTGACGAATTTAGTTGCATATCAGCGAAAAGGATTTTCATACCTATTCAGCTAATAATAGTTTTGTAAGTTTTCATTTCAAACATGATAAATGTTGTTTTAAAAAATATCCAATAATATGGAATTACATACACGCGTATGTCAACTATTAAAATTAATAATAATTTTTTCCAATTATAATGAATATAATATATTCATGTTTAGTAAATTAGAGTTCAGAATTTTTAATTAATATTTATAAATGCAGATCAAAACCGATCAAATTTAGAATTATTAGTGGAACGTGGGGGAATTCCGCTCACCTAAGATATTATTGTAATACAGCATTTAAGAATAGTTTTCAATTTGTCAATTTTTAATATTCTTTAAGTTTTTTTGTAAAATCTCTCATGCGAATTTATTTTGCCCAACCAGTTAACATTTCTAAAAAGACAATCAGTATTATAAAATAATACATTTTGAGGGCATTTCCGCAACGGACATTGAATTGAAATTTTGTGGTTGAGTAACATCAGTTTGTTCTAATAATTCTCATATTAAAAAAAAATTATTAAAATAACAAATATTATTATACAAATTTCAGGTAAAAAAACTTAAAGTTATCATTAAAATCAAAATTTAATTTACATCTTTCTCTCTCGCTATAATCTTTGATTTCCACCAGAACAAGTTGAGTAACAAACTCATGGCTATCTTTACAATTTCCATAGCTCAGATTCTTGACGCATCGAAAATATTACGTTATTGACGTTTCGGCTTTAACGTAGAAACTGTAGCCTTATTCACATAGTACTACCATATTTCGTCCAAAAGGATTTTAATGTATCTAAAATTATGCGCCCCGTGCATAATGACAAAAATTTAAAATTGTATCGATTAAGACACGTAATTGCAGATTTTGTTAGAAATCATGACAATTAATTATATCAATTAACTTCCTGAATACATAGATATAATTATATCAATTAACTTCCTGAATACATAGATATAATTATATCAATTAACTTCCTGAATAGATATAATTATATCAATTAACTTCCTGAATAGATATAATTATATCAATTAACTTCCTGAATAGATATAATTATATCAATTAACTTCCTGAATAGATATAATTATATCAATTAACTTCCTGAATAGATCAGTTTTTGCATTAGGGTGTGTTTTCTCTTCTACAATCAGAAAATAATAATGAAAAAAAAGTTGTAAATTCTCATAAAATTTCATTAGTAAATGTTCCTGTAGTGAAGTAAAAAATCTAATTAAAAACTTTTTCTTCTATTGCATTATCATTATTTCTATGTAGAAGAGGCAGGATTATGGAATAAATCAGACAGCGGTTATCTCTTATCATTCATCTCTTTTTCCTGATTCTTGAATTTATCATGCTTCTTAAACGAAGTTAAAAACAAAATATTCCTTGCAAAAAAAAAAAAATTGCATGGAGCATAAAGATGTTTCTTTTTTCTACAATATAGAAAAAATTCTTATAGAATGAAATAAAGAAACAGTAAAGAATTTTTAATATTTTTTTTCTAAAAAAAAAGACAAAAAAATATCAAAATTTTACACCTATTTTTAATTTTATCAGAGTCTTTATTTGAAGCAAATGCTCTATAGAACACTCTAGATAAAACGTTGATAAAGCTTCTTTATTTCTTTTCTCTATCGACTTCGGTGGAATTTTAGAGATTTTTTTTTTTTCTTTAATCAAATAAAAATGTTTCTAAAACCTTATCTTCTTTATCATCGGTAGTAACATTAAGCATAAATGCAATCATTTCAATCATAAAAATTAGATAAATTCTTTTATTTTTTAGCTTTACAAATTCCTTGAAAATTAATCGTGTAGCACGAAAACTGAAGTAAACACTCTTTTTTATTCATGCTTTTTGTATCGCCTTTTTTCTTGTTAATGGAAAAAAGTGTACCTTTCTTGTTCTCACTAAGAAAATAAATTATTTTCAAAAAGGTAATCTTCCTAAAAGACAAAGACATGGTAAATCTTAATATTTTGAACATTGGTAATCCATCAAAGCAAAGAAGATAATTTTGTTAAATTTTTATTTTCTACCTGTACAACATAGGGGTGAAAATCTCCCATATTAAAATAAGTTGTTATTTTTTTTTCTATATTTTTTTCTGTTATGAATTTTTTTTCAGATACCTTAACATTAGCCTTTAAGCTTTCTTTTAATCTTGTGTTAAAGTTTTATAGTCTAATAAATAATGAGTAAATAATTTTCTAAAGCGTTTTAAACAGTTAAGAAAAACCTTATACATTATTATGATTCTAAATATTTTTTTTTCCTTAAAAGATGCATTACGATCTTTAAATTTAAAGCCTTTATATTTAAAAAAAATAAATCTAAAAATTCTATTTTATTTCTTCTTACATTGTTATCATATTTTATATTAGATACTGGGTTAGCTTTATATGGATTATTTTTTTATTAATATGCAATCTTTTGTATTGTCTAAAGAATAGGCAGGGTCTCATCTTGATATGGTTGCCTGAGAAATCAATATATATCATTAAGACAAAATCACCAAATACGTGAAAATCATTTAATTCACACTATTTTATAAGTTAGCCAAATCTGTAAGCATGATATTTTGAATAATTATTTTAAAATGTTATAGCACACTTCTTTTTATAAAAGATTTGGGGTCTTTTTCTTTCAAACAAATTATTACGTAAATCGGTCATTGAGTTTACAAAGAATGAACACACTTATCAATGGAAAATTATTCATTATTTCTTGAAGCACGGGTAGAAAAATAACAGAGGAGACACATTACACAAATATTATGAGTAATCTTTATAGAAACTCACAACAGAAGAGGATAGCATAAAACAATAATATCGCTCTGAATCCAGTCAAAAAACTTGCTTATACTCAACAAAAATCCAAAGCTAGCCACAATCAGCATTCCAAAGAGTGAGCGCTTTGCCTGTTATAATCTACCAAACATGTGAATTGCTAGGTGGATCTCGAGATCTCGGCTCTTAATTGATATAGAGACGAAATGTTGCATATTCCAAAAACATTACTTTTGTCCTTAACGTCGCCAAATTACTTTCCAAAAAGTAGCCAACGTTGGGAGTTTAAGACCAGAAAACACTTAAGAATCGTTGTCGTCTTTCCTTGCAACAATGAAATTAAAATTGGAGAAATGCAATATTGAAATAAGCACGCACCCATTTTAAATAAATTAATTAATTTAGAAAGGGCTGTTTTTCTTTTTGTATGATATAGTTGACAATTTTATCGTTTAGCGTAATGTTTTTTCTTGAAGAGTATTAACTTCTTTCTATGCTATGGAATCGCTTGGTCAATATTGTGCTTCTACTTAAAAAAAACACCTTTTGAGTAAGTGAAACAGCTTTTTGTATTCTGACTCTAAGGATTGAATGAAAATTTAATTAAATTAAAAATTATGGTATTGAGGTCCCAGGATATTTACTGTCCACGGTTTACTTGAAGATTTTTAAAATACGCCAAGATAGCCAACCTTCATTATTCTTGATATAACCAACTTAGCGATATTTTTCTTTTGCTCGTGGGTGAAACCCAGGAGCCATACATATTCAAAATACCAAAATTATTTGATGATTAATGTCTGAAGACATTAAAACAGCTAATCTTTCTTCAAGGGTAAAATACAAATATATTGAATTTCGTATTTGTGCCATATGGAGAATTGACCTAAACACAAATGAGAATGGTCTCCATCAAATTTTCTCACATATTTTTGAATGGAGTTGGCATACAATAATTGCGAAATTTAACTCTTGGCCTGAATTTAGTATTTTTTCCGAATCTATTGTGTCATCGTTATCAAGATTTTGGCAATTAATCCCTGGCACGTGATATCCGAAAATCGAATTTCTGTTTCGGACGTATTTTTCCCAACTGATAGAAACAAAAATTTGACACTAAACTACACTTGTAGGCACAAAATCTCATATCAAATTAAATAAAATTATGACATCGCATTTTTGAATTTATATTTTTCTGAAAGTGCAGACTAACAGACTCCCAAACCCATGTTGGCTTTTGCCCCAAATTTAATCTTCGTAATTGCAAATATTTGGAATTCAATTTAAAGTTCTTCTAAAAAGGAAAAAGATTCTATACAAAAATTATGTGAGTACACTTTTAAATTGCACTTTCGTCCTTTATTTTTTTTTTTTTATTTTACCAAGGATTTCTAATCGATATTTTTTTTCTGAATATAAATATATTTAAATTTCATTCGAAAAGTAAGACATTGATAAATATCAAGTTTTTCAAGATATTGTCTTAACTTGCAAAAAAATTGACAAATCCTGGATTTTAGAAAGGATTTCTCCATGTCATCATTCCTTATTTTAGCTGTCATCTCAAAGCTTTTGAAAAAAGTAACACATTTTCGATCCGATTTTTTTCTCGTTTCATTCATTTCACTTGTGACATGGGCTTATAAAAATAAGATTTTCAAATGTTTCGGATAAAGGTCTTGAATACATCCTGAACATCTTTTACTATTTTGTATCTAATTATGATGCATATATTCTGAAATATTTTGAGCTTAAATCGAATTGGAAAATGCTCTTTTTAGGTAAACTTATGTCCTTTATTAAAGTTAAAATTAATTTTTTAAAAATACATTAGTATATATTTATTAATAATTTACAGTCTGTTAATTATTCATTCAAAAATTTATTAATTTCGCCGTTTCACCCTTAATCATCGCGATCTTTATAAAGTTCAATATATATTTATTGGATTTACGATTGCGAAGACATTTCTCAGTTTTCTATGAGCTGATGTTCGATTAACTAGATTTTTATTGAAGTTATTTAGAAAAACTGTCTGACAAATAATAAAAACAACTTATTATAATTAAATACCTGAACCTAAAAAGGAACAGGGTGTTCTTTCCAAGATCATTCGCTAACGTATTAGAATATATTTATCTTTAACTACTTGCATTTTATTTATTTACATTACTAATAATTAATAAATTGTAATAGATATTCAGATTTTTTAGCTCCTTCGTTTTTACATTTTTCGATATTTGCATTATAATCACAATTTTAAATATGAAGTTGTTATCGCTTCATACTTAAATAATTTCAATTTTCACTCTTTAATAATAATTTTAAATTTATACTTTTTAACAAAAGTTTAAAACATCTATTACAACTGGAAAATAGAATTTATTCCAATTTCTTATTATATGAATTAAAGATTACACAAAGGTACTTATTAGCTGTGATTTAAACTCCTCTGGAATAATTTGAATTTTCTTTTCCTAAAAAAGTTGACCGCCTAAATATTTAAAAATTTCATAATACTAAGTTTTTAAAGTAATTTCAAAAATATTTATTGTTTATGAAACGTGATTAACTTAGAAATAATTATTTTATCAATATATATATATATATATATATATATATATATATATATATATATATATATATATATATATATATATATATATATATATATATATATATATATATATATATATATATATATATATATATATATATATATATATATATATATATATATATACTCATATCAATGATTTATTTTAGATAACAAAGTAATTATTTTATATTAATATGCATGCATACTACCTAACCTCCCCCCTCAGAATCTTTCAACAAGTGATACCGCAATATCAACTTTCAGTGGTACCCTGGAAATAGTGAGAATACTTACCATTTATCAAGAAATTCTTGAAGCATTCGACGAAAGGGTCATTTAAGGTCTCAGTCGTCGGATAAACCATTTATCAATGGGCGGGAAAAGGGTCGACTTGAGATGTTGTCACCGAGTGGAATTGACATAGTTGAAGTGAAATATTATCCCTTTGTCTTTCAGTTGTACAAATCCGATGAATTCTTGAGCACGATTCTTTCCACAAAATGAAATTTATTTGTGGATTTAATTTGGTATTGTGGAACGTTATTATAATATAACACACTCTGATTTATCAAATGTTATATAGAGCACATAAGAAAAGGGATTGATAAAAAAATGTTAACGAAGATACAATTTTTTCAGAGCAAAAAGAAATGGATATGGAATGAAATCTATATTCTTGAGTAAAGCTTTACCTCAACGAAAAACGAGAATTTTTAAGGTTGAGTCTGATAGATGACGTTTTCAAACTCCAATCATTTTCGTATGCCTACATACAAATTAACGCAAAGCCTTTGATAACATGGCAAACAGCATAGATCCCTGACTGTTCTTTAGTGGATGGACCGTTGCGTTGTTGATAAAGATTAACTAAAATAGTAATAATTTTTTCTCCATTAACCTTCCTTTCTTCTTTATCCGTACAAAGTGACAAAATTACATTTTGTGTATGTTCCGAATAGATTAATTTTGTCTTTTCAAAACCCCAAAGATACCGTCTATTCAAATGCATAGTTTAGTTCCTTATAAACTATATAATGTAACCAAGAAAACATTCTAAACACTTTATTTGTTAATTTGCATCTCTTTCTTCTGTAAAATTTGTTTCTTTGGTGTTTAATACATACTATTGTTTGGATATAAAGATTCTTCTTATTTAAATCTATTATTTAATATTCCTTAAAACGGAGGTATGCTTAGTTCAAATTAAATTTCATTTTAACTGCGGAATGGTTTTTGGATATATTCTGCATTTATAGATGTGATGTGTACACTCCAAAATAGATTTTAATTTTATACTATATATATATATGTGTGTGTGTGTGTGTGTGTGTGTGTGTGTGTATGTATATAAGCTTTAATGACAAAAAATTTAATAATTATTTTTAATAAAAAAGAATAGCACGTGATAAATTGTAATTTGCTTTAACAGAAGCATTTGTATCTGTGTATCATGATCTAGCCGACATAAAGGAGTAGAATAGATCATTTTCGAATTTGGTTAGAAATGAAAACGCCTATTTGTTTTCAGATATAATTTGGAGCAACAAAAATTTTAAATTAAAGAGGATTTTTTTGCTAATTCTAGATCAAATTTGTCTCCCTATGTAGAATTCCCTCTTGGGTAAGAAAAGTTATTCAGAAAGTTTTTACTTATTAAAGTATTCTGTACTTCAAACATTAATGTAACGTAACATTAATTTTTATTGTAAAATTTTACAACTACAAAAAAATTAAGCGGAAATATCAAAATTCAGCATTATAAGTTAGTCCATTTTGAAAGGGCAAGCAAAAATTTAATCTCATGGAAAACATGCGTGATTTTACCAATTTTCTCTTCTCCCACATACATTTTAATTCCCACAAAATGTATTGATACGATAAAGAAAAAAACACCTTTGCTTCACAACGATTATTTCACTTCGATATTTTGATGTGAAGAAGGACAATGGATGAATAAAGATGTGAAGGAAACATATGGGATCTGCAGATTCATAACAAATTGCATACGAGATGTTGATGTCAAGGTGACCCACCTCCGTATAGGACATACTCGTTTTACGCATAGGTATTTCGTTTTTGTCGAAAGGGTGCCAGTGTGCCAAGCATGTGATGTTGATTTTACTATCGAATACATTTTAATCGAATGCCCCTGTTTTAACTCCTATCGATTGCACTTTTTTTTAAGTCATCATCATTAATTCCACAGGATATGGAGAAAGAGAAAAACTACCGAAATATTTTTAAATTTTTAAAAATCATTGGTTTGTTTATTTGTGTTTAGTACTTTTATATCTATTTCTGTTTCGAGATTTTTAGAATTGAAGTTTTATAACATGTTATTAACATTTTACAATCTTGACATTTTATTATTTTAACTGTCATATTTTATACATTTTTTGATAGTACAATTGTTTTCATAGTTTCTTAAGTGTACATTTATAATTTGTTATGATTTCACCATACACTTGGTGCAGCATGGGCAAATATGGTTCTTGCGCCAATAAATCACACTAAACAGCCACCAACCAACTAACCAGACAACCAAGCCACGTATATTTTTAACCATGAAATTATATTTTTATTTAATACAAAGCTTGACAAAAAATGTGCCATGCATGTTTATTTTTGATATATCAATATGATACCCATAATATATCAATAAAATAAAATGTAAATAGTCACAAACTTGGTGATTGTCACCTAAAAGTTGACGATCTAAAAATAATAATCTTAGTAAGCAATCTAAATATCTAAAAAATAATCTAAAAATCGCCATGTAATCTCATTATCTTGGCATAATCTGAAATCCTTAAGAATAAATGAACAAGAACCAATATTTTTACACAGGTGGCTACATTACAATATATGAAGGCCTTATCATTTTAAGTAAATTTGCCTAATAAACATAGGAAATGCAAACATGAATAACTGTCGAAAATGTTAAAAAAAACTTATGTATGATAATAAATAAAGACAGAAAAGAATTCTATTAGAATTGCAATTTCAAAATCCTTTTCATATATTTCAAATACATTTCGATACAATCAAATGGAAACGAGGTAAAAATAATATGTATTGGGTTCAACACCAACGTTTCCTTTTTCCCCAGAATAATAATAAAAAAAACCTCTCTAAAAAGAAAATTCTGGAGTTTAATAGAAATGGTTTCTAGATGACAGATAAAAAAATTCTTTTGGCGAATTAATTGCATTGCATTGAAACTGTTTTTACTGGAAAGTCTATATTTTCTCCCTCTTAAAAGACTTTCAACAAAGTCAAATGAATACGTTTCAATTCAAGATCGATCCATTCAGTGAAATATTTATTCTGTTAAGTTTACATAGCGAGAAGTTCTAAAAAACTTTTTTCAGTCCCTATTCAAATTTAAAAATTAGCAAAAAAAAAAAAAAAAAAAAAAATCTGCTTATACAAAAGAAAAAAAAAGAAAAAAAAAAAAAAAGAAGAAGAAGAATAGTATTTAAGTATCTTACCCAAAATGTATGATATATAGAATATGTTGGGAATCTTCAGGGTTATATAATGGAAAAAAACCGGGAGACGATGTTTCAAAAAACGATATTTCACGAGATAAAAATTGCAATCTATTCAATAATTGTTTGTCCATTTTGATTTTTTAAAAAGAAAAAAATAATAATATAATACATATCATGAATTTAGTATAGTTTAATATAGTAATTATAATGAAATTGATAAAATTTAATGCAATATACGTGATGTAATATGCAATGAAATTAGTATATAATTGTTAAAAATGAAATGAATGTAGTTTAATATGATAGTTACGATGAAATTAACATAATTTAATATAATAGAATGAAATTAATATAGTTTAATATAATAGTTAAGCTGAAATCAGTATACTTTTTTAAATCACAAATTTATGAACGTTCAAAATAGCAGACTGTTCATTTTATTCATTGTTCAAATAGAGGTATTAAATTTATTATTCATTTATATAAATATTAGGGAACCTTAAATAAATTTTTCATGAAATACAAACTAACTTGGTGCCACTCATACGAAAACAAATTTAATTAAACTATTAACTGGAAGTTGACTAATTATAATATTAAGATACTATATTTCAAATCCTGGAGTATGCAAAAGTGAATGAGTAATTGATAAAAGTATTCTTTTTCCGAAAACATGAAGTAGTCCAAGAATAAAAAAAAGAAAGAAATGAATAGAAACAAACGTGAATTTATCTGAAAGATGAAAGAAGATCAACCACAAGATAAGAAAATATGCATGTAATACACTTTTACATCTACTATACCGAGAAAAAATAATACTCGGATGCCATGTAAGTAAACATTTCGTTATAATTTTTTAATCTGATGACATGCTACATCCTAGAATTTTTGTACAGAATTTGCCGATTTGATAGAACCAGTGTATGCACCGAATCTTTTACTTTATCAAAACCAATCCATTATAAATAACT
The DNA here is from genome assembly GCF_947563725.1 of Argiope bruennichi. Classification (NCBI taxonomy): domain Eukaryota; kingdom Metazoa; phylum Arthropoda; class Arachnida; order Araneae; family Araneidae; genus Argiope; species Argiope bruennichi. Next base: position 81,707,466 of record NC_079159.1, on the reverse strand, counting down.
TTTGGTTCATTCTTTACATTAAAGGAACAGTTCACTACTTATTAGATAATAAAAAATATGTCGAAAATAGGGCAGAGCTTCAATAAAAAACGTTATTGCTATTTTCAATGTTTATTGATTTCTAACGGTTTTAATCAGAATAAAAAAAGCTTGCTCAATCAATATTTATCATTCAAATGATATTACACGAAAAGTATCTTGATTTGAATCATCAGATCATATAACAAAGCATTTTCTCGTCTCAATTTCTTAACTATTAATGATATTATTTGACATTATGTTATGTTTTTAAATTTTGTTTCATATAATGTATACGCAATCTTCCATGCAATACGCAAAGATTAGAGAAAGAAAATCAAATATAAATTTTTAATTCGAAACTAATTTGCTTTCAAGACAGTCAGTCATCGAATATCGAACACCATGCACGTAACATGATTCATAAATTGATGCAAAGAAACAATTTAATATTGTTTTAACTCTGTTGAATAGTTTGATGATTATTTGATGATTGGTACACATATCATATAAAGGGAATTACTGATATATATATATATGAGAAAGAAAATCAAATACAAATTTTTAATTCGAAATTAATGCTTTAAAGACTGTCAGTCATCGAATATCGAACACCATGCATGCAATATGATTCATAAATTGACGCAAAGAAACAATTTAATACTGTTTTAACTCTGTTGAATAGTTCGATGATTATTTAATGATTGGTACACAGATCATATAAAAGGAATTACTGATATATATATATATATATATATATATATATATATATATATATATATATATATATATATATATATATATATATGAGAAAGAAAATCAAATATAAATTTTTAATTCGAAACTAATTTGCTTCCAAGACTGTCAGTCATCGAATATCGAACACCATGCATGCAATATGATTCATAAATTGATGCAAAGAAACAATTTAATATTGTTTTAACTCTGTTGAATAGTTTGATGATTATTTGATGATTGGTACACATATCATATAAAAGGAATTACTGATATATATATATATGAGAAAGAAAATCAAATACAAATTTTTAATTCGAAATTAATTTGCTTTAAAGACTGTCAGTCATCGAATATCGAACACCATGCATGCAATATGATTCATAAATTGACGCAAAGAAACAATTTAATACTGTTTTAACTCTGTTGAATAGTTCGATGATTATTTAATGATTGGTACACAGATCATATAAAAGGAATTACTGATATATATATATATATATATATATATATATATATATATATATATATATATATATATATATATATATATATATATATATATATATATATATATATGAGAAAGAAAATCAAATATAAATTTTTAATTCGAAACTAATTTGCTTCCAAGACTGTCAGTCATCGAATATCGAACACCATGCATGCAACATGATTCATAAATTGACGCAAAGAAACAATTTAATATTGTTTTAACTCTGCTAAATAGTTCGCTGATAATTTGATGATTGGTACACATAAAAGGAATTCCTGATATATTGTTTCATCAACACAGAAAAATCACATTTTGCTTTCCTCAACGTATTCCAGAACTGAAAAGGAAACACGATCTTGCATTAATCGGTTTCTATGTATTATTGTGAGATCCATGAAATCACTGCTTGTCAGAGGATTTGTTGCCACCAGAATACTGAATATATGAGATAACGGCTAAGAAAGGCTCAAGACAGAATAATAATTGCTGATTCAACGAAGCTTGCCCTAAGTAAGCTCTGGAAGGATAAAGAGCATTCAGGAATGACACCGAGGGATTTGGGACCCCAGGAGCGAGACAACATTGATTGGATCCATTCATTTTTGGCGTAAGTCCATTATTGAATAAAAATATTAATGGATAGAATGGTCAATATAACTGTTATGGAATCAAACTTGAGTTTAAATTTTAAAAAATCAATACTTGAACCCGTAACATGGAGACATGAGTTTCTTCGCGGCCAGATACATGGAGTCAAAAGGATTCCATTGTTTTTTTTTTTTCGTTGTTGTTGAATAATTGGAATATATTTTGGAAGCACAATACGTTCCGGAAATCATGTAGTTACCAAAATTTTAAAAATATTAATATTAAAAATGTTAAATGTTATAATATTAAATGTTGGAAATATTTTATAAGAAAATCCTAAACAATCTTTTAAGGAGTACTTACTTCGTTTAGATATTACGGAAAAGTACCAGTGTTAATAACTGTTAGAATTTAACAAACAAAAATAAAGAATACAATATTTTAACATTTAAGTTTCAGAGACCTGGAGTCAATGGTTAAATAAATAACAAGAAAAACTTTGAGAAAGAATAACTCGCTTATATGCGAGTGTTCATATTTTTAGACTTTTGCCATCATAATGCTGAAAGAACAACTTGAAGATACTGAGGAGATCGTTGTATTCAAGGACAAAAGGGAGAGCAAGGACAAAATATCACTTATAAAGAACTGATAAACTAAAAGGAGTCATTTTGACTTCTGTCTCCTAGTACAGGTTAAATTTCAAAATAAAAGTTATATTCATGCATTGATAACTATTGAAATCTCCATATAATATAAAAGATAATAATTATAAAAGAATAGTTTATAGAAAATAATAATAATAACAATAGTTTATAGAAAATTGCACATAAAATCAAAAACAAGTATTCTAAGGAAATACAAGTTACTCTCTTACGTATGTAACTGTTCAGATTGGGCAATTCAGATAACCTTTTCAAAAATGATACTCACATTTGGTGAAAAATATTGAAAAGAGTTTTCTGAATTGTTTTTAAAAAACTGGAAATTTAAATGCATGCATTACCCACTGCCACACATACTATTTAATTATAATGTCCCCCTTTCACTGGATATTTATACTTGCCATATGAAAGTTCTTAATAAGTTGCATCAACTTCATACCCAAAGGAGATTCTCTCAAATCTCAGAAATACGAAGTGAAAAGAATCACTTAATTATAATTCAATTAGTTTTTTTTTTATTTAAACCCATTAACCGCTGGTGTTGCGTTGACGCAACGGTCAATATAAATAAATATAAAAAAATAACGATGAAAATTTATTTTGAATAAATTACAGTTTTATGTTAAAGAATAGCACTACTAACAAATCAGTGAAAAAATTGACTTAAATAAATTATTTTACACCTAATAATCGATGTTTTACTTTAAGCATTTTTTTTGTTCAAATTTTCAAACTCATTTTTTCTTAGAAAAAATAAAAATTAAAAATAAATTGGGGGTTGGTTGTGAAGTCCTTTAGCCAAGGTCACTATTTGTCAGTACATTCCACAGAGCAGGTGTTTCTGTGGGGGTGGAGGGGAAAGTAAAAACAGGTGTTGCGTTCTCGCAACGTCAGCGGAAAGGGGGTAGACTGTTATCCTTCTTGAAAGATTTCATTTCAGTACTGTGTGTCTTATTGGTAGCAAATTTTTTATCCTTTGTGGTTTAAAATGCGTAGGACAAGATATCTTACGTTAGAAGAAGCTTTGGAAAAAATTTTCGAACAAAATTCCGATGACGAAGATGCAGATGAGACGATATTATTATCGTATCTCCAGAAACAAAGGATGCTAGTGATGAAGAAGTAATGAAAAGAATGGTAATGAAAATATTTTAAATAACGATAATGAAGTTTTATCTAAAGATACTGCAGGGGAAGTCGAAGTTCATGTAAAGAAGAAGTTAGATACTCCCAAAAGTTCTGCTAAAAAATAAAAAAGGGAAAAGGAAAAATTACGATGGACAAGAAAGGAACCAATTGATAGGCCTCAACCAAAAATGAAAGAAAAATCTTCACTTGATCGTATTAAACAAATCATAGAAGATAAAACTAGTGCAGATATTTTCAATCTTTTTTTTTTCAATATGAAGAAGAAAAAAAAAAGATACTTGTTGTTCGGTGGAACGACAACTCTGTTGTGACAATAGGGTCAACGTTTGGAAAAACTGAACCACTAAAAAATGTTTCTCGATACTCTAAAAATCAGAAGAAGAAAATATTAGGAGCTCAACCTCACCGCATTTAGCAGCAATATAATCAAAAAATAGATGTTGTAGATTTGTGTGACAATTTTGTTTCCAATTACAGAATTAGGGTCCGTGGCAAAAGATGGTGGTGGCCGATATTTTCAGATTTCATCGATGTTGCACTAACCAATGCTTGGAGAATATCAAGACTTTCTGAAGAAGGAAGTAAAAAGTCACTGTTGTAGACGAGAGGTCGTGCTTCATCTATTACAGGCGCCCTTGGATAGTGAGATAAATAAGAAAAGATCAGCTACAGGACGTCCGAGCAAATTCAGCCTTACAAAACCAATATCCGAAAGACATTTTATTGTTAAGTCTACAGACAGTAGAAGACTACGTTGCAAGTATTGCCACAGCCAAACTATTCATCGCTGCAATGTTTGTGAAGTTGCTTTACACCACAATTGCATGAAGCATATCATACTTGAAATTTATATCACCTTATTCTTACATAATAAGCTTGTCGACTACATTTATTTTTTAGTTTTTAATAAAGTAAAATTTTCAAAGTGTTTTGACTATTTTACACCCTTTAATAAGCACACAAAAATTTCCAGTTTTTGAAACGTGAAGAAAATGCAGCGTAGTGCTCGGTGATAACGATCAACATTCGTACTTCTTTTCCGCTGACGTTGCGCCAATGCAACACCCTATATTTTTAAAAGTAAATGCAATTTCCTTATTTTTACATTAAATTACTATTATAAGTGGTCAAAATAATAAGTTGTATTGTTTGCATCGAAAACAAATAATGATTTTGAGTTTTGGCGTTTAATGGGTTAATGAAAACATTGTTGTTTGAAAACTAATTTTTCTTGCAACTCTTTTCAATTAATTCTAATTCCTTAATTGGACTGTATAATTGTTTTCTATTCAGAAGTAGCATTAATTAGCAGATAAATGACAAAGAACAAATCAAGAAAAGAAATAAAAAGAATTTTGGGTTCAAAAAGAGTTTTTTTTTCCTATTTTGTTTGGGTGAAAAAAATATATATTTCTTTTCATAGATAAATCCATTAGATAAGGCACGATGCTTGATTAATTAAAATTTCTTAATATTCAGAAAGACTAATTAAATTTTTACTACTGCTGTTCTTTAAAAAGAAACAAAAAATATATCTGTGTCGAATATTGATAATTTGAAAGTTGCATCCTTGGCATATTTGGCTTTGAATGCGGTATTAAGCATTTTTCATTTTTCACATCATTTTTCTTATCTTGATATCAGTAATATTTTATTCCGAAAAAAAATTCCGAAAAAACAAACCTTATATCCTCATGTCTCAGTTGGTCACAGAAGGTTTTCTTATCTATTTCTCAAATGCTCTCAATAGAAATGTTATTTTAATTAATGTATCAATTTATTCAATATATAGTAATAAATGTATCAAGATGAAAGGCATGTTTAAAATTAATTAAAGTGATAAATGCGCCAAGATTTCTTGATATAAATTAATAATTCAGGCGCATATTTTCCATAAAATTTAGTTTTGCATGATATGAAAAAAAAAAAAAAAATGAAAAAAAAATCTAGATACTAGAAAGCGGCAAGAAAGAAGATATACGCTCAAAATGAATATCTTCTTTCTGTCCCAAAGAAATCCAGAAATTCAAAACTGAGAACATTCAAAAACTGAGACAAATACAAAGGGATATTGATGAAGTCGATATAATTCCAGTTTTGCGTTTACGACAAATGTGATTTAAATGCCTTAAAATGTTACTACATAGTTCATGCCGGCGTCCTGGCATAGGGGTAGCGCATCTTCACCGTGATCTGTGCATCCCAGATTCGAGTTCCGGTTCAGGCATGGTTGTTCTTCTTCTTCTGTGTTCTATCTGTGAGGTGTGTGAATGTGTCCCCCTGTAAAAAGGGGTTGTACAAGCGAATGTGACGCATGAAGTAGCTAAGTCGCATTCTTGGCCCTAGCTGGTGCTACTGAAAAACCAAGAAACGCTCACTCGCTTAAAAAGATAAATGTCAGTGGGCTGGTAAAGTGCTATAAGTCACAACACAACAACACCAACAACAACATTGTTCATAACATATAAAATAAAAAGGGAAAAAAAGTAGAAACAAATTACATGTAATAGTAAACCAAGAATAATTGGATGATTTACAGGAAATATGATTCAGCTTTATAATTAAATTCTATTTAATTCAATTCCCTGCAGTAGCATGTGGAGTATTTGAATAATAATCATAACAATAGCACATAGACATGAATGATGTTTGAGCTCTACTATCCACCATCGAGCTAGGTTCAACTCTCATCATAAAAGACAGGTTCGAAGATAGAGTGGAGGTGACTCGTCTCCATACTTTAATTTACTCTTCATGGAAGCGAGAATCAACCACTGTATCTCAATATTATCATATCGGTTTTGATGGTGTTTCTTGATTGGTGATTAATTGATGATATGAACAACTTAATGCAGATGCACAAAACTTGTTCATATTCCTTCATCGCATCGTCTGGAGGGCTGAATATTTTATCGGAATCTTGCACAATCACAATATCAAAAGGGCTTTGTTTTTTAATTAATGAATTATTTTTCAATAATATATACTTTAAATATTAAATATTCTTAGGAAGCATTGTCTCTTAAAACATAAAGTCTCTTAAAACATATATAGGAAATATTTTTAGAACAAAATTATTTTAAATATGTCTTAGAGATTAGAAATAAACACCCGATTTTGGAAGAAAACATCGAGTTGCACTAAATCAATTCTTGGAAAGATACAAACATTCATGGCATGATATAAAATTAGTGACTATAGTTAAAAATAATTATCTAAATTGTAATTTTATGTCAGAAGTACGTTGGGATATGTTATGTACGAAACGTTTTATATAATTTATTGATCAAATATCCTTTGCGATGGAAATTTTATTTCTGTTGTTTCAACTTGTTCCTCATATAGTGAATGTTCTTCATATAGTTATTGATCAAATATCTTTTGCGATGGAAATTTTATTTCTGTTGTTTCAACTTGTTCTTCATATAGTGAATGTAATATTTTACTAAATAAAATGAATAGTCTTCATTTAAAGAATCTCTTTTTTTAAGAATAATTGTAGTAAGTAGTCTTCCTACATGGCTGTAACCGATAAGGATAATGACATCCTCTAATAATAAACTTAAAATCTTACCCTATAAATTAAAAGAACTTTACACTTTCTAACTGGTACATTAAAAATATTTCCAACCAGAAATTTCATTTACTTTCTTCTTCGATTATTATTTTTACATTTACTTAAAAAACTTCCTGTAGATATCAGGATTTCATAACGTGGCTGTCAAATCTAAGATTACACTTTAAAATGCTTACTCCACTTTTTTCTGATAGAGAAACAATGGCCATCGCCACAGAAATCCACAAATCCTTTTTCTTTTCGATTTCTCACACGATCTGTTTAAGCTTTGCTTTTTTTCTATTCGCACTTTTTTTTTATTTCGAACTTTGCCATATATATCCGATTCCTTTTTTTCTCTTTGCAAAGAATCGGTCTTATGTCTTTTTTTCTTCAACACTTTTTCATGTATCAATCTATTCTGTCATTTTAGAATAACCTAAAATATTTTTTTTCACATTCATCTCTTTATTTTCTCGAACTTATAGATTTATTTATATGCCGAATCAGAGGCATTTTACGTTAAAATTGCAACATTTATGAGGAGACGATAAAAGAATTTCAATTCATTATCATAATTCGTAGACGTTTAATTCTCTTTAATGATTTTTGTGTTGTTTCGAAATTTTATTTTGTCTCTTTAAAATTGTTGCCTTTTAAAATAATGCGATTATAAAGAAATGGATTTTCTACTTTCTGTGATAGTTCTACAACTTTCTAATATGGATAAATAGCCTCAAAGTTTCACATAATCTGGAAAATGTAAAGCATGTTGGTAATGACAGAAATATCACAAAGAATTTCATTTCAGGCAATAATTACATTTTTTATTAGTTCGCATTGAATAAGAGAAGCTACTACAACTATTTAAGTTTGGAAAACAATCGCCTTTAGAAATCGGTTTTTAAAGATTTTTTTATAATTTTTATTTTTTATTTTTACATCCTTTACATTTTTTTTATCATGTTTATCTTTCTTTATCATCCAATTAAGTCTTTAACTGGATATATTAAAAAGTGTTACTTTGTAAAATAATGTATGAATATATGAAGTATCTGTAAATTTTACATGCAGGAAAAAAATGAAAATTTTTTAGATGCCACAGAGACTAAAGTGTAAAAAGATAAACATTTATCCTCAAACATTTGTAATTTATAAGTAAAATCTATAAAGATAACGTTAAATTAAATATTATAATATCAAATTTCTGGCTTATTTCTAGACCAATGCTCCTATATTTGATTAATAACTATGCCTATTTTTTAATCAAATTATAAATATCGAATAACTTTGATTTGTTTCTGAACCCTTTTTAAGGATATCTTATAAACTTTTTGTAACAATAGACACACAATAGTTAAAGATATACTAAATAAAATCATTTTTTCTTAGAATTTAAGGATTATATTATTCAACTGTGTCTCTATTACTTCTTTATAATATTTATATCTCTGGTATTTATTTTCATTCTTTTAATCATGTCGTTTATTGTGCAATAATTTTCTTTTTTTTTATATGGCCATATGCATAAAAAAATATCCGAAATCTGCGAAGGAAAAAATATTGTTAGGTAACCAAAAAGTGATATTTGTTGAAAGACACCTGCAAAATATAATCTTGTTACACCATTTCCATATTCGTCAGAACAGTATGACTTGTGTGTCGATTGATACCCGAACATTAAAGCTAAGAACTTTAAATATAACGAATATTATGGTGGGATTATTTTCATCTATTAAGTGAAGTAATAATAATAAGCAAAGAAAAATGCTGTCATTTAGTATCACTTTCTTTGATGAAATTTGCCTTATTTTCAAAAAAAAAAAATGTAGTTACTTTTTTGTAACTTTTCCAAATCGGTTAATTTTAAAAGCGAACCTAAACGACTTTTGAGAAATACGTATTTATTGTTAAATTTCGTTTAGTCATCATTTTTCTGATCCATTTTTACGTTTTGTTTCTGAGTTTTAGCATGCAAATTATTTTCTAGAATCCGCTTGTAAAGTGTGTATGTATAAAAATTATTTTAAAATAAGAATACAATTCAGTAACATAAAAGGAATTATTACTTCTTTGTAGAATTGTTTCATACTAAGTTTTATATATGTACAATCTCTAGATTGTTTCTTATGAAAGTAGTGGCAACAGCATCTTATGTGGTTTCCAAATGTAATGCGAATATTAGTGCCATTTAAACTTAATCTATTTTAATTTAACTCGCATTTTAACTTAATTTAAGATTCATAATACATACGGTTCATATTCTAACAAATTGCTCGCACTCGATGGTTTTTTTAGAAACAGTTCATGTAATATAGATTTTTGTTTTTTGAAAATCTGAATGAAATTTATTATTTATTATCTATATTGTTTATTTATAATTATTCACCTTTCGCGACCAGTTTATTCAATGGAATCAGTGCATATTAAAAGTTTCAATTAAATATTTTATGCAAATTTCTCCCAATGGCTTACTGAACAAAGGAATGGTGAATTTCATTTAAAAAAATATCATACCCTACTGTATTATACTATTGTTCAAATAGTTTTGAAATCTCCTTCCGTTCAATTCATTGTTCGATACATTTCAATAGCATTCTATCTATATCTGTATATACCCAGTTATATCATTGAAAAGACCAGCAATGCATACAATGGGCATTGGTTAAAGTATTTTCAACATTGCTTGATTCTGAGGTTAATTCTGAGGCACAACGAAATAAAAAAATACGTCAGAAGTATAACTTATATGGAAACCTACTTTGTCTATTTATAACAGAGATTTGAATCCGACAGATTTTAAGTAGAATTTCTTTATCTCAGTTTTCAATAAAAAAAATTATACAATTAAAATTTGATGAAACAATCAAAATGGTTCGGATTTCATTCATAACAATGTAAATATTGCTGTAAAATACACTTAAAATATGTTTAAAAAGTTCATTAAATTTAGACTAAATATTTAACCGTAATTTAAATTGTTATTATTAAGCAGACTTAAAATTTGTTTAATTCAAAATGATTAAAAAAAATCTTTAAAATATTTTCGGAATTGTTGCGAAAAAACACCCAATTTCACTTAATTTTTAATAAATAAAATTTTTATTAATTGGCTTCAAAGTGCTTAAAAAAATTCATCGTCGATAAAAAAGTCATATTAATAAATACATTATAAAATGATTCCTTTCTGTGATGCGATTACTGCGGCATCTCCCTACATCAAATTTTGGACTACACGGTTGATAAGATGTAATTACATAATCAAATTTATAACGATTATGTTGAGATCTTGTTAGGGAGAAACCGTCTCCCTTCTAAGATTCTCTAAGAAAGCTGGGATAGTACATTTCAAATCTGCTTTTGTAAGCAGACATCCCCAAATTATTCTAGAGTGAGATTGAATTGATTGTTTATGTGTTAGCATTGTCACTGATTTTGATTCAGAATTGTGATGCCTTTTAAAAGATTCAATCTTGAAAAAAATTTGTTAAGAGTATGAATTTTGTCTAACTAATTTCGGCTAATGGTCTTAAATTTACTGTTTAAATTAAAGTTGTTATTGATAAATATTTTTAATATTATATTCTAATAACAGATAAAAATTTCTGAAGCTTGTTTCGTAAAAATTATTATATATTTTCTTTATTAAGGAAATAAATGGCCCACAAAGCATATGGTTACTTTCGGGCTCAATATAAAAACACTTAATACTTATATTTTAAAACATAAAATACTTATTTTTTTTAAAAAAATTGCCAAAGAGAAATAGGAAAAATAATTCTACCTTTGAGGCAAAAATATATCATTTAAAAAGCATAGGCGTTTTAAAATTTTGAAAAGATTTTCTATTACAAAAAAAAAAAAAAATGTAAAGATAAAAATTTTTTATAAGATGTTCTTTGTAAGACGATTTATTCAAAGTTTTACAAATACGTTATGCCACATATCGTATAATTCCTGAAATGAGAAATAAATTATATTTCTATTCGATCTTTAATTACTGGGGTTTCCAATATTTAGAATTTCTGAAAATAGCAGTTTAAGTTTTAAAATTACATTAAAGCCTGCATATATATATATATATATTAATATCTAGTTTAATTCGGCCCATGTCGGGGTCATTATAAAGTGTTCTCTTGTTTCCTGATACCATTCCATGTATGAAGCTGTGTAAAAATTACTGCTCAATCAATTCTACGTATCAAGTGAAAATGATCCTTCCGTTGTATATATATATATATATATATATATATATATATATATTTTATTAAATATAAATAAGAAGTAATGCACTAAAGGGTCGATATAGCTGCAGAAAATTTGTACCGAAAAAATAAAGAATGTTAAATTTAGAAATAAAAAAAAAATTTTCTTTTTTATGTCTTGCGTAAACAATTGTTGAATTTCCAAATAACATATATCATACTAAGCATCTAAGTACTTAGGATTAGTATTTTATTAAATTCCCATGCATTAAATACGATAGAAAAATTCTTCTACTTTTAATACAAATAAGAGAACTGGCAAAAAGGAGTTTTTTTATATGTGAAAAGGCGAACATTTCAAATAATAAATAAAAAAAATGAACGAGAGACATTAGAAAAGGAAAACTATCGATCTAGCTTGTGCCCCAACAAATATATAGTAAACTTTTCCCATTTCCGCACTTTATTCACCAGGGAATAGTCTTCTAAACGAAGTGGATTTTTTCTTCTTTTTACTTTACTTTTTTTTTTTTGGAGAACATGTTGGCATCTGTTTCGGCTCACTAGTATTGCTGCTTTTGCTTCAACTGATCCTGGGTATTCACAGCAAATGCTTGACAATTCGGGCAACTACCCACTATCTTGAAGATTTGTAACGAGAAAAAGTATTTCAGGAAACTCTTTGAATTGTATGCTAACCGTCTCAGACACTCGCACATTTTATACAGTGTTCCATTTACCAAAAAAAAAGTATTTACTATTACGTGAAATTATTAAATTAACTTGGAACGATGTTCCAAAATAATAAAAAAAATAAAAAATATTAGAATAAATAAAAAAAATTTAGCGCATCCCATCTTCTCTCTCTCTTTGTTTTTCCGAAAAAAAAGGTGAATCCTTTTTTTTTCTGTTTTGAATATTTATCTACATGTTAGGAAAAAAAATTAACTCTACTTTACAGCAAAAAGATTTTTTTTTCGGTTTCTATTTTTTTCTCATGTGATTTGATGTAGATAAAATTATAAAGGAATCATTTCCTTTAAAACAAGCTCTGAATTCGATAAACATTCAGCAGATTAGACTATAATTTAAAGATTTTCATTCCAATGTAAATGTTGATTTCGAAACTATCTTATGATTTGAAACTAATTCACGAAATTTCAACGGCTGAAGGAAATGCAAAATTTCGAAGTTTTTCCCAATCATCCGATAAAACAGATTTTAATGGTATTAATCCATCAATACATTAACATTTTCATCAAATATAAAATGATAACTTATTAAAAATGCTTTACCATTTTTACAAAATGACATTAATTTTATCTTATTAGTATATTTTTCAAATATTATTTAATATTTAGATCCGAAAAGAAGGAAATAAATCTGATATCGAAGAAACGTTGAGAAAAATATCCAGATTAAACTCTTCCGTAAGTATTAATCACTTGATAATATTTTATCTATGTATATGTTTTTACTTAATTTAAAAGTTAATTGAATTCATATTTTTAATTTTAAAATTTTAAATTGGTTCTAGTAGTTTTGTTGTAGATAGTAACAGTTAAATATTTTTCCTCTTCCATTTTGAAAGAGCTGAAAATAAATGTAAAAAAAGGAAAGGACAGAATAACATATTTATATTTCTTATAATGGGCCCTAAAAGTTTCAAAAGATATCAAACTTATATACACAGCTCATTCATATTTGGATCTAAACATAAAAGGGGAAATCATTCTAAATTCTGAATTTGTGAGAAACAGGAGTTTCTGCGAAATTTGACAAAAAGAATTAAAATGCTGAATTTTGTCCAAAATTTTAGTTTCTTTATATGTGGTCTGGATTAAACTGACTCAGACAGAACAGACTACATATAAATCCTTTATATGTAGTCGGTTTTGTCCGATTTTAAAATAAAAATTATAATTAACACGATCATTTCTTAACATTTTAAATAGGTTTTAAATAGCGTAAATCTAGTTTATATGATTCAAATGAATGTAAAAGATAAAATTTATTTATATGATTATAACAAATTACTCAAAAAAAAACTGCAACAATATTTTTTAAAGTTATTTTTAGCTTTCAGTTATAAAATTCAATGTTCCATTTAAAATTGTTCACTAAAATATTAATTTTTCTTTAATGTTGAAATTTTTAAATGATAAGAAAGGCATCTGTTTTTGAATTAATAAAACGGAGTCCATCATATGAACAAAAATTTCTGGAAAGGAAATAAAATCAGTCTGAAGTTTACTCACAGATGGAACACATTCCAGACAGCGAATTGTTCGATATTCTATTAAGGAACAAGAATCGGTATTGCTTCCTGAAAGAAATGTAAGTAGATACTCTCTGTAACTAAGTGGATGTTCGATAACACTTGAATTCGATATTTTTTTGTCTCTAGAGAACAACTATTGGATAACATAACGCAATGAGGTCAGAGCAGAAAGAATGGTTTCTGTTACTTAAGAAGTTAGAAGGTATTTTCGTAGAGAATACATAATTGATCCACAATTTTCCATGATGCACTGGTAGTTTATGATTCTTCATTGGAACTTTGAACATTTGTACTTCCAAAAAAAAATGATTAGTCAATTTTATTTCAATAAAATATTGTGATTATATATCTGTTAAACACTTTTTCTTCGCAAAAAATTTTTTTTGTGTAATTATTCTTAATTTTTTTTTCTTTTTTTCTTGTTATTCAACAGTTTGAGGAATGATTTGCATTGTAAAGTTTTGAATATTTTCTAATCCAAGTAAATTAAATCTTAATAATTAGAGAGCTGAATTAGAATATGACATCAGCACAGAAAATATAGGAGCAGTTTTAAGAATTCGAGCCGTGAAGCATTTTGTTTTGCTCTCTTTAGTGAATTTGTCAATAAATTTTCAAGATTTGTTCAAACAACAGTTAGATCTCCATCAGTTTCCAAGATTTTTTCTTGAAATTATGGTTGTGTCATAAGAAGACATGTTTTATGTAAATGAAGAAAAGTTTTATAGTTATAAAATATTACGAGCAAAAAAATATGATTTCTATAGAATCACAATTATGTATTAATATTAAACAAAATCCATCAATAAGATGTACTCTTCATCAACACCTTAATTGATTACCCATTCACGTTAATGAAAGCAAATAGAAAATACTAAATTTGCAAGGATTATTTTATCGTATGAATGGGTTCAAATTATTCGCAATATTTTTATTCATATTTTCTTTTGCAATGTCGCTCCATTAATAGAAAATATTTAAAAAAATTAATTATGTTCTATTTATCACATTTAGAATTCAAAAGAGGGTATTACTGAACTGCATGGGATTTTAATTAGAAAATAGCACATTAATTTCTTGTATTTCTATGTGATCACAAATACACTCAAATACTTTCTGTAATTACCGTTCGTCAATGGTGAATGTAATTTTGAATGATTTCGATCTTTTTACTGGTAGCTGTTGAGAATTATTTTCTCGTATAACACCAAATCAACAACGCCTTTATGTTCTTAAAAATTCAATCATATGTATATTTTATGTTCCTTACAAGTAAATCTTTTAAGTAGGAGTACTATAAAGTTTCGAAAAGCAAATATTTATACTAAACGGTAATTGCACATCTAAATATTGAAATGTCAGATGCCTTTTTCTTTTATTAACGTGAACAAGTTTTTAAATTTTTTAAGTGATTCGTCGACATATATGTTGTATTATTACTTAATAGTTAAAAAAAAGAACATAACATTAAATCTTGTTTTCTTGTATACAGGGTTATCAAGAAATAAGTTAACCACTTCAGAGGATTCTAAAATGTGTTCTATAAGCAGAAATAAGATAAAATTTGAACAACAGATTATTCAGATGGTGCGCTTTACATTTATTAATTAAAAAAATTTAGTATAAAAATTCATCAATAGATAGCGCTGTAACATATATGGCATTTATTTACATATATTGAATATGTGAAACATAATTTGCTTTACAGCGCATGTCTGTTATCCTTTTTCTTTAGATACAAAGAAGGCGAATTCTACACCAAAATTAGTTTTTTATCTGTTCTTCATGCCTACGTTTCAAACAAAGCGCTACTGTGAAATGTTTCTACCAGAACAAACAAAATTCCGTTGCATCTTGAAAGGAATTTCGGCGTGTGAAGCAGATATGAAGAGGTGCGATGTCTCCAGGTGCCCTACTCAAAATGATGCAGAGATTTGAAAAAACCGGGAAACTTTGCATTCTTTCAGGTAGAGGACGAAAAAAAAATCACATTTACAGAGTCGAAAATGTTTCGTCAGTGCTCGTTGAAGCCAACAGTCAGCAACCACATAATAGTGTGAGTTTGCCAATTGTTTGAGTTTTCTAGAAAAATCGTAGGCAGATTTTGCATTTTTATCCATACAAAATCGTCTGTACACCTGTTACAGGACGGGGACTTAGAGGTCCGTAAAACTTTTGCACTTCAGTTCCTAGCTCGAATGGTGGTTGACACGGCCATGGAATATTCTGTGGAATGATAAGGCCCACTTTTGCCTCAATGGCCAAGTTAATACACATAACTGTCGAATGTGGACAGAGGAAAGCCCTCACGTTATCCAGGAACAACCATTGCATCCTGAAAAATAAATATCTTATAAAATAAAACGCATATTTAACATACAAAATTTAGATCCGAAGAAAGGAGGTGAAGTAAATTTTTTAATCCATCTGATTTATCTGGGAAATTTAGATTGCTTTTATTAAAGGACTGCTAAAACGATAAAGATTTTATTAGTTTTTGTTTTTTTGTTTTTTTTGAAATGTTAGAAATTTTATTATTAAAGTTCTGAGGGAGTTCTGAATCTTTGCATAGCTGTATATGTTAAAGTGGAAGGGACTCCGAAATATCCCCAGAAAGAATTCGTCTTAGTTAAAAAATTATAAAGGAATTATTCCAAATATTGTTCTAACAGATGTGTCACAATGTGTTTGTCAAATAACTTAATACACACGACAATTCTTGCTAAATGAGAAAATTAATACCTCTGCTTCCTAAAACTATCACTATTAAAGTGAGTTACTGCTATTACGGAAGAGACTCCAAATCATTAGCAGAAATAAGTTCAGTATTGTAACATTGTAAAACAACATTTTCAAAATATCATACTTATAGTTTTTCACACTATATTTGTTCAAATAGTGGATTGGAAATGACTGCTCATGTAAAATAATGCATTACATGCTTCTGGTTCTTGATGTTATCATTTTTAAGTAGCTGATATATCCATTTCAGTTGCAAGTATTGTATATTAAAATTGAAAAAAAAAATCCGCTAGATGACGTCCGATATGAAGGAAGATTAGAATAAGCAGTAAATAATGAATGTTCAATTTAATCTTTAGTGTAGAAAACACAAATGTTGATACAATGATGATTATTTAATGTCCAAGACCAAAAAATTATCGAAAATAAATAAAGTATTTGCACCTTTTTATCATTTTAAAACAATTTCTTCCGCTTAAAAAGTATTATACTGGCTAATAAAAAAAAAAAATAACACACGATTATAAGTAATCAGCTATTATTATCAAAGTACTTAAGAAAACATAAAATAAAAAATAATAAATGATTTAAAGCACCCTCCAAAAAACATCCCTTTGCTTATTATGAATGAAAAAGAATGATTAAATAAACAAAAAATTATTCATCGCTTAGATGGATTACAGATGCTTAAAATATTAAGATTTAAGATGTCTATAGCTTAGGAAAATTATATTTTCAAAGTTCATTTTTCTTTTCCTCAAGAAAAAAAAAAAAAAAAAAAAAAAAAGATTTATTTCAGAAAATAAAAGAGGGCAGTAAAAATACTAAAAGATGAGAAATTGTTGCCGTTTTTTTTTTTTTTTTTTTTTTTTTTTAATGAATTCACTACTTATTTTCGAAAGCATACATTCATTGAAATTAATGAAAATTACCCAATTTTTAAGAATTAAACGATTATATTTATATTTAATTTTACTATTGTAGATTAAATTAATAAGAAGTTTTTGAATTTTTTTTATTTGATGCAATATTAACTGAAGTTTTATTATTATATTGACGTCCTCTTTTAAAGCAACACTAAGGCTATTTTGGGATGGACCTCGCAACTTTGAATAGCGGCCAGATGAAGAGAGCGAACACCGGAGATGGCACCCCTTTCTCCACGCCACGCCACACCAACGGAAGAACGTTTCACCAGGACGGATTTAATGTGCACCAGTCCCTCTTACAAGACGTTTCATCGGTGGTATCGGGTCTCGAGCTTTAAACCCTCCAGTTCCGAAGACACTGCCTGGAATATTAATTGAAAATAGATTGTTATACACCTAGCGAGTTCAGTTGAGAAGTTTCATCTATTTTCAAATTTCAAAGTAAATTAGAATAACAATTAATAAATGTAAAAATTTGATACCTAAAGAAACAGATTTTGTAAAAATGGAAATATATAATTATCAAATTTGATTTCCCAACATAAAATGTTTTTCCAGAGTAACAAATAAATTAGGCTTACGCTTAAATACATTCTATAAAATATTGTTTTCATACATGATAAAGGACATTTATTATACATGGACTATTATTAATAATAATCTAATTGCATTATTGATTTTCAAACACTTTTAACAAGAAAAATATGATCCATAAAATAGACTAGAAATTGAAGGAAAAATAGATACATGATACATAGATTCACTGAATTTGTTTAATGCCATTCATCCCATTTATCCTCTTTTTAATTATCTTTATTACAGAAGAAATATTTGCAAATGGATCATTCAATAATGAAATGTTTTGAAAACATAGCAAATTTATAGTTATTACTTTTTACTTATTGGATGAGAAGAAAAAATCTTCTCAAAAAAAATGATCTATGTTATTTATCTTATATCAAAAAACACTTTGCTTACTTCTAGCTATCTTGAATTATATTTCTAAATAAAAGAAGCGTCGATTTGCCGATTTGAGGGATATGTCACGGAATTCTTGAACACAAGGTCTTTAACCCCAGGATTGAAGACGTTATATGTATATTAATATGACACTGAGATTACTTAGTAAATAGAAGAAACGTGATCAGTTTGTCAACACTAAAGTATTAAATGTATAACTGTAAAGTATGAGTAATATTCATGGCAAATGAGCGACATCTATTTGTATAAATAATATTTCACGCTTGAATCCACAGATTTCTTAATTTTTTTAAAATTCTAAGTTGAATATCCATTTATTTAAAAACAAAGGAAATGATGTACTAATAAATCGTAATAAATAATTTCTTTTCACTTATACTACTATTAATATTACTAGTACGAATAAATAATTTTTACTAGTAATAATAAATAATCTCTTTTTTTAAAAAGTTGATATAAAGAATGCTTTATTAAATAGCTTGTATTTTATTTTTACCATGGAAATAATCTGTTTTTTTCTGCACAAAATGTCGATAGATATGTACTGTTGTACTACTCAATACAGGGATATTATGTTTATTGTAAAAGTACAGAAATGACAATAATATTTCAAATGCTAAAACGGTTTTTATTCTTAACAATACGAAATTTGTATTATTGAAATTGATTTAAATGTATTTAAAAATGAAAATTTTAACACTTTGCTTTCCACAATACTAAATGCACAGATTATTATAATTTATTTTCCCTACACAAAATTTACTAGATTTTGTAAACAGTAAAGGAGCAACAATTCACAGAAAATCCTTGCAAAATGGTGAGAAGATAAGAGACATATAGAACTATGAGTTGTCAAAAAGAAAAAAAAAAAATGATCAGTGCGATTTTTTTGAAGCACAAATTTATTATTGTGTTCAAATAAATTTTCTTTTCTAAAAATTCTTTTATATTGTTTTGTAATATTTGTATAATTTATTATTATAGCGGTTGCATTATTCCATAGTTTTTTTTTTGTATAATAGATGGCGATACCTGATTAGGTGCACATCCCATAGTGTATTGCGATTATAATAAAAATGAGATGATATGTTGTTCTGTGATGGTGCGCCCGTGAATGTCTTGTCTCATCTTTCGTGTTCGTGTTTGTTTTGTGTGAAATGTTATCATTAAAGAAATATTCCCCAAAACAAACGTCTTCTTGCTTCCATTGCACGGATCATAATGATCTTCATTCCACGACATTATTATATATTTAGCGTAGTTCTGAAATATTTTTTCATATCCTTCAAAAAAAGATACAAAACAAATTGAATTTAAATTTGATCACATTTATGAATTTAAATTTGATTTATAATTAAGATTTGAAAATGTAAAAGTACTTTATCTTTATTCAAAACTCGTAAATGTACAAAATTACATATTTCTAGTACACAAATGGTAACATGAAACAACCCAGTTTAAGTAAAAGCGTAAAAACACTAATAAAACATGTAGTCTCTATTAAAAATGTAAATAAATTTCCAAATGACATCTTTAATTTTCTTTATTTTACAAAGGTCTTTATTTTACAATCTATAGTTACTGTTTTAAAACATAAAGGCATTTTAATATGATGAAGAAAAAAAAAAAAGATAGCGCTACTATCAAGCCTTGTAAGGAATCGATGTCTATCCCGAGAGAAAGTTGACAAATGCTGGATTTCAGAGATGATCCCTTGGCATCATCAATCCCAATTTCGGCTGTCATTTCAAGGCTTCTGAGAAGAGGAAGCATATTTTTCGTGCGATTTAGCATTTATTTTCTTCACTTGATTTATTACATGCTAGTATAAAAAAATGTAGTTTTTAACTGGATAAAAAAATATACTATCAAGAGGTAGATACAAAACGAACATAATTTTTTTAAAGCTGAAAAGGGCATATATGGTTCTGACTGGTACAGCTTTTTTTATTGCTTTCGTTTAAATTATTCAAGTTTATTAAAGATTGTATCTGTTGGAATAAACGAAAGATAGGATCCCAAAGATATATCGATTTTTGAATTCTTTTTTTTACTTTTTCGCATGAGAAATATACTAAGAGGAAGTATTATGCATGTCAAAAAAATTTAAATCCGAGATTTTGACGAATCTCTACATTTGAGACCTTTGTGAATCGGAAAAACACATTTTTAGTCTTACATCCATCCCTCTGGAAATACGAGAACTAGAAAACGCTTTAAGGCGTATGTACGCACTTGAAACTTCGAAAAACGTTCAAAATATCGAATATTTTTTTATTGCTTAATAATGTTCCCTAATCCTTTAGTTTTCAAATGATACCAAGATGTTGTCAATATTCGAAGTATTTCTCGAGTTATAATTATTTTTCTTGAGGTGCTTTCATTAAAAACTCTAGTTACGTTTTTTTTTAAACTCATTTTATGAAGAATGATATTTTTCCACTCTGTTGCTTCATTCAAACAATCATAAACCAACAAAAAATTAACCAAATACAGTTATATATATATCAAAATAATCTGTATGAAATAGCGGATGTTTTGTGCCTCAATCAAAGTTATATTTATAGAAATAAATTTTAATAGCTATTTAAAAGTTAAAATTACGGAAACATCTCGCTTTTTCTATTCATCGTTGATGAAAAAATTGTCAAAAAAAACTATATATTTTTATAACTTGATTGAGGCAGACAACATGAAGACTAATATTAGGCGTAACTTCCAACTAGAATTGTGTGTCTCTACAAATTAGAATTTGAGATATCACATAATAACTAATTAGCATATTTCAAAAGATATGCTAATTAGTTCATTAAATATTATTTAATTAATTAATAATTAGTGTAATATTGTTTTTCCTCACTGAAATGAGTTTAAACATATATTAATGAACTACTGTGAAAAAACTGGATTTTTAAAGTTGAAATTATAAAAAAAAATGTTCTAATTTGTACGTACACCTTAAGCTAGACGGATGAAATTTGGTATGCGGTCTTCATACTAAATTTTATTCTTTATACTAGATTTATACTAGGTTTCCATTAAATTTGGATCAAAACCAATTTAAATGAAATGTGTCTATCCAGCTGTCTGAATGAAAGTCCACGCGATATAAACAACCACGAAGAGAGCTAGATGAATAAAATTTGGAACACAAGTTTAAAATCTGTAATATGAACATTTACGAAATTTGAAATTAAACTTTTAATTCCTTAGGGGATTTAGTAAAGTTTGTCCTTTCACTAATATACTAAAAATGCAATAATTTAAATATATAAAATTTGGCATGTTTTTTTTTTCTTTTTTTTAACTATAATTTTGATTTTTAGTCTAATTTTTGTTTCAATTGAGTGGGAAAAAACATTTAAAACAAAAAAGCTGATTTTGTTACTCGTGTACCGATCCGAGTAGTGTTACTCGTGTACCAGGTATTAATCACTAAAAGTATCGACAAATGAAGCATGGTAGATTCAGTAAAAACACTAAATTCACTCTAAAGATCAATGTTTCGTAACAATTATTCGCCAATTTATTAAATTTGATAGGAAGTATATTCTTATTTCAATATTATAGCTGCTTTCTAAGATTTTAGCACATGATTGAACTAGGTTAACAGTAGTCATCAACCAACAATAACTTTTTTGTATAATATATTATAAATATTAACGTATTAGCGCAGAATGTTTGCCGATGCCCGTTCCGTTCCTTACAAAAGAGTCACTTCTTTTTGTTCAAAATGATACACATTTCCTTTTTTTGAAGATCCTTACAACTTTTCTTATTTAACTAACCTTCAGAAGAAATAAGCGCTAGTATATTATTTCAAGTGCATTATTTTTTCTAACATTCAGATGCTTTCCCGGCTATAAATTCTAAAAGTAGATATACTACGGATTTTTCTACTTCTTTCAGGATAAAGAAAATATAAAGGAAAGCTTGCGCTGAATGAAGGTAAGTATGTAGCAAAGCTATGTTTAAAAATATAAAGTACCGGTCGCAAAAATAATAGATTTCTGTATTTTTCTTTTTATATGGAATTGATTATTTCATTTGATGCATGGCAAAACGGCGATACAAAGAGTAGTTAGAATGTTTTTTTTTTGTTTTTTTTTTTTTCTGTTTATCTTTTTATCTTTGTTAGTTTAAAAATTTAGTGACTGCAATTGAAAAACTTCGTTATTCATTTTTAAAAAAATGAAAAACTATACTTATGGAAATATATACGCAGATGGCAAAAGCTCTTATGAACGAATACGTTTAGATAAAAGTGTCTAATTCTTTATAGAGCGAACTAAAATTAAAAGTGCTGAAAAGAGAATCAGAGCTCGGTTACGAAAAAGTGAATTATGTATTATCAAATAAATAAGAAACAAACCTGCCAATATGAGAGGCACATAAAAATAAAAAGCTTATCAATGAGATTGCCAGAAATTTATATGTTTTGTGCATTCTAAGCACATTCGCTCGGACTGCAAAGATGCAATGAAATGAATATGAACCTGACATTTAAAATTTTATGACCAAATCAATTATTTATTATTATTATTTCCGTATTGTTTCTACAGTTTTCTATTAAAAATGCAAAGGTTTCAATTGCAATGTGACTAATCTTTTTGCTATTTCATATTGTGTTTGTGTTTTATGATTATATTAATTCCATTTATATTTTAACTAGAAATTGTTTGAAATAATTTAATCTATTAACGTTCGCCCAATTACAACTTAGTTTTTAAACTACTACCTTTTTAAAAATTTATATATTATAATACTACGCTTTCTATACATTTCGTGTTTGTTCAGTTGATGAGCCTGCAATAGCGTTAGATAAAGTACCATTTTTTTAATTTTTAATTCTAAAAATGAATTCAGTAATTATTAGATAATGCGCACATCATAAAGGATTCCTAAAATTATGATATTATATGATATAAATGTTTTCTTTTTGGGCCTACATACACTAAATATAGAACAATAACGGAAACATGGTCCGACATTAACTGGTTTTAAGTATTTGCGCAAAGATCCATAAAATCACTATTTGACAAAGGATTTACAAACACCATGATATTGAAGATATGAGATAAAACTGCCGTGAAGGACTAAAGGCCGAATAACAATTTCTGATTCTACGATGCTTGCCGTAGGTAAGCTCTGAATGGATCAAGGGTATTTAGGAATGACACTGAGGGATTAGGATCCACAGGAGAGAGGAGACATTGATTGAATCCTATCATTTTTGGTGTAAGTCATTTATTCAAAAAGAACATTTATGGATGGAATAAAATTATTCGTCATATAATCACATTAAGAATTTATAATTCAAATTTCAATATTATGAATCTAGAATTAAAGTAAAATTGTACTTGCGTATTAATACATAATATTCTAGAGACGTTCTAAAAACTGAAAAAAAAAAACATTTATTTTTTTAACTATTGGTCCTATACATATAATGACCGCGGTTCAAAATTACGAGGTCCATCCCAAAATAGCTTTAGTGTTGCTTTACAACGGGACAAAATAGCCTTAGTGTTGCTTTACAACGGGACGTTAATATAACTAAACTAAACTAAACCTAGACATATATTCCTAGTAACAAAATTTCATTAGATATGGTAGGGGAATTATGTGAATACATTTTGAATTCTGTACACTTTTAAGTTATAATTTTTTTTATATACAGCCCTATATAGTAAAAATGCTAATTATTAAAATATTTCACTTACACTAGTCTGTGCGCATACAAAGTTTCTCACTTCTGTCTATAAAATTAGAAAATATATTCTTAAATTTAGAGGAATTAATCGTTAATTTAGATGGAAACATTTATCTCAAAAATGCAATTTATTTAATACAAATAAAAAATTATGTTTAAATATTGTATTGCAGCACATTACCCAATCATCATGATCCAATAAGCATGCATATTATAGTATATTTTGATTAGTCGGCATTTGAAATTTCAGATTTTTAAAGAAATCGGGTTTTCAGAAGTTGAAAATTTGTTTTAGTAATCTCAGAGAAGCAATGAAATACTGAATAAGAAAATAAAATTATTTGTTGGCAATTATTTGCTATTTTCTTAAACTTCCCTAAATAATTATGTATATTAGAAACTTGTAACATTTTGAAAGGCTAATAATTTAAGAAATTCGGAATTGTAATGTTCACCTAATTCCAGAATATAATTTTTTTTCCCGAATTCCCTGTATAGTAAAAATGCTATCTATGTATTCTTTTTGGAAATTTATAAAGAAAATGATTTCGTGATTGGTAACTGCAGATTACTTCCACTTCCGAATAGAAACGCCGTTGAGTCAGTGACACAGAAGTGAAGGATGTGTATATTTTTACAAATTTCATGTTAATATAATATGAATAATTGTTTCAGAACTTATCATTCTAAAATCAACAGTGCATAGAATCGTCAATATATTGATTAGTATCCATACAGCATGCATGGACAACTACAATGAAATCCTGAACGACGTCTTAAAATTTGCAGTTGGATCTTTCTTCGAATCCAAGTCTTTTTCCTTCAGAAATGCAGTTTGAAGAGATGAATATTATTATAATTTAGATAAAGCATCCATTTTAAAAACGATTACTTTTGTTTCGATAAAAAGTCAATTTTTCATACGATAAGTTCCATATCTGTGAGAAATTTATATAAATTTCGATAAATTTCAGAGGCTTATTAGTTGCTCCTATTTGGTACAGGAGTGCATCAAACTATAATCGATATATTTAGTAAATTTTGAATGGCATTGTTTCGAACTAGTGCATAATTCTTAATGGCAGTATTTCCACACATGTGGTTGCATTTGGAATGATCTCTTAGCCATCGTACATCATCCAGAAATCCATGACAATTGGATTGGTTTGAAAGAACCTGTTTAATTTCCTTCTAGAATATCTAATTAACCTCTATTAAGATGTTTTCATGTGAATACTTGCAGTTTTCTATATATAACTCAATATTTGTAGACAACAGCATTGTTTGTCAGTTATTCCATTGTTTTGTCGATTTAGATTTGATACTGACATGTAATAATAGTTATAAACTTGCAGTGATTTTTTTATTTATTAATAAACGATCGAAATAAAGGTAAATCATTTAATTTAATCAAATAACTGGAAGTATTAAATAATTTAGAATTGATAAAATAATTTTACCATACAAAAACACAAAAGACATTTTTTAAAAAATATTCAGTTTAACTCTGATTTTTTTTTACTATGCTTTTTTTCTCACAATTACTAAGTTGCTACAATATTATCATTCTAAATGAAAAAAAATTTATGTATCTAGTACTATTGATCTGAGTACCAAAAATTCTCTTTAAATCATTGCTAAAATTTCCAGCTAATTACTTTGGAGGAAAAATAAACAAGTATTTCTATGTAAAATTGTCTTCTTATTAACGGAGTTTAATATTATATATTTTAATAAAAAGAGAAACAAACAAACAACAAAAACATAGAAAAAAACTATCTTCCAGTAATTATCTTCTAGACGTTTTATCAATAGAGGAGGTAGAAAATCTTTTCTTATCACACATAATTATTAAGACCCCCAATTTTAAGTATAAACCTTTTTGTGAAATAGAGATTAAATAAAAGATGCATAATAGAAAAAACATGCGCCAAGACTGTAAACACGCCGTGCCAAATACTAACTATTCATGATATATATATATATATGGAGCATCTTAGAATTTTTTTAGAGTTAATGCTATTTATATCAGTAGAAAATGTCAGTTTTGATTTAGTTTTGTTTTGACGTTTATTGGCGCAAGAGCGACTCTTGGCTAAACTGCGCCATGGCTATGGTTAATAATTTAAGAAGCTGCATCAATGCAAATGTTTAAAGCTCTGCAATATTTATAAGACTTAGTAAAAATGTAAATAAAGTAGGTAAATTCTCATAAATGCTTTAAAATAGGAAAAAAAAAAGAAGAAATGCAAAAAATACGAATAGGAAATCAGATATAAGAGAAGAAGCGGATAAATTTCAAATAAGTAAAAATATATATCTAGTGTGTTTCACCATCACCAAGTCTTGCATGGTTAGAGACGGTGATTTAAAAAATTGCATGCGGGGAGATTTAAAAGCAGGACATTTAATTAAAATATGGTTTACAGCAAAATCAATATGACACGTCGGGTACTTAGCGATCTGTTCCCCCAATAAGAGATGCTTATGGGTGAAATGTATGTTCCTATACGAAGTCGAGTCAGTGCAGAATATGTCAGCTTAAATCATAGCGGGCTCTACATTTGTTTCGAATAATTAAGTTAAATTAAAGTCATTAGAAAAAGTTAAATTCTAATTTGAAATACAGTTCTGAAACCATGCCAAATTGCAATAAACTTTCTTAAGTCTCGTGTTTTCAACTCTCTGTTATAAATAAACATTAAACTAAATTTTTTAAACATTAAACTAAAAATTTTATTAATGCTCACCATTACGTGAGTGAAAGCAATTTGCTTCTGGAATAATTAAGAAATGCGTTAGAATGTTTACGTGATAAAAATAAAACAAATGGGGTTAAGACGTTAACCCATTCATATCTGTTAATTTTCACTGAATAATAAATGAATGTTACCTCTTTTAATCATTCTCTAAGAAGTTACACTGGCTTCTTTAATTGTTGCAAATCGATTCACTTTTTAACAGAGTATGAATACATACTTCAGCATATTATGGATGGAAGCTTAAGTGATCAAGTATCTCATTAAGGACATGCTTAGCAATTTAAATCTTTCAATTTCAGGCGAATGCTTTTAAGTCTGTTCTCAAGTCATTAATTTTAATCTGTATTTTGAGTGAAATTTTAACGATGCTCGAATTTAGAAAATTATATTGAGGGCTTTCTAAAGCGCTCTTGCCTTTAATTACTTTGAAGTTTTTTTTTCTTTTTTTTACATGATAACACAAGATATAGAAATAATTTATGTTTTAAATCTTGGATACGGTAAAGAACTTTTAGTTCTAATATTTGATACTTCAAAACAACCTTTACCTTTAAATGATACATTTTGAAGTAGCATTTTCCCTTTTTCTTTTCTATACATAAATTATACAAAGAGAAAATAACATAAACCTCGAAAAATTCGAAGTCGAGATTTTGACAAACTGTCAAGTTTCAGATCTCTGTGGGTCCGAAAAAAAAACATTTCTAGAATTATGTCAATAAATCTGTCCTTCTGTCTCTGTCTGCCTGCTAATACGATAGCTCAAAATGCCTTTAGCTACGATAAATGAAATTTGGATGTGACCATCCCAAATTGGTAGATATCTACAAATGCAATATTTTTTTTTACATATCTAAATCATGAATTACATATCTACAATATATTTGTAGATACCTACTGTACCAAATTACATATCTACAATATATTTGTAGATACCTACTGTACCAAATTATATATCTGCAATATATTTGTAGATACCTACTGTACCAAATTACATATCTACAATATATATGTAGATACCTACTGTACCAAATTGCATATCTACAATATATTTGTAGATACCTACTGCACCAAATTACATATCTACAATATATTTGTAGATACCTACTGTACCAAATTACTTATCTACAGTATATTTGTAGATACCTACTGTACCAAATTACATATCAACAATATATTTCTAGATACATACTGTACCAAATTACATATCTACAATATATTTGTAAATACATACTGTACCAAATTTATACTGTAACAAATTTATAGAATCTGTCTGAAATTTTACAAATTCCACTTGCGTGTAATGTGTGTACAACACATAACCAGCGAAATGGATTGAATTTGGTAGATATATTAAATTATTCTAAACTTTTAATGTAAATGCATCAAAATGTTGATAGCTTGTCTGTCTGGACTTTCAAAAACGAGATAACTCGAAACTGTAAGTATTGGATAATTGAAATTTCATTTACAGCTTTATCCTCTAATGCTTAGAATCTTACTTAATTTTGGACTAAATCCGTCTGAGTTGATCGTCTGTTATTTTGTACATTCTCATGCATGTAAATGCGATAGCTCAAAAATGTAAATAAATGAAAGTTGATATATGATCGTGCTACCAAATTTGTAGATTGCTGCCAAGTTTCGGTTTCAATTGGTTCAGTCCAAGCCGAAGACACTAGTGTATTTGGTAGAGAGTAGTATAGCTGATAAACGGCGAATTAGTTGGTTCAGTCCAACTAAGAACAGGCATTGAGTGGAGCTTCAGAAATTTAGGAATTCAGCTGTGAGCCGAATCTTGAAATTTATTATAGAAGCAGCATCTGGTCGTGTATGGAGCCATAAAGTAGTGAGTCAGCAGTTGGGTAAAGCAAAAGCGAGGCGACAATGGAGAATCGTTGGCATTTGGAGAAACCGTAGAGAGTAGCTTTGTAGATTCCCTACTTCTGCTAAGTACTGTCTAGCCGTTTCATGTGCTGTGGCTGCTGTTTACTACCGATTACTGCTTGTGGGCTGCTGTTTGTTCTAAGCATGCTGCTGTGTGTTGTTTGTGTAAGTCTCGGCTGTGTTTTGTCATCAGTGTATTCGTGTCTACATGTTAATAAATGTCGTCATTTGCTTTTGAGGCTGATTGTTTTCCACAACACACCCACTACGGGCAAATCAATTGTAGTTATGGACTTAGTGGTGTATGTTTCGTAACAATATGTAAATTGTTTTAATAAAAAATTCATATTTTTATTTAAAATATTTCTACACGTTTTATTCTGTTTCATAGGAAATACCAAACTTCCTCTTTTTTTTTTTTTTCGGAAATCAACATAGGAAAAATAATATTGAGAAGTTGACTAAAAATACAACTGGATCTCAAAAATACTCTTCTAATTGAAATTATTTCATGTTTGATAAATTTCATACAATTTTTTTAATCTAAATTCTAATTCAATGAAGATGCTATATTGTTATACGAGTTTAAGTAAATGTTTTCTAAAATATGTTATTTAATAATAACCTAACAACGAATCAAGAAACAATAATTTAGTGATTTTAACCTTATATATGAATGTTAGTTTCTCCATTTCTCCTCTATTTCCGAGCTGTGGAAAATTTCAGCTTTCACTACTGAAGTAATAACTGTTAAAGCCAGAACTCATTAAGGTTTAAACAATGTAAACGATATTACCTCCCTAATGGGTTGATTTAAGGGCCCTCATAAACTTAATGGGAATGAAAATTAGCGTCTATTAACGGATATGATGTTGCTTAATAGTTATAAAATGCTTCAAACTTTCCCAGAGTGAGTAAAATCAGCACTCTTCTATATGGAGGCAAGTGAATATGTAAGTGGCAGGGCTTTGTGTGTAATCCCTGGAAATTTCGTTTCGAAAATCTTTTCAATATTACAAACGAATAAGGAAAATGGGATTTTGTTATGTCGGGTAGTTTAAATAAATAAATATAAAAGTTTTAAACTCTCTGTTACAGCAAAAGTTTTAAGAGTGAATGCAATTGCCTAGCAGATGCTTAAAATGGTGGAAAATAACGAAATAAAATTTCATATTTTAGGCAAGGTAAATTTTATTTTGGAAAGTCTAAATGGGGTAACAGATTTAAAATTATGTTTTTATTCATCAACTGATAGATAAATTTAAATAGATTAAAAACTAGATTAAGGTGTACGTACACACTAGAAGATTTTTTTTAAAAATTCAGTTTTTTCACAGTAGGTCATTAATATATGTTTAAACTCATTTCAGTAAGAAAAAACCATATTACACTAATTTTTAATTAATTAAATAATATTTAATGAGCTAATTAGCCTATTTTTTGAAACATGAAATCTTAAATTCTAATTCGTACAGACACACAATTCTAGTTGGAAATTATGCCTAATATTAGTCTTCATTTTGTCTGCCTCAATCAAGTTATAAAAATATTTAGCTTTTTTTAACAATTTTTTCATCAACGATGAATAGAAAAAGCGAGATTTTTTCTGTAATTTTACGTTTTAAATAGCTATTAAAATTTTTTTTCTATAAATATATCTTTGATTGAAGCACAAAACATCCTCTATTTCATACAGATTATTTTGATACATAAATAATTGCATTAGGTTAATTTCTTGTTGAGTTATGATTGTTTGAATGAAGCAACATAGCGGAAAATATCATTCTTCATAAAATGAGTTTAAAAAAATGTAACTAGACTTTTTAATGAAAGCACCTCAAGAAAAATAATT
Source organism: Argiope bruennichi (assembly GCF_947563725.1). NCBI lineage: Eukaryota > Metazoa > Arthropoda > Arachnida > Araneae > Araneidae > Argiope > Argiope bruennichi. The sequence goes on along the minus strand of NC_079159.1, from coordinate 81,676,910 downwards.
ATAACTCGTGAAATATTTCGACATCTTGGTATCGTTTGAAAGCTAAAGGATCAGAGAACATTATTAAGCAATAAAAAAATAGTCGATATTTTGAACGATTTTCGAAGTTTCAAGTGTGTACATACACCTTAATAACTAATTTAATTTTCTACAAAGAAAATTAAAATTTTTACTGAGCATTGTGATAATTACGTTCTAAATTTATGTTGAACTACTTATATGTAAAGATGAATGCGTATAATTACAAGAAAGAAATTTGAAACTTTGCTAGGAAACATAGCAACATTATAATGTTTTATGCTTGAATCGTTTATCTTGCCTTCATTAGCTTGATGACATCAGCCGTTGCATTTTGTGCATTAGAATTATTATAACAATCGATTTGTGAAATGATTGATGATGATAGTATATTAAAAATTATAATTATTTCGTTACCTACATTTTTATCATATTATTTGAATCACATATGAAAATGTTTCAAATTCCGCAAATTCTGTAAAATAATATTAAACGCGAATACTAAAGTGAATTTGAAACAAAAGAGTGATTTCGGAAAATATAAGAGTGTAAAAGTCGATTTTATAAGCTTACAAACTACTTGCATTTCAATAGATAAATGATAAAAATATTTTGTACCAAATGCTTTGTAAAATATTTTGAAAAATGCATAAAAATATTTTTTTCTCATTAATGCAATTAATTTCTCTGAAAAGCTAATTGTAGATTTTAAAATGGAATAAAAATAATTTTATGTTAAGTACTCGGAAAAGCGTGCACAGAGCACATAAATTCTGAATATATTTTAATCATTTAAAATATATCTAAAAATAGATTTTCTTTGTTACTAAAAATTGTACTAAAAACATTACTTTATCTTTTGTCATAATTTTATAATAAGGCATAAAATAATTTAATTTTTAAAATAATTTTTAAGTCTTTCCATGGGTGGCTGTATATTTAAATTGTTATTGTTTTCCAATGAAATCCTGACCCTGATGTTTTTAGACAGCAAATTTACAATACCCGTAGGAATACACAAAACGAATAAAAAAATATCAAACATATTTTAGTCGGTATTACAAGCACCTATCTAAGGGCTGTAAGGGACAAAGAACGGACAATTGGAATGAGGGGAAGTGGAAAATCTAATTCCATAGTAATTCGTATTACAGAAAAATAGGTCATTCACCTATCTTTAATTTATTATCGACATAAATTCTCATTTTCATTCTGATAATTATACTTAAAATTAAAAATTTTTACTTCTTCAAATTTAAACCAAATTTATTCGAAGTAAAATTCAGTAACATATCAGAAAATATCATTGTGTCATTTTTAGCACACTCAATTAATTTTCTACAGAAACAGCTGAAACATAATTGAATTCTAACTATCTTAAAACAACGCAAAGAAGAAAAATAGAAATGAATGAAAATTTCACGTAAAGTTAGCACTTTATCTCATGTATTTTGCATATGATTTAAATGTTCATTCCCAAACAAAGCAGAATAACTTCACCGATTTCAATTCCAAGAACAGATAGTAAACTATTTTTCGTTACTCGTGGTGCATTTCGAATTCCCTCTAGCTACACATGCTTAGAATACAAGAGACGAACGAATTTATTCCCAACAATTGGAAGAGGTTACACATTTCACTTTTTTGGAAATTTGGATTGCATATCCGTATTTTATTGTAATCACTTATTAAAATGATTTAAATTATGACTGGAGGGGAGGCTTTTATTATAAACAAAACATTTTATAGAACTCTTGGTACGATAAAGCGAATGAATTAATTTTAATGCAAATCTCTAGAAACTTATTAATATCGAACTTTCTTCAGTGGTTCTTGTCAATTTTTAAGTCATTTTGAAGTGTGATACGTTATTTGTATATTGGCTAGTTGAAAATATGTTTTAAATTCTAAACAGTCAATTGTATACATTTTATAGTTTAGGTGAGTTTGAAATACACTCTGGGTGTATAAAGAAGTACTGCTGTTTGACTAAAATTTATTTTTGTAGAGTCATAACTGATTAAATAATGGAAATGCAGATTAATATTATTACTCACCTAAGCGGAGGCTTAATGACTATCAGTTCTAAAATTGCTTTCTTATTTCCCTTTTTTGTCACCCTTCTTATATGATATTTGCTCATATGTGAAGTATATTTGAGAAAGTACTTTATGTAAAAAAATGTTTCTCTGAATCCGACAAGCGCATTTTTGGAAAGATATGTGTCTCTCTATGAATATCATAACTCAAACATAGTGTGAGTTAAATCAAATTTGATGTGTAATCTTACACCAAATTTATAAACTTCTTTTTTCAAATTTCAAATTCTGCCTGCTCTGAAATAGGCGGATGCAATCATTTCAAAACATAAAGAAAAAGATAAATAATAGTTGGTATATAAATTAAACATTCACAATGTCAATCGTTATCAAATTTTGAAATGAACCCTTCAAGGAGTTGACCGTGTTTTGCTTATACATTCACACGAATATAAACACGATAATTTCGATTCCTCAAACGCTATAACATAGCGTTTTAACTGTAAAAAAATTTCATCGTTTTACCATTTAAAATGTTGATTTCCATCAAATTTGTGACCTGATTTGCCCACATTTTCTGTATGCATATAAAAGAAAAACTTCATAAATACAATGATTTAAGTAAATGAATTTGGTATGCAATCTTGGGCATGCATTTGTATTGATATGTAAAATTGTTTTTTAAATCAGCTCAAAAAAAGCAATCATAATACATATTCTATTGTCTAGAATTTGTGTATTAACTGCAAGTCAGCTATTAATAGTAAAATTCACATGCTGCATTCAGTAAAATCCGTATATTTACGCCATAGGTCGATATTTCATAACTATTGTTCGCCAATGATATGCAATCAATACATAAGTACCGATTTTTTACTATGCAATATAACTCGAGATATTTCCTAACTTTTGCTTGAGGGAAACATGTATTTTTATTGGAAAATATAATCATGGATTTGTGAAAATTACGTCTTCTAGTTTATTATACTTTCAAAATGTTTAATCACCCAATCTTTCATATCCGGGTAAGGTACAAAACATTCCTAAAACATAAAAATGTCATGAAGCAGTTGGCGAATGTCACCCTATAATGCCACCACTATATCTCCATTTGAAGAGATGATACACAGCGGATAGAAACACATGACATTTTGTGTGATTTACCATATGAGGTTCGACGGCTGCTCTGCTTACGTATACGTCCGAGGCCAGTATATATAGCTGGTCAAGCGAGGGAGTAATCATTGTCCACTAAGCAGCATTGATGACGGACGGTGTCCCGAGCAATATCTAATGTGGACCATTTATCGGGATGTCCCAAGACGCCTCCTCGGTGGGTGGTGGCTAGCATTGGTTATTGAGGAGACGGCTGTATGGTTATGAGATAGCCTAATGAGGCCATAAATTATCGTGCTGTAGGTTCTGGGAAACAGTACCGATTTCTATAAGCTAGTCTTTGAGCTGAGAGTTAGGAACGATATATTTGGTGTCATAATTTGTTTAGAGACATAAATTCGCTGTTTGCCACGCATTTTGTGATATTAAATCTACTAGTCAAAGCTTAGTTTTATTATATTCTACTTTTAAAACATTGCCACTGATAAAAAATGCATTGATTGAACACATTGATTATAAGTAATGCTTTAACTTCTGATTTATGAATAAATTTACTTTTTAAAATGCCAACACATCTTATTTAAAGTATTTTATTTAATATTTCTATACAAGACTGAGCTTCAAAGTTACCTAACATATTTCGGTGTGACCGTGAGTGCTTTTTCGTGTTATTGCTTACCAATCATATTTATAATCGTCAACGGTTATCGAAAAAAAATAGTTTTGAGCCAAACGGATCCTTTAGAATTTCATAGCTGATCGCCCTTGCCAATGTACAAAATAGAAATGGATTTTGTATAACGCATAGAAATGGTTCTTGTATAACGTAAGGATGAAATGTTATGGACCTTTATATTCTACATTACTTTGAGACAGATAGGATAAAAAAAATCAAATGGTGATTAAAAATTTCTGAATAAGAAATGTTTTGCAATTTATATAGTATACAAATTTTTTGGTTTTTAATTTCATTTTGTTTCAGTATTTCCCTACTCTACTAATAATAAAGAAGAAAGTATTTGTGTTTGTGTGTATATTTATTTGCGTGCCCCGCCGTTTTCCTGATCAGAGCGTTTGACCTTTCAACTACAAAATCCGTAATATATATACTTCGGAGAGGATAAATTTGCAACTCGCAACAGTTCTTTTTTTAAATTCCTTTTAATTAAATAAAAATTAAGCTCGTTTTTGAAGCGATAACTTCCAAAAATATTACAGCAAAAAATGAATTTTAAACTATTTTAAAATATATAAAATTGTCTTTTGAATGATTCCAAATTAATATTCATGAAACTGTTTGTGAAATGTGATCGCTTTTTGAAAAAGGATAAATTATTTCCTTGACTCGGAAATGTGCAGCTGGAAGAGATTTTTTTTTTTTTGAAAATTTAATTAGTAAAAAATTAAACTAAATTTTGGCATTTTTCCGTGATAATTTCCGAAAATATTAGGGCAAATAGATAATTTTACATCGTTTCAAAATCTAAGAAATTGTGCTTTTAATAATATCAAGCAATTTCTCGTGAATTTTTAAGAAATTTAGTGATTTTTAACGATTTTTTCGCTTAATTTCCACCAATAGATTATTATCCTTAAATTCAAAAGTTTTTCGTAGTTTCATGAAACATTTTATCCGTGATTATCCTTCATTATTGAAAGCTGAGAAAGAACGATCCTGTTTAATATCTGTATAATTTACAAGATGACTAAAAAGTAAATTTACAATATAGCGAAAATTAAAAAAAATAGAGAATCCAAAAACTTTTGAGTTTTTGCTAGCGCAATGACATCTGTGAACTTGTTTCCATTAGAAGGATTCATGTTCACAATGAATAAAGCATATATAAGATAATTCAAATAACATTGTTTTAATGTCGAATAATTTTGTGGGAACATAAAGATGAAATCTAACAATATCTGGCCCGGATAGCCTAGTTGGTAGGGCGTTGAATACGCGTTCCCTTGGGTTATGAGTTCGAATAACGCGGGCCGAAGCCTCTCCGTGTGTGTGGTAGCTTGCACACCTATAAATCTGTCGTGGTCACAGTCCTCCATGTTGAGAGTAATGCCACTGGGGGCACTGATTCAGAGGTGATCGTTTCACTGCTTCAGGTCTAAATTACGGTCTGTGGATGAGTGAATGAAATGCATGAATGAAGTCCGCCCCATAAAAAGGGTTGTGACGCGTGAGTAGCTAAGTCGTTCTCCTGGCCTTAGTTGGCACTACTGCAAAAACAAGAGACACTCACTCGGCTTAAATCGCTGACAGATAACTGTCAGTGGGCTTGTAAACTACCATAAGTCACAACACAACAACTAACATTATCTAACCCCATATTTAAACGATTTAATTAAAATTAAATGTAACCGATATCACTGATGAAACTCTTGAGACCAAATGCGACTATTGAGAAAATAAAATTCAGTGATAAGGTGAAATATTGAGAATACTATTGATAAATAAAGGTAGAACAAATAGTGATACTTGAAAAGTGCAATAAGCAGATCTAGCTAGAAGAATGTTGTATCAATTATCGAAACAATTAGAAATACCAAAAGAGATCGATCCAATTATTCAGTCGCATTCAGATCTAATTTTATTGAAATTGATCAAACAATATTGAAATATACTATCGATTTACACCGGATGCATATCTAACTTCATTCCCATTTAAATTTTCCATTCAAGACTGGCTTTTGGTAATTGCTTCTCACTCTATTTTAAAATCTAATGAATCATTAATGGAGCTTTCATTAGAGCGTATTGATTAATTGTCGGAAGATGCATTAGATTCCAAATGAATATTAAGGGTTTGAATACAAATTATTGGCCTATTCCCTCATTAATGTTAGTGTAGTCAGAAAATCTGGGAATAATTCATCAGACCAATTATCGCCATCTGAGATATTAATCGATTTTCCGGATTCTCTGGTTGCACAGTTATATTAGATCCGATCGATTATAGATTCAACGTAAACATTCACAAAAATCATTATTAAGTTTTAAAAGATGATATATATATATATATATATATATATATATATATATATATATATATATATATAAAGCAATAAATAACATACTGATACATACATACTGATTTAGAAAATTGTATTTAACTTTCTTGAATATTTTTTGTGAAATTTTCAGATGTCCGTAACACAGGCATTGAGAAAATCTTATGTCTTTACATGAGTAATTCTTGTATATATATTTATTTCAAGAAATTCGAATAATATATATGTATATTTGAATAAAGTAAATTTTATATACCGTATATAAAATAAATATTTAAAGAGTGGGCATTCAAAATATATTTCTGAAAGAAACACACATCTTTATTTAATTATAACATGCCGTGGAAAACACCCTTTGGATTCATTTTTAATTAATGAGGTAAGAATAGTTTAAATAAAATACTAAACAATAGAAAAGCTTCAAGTAACTGTATAGTTATTAAATACTTAATTAAGCTGCCGAATTAGCAGGAAAAAGAAATTCTTTGAAAATTTCTTCTGTTCAAATTTTAACTGCAACGGTTTCTTTAAAAGAAATATTTTAACTATTCACAGGAAAAGTTCTATATACTTTTTATTTGTATGCTTATATATATTAATAAAAAAAGATAGTTTGTGTGGGTTTATGTATCTGCCTCTCTCTCTCTCTCTCCACACACGCACACACACACACACACACACACACACACACACACACACACACACACACACACACACACACACACACACACACACACACACACACACACACACACACACACACACACACACACACACATATGTATCCGCTCTCAGAACAGATCCTTTAAGAGAAATTTTTTTCCGTGAAATAATTTTATATCGTTTCAAAATTTTTTTAAAAAAACCTTTTAATGATACCAATTTAATAAATAGTCATATGGAACTTTCTCAAGTTTTGATAGTTATTTTTTTACTAATATTTACACTAGATAATGCTGTTACCCTGAAATTCAAATATTTTCATCAAAAATGTTATCACATAGTTTTCCGCCCTTGTTGAAAACGAAGAAAAATGGATTCTGCTTAATGTCAGTGCAGTTTATGAAGCGAAAAAAAAAAAAAAAAAAAGGCGAAACAGCGTGAAATTTAGAGGATAGTTGAATTGAACAATTACATTTTTAATAGTTCCATAAAATCTTCGGTCTGATTTCCAATAGAAAGATGCATACTCAAATGGACTGAGCAAATGCTAGATTATTAAAATTGCAGGGCTTAATATAACTCGAGGTTTTTAATAGGATCCTGATTATAATGTCTAAGAGATTTAATTGAATTTATATACAAACTAGTATCCTCAGCTACATTGCCAACAGCTACTAGTTTTTAATAAATTATAAAAAAGTTATTTAAAAAGATTTTATCATAAGCAAGCTTTAATTTTCCTTATTTATAAAAATTTAAAAAGAAAATATATAATCTCAAATTTAATTAAAATTTGCATTCTTCTGATAGTAAGGAATCTTAAAAATAAGTAATTTCTCTTTAAAATATTAGATTGTTATATGTGATATATTAAAGAAATAAAAATTATTGGTATAATTATTTTGAAAAAAATAGGGACGAAAATTAGCTCTATTTACATTTAAATGTTCAGAAAGATTATATGGAGTTTTATTGCATTAAAAGTCTTTCAGAATTCACTAAATTCTTCTTAAAACCACTTCATTAAGAAGAAAAATCAAAGTAAAGACACTTTTGAATTTATAAATTGAAATTTGAAATTAGATATAAGAGTTTTAAAAAATGAAAAATATGTTTAGAATGACGCAATCAGCTTCATTTTGACTAATTTGGGAATATAATGAGCTACAATTCATTTAAGAATGAATACAATTTTACAGATCATTTCATACTATGATGCTATAAACAATAGAAATGTAAATAAAGAAGAATCCTATGCAGAGGTTGCTACTCATGGCTATTAAAATTCATAGTAGTAGAATTAATTTTAATTAATTTCTTTAGTGAAATCATCAATAATTTAAGTTACAATAGAAAAAAAAATATATATCAATATATAATAAAGATGAAAGGGTTTGTATGCGTGCCCGCATACGCTTGTATGTTAATGATCTACAAACCAAACAGTATGACCTAGATCAAGCAAATGCAGCAAAGAAAAACTTTAAAGCCTGTTCACATATACCTTGGAGTGAATTTTTTTATAAGTTAGTTGGAATTTGATTCATAAAAAATTCAGCACGAATTTTTTCGTGTTAACTTTCAAAAATATAATTTCATAAAAACAAATTTTACAATGTAAAATTAACTTGTAATGTAAGAGGTGTGAAAGGTTTTAAATATATCATTTTGCCTAATTTTTAACATTAAATTTACATTGTTGTCCAGAAATTATTTTCATAATTTCATCAAATATTTAACCGAAAGATGTTCTTCTGTTTTCAGAAACTAAATTAGAAAGATTATGTTTAAAATATGTGAAGTTTTCAAAATAAATAAAATAGTGAAATTACAATGCATTTTTAAAAGATAATTGAAAGACTTATGAATCTTCATGTCCGTTTTTAATAGCATTTGTCATGAAACAGGTATCTAGAAAAGTTCAAGCATACAATAAACAGAACTTAAGTTAGACAATTAAAACTGGAGCAAACATGGATATGGAGTTATATCTAAGCTATTTATCTGAATTCAAATATAACCAACATAACCATTGAAAGAAACAATGAACAAACAGAAATACTCAGGACGAACAAATAACCAATGTGAAAAATTAAGCAAATCTTCATATGTTGAATATCACCAATGAGAAAGAAGAAATTAAATATTAGTAACAACAATGATGAGTATTTTAGTTTCGCGTCAGCATTGAAATATATTGTTATCAATTACGCTTAAAATATACTTAAAAATTTAAATAAATAACAGAAACAAATATGCGATAAATAATATTGATATCATTAAGAAGATAATTAAAAAAAATTAGATAATGTAAAAACCTCTTTTACACTCTAATATTTTAAGTTTTTAAGATATTTTCGAGGAAAAAAACATGAAGATTCCGCTTCAAATTTAATGAATTAATATTTAGAAAAAGAGCTCCGATGTGCGCATTTCCACCAAACAGCATATATATAAATATGCCAATTTTAATAACTCTCCGTCAAACTATCTGGTCTGTAGAACGCAAGTCGCAGACATATATACACTCTCACACACATTTCAGCCGGCGTCCTGGCATAGGGGTAGCGCGTCTTCCCCGTGATCTGGGCGTCCCGGGTTCGAGTCCCGGTTTGGGCATGGTTGTTCTTCTGTTGTTCTATCTGTGAGATGTGTGAATGTGCTCTCCTGTAAAAAGGGGTTGTGCAAGCGAATGAATGATGCGTGAGTGACAAAGTCGTACTCTTGGCCCTAGTTGGCGCTGCTATAAAAAATAAGAGACGTTCCCCCTCAGGCTTAAATCGCTGTCTTCGTAACAGCGGGCTTGTCAGTGGCAAGTGCCATAAGAAACAAACGAACACATTTCAATTTTATTATTGGTAGAGAGGTTAGATACCCAGAAGAGGATTGAAATAAATACATAAATAAAAAGAAGCTTAAAATTAATAAAGTTATAAAACAATAAAACTGCAGAATAAACCCTTACTCTTTTTATTTGAAACTATATTAGAAGTGTAATTTAAAATAATTTAAAAAGGCAAATGATTCAAGCTATAATGGGAACTCAGAATCTTTTTTTCAGCAAACGGAATAAGTGATGACATTTTTCTCAAAAAAAATTAAATAATTTCTTTTAATGAATAATCAGCAGATAAAACAGATTACTTTCAAATAACCTCGACCTTCCGAAACTATAATGTCAAGGAAGTGCCATTGTAAACAAAAGTTTTTGACTTTTGTTTACAATGGCATCACTTATTCAAATTTGGATACTCTTTCTATATACAGTAGGCGATAAAGCCACTGTGTTTTTAAACTTCCATTGCAAGCACGGTTTATATTCAGATAAAAAACGGGACAAACAATTAGAACAAATATGTCAATACTAAGGAAATGAATGACATGCAATACATGGATTATTATGCAAAAAGAAAAAAAAAAAAGAAATTTTGCGATTATATAAATGTTGATCTATATCGAGATGTTGATCTGTCTTTGTTTATATAGAATATAGACAAAGTATCAAATAATTAAAAGAGCTATCTCATGCTAATAACTTAGTATTAATATTTAGAATATATTAAAAATATACTTTTAATATATGAATGTTGATCTATATCGAGATGTTGATCTGTCTTTGTTTATATAGAATATAGACAAAGTATCAAATAATTAAAAGAGCTATCTCATGCTAATAACTTAGTATTAATATTTAGAATATATTAAAAATATACTTTTAATATATAAATGTTGATCTATATCGAGATGTTGATCTGTCTTTGTTTATATAGAATATAGACAAAGTATCAAATAATTAAAAGAGCTATCTCATGCTAATAACTTAGTATTAATATTTAGAATATATTAAAAATATACTTTTAATATATAAATGTTGATCTATATCGAGATGTTGATCTGTCTTTGTTTATATAGAATATAGACAAAGTATCAAATAATTAAAAGAGCTATCTCATGCTAATAACTTAGTATTAATATTTAGAATATATTAAAAATATACTTTTAATATATAAAGGTTGATCTATATCGAGATGTTGATCTGTCTTTGTTTATTTAGAATATAGACAAAGTATCAAATAATTAAAAGAGCTATCTCATGCTAATAACTTAGTATTAATATTTAGAATATATTAAAAATATACTTTTAATATATAAATGTTGATCTATATCGAGATGTTGATCTGTCTTTGTTTATATAGAATATAGACAAAGTATCAAATAATTAAAAGAGCTATCTCATGCTAATAACTTAGTATTAATATTTAGAATATATTAAAAATATACTTTTAATATATAAATGTTGATCTATATCGAGATGTTGATCTGTCTTTGTTTATATAGAATATAGACAAAGTATCAAATAATTAAAAGAGCTATCTCATGCTAATAACTTAGTATTAATATTTAGAATATATTAAAAATATACTTTTAATATATAAATGTTGATCTATATCGAGATGTTGATCTGTCTTTGTTTATATAGAATATAGACAAAGTATCAAATAATTAAAAGAGCTATCTCATGCTAATAACTTAGTATTAATATTTAGAATATATTAAAAATATACTTTTAATATATAAATGTTGATCTATATCGAGATGTTGATCTGTCTTTGTTTATATAGAATATAGACAAAGTATCAAATAATTAAAAGAGCTATCTCATGCTAATAACTTAGTATTAATATTTAGAATATATTAAAAATATACTTTTAATATATAAATGTTGATCTATATCGAGATGTTGATCTGTCTTTGTTTATATAGAATATAGACAAAGTATCAAATAATTAAAAGAGCTATCTCATGCTAATAACTTAGTATTAATATTTAGAATATATTAAAAATATACTTTTAATATATAAATGTTGATCTATATCGAGATGTTGATCTGTCTTTGTTTATATAGAATATAGACAAAGTATCAAATAATTAAAAGAGCTATCTCATGCTAATAACTTAGTATTAATATTTAGAATATATATAAAATATACTTTTAATATATAAATGTTGATCTATATCGAGATGTTGATCTGTCTTTGTTTATATAGAATATAGACAAAGTATCAAATAATTAAAAGAGCTATCTCATGCTAATAACTTAGTATTAATATTTAGAATATATTAAAAATATACTTTTAATATATAAAGGTTGATCTATATCGAGATGTTGATCTGTCTTTGTTTATTTAGAATATAGACAAAGTATCAAATAATTAAAAGAGCTATCTCATGCTAATAACTTAGTATTAATATTTAGAATATATTAAAAATATACTTTTAATATATAAATGTTGATCTATATCGAGATGTTGATCTGTCTTTGTTTATATAGAATATAGACAAAGTATCAAATAATTAAAAGAGCTATCTCATGCTAATAACTTAGTATTAATATTTAGAATATATTAAAAATATACTTTTAATATATAAATGTTGATCTATATCGAGATGTTGATCTGTCTTTGTTTATATAGAATATAGACAAAGTATCAAATAATTAAAAGAGCTATCTCATGCTAATAACTTAGTATAAATATTTAGAATATATTAAAAATATACTTTTAATATATAAATGTTGATCTATATCGAGATGTTGATCTGTCTTTGTTTATATAGAATATAGACAAAGTATCAAATAATTAAAAGAGCTATCTCATGCTAATAACTTAGTATTAATATTTATAATATATTAAAAATATACTTTTAATATATAAATGTTGATCTATATCGAGATGTTGATCTGTCTTTGTTTATATAGAATATAGACAAAGTATCAAATAATTAAAAGAGCTATCTCATGCTAATAACTTAGTATTAATATTTAGAATATATTAAAAATATACTTTTAATATATAAAGGTTGATCTATATCGAGATGTTGATCTGTCTTTGTTTATTTAGAATATAGACAAAGTATCAAATAATTAAAAGAGCTATCTCATGCTAATAACTTAGTATTAATATTTAGAATATATTAAAAATATACTTTTAATATATAAATGTTGATCTATATCGAGATGTTGATCTGTCTTTGTTTATATAGAATATAGACAAAGTATCAAATAATTAAAAGAGCTATCTCATGCTAATAACTTAGTATTAATATTTAGAATATATTAAAAATATACTTTTAATATATAAATGTTGATCTATATCGAGATGTTGATCTGTCTTTGTTTATATAGAATATAGACAAAGTATCAAATAATTAAAAGAGCTATCTCATGCTAATAACTTAGTATTAATATTTAGAATATATTAAAAATATACTTTTAATATATAAATGTTGATCTATATCGAGATGTTGATCTGTCTTTGTTTATATAGAATATAGACAAAGTATCAAATAATTAAAAGAGCTATCTCATGCTAATAACTTAGTATTAATATTTAGAATATATTAAAAATATACTTTTAATATATAAATGTTGATCTATATCGAGATGTTGATCTGTCTTTGTTTATATAGAATATAGACAAAGTATCAAATAATTAAAAGAGCTATCTCATGCTAATAACTTAGTATAAATATTTAGAATATATTAAAAATATACTTTTAATATATAAATGTTGATCTATATCGAGATGTTGATCTGTCTTTGTTTATATAGAATATAGACAAAGTATCAAATAATTAAAAGAGCTATCTCATGCTAATAACTTAGTATTAATATTTATAATATATTAAAAATATACTTTTAATATATAAATGTTGATCTATATCGAGAGGTTGATCTGTCTTTGTTTATATAGAATATAGACAAAGTATCAAATAATTAAAAGAGCTATCTCATGCTAATAACTTAGTATTAATATTTAGAATATATTAAAAATATACTTTTAATATATAAATGTTGATCTATATCGAGATGTTGATCTGTCTTTGTTTATATAGAATATAGACAAAGTATCAAATAATTAAAAGAGCTATCTCATGCTAATAACTTAGTATTAATATTTAGAATATATTAAAAATATACTTTCATTTTTAACAAAAATGTTATGCATTTGATAGTTTTATGCATGTACTATTCGTGTTGCCAAACTCTTTTAAAAGCTACAATTGTTTGCCCTGAATATTTTATGACCATATTACATATAATGGCAAATTGTAACATTTACAACATATAGTTTCTTAATATACTTCCATCAACGATTTAGTTAGCAAAAGAATTCCTATCAAGTACTTCTAACAAAATCATAAATGTCTCTTGAAAGTAATGAATCCAGAGTAATGACTCGCATTTAAACAAAAATTGCGAAATATGAACAATGTTTTCCAAATGAACCTGAACAATATATCTGCATTATGAGAGGCATTTTACTGTTGAACGCATCTTATTTTTCGAGTCTAAATCTAAATTGCATTATCAGTGATAAAGAGTTTAGAGAGGACTGTAAAAATAATTTGTTCCTCTAAGGAGAATTTTAAAAAATGAAAGCAATTTAGATCACGGTACTAATATGAAAAATATACTCGAGAAACATTATTGTTAGTTGTTTTTGGGCATAAACTAAATTACTTGTTCAGTTTTTAATATTACATTGTTCTTTGGAGCCGTCCTTAATAGAACAATGCATATTATTAAAGTAGCAATTTAGAATGTGTCTTGCAACTTAAAAATTAACTAAATATAGAAATGGATGTTTCTTTACTTCTTTACTAAGAATTATTTAAAATAGAACAGTTAAATATTATATTATGTTAGAGCATATTTTATGGCGAACTTAAACACCACTCATTAGATCCAAAGTCTCAGTAAATTATTTTATTGACTTCTCTTATTAAATGAACTTGTTCATTTATTTTTAAATCGTTTACAGTTATTTGTTAAAGAACCATATTATGGGCATTACTACAATTCACTTTAGAATCCTGAAAAGTCTACGTTCGAAAAAAAAATGATTTAAAGCCTTACATATAATCGATTAATATCTAATAATAATAAAGTAGAATATGTGTGTTTGTGCTCTACATGCCAAACCGTTTCCAAATTTGGCACATTCCTACTGTTAGAGCATTTCGAAGCGATGTTTTTGTAATGTTCCTTAATTTAAAATTAAGTTTAATTTTACAGTTTTCCATAATACTATTGCACAATAACTAATTTGCACCGTTTTACATCGCCCTGTTTTAGCAATTTAAACAAAATCTTTTCGCCTAATTTGTTACATTATTACCCTGAAATTCAAGCCGTTGCCATTGTTTCATCCAATATTTAACTGTTTGAATTTAAGTTTGTAGAAAACTAAAGAAGAAGGGTTATATTTTATACCTCTATAATTTATGATTTGGTTGGTTCACTTGAGTTTTTTGGAACAAGGGCCATATTGCGCCATCCACATGGTAAAGAAGAGCATTGTTAATTTTTAAAACTTCGTATAAAATCAGATATTTATGTATGAGTTAATAAAAAAACAGCTGAAATATGGATGAAACCAAAAATATTGTCTTTGCTTTAAAACGACAGGTAAAAAAATGGAATTTGTCAAATTAAGTATATGGTAAAAGGTCTATAATTTATATGATGAAATAAAATAAATTTACAATTACTCTGAATTCATAAAATAAAATTTAAAAAAAATAAAGACATGTTTAATATTAGACTGATCTATTAAATCAAACCCATTTAGTTCCCTTCTTAACACCTAATTGACTATTTAAATGTAAATTCATTTTAAGTAATTTAAACTTAATTTTAAAAGAATTAATTTTCATTTCAAAAGTCCCGTTTTCAAGAAGTTTCGTAGATAATTCTCTTCTTTACATTTATCGACTTCAAATCTTGCAATGATATTTAATCAAAGTTCGAATCTCTTTATTAAAAAAAAATAGATAAATATATAAAACTTTAATTTCTCAGAATTATTTATAATCAATTTACGATGATAAAACAAAGAAAATTAACTTTTAAAAATATTTCTTTATGCTTTATAAATCTTAGAGAATTATTTTTTTCTTGGCAAATAAAAGAATAATATTCATAAAAGTAATTTCCTAAAAACGTTAATGCAGTAAAATCTGCGAGAAAGGGCTTCTTTATTGTTTCTTTTCCGAAGATTCTTTGCTTTTAAGTTAATAACCAGAAATTAACTTTAGGAAAAAAACAACGATTTCTGTATTTTTAATTCTATCATGCATTGTTTAAAGAAAGTTCTTTCAATTTACTTTAGTTTCACATTCTTAATAGCTTTTCTGTGTTGTATTAGATTTTCTTAATAGCTGAAAACTACTCATTGGATGAGCCATGGTAGAAAAATATATTTAAATATTAACTTCCTAAGAGAGGCTTATTAATAAATAAATAAGATGAAAGCAAAAATATAAAAAATGTACGAGAGTTTTCAAGCATTTTTGTTGGTTTCTAATTTACAAAAATAATCATGAGTTAGTGCAGAAAAGGTATGGATATATAAATAAGAGTCTTAGTACATTCTTTCCTTAAAAACCGAATAAATAATAGCCTTTATTTTTTGAAATTAACTAAACAAAATTCATTAAAATGCAGTTGACAAAGTTCTTGGGTGAAAGTTTAATGAAAGCAAAATTTAAAATATGTTTAAATGTATTTAATCTATTTCAATCTTCATCATCTTAAATCTATTTATATCTTCATCATCTTAAATCTATTTAAATCTTCATCATCTTAAATCTATTTAAATCTTCATCATCTTAAATCTATTTAAATCTTCATCATCTTAAATCTATTTAAATCTTCCTCATCTTAAATCTATTTAAATCTTCATCATCTTAAATCTATTTAAATCTTCATCATCTTAAATCTATTTAAATCTTCATAAATAGATAAACTGATTGAAGCAGTTCAATAAAAAGAAGTGTAACCCTGTTGTAGTAGAATATGTCATATTCGTCCTCTGAATACATAGTTTTTCCATAATTGAGATTTTGTTTATTTTCAATCTTATCAAAACTCAAATTAAATAAAGCTAATGGCTCATTATTATTCCATTTAAAATAACTTTTGGAAAAAATTTCCATCTTATTATTGATTGAATTTAATTACATTCATATCCTGTTATCGTTCTCATAAACAACATTTCTTATATTTTAAGCACTTTTAACTTTCTCTTAGACAAAATATGCATAAATAAATTATAAAGTCGTTAAAAATTCCAACCTTGAGTTTTTCGTGAATTTCTAAAGTTCAATTTTCTGTGTTTCGAAAAATGCATTTTAGCAATTATTTTTCTTTAATGACGCAATAATCCGAAAAAAGTTTTTCACTAGATGGAAGGAATTTTGTATGCTGTCTTTGAGTCATATTTTTATATTTTCATAAAGTCTTGTAATATATATATATATATATATATATATATATATATGTGTGTGTGTGTGTGTGTGTGTGTGTGTGTGTGTGTGTGTAATGATATTTTAACTCTAATTTCGATTTAATTAATTTCCAAGATTTTATCTTAGTTTAGCCCATAGTAAGTTCATTCTCTTATTTCATGATCCAGTTCCACTGTCGCTACTTAATTAATTCAAGAGAAGCTTTGTTAAATTGCTGAATCAGCTAAAAGTCTAACTTTCCCACCCTCCGCATGAAGAGATAAAATACCGCTGATCAGGCAAATTCTTTTTTAAAATCTCCCTGTGTTTCCCTTACCTTGTCAACGCGTGTAACGAAAATCCCTATCGAAATATCATAATATATTAACACTGTAAAGAAATATTTTCTCTATCAAAATCATAGGTTATATAAGACCAGGGATAAAATGTCCAAGAGCTTTTTCCCTCATTCCTTTTCTGTGTGCTCATCGCTTGTACATATGCCTGCTTCTTCAAAATGAAATAAAACTACGTCACGAAATTAAAAGTATCTTCACTGCCTTCAAACTGCATTCTGCTTCACATAAAATGATGCTTATATGTATATAAATACAATCATAACTTCCATTTGTGATATTAATTTAATACATTAAGCAATTGAAAGTGAAATACATATTTTAATGGCTAAGAGTACTTTCTAGTTCATTGTTAGTTGCTTTTAAAATTAGTAATTCTAAGATAACAATTACCGCAAATATTGTAAGTAAAGTTAATAAACATGGATATACTTAATAGCCACATTGTTTAATTGTAAAAATCAACTATTATTACACCATGTAACATAACTCTAATTGTTTCTATTTAGAATCATTTGTTTAAAATTAATGGAAAATTTTATGGCTCCCCATTAATGACTTTACAAAAGAGATATATATATTGTCTTCCATACAATTCTCATTTTATTGCCTTATAGGATGAAACGATGGAATTCATAATAGAAGTGAGTCAGATTAAATTGCTGAAGTATACCTTAAATTTAAAGCGATATCACGTTTACGACTTCAGTGTATAAAGCACAAGAGAGTACTTTGAAGAAAAGAGTTTTATGAAGAAATAAACGTAGATAACGTTAATTTTAAATGCTGTAAATTTAGGGTTATTAAATAAAGTATAAATATTTTATCGTCGTATTATTTGTTAAAATTAAGTAACGTTTCAAGAAGAGGCATTGTCCCGATAATGAAAAGTCAAAATAAAACTGACAACGTATATTTTGGAAAATTTATATTTCAGTCTTTAAATGTGATTTAAATATGACTTATAAACTCAGAATGTTTATACTCACAAATGTTTCTTTAATTCTGAAGTGAATTCAGTTTTGCGAAGAAATTAGTGTCTATTTTTTAAAACGACTTTAAAACCTTTATTAATTATGATATGTTAATCATTAATATATTATAATTTGTTAATTGGCAGTAATCAATATATATATATATATATATATATATATATATATACATGGGCACACACGGACACGGACACACACACACATATATAGTAGTACATACACACACGGATATATATATTTAGTACACGCACACACATATTTATATATATGTATATATCTATTAACTGAATAATTAAAAAATATTTGACTAATAACTAAATCTTGATATTGCACCAATAAAAGAAAAAAGTATTCTAAAATTTATAAATTCAACATTTATTGATGGAAGCAAACAAATTATGTTACAAGTACAGCGTAAATATTAAAAATAAGATTTTGATTTCATTGATAACGATTTGGTTTGATGATTGCATGAACTGAAATTCAATTAGACTTACAATTAGGAATATTGAATAAAGCAGACGTTTCATGTTTTTTTTATGTATATTAAAATTCGATGTTCTTTTAACTAAAGGTCGTATATCAATGAAGTAATTTTTCAGAATTTAATTATATTTTAAATTAATATAAAAAAATGATCCATTTAGATATATCTTATAAACCTCGCACAATATTTTTATGGAAAAGGAGTTCAGTTAGTGTACAGTGAAAAAGATACAATAAGCATGATTACGAATAATTCTACTTTATTCCATAAGAAAACACGGAAATGCAGATAACAAAATACAGATGAAACTCAAGAACAATATTTACTGTTAAGAAGGGCTCGAAAATGTTATTAAATAACCACAAGACCACAAAGAGCTCAGAAAGAACTCTGAGATTAACACTCAAAACACAGCGGCTCAACTACGTGTTTGAGCTTAACTCGACTGTCTTTGTCTGTATATCTTCGTTTTTACAGCTCCTGTAACAGAGCACTGAACTTTTTCAAAACTCCAATCCTAATAAAGATAATACAAAAGATCTTGGACATCCCGGATTCCTTATTTATGTATTCATGTAGTGGAAAGATAAGGAAAAGGGTCATTGATTCGACATCATTCAAATATGTGGGAAATTTTGCTCCTTATCTTGAAAACTAACGGCGTTAAGAAATAGTTACAAGTTCGTAACAATATTTAAAAAATATATCTTTGTCAGATTTTCAAGTATATTCCAGACATGCTAGATTTTATGCCACATCGTAAAGTTTTAATACAAAATAGATTTTAAAAAACTGTAAGAGTTTTTTTTTTTTTGCCTTTGATATTCTCAGTATTATATCTTTCAAAAGTTTTGATCGTCTTTCAAACAACACAAGCTTTATAAATTACTCGCATTCTATGTGTCATCTTCTTCTTTTTTAATGCACGAATTAATAAACCAAGAAAAAAATATTTCTTAATTTGCCAACTCAATTTTTATTGAATGTGTTAAGAAGCAATTCTGAAGATAAAAGAGTATAACTAGAGTCTGAGAAAATTATAAAACCTTTTATGTTTCTCTGGCTCTAGTGATGATGGTTATCTACTTAGTCTGAGCTCAAAATGGAGCGGAATAAAAGGATAAACAATGAAAAGAAATGCCTTTTCTTCTTAATGATATAAGAAATGCTCAGAACTTTAATGATAGCATAAAGTCATTCTACTTTGTATTTGAAGTTTGGGAGCCCAAAAAAAGAAAATAGTTTAATAGAAAGGATACTAATTCTTCTTAATGTTCTTGTATGTTTTGCTTATAATGACAATGTGATGGATTCTGCTGATAAGAATGCTGTAATAACTCTTTAAAAAATGAACACTTAAATTCTTTGGACAAGAAATTCGTGTTTATTACATTTGTTTTTAGAATGACAATGGTATGTTAATATGCTAGAACTTCGGAAGAAATGCTTTTCAGTAGAATATTTCTGTGCAAATGACATGTTTTGAAGGACCGATTATCAATTGCTACGAATATTCAAGTTAGACATAACATCATTAAGATACTCAATAAAACAATAATTTTATAAATTGCTTTCTCTTTTTGTTAGACGCAGAGGAGCATAGAATAAAAAAGAAGCATAAAGGAATGAAACTTACAATGTTAATATCACAGGACCAGAATGGCAATTCACATTTTTTTGGTGCATGTCTTCTTGCCGCTAATTAATTATCATAATGTTATCGACAAAATTCTTGAGATATTTTAAAGATACTATACAATATTGATCGTATATTCAATATCAGCATTGAAGGTAAGCATATTTATAGGAAAAATTATATTGTCCAATGAATTAATACTATATTTTAGACAATATTTTTCATAGTTTTACGAATTTTCGATTGCACAGGTATTTAAATTAATCTAATATAACATTATTGATTAAATTGAATCTTAAAAGAAAAAATCAGCTCACTTTTAATGCACTTTTAAGTCAATGGAATTCATTCATAACTCACTAAACTTAATTTAATTGCTTTCAGTAAGGTTGGAAATAATTCACAAGAGTTGGAATATGAAACACTCTTTTTCTTCTATTTTAAGTACTCATACAGTTTCAGATGTAAACAATGCACACCTGTCTTCATAGTAGTCTTCAATATAGTGACATCCGTTAAATCAATTTTAGGATACCAAAGAGATTAAAACAAAGAAAACCTAGTCAGAACAGTATAGATATGTAACAATAAATCAATCAATAAATAAATAAATGATAAAAGTTTAATAAAAATTATATATTCTTTGTTTTCCCGCTTTAAAATCTTTATTGCTCGTAGAAAAGTGTATGCTTATTCAAATGTTGAATAGAGCATTATTATTGGAAAATTTGTATTATTCTTGAAAATGGAATTAGATACAGTTTCGTATTTAAATCAGAAAATAACGTATTAATATTTTCGATAAATAATTTACTTCAAATAAATGTTACACTTATATATATATATGAATTTTTTTTTATCTATACGTCTTTATAGTAAGTACACTCGTTGAATCACTGAACGAAACTGAATCATCGATGATTTAAAATTATTTCTATTTAAAAAATAAAATGATTTTTGAATAAACCTTTTGCCAATACATATAAAGATCGATTGAAAGAAAATCACTGATGTTTCTATCCACCATCGTTGAAAGAACAAAAATTCTATCGATTATTTAAATAAAATTGCAACGATACAGTTGCAACGATGTTTACATAAAAAAGTAAATCATACAATAATGAATAAAACATCTCAATAAAATTTTTAAATTTAGAATGGAGTTACCACGTTCATTTTTCAAATCATTATGATATTTAGAGTCAAATACCAAGAAAGACAATTATGCCCATACAATTACTATATTCATAAAATTTCCTGATTACGCTTTAAAAGAAAAAAAACTATTTTCTTTCAACGAATGAAGATGAATGTGGGTTTATCTGTATGTATGAATTGATACTTTACCATTATACATAGAATTACAAAATTTACCACAGAGTTCTTTGAGGAGTGGACAATTTTAAATAGCGTTTTAATTCCTAAAGAATAAAGCGAAGGACTTTCAACTAGTTTCCAAACATACCACAAGAACATTTTTCTCTTCATTGTAAAAATTCGACAGTTTTTCTTTTAAATAATATCAATTTATTTCCTTGGAATTTTTTAAATGCATAGTTTTCTGCAATACATTTTATTATTGAACCAAATTCAAATCTTCTCCAATATTTCTTTAAGTACTAGGTTGGATAATGCATTTGCATTGCCGAAAATTAAAAACAGACGGTTATTTGACATTATTTGCGCAGTTTAAATGAATAAAAAGAAATATATATACAGAATACGAAAGATAAAGTATAAGTAGGAGTTTACCTTGTTGTTGTTTCTTATGGCATTTACGATTGACAAGCCCGCTGTTACGAAGACAGCGATTTAAGCCGGAGGGGGAACGTCTCTTGTTTTTTATAGTACGACAACTAGTGCCAACTCACGAATCACTCAATCGCTTGCACAACCCCTCTTTATAGGAGGGCACATTCACACATCTCACAGATAGAACAACGGAAGAACAACCATGCCCAAACCGGGACTCAAACCCCGGACGCCCAGATCACGGGGAAGACGCGCTACTAGGGATTGCAATACCGGTATTCCGGGATACCGAATCCCGGTATTTTGAGTCATTTGTACAATTTTGTAATACCGGTATTCACAAGTTTAAATACCGGTTTTTCGGTATTTACTAGAAATTTTTAAAATTGTCTCCACTATATGTGCAGGTATCGCGAACATAACAATATAGTATACGTTTTTGTTTTTATGTCTCCCTAACGGGCGAAATTAATTAGCTAATTAATGGCTTAATTAATTGCTTAAATCTAAATGAGCGAAACATGGATTATCCCTGAAAGAAAATATTGTATCCATAACGACTGATGGAGCAACAGTTATGAAAAAAGTTGGAAAGTTGATTGGTGCAAATCAGCAGTTGTGCTATGCACATGGAATTCAATTAGGAGTAATAGATGCATTATACCAAAAATATAAAGAACAGAAGAATCCAAATACTGTGGATATAGAAACTTCGGATTCCAACTATATTACATTGAAAAATCGCACAGAAGAAAGGCATACCGAAATAGAAAATGACTTATGGTATTTACATAATTCGTATGATTTAAAAAATGAAAATGAAAAGAAGAAAAGAAAATAACCAATTCAAATCTGATTAAGTTACAGTAAAATTTCTAAAAAAATTTTTCCCATAAACCTATCTACATTCAGAATTCGGTTCAATTATCGAAGATTATGATGTCACTACTGTCGATAGTGAAAAGGAATTGTCTCTTGAACAAAAATTAGAATGAGCAATAAATAAAAAAAAATTCAGCGAGCCAAAATACAATACAGAAATCAACTATATCCAAAACCATCCGACGAGAAATCGATTTATTTGAAGATGAGGGATTTAGAGGTAAATACTTGGAAAAAGTATATCGCGCATTGCTAACAGTACCACCAACTAGCGTAGATGCCGAAAGAGCGTTTTCGACAGCTGGTAATTTTTACACAAAATTACTTTTCAGGCTTAATGACAGTACAAATGATGCATTACGTTTGTTTTAGATCACATTTCAAAAATTTGTAATAGTACCACAAACTGAATTGTGATATTTACACTTTTTTTGTGATTTTAATAAATAAGATGTTTCTTTACTTTTTTGTGATTATATACTGTTATAATTTAAAAGTTACAAATTATTTTTTGTGATATTTACACTCTCTAACAAAACTGGCAAATAAAAAAAAAGAAACACCTGTGTTTTCTTTCTTTTCCCAAAATTTCTAATACCGGTATTAAAACCGGTATCCCGGTATTAAGATTTAAAAAATACCGAATACCAGTATTGAAATTTTGGTCCGGTATTGCAATCCGTACTCGCTACCCTATGCCAGGACGCCAGCGTTTACCGTGTAATTAGGAGATATTTATCCGGGACAATAGGCTTTTAATATCACTCTGCCATCAAAGAATTGGACTCAAAGGATTGTTCGTTCATTAATTAGGTTAAAGTTATTAAAAAGACACACCATTAATATCAATCATAATTTGATTCATAAAAGTACATTGTTTAAAGTATCATGAAAATTAGATTAGGTTATATAATATTTAATGGATTTTAAGTTAAATTAATTCGTTTATAACTTCAGGTAAAAAAAAGAAAAAGAGGCACAATTTCGCTCGTAATAAAGATTTTATATAGAAATAAATGAAAAAATATTTAATTTAATGCGATTGCATTTAAATGTATGAGACGCTATTTCAAAAATTATTTACTGTTTTTTTTTATCCGATTTCATTTTTGCACAACAAATTTTAGGATCAATGAAAGGGAGAAATAATGCTCTGAAAAAACTGTTCCACTCATCATAAGTATGAGTAATTTGCTTAAACAGGATGAATTTGAATTAATTCTATAATTTATGTCTTAAATAACAAAATAAATAGAATGATTTCAGATAAGGGTTAATTTTTCCTCCTCTTTCAGATCATGTGAAAAGTTTAAAATATATATTATACTTTGGTTAACTCAATCGATTAGATGGTTCGCTGGAAAGATTAGTTATATTTGATTTCAGATAAATATTTTTAAAGATAACAATCCCAGATTTTTTAAACTAGTAACTTTAAACTTTTAGAATAATAATTAAAATTTAAATGCAAGAAACATATTTATGCGTTGTTACAGAAAAATCCAGAATCCATCTGGTGGGTATATGGTGAAGAATCCAACAGGTTTAATAACAAATAAAGATGTTTTATTCCATGCAATGACACGATTACAAATAACAAAACACAGACGAAGTGTACACGAAACACCATTTAAGTACGCTGCATCACGTGAGCATTAAATAGCTATTAAAAAACCATAACAGTGCAAGAAGAGAGCTCGCAGGAGATAAGCTATTTAACATGAGACATTCGTTTAACTATTCGATTGATCTCAATTCGACTGGCATTTTCCATCTCTGTTATTATAGCCTCCTACGTCACTGGATATTCTACATCAAACATCTCGAGCATTCTAGGTCTTTCATTTTTGTCGCCGAAACATCAAATTCATCGCCAAGTACATTGCCAAGCCCGAGAGTGTTGACCGAAGATCAATCAAGTATCCTTTAAAGCTATCCGTGAAAAATTGTTCTCCTTACCAGAATACTTCCTGACTATTTCCAGCATGCTTCCTGCATGGGGAAGAAATAATTCGAATTAGTTACAATATAACACAATGTTTCGGTTTAGCATTCAATATTCTTTTTTATTAATAATATTATATAATGTTTTTGTGATTTGAGGAAGAATGCTTTTAGTGAATGAATTTCTGTGGAATTGAGAGGCAATAGAATAAACAAAAGCATGATTCCAATTATTTGGGAGCTGTAAATATCTATTGAGCCCATGAGCATAAAAAATTGAAGTGGAAATTCACTATATGTCAGTAAAAATTTTAGATAAATCCTGCAAAAATAATATACTCTAGATAAACTCGGCTTTTATACTCCTTAAAATTATAATCATTTATAAATTTCAAAATGCTGTCAATTTATTGAGAAGCTCCTGGATTAGAATCAGTATTAATTTTTGACAGTTAAGATAAGATAATTTAGTTTACAATTGATTGTACGACGATTACATTTATGTCTACATATTAAATTTTAATGGTTCATCTGAAAGCAATTGTAGGGAAAGCTAACTTATAATAATTCAGTGTGGCAAAAATATTAAATATCTCAGGAATTTAGCTCTTTTATTATTTGAATGTTGCAGACTTTCCAGACAATTATGAATTAGTGAATCTATCGATATCGTTTTGTCTCTTTTTTTTCATTTTATACAGATATTCATATTTTTATATGAATTACATACATTTGAATGTAATTCATATGCATGTATTACATACAAAGGAATATTTGTATGTAAATATATTTTATACCATATATTACAAAAATATATTTTTATAACCATAAACATAATGATAAAATTTACTTGAATTCACAATAAAATAAATATCTAAATGATTTTTAAAAAACTATAAACCAGTGAAAAAAAAAATTAACACTGAATTCTTTACCATCATCATTTCATGAATAAAAAAAAATGATGGTTGTGCTTGCCTTCAGGATAAATTCCATAATATTATCAGAATGAGTTGTTTTTTCGCCTTTAATGCCTTTTTCGCCTTTTTGGCTGTTGTTGAAACTTGTTTTTTCGCCTTTAAGGAAAACATTTTTGGTGAAAGGATGGATATCTTGCTTTCAGACGTGAATATATTTGTTCGCGATATATAGTGCCTTTCATCTTTGTACAGTCTGTTGCTTTAGAAATAAGCCAATGATTTACTAGAAAACCTTAGAAAGGCTTTCGGATAAATGATACGCAGATCAGAAAGCAGACAAATGTTACGAAAACGACTATACAAAAAGGAATTGGAAACGTATGATTGGATACCTATAATAGATTTTTGATTTGCAGAAATACGTTTTTGTAAATAAAACAGAATTATATGTGTTTCTCTGTAAGATTTCAGTTATTATAATTTGTTATTTTGAGCAAGAGAGGCAGAATTTAGATAGAACTGACTATACAAATTAAAAAAAAAATTATTTCTGAAACACATTAAAAAATAATTTGATGCATTTTTTAAAAGTATTTTAAAGATTAAAGGTATTCAGTTTTCAAAAATTAACTAAAAAAAGTCAAACAATTTGAAAAATTGAAACTATATTAAAAACGTAATCAAACATATAACCAAAAATTTTATGTTTTACCTTCCCTTCGATCTCGCCGCCTTTAAACTAGTACAAGAGACATGATTTCGAGGTATTAAGAAATCTTATATTTGTTGGATCTACTCTCCACATCTTTTCGTACTCTCAAGTGAATGGAATGGAAATTAAATTATAAAATATGTGTATTATATTTCGTATGATCATCTGCAACTCAGGTTTGTTAAATGTGTGACGAATTTTAAATGAACAATATCGATCTATATCAAACATTTAAAAATGAGTTCAAATAAGATTTTCAAGAGCTTTATCAAACAATAGAAACTGAGATACAGAAATGGAGTAATTTAATTAATTTTCCCTAGTGCATAGCTATAAGACTTTTTAGGTAAGATAAGGTAAGCTATTTTTATTTTTGCACTGATGCAGGTTATGTTCAGATTATTGTCATATTTAATAAAAATGTTTTTATCTATTTTTCCTGTTTTATATAAGCTAATAAGAAATGTTTTTGAAATTTTCCCGTTTTATTAATAAGTTAATAAGAAATGTTTTCTATGCTTCCTTGTTTTATATGAATTAATAAGAATATTTTCCTCTTTTATAGGACTTTTTTAAAATTTAATATCTTTCAGAAAATAAGTAACTGTTAATAATTTATACTGTTCCCTTTCTTTTCTAAACAATAACATTTTTATGACCGATTAACGAAAAGAAAAAGAATTAAGGAAACTGGACCGTTTTAAAGACAATAATAAATAATAACAATAAAAGGATATATATTGTAAAGTCTCGATCCAATAACAGGTAGCGATATGATCAAATTTTTTATTTACAGCTTTATTACATAAAAACAACTCTTTCTAATCTAGGTTAAATGAATGATGCTATTTACAACACGAAAATTAAACAAGATTAGTTCCTCGAACAATTTAGAAGGAACCAACTTTACAAGAACAGCTAACAGGCTGTTAGCGTCTTAGGCTACTCCAGGGGTAGCTCTCGGAATTCACCGAATTTGCTTCGGGTGGAATTTTACTCAGAAGTCCGAGCCACACGAAGCTTCTCTCCCTTCTTCTTCCGAAAAATCTCACCTTTTATCTTCCTCTCAGACTCCCTGTTACCCAATCACCGTTCGGAACAACCTGAATCGTCTCTGGTCGCCCGTGGGAAATGTCCATTGATGATCCACCCTCCACAATGGGAAAAATGAAGGACATCTGGAGTGTTTGGCACTCTCGCCTTTCGAAGACACGATTTATTTCCCTGGGAAACGCACGTGTGGTTCCTTATCTGGATTAGCACTAATTGGCCAGATGACCGTACTTAAAAGGAGGGTCTTCCATTTGGCAATCTGGAGGCACTTAACACTGTGGGAGTTTCGTTGATGAAGAATGGCCCGGAATGTAAATTATCGAGTGTGGGAAAAAGGAATGTCACAGTGGTCACCCAGGAAGAAGCTGAATCATTACAATATCCTTCAGCGTAGCGTAGCGCAGAAAGCAGAAAAAGAAATTTTAAACAGAAGGAATTCAATTTCAGGAAGGAATTTGCCATTACAGCATTTGAGTTCTGTGAAAGAAATCAGAAATTAAAATTAAAAGTTTGATATTTTTAGAACATAGAATACACATGTGTCATGAAATTATTACATGCATACAAAACACGCCCACGCACGCAAATATATATCTACACATGTGGCAGAATCAAATAGAAAACAACTGCAAGTCCTTTTGATATTTACATTTCTTTCACCAAAATATTGATTACGAATTCGTCGATACGGAATATTTTTTGTCGAGATATTTCATTCTTTTGTAGCTTTATGTTTCGATATTTTTGCTTACCAGAAATCCCTGATTTTCCTAAATATTGTAAATCTTAAACGGAATTCGATACTTTAGAAGGCGAACTTCGAGATTTACATAAATATTCGGAATTGAGATTGCTTTCTCTACAGATGAGAAAAAAGTGATAATCGTTATATACATATATTCATGAGACAACCAGCTTAACTCTTAGACTCATACTAACACTGTACTTGAAGGATTTAGTTGAAATAAATCGGATTTAGTTGAACTAAATCGGATTTAGTTGAACTAAAATCGGATTTAGTTGAACTAAAATCGGATTTATTTGAACTAAAGTCGGATTTATTTGTAACATTTTGTGAAATACCAACTTGAGTTTATAACATATAAGGTGTATTAAATTTGATTGGGTTCAATTTAAACTATGAGAGGAAAATATTTAAAACTAAACGTGTTCGTTTATAAAACTCATACACCCTTTGATTCATATTTCAAATGACTCTTAAATTCTTAAGATTACATTATGAAGCATCGTTTATTCTCTTAAATTTATTAATATTATTATTATTTGCTAAGTATCCTACAATCAAGTTTCTACGGATACAGTATGTTCAAGAGAAATACGTTCTAATTTTTAGAACGAATCGTTAATTTAGCATTTTATATTTTAAGTATATATTTTAAAATTAAATTGAATATGAAAAAATAGATCATATCATATTATTTCATTTAAAATTACTTCAATTACTAATTTTTATTTTTTTATGTATGTATAATTATTCATAATATAAGTATTATTTTTAAGTTTAATCTTGTTATAATAATGCATGGGCCAAATGCATTTCAAATATGATTGAAAATAAAACGATATAATAAAAAACCTTCAGAATGTTTGATTGGTTGAAAATGTTTATATTTTATAATATAGAGAATTTTTACTATTTTATTAAAATCGACAATCGAGATTAGGTAGAGTCCATATTATCTAACTAATAGTTTCTAATTCTTTTCAATCATTAGACAAATAAATAAAATATTTAAATGTGCCAAAACAGATTATCTTTATATATACTAAAATTAAAAATGAGCCTGTGTGTATGCTGGCTTTCAATAGGCTGGACCATTTAAGTTACAGCTGTCAAATTTAACATATATATAACTTGGAGGATTCAGTCGAGTTATATTAGACTCCCGTTTTAAAGCAACACTAGGCCTATTTTGGGACGAACGTCAGACTTTGAACTCTGGTCGGATGACGAGGGGACAGGAATGGGACCCTCGAAACTTTCTTTGATATTTTAATTAGAATTTATATTAATTAAAAATTAAGCTGAATTTCGATGTTTTTACGTGGTAATTTCAGAAAATATTATTGCACAAAAATTAATTTTACACTATCTTAAAATTTAAAACGTTGTCTTTTTAATGACTTTAATTTAATTTTCGTACTCGTTTTTTTTTTTTTTTTTTTTTTTTTTTTTTAATTTTGGCAATTTTTTAAAAATATTTTTTCTCTAACTTCCAACAGAATATTAAGTTTTTGTCTTCAATCTCTATATATTTTCATTGTTCCTTTCGACATTTGATCAAATATTCAAGAAGTAGGATTATGTTTATTGTATGGGCTGTTTACAAGGCAAATAAATTGAAGTTATCATTATCACATAATTTAAAGAGTGGGTGAAGCAGATAGTTTCGTTTTACATAGCATTCGATGCTCTGGGATTGGTATCCATTAGAAAAATCCATCTACACAATAAAGATAATTTAAGCAAGATTATTAAAATAGCACGTTTGAATGTTAGAATACCATTTCCAACCCCTTTTCACTTAATGACCCATCTTCGAACTCCTTCAAGATTTTTCTCCGTCTTACATGATAAGGAGCTGAGAATTCAATCAAAATGTCAGTATTTAAGGTCATTTGGCACGTTCGCCTTTACCATCATAGACTAGGTCAAGATTTGTACGTGTGCGGGGTAATATAATATAACAAATTCCCTTTATTAAATATAACTAATAAGAAAAGGGAGCCAGCATAGAAAGATAATTTTGTATACCGTAATATCAATATTTATCTCCGTTGATGGACCATCATATTTGGAATTACAAGATCACGAATGATGACTGCGAATATAAGGTCTTTGACGGTCGTTCTGCGTTGTCTGTTAAATAACGACAAAAAAAACCCTATAAAAGAGGAGAGTATAACATTCTTTTTTATAATATATATTACATTTTAACAGTACTTTCTCATTAAAAACACCATCAAATGCTACTTTGGCGTCTGGCTACTTTTTCCACTCATTTTCTTCACTTTTTGAAGGCGATGCCTGTTTTGAGGCAACTTTGCGAATGAACAAAAATACTGAGAATTAATTTATTCTTACACACCAAAGTACGCCAAAAATTGTATTGAAAAGATTTGATGATTTATAACCGTAACACTGCATATTGTTACCCTGTGTGACAGCACAATAAAGTTAGTGCAAACATGGCATTACGACGGCAACAATACTTAGCATCTATAATTGTACTATTATTTTACAAAGTCACCAATATTTGAGATTGTGCATCAAGGAAATTGATACCAATTCATTTCAGTGATGAACCGTGTCTTGAAAACAGACAAAAATATATTTTGTCACACAAGTCTCCTGATTATCTTTTGCGTCAATAAAACAGAACGAAGGGTCAAGAACTATGAAATAAAATATATCGGAAATGGTGGCAGCTAATTATGACATATATATGTTGTTACGGAAATAAAAAAAGTTTTTCGCAGCACACAAAATATCTCAAAACCGACAAGTTATTTGCAGTATGTACATAATGACATAATCAACAGATCTGAATAGCAAATAACAATGTTTATTAACAGGAAGATACGAATACACAAAGGACAAGAAGCAGCCGAGACGTGCTCAAGAAATACATATCAGGAAGAACAAACAGCAAACCACAAGTAATAATCGATAGCAAACAATTACAACAGCACACCAAGAGGCCAGACAGAACACAACATCTGCTATTCTCCACTGTTTCCCCGCTTTATCTGTACTCAACTGCCGACTCACTTCTATACGATTGACTACTCAATACGATTTTCACACGGCACAGGCTCAATTCTCAATCCACTAACCCTTTGGACTCCCTTTGCGCTTCGCTGGTTTCATACAATTAACTCATTGCTGACTCACCTCTGACTAATTATACGACTGACTTCTACTTGGACTGCGGGCATTTTATAACTTACAGAGTAGGGCACAGAAGGTTCTCGAACAATCAATACAATTCGGCTCCTATCGGTTCTATCGCCAAAATTCCTTATTCGGCATCCAATCACCATGTACGTAAAACTATCTTTTCTAGGATGGAATTATTTGTATAGGGAAACAGCATTACAGATTCGCAACAATATGTTATTTGTCACATCAAAAAATATAGATAGTACACATAAAATATTTACTAAACTGAATTGCTTTAATGTCTCATTACTTTATTTTCTTGTAATATCGTACTTTATTTCATTAAATTTTGTATCATAATTTTACTTTGGCTTCATATTCGTTGCACTATATTTAGAGATTATCTGACTTCAAAAACATGACCAAAAGCTGTATCAAATTACCTCACTAACTAAGTTTAAATCGACTAAAGACTATGAAGATGCCAGAAGCTTTCATATATCAAGAGAAATAATCATCAACAGCTAAAGAGGAAAGTTTGGATTACGTTCTTAACGAAAAAGCTATAAATTATGGTTGAAAAATGAAATGACTTAAATGACTTAAGTTGCCTCTTTTTGACGTAGAGGATAAAGTAAAATAATTTTAAAAGGAAATTTACTTTAGTCTTGATAAATGTGACTTTTCTTGAAAACTTGATTATAAATTATGAGCACATTTTGCCGGATGTTTTGGAAGTTTGACTAATTGCCATTATGTGTGAATTATATTTTTAAAGAAATTAAATGTAAAAATTCATGTATAATGCTACTAATTATGGAAATTTTTGTTCCCTTGTGTTGAAACTGATTAGGAAATACATTTTTATGTAAGTTGATGAAATTTAATTTCGCTGTGGAAGATTTAACGATTTTTCTTTACATAAAAGAAAAGTTGTTTAAAATATTTTTTCTACATTTTTGACAACAATGTAAACGAAATGATAATAATTAGTGCAAAGAAATTTTTTAAATTTTAATAATTTAATTTAAATTCTTGTAAAAGTTTTGTGAAAAATGTATTTAAAGAAATTATAATTGTTAATAAAAAATATTTTTGTATATTCTTGCGAGCAATATTAACTTGAGTAGTTTTTACCACAAACCATTATTAATAATTAAAGCGTTATTTAAATTATTTCTGTATGAATTCAATCTTTTCTATAATTAGAACAAAAAATATTTTGCTTAAAATTATTTCAACATTTAGTCGTTCAAATTAAAACTATATTATAAAGTTTAAAATATTTTGAATTTCAAAATGTATGTTTAAATATAAGGATCATTATAGATTTAATATTGGGAATATAAATAATTGCATGACACTTTTCAGCTTTATAAAAGTTTCCATGAATTCTAAAAAAAAGTTGCATATGCTGATGATTAAACACAGTAAAAAACTGCATTCCACCGAAACTTTGTCGTATATTATATACTAGTCGCCACAGATGCCTCACTGATTCATTGTCTTGCATTAAAGATGTATCATTTTATTCATCTTAGTTATGTTCCATTCAACATATAGATACACCTTTCAAATAAAGATAGTGTCCTAATAGCATAGCGCTATTTAAATGCAAAATTTTAATTATACTCATTTATTTGTCTTATAGACTACACATTTATAAACAGAATCTAAAAAAGAATAACAGAATCTTTTTTTTAGTTTTCAAAATGGAAGAAAACCATGCTATTATGTATTTGATGAAACAATGAAAACACTTCGAATTTCAAAGGAACAATTTCTGTTTACCAACAACTTTTGATGGAAATTAAGCTTTTTTTTTTTTTTTTTTAATTGCTAAAACTCACTAAAAATTCGCATGACTAAATTTTTAGGTAAACGGTTATCTCTAAAAATGTATTTCAAAAGAAATCAAATAATGTAAAATTTATTTTTGTGCAGAAATATTTTTGAAAGATATCACGGAAAAAATCCAGTTAAATTTTTAATTAATAAACTTTTTAAAAAATCGCCTTGAGGTGCACATCCCTCCGTTTGAGGTATACATGAGCCAAATTTGGTAGCTGCAAGTCAAATGGCTTGGCTTTTAGAGCTTCAATGCAAACATACACATACATGCTTGCACGCACATACAGATACACAAACATTCATCTTTATTATTAACTTAAATTGAACGCAGTTCGAACAAAATAAACTGAAACATAGTAGCTTTATAAATCGATCAAAGATTTCATTTTTTTTTCTCTTGTTCAATTATCTGTTTCAAAAATACAAAAAAAAATACAATATTTAAAACAATTACTTGTTTTTCTAACATTTTTTTACCACTAGAGTAAGTTTGTAAGAGAACAATGAAGAAATAGATAGGAGAAAGTATTTTGCTTTTTGTTTAAAAAGTAATTTTTTATAATGATATTAAAATGCGATAAATCATTTATTTCCCATTAAAAGGTTTCACTTTCAGCTGTAAAAAAAATATCATAAGATTTTATTTTTATTTTGGTATATACAATTGATGATAGACATAAATGCTGCTATTATTCCTACCGTTTTTTCTCAAATAATATCTCAGTTTTTTTTCTGCCTTAAATCTTTGTAACCATTAATTCTATCACTTATTTATTAAAGAAAAGGAGTGAATAATTTGACAAACAGCTCCACTTCTGATGATCGATTAAATTTATTTAAACAATTTTTATCTCTTTCCCTTTATGAAAAGATTCCACACTTTTTCTAAGGTTCCTTGCATATTTTGAGGCAAGTAGAGAAAAAGTAATTTGAAATAAGTTGGTATAAGTCCACAAGAAATAAGATTATTAAATAATAAATGAAATATTTAATGGATATTATTACTATTTAGACATTTAAACAGTGTTACATAATGAATAAATAGAAATGTCTTTTGCAAAGATATTCGAGAGTCACAAACTTTCATGAGCTAGCAATTTGGCGCTCCAATATTTGAAGAGTTAAACATATATTTAAACTTCTAAGAAGATAAATAATATTAGACGCACCTATATGACATCTTTTAAAAGACTATTTTTCAATAAGGATGAAAGCATCTTATGACAATGAGCTTGTGTTCTCCCTTTATGTCATATTACATCATGCTAAGCATTGTAAATGTTTCTGCACGAATTTATTTTTTTACATTCATCTATATCAGGAAAGATTTATTATAGAAAATTTATCATACCGTTGGAGTTACACCGTCTCCTGAATGCTTTAATTACGGCGATATCTAAAATAAAAATTTAATAGACTTTATTTTTGAAAATGTAATAAATTAAAAATGAGTCTATCTTCTTTTTTTATGAATTTGCGACTTCCAAGTAATCTATGAAATTTTAACTAAAATATTCTAGTTTAGTAAAAATGTTAATGGACAAGTGGTAATGGTTCTCTTT
Source organism: Argiope bruennichi (assembly GCF_947563725.1). Taxonomy (NCBI): domain Eukaryota; kingdom Metazoa; phylum Arthropoda; class Arachnida; order Araneae; family Araneidae; genus Argiope; species Argiope bruennichi. Next base: position 81,641,715 of record NC_079159.1, on the reverse strand, counting down.
GTTATTTATTAATTTCTTATTGATTAATTCTCTCTTATTGATTAATTTCTTATTGATTAATTCTCTTTTATTGATTAATTTCTGTTATACAAAATTTCAATATAATCTTTATAGATTTTGTGATAGTAAGTTTCAATTTCGAATCAACAATAACAAATTTGTTATTCGAAATTCGAATAACAAATCATATTCGAAAATTGTTAGTTTCGGGCATTAAAAAATGTAATTATATTGATTATATAAATAAGATTGAAATATAAAAATTTGGTAATCTGGGATGCGCAAAGTAATGAATTATTGAGCATACAAATGAGTAATGATTAAAATATGAGCAATAAATTTAACATTTTTCCCATTAGCAATTTTTATTGTTTGAATATGTAAAGTTTGATTTTACTTCTTACTTACACTTTTTTTTATCCAAAGCAATATTTTAAATACTGCATAATAAAGGTTTCTTTTAAAAGCTACATTAACAAAAATTGAAATGCATATTTTTTCTAGAAGAATTGAAATGATTTTAGTGCTTAGCAAGCTATTTACGAACTTTTACAAAGCCTTGAATTGAATTATCATAAGGTAAATATTTTCAAATTGGAGATGAATTGAGAAGTTTCGAGATGAGTTTCAGAAAAAAAAGTGATTTTAATTTTCTATTATTAACCCTTTCGAGACGAGTGGGTCATATATGCATCACCGACGAAGGTCTTTCACAGTTGGGCTTAACATCTGTTCATTTCTGGAAATCGAACTCATGGGACGGTAATGCATATGTGCATTTTAAACTGGAATAATTTTAAATCGCCACTAGATTGCTCCCTGTGTCCATCCTTTTGAAATAAATATAATTTTAGTATCGTGACATTCAGTTTGATCATATTCAACCTGACTTTGATATTTTGCTCATCAGCTATTGCAGGGGAGGGGGGGGGGTAAGAGTAATATAAATAAGCAGAGCTGGGTTGTGAAACTTTATACTTATTAGAATCATTCATGTTTCTTCTTTTTCTTCCTTCTTTTTTGTTATTACTCTGTAATTATAGACTTTTCGGGATTTGTACCGTCAGTTCTGTTGCATTTGGCGTAGCTTTAGGATGCATTTAGTGCACTTCTCTTTACATTGCGGAAAGACTTGGTTTCGGTTTATTATGGCAAGAAAATGCGATTTCTGAGAGAAAGAATGTGTTCGTATTATGAATAAACTAATATTCTAAAAAGGTAGCAAAAGTGACAATGTTAGGACTTAAACTTTATTTTTTGTGACTTTTTTTTTTTTTTAATTAGGCTTAGTGACGCAAATCCCTCGTCCTGTGGGATGATTCTTTTCGCGTACGCTCCGTCCCGTGCATGTGTCTAGAATAGAGGCCTCTCATCCCGAAAGTGTTAATGATCGTTTCAAAGCAAAATAAGGACAATTCGTAGTTTAGAAACATGATTAAATGTTAAAGATACTAACTCGATATGCCCTTTCCAAATTTTTGCATCGCATCAGCGGAAGGACGAATGAAATACTATACACCAGCACCAAGTTACGCATACCAGAGTTTTAATGTAATACCAGTCTGGAACCATTCGGATCCTACATGGAAAACAATTCCTTGTGCAGCGTCGGCCTGTAAAATTTGAGAAAAAAATTAAATAATTACAGTGCATTTCTTTTAAATAAAAAAAATCAAATATTTAAGTATTTTTTTTTTTCAAATTCCTGAGAAGTTATTCGTAACACTTAATTAATTTATGCAATGACTGTGTTGTTTTCAATTTAAAAATGCAAAAAAAAAAAATAGCTATGTACTTCAAAGCATTTTTGTACTTTTCATCATAATGATTGCCAGGAAAACATAACTCGGGGGATGTGTTATTCGGTCTGATGCAGTTCAAAAAATGAATTTTACAATAAGATCTAACATTTTTCTTTCAATTTTTTGAGGTTTCAAATGTTTCGTCTTTATATATTTCACAAAATATAAAGTAAGATAAAGTAAAAAAATAAATAAATAAATACAATTTAATTGAAAGAGCGGAGTTGTAGAGGTTTAATATATCTTTCATCTTTCTTACAATATACTGCAAACTTTTATTATATTTCTAATTTTCATATCATTTGACAATACAGTACAATTTGTTTATGCATTCTAAGAATAAAATTAAATAAAGATAATATAAATATATTTAATTAATAGTATACATCTACTATTATTACACGTTTCTTATAAATCTCAGTATCTTCTAATTTATCCAATGAATTGGTATTTTCTAATTTATTAAATCAATTGGCGTTTTCTAATTATTCAATCAATTAAATTCAACACACATATTTAAAACAAAGAACAACAAGAAAACATAATATTAAAATAGCATTTATACTTCCATATCAGGAAAGTTGCAAAAGGAATTAATGCAATTTTATTCATATCGAATAATAGAGCTCTAAACAACATAACTGTCAAATTTAACCCTTATAAATTAAATTAATTGTCCTGTTATATGATTTAGCCATTTCCCAGCATTAAAAAAAACTCTGCAGCGTAGCTATGGAATGTAGTAATTTTATGAATGAGGAATGGAATTTTGAAATTCCATGTAATTGTGTAGGAAAATTTATTTTCATTCAGATGAATTCAATGCATAACAAAATATATAATAATACACACATATTGATATTGTATGCGATTTTATTCCATATTCCTTCTTCCGTTTCTAGTATATGTTATAATAATGTATTGCATTCAAGTGGAAATCAATTATATTTCAGGAAACAAGCATAGCAGAATTCGAACATTCTTCGAGTTACACTATTTTTTTGTTTGTTATTACCGAATCAGAATTCAATCGAATTTTCCTTATAACTAACGGCATCCAAAATGCCTTTGATGAATAAAGCCAGTGTTCTGAAAAATGTTTGGAGCGCATTGCATAATCCGAAAATAATGAGACAATTCCATATTGAAGTCAAGAAAAGCACCGCATTTGATGCCAAATTAAAGATATGTTAGTTTCTAAGCTTAGTTAAGCAAAGTATTTACAAGGAATTTAGGGATTTCATCCGCTTTGATCATTTTTACTATGTTATAATGAATAGTATTTACTGTGTTATAATGAAAAAACTAATTTTCTGTTGAGAGGGTGGTTTAATAAAGGCAAATCATAAAATGAGATGGAATCAAAAAAGCTAAATGGAGTGAAAACATAATTATTATATGAATAATATTTACTGTGAATATAATGAATACTGTGTGTTATATACTGTGTGTTATAATGAATAATATTTACTGTGTTATAACATTTACTATGTTATAATGAAAGAACTATTTTTCTGTTGAGAGTGCGATTTAATAAAGGTAATTCACAAAATGAGATGGAATCAAAAAAGCTAAATGGAGTGAAAACATAATTATGTTAAAGCAATAAATTCTATATTTAAAAAAAAATGACTAAGTGGAGTTAAAAATGAATGAGATATTAGACTTATTGCCACTAAAAATGAAATAATGGAACTAAAAACATTTTAATCATCAAAAAACTAAAGAAGAGAAAGCATAAAAACTATGTGCAAGGTTTTATGCACTTCAGCCATTCTTAAGTTTAAATAATGAATAAAAAATGGAAATCTGAAAAATATTAAACGCTTTCATTTGATAGAAGGAGAGGAGTGATAATGAAATATAAGGCATGAGGCTTCGTCTCATAAGAAATTAGGCGTAATGAGGCGTCTGAAAATGAGGTACGTGTCGGAAAACGATGTACCATGAACAAAGGTGAAGAAATCTTTTTATATAAAATTAGAAATATATTTGTATGCTCGAATCTTATGAGATTGTATATCCATTGAGAAACTGAAACGAAATTTTTCACGCACGTCTTTTAGCATTTTGAAAAATTAACTGCAATAGTAAAAAGTTACCGCGATGTTCAAGGGAGTAAAACGTAGAGATGGGGTTGAAAGATTTTATATTTTTACTACAGAATTTCTGAGTAAAATTCCGAATAAAACATATATTTACTTAGTTTCAAAATTAAAAAAAAAATAACTTCATAATGACATTGATTATATTGCTACACTATTTTAAAATAAATTTTCAAATTTAATATATGAAATTTTTATTAATTCCATTTTTTCGTTGAAACATTAAACTATTTCACTATTTAATTATTTATATCAGTCATGTGATTGAACATTAAATCGTTTCCTACAGAAATTTTTATTTTTATTTTTAATACGTTCAGAAAAAAAATAATTATAATAGGTGTTTGCATGTATTTCAATCAGCGACATCTATTAGTAAACATGCGAAGTACTTATATAAATGACAATGATTTTGGGTTTTACCAATTTACTATTACTTTATTGATATCATTTGAAAGTTTTCCATTTACTATTATAGAGTTATTCCATGATTCCATTTACTCTTATAGAGCGTTCCATGATTGGGGTCTTTATAAGACCCCAATCATGGAACGCTCCAAATTGTATTTTTGACATTCATTGCTTTTTTTGTTTGATTTGTAGAAATCTGCTGCCGAAGCCCACCAGATACTTTTACAAACTTATGGCGATGCTTCCGTCATATCCCAATTGTCTTGTTTCAACGACTTCAGAATGGTGATTTCGATGTCAATGGAATATGACGGACCTCAAAAATTCGAAGACAATCAGTTGCAAGACTTATTAGACGAAAATGAGAAAAAGTTGTAGAAAATGATGGGAAATATTTTAATCGATATATATCGTACCAATTTTTCTCAATAAATGCCTTTTTAAAGCGAAAAAATGATCAAAACACATGCAGGCACCTAATTCATGTGACACGTCATTATATACTGTCTTTTAAAACTGTTATCATTTCTTTGTTTAACGTACGATCTCATATCTTAGTATTTTAAAATTTTAATGCAGTATATCATAAGTATGTATTGTTGTTTATTTTAGTTTAAGTTCATTGAATAAGATTCTATTTCCTTTAGTAAGTTTTCCAATTTTTTATTGCATATTTTATCACACCAGTATCAAAGTCATATCTTTTAAACTGTATTAACAAACCTTTCCATTTAGACTCTTATTTCCTAACTACAGGCATTTTACCATTATTTTCATATCGTCAAACTCAAAATCTAAGTATTTTTATACTTATTAGAGAAAACTAGAGTAACAACGCATCTAAAAGAGAACGGAAATAAAGCCAGTTAATAAAACGTGCATCACGTCAATAACGATTTTGCAAAAAAAAAAAATAAATATAATCAAACTCTCTTCTAAATACAGTGTGTTTATTTATAAACGCGTTGACATTATTTTACATGCTGCTTAATTTTACGGCGAGAAAATTATTTACTTGTTCATTATCTGAATTTTTAATTGCTCAAATTCGGTTTTTAGTAGCAATGTAAATAAAGAAGCCTACACATGCTGTTATATCAAATAACAAAACATTGGCCTATTACCAGACAACAAAGAACTGATGGGTTTAAAGGATATATGTGTACATATGCTGTGTACACATAATATATGTGTACATATGTTGTGTACACATACAAAAGTAAACACAATAATCTATGAAAAAACATAAAACAATTTTGTTATGATTAATCTGCCATAAACATAGAAAAATAAGGCAATATGCTAAGCATGCTAAATTTGCTAGTTAATATAATATATATTTAATACCATAAAATTATTGTAATTTTTTTTATTTTTCTTCAACATTTTTAAAACCGACATTTCCTCAAAAGCTTTTCTTTTAAATTCAATTTTCATGAACTATTAATTTTAATAAATATAAATTTTAAATTTTAAAAAGGCATCCAATCTTTAAGATATTTGACTACCGTGGAGATGAAGTTTTGGAAAAATGCTATATTTTTTAATTTTTCTACAAAAATAGAGTGAAAAAAATCCATTGAGATAAAACATACCAATTAGAAAGAAAAAGCTTTCTAAAAATTGTAATAACAATAGTTTGGTAGGCTTAAAATATATATAAACCAAACACTATCTTGTTTATAAGTTTATCAAATAATTTATTCCAACTTTTCGACATAACTAATGAGATATTTTTCTGAACAAAAAAACTAAGTTGAATTTTTATCCAATCTAAGAATATTGAGGTTTGTCTGATTTACTATAATGAAACTTTCCCTTTTTTAAAAATTTCTGTCCATTAAAAACAACTATAAAATATTTCTAAAAGAGATGATTGCTTAATCTGCAGTTCAGGAACTGCAATACATATGGAGAAAATATTGCTGCCAGTTTGAACAAGAAAATACATTATATTTTATTTCAAGAGTTTTTCATAAATTTTCAGTATTTTGGAAATGTAAATTTATAATTGTAAACCAGCAATAGAATGTCATTTATGCAATTGTAAAAATCAATGCAACTTTTCAAAGAAAGTATTACAAACGAAATTCAAGCTGTTATATAAGGAAATATATATATATATATATATATATATAATTTTAAAATGAGTGATTAAACTAAAAAGTCAATTTTGGGTAAAAATATCAAATAGTAAGTATTCTTAGTTACTAAAATTTGTTCCTTATATAACAGCTTGAATTTCGTTTCTAAATACTTTCTTTATAAAGATATTATAAAAAATATAGATATTCGGCCAAATTTTTTTTCTAATTAGAGAGGAAACCAAAGAAACTTTAATAAAACAAGCCAAAACGAAGGAAAATGATCTTCAATACAATACTTGTTGAGTTTGATATTGGATGCTATATCGTTGTTCCCATTCCAGAAGTTGATAGAGTAAAAAGCTGATTTGCGAAATCTCATCGTTGTAGAGCTTAATAAAATTAAGATGGCCTGTACAAAATTGGAATGAAAGATGGAGTTTTGAACAAACTGCATTCGAGATAAAAAATGATATTTAAACTGAATTAATTCAGCATTTATTTAATAAATATATGGTTATATTAACTTTATAAGTATTTATACAGTAGACTACAACTAATCAGGATACAACAAACATTTAACACAAAAGTTTAATATATTCACTTATTTTCAGATACCAATTCGATGTATCGCCGAAAATTTTCTTAAGACCGAGAACCGAATCAGGAGATTTCACTGAGAACAGCAGTAAGAAAAGGAACCGTAGGAATTGGAAAAATGTTCGTCTGCTGTTCTTGTAAAAAAGATTGTTCTTCAAAGAGATGTTTCTGCTTGAAAAATGTTTATATTTGCAATTCTATGTATCAAAACAGCTTGCCATGCCAAAATAAGTAATTTGTAATAACGTTACTGTATTAAACAATATTCAAGTAACGTATTTTTTCTTCAATTATGAGTTCTTTCTTTAAACATTATTATTAAGTATAGTTTAATACAATAATTCTGGATTCTATTATATTGTCTAACAAATCAGTCAAAAAATTTTTTGAAAAGTAATCAGAATAATCTTGAATGTCTAAAATATAATTGTTGCATTAAAATATATAATTTGAAATTGTATTAACAAACAGAAGCACTTTTAAAAATAAAAACACTCTTAGTCAGATTTTAAGATACATTCTTTAATACATGCGTAATATATTTTGATGAAGAGTAGACATATAAGTTGAGTTTTAAATATAATATATTAAAGTTTAAATAATTTAAATTAAATACAAATGTATACATTTTGTTGTAAATAATTTTTTATCAATCAAAATTCGTATAGTTTCCTCTGAAAATCCAATGAATTTAATATTTGATTTTTATCTCTATTAATATTAGAGATAAATTTGTGTATGTGTGTGTGTGTGTGTAAAAGTAAATGCTTACTAAATTATTTTAAGTATACACATAGTAAAAAAGTCAGTATAATAATTAATTATAAAAACTAATATAAATATAATTTCTATTAAATATTTTTTTCAAACTAATGGACAAGAAAATCTAAAATCTTCTGGAAAAATACATTAATCTTAATAAATTTAATGCACCTAAAATTTTTATGGCCCTTTTCTTGAAAGAAAATGTCGATAACTTTTTATCTTGTTTACGGTTGAGTGGTTACTAAGCTATAAAGCTATAAACACTTCCAATACAGACACTTTAAACTTTCTTTAGTGAAAAGTTTTAAGTTCTCTTTTCATTGTAAGAGCAAAGAAGATTTTCCATACACTTTCGAAACGAATAATTTTTTTTTAATCTTCGAAGTGATGGATGTTGCTGTCTAACAATTGACTTTTTATAGCACGCGATCGTATAGTACTAATAACACTAAGTGAATCAAGTTGTGGCTTAAAGTGTCTTTGTTATGATCCTTTAAGTTGAGTAAGGTGAGCGATCGAGTAAAGGAAGAAAAAATACTTTTTTAAGTTACATAGTTTCAGTTTCATATATAAAAAAGAACTATTATGATGTAATTACTATTTATGAGTATGATAAAATAGTTTTAATAAATTATGATTTATCAATTAGGAGATAAAGAAAGTGATAAAGGAAACTAAAACTGCGGATAAATATTTTGCATATAAAATAATTCAGTCAATTGGAATGTAATTGGGAATGGTGACTATAGCACGCTTTGATGAGACGAAAAAACATACGCTTTGGGTGTCACTTTCAAAAAAAAAAAAAAAATTTAAAACTTTCTTTTTTTTCCCCCTATTTTTTTCTGCTTTATATTCTTCTCTGTGTCTTTTTTATTAACCACTGTGTTCAGATGAATTGAAACCAAATTTGAATTAAATTTATTTCATCATTTCATCATTTTCTATTACAACTATATTCAAGGTAAATTGCAAAGTTACCTTAAATAATATCTCACCAAAGTCAAAAAAAGTACTTGGATTTGTTTGATATTGCAGATTGGGGAGTATTTTCGATATTTGGTTTTGGAATTTAGTTCTTAGTAGGATAACTAAAATCAGGCTTTTTATGTGACAAAAATATACATTATTTATATCTTTAAAATAATTCATTATATGCCAGAAACGATCCGAAACTTAGTAATGCAGTAACGGTAAATTGCACAGTTAATAGTTATTTTTATGTCATATTAACAAGTTATATTAAAAAGGAATATAGCATATTTATTTAAATATGTATTACATTTCTGATATAAATTATATTTGTGATAATGTTTTTTATCAATCTTAACGAACAATATGAAGAACAATAGAAAACAATTACACTAATGACTAGGGAGACATGAAAGAGTTACTAATGGAGAATTTAAATTTAAATTTAAATGTTTTCAACAAGAAATGAAGGCTGTGCAAAAGTAGAGAAAATAAGTTTAATAGAGTAATCCATCCTGATTTTTCGATAAATATATGTTTTGATTGGTAGAGATGAAGAGTTGAAGAATTAAGACTCATCATCCATACTTACGTAGGATTGAAATACTTGATGGTGATGCATTATTGGTGTAAAGGGCTCTAAGTTCGGTAAATAAAATTTGTTTTCGTGGCGGTTGACCAATTTGCTATTTCTGCCATTAGGACGAAAGCTATACTTCCAGATTCTCTCATTGCATAAAATTGTAGAAAAAAAGAGTTTATTTCTTAATGTAGAAAAAAAAACATCTAAGGAAAATGAGTCCAATAGTGGATTGAATACTCTAATTTCTGGAGAATTCTATTACTCTAGGTTTAACTTACAACTACTGAATTGAATTAGTTACTTTTTTACACTTATTATACTGTGTAATACTATGTTTTAAATATTTGTAGTTGCGTGTTATACTATTTAATCATTTATAAAATTTGAGTTTTCAATTTGTATTTTCAAGCAGAAATCTGAGAATGATTATAAGGCCATTTAATAGAATATAATAAATAGTCAATTTAGACTATATACAATATTCCATAACAGAAGAAAATAGTTTTGCTGATTCACAGTTAAAAAAATAATCAATTTGAGAACAGTCAGAAAAATGTAATCTAAGGTAGGAAACAGTATTTTCATATTATAAGTGCTCTAGATTAAGAGTCAAACCACATGTTCCCGGCTACCCTACCTCTCTGAGGTAATTGTAACACGCTGGAGCAACTGGTAAGCCTCTTTTAAGTGAGCTGGTTAATTAATAAAATAACTCGAAGACAAAGCTTCGCTCGGCATTTTTCCCTTGCAAAATCGTGTTATATCAGAGAAAATATTTAGATAAAAATCACATACTGATTACATATGAATATATTTCTCTCTTACCTACATAAGAACTTTTCGTTTAGTTACAAAAATCATGAATACACTGAGTTTAACATATTATTCGAAACAGTCTGGTATATTACTGTTTTAATTTACAGTTTATCTATCATAATTTATATTTTTGAACGTACACTCAATTTTACCATAGTGAAATCGGGTCCAAGGTGAAGTTATATAACATTGTCAGCATGAGAGCAGATAGAAAAAGGCTCTAATATTTAGCCATAAAAAAATGTGTTTTTTTCGTGTGTAAAATAGCGTTTTTTCGGGAAAGACACTTATATAAATAAACCTAAAAAGCAAAAATATTAAATATAAATTCATAAATAAGAAAATTAAACAAAACGCGCGACTCCAACTGATGGCCCACAACACATGCATGATTCATGTTATTCCGACCACTATATTGCACTGCCCACATTTCGACGGAGAAGTACACTACTGGTCAAAAGTATTGCAAGTTTGAGAAATTTCACGTTTTTTCAAGAATAAGCCCCACAAAAGTAATATTTTTTTCATTCAAAGTCATATTTTTTATGTCTATATGTTAAATTAGTCTAAAGGCAAGATATAATTAAGTTATTGAACAAAAAATATTTAATTTCAAAAAGAATAAAATACAAACCAAAGATACAGGTTATCAGTATCAGAATCCATTTTTGTTCCCCGGAAAAATGAAGTAAAAAAAATTCAAATTATTTTGATCAGAAAAGATAATAGTTCAAGTAAACTGAAAATCGTTTAATATTTGGTTGGCATGGCTTTGATCACAGTAGCCATTATGTTACGTATGGAATTCACAAGATTTTGCAACACTTCTTTCAGTATTTCATAGTGCCAAACTTCAATTTTTTTTCCTGAAGTTCTCGTTTTGTTCTGGGATGATTTTCAGTTATTTTCTTTCAAATTATACTCAATAATTCTCAATGGGGTTTAAATCTGGCGAGATTCTAGGCAATGCGAGAACATTAATACCATGTTTTTTAAACGCAGCCTTAACCTAAACTAACAAAAAATTCGATATAGAGGTCAGAAATGAATTAGAATGAAATTTAAAACTAATTGTAAAGTTTGTCTTACCTTTTGCGATGTATGATTGGATGCTAGATCTTGCTGAAATATCCACTTCTGTCTTGGGACCATGTTGGAAGCAATTGATCCTTCAGTCCACCAACATACTTGTCACCATTCATGATTTCGTGTACAAAATGCATTCTTCCAGTTGACAGAATATACTAGATATGACATGCACCCATTAACATTACTCTTTCTGGGTGTTTTGATTACGAATCAGGCATTCTGGCCTCACGCTCTCTTTTGCTTTACGCCAATCGTGGCAAGTCTTGTCAGACATTAAAGAAAAGCGACTTTCGTCGCTGAATATAACGATTCCATTCCGAAAAACACCGATTTTTGTGCACCTTGGCTCACTCCAATAGTATTTTTCCACATTGGTTTCGTCAGTATTGGGTTTCTTCTAGCTACTTGTGCCATGTAACCAAGTTCACGGAGCCTCCTTCGAATTGTTTAGGGACTGGCTATGACAGACATGGAATCATTTCATTCTATTGCAATTGTAGCAGAACTTGAAAATCTGTTTTTACGGCATAATGGTGTCAATGTAGCATCAGCACGTTTAAAAGATACCCTCAAACTGCCTTTTCTAGTATTTTTATCTGCGGTTCCTTCTGTTTTGAATCTCTTTATGAAGCGTGAAATAGTCAACTCACTGCAGTCGCACCGATGAGCAACATTGACATTTGAAATGTTTTCTTGATGTATTAAACTAACAGTCCAGCGCTCCTCTCGAGCTAATTCAAATATTTTAAAAAGAAATTATCAGTTTAAATTGAAAAACAATACACAGCGAATGCACTTCGAGACCGCAACAAACGAAATGAAATCCTTCACATTCAGAGCTATTTTATAATAAATAATAAACTACCGGGATGACACAATCTTAGCAGACGATTACTTCACAATGGATGGCACAATAGCTTGAAACCTTTCAACCATATTTATACTAGAAAATATTACTTTAAATAAAATAAATATTACTTTTAAAGGGCTTATTAATGAAAAAAACGAGAATTTTCTAAAACTTGCACTACTTTTGATCAGTAGTGTATATACTGATTCTAATAATTAGTTATAAAAATGTTTTATTTGCAGGAAATGTTAGGAAAATACACCTATTTAAATAAGTGTATAAAGCAGAATCTTATCTAAATATAACATTTTATCTGAATCCATAGATGCCATTACCGAGATACACAAATAAATAAATGTATTTATGTCTAAGAATTACTGGTTTAAAGTTGAAAGATAATATTTAAAAAGGCAGCATTATTTAAGGAAATATTCAGAATGGGATAATTCACTCAAAAAATATAACCTTCTTTAACTTTATGTGATCATGAATTCGTTTCTATCTATCCGAAATGACCTTTTATTACATTCTCATCGCTTTTCAGAAAATGGAAGAATGAATTGAGTGTTATGATTGTGCAGTACAGAATTAAAATTTTGTCTACTCTGTTCCGAAGATATTATAATAATAAACTGAAGTTAAAAACTAACAGAAATTCAATATTTTCCCATTGAACTCAGAAAAAACAAGTGCCGAAATTGGAGGCCTAGAGCACGAAATGATTTGGCCTTCTATAATCGTATCCCAATAATCTTATGTTGCTTTAGTTTTCTCAAATGAATACTTTGCTATATAACTTTTTACTCATATTTGATTCTATGATAATATTAATTATATTTGTAGGGGTTTTATGTCATTATCTTTCCAGTAATACTTAAAGGAAAACTTCTACACTATTTTCTTTTGTCATTATATTCCTTTATTGACAAAGATTAAGAAAAGACAACATGCTTCCAGAAGCTTCATGTATTGTAACTGCTACATCTCGGGTAATTTGAGAGTACGTCACTGAACCTGGTTCCAGAATGGAACCTGGTTCCAGAAAGTGGATGCATGAGTGCGATAATCCATGAATAAATTGGGAATAATCACTAACATTGCAATCTTGTATATCTTGCAAATATCATGTGCTAACAGGAGAAAGCGAAATTTCCGTAGCTTCATTACTTAAAGTTCGCATGCTCAGATGCTCCTCTTAATGCCTAATTACTAGCCAAAACTTCACATTCCGGTGCTTCTTCAATCGACTGAACCGTTTCGCGGCTGAAGAATTTCTCTAATATGTGATCTCAACTTCCAAAGTAGTGAAGTAGCAGCGCCGAGGGAGGAAGTGGCAAAGAGAAAACATGTGAATCACATCTTCGTATGCTTGATAGCAAAAATTCATAAATGCTAATTCAAAAGAAACACTTAATAAACAGTTCTATCTGCACGCGCTCTTCAAAAATCAAATAATTTTCCTTAAATGGGTGAACTTATTAGTATAAACAACTTAGTAAATTAATAAGCTGGTAAAATATAGGCCATTAGAAGATACATTTTAATATTATATAGGAAAGATTGAATTGAATTTTAAGCTTGTTTTAGAGAAAGATACTAATCGCTCATGAAGATAAAAGATTGTTATTAGGAAACAGAAGGGGAGGAAACAATATTCCTAAAACCTAAGGCAGGATGTTAATTATTTTCGTTTGTTGGAAAATAGCGATTTATTTATTTTCTATATTTTTTTTAGATTTGATTTAAAATTTTTAGCTGGACTAAATTTTTTAGAAAACCATTAATAAAATTTCATTATGTGTTCATATTTTAATTTCATTTTATTTCTCATAAAAATTCGAAGCAATTCTTTTATATATATATTTATGAAATCGCTGTTGTATTTTTAGGCAAAAAAAATTATTCTTTTGTTTAAATTGTAGTTAATATATATTGCAAATCGTGCGAGCATAAACGGTACTTCATTAACCCAAAGACAAAAGCAAATTTTGAATGACCAGAACGTTGTTATAGCATAGTCCGAACTATGATTGAGACCTAAAAGCCAATACCGGCTAAGGTAAAACTCTTCCAAGAGGAGGCAAGTCCGATCATCGGTGGAGAGTAGATGACCTCACATCATTTCTGTGCACATCAGAGCCCGATATTCAACAATCATATCAGAAACTAGTATTTCTCTTACCCAAGGGGCAAATAGAGACATTGTTAATAGTCGATGTATATTTATTTCTTACAATTAATGCATTGTGCTTTGCCATAGAAACCAAATAAACTTGTATACAAACACACATCATTCAAGAAATCCAGGAAATAGGAATTCATCTTTGATGACATAAATGCTAGGAAACCTATGGACAGGAATTCATTATTTACATCTGAACTAAGGATTGCAATACCGGTATACCGGGATACCGAATACTGGTATTTTGAGTCATTTGTACAATTTTGTAATACCGATATTCACAAGTTTAAATACCGGTTTTTCGGTATTTAATAGAACTTTTTAAAATTTTCTCCACTATATGTTCAGGGATCGGCAACATAGCAAAATAGTATACGTTTTTGTTTTTATGTCTCCTTAACGGGCGAAATTAATTAGCTAATTAATGGCTTAATTAATTGCTTAAATCTAAATTAGCGAAACATGGATTATCCCTGAAAGAAAATATTGTATCCATAACGACTAATGGAGCAACAGTTATGAAAAAAGTTGGAAAGTTGATTGGTGCAAATCAGCAATTTTGCTATGCTTATGGAATTCAATTAGGAGTTATAGATGTATTATACCAAAAAAATAAAGAACAGAAGAATCCAAATACTGTGGATATAGAAACTTCGGATTCCGACATTGAAGAGAGTAAGAGTGAGAGTGATATTGACAATGAAGATAATGACAATGTAATTGTTGAAGAAGATATTGCTAATGAGGTATTGCTAATGAGGTGCTTCCTATAATTTATAAAGTTCGAAAAGTTAAGATACCTAAACGTTCTCCTACAAAAAATGCCATATTACAAAAATATATACTAACTGAAAATAAAGCAGAATATATGTTAATAATAGATTCTAAGACAGGTTTAGAACAGTTTACTCCTGATGATGGAACGATTTTAGAAATTTAGAAAACCAATCCAAAAAGCAATAATGGACTTAAACATATAAATTAATTTTTCAGATAGTGAATTCGACTTAATATCCAGAACTATATCAGCTCTGCTTCCAATAAAACCGACTATAGAGGCATTATGTCGGAGAGATTTTAATTTATTAACAGCTAATGCAACAATAAATTTCATGTTGCAGTCATGAAAAAACAGCACACATCACTATCTAAAGAATTATATATGACATTGAAAAATCGCACAGAAGAAAGGCATACCGAAATAGAAAATATCTTATGGTATTTACATAATTATAATGATTTTAATAATGAAAATGAAAAAGAAGAAAAGAAAATAATCAATTCAAATTTGATTAAGTTTATAGCAAATTTTCTTAAAATTTTTTACCCACAAATCTATCCACATTCAGAAGAATTCGGTTCAGTTATCGAAGATTATGATGACACTAATGTCGATAGTGGAAAGGAATTGTTTCTTGAACAAAAATTAGAAGTAGCGATAAATAAAAAAATGTCAACGAATCAAAATACAATACAGAAATCGGCTATATCCAAAACCCTCCGACGAGAAATCGATTTATTTGAGGATGAGGGATTTAGAGGTAAATACTTGGAAAAAGTATATCGCGCATTGCTAGCAGTATCACCAACTAGCGTAGATGCCGAAAGAGCGTTTTCGACAGCTGGTAATTTTTACACAAAATTACTTTTTAGGCTTAATGACAGTACAATTGATGCATTATGTTTTTTAAGATCATATTTCAAAAATTTGTAATAGTACCACAGACTGAATAGTGATATTTACACTTTTTTTGTGTTTTAAATAAATAAGTTGTTCCTTTACTTTTTTGTGATTCTTTATATACTGTTATAATTTATAAGTTACATCTTAGTTTTTTGTTTTATTTGCCACTCTCTTATAAAAGTGGCAAATAAAACAACCTGTGTTTTCTTTCTTTTTCTAAAATTTGTAATACCGGTATTAAAACCGGTATCCCGATATTAAGATCTAAAATATACCGAATACCGGTATTGAAATTTTGGTCCGTTATTGCAATCCCTAATCTGAACCTACGGAAGGTAAAAGAATTCACAACTTCAAAGAAAAAGATAAGTAACAATGTGTAAATTATTTATTATACCAATAAATAAAACATTTTGTTATATATAACGAAATATTTATAATTATATACCTGTATGTACCACTTAGGACACAGGAATATAATTAAAATTGTTAAAATAAATTTAAAGAATAATGCCCATACAATTAAATCAAGTAGACCAATTAAAATCCTTAATATTTTTCTATTTGCATAGAGATATAAGAACAGTTATTAAAATCATTTTTTAAAATCGTATAGGAATCAGCCTTAGTATTTGTCGCATGCAAGATACCACGAAATTCAGAGCTTTTTCGATACCACGAGCTTCACCTTTTTCGAAGTCATCGAAAAATGTGTAATTACCAAATATCAAAGAAACGGCCGATTTTTAAGGGACATATCTAGTGAGTTAAACATTCCAAAATCGATAGTGGCGTTTGTGATTAAAAAGTGGAAGGTGAGTGGTGTTCGTCAGAATGTGCTTCGACTCGTCAAACCAATGAAATTTAGAGATAGAGACTGACAAGTGCTGTCCCAATAAATTCGCAAGGCAAATTCGTAAATTGCAATGCAAATTCGTAAAAACCAATGGCCCAAGTACGCTAGAAGTTCCAAGATTGTTGCTTCGATAAGACCAGAAACTGTTGTTTCGAAATATACCATCCACAAGGAATCACTTTTGCTAGGTTTTAAAGGTCATGCTACCGCCCATAAGCCTTTGCTTACAAAATCCAACGCCCTGCTCAGTTGAGGTGATGCAAGGCACATCGAAACCGGTTCTCTGGAGTGATGAATTCAAGGTTCAGATCTTTTTAGGTCTATTAATAATTCCCTAAATGATTAATAAGGAATGGATTTTGTTAAAAAGAAACGTTCATTTATTATTTGATATAACTCAAAAACGTGAATTCAATTGAATCAATTTACTATAAATTTAAAAAAAAATCTATATATTATAATAAGCAAAGCAGAAGTGAAAATTCTACTGCGGAATTAATGATTAGTTAAAACACATGATTGAATGTTTAATTCTACCTTAGAATTCAAAGACATTCTTACAAACAGTATATTGAGTTGAATTTAAAATGCTATTATAATCAAGAACATAAATTGTAGGAAAAGGAGCTGATATCATTAAAAATATAATTTTTTGAGTCTTAAGATAATGTAAAAATTATAATTTGAAGATAAATGTTTTGGTAAATATGAACATCAATTCCCACAAGCAAGTCATAGCTTTTATTTATTTGTTGGCGGTTATCCTTTTTTTTTTTTTTTTGCTTTAAGTTAAAACTTTCTGTTTGAAGCCTATTTTTTATTTCTTTTATATCTTCTTTTCTACCAATGAATGTAGTTTTGGTGACAAGGTGTGCCATTTTCAGAACATTTCTAATAATATCTTGCAGCACCATTAATTACCTAAGACGGACTTTTAATATAATGCATTTAAAAAAAAATGTTCAAAGAAGCAGTCCATGTAATGGTTTATTTACTTTTGACAGTTCCCATTCAACAAAAAGTTATAAGAGCAATTGCTGTGCCACATTCTTTAGAGTTTTATATATGCAAATTCTCTATGCTCAAAAGCTTCAAATAATTACTCATGAGAATTTTCCTAAAATCAGTCATTCTTCCAATAAATAAAGCTAACATGAATTTTAAACTTATCATAATATTATTATATTGACTTTATTCAGTTTAATGCTACCGTTATTCTAACGAGTAAATGAAACACTTAAATGTATTTTTTCCAACGCTTTTGTAGATCATTGAGATATTTGTCACCCAACCTTGATATATGACTGCAATAGAAGACAAAAACAATAGCAGTTTAACAATTTCCTTTCTTTGAACGCCTTAGAATACAGATATGGCAAAAATAATAGTTTTTTAGAATAATAAATAGCCAAGAGGGGTGCGGGATGTAGTAAAAGGAACTAACTTGGACCTCTTTGTTAATCGTAACTGTCGGTTTTATTACTCACCAGAGATTCAAGAACTAAGTGAACGTTATGTGTTGTCTTCTTTATTCCTTCAGAAAATGTGTGAGGTATATTTATAGATCCGAGAAACATAACAAATAAATAAAGAAAAGATCAGCGGATCAGCTTTGTTTCCGTGTTATAATTTTTTTTTTATTATTCTGCAAATTTCTTTTGTCATATACAAAATAATAAAGTAAAAGTATTGTATGGATAAAAAAATTCAAAATTTTTATTCAGGTTTTAGCTACAAGTTTTGTCTTTCAATCCTGTCTATATCTTTTTGAACATGGCAAATAAAATTCGTATTAAGAAAAAGAATGAAATTCGGTATGTTATCCTTCATAGATTTGTATCAAATTTTGAACAAAGTTTGTTGAACATAAATCGTCTGTGAATATGTGTACACAGTAACTCAAAAGCGTCAAAAGCTAGATGGGCGAAATTTGGAAAATAATGTTATAATCGGGAATGTTAATGTGTTTTAAATTGAGACTACATCCATCCGTGATCATCCCTTTGTTCATCTACATATGTTAGCACGATAGTTAAAAAGAATACTTAGATAAATGAAATTTGATACACTATTTTGTGAAAATAATTACATACATGTATTAAAATTTGTATTCAACTGGTTGAAAGCAAAACATTTATATTTTATGCTCAGTTTTCTTGATTATATTATAAAATACAAAACACTACATAATTTGTCTCGACACACGGAAATCGAAAAGTAAGAGGGTCTCATTTTCTTGAGTTTTCTGTTACTTTGAAAAGTTTGATGCTTTCCTCCTATCTCTATTTCAAGGCACGCTTAGAGAATAAAGTTTTCACAAAGAAGAAAGAAAGGAATATTATTTTAGAATACCAAAAAGTCGAAGGGAGAATATTGCCACTGATTTAGAAATAATGTTATATTTGATCTGTAAATGTGTAGCTATGTTGAAAATGCAAGTGAAATTTCCACATTTGGAAGTAAATTTATGAAAGTAACAAACATTGATAAGTGCGTAAATCTCAAAGAAATAATAATATATATAATCAATTTTTGGAATAATATGCTTGTTTAAAAAATAACTGAAATAGCAACAAAGCAATTTTGTTTTTTACTTTATATTTATTGAGTTTAATTGATGATTAGTATGATGCATTTGAGGCAGTTTCTAGTTCCAAAAATCCACATATAAAAGAGAAATTATTTCGAAATTTTAATTTATATTAATGTGAAAAAAATGATATTATTTTGAAGGCTCAAATCATTGTATTTTTATGTTTCAAAATTCCCTTGAACCTATATCACAGACATGTAAAATTGAAATTCTGCCAATTCTTTCAAACAAATCAACATAATTCTGGTATACTAATAGCCTTCACCCAACAAACTAATTTTATCCGCCAAGGGAACCAAGAAAGTATTTAAGTGCCCTTAGTAAGAGT